>NC_140582.1:1199430882-1200780882 GCF_964204655.1 Triturus cristatus | reverse complement strand
GTTAACACATATTTGTAGTATAGCCTCAAAATGTACCTTAGAGTGTAGTGTTTTGTTATATGTGGCTGCTTAATTTGCTAAAACGTGACAGGCATCCATGTATGAGTGCACATCCAAGTGTAAAATAAATGTGTAAATATCACATTTTATAGCTCCATTTATTATTAAAACACAAAGTAAATATGGATAAAGGCCATTAAGATAACCAAAAAAGAAATATGGATAAATACAGATGGAAATGTTAAAAAAATAAATACCATAAAACCGGGAACTCTAATTAACAACAATAGGACGCATCCCTGTGCTTTGCCCTGTGCTGGCGCACAATTGGTTGCAATGCGCCAGTGCAGGCATCCTTGCGTCATGTTGCAAGGGTGCCTGCACTGTGGGATGACTGCACGAAAGCAATCATTATTGGTATTTTCCTCTATGCGCATAATGCAGCACACATTGAAAAAGGAAAAAACGAGGAGAGATAAAAGAATTTCTCCTCGTTGCACCATTCCTACGACTCCCTTGGGGAGGCATAGAATTCTGACACAGTCCTAGTTTTACAAAATGTTGTAAATCTGGAACTGCATGAAGTTCCATGGATGATGCGTGGGAACACTCACAGCAACACCCATGGAACGCCCCTTTCACGCAGAGTAATGCGTGAAAGGGGACCATATTTACAAGGCCATGAAAAGTCACGCCGGGTGACTATATGTGGGCTTGTAAATATGGGTAGGCAGACTGCGCCACCGGTGCGTCTAAAAAAGTGACGCACCGGAGGAACAATAAGCTTGTAAATAAGCTCCTTTGTGTTTCACACTAGACATTCATTTGGTACTTTACAAACTATACAATCTTTCAAAGCTATCAAATGCCTTTCTGGATTTGCTGCTAGTTAATTGCCCAATCTAATACTTTTTGTAAGGTTTATGTGAAATGACAAATCTCTCCGAAAGTGCACTGACATGGAGTCAATATAAAGCGATTTCTAAGAGCACCAGATTAAGAGTCAGCAGATGCGGTCTGTTTTAAAAAAACGAAGAGACAAGACGTACCAATAACCACAAACTCACAGTACTCTCATCAGTCAAGAGACTCCCCGTAAGAAGGCCCAATATGTTATTTACAATCACCAAACTAATAAGGGCATCCGATGCCACTGATCAGATTTCATTAAAAAGGAAATTGCCACTCATTTTTTTCTGTAAACAAATTTTACTGCATTTTATACTGCAATGCAGTACAAAAAACACCGGGCCACATTTTCACAAAAATAACAAACCGAAGCGCCGCAAGCCATTTTGCTGTGCCGAGCTGTGTCATTTTATAAGCATAGGGTGTCGTGTAGTTCTTATATATCTATTTAGGTTCTGGGCGTTTAGACAACATAGACTATAGGATTGGTGTCAGACTGATTCTGGACACCCCTATCGGGTATGTTAGCCTGTATACCAGCTAGCTCTCAGTGCCACTAAAAACCCCTCTTACCAAGGAGAGAATAGTTCTTGGCAACTATTGAACATGACAACCTTGATCCCTCAGTACCGTGGAAGCAGTGTTCTACTTTTCGCTCAGTCACACAGAATAAACGGTAGGGACGTTTTCAGTAAGGATTAATGAACAGTCATTATTCTGTTGTAAAATAGATTTGCTGAAACAATCATTAGACAGAAACAGATATAAATGACTAGAAGCACTAGTAAAGTAAAAGGATGGTAGATTTCTACCATTCTGCTAAAATCATGAATGCAGGCAAGTATATAAAATACATGACAAAATGCGTACTCCTACAATGCAATCCTAACTAGACGTACCTGAGTGTACCTAGCATGTGTGTAGGTATTAAGCCAAGAATCCCTCTAGGATAAAGTTGAACCCCATTACCTGAAGTGAGAGACTGTGGAACCCCGTTCTGGTCTCTAGGTGGACACCCCTCAAGGGATGTTAGACCACTGCGAGCTGGAGTATTTGCATGCAGGAACCTCAGCGTATCGCTTCAGTGTGTTGGGCTGGAAGTCCTGATCTCCTCTCTCTGTCTCAGCAAGATGTGATGTTTATATACACAAAGGTCTCCCCAGGGGTGCTACCTTGCTTTGCCGCTGTCGGACGTAGGATGACGTTTGTGCAAACGTTTTTGAACTTCTTTTTGACGGTGTTGGGCAATGTTCCCATTGGTGATATGTGAAAACATTTCTAGGGATACTAGATTTCAGTAGGAAGTTATGACCAAAATGTTGATAACAATACATGGTGTTAAAATCTGGTGTGTCTTCCAACATTTCATTGCTAGAAAATGCGGCAGATTGTTCTAAATCAGACAACATATTATTTACAGTTTCAAAATCCCAATCATCGGAAAATGTACTGGAGGTAATAACATAATTTAAGGAAATTTTAAATAAATGTGGTATTTCTAAAAAATCTGTCGGGCTACAAATGTCATAATCAACCTTGTCCCATACTATAGCATCAGGTATAGGAATTGCTGCAATGTTCACTGAAGACAAGTCACTGTGTTTGTGATGTGATGAAGCATGATGTTTCAGGAGTAAGTTCACTTTTGATGTTGCAGAGCTTTGGGAAAGGTAAGTTCCATTAATAAGTAAGCAGAAAACAGTTACTGAGCCTGACCAGAACAGAAAGAAAAGGATCCCGGTAGTTATCCATAGTTATAACCACGGTGACAGCAGGTAAGTCTTTTAAAGAAAAACAAAAAAGTCTTTGAGTTGTTGTTGACAAGTTTTTTGGGCTGGCATCGTTTCAGATTCGCTCAGATCCATTGAAAAGGTATCAAAGTCTATGAAACAGCCAGATGCAATTCGGTCTATTTTCATTAGCTCAGCCGTTTTTTTTTTACTTCTAGCTGGATCTTGTCGAGCTACGTTTACGTAGACATCAGTGTTTGGTCAAATTGAAATTTGTCTTTTATTTTGATTTTGATTTTCTGTTTGAATATCAGTTCCAAGAGGAACGAGTTCCTTGGTGTTATGTCATAGTCCATCATTCTGTGTAGTTGACTCCTCAAACGTGATGAGTCTTGCTGTATATTAGAGAGAGGAGGACTTCGGCTACACAGGAGTCCACGAGGCCTACTATTCAGTATCGGCCACTTAGTGTGGTTTGATCAGATCAATGGAGACAAATCTCTTTTCTTTCCCGGCAAGAGGCTGCTGGAGTCCAGTTCTTGTTCCTTCGGCTGCAAGGACAGGTACAGGCTTTCTGTATGATGGCCCAAATTCTTTCTTGTCCAATATCTGTTCTCTGACCAGATTCCTGACTTTAGGAATCCTGACATGTCTTGCTGTTACTCATTTTACTTCCCCAGTGGCGCCCTGCTTTATATGGACATTACTTTGTCGTGTCCTGAATACATTCAGATCCTGTAAAACAGCCAAACGTTTATTGATGTCAAAATGTTTTTCATCATCCACTGTGCCTTCACAATCAAGATCAGGTACCCACATTCTCGTCCCAAATAGAACCTCGTAAGGAGTGACCCACCTAGAGAGCTTCTTGGCAGATAATTGAGGGCACGCTGTACCCCATATAGGTGAGTGACCGGAACCTAATACCCTAGCTTTTAAAGAATGCTTTAAGTCCCGGTTTTTCATCTCCACTAGCGAATTTCCCTCAGGATGGCACGGTGAGGAGCCACACCCAAACCTTCCATGGCTTCCTTGTAAGCCAGAGAGCTAAACGTGGGGCCAGGGTCAGAATGTAATGTGCCAACCGCGTATGATCTCATAAAGACTCACAAATCTTTTATAACAGTTTGAGCGTCAGCCATGCGCTGAGGTCATACCCATAGGAATCTTGAGCATGAATCCACTTTGACCATGATACATTTATAAGCCCCATCTGAGTGTAGTGGGCCTCAGTGGTCCAGATAGGCGCAAGCTAATGGTCTGTCTGATATTAGTAGAGGTGTCTGTGCAGGACGTTTCACGGTGGAGCCCTTCATCTGTTGACAAACGTCACACTTCAAGACAAAGTTCTTTGTGTGTGTTAGTAATCCTGGCCACCAATAGCATTGTTTCAGTAAAGAAAGTGTTGCGGGAACTCCAGTGTGTGCAGAACCTAGACCCTTGTGTGCAGCTAGTATTAAATCTAATCTGCGATCCATGTTTGGTATTACTCTATCCCCCACTCCAGGAATCTGAGCATATGGAATGTTGTTTATATCTAACTTGTAGGAGTACTTGAGTGGAAAATCTTTCGGTATTGTTGGGCTGTTTATGCGTGAAGCAGTGACAACTACAATTATCTGTCCATCTATTCTCGTTCTCGAACGAGTAATTGCAGCTACCAAAGCAGTTATACTGCCCCCTTTGCAGCTTCCTCAGCCAATGAATTCCCTTCAACGTGAACGCCATCACGTTGATGACTCAGTGTGTGTATCACGTGAGTTCTTGGTAGTTCATTTTTCAACTTAGCTACCTTTTCCGATAGCATTTTATTCTTAATTGTGCCACCTTTTGAATCTTTAAACCCCAGTAGTGAAGATATTCATTGTATGACTGGACACAGTAAAAAGATTCACACACAATTAGTGTGGGGAATTCTCGATCCGTATTTACCAATGCCAGTATCAAAGCTTTTAATTCTGCCAGCTGAGCCGTGCATTCCCCTAGGAACTGTGTTTTTGTACAGCTTGGATGGAACTTGCCGTCCTGCATACAACCTTTTGCCATCACATACGCCGCGCTGAATTGCTGTTTACTTTCTATGGCTGCCTGCGCAGATCGGTCAGTGTAAATTAAGTATTCATACTGATCTAGAGGCATTATTTCATTTGGTAGAGGATATTCTTGTTCATATTGCAGGAATGCATGTGTTTTTAGACTTGAGTAGTATCTATATTCTACATCTGATGCAGTGAGAGAATTAGCCCATTGTATCCATCCCGGATGTAAGGCTTTAGCGTTTGGGATGCTTGCCTATGTAGCAGCCTCTAAGGCCGGTACTAGAGTCACGACAATTATTTGTTTCCCCTGAGGCTGCGCTCTTTCTCTCACTACCGCAGTCTCTACGGCCGTCAGAATATCTGTATCTCTGTACAAGTGTGATTTGTATGCTATGGGTACTGTTTCGCCTTCATTATATGTTAACTATGTGTACCCAGGTTGACCCGCAACTACACGGATCACTAGATTGTAGATATTCACACGTGTCTGTAAATGTTTTGAAGCGATCATGTCAGCTTGTAGGGAACAAAGTGTATCTGTGTGTTCCTGTGCCCATTGCCTAGTGGAAAAATCGGGCCTTATGAGGCCGTGGAATAGTTTAACGCCTCACTCCACCACTTCTATTGTGCATATCCCCAAAGTTTTTAGTGAAAAGGGGCAATATTTACAAGCACAGGTAAAGCCATGCAGGATGGCATTACTTGTGCTTGTTAATATCATGCAGCAGGTTGCCCGCCGGTGTGTCACACAACATGACGCACCAGCTGCGCAAGGGGCTTGTAAATCGGACAATTAAGTTCGGCCCAGTCTTTAATTATCCTAATGTTGCAAAAAGGGTTCAGTTGAGTAGAAATCAATTCTTATTAGAAAAGACAACCCCCAACCATGGAGGTATATTTTATTTATGAGAAGTGACGCATCGCTACGTGAAAACAGCGAAGCGCCTTTTCTCAGTGCTACCTCCTTGTGAAATCATGGATGCGTCATATTTACTGTATGACACATCATGTTGCAAGGAGTTACAGATATGTCAGTATTTCTGACGTGTCTGTAGGTGCAAAAGTGATGCATTGCTGCGGTGTGTCTGAAAACAGATGCAACTTCAGCAATGTTTCCTTTCGCATGGGGCAAGTCCCATGCATTAATGGGCCAGCGTCAGTCTTACGCCTGCTGTGAGGCAAGCGTAAGATATTGACGCAATTGTTTCTTAGAAGTGGGGCAGTGACATCTTATAGATTTAACTGCCCCACTTCTACCAGGCTTTTTTGGGGGTAAGCCCACCCTTCATACATTATACCTGATGCAGGTATTATGTGACGCAGGGGTTTACAAAGTGACGCATCTGCCTAGATGCGTCACTTTGTAAATAGGGCTCAACATGGCACATTTTTTACGCTGCCTCAGCGTCACAAAAAGTGATGCACCAGCGGCGTAAGAGTGATGAAAGGCCTCATAAATAAGGAGATGAGTTTGTGCTTCTTCAGATTAAGCACTTTTAAACTATACCCAGCATGAATGACCTATGATTCCTTTCCTACACTTCTTAGGTAACATTTCCTATACACTGCTTTACACATGTATGATTCATTGTCCCTGTGTGATGTTCAGTGCTCTGACACACTACACTGGTATGAGTAGCTCTAAAAAACAAAACAAAAGCATGTGAGAAAGTGGTTATGGATACTTGAGGGTCACTGTTAAAGAGTGGCAAATCGCAATCATCTTCATTGTCTGATTTTGCCCGCGAGAAAGTAAGTTATGTTATGTTATGTTAGTGGTTTTTATAAAGCACAACAGCTGCCCAGCAAAGAGACGTTCCGGCGCTGAACAGCAATGAGGTGACCAAGATCGGAGAGAGCCCAGGGAGACCTACGGAGTGGGGAAGAGAAAGGTTTTTATGGCTTTCCTGAATTCAAGGTAATTATTAAGTCCCCGAATGTGGGCCGACAACGAATTCCAGAGGATGGCTGCTCTGTTCTGAAAAGAACGACCTCCGGCACAGACCCTCCTGACTCGGGGTTCCACCCCTAGGTTTTGTCCCATGAAGCGGAGCTGGCGGGAGGGATCATAGGTTAGAAGCAAGTTGGTCAAGATATTCCAGGATGCAAGTTTCAGGACTTTAAAGGCTATACAGAGAGCCTTAAACTCAATTTGCCTAGCAACAGGCAGCCAGTGGAGACGGTGACTGGCCCTTGTAACTGAGCAGGCTCTACGCAGACCGAGGAGAGATCTTGCGGCCGCATTCTGAACTCTCTGTAGCCTCTGTATTTCTGTCTTGTTCGTTCCCAGATACAGTGAGCTGGCGTAGTCAAGTCTTGACATAATCAGGGCCTGGATGATGATCTGCCTGGTTGGGGCACCAAAGAAGCCCAGGATGGGTTTGAGTCCTCGCAGCAATCCAAAGCAGGTTCCCGCCACCTTTTTAGTTTGAGTCTGGAAATTAAGGGAAGCATCCATCCAGACCCCTAAGGTCTTCACTGCCTTCTTGGGTGCGGGGTCAGTGCCTAGGCTCTTGGGCCACCAGAGCTCATTCCATAAGCCATGGTCCTTTCCCACCAACAACACCTCCGACTTGTTGGCATTCCGTTGGAGACAGTTGGCGGTCCTCCACTCGGCGACTGCCGCAAGATCACCTTGAAATCTAAAAGGGTCTTGCTTGGAGCCACTCGAGAGATCCACCACCAACTGTGTGTCATCGGCATAGGAGACCATGGTCAGCCCTCTGCTCTTGGCTACTACAGCCAGAGGTTGTGCGTAAAGATTGAAAAGCAGAGGGCTCAGGGAAGAGTTCTGTTTACCCCGTGCCTGATGGGAAGGATGCCCGAGGTAAAGGGGGGAGCTATCACCTGAAACATCCTATCCGTGAGGAATGAGGCCAGCCACTTCAAGGCTGAGCCAATGATTCCAGCCTCTTCCAGGTGCCTCAACAGGATGGCGTGGGACACAGTGTCAAACGCGGCACTGAGATCCAGAAGGATCAGTGCTGACGTCTGCCCAGCGTCTAAAGCTGTCCAGAGATGTTCTGTCACAGCCAAGAGCGCCGACTCTGGGGCAGATTTACAAGGCGGCGATAATAAATTATCGCCGCTTTTGCGGCCGTTTTCACAAGGTGTTAACGCGTGAAACCTTGCTTTAGCGCCGGGAATCTTAACGCCCAGCTTTGCATCTCTAATGAGATGCAAAGTGGGCGTTCCTGACCTGACATGACAGGAGAAATGTCGCTAAGCGACATTTTTCCTATCATCAACCCCCACGCTATGAAGCATAGCGGCAGGAAAAGTAGCGATAACCCCTGTTATCACACTTTCCTTACGCCTGCTTCAGGACTGATTTAGCCATGATATCCTATGGAAGATGGATATCATGGCTAAGTTTGTGAGTCCCTATCAACAAGCTAACACCACATTTCGTGAGATTATCACTGGGTTTCCAGCGATAATCTCATGTTGTTGGAGTTTAGGTGTTCCGTGAGGAGGGAGTTAACATAGGCCTCCGTGATCTTTGCGGCCCAAGGTAGCAGGGAGATTGGCTGAAAGTTTTCTGGCTTTTTTGGGTCTAAGGAAGGTTTTTTAAGCAGCGGTATCACCCTGGCCTGTTTCCACGCCATAGGCACGACCGCTGTACTGAGGGACCCATTGATCACCTGTTCTAAAGGACGTAAGATAGTGGGTGTGAGAAGTTGGCCTGATATATGATGTCACTAGTTCTAGTGTACACCTTGTATCAGTCCAAACAACCCTTATGGTGATTGGTTGTAAAGTCAACCTTATAGACCAGCTATCCTAGTGGTAGCATGGACAAGAGCAGTCTTAGGCTAAAGTCTGAATGGCATGTGAAGCCAGCTGTGATACCATATGTAACCCATGAATACCAAATGAAAGGACACCACCACAGATATATATAAAAATAGAATGTATTTATTCTAGTCAAACCCTCAACACTCTTTATGAGATTCGAGGTAAGTACAACACAGTCTTAATTATGCATACATTAAATCACACAGGTAAGTAATACAGTTAGGCACTAGGGGCCACGCAAACCATATACTAAAGAAGTGGTATAAGGACCACTGTCACGGAAATAGAATAGGAGTAGGCCTAGGGAATCGCTGGGGCTACACTACACTACCAACAGTTAGGAAGTGGGAGGCCCACGGGATTCAGGTGCAGAGTGGAAACACCCACGCGTAATGCGTATAATCGATAGAAATAGTACAGTTTTAGAATTATTAAGACTTAGGACACTTCTGGAGTAACTAGGAAGTCGAGACTTGAAACTTAGACACTAGGATAGTCAATACACTGATGAGCACCGGAGTACCCAAGTTACCTAGCCCACGGGCTGCGGGTGCATAGGTGTGAACTTGCGTCGGGTTTCGTCGTGGACTCCTATAGATGCCTGAAGGAAAGTTGCTGACAGGCAGTCAGTGAAGAGTGTCCGGTGGATCCCAAGGCCGGGATCAAGAAGGAAGGATACCTGCAAGCAGAAGGGACAGAGTCTGGGTCACTAGCCAGTGACCACGTGGAACTAGGAAGCAACCAGGCGATGTGGTGAAGATTGCAGGTGAAAGGTGAAGCTTGTCGCAGCAGCCACGCGTACAAGGAGATGTTGAGGATGACCAGGACCAGGAGGCGAGCTGTCCCACGAAGGCTCTTGCTGTCGGCATCGTCGAAGTCGAACTAGGACTCACCAAACCTTGGCAAGCGGAACCCACGAAGAAAGGAGGACTTGCTTCTGTTGCAGACCAGGAAGGTCTGGGGTGCTTCTCTTTTGCAGAGGAGCAAGAGCCAGTCTGGAGGAGCCAAACCAGCAGCGGAAATTCAAAAGTGTGTCGTCACAAAGGCCGCTAGCCAACGGGCAAGCAACCGGACAGACGCGGCAAGCAGGAAAATGCAGAAGGGCCCCACGCAGGACTCGTGGAGTGTGAGGGGCTGATCTTCGGTGCAGATGGTGCTTGGGGTTGGGGCTTCTCAATCCCCGGTGCACAACTTCGAGGGTGCCTCAGAAGCTGCGCTGGAAGATACTCGCCACTTTTCCCAGGTAGCCGGTCCCACGTCTCTCGTCACCTCCACGGATCTCAGCTCGGCTGTGGATGTGGATCAGGGTCAGAGAAGTCTGGAAGTCAAGGCTCTGGTCGGGCTCTGCAGTCGGTCCCTCGTAGAACTTCAGCAAAGCAAAGGGTAAGTCTCTTGATGGTGCCTGTTTGCACAGGGTAGCCACTCCTTGGCTACAAGGGAGATTCTTCAGTCTTCTTCTTTCGTTGAATGTCGAAGGTCCAGAGTTTCTGTTCAAGATGCAGGTTCAGGATAATCTAATTTCAGCAGGGCCCAACTAGCTACTAATATACTGGGCTAGTGGGCTGGGCTACCTGCAAGGTCCCTCCTATGGGCGGGACCAGGAAGGGGAGTGGCTACACCCCCTTTCCTTTGTCCAGTTTCGCGCCAGAGCTGGGGCTGGAGTGCCCCAGCACCGGTTTGAACTGGACTATGCATGGAGCACCTTGTGTGCCCCAGGCATGTCTCATTCCTTTCAGCCCTCCCTGCCCCAATACACTAAAGTCTGTCTGGGGAGGTGCTAGCACCTCCCCAAGCAGGAAACCTATTGTCCAGGCCTCCCTGGCTGGGAGGGCTCCCAGCAGCAGGAGGTCAGACTCGTGTCTGTGGCAGCAGCATCCATTTTGTGATGCTGAGGCTTTGGTGAGAGTTAAACAGCAAAGTAGGATTTTAACATGTCTCTCCCTCTAGAAGGGAGGAATAATATCCTCATCACCAGAAATGGTATGGGGGTATTATTCCAAAGTGTTAGACACCTTACACAACATGTTTTGATAAAGCCAAACCATAGTTACCATAACCGTTTAAGATTATAAGGTACTTTAAGAGTATATGGTAGGCTATATCATAGAACAGCTATAAGGACATGGTTCAAAAAGCTGCAGACAGGCTCAGCTCATGCTAGAGCACCATCTCACATGTTACCAAGCACTCTGCCTCCAGGATTGTTAAGGCCTGCCATAGGAGTGGCTGATAGGTACACATGTGTCTATATATAAGGGTAGATATAGGTATACTATATCTAAGCAAGGGGTGATTACACGACCTTGCCCCAGCTGAGTGATCAGCCAGTTGTGTCTGATTGGAAGCCCAGACCAGGGGTGGCATAATACATGCTGCAGCCCCTGGGAGGTCTAGGGTACACCTATGCCCTGGGTACCTAGGATACACTGTACAGGGTCCAATAAGGTGATCCTTACCAATTGGGTATGTACCTAGGGTACATGGAGTCCATTTTAAAGAGAGAGCAGACAGCCTGAGACCCTGAATGGCAGGATCTCAGGCCAACTAAGTCGAAAAACCAGCTAGACACTAGGCAAAAAGTTTGGGGGTAACCATAGTCAGATATCCACCTTCCTACAGTGGGTAGAATTTTCCAAAATTGCCCGGGCTTCAGTGGATCGACTGGAGAGCCTGACTTGATTTTAGAACAAAGGGTGAGTAATAGATCCAGGGGAAATGGGGAAAAAGCCTCTAGTGTGACATTGGTGTGATTGCAAGATGCCTCAGGAGGGCCGAGTTGGACCATAGGGAAGTATTTATAAATGTCTTCTACCTTCCTGACAAAGAAGGAAGCAAGCTCTTCACACTGCTGATCAGAGGTGATCAATAGACCTACGGCGTCTTTCTGAGTTTTAAGGCCTGAGACTGTGGAGAAGATACTCTTCGCTGGGTTAGTACTCTTGCTGATTTGCTCAGCATAATATGCTGCACACTCAACTTGGATGGCCCTGTGGTATCTCCTTACGGCTACCCGGTAGTGATCCTTAGATGTCGGGTCATAGTCCCTTCTCCAGATTCTCTCCAGCTTTTTACAGATTTTAAGCAAAGCAGCTAATTTAGTGTTGTACCATGAATGGGATTTAGATTGACGATTCATGGACAACTTAGCTGGAATCAGGCTATCAAGGGGCTGGCTAATCCAGTTAGAGAAGACCGAGTTAGCCTTGTTAGGGTCAGCCGGTAAAGCTGGGGAGGTAGCGGAGAGGTGGGTATGGAATTCAGTTTATGCCAGGGGCTTTGAGGGAAAATGTTTTATCTAAATTACGCGTAGGCCTGATGCCCTGAATGGATAATGATCCGATCAACCCATCGGTATAGGGGGTTGGACTGTAAGGGAAGTAATATTTGTAAAAACTGGGTCCAACATGTGGCCAGCTGAATGCGTTGGTCCTGAGACCTGTTGATCGAGCTGAGAAGCTGCACGATCGGCCCAAAAAAACGTCCCTTTGGAGTCAGACTGGTTATCCAGATGCAGATTAAGATCAACTGTGACTGTAAAATTAGAGGCATTGACCGCCAGGGCACTGACAGTCTCGCTAAGAGCTTCCCTGAAGACTTTTGAGGGACCCGGAGGTCGGTAGATCAGTGAACCTGTCATATTGTAGTTGGGATTAAGGGCGATTTTAAAGTGGGCACATTCGCAACTGGCAACGGTTTGCTTTCTAAAGGTGCAAAGGCAGCCTGTTTTAAGAATGACCGCAATACCCCCGCCTCTCGTTTCCCTGTTGAAGGTATGTATCTTACAGCCTTACGGGAGTGCGAGCACTTGCTCCGCGACCATGTCCTCCGAAAGCCAGGTCTCTGTGAGGAAGAGGACGTCGGGGGACTCAGCTTCCAGGAGATCATGAACATCGGCAAAGTGATTGGCTAGGGAGCGGCAAGTTAGGTGGAAAATGGCCGTGTAATTACTCCGAAGGGGGGGCTGGTGGCTGCTAAGCGTTGTGGGGGTGCCTGACAAGAAGCCACAGCATTTGCAGCCAAAGGGACCCTCTACCCCCGCCAGACCAGATTGTTTGCACCTGCCCACCTGCATCCTGATTGCAAGCAACTCATTTCGGGTGTAAGTGTACCCCATATTATCATAATTGACAGCATGTCTGGTGTATGGCGACAAACTGGCACAGACGGGCTTGCCTTTGGCGCGCCGCTGCGCGGCTGGGCACCCATATTGCTTATGTAATGCCCCCGGTAGTGGAAATGAGGGGTGGAGGGCGGAGCCACATCCCTCCACGCACACAACTGACGCTGCAGCGGACCGGGGACGGCGGGAGAATCGAGCAAAATGCACAAGTAAGCTTCGTTGTTAAAATTCTAAAGTAAACAGAGATTACAGTTTGTTAAAACCCAATTTAAAACACAAAGCACAAATTAGGCTAAAAACAATGGTGACCTTGCCTAGTGGCGCGCTGTCACCTCACTCATAGTTGTTGACATGGCACTCATAATTACATTGAAATTATGAAAATGTCACACATTGCATTCTGAAACCCTGGCAGCTATGAATCTCGTAAGGACCTGTGATACTGCACTTTGTGCTGCTGACTCCACCGGGACATTTAGTAGCGACCTGCGGTACTGCACTTTGTGCTTCTGACTCCTCGGGGACATCTAGTAGCGACCTGCGGTACTGCTTCTTGTCCTGCTGACTCCACAGGGACATCTAGTAACGACCTGCGCTACTGCACCCCATTGCTGCTGACTCTACAGGGACATAAAGTGATGACCTGTGGTACTTCACTCTTGGCTATTCCAGCAATGAGTGGGGAAGGGCGGAGATGGCAGTATAAATAGGAAGTGAACGCAACATCTGTCTTTCCCGCAATCCTATGAGCAATAGCTCCACATATTTCTCACAGTACTTGGGGGCATATTATCAAGCACGGAGTTGAAATTATCACCACTTTAGCGGCAGAAAACTGCCGCTAAAGCGGCGATAATGGGCTTGATAATATGCCCTTGAGAATTCTGATAGAAGCCCATGTTGACACCAAAACATGGGCTTCTATTGAAACTCTCAAGGGCATATTATCAAGCCCATTATCGCCGCTTTAGCAGCAGTTTTCTGACGCTAAAGCAGCGATAATTTTAACTCCGTTTCTTGATAATATGCCCCTTGTTTTTCATACTTATAGGAATATAGAATTATTTTAATTTTCATGCACAGTAAAATATGTGGAATATATTTGTCTGGTCTGGGGCAATTGACTAACATTTTGCTCCAGGTTTGTGTCACAAAAATAACGCTAACCAGCACAAAGTGTGTTTTTCCTAATTTGCTTTCCAGTGCAAAACTTGTTTTGTGCTGGAAAGAATCCTGGGGCAGATTTACAAGCCCTTTGCGCCACCTGATGCAACAGCAGCGCATTTTGCTGCCCCATATTTACAAGGGCAGGAAAAGCCACCCTGGCTGACTTTTTCTGTACTTGTAAATAAGGCCCCTTTACACGCAGCACTTTGCGTGAAAAGGGCGTTCCCTGGGTGTTGTTGTGGGTGTTACCACGCAACACCCATGGAACCAGACACATTTCCAGGTTTACAAGAATCGTAAATCTGGAAATGCACCTGAATGCTACGCCTCTCCAGGGGAGCCGTAGGGAGGCACAACGAGGATCTTCTCGTTTCTTTCCTCTTTCTATGCGCGCTGCATTCTGCAAAACAGATAGAAAGAGGAAATCACCTCTGGTGATTTTTTATGTACAGGAAGGTGTCCCTTCCTGCACATAGACATTCATTTCAACAATGACATCTTGCAAGTTCTATGAGTGCTAATGCAGCACACATAGAAGTTGTAAAACACCATTTCTGATTGTTTATGTGCAGGAAGGAAACCCTTCCTGCACATGAACGTCATCCCCGTGGCGCCGGCATCCTTGCACCATGGCGTCGGCGCATGGCAGCAGTTTGTGCGCCAGCTCAGGGGGAAGCACAGAGATGCAACAGATTGTTGTAAATATGTTGCTTCCCTGTGCTTCCAAACTAACGCAGCGCGGTGCAGCAAAATGACTTGCAGCACCGCGTTGCGTTAGTTTATTGTAAATCTGCCCCCCTGAAAGTAACACAAATCAGCGCAAAGAATTGCTTTCCGTTATTTAGCACCATGGGGCATTACATGGGAATTCCCATGCAACCACCCATGCCTTTAGACTTAAAACACTATCTACAAACAGTAGCAGACAGGGTTTAGCACCAAAAATTAAACCATTTAAAAGAATGAGTTAAGAAGAGAATTTTTTTTGTTTCTCCTTTCTTTTCTGACTTTGCATGTGTGCTGCACTGTGCAGCACACATACAAATTAGGGAAATTTTTAAAGCATGTTTACATTTAGAAATTCTTCCAATACAAAACCTATGGCAGACTAAGGCACGCACCCTGGCACTATGGTGCTGAGTTGTGTGCCTGGCGCACAATAGCTTAAATCAGCGATGGCGCTAGGGAAAGGGGAGAAGGGAGACATATCTTTGTAGATATGGTGCTCTCCTTCTACCTCCCTTCCACGCAACGCAGCGCAGCATGTTTGGCCACTGCGTTCTATGACTTTTTGTAAGTCTGGACCAATGTGTTGTAAATTCTAATAATTTATGGCCCATCCTTATATTGTATGGTGACTATAATGTTTGGTGGGCTCAACCTCCATCATTTTTTTTTTGTGTTAAGTTTCGACCTATGTATGTTTTTTTATTTGCACTTTGAGTGTCAATGACTGACCTTTATGGAGGAATATTTGAAAAACTTTTCGGGAAAAAAGCATCTTTTGAACTTGTAAGTAAAACTGTTTTTACTTTGATTTGGTGATGGATTGTTATTCTGAGAACATGATAGTTTGTGACGTACACCTGAAAGCACAACATTGTTGTATTTCAGTTAAGATGTCTGCATTATTTGGTGTTATTTTTCAGTTTATAAAAGTGCTTCTGGGTCAGGCTGCAGGCTTCAAAGCTGGCACATCAACAACCTGCCTTAAAAAAGCGTGAGTAGATGAATGCCTTTTAGTTTTAGCCTGCGGGCAGCGCACATGCGCTGTCACTTGCCAACCTATTGCGTTTGTTTTCAAACCTCTAAACGTTTCTTTTTAGCTCCTCCCATTACACAAGTTCACATTCATTTTTTGTTACTTTAAACAAGATCACATTCATGTTGTTAAGTGACTTGTCCAGAATCACTGGGGGGCTTATTTACAAGCCACTTGCGCTGCTGGTGAGTCACTTTTTCCATATTAAAAGTGACGCACTGGCGGCGCACGGGGCTTGTAAATGAGCCCCTGGATGTTTAGCCGATGCCGCCCCTGCTTGTTTTTCTTTTTTATGTCGGACACATGCTGGGGCATATTTACAAGTGCCTAACGCTGCTGGAGCGCTTCATTTTCCGAAGCTCTGGTGGAGTTGATCTCTACCCCATGTTTACAAGGTGGCGTTAAACCACCTAACGTGGCTTATTGTTATGTTATGTTATGTTATATAGTTTATAGAGCACATGGCTGCCCCAGCAAAGGGCGCTAATAACAGTCGAATGGAGAAGACCACCAGGAAAAGCACAGGGACCTACAGTGAAGGGCAAAGAGGAGTCTTAGTTGCCTTATGGAATGCCAATTAATTATTTAGGCTGTGGATGGACAGTGGGAGAGAGTTCCAAAACTTGGCTGCCAGTGTGTTTCACCCCAGTGCCGCCACTTCCGCATTTAGTCTGTCTCCCGGAGAGCCATCTTTTAGCAGCCGGGACCCAGGGAGCCGCAGTAGGTTTAAAGTGGGAACCGCCAACAGACCCAAGTAAGTTCACGCTCACGCCCGCTTCAAACTTACACCCCGCGCTTGATTTTTAATCTTCAGTGCCATAACTGCCACTGTCTTGCCTGCGCATAGCGACTTCTCGCACCTAGCGCCCATACTACATGACGCGACGGTACCCTGCGCAATTACACCAGCCAGGCGTACCTAAATTAGTACAGCTCTGGGCTACAGGTTAACCTGACCTCTCATTCTTTCATCTTTTCACTCCTCCCCGCAGAGTGGGACCAGAGGCAGTTCCTCTCCCGTGCCTCCGATCGGCTGCCTAACACTACAATTTAATGTAACTATGTTCTTTGATTTTCATCCCGTATGATTGATGCCTTCATTTTTAACTAACTACTTGTTGATTTAGTGGCATACCTATAGGCACTTGGTAATGAGCACACCATGCAACACCACCTACTGGAAGTATGCCCTCGTGGCTCAAACTGTCGACCTGAGCCTTATTACGTATTTTATACCACGGCCCAGCATGCAACCCGTACCGCCTGCACTATAAACATGCACTATTACGCTACAAAACGGCTAATTGCCATATGCTTTTGTACCTTTATAGCACCTGATCACCCGGCATTATCCTCTTGGACTCACGTATGTGCCCACCATGAATTGACAGGCACATGTTGCCCAGACTAAAGATTACTCTTTTAATGTTGCTTCTAAAATTGTTATATGTGTCTTGTCTGTCATTTATTTCACTGGTACCTCAATTTCGGTTGTTTGGCGCCGTCCAAACACTCCTATTTTTCCCAACACACCTTAGCAAGTGTGGCCATTCTACACACATGGCGTAATTTTGCCATCCACTTTTTCACACTTTTCACCTGGTCCTGACGAAAGCCCCTCATACCTTTAATCGTGGGCTGAAACATGTTGACCCAAGTCGACAACTAAGAGACTAATGACTTCACTAGTTGTCTTTCGTAATTTTTAACATACCCTGGGCCACCATGAATAAAATTCCCATGGTCAGGATTCCCAGAGGTATTTTTAACTCACACTTCACTTCATCACACCACTGCACCACACCTGCTCCACTGTAATCAGGTGTCATAGCACAACTGGGCGGCATTCGGCTACCCGGTTGGGTCCCCGATGATGAAGCATAACACCAACTAAGTTGGTGTGTGAGGGCTCTTTTAAAAGAATCGAAGGATTCCTTGGCACTGTAAATCAACTACAGTGAGTCCAATCCCCACACAGGTCTGGGGACGTCCACATTGTTTACTTGATTCATACAGGCGATAGGGACGGTTCCCCCTCTATTCCTCGCTCTCCTATTGCTTGATATTGTAAATAAGGCCCCCTTTCACGCTATGCTGTTTTTAAATTTATTTTTTATTAGTAATATTTTTCTTTTTATTGATTTTGATAACACAGAGGACAATTGTTACAGTTCCACATTGCCATGTTACACATGTCCGATTACATAGCATATGGTGCCGCTGTGCAATGCAGTGACAAATATTCTGCATAACCATAAAAAATAACAGTGAGAACAATCTCCATCCTATGCGATTCCTTGATCTGTACATAGCCCATTCCTCTATCGTGGGAGGCCATCGCCGCTTTGTACTTAACAATGAAAAAAGGTAAAAGCACGTGTTATCGATCACAGCAGATTATACTATCCCCACATTTGTATATATTAGTCTGTTAAGTTTGAGTTTGCATTCGTCATATAAACAACATATGGGGCCCAGATATCTCGCCATCGTGAGGCTTCAGGTAGCTCTTTTGCATAGTTTTCCAGCTGTGTTTTACAGTAGACCATATCACGTAGCCAGCCTTTTCTTTATGCAGTACATTTTTCTCACCCCAACAGATTGATATTCGGCGTTTAGCCAGTAATAGGGCCACCGCTGCTAACTTACGCCCCAGATATCATTTTCAGCAGGCCTAATAGACATAGCTCCAGTGTACATGCAATCTCCACCCCTATCATCTCGGTCACTATGCCCATTATCTGTGACCAGTACGTCGCTATAGGTTTGCAGAGACAGCCAAGGTGGATAAAATCTGCGTCATCCGCTTTGCAGCGTTTGCATTTTCCCCTTTCAAGCTATACTTAGCGTGAAAGGGGAGGACAATGGGTGTTGCGGTGGGCGTTCCACTCCAACACCCATTGATTCTGAGGCTGCCTCCCATTTACAAGGGAGGCGTAAATAGGAGGCAGCGCCAGAATTAAGACCCTGGAAAACCTGATCTTAACCTGGCGAAGCAAGGAGAAATGTTTTATTTCTCCTTGTTTTTGCTGTTTTCATGTGTGCTACTTTGTGTAGCACACATGAAAACAGAAAAAGGCCAATGATTGTTTATGTACAGGAAGCTGTTTTGCAACTTCTGTGTGTGCTGCATTAAGCAGCACTCATAAAAGTTACAAAACAGCGTTTCATGATTGTTTATGTGCAAGAAGGGGACCTTCCTGTGCATAAACAATCTTCCCCTGCACGCAGACACCCTTGCGCTCAGGGTTTCACCATATTCTTGTAAATATGGTGCAGCCGTGCATATCAGAAGTGGCAGAGCGTGTCATTAAGCCAGGAAGGGTAACAACACGCTCCTTATAACCAACAAGAGTCATCGTTCCTATCATTGGAAAAAAGTGTAAAGAGCTCTTGTCATTCTACTACTGTGTTTGGGGGGGACAGTGTGTCCTGTTCATGATGCCGTCACACACCCAGAAGGTTGTCATGCTTCATCATTGGGCTATTGCTCTTCGTCGGGCCGGCATTGCAATGCCCTACGGGTCCCCCGAAGAGTCACTGTTTCGGAGATATTTTCAATAAAGCCGTATGGGTGTGTGGGGTAAGTGGCAGTGGTGTCCTAGCGTGAAGTTAAAAAATGAATGGAGAGGTGCTTGAAGAATTTATTGAAAAAAGGGGGTCCCTCTGTCATTAGTAAAAAAAAAACAAAAAAGTGGTGCTGCTGTGAGGGATATAACGGCCCTATGTCGCTAAATAAATAACATACCCCTAGATCAACATGTTTCGCGCTATATCAGGGTCTCAGGAGGAGATCCCATGCGCTTCTTCAGGACCAGAAAGCTATTTTGTGATAAGCAAAGAAGGTGTGTGGCCTATAATTATTAATCTGGTGTCACTTAGGAGAGCGTGGAAGTAGTATTCCAAGAAAAGCAGGAAGAATTCCCTATGCGAATCGGCTGTGGGTCCCTCGAGACAGTTCCTCGTAGGTAAAGGCGCCCGTACACCTTCCCGACCTCACGCCATCTCTGCCACTTCTCTTGTACATATGGCCCTTGGGGGCATATTTACAAGCCCCATCGCCACAAGAATGTCACTTTTAATGATGTTCCAGTGGTGTTAGGGGCCTCACCTTTTAAATATGCCCCAAAAGATTGCTGAGGGTGGCTGATTTCGGCTCCTCACCAGGTGATCATGTGAAGGGGGCCAATATTGTGTCACACACAGTGGGAGTGAGTTGGCAGGTACAGCCCTGCCAAGTATCATGCATCAGGGTTAGACTAACGCATTTTAATGCAGATGACCGCATCACCACATTAAAATGCATTAGTCACGCTTAATTAGAACTCCTCCGAATTTATTATATCATGAGGCACTGCATTTATTTGAACAATACAAAGCCAGAATGCTCGGCCGGCCCTCTTTTAATATTGGCACACACACAGGATTTATTTATTTATTTAATGCTATTTTATATAGCGCGAACATTACCCGATGGTGTCAGAGCGCTTTACAAAAGAACCAGTTGCGTTACACAAGGACATGAGTTACATAAGAAATACAAACAGAAAAAAATTGCAAATGTACAAGTTGTAAAGTCACTCAAGGGAGAGATACCAGGATGCACTTGCAACAAGTGTTTAATGTTCATGCGTTAGCATGGTGTCCTGATTTCAGTTTTGCCTTATGTTGGTTTGTTTTTATCTGTTGGAATCTTGATGATGTTCACTTTCATCTTTAGAGAAACACATTTAGGTTCAGGCACTTCCAGAGCCAGTGTATGTGAGCCCCAGGACCTGGAAAAGAGCAGGGACGTCAGTAGATATATTAGTAAGACACATTACTGATTAAAATATTGCACATTATTTTATTAGCACAGGGCTAAACCAGTGCATTTCTTTTAATTATTTTACAAACAGTGCACAGTCCTTTTATTAAACTGTGGAATCCTTCCCAGAGCATTTCAGGGGCAAAACAAAATCAGCCAGCAAAAGCCTTGCGTTCTATTGAGATGCAAACGCCTTGTGCCGTACCACCTCCGCAGCAGACGCCGGTACACTGAACAAGGAGCGCTTTGCTTGTGTGCGTCTGTCGGGTGTGCACGGGGACTCCCCGGGGCTACAGAAAAGCCCTTTCTAAAGCTTCTCAGGCTTCACTCTTCATTTATTTTGGTGGCAGTAGCAGCACACAGGGGGGCATTCCTGAAATAAATTGAAAGGATCTAGGCTGAGCAGCTTTATGGGTAATACCTAAGGTACCCTGTTTTCCGTTTGTACGGATTTTCATAGAAAAATACAGACAGAAAACAATGTGTTCTCTGTCTGCATTTATTTTTAAGAATTGATAAACACAGAGAATGTGCTTCTTTTATGTGAGTCTTTGTGCTGCCTTTCATGAATTATAGCCCAACAGCTGGGCAGATGGACAGCATGACAAATTAAAAAACATGATGAAATGTCTTTAAATAACTGCATTTGCCAACATACATTTGTGGTATAATGCTAATATTTGCCAGTGGATGTACTGTTCGGAACAATTTGGCAACTTGGGGGCATATTATCCAGGACGGCGAGTGAGACACTCTTGTTCTTTACCCGCCTACACCAGGCTCCATTGGTACACGGTCGTATCCGCCCGTGAGATCTGTTTACTCCAGTTTCTGTGATTCGAACACCCGTTTTCTACCTCGGATCCTTTTGCAGTTTCACCGACATCTCGATTTCCATCCCTAACAACGCACACAACAGCAAAGAGTTTTTCAACATCGTGAAGGAACTTTCCAACCCCAGCTCCAACACCAACGACATCCCACCTTCACAAGACCTGTGCGACTCGCTGGCCACCTTCTTCCATCGCAAGATCGCAGACATCCACAACAGCTTCAACGCCGTCACCACCCCGGCAACCACTGAGATCCCCGCTCCCACGACCACCACCCGCGCCAACCGCCTGCTCGCCTGGACCAACATCAACGATGGCGACACCATCAAGATCATGAACACCGTCCACTCCGGATCCCCGGAAGACCCCTATCCCACATCATATCTTCAACAAAGCCAGCAGCACCATCTCACCCTATCTCCGGAAAACCATCAACATCTCCTTCGAGACAGCGACCTTCCCGGAGAACTGGAAGCACACAGAGATCAATGCCTTACTCAAGAAACCCAAGGCGGACCCCAAGGACCTCAAGTACTTCCGACTCATCTCCCTGCTCCCGTTCCCAGCGAAGACCATCGAAAAGGCCATCAACAAACAACTGACCAGCTTCCACGAGGAGAACAGCATCCTGGACCCGTCCCAGTCTGGGTTCTGCAGCAACCACAGCACCGAAACTGCCCTCATCGCTGGCCACCGATGACATCAGGACCCTGCTAGACAACGGAGAAACCGCGGCCCTCATCCTCCTGGACCTGTCAGCCGCCTTCGACACGGTCTGCCAACGCACAGTACGAACACACCTCTACGACGCCGGAATCCAAGAGAAGGCCCTGGACTGGACCTCCTCCTTCCTCTCCGGCAGAACACAGAGCGTCCGCCTCCCCCCCTTCCACTCTGAAGCCATCGGGATCATCTGCGGCGTACCCCAAGGCTCATCCCTCAGCCCAACGTTGTTCAACGTCTACACGGCACTGCTTGCCCACGTCGCATGACGGCAGGACCACAACATCATCTCCTACGCCGACGAAACCCAGCTGATGCTCTCCCGCAGCAAGGACCCCCACACCGTCAAAACCAACCTCCATGAAGGCCGTCGCCATCTGGATGAAGAACAGCTGACTGAAGCTGAACTCGGACAAGACGGAGGTGCTCATCCTCGGATCCACCCCATCGGCCTGGGAAGACCTCTGGTGGCCGACTGCACTAGGAACGCCCCCAACACTCACCAACCACGCACGCAACCTAGGGGTCATCCTCGACTCTACCCTCTCCATGACGAAGCAGGTCAACGCTGTGTCCTCCTCCTGCTTCAACACCCTCCACATGCTTAGCGGGATCTTCAAGTGGATCCCCACTGAAACGAGAAGGACGGTCACCCAGGCCCTCATCAGCAGTAGACTGGACAACGGAAATGCACTCTACGCAGGAGCCCCGCCAAAACTCCTGAAACGGCTTCAACGAATCCAGAACGCCTCCGCACGCCTGATCCTCGACATCCCTCGCCGCAGCCACATCACACCCCACCTGAGAGACCTGCACTGGCTCCCTGTCAACAAGAGGATAACCTTCAAACTCCTCACCCACACACACAAGGCACTCCACAACACCGGACCAACGTACCTCAACAGCCGACTCAGCCTCTACACCCCCACCCGCCAGCTTCGCTCTGCAGAGCGCGCCCTCGACACCGTCCCCCGCATCCGCAGATGTGACCGCTGGCGCCAGATCCTTCTCCCACATTGCTGCCAAGACATGAAACACCCTCCCCATCCGCCTACGGTAGACCAAAGACCTTCTGACCTTCAGAAGACTTCTCAAGACCTGGCTCTTCGAACTGTAGCAGCTTTCATCCCCTCCCCCCCCCCCCAGCGCCTTGAGACACTGACGGGTATGTAGTGCGCTTTACAAATGCTATGATTGATTGATTGATTTTAAAACAAATCAAATGCATGTGCGAGAGGGGCTATGTAGGGATGGCAGGCACTGATGGAGGGTGGTAGTAAGGGAATCAGTGAAAAAAGAGGTCCGGTGGGGAGCCAAAAAAGATTGTTGCACCGGGCACCACCTGTGCTAATGCCGGCTCTGAAACAATGAGTCTCTGATGTCTGTCCACTCTGCTGTTTGACGTTGATAGTTTTGTCCATTTGGGAATGTGTGATACTTGGGGGCTTATTTATGAGCCCTTGCGTCACTTTTGCCCCGCCGTTGCGTCACTTTTAGTGACGCAGCGGCGGCGTAAATAATACGCCATGTTGCGCCATATTTACGAAGTGATGCATCTAGGCAGAAATGTCACTTCGTAAACCCCTGCGCTAGAGTATACCTGTGCCAGGTATAATGTATGCAGGGCGGGCGTTCCCCGCAAGAAAGGGTCGTAAGAGTGGCGCAGTGAAATCTATGAGATTTCAGTGCGCCACTTCTAGGACACCAATGCATCAAAACCTTACGCTTGACTCATGGCAGGCGTAAGGGTGACGCAGGCCCTTTCACAACGGGCTTGCCCCATGTGACAGGAACATTGCTGGAGTTGCGTCACACTTCCGACACAACTCCAGCAATATGCCAAAAGATACGTCAGTAATACTGACGTATCTGTAACTCCTTGCGACACGATGCGTCATACAGTAAAAATGACGCATCCTAGGTGTCGCAAGGAGGGTGCACTGAGACGTGTCGCTGCTTTCACTCATTTATGCGACACTTCTCATAAATAATGCCCATTGGCTTTAATAGCACATTGCTTACTTATAATGTAAGGGCCTCATTTAGGAGAAGTGACGCAGGGGCTCATATATAAGCCCTCTAAGTGTCAGTCTGTTGCATCAGGTAAGTATTTTTTTTGTGCTTAACTGCATGTGTGTTTGCATATCTACACAGAACGTTAATAAAAGATATCTTTGTTTAATATCATGGTGGTATATTATCAAGCACGGCGTCAAAAGTATCGCCGCTTTAGCGGCAGAAAACTGCCGCTAAAGCGGCGATAATGGGCTTGATAATATGCCGCAGAGAATTCCAATAGAGGCCCAGGTTTACACCAGAACATGGGCTTCAATGGAAATTCTCGAGGGCATATTATCAAGCCGATTATTGCCGTGCTAAAGCGGCGATAATTTTAACGCCATTTCTTGATAATATGCCCCATGGTTACAAAATTGTTTACAGTACAATGAGCTTACTAGTGCCCTTCCATTTCAGCTTCTTTGCAGCAGTTTCAACATTTTAGGGGCATATCAACAACAACCGGCGATAATTATCGCTAAGCGCACTTAGCGCTAGGATAATTATTGCCGGCTAGCGTGGATTTTTATCGCTGAGATAGCGTACTATTAGCACCGCTTATCTCAAAAGCGATACAAATCCTAGCGCTAACTGCCTAACATGAGATTATCGCTGGAAACCCAGCGATAATCTCATGAAATGTGGTGTTAGCTTGTTGATAGGGACTCACAAACTTAGCCATGATATCCACCTTCCATAGGATATCATGTCTAAGTCAGTCCTGAAGCAGGCGTAAGGAAAGTAGCGATAACAGGGGTTAACGCTACGTTTCCTGCTGCTATGCTTCATAGCGTGGGGCTTGATGATAGGAGAAATGTCGCTTAGCGAAATTTCTCCTGTCATGTCAGGTCAGGAACGCCCACTTTGCATCTCATTAGAGATGCAAAGCTGGGCGTTAGGAATCCCCATGCTAAAGCAAGGTTTCACGCGTTAGCGTGGCCTTGCTAATTAGGCGATAAAATTATCGCCGCTTTTCGGCCGAAAAAGCGGCGCTAATTTATTATCGCCAGCTTGTAAATATCACGGAGGTGTGGAAGCAGCTCTGGCTGACCCTAAAGTCCTGTTGAATCCTTGAGCCAATACTAGGCCAGGTAGAGGCGATCTGTGGCTTCTGCCGCCCTCCCACTTACCTAAATCGTCATTTTCTACAGTCCATTACGCTCACCCAGGGTGTGGCTTGGCCAGTAGGGTGTAAGTTTCAGACTGTCCACCAATTACATTGAGTAAAACGAATCACGTCCTCATCCGTCTTCCTGGATGCAGTCCTTAAGCATAAGATGCTTCTCCTTTCTGGCAGAAAGAAAAACAAGCATTGGCATAGCCAATAGGTCTTGCCTTTGGGACCTTACAGTTGATGTGGTTGCACCAAGGATATTGTGCTGCATAACTAAATACTTATAAGGTCCCAAAAGCAAGACCTATTGGCTATGCCAATGCTTGTTTTACCCTCGTCATAGGCTATTAATACGTGCACGCAGGCTCAGACAGTCCCAGCCCCTTTGACTCTACTCCCCTCATATCTTCTAGATCACAAACACGCTCCTGCTTCGGGGAGAAAGAAGAAGATTCAAGAAGAGAAGCCGCGCATTTCCCCAGAGATCGGAAGGGTGAAATGGGGAGAAGGATGAAATGAGGAGACGTTGGGTTCATTTCTTCAGGAGGGTCGAAGGAGGGGGGAGGGGGGGGGAGGGCTTTGCTCTGTAAAGCAGATGAGATAAGTGGAGGATGCTTTGTTCCTTCTAGAGTCCTCGCCCCTCTCGTGAAGAAAGTAATCCGTCTCCTCATTTCATCCTGCTGCTCTACAAAGCCCAGTGCACCTTCTCCTCATTTCATCCTTCTGCTCTACAAAGCCTGCTCTATCGATCAACGCGGCTCCTCTCTTTCTCCAGTCGTCTTCATTCTCCTCAAAACAGGAAAGTGCGTTCGCTTTAAGAGGCGACAGATGTGCAGGGACAAAGAAGCCGATTGTGTGTCCTGGTCACAGCTGCTTTTCAGTGAAATAAAACAATAACATAACTCTATAAATCATCAATGACTTTGTAATCTGTATCCCCGAACTACTATGGGTAGTAAACATCTCTCGTTACGTTACGATGTAGACGTTTCCCGTCCGTCAAAAATTCAAGATATGAGTTTCACCGCCACCCAAAATGCAAGTAAAACGTCACACCTGGATACATCGACATTATTGTAAAACGACTACTGTTTCAAGTTTAGATGCGTGAAACTAACACAACGATCGCCCAGTAATATTAGTGTGAGT
The DNA here is from genome assembly GCF_964204655.1 of Triturus cristatus. Classification (NCBI taxonomy): domain Eukaryota; kingdom Metazoa; phylum Chordata; class Amphibia; order Caudata; family Salamandridae; genus Triturus; species Triturus cristatus. The sequence goes on along the minus strand of NC_140582.1, from coordinate 1,200,754,673 downwards.
CTGCAGCTTGTGACGATTAACAATAGAGAGTATGATACAAAAACGTACAAGACAATCTGCGAACACAGGATTTATTAAAATAGTTTACTCATAGTTTTAGGGGTGAAGCACAAATGCAAGGAGGGTTTGTATGCAGATATTTCGCAAAGGATTGTGGGAAGGCGGTGACGCTCAGTCTTGGGGCGCTGCAGTTGTTTGATCCCCAGCGGTGGAAGCGCTTTAAAGAAACCGACAGTGGACCCGTTACCTGCACACTCACGCCCACCGTGTGACACGAGATCGACTCCCTTCACACGGTCACCGGGTGAGGAGTCCAATCATACACTCACAGCAAGCTTTATCCCCCGCCTGCTGAGGGCGCTATGAAATGAGGAGAGGTTGCGCGGCGCTTTCTAGCACAGAAGGATAAAATGAGGAGAGGCTGCGAGGTGCTTTCTAGCACAGAAGGATAAAATGAGGAGAGGCTGCAAGGTGCTTTCTAGCACAGAAGGATAAAATGAGGAGAGGCTGCGAGGTGCTTTCTAGCACAGAAGGATAAAATGAGGAGAGGCTGCAAGGCGCTTTCTAGCACAGAAGGATAAAATGAGGAGAGGCTGCGAGGCGCTTACTAGAACAGAAGGATAAAATGAGGAGAGGCTGCGAGGCGCTTTCTAGCACAGAAGGATAAAATGAGGAGAGGCTGCGAGGTGCTTTCTAGCACAGAAGGATAAAATGAGGAGAGGCTGCACGGTGCATTCTAGCGCAGAAGGATAAAATGAGGAGAGGCTGCAAGGTGCTTTCTAGCACAGAAGGATAAAATGAGGAGAGGCTGCGAGGTGCTTTCTAGCACAGAAGGATAAAATGAGGAGAGGCTGCGAGGCGCTTTCTAGCACAGAAGGATAAAATGAGGAGAGGCTGCGAGGCGCTTTCTAGCACAGAAGGATAAAATGAGGAGAGGCTGCTGTAGAAGTAAGGAAATCCAAGAAACCTTGGGCCTCATTTATGAAAAGTGACACATCACTGCGTGACAGCAGCGATGCGTCACTTTTCATTGTACCCTCCTTGCGACATGATGGATGCGTCATATTTACAATATGACGCATCATGTCGCAAGGAGTGACAGATGCTTCAGTATTTCTGACGTATCTGTTGGCGCAAAAGTGACACATTGCTAGGGTGTGTCATAAAAGTGACGTAACTCCAGCAATGTGCCCTTTCACATAGGGCAAGCCCCATGTGAGAGGGCCTGCGTCAGTCTTATGCCTGCTGTGAGGCAGGCGTAAGATATTGACGCATTTGCGTCCTAGAAGTGGCGCAGTGAAATCTCGTAGATTTCACTGCGTCACCTCTATGAAGCTTACTTACGTTGGAACGCCCACCCTGCATACATTATACCTGGCGCAGGTATAATGTGGCGCAGGGGTCTACAAAGTGACGCATCTGCCTAGATGCGTCACTTTGTAAATGTGACGCAACATGGTGCATCTTATACTCTGCTTGTGCGTCACAAAAAGTGACGCACCGGCAGCGCAAAAGTGACGCAAGGGCTCATAAATAGGGCTCCCGGTTTTCCGTTTAAACGGATATTTACATATAAATACAGACGGAAAACAAGTTTTCCTTTGTCTGTATTTATATGTAAAAACGGGAAAATACTCCTGCCACGCTCCAGCAGAGTCGCCTCGCAAGCCCTCTTCCTGATTCCAGGGCTGTGCCTGCCTACAAGTGACATCAAACGTTTTTGTTGATGCCCTGCCATTTATTTCCGGGGCTCCGTTCAGCCCCTGGAGTGAGCTCTTCACCAGCCATTAATAAACAAAAGTAAGTGCCCTCGGGGACGAGGGGAGGGGGTGGGGCTGGAGTCAGTAGCGTATGCAGTTTTGCAGGTGGCAAAAACAGGAATCAAATGTCAGCACCCCCTGGGGTGCCAAAGCCAGCTATGTCAGTGGAGTGTTGCCGAGTTTGTGGCCGAACTGCAGAGCAGTACACTGTGTATGTGTGGCTGCAAGAACAACGTGGACACAAACTCAAAGCCTCATGAGGAGAGAAAAAAGGTTTTAAGAAGCAAACAATGAATACATAACTAAATAAAACAAGACAGAGTAGTTGCAAAGTGGCCAGTTTGATTTTATTTATACCCAAACACATTAGCGCCACCTTTCAGAGTTTGCAAGTGAAGCACTACTTTTCTTATCATGTCGTCAGCTTTTCAAGCAAATACACTCATTGATTTCTGGAAAATGAGTGTAAAAGCATTATGGTGTCTTCCTTTTGAGGGTTTGCTTTTATCCAGTATGTTGCTACTTTTTTTTCAGGCAGCATATTACTGTATTCTACTGCATATTTGAATTGAGTTGCTTCCAGGTGTTTATAGCGGGGCACAATCGGGTTGTAGCTGAAGTTAGTGTGTTTCTCTCAGTGTGGCAGTATGGTGTTCAGTAAGGGAGAGGATGTGGCACTCTACTGATGACAGAAATTGCAAGGCTCTGAAACAAATGGCTTGTGATAGCACTTTTAAGCGTATTTGGGACATTCTGCAAATGGCAAATTTATCAGATGAATGTATTGTGTTGGCCAATAACAACGAGTGTGTGTGTGAATTGTCAATTTAAATAAATGTGGAAAAATACTAGCTGCAGTGTCAACTTTTGATTGTGGCAAAAATAAATGTGGATAAATACAGATAAAATGCTCAAAAAATAAATATGGATAAATACAGACAGAAATGGCAAAAAAATAAATACCATAAAACCGGGAGCCCTACTCATAAATAAGCCCCCTTGCACTTATCAAGGGCCATATTATCAAGGAACGGCGATAACATTATCGCCTCTTTAGCGGCAGGAATCTACCGCTAAACCGGCGATAATGGGCTTGATAATATGCCCTTGTGAATTCCCATAGAAGCCCATGTTCTGGTGTGAACCTGGGCTTCTATGGGAATGTTATCGCCATTCCTTGATAATATGGCCCAAAGTGTTTCTGGCACAGAAGGATAAAATGAGGAGACACCGGTTTCGTTTCTACACCAGAGGAGAGGATTAAGGGGCATATTAGCAAGACTGGCGATAAAATTATCGCCGTTTTAGAGGCAGGAAACTGCCGCTAAAACGGGGATAATTGGCTTGATAATATGCGTTATAGAATCCAATAGAAGCCCAGCTTAGATGTGCAGGACATGTAACCTGGGCTTGTATTGGAATTCCATAACGCATAATAGCAAGCCCATTGGGAGACATTGCAGTGTATCTGGCCTTCACATAACATTGTTCTTGGCATTCACTGAATCACTGCCTGCATTACTGAAGTTATACAATTTCAATTCATTTTTCATGCTGCAGAGTGCCGTGCTCATTGGGCCATTGATCATGTCATACAGGGAGTTTTCAGGAATATTATGGCATAATATGAGGCATATGCACGAATGTTATGAGGTATTGCCGCTAACAAACCGCTAACGCGCTGCTCCCATGCTATCGGAAGTTTGCCTATCGCGTGTTAGCGGCAGGTATCGCTTCCTTTCCCAGACACCATCGCATCTTATCGAGGTGTTCATAATACCTCGATAAGAATGCGAAAAGTGTCTAGGAATTGAAGCGATAACAAAAATCACGCTACCTTTCGCTGGCGATCATTATCGCCTTTTGTAGCTAATATGCCCCAAAGTGAGCTATCCTGGTCTTTCCTTTTGAGGTCTGAAAATTGTTTGCAAAAACAATGCAAAATGATGCTTTTTACAGCAGGAAAGAAACTTGGTCAAAAACTGCATTGACCTATATTGACGTTTGTCTTTTATTCTTTCGGTCTTTTCATTTTCTTTCTTTCCTTATGTCCTTCTCTCTATCCACGTTTGTTTTCTACTTTCTTCTTTACATCCTCCATTTATTTTTCTTTCCATCTTTCTGTCTGTCTATCCTTTCATTTTGTTTCTCATTCTCTCTTTGGGGGCATATCAACAAGGGCTTTATCTCTGCTTTTTTGGCTTTAAAAGCCAAAAAAGCTGAGATAAAACTAGCACCCTATCAACAACAGGGTGCTAACATGCAAATTTGCATGTTAGCACCCTTTTACTCTACGCTTCTCTAATGAGATGCAAAGGGGGCGTTCCAGAGTAAAATAATAGGAGAAATGTCGCTAAGCGACATTTCTCCTATTATCAAGAATATCGCTAACCCTGTTAGAGACAAAAAAAGCAGCGCTAACTGGGGTTAACGCTGCTTTTTTACGCCTGCTTCAGGACTGACTTAGCCATGATATCCTATGGAAGGAGGATATCATGGCTAAGTTTGTCTGTCCCTATCAACAAGCTAAGGTGAGATTATCGCTGGGTTTCCAGCGATAATCTCACGTTAGCCACTTAGCGTGAGAATTTTTATCGCTACTCAGATAAGCGTTGCTAATAGCACGCTATCTCAGCGATAAAAATCCACGCTAGCCGGCGATAATTATCCTAGCGCTAAGTGCGCTTAGCGATAATTATCACCGGTTGTTGTTGATATGCCCCTAAATTCTTTAAATTCATATTTCATTTTCTTTTTATATTTCCATATTCCACAATAACATTTATGTTGTGTTCCTTTTTTTTCATTTGATTATCCTCTTGTCCTTCCTTCCATTGTTAAATCTAAATCTTTCTCTATCTTTCCAGCTGTCTTTCAATATTTGCATTCTATTCTTCCTTTGCTTACTCACTACATTTGCCTTGTGCTTCTTTTTGATTTACCATTATCATAATTTCTTTCTGTTGCCACTGCCCCTATGCACCCTCCCAACCACCAACACCACACACCCACACACACACACACACACACACACACACACACTATTCTGCTCTGTGCTGATCTGCGAGTCACAGGTCAAAGTTAGGCAGGGCCATGAAACACTTGTCTGACCCTGGTGCCTCCCTCCCCTCCGCCCCATTGCCATTCTTTAGGTGATAGTCAGCCACGTCAGGATGACAGTGGCCCCTAGAAGGACTGAGCGAGGGCGGGAGGGGCTGCTGCAGCCTCAGAGGGGTGCGAGCCGGCTCCGATGGGCACCTTTGCTGCCGTCCCCAAATTACGGACAAAAGGCGTCCGTGAAAGAAATGCTCTCAGGCAAGGGGCCCAAACAACGGGCAGTCCGTGAAATTTACGGACGGTTGGTCACCCTACCGCCTTCCCATAATCCTATGCGTAATATCTGCATACAAACCCTCATTGCGTGTCTCACTCATTTTAATGAATCCTGTATACTCAGATTATATGCCGCACTCACCATTGTTGATCGTGACAAGTTGCAGCCTCGTACTAATATTATTAGGTGAATTATATTTTTGGGATTCGCTCTTCAGAACCATGGTGCTGCTGATGTTTGAGTAATGTGTTGATCCAGGGATGTATGATCACTCGCACGATGTGTGGCGGTGAGAATAATTCCTTGAATTTTTGGAGCTTCTATTTAGGAGGATTTAACGGCCTTTTGGTTCCGATCGAGTATAGTTCACTTGGTGGTCCCTAGAGGGAGCACGGTCAGCTGGGATGTAATCATTGCACTTTGCGTGGCAATAAAACTCTCGAGCACGGTGACGTACGTTTTTAGTAGCGGGGCGGCTCACTGCGAAGTGGGCTGATTGGCTGGATGGTGATTTTTAGGTCTCGCTGAGACTCTTTTTGAGACATTTTGTAAGTGGGCTTTCAAAAGTGCTACCCACATGGTTTTGCTGGCCTAGGGATTGAGTGCACGATGGCGTGCACGTGCACAGCTGCTCCTCTGCTCCTTGCATTCCCCCCTCCCTTCTCACCCAGCCCTTTGATGCTCTGCTCGATTACTTTCTCTTTCGCCACTTTGATGTTTGATCGCAAACGCGATCACTTCCGCTTGGCATAGCCTGTACTTGTTCTCTTTGTCCTCACATATGCTCTTCCCTCAATGTTTTTCTCTCTGGTCTCACATGTGCTATTCCCTCTGTATTTTCACTCTGCCCTCACATGTGCTTTTCCCTCTCCATTTTTCTCTCTTTCCTCACACATGCTATTCCCTCTGTATTTGTCTCTCTTCCCTCACATGTACTCTTCCCTCTGCATTTTTAGGTCTCGCCTGACCCAGCGCATGCGCTGGTCTGGTGAGACTTATTGAGAGGGCTCCAAAAAGTGCTACCAGGCCAGCCTAGAGCTACAGCGCATGTGCGCGGGCCCGCGCGCCGCGCTTGTCCGCGATTACATTCACTTTCGCGGCCGCACGGCCGCTTTGATGTTTGATCACAATCGCGATCACTTTCGCGGCCGTACGGCCGCTTGGCATAGCCAATAGGTCTCGCTTTTGGGACCGTATAAGTATTTAGTTATGCATGGCTAAACACTTATAAGGTCCCAAAGGCGAGACCTATTGGCTATGCCAATGCTTGTGCTTTTTGTTTCCAAGTCTAACGTTCAACTCCCATCCGAGGGCGCGGTGATAGTTTCAGAATCCAATTTAGAGCTGTGAGTGCTAACGCGGTGTTTCCCAGTTCGGATGCTGCTTCAGGCAGCGACGCAAGTATCAACGCGGAGGTTTTCTTAGGAGCCCACCCCGCCGAATGCCAAGGCTGCGTAGTTTTATTTGCACTCCGTGCCTCTGTCTTTCACCCCCCGTCGCCTTATCGCACACCTGCATATTCTTTTTCACCCGTACGGCCCTCTGTCGAGGGTTTACTGTCTCCATCTCTCACATCTGACCTTTTCTCTGGGCTACAGAAGGAGCACGCAAAATAAGTCTTTGACTCCAAAAACGAGTTCCAGTGCCCTCCACTGGCACAAACTAAGCACTGGCCTTTGGAATTATTACTTTTTTATGCTCGTCACACTGAAAATAATGTTATTACATTCAAAAGTTTTGCACGAAATATTACTGGGATAAGAGTACTTTTTTGAAACTGCACTTTTTTGCATTGATATATTAAGCTCACACATATTCCTGGAGCAAATTGTAATCTTTTCATATTCCATTACAAACATGCGGATCTGCTGAAACCTTAACATCTCTTTATCTAGCTAGCTGGCTCACAAAAATATTTCTTAGGAGGTTGAGCGTTGAAGTTGTTGCAGTGGTCGAACGGGATGACCCTACTCACTCAACTGCGCGTGGACGGATGCATGGTCTCTTCATGAGAGTCGGCCGTGTCATTCAAGCAGTGATGACGCGCTAGTAGGGGCGTTTGTTGTAGTTAGCCGTCGCGATTTTCTGCATGGAGGCCTTCTAGGAACCTGCTGACAGCTGTCATGGAAAGGAAGATTAGATAAGTTCGCAAGAAGGAATTGTTTCATATTAGACCTAGGACACCAGTGTCTTTTTGTGGCAAGTTGGGGCACGGCTTTAGAGATGCCCGCAACCCGCACATGCCACAGGCCCCTTCCGTTGCATCCCTGGAGTGTGTATATTCCTCGAGAAGGCAAAGCCCTGGAGCCCTTACATCGGAATGAACCATGACGCCTGGTGGCTTCAGTCCTCCGAAACACCTCCTTGAATGTTCCCTACAAAATTACTCTAGTGTGCCGCTTTTTTTAAGGTTACCAGAGTGGACACTCCAGTATTTCTAAGATTTCGTAAGGCTTCCTTAAAATGTAAACTTCCGCAGTCTCTTGGTTTATGATTCTAACGTGATCCTATGCAAATGGTGTTTATTTTCTAGGTTTTAATTATTCATGCGCTACTTTAAAGTGATTTTTCGCCAGTTCTGTTGCAGTCTCCTAGACAAACCGTGCACTGCCAATGTTTGCTTCTAATAGAGGAAGCAGATAGTTACCCATTTAGCACAAACTTCGATTTGGGCTACTGCTCATAGGGCTTGGATTTTCCGTCTATCAATCTTGATTAAGAACTGTTATTACTACCCTTTCGCCCCCATTCTTCCACCCCAGACAGAAATCTTGCAGCAAGAGCAAAGGTAATGTTTGCAAATCAGAGAGCCCTGAAGCTTTGCTGCTTTTTCTTAAGAAAGATGGCACTCCGGTAGTCAAAGGATCATTGGAGGGACATGCTTGGAGTTCCTCCATCACACGGTGCCATTTGTCTTTCTTATTTCAAGTCAACATCTCATATAGGTGAATTAAGCTTGTAATTACAAAGTAGATATATATTATCAAATATATTTTTTGGGCTGATTTTGTGCCCATTGCTCTTCTCCTGCACCGTCATGCTCTCTGAAAACTACCTCATTGCCCTCCAATATCCTTTTTTCCTGCTCTCAGTGTGTGGACCTTCCCTGGATCTCCTGCTCATTTGGTTACCCATACTCCTGCAGCCACTGAGGCCCATCTACACCCTGCTTTCATTAATATAACAACTTTGCATTAACACTCTCTCATTCTGCCCTCTGCATTTAAAATTGGGCTTGGAAATTGACTTTATCGAAGACTTCCATCTAAATCTAAAAATGTCGTTCCGAAAGGTATTTTTTACTTGTAGCAGATACATTTAGGGTTGCAACTATAGAAGCAAGTTCAAGTTTCAAAAGCTTTATTCGACAGCATGTCATAAAAGCAAATACATCCTAACAGTTCCATAAATACTAAGATAAAATAGTTTAAAAATACATTAAATCATTATGCTGGCGAATTACATCAAATAAAAACATCATCGGTGAATAAAAGATCATAAAGATCAAACATTAGATAAAATTAATAGACATTTCTTGGTGACAAAACACTCATTGATCAGCTTCAGTGGGTTTCAAAGTACGAAGGCGCAATATCCAAGCCCACCCCAAAAATTTAGCAACGGCAATTACCAAGCAGGGGGTGCAATCAGATTCAAAAATTCTTAGAGCTTCCTTATAACTACGTGTTCCCAAATTTAGGCATACTGGTTTTATCCATCTACGGCGGGGGGCAATATAAAGCGGACACACAAACAACAAATGACCGGCATCCTCAATCAAGTCTGAACAATGATGACATTTATCATTCTTTGAGATTGACCATTTATGGGTAAAAGCTTTTACAGGGAGGGACCCTACTCTGAACTGGAAATACAGTTTCCTGTCCATTGGCCTCTCTATAATATCCCAATATGCCTCATAAGATGGTAAGAATTTTATATCAAAGAAACGGCCAGTCAAATTAGAGCCTTGGCCAATATAGGAGGCAGATGTTAGGGTCATATCCCAATATAATTTCTTAAGGATTGACTTTGATGGGATACTTGCACTGTTTGCATCATTCCATAAAAACCCTAGCTCCAGTTTTATGAGCAAGTTCTTAATTTCTTTAAGCCAAGTAATGGAATGAAAACAATCAGCCCTAATTATGTCCTTCAGGGCACTAGCATAATGTTCAAGTTCCGGCGTTGTCATGATCCGCCGCCAGTAGAGAAGTGGACGTAATCGTGCCAAATCCTCGATTTTTTTTTTTTTTTTTATAGAAGCATGTTGGGTTTGTCTTGCCAGAAGACTAACTGTCCTTGTCAATACTTTCTCGTTTCTGTCACTCCACACCTGGGCTGCTTTGTTCGGCCTTTTTAAAAAAATCCTTTTCGGTTGTTGCCAGCACAGATTAAGTAAAAAGTTGCTTGGCCTTTATAAATCACTAATAGTCTAGTCGCTCCTGTACAACTACCTCTAAATTGTTAGCTTTAAACGTTTCAATCATCCATCTCACATGCCAGCATTTTGTGGCATGTGAGAAGTTTTGTCGTCTACTACTATTGGATTGTGTGAGCCGGCTTTCCTGCATAGAAGGTCGAGTAGGCCATAGTGCTGGAAATGAATAGTAAACGGGTGAGTTGTAGAAGTGTCTTTGAATGATTGCAGTGGGATGCTATGTGCGCTCTAAATTCATTTTGTGAAGCTATACTCTTTTAGAACCCAAACAGCTTTAGTTAACACTTCTGTCATAAGGACCTTGAGGGTCTCCTTTGTCACTTCCTCTTTTTATGGCAAAGACTTGCAAATCATTCCTCCTTTGCCAGTTTTAAAGAGCTTCTCTTTCACTTTGAAACCGAATTTGGACTGAAAGAACTTCTGTGTATCTGGCTGTCTGTGATGCAATGTGTTCAGTTTCGTTAAGTTGGTGTTTTCTTTTGAAGTCGCTGCATGAATGTCCTGATTAGTTCAAGCATCTCTTATATTGTCGATGAATTGTCCATGGCTGATTTCCCTACAACTATCAACTAGGGCGTGTGGTATTTATATCAATGGTGCAGTAGCACGTAACAACCTCTCCATTTTTACATAGCCTGCTTTTTAACACTATTTTTTGCACCCTGGGTTCAATGCACCCCGCATATTATTTTGATGTGTTAACTTTTCGGTTTGCCAAACAAACACTGAACATGAACCTGCTATGTTCGTTGAAACTCAGTTTAGCAGTTGATCTCATTCACACTCCCGTGGCACATACCCCATGTTTTTAGGTCTCGCCTAGCTATTGCGTTTACGCAACCTAGCTATTGCGTTTACGCAATCGCAATGCGAGACTCTAGTAAGAGGGGCATTTCAAAGTGCTCCCAAAAGTGGATTGCATGGCGAGCACGCGCGCAATCACGTGCATCGTGCTGCCATGCAATCCGTTTGGGGAAGCGCTTCAGCCCACTGGCGCATGCACGTGTAGCCACAGCCTCGGCATCATACTTCAAAGGGTCCGCTCCCCCGCCTGGAATGTGCTCCCCCGCCCCCGCCACAGCATGCCGAGAAATTGTTTCCTCATGGCGCCTCTCACAACTGTCCCCCCCCCACCACAGGGCTAGTCTCACGGACGCATTGCCATCCATCAATTTCACTTTCATGCCCGTGTTCTCTTTGCCTTTTAGCACACAGCCCACCCTCCCCCGTCCGTGTTTTCTTGCAGCTTTGCCCAGATCTGAGTCTCAAACAACCAAAATAATAAGTTTGCCCTGCACGCTTTCTGCGCTTACAAAGTTAACATATGCCGCGCTCATTCCCTTTTCATCCTTCTAAGGTCGATAACATTAGCTCCATTAATTCTGCGTCTAAGGATTTAAATAACCATATGTTTTCTTGCAACTTTAGGCACTTCACACACACAGCCCCACTGCTCACACACACTGGCATCAAGGCAGCAACAGAATGCTCTGAGCCTCACCAGTGTTTGCCACACACACATGCCTCTCGCATCTCGTGTTTCCTTCCAGCTTTGGCCCATGTTCTCTTTGCCTTTCAGCACTCAGCTTCCCCGTAACCACCATTTAACTAACATCCTGCCACACTCATTCCATTTTCATCCTCGCTTTCACTTTCATGCCCGTGTTCTCTTTGCCTTTCAGCACACAGCTTCTCCGTAGCCACCATTTAACGACCATCCTGCCACACTCATTCCATTTTCATCCTCGCTTTCACTTTCATGCCCGTGTTCTCTTTGCCTTTCAGCACACAGCTTCTCCGTAGCCACCATTTAACGACCATCCTGCCATAAACACCATTTAACTACAATCCTTTTAGTTAAAATAAAAGAATTGCCTCTAAGGGTTTAAGGAACCATAAAAATACAAGGCAAGGCAACATACACTCCGAATGCCACTCAGAGCCACATAATTACATGCCACATAACTACAATGCACTCAATACAACAGACACTCCAAAAACCAATCAGTGCCACATAGTTACACACCACATAATTACACAGCGCTCAATGCCACATACACTTCAAATACCACTCAGCGCCACATAATTACACACAACATAATTACACTACACTCAATGCCACATGCACTCCAAATAACACTCAGTGCCAATTAATTACAATGCAAACAATGCAAGATACACTCAAAATAACACTCAATGCCACATAATTACACGCCACTAAAATCAACATACACTTCACACAAAACCACTCAGTTCCACATAATTATATTCTACATAATTACACTCTATCTATCTATCACCCTCTCTATCTATCTATCTATCTATCTATCTATCTATCTATCTATCTATCTATCTATCTATCTATCTATCTATCTATCTATCTATCTATCTATCTATCTATCTATCTATCTATCTATCTATCTATCTAATCTATCTTATCTATCTATCTATCGGACTATTGCACTCTATCTATCTATCACATCCCCACAGCATCACTTAGCACCACTACAGCATCACTCAAGGGCACCACTACATCACTATGCGCTACCACAGCATCAATTAACGCCACAGCATCACTCGACACCACCACAACATCACTCACCGCCACCACAGTATCAATCTGTACAACCATTCAACAACAACTGGCTCTAATATGTTCTCTCAATATTTAGGCTTTATTACAAATGGCACAAAAAAAATCATAATATTTAACTTCTGTTCTTGGATTTTAGGCGCAATTAAATACACTAAACATAATCTTCACAAGAGTTATTAACAAAAGTTTAAACGATTGCCATTATAATTTACATTAACTTTTATTTAAGTATTAATTATTTGCAAAAATTAAAAGCCATTGTTATTTGTAATATCAATACATCTAAGTCACGTAAATACAACACATATTGCATTAGAAATGCTATAGGTGTCACATTTGCAACAGTTAAAACTATTGACATTGTACATGAGAAAGCTAGTAATTTCAATATTTTCAATACCAACACATAAATAAAAAATTAGTCAATTTACAATACAAAAAGCTCAAACTTTCCTAATGCGAGACCTATTGCATTGCAAATGCTTGTTTCTCTATGCTCTCACATGTGCTCTTCGCTCTGTATTTTTTTCTCTGCCCTCGCATGTGTTCTTCTCTCTATATTTTTCTCTCTGCTCTCACATGTTCTCTTCCCTCTATGTTTTTATCTCCGGTCTAACATGCGCCCTACCCTCTGTATTTTTCGCTTTGCTCTCACATGAGCTCTTCCCTCTCTATTTTTCTCTCCTCCCTCACATGGACTCTTCCCTCTGTATTTTTCTCTCTGCCCTCACGTGCTTTTCCCTCTGTATTTTTCTCTCTGCCCTCACATACTCTTCCCTGTATGTTTTCCTCTTTGCCCTCAAGTGCACTCTTCCCTCTGATCACATGCATACACAACTATGCACACATACAAACACACACATGCATTTACACACACATATGAACATATACAAACACACACAGACATGCATAAACATATGCATATACATGCACACCAACCCCACATACACATATAAACAAGCACGCACACCAACATACTCACACACATATACATACACACAAACATGCATACACAGACATAGGTATACACACAAACATATGTGTACACATCCATGAAGACAAATGAACATAATGACACACCCATACTTGCACACCAACACACACATGCATACACAAACATATACACATACAAACACACATACATGCATACACACACAGATATATACATATAGACACACACACTATGCACACGCATGCATCTCCCGTACTGTCTCAGGGGAAGAGTCGGTGTCAGCTGTCTCCTAGAGGGAGATCTCGCATGAGACAGTAAGACTCAGAGACATGTGGCGGTGGGGAGAGACAGACATGCCTTCCTTTAATTGTGTTGTTGCAAGATGGTGACTATCTTCTGCCACTGGTGCATTCAGATAAGCGGCAGGAAGTTCGTCGGACACATGCACTGGTTTCAACTTCGAGAAAGTGGGGTGAACGTTTCACAGATCGGGAGTGTGTGTCAACACGTGTTTCTCCTTCACGGCAAGGCCAATCAGTACGTTTTGTTTAACAGTGTGGTCATGAATCCTTTAATTGCATAAGTGAGCGGGTATGGATGTAAACAAAAATGTAACACTAATACCACATTTTCTGTCACTCTTGTGAACAGGTTTGCTGTGAATGTATGAATGAGAATGGTGTTTTAGAATACGTTGCATGGAAAAGGGTCAACATGGTGTATACGTGTTTTTGGGTGTTTTTTTATTTTTTTTAAATTCTTTTTTTATTGCATGGTTAACGTCATGATATACCGGATTCGGATGCTTCATTGCAGATCAGTTGTTTAGCCCGTGGTTATTTACGAGTTTGGAAAATACTTTTGTATTGTTTAGGTTCTTTTTGTCTCTGCCCTATCTCTTGGCTGCACCCTTACTCTCTCCCATCTTCTCTCTCCACCTCTTTGCTACATGTTCTCTCGTAATGTTTTCATTTTCCCCAACTCTCCTCTTTACTCTCTCTAATTCTTTTTTTGCTCCTTTTCTGTCTCTGTCCCTTCTCTCCTCTTTCTCTCCCCACCTGTCCCTTCTCTAACCCCACTCCTCTTCCTCTGCCCGCCCCCCCATCCGTCTCTCTCGCAGTACTGCAGCATAGGCAGCACCAGGTCTCTGATGCCTTCTCAGTGTTGGCCCTGGGGGTGGAGGAGGTAAGTCAGCCCCCCAAGTGAATCCCATTATCAACAGATAGTGAACCTCTATTTACCAACAAGTACGGAGCGGTCTTGGGTGACGGCTGATGCGAACAGTGATCTGCTCTCGGCCCGGCAGGGCCTGTGGGGTGGGGGCGTTACCTTACACTAGGAGAGGAAGTAAAAGTGATATCCTCCCCTCCCCCCCACTCCACCGCTGTCTCTCCTCACCCTCCACCTCTCTCTCTTCTCCACTTCTGATTCCCTTCCAACTCGGTCTCTCCTAACCCTCCACCTCGGTCTCTCCTTACCCTCCACCTCGGTCTCTCCTTACCGTCCACCTCAGTCTCTCCTCACCCTCCACCTCGGTCTCTCCTCACTCTCCACCTCAGTCTCTCCTCACCCTCCACCTCCGTCTCTCCTCACCCTCCACCTCGGTCTCTCCTCACCCTCCACCTCGGTCTCTCCTCACCCTCCACCTCCGTCTCTCCTCACCCTCCACCTCCGTCTCTCCTCCCCCTCCACCTCCGTCTCTCCTCACCCTCCAACTCTGTTTCTCCTCACCCTCCACCTCACCCTCCACGTGTCTCTCCTGACCCTCCACCTCACCCTCCTCACCCTCCACGTGTCTCTCCTTACCCTCCACGTCTCTCCTCACCCTCCACGTGTCTCTCCACACGTCTCTCCTCACGCTCCACACGTGTCTCTCCTCACCCTCCACACGTGTCTCTCCTCACCCTCCACGTCTCTCCTCACCCTCCACACGTGTCTCTCCTCACCCTTCACATGTGTCTCTCCTCACCCTCCACACGTGTCTCCTCACCCTCCGCCTCACCCTCCACATGTGTCTCCTTCTCACCCTCCACATGTGTCTCCTCCTCACCCTCCACAGGTGTCTCCTCCTCACGCTCCACATGTGTCTCTCCTCACCCTCCACACGTGTCTCTCCTCACCCTCCACACGTGTCTCTCCTCACCCTACACGTGTCTCTCCTCACCCTCCACGTGTCTCTCCTCACCCTCCATGTGTCTCTACTGCACGCCTCCCACTGCTGCACGCCACACACTGCTGCACGTCTCACACTGCTGCACACCTCACACTGCTGCACGCCTCACACTGCTGCACGCCTCACACTGCTGCACGCCACACACTGCTGCATGCCGCTGCACGCCACACACTTCTGCACGCCTCACACTGCTGCACGCCGCACACTGCTGCACGCCGCACACTGCTGCACGCCGCACACTGCTGCACGCCACACACTGCTGCTATCTATCTATCTATCTATCTATCTATCTATCTATCTATCTATCTATCTATCTATCTATCTATCTATCTATCTATCTTATCTATCGATCTTATCTATCTATCTATCGGACTATTGCACTCTATCTATCTATCCCATCACCACAGCATCACTTAGCACCACCACAGCATCACTCAAGGGCACCACTACATCACTATGCGCTACCACAGCATCAATTAACGCCACAGCATCACTCGACACCACCACAACATCACTCACCGCCACCACAGTATCAATCTGTACAACCATTCAACAACAACTGGCTCTAATATGTTCTCTCAATATTTAGGCTTTATTGCAAATTGCACAAAAAAAATCATAATATTTAACTTCTGTTCTTGGATTTTAGGCACAATTAAATACACTAAACATAATCTTCACACGAGTTATTAACAAAAGTTTAAACGATTGCCATTATAATTTACATTAACTTTTATTTAAGTATTAATTATTTTCCAAAATTAAAAGCCATTGTTATTTGTAATGTCAATACATCTAAGTCACGTAAATACAACACATATTGCATTAGAAATGCTATAGGTGTCACATTTGCAACAGTTAAAACTATTGACATTGTACATGAGAAAGCTAGTAATTTCAATATTTTCAATACCAACACATAAATAAAAAATTAGTAAATTTACAATACAAAAAGCTCAAACTTTCCTAATGCGAGACCTATTGCATTGCAAATGCTTGTTTCTCTATGCTCTCACATGTGCTCTTCGCTCTGTATTTTTTTTCTCTGCCCTCGCATGTGTTCTTCTCTCTATATTTTTCTCTCTGCTCTCACATGCTCTCTTCCCTCTATGTTTTTATCTCCGGTCTAACATGCGCCCTACCCTCTGTATTTTTCGCTTTGCTCTCACATGAGCTCTTCCCTCTGTATTTTTCTCTCTGCCCTCACGTGCTTTTCCCTCTGTATTTTTCTCTCTGCCCTCACATACTCTTCCCTGTATGTTTTCCTCTTTGCCCTCAAGTGCACTCTTCCCTCTGATCACATGCATACACAACTATGCACACATACAAACACACACACGCATTTACACACACATATGAACATATACAAACACACACAGACATGCTTAAACATATGCATATACATGCACACCAACACACCAACCCCACATACACATATAAACAAGCACGCACACCAACATACTCCAACACATATACATACACACAAACATGCATACATAGACATAGGTATACACACAAACATATGTGTACACATCCATGAAGACAAATGAACAAAATGACACACCCATACTTGCACACCAACACACACATGCATACACAAACATATACACATACAAACACACACACATGCATACACACACAGATATATACATATAGACACACACACTATGCACACACACGCATCTCCCGTACTGTCTCAGGGGAAGAGTCGGTGTCAGCTGTCTCCTAGAGGGAGATCTCGCATGAGACAGTAAGACTCCGAGACATGTGGCGGTGGGGAGAGACAGACATGCCTCCCTTTAATTGTGTTGTTGCAAGATGGTGACTATCTTCTGCCACTGGTGCATTCAGATAAGCGGCAGGAAGTTCGTCGGACACATGCACTGGTTTCAATTTCGAGAAAGTGGGGTGAACGTTTCACAGATCGGGAGTGTGTGTCAACACGTGTTTCTCCTTCACGGCAAGGCCAATCAGTACGTTTTGTTTAACCGTGTGGTCATGAATCCTTTAATTGCATAAGTGAGCGGGTATGGATGTAAACAAAAATGTAACACTAATACCACATTTTCTGTCACTCTTGTGAACAGGTTTGCTGTGAATGTATGAATGAGAATGGCGTTTTAGAATACGTTGCCTGGAAAAGGGTCAACATGGTGTATACGTGTTTTTTTTTATTTTTTATTTTTTTTTATTGCCTGGTTAACGTCATGATATACCGGATTCGGATGCTTCATTGCAGATCAGTTGTTTGACCAGGTTATTTACGAGTTTGGAAAATACTTTTGTATTGTTTAGATTCTTTTTGTCTCTGCCCTATCTCTTGGCTGCGTCCTTACTCTCTCCCATCTTCTCTCTCCACCTCTTTGCTACATGTTCTCTCGTAATGTTTTCATTTTCCCCAACTCTCCTCTTTATTCTCTCTAATTCTTTTTTTGCTCCTTTTCTGTCTCTGTCCCTTCTCTCCCCTTTCTCTCCCCACCTGTCCCTTCTCTAACCACACTCCTCTTCCTCTGCCCGCACCCCCATCCGTCTCTCTCGCAGTACTGCAGCATAGGCAGCACCAGGTCTCTGATGCCTTCTCAGTGTTGGCCCTGGGGGTGGAGAAGGTAAGTCAGCCCCCCAAGTGAATCCCATTATCAACAGATAGTGAACCTCTATTTACCAACAAGTACGGAGTGGTCTCGGGTGACGGCTGATGCGAACAGTGATCTGCTCTCGGCCCGGCAGGACCTGTGGGGTGGGGGCGTTACCTTACACTAGGAGAGGAAGTAAAAGTGATATCCTCCCCTCCCCCCCACTCCACCACTGTCTCTCCTCACCCTCCACCTCTCTCTCTCCTCCACTTCTGATTCCCTTCCAACTCGGTCTCCCCTTACCCTCCACCTCGGTCTCTCCTTACCCTCCCCCTCGGTCTCTCCTTACCCTCCACCTCGGTCTCTCCTCACCCTCCACCTCCGTCTCTCCTCACCCTCCACCTCGGTCTCTCCTCACCCTCCACCTCGGTCTCTCCTCACCCTCCACCTCAGTCTCTCCTCACCCTCCACCTCCATCTCTCCTCACCCTCCACCTCTCCTCACCCTCCAACTCTGTTTCTCCTCACCCTCCACCTCACCCTCCACGTGTCTCTCCTGACCCTCCACCTCACCCTCCTCACCCTCCACGTGTCTCCCCTCACCCTCCACGTCTCTCCTCACCCTCCACGTGTCTCTCCACACGTCTCTCCTCACGCTCCACACGTGTCTCTCCTCACCCTCCACACGTGTCTCTCCTCACCCTCTACGTCTCTCCTCACCCTCCACACGTGTCTCTCCTCACCCTTCACACGTGTCTCTCCTCACCCTCCACACGTGTCTCCTCACCCTCCGCCTCACCCTCCACATATGTCTCCTCCTCACCCTCCACAGGTGTCTCCTCCTCACGCTCCACATGTGTCTCTCCTCACCCTCCACACGTGTCTCTCCTCACCCTCCACACGTGTCTCTCCTCACCCTCCACGTGTCTCTCCTCACCCTCCATATGTCTCTACTGCACGCATCACACTGCTGCATGCCACACACTGTTGCACGCCTCACACTGCTGCACACCTCACACTGCTGCACGCCTCACACTGCTGCATGCCTCACACTGCTGCACGCCACACACTGCTGCATGCCGCTGCACGCCACACACTGCTGCACGCCTCACACTGCTGCATGCCACACACTGCCGCACACTGCTGCACGCCGCACACTGCTGCACGCCACACACTGCTGCACGCCACACACTGCTACACGAAACATTACTGCACGCCACACACTGCTGCACGGCACACACTGATGCACCCGGCACACTGCTGCACGCCACACACTGCTGCACACTGCTGCATTACCCACTGCTGCATGCTGCACGACACTGCTGCACGCAGCACACTGCTGCACACAGCACACTGCTGCACGCCGCTGCATGCCACAGTGCTGCATGCCTCACACTGCTACACGAAACACTGCTGCACGCCACACACTGCTGCATGCCGCACACTGCTGCACGCCGCTGCACGTCACAGTGCTGCATGCCTCACACTGCTACACGAAACACTGCTGCATGCCGCACACTGCTGCACGCTGCACACTGATGCACGCCTCACACTGCTGCACGCCGCACACTGCTGCACGCAGCACACTGCTGCACTCCACACACTGCTTTTATGCGAGTTTATGCTACTGACATTGTAAATGACAATGCCTTTTATTTGTTTTAAAACCAAAACATAAATAAAAGGCATTGTAATTTTACAATGCCAATAGCTCAAACTCTTATAAATGCGAGACCTATTGCATTGCAAATGCTTGTTTACGTAGGTCGGTGGGTTTGGCTGGACTGCTGTGAAGGTCAGCCAAGACTCACAGTCAGGCTGACGACCTCGGTGGAACGGCGGGCCCGAACGGCATGGATGGAAGGTTAAGTCGACCACCTGTCTGGCAAACCCCTCCTAGGTCCGACCAGCGCAAGGCTGACCGGCTAATGGCTGACTGCGGATTGGTGCCCCGCAGTTCGGCTGGGCTGGCTGGCTGCTGGAGGGAGGACAGAGCTGGACAGACCGGGGAGGCTGAAAAGATAGGCCATGCCTAGTACCCCCTGGGCTAGTACGCCGAGTGAGTTGGCAGGGACAGGAGGCTAGACTGGCCGGTGTGGCAGACTGGCTCGACCGGCCGACTGAGGGCTAGACGGGTAGATCCGAAATAAATAAATAAATAAATAAATAATAATATATTGACTGTTAGCGATAGTTACGTTTAATAAGTTTGAGAACGGCATACTTCTTCTGTAATTATTCGCCTTAGGTTTAATATAAATTCTATAAAGAAGCGTTCCCAGTCTCTGTCTATGCTCTTCTGACGCCTCCTAGATCACAAACACGCTCCTGCTAGAGAGCAGAAGGGTGAAATGAGGAGACGCTGGGTTCATTTCTTCACAAGCGGGGCGAAGGAGGGGGCTTTGCTCTCTTGAAAGCAGAGGGGGCAAGTAGAGGCTGCTTTCTTCCTTCTAGAGTTCTCTGCCCCTCTCATGAAGAACGTAATCCATCTCCTCATTTCATCCTTCTGCTCTACAAAGCCCAGTGCACCTTCTCCTCATTTCACCCTTCTTGTAATCCGTCTCCTCATTTCATCCTTCTGCTCTAGAAAGCCCAGTGCAACTTCTCCTCATTTCACCCTTCTTCTCTTGGGATCATCAAAGGCTTCTCTCTTTCTTCAGTCGTCTTCATTCTCCCCAAAGCAGGAGCGTATTTGTGAGGTAGGAGGCAACAGGTGTGCAGGAACAAACAAGCATTTGCAATGCAATCGGTCTCACCTTTGGGGCCTTATATGCCCATGGGCTTTAATGGCACATTGCTTACTTTAATAATGTAAGGGCCTCATTTCTGAGAAGTGACGCAAGGGCTCATAAATAACCCCTATAAGTGTCAGTCTGTTGCATCTGGTAAGTATTTTGTTTTGTGTTTAACTGCATGTTGCATCTAGTAAGTATTTTTTTGTGTGTTTAACTGCATGGTTACACAATTGTTTACAGTACAATGAGCTTACTAGTGCCCTTCCATTTCAGCTCCTTTGCAGCAGTTCAAAGATCTTAGGGGCATATCAACAACAACCGGCGATAATTATCGCTAAGCGCACTTAGCGCTAGGATAATTATCGCCGGCTAGCGTGGATTTTTATCGCTGAGATAGCGTGCTATTAGCAACGCTTATCTCAATAGCGATAAAAATCCTCACGCTAAGTGGCTAACGTGAGATTATCGCTGGAAACCCAGCGATAATCTCACGTTAGATTGTTGATAGGGACAGACAAACTTAGCCATGATATCCTCCTTCCATAGGATATCATGGCTAAGTCAGAAAAATACCAGACGTAAAAAAGCAGCGTTAACCGCGGTTAGCGCTGCTTTTTTTGTCTCTAGCAGGGTTAGCGATATTCTTGATAATAGCGACATTTCTCCTATTATTTTACTCTGGAACGCCTCCTTTGCATCTCATTAGAGATGCAAGTGGAAGCGTAGAGTAAAAGGGTGCTGACATGGCAATTTGCATATTAGCACCCTGTTGTTGATAGGGTGCTAGTTTTATCTCTGCATTTTTGGCTTTTAAAGCCAAAAAAGCAGAGATAAAGCCCTTGTTGATATGCCCCTTAGAATTTCTCGATGCTCATATGGGTATAATTTCTGATATTTAACTGTTTCCATGGACTACATTGCGTGATTTTGCTTGTGAGAAAGTGTCACCTATAGTGGTAGAATGTCACTCATAAGTAAACTGAAACTGTGAAAATGTCACAGGTGAACAATCTGAAACCTTGGCAGCTGTGCAGTCATGAGTCCATGCTGTTTCTTTAATGTGCTTCCACCTCTGGTGAGGAGAAAACTCTGCAGCGCCCAAAGACTGTTAGCAACACCGCCTTCCCACAATCCTTTGCCCAAAATCTGCATACAAACCCTCATTGCGTGTCTCTTTTACTCTTAGAGGCATAAATAACCATTTTAATAAATCCTGTATATACAGATTATGTTGAACGTTTTCGTACCACACTCTCCATTGTTGATCGTGACAAGTCGCAGCCTCGCACTGATATTATCAGGCGATTATATTTTTTGGGTTCACGCTACAGCAATCCTCTTGGGTACCTTTAGGGGTGAATTATGATTTACATACATATTAATGTATGTAAAACCAGCAATGTTCCATGGAAAAGGGCGCTAAAACCAGCAATGTTCCATGGAAAAGGGCGCTATCGCTGGAACATTGCCATGGTGCTAAGCGCTAGCCTGGTGAAATATTCCACCGATAAAAATGCGGTCAGCGATAATTATAGCTGCCTGTTGTAAATATGCCCCGATGTTTCCTGCAAAACGTTAATATGCATGTTGATACAACCATGTGGTCCATGTGGTTGTAACACAAGAGTCCACCCCCATGTTAGGTAAGTGTTAGTCATGATTTTTTAGCACACGTTAGTTTTTGTACGTATGCTAAAATGCGTGGGCCGCCTTGTAAATATCGCGATGTGCACATCAGCGATATTTACAAGGTTGTACTGCCTAGTGATGCCCACTTAGCATCTCATTAGAGATGCAGAGGAAGGCGTCGGAAAAAAGGGTGTTAACATGCGCTAATGCATGTTAACATCCTCTTGTAAATAGGGCGATATTTTTATCTCTGCTTTTTTGGCTTAAAAAGCGGAGATATGGCCCTTGTAAATTTGCCCCTTCATCTGCATCTAACATGTTACTATACAGAATTCAGGGGCATATCATCAAGGCCATGCGATAATTATCGCTCAGGGCTCTTAGCGTGAGGATAATTATCGCCAGCCAACTCTGATTTTTATAGCGGAGATAGCGTGCTATCAGCAACACTTATCTCCAAAGCGATAAAATTCAGAGCGCAAGCTGCCAATTGTGCAATTATCGCTGGAAATACAGCGATCATCGCACAAGGTTTGGTGATACTTAGCCATGATATTCACCTTACATTGGATATCATGGCTAAGTCAGTTTTGAAGCAGGCGTAAAGGGAAAGTAGCGATAACAGAGGTTATCGCTACTTTGCTTGTAGCTCTGCTGGTTAGCTTGCCCATTGATAATTGGAAAAATGTCGCTTAGCGACATTTCTCCATTTATGTCAGGGCAGGAACGCCCACTTTGCATCTCATTAGAGATGCAAAGATGGGCGTTGGGGGAAAGGGCGATAATTCAGGGGCAGATTCACGCGATAGATAGCGTGATCTTGCCGATTAGGCAATATAATTATCGACGCTAAAGCGGCAATAATTTTATCTCCTGGGCTTGATGATATGCCCCTCAATACATTACTTTAACTGTCACTCGAAGTATAAGAAAGTGGTGAATGAGTGATAAATCACATTAAAATTGGATTCATACATCTCATGTGAAAAGAGTCTATTTTGCTAATACTCTTAGCGGAGTTGCGTCAAACCAAAAATACAATGGCCCAGTAAGGTTAGTGTGAGGCTGTAACTTGTCACGATCAACAATAGAGAGTTTGGTACAAAAACGTACAAGATAATTTGAGAAAAGTGGCGGGGATATTATAAGGAAGTGGCAATAGTTATCGCTAACCACTGTTAGCGTGACTTTTTTATCGCAGTCTACTGCGGGAAATTATCGTCGTGTTAGTGGCATATTAACAACACGCCGCTAACAGGCGATAGTTTCTCTTACCAGCTGAAATATCCAACGATTAAATTTGCGGGACGGCAATAAAAATCCTCACGCTAATGTTAAAAAAGTAGTGATAAAAACGCACGTTAGGCAGCCCAACATGAGTGATTTTTCCATCTAACTTAAAAAATAGCCTACCACTCCACCTCCCATAGAAATGATACCCCAAAAAAAAGTTTAATGCAGATTGGAGCAGCCAGGGCCAAGTGCAGGACACCCCAAGCCACCCAACATCAAGGATAACCAGGATGAGAGCCTGGATGCCCCGCTGGACCTGCGTCTTGAGCATGGATGCCTCCCTGGACCTGCGTCTGGAGCCTGGATGCCCCGCTGGACTTGTGTTTTGTGCCTGGATGCCTCCCTGGACCTGCGTCTGGAGCCTGGATGCCCCGCTGGACCTGCATCTGGAGCCTGGATGCCTCGCTGAACCTTTGTCTTGAGCCTGGATGCCTCCATGGACCTGCGTCTGGAGCCTGAATGCCCCGCTGGGCCTGCGTCTGGAGCCTGGATGCCTTGCTGAACCTGCGTCTTGAGCCTGGATGCCTCCCTGGACCTGCGTCTGGAGCCTGGATGCCCCACTGGACCTGTGTCTTGAGCTTGGATTATTTACTGGACCTGAGTCTGGAGCCTGGAGTTGGATGTGGAGGAGCTGTGGAGTCGATGAGCCGTGGTGGGAGACATTGATGCATGTCGATCGCCAGTACCTGGTGGTGAAGGCTGGCAGGTCGCATGGAGCCATGTAGCGGACCTGTGTGAGAAGACTGCCTTGCGACTCTTGGAGCAGTTAATGGTAGAGGCGCTCCTGCGCACCAACGTAGTGAGGCTCACATCGCATACTACAATCCACCACTACACCGGGGTGCACGGAGGGGATTACCAACAGTGTGTGCCATCTCACTGCATCACAGGCTGGATGATGTTGGGCTGGCCATACGCTGTGGAGGCTGAGGCCCCTGTGCGACAGTGAACTTGTGTGGCGTGAGCGCTGCGCCTTCACGGCTAAGGGGACCCTGCTGCATCAACTGCATCGGGAGGTCCACTAGCGTACTAGGCGGCGACTGCTGTACCCAGCCGAGTGAAATCACACCTGGCTGAGGCACCTGCTGGCTGAGTCACAGATTTGGAGAGAGCGCAGTGGTTTGCGTCACGGTGTCAATGTCCAGGTAAGGAGAAGGAGGGACGCGTAGCGTAAGAGGGCCGGGAGTGAGTCGCTCATGCCTAACACACGCAGATGACACATCCCCAGTGGCGGCTCTTCTGCTATGGCAGAAGAGCGTTGCCTCACCGCCTCAAGCAGTGCAGAAGAGGACCAATCATCACATGATGATAACTCAATCAATGAATCAATCAGGGGAATTGTAAGCGCACTACTCACCCGTGAGGGTATCAAGCGCTGGGGGTGGGGTGGCGCAGAACTGTTAGCCGAAGAACCAGGTCTTGAGGGTCTTCCTGAAGGTGTTCAGGTAGGGGGCGTGGCTGATGTCTGCCGGCAGCTCGTTCCAGGTCTTGGATGCAATGTGGGAGAAGGATCTGCTACCTGCTATGGCTCTGTGGATGCTCGGGGTTTCTGCCAGTGCGAGTTTGGAAGATCGGATGTCTCTTTTGGGTACGTGGAAGTTGATTCTGTCATTGAGGTATTTGGGTCCATTGTTGTGTAGGCCTTTGTCGGCGTGAGTGAGGATTTTGAAGGTGACTCTTTTCTCCACGGGGACCCAGTGGAGTCTACATAGGTGTTGGCTGATGTGTTCGTGCCAGGGGATGCCCAGGATGAGTATGGCGGCGGTGTTCTGTAATGACTAGAGTTTGCGGAGTAGGGACTTGTAAATGCCGGCATAGTATGCGTTTCATTAGTCTAGTCTGCTGGTGATGAGTGCATGGGTGACTGTCTTCCTTGACTCCGGGGGGTCTTGCGGAGGGTGCGGATGGTGTTGAAGCAGCTGGAGGTGACGGTGTAGACCTGTCGGTTCATGATGAGGGACGAGTCGAGTATGATGCCGAGCTTTTTGGCGTGGTCCGAGGGAGTAGGTGGGCTTCCGAGTACGGCGGACACCAGTTGTTGTCCCATGCTGAAGGGGTGGTTCCAAGGACGAGGACAACTGTCTTCTTGGCGTTGAGCTACAGGCAGCTGTTGGCCATCCAGACTTCGACGTCATGCATTCCTTTCTGGAAGTTGAGTCTGGCGGTGGTGGGGTCTTTGGTGAGGGTGAGGATGAGCTGGGTGTCATCAGCTTAGGATACGATGTTGAGGCCGTGTTGTTGGACGATGGCGGCGAGGGGGATCATGTAGATGTTGAAGAGGGTCGGTCTCAGAGATGACTCCTGTGGGACTCCGCAGGTGATTTACGTGGGATCGGAGAGGAAGGGTGGCAGTCTGATCCTTTGGCTTCTTCCGGTGAGGAATGATCATATCCAGTCTAGGGCTGTTCCTTTTATGCCGGTATCGTGTAGTCTGGCCACTAGTGTGAGGTGGGAGGCCGCTGATAGGTTGAGTAGGATGAGTGCTGTGGAGTGGCCTTGGTCCAGGAGGGTGCACAGCTGTCCAGCAAACCCCGCACTTCTCAATGGTGGCCACTGTGCACCCATGCACAGCTGGCGTACCACTCGTGGACCAAAGGCACATACGTAGGTGTGACGCATGCCATCACTTCGCATTCCATTCCAATGAATACTAATGCTAGGCACATTGCAACAGTAGAGTGGGTGTTGCATAGCGGAGACATAAAGATCACTGTTCCCACCTCAGTGAGTGCAACCCAAAACTAACCTTTGCACCGCAAATCCAATAGTGAAGCCTGGAATTCCAATACATACACAAAAATCACATTTGAGACAAATGCACACCCCATTTTTCATTTTTTACTCCAACAAATACCCCATTTTTCATATTTTACCCCAACAAACACCCGATTTTTCATATTTTACCCCAGAAAACACACATTTTTTTCTGTTTTACCCCAACAAACACCCCATTTTTCATATTTTACCCCAAGAAAAACGTATTATTTTCAAATTTTACCACAAAACTCTTACAGACCTGAGAAACTTTAAATTACCCCATTACTGACCTCACAATGCGTTGTGATCAAATGCGATGTTAAGGCACCTGCGTTGTCAAAGTTGCTTTGTTAACGATGTACTGCCTGCATTGTAATGGTCTTCTCCCGTGCCAAAGGCAACCCATAGGCTATGCAGTTTGCGTCCATCTGCCCCTGGACCTCGCTCAGCACCAAAGAGCCTTCCTCTTGGACACTCCACTGCTACAACACCAGCGCCATTCTCACCATCGACCCTGGACGCCACCTCGCCTGCCAGGACCAACCGCTGTTCCATGCCAGACATCGCCTTTCGCCATCACTGACGGCTGCAGTATCACCCGCAAGGAGCACCCCGACCGTCAAGTAGGAGGCATTGCCATCACCTACAGAGGCACACTCTGACTGACAACGCACTCTAATGTGCCAAGGGTGACCATGGACCACGTCAATTCCCGGATCAGGACCAATCCCAAGGAGATCCTCTGCGCCACCCTCATGTGGAGGCCCCCAGGCCCCCTATTCTCAAATACCATTGTAGACCTCATTGCACCCCAGGGTCTCCCATCCACTGACGACATCCAACTTGGTGAACTCAAGTTCCACCTGGACAACCCCAGTGACCAGAGCACCACCCCTTCCTGGGGAGGGTCACCGACATCAGACGCAAGCAGCAAGTCACCTCAACAGGCCACATAGCAGGACACACGGTCGAGCACGTCACCTCCGCCAGCGGGTACATCAACTACAGCCACAACACCGGACTCTCCTGGACCGACCATCATTGGTAACATCACGTCTTCACCTTGCCCACCGGAAGCCACCGCCATCATCGCAGTTGGATCAAGGCCAGCGAAGAACATCTCGTCAACTCCCTAAGCTTCAACACTACACCAATGCTTCCAAGCGATGACACCGCAGAGCGCAACCACCACCGATGGATCTCCAACAGCGCCGACATTTGGGCACCCCTCATGAACAGCACTGCATCAGTACCTTCTGCCTGCCTGATGGCAGGTGTAGGAAGGTGGATATCTGACTATGGTTACCCCCAATTTTTTGCCTAGTGTCTAGCTGGTTTTTCGACTTAGTAGGCCTGAGATCCTGCCATTCAGGGTCTCAGCATGTCTGCTCTCTCTTTAACATGGACTCCATGTACCCTAGGTACATAACCCATTGGAATTGGATCACCCTGTGAGCCCCTGTACCAGTGTACACTAGGGGCTGAAGCATGTATTGTGCCACCCCTGACCTGGCCTAGCAATTTGACACAACTGGCTGATCACTCAGCTGGGGTAAGTTGGTGTAACCACCTCTTACTTAGGTGTAGTATACCTATACCTAACCTTAAATGGGACACATGTTAACCTATAAGTCACTCCTATGGCAGGCCTTGACAATCCTGAAGGCAGAGTGCTTGGTTCCATGTGAGATGGTGCTCTGGCATGAGCTGAGCCTGTCTGCAGTGGTCGGAACAACTTCCTTCTACCGTTTCCAGATATCGTCATACCATATACTCTTAAGTGCATTCTTTGGTTTGGCTTTATCAAAACATGTCGAGTAAGGTGTCATACGAATTGGAATACCAACCCCTCGCCAATTCTGGCGACGGTGTTAGCATTCCACCCTTCTAGAGGGACACGACATATACAGTACCTGAAACCCGGGTAAATCAGACATAGCCTCAGCTCCACAAAATGGATGCTGCCACCACAGACACAAGTCTGCCCTCCTGCTGCTGGGAGTCCTTCCAGCTTGGGAGACATGGACAAAGGGTTTCCTGCCAGGGGAGGTGCGTGCACCATCCCAGACAGGATTTTGTGTATTGGTCAGGTAGGGCTTGAATGGAATCAGACATGCCTGAGGCTCACAAGGAGCCTCGGTGCATATGCCAGTTCAAACCGGTCCTGG
This sequence comes from Triturus cristatus, assembly GCF_964204655.1. Lineage (NCBI taxonomy): Eukaryota > Metazoa > Chordata > Amphibia > Caudata > Salamandridae > Triturus > Triturus cristatus. The sequence goes on along the minus strand of NC_140582.1, from coordinate 1,200,726,263 downwards.
GGCACACCAGCCCCGGACCTGGGGCGAGCTGGACAAAGGATTGGGGGTGTAACCACCCCCCTTCCTGGTCCCACCCTTAGGGAGGGACCTAGCAGGTAGTCTGGCCCCTAGAATCCGCTTAAAGGTAGGAGCTGTGTCCTAAGACTTCAGACATCCTGGAATTAACTTAACTACAAGAAGAAGACGGGCACTTCGACGCTCTGCTGCACAGAGGACAGAAGAAAATCTCCCCTATGGTGGGAGTGACCATCTTGCTAACGCCAGCACCAACCAGCTATTCGACTTCTGCTTTTCCGCCGCCTCCTGCCGGAGCCCGAGCCCAGAGCCCGACAAGACCTGGACCTCCAGACCTCTCCCGCCCGATCCACAGTCCCTGAAAAGAAGGAACCCGTGGAGGCACCGAGACATGTGGAGCCAGCCATCTTGAAAGACCCACGACAAGCTGCAAGCGCGACAACAGAGGCTCCCTCCGAGTTGTGCTTTGGGTCCTGAGAAGCCCAACATCCGAGCAGCATCTGCACCAAAGGTGAGCCCTCCAGCATCTCCACGATCTGCGTGGAGCCCCTCTGCACTTTGCATCTCGACGCGCCTGCCCGGTCCCAGGCCCGTTGGCTAGTGGCCATTTTGGCGACGAACCTTGAAAACTACGATGCTGGTCTGGTTGCTCCAGACTGGCCCCTGCTGCTCTCCAAAGGAGCAGCCCCTCTGACCTTGCTGGTCAGAACAATCAGCTTTCTCCATTCTTCACGACTTCTGCTTTTGCCAAGGCTTGTTTGCTTCCTTCGAGTCGCCGACACCGCCGACAGCGAGAGCCTGCGTGGGACAGCTTGTGAACCAACTCCTGGACGTCGTCGACCTTCAGGGACCACGTGGCTGCGGAGACAAGCTATGCTTCATCACCTGTTTGCACCCGACATCGCCTGGTACCTACCTGGTGCCAAGCCGGTCACTGGCTAGTGACTGTGAACACTGTCCTCTCTGCTTTCAGGTCTTTTACAACTCCGATCCACTCTTGGATCCACCGCATCTCTTCTGGACCGACCGCCTGCAGCATCTTTGTCATCAGGCTCCATTGAATCGATAGACGAAACCCGACGCACTTCGAGACCTATGCACCCGCTTCCTGTGGGTGAGGTAAAGCTGGCACTCCGGTCCCCAAGTGTAGAGAAACATCTCTAGTGTCTGTGTTTTTAGTCTTAAGATCGTAGTCCATCCAGAAGACCCTTCTAGCAGTAACTTTTGAACTTTTACGCACCCATTGAAAACCTATGGGAGCTTGCGTGTAATTTTCCTCACTGCACACGCGACCCGTGGACCCTCCTGGTCACTAACTGAAATTATCTCCTTGTAGGCCCAGCGATTCTAGAGGCCCTAGGCCTTTTCCCTTTCCTGTTCGTGGTACTTATACCACTATTTTAGTATATGGTTTGATCGGCCACCAGGGCCTATCCATATAAAGTGCAACTTCTGTATATTGTAATACTTTCTTGTTTAACGATTTGTGCTCCTGTGCTCATAAAGAGTCTAGGGGATACTTTGAGTTATAAATACATATATATTTTGAATATATATCTTTGTGGTGTCCTTTCATTGGTATAAAAGGGGGTTAGCCTCAAAGACTGCTTAACCTACGCTACCACTAGGGCAGCTAGTCCGAAAAGGTTGACTTACAACCACACCATAAGGGTTGCTTGGCATGGTACAAGGTGGTCACTTTAATTAGTGAACATCATATACCAGGCCAACTTCTCACATTGGTGAGCAGCGGTTAGGATTTGAGCTTGCTGTTGTTTTACCTCTGTAATCTCTTTGTTACCAATTGAAAGATCATACAGGTACCTTTAGGTACATATAAAACAAGTTTAGATATACTTAAGTTCTACTGAACTTAGTTGTTGTAGAGAAAAGGGAGTAGCACACCCTGACTACAACTACTAGATAGGTTTTGTAGGAAAACCCAAGTGTAGGTAGTTGCAACACTTCCACCCACACTTAAGAGCAATGGCTGGGGCAGAGGGGTCCAAGGTACCCATCTCTGTCGAGAGTGACCCCCAGAGGGCACCAACCATCTTTGCTACCCTAAACCAAAATGAGCTCAGGCAGTTGGCAAATATCAGGGGCCTTAAACAGCCCAGGAACCCTACCTCTGCTGAACTCAGAGAACTCTTACAAGCTGATGAAGATCAGAGAGCTCTCAAGAAAGCCTCCCAGTTAGGCCCCTTAGGGACTGGAACAGGAGGCCCCCCTTCTGCAGATGCTACTGAGGTACCCCTTTCCAATAGTCACCCCTTAGATGAGAATCATACTACAGAGGATGAAAGTGATAAGGGTACTGATACAGATGGTAGTGGGGATGAAGGGAGAACTAGCCCAGTGCCAAGTGTTATACGTGGCCCAGCTAACTTAAGGCTACTGGGGACTGACAATGGGGTCACCCCATTGGATCTCCCTAGTGGACTTAACCAGGGGTTTGGGAGGCAGAGGAATCACTCAGGTGACTCTAATGCTTCTCATGCCTCTAGAGGCTCTCAAGGTCGCCCCAGAAGGGGGATGACCAGCCCTCAGAGGAGGGAGCATGAGGCCAGAATGAAGGAAGCTCAGCTGAGGATCAGGAAGCAGGAGCTAGAAGTAGCCCTGATGGAAGAGAAACTGAGCAAGGCTAGGCAACCTAGAGAGAGTGGGTCTATACCCACTGGTGGCAGCATTGTCCCTAAGGACAAAGATAGGGTCTTTGACAATAGGAACCTGTCCAAGGTTGTGCCCCCCTACAAAAGTGGAGATGATATCCACAAGTGGATGACTGCTCTTGAGAGAGCCTGCAAAGTGCAGCAGGTTCCTGAAGACCAGTGGGCAGCAATCTTATGGCTCTCCTTTGAAGGTAGAGGCAGAGATAGACTCCTCACTGTTAGGGAGGAGGATGTCAGAAACTACAGAGCCCTGAAGAGTGTCCTAGTTGATGGGTTAGGCTTAACAACTGAACAGTACAGATTAATGTTCAGAGATACCCAGAAGACACAGACTCAGGACTGGTCTGAATACATTGAATGTGCCACTAAGGCTTTGGAAGGTTGGTTGCTGGGAAGTAAGGTGTCTGATTATACAGGATTGTACAATTTGATGATGAGAGAACACATTTTAAATAATTGTCAAAACCAGCTTCTCCATCAACACCTGGTAGACTCAGATTTGACCTCTCCCCAAGAATTGGGAAAGAGGGCAGATAAATGGGTCAGGACCAGGATCAGGCCTAAAAACCAGGGTGGTGACCAAAAGAAAGATACCACCAAGCCTCAAGAGAAGGGTGGGGATACAGCAAAAGAGAAATCTTCCTCAGGGCCCCAAAACTCCACACAGGGTGGTGGGTCCCAAGCTCCCTCCTCTACCACAGCTAAAAAGCCTTACTGACATGAATGTAAAATTCCTGGGCATTGGAAAACTGACAGCAGTTGCCCAAAGGCTAAAAACTAAACTGTTCCTCCAATTACTCCTGTCACACCACCTATTACTGTCAGTAGTAATCCCCCAGGTGGTGGGAGTGCCCCCAGAAATCTGGGTGGGTTTACTTGGGGAACACAGGGGGACCCTGGCTTAGCCAATTCCCCTACAGCAACTACTCATGTCTGTGATGGTGGCATGGGGTTTGCCAACTTCACTGCCTGTCCCAACACTTTGGGTAGGTACAGACAGGAGCCCTACATCAATGGTACAAAAGTTGAGGCCTACAGAGACACTGGAGCTAGCATCACTATGGTGGCCCATTGGCTAGTCCCCTCTGAGCAGCTTTTGCCTGGTTTCTCCTACCAGGTAACTAACATTGATGGCAAACAAAACAGTCATCCCATGGCAAAGGTATGTCTCAGCTGGGGAGGTGTCACTGGCCCTAAAAGGGTGGCAGTGTCCCCAACCTTGCCTGTAGACTGCTTACTGGGGAATGACTTAGAACTCTCAGCTTGGGCTGGAGTTGAACAAGACACCCATTCTAAAATGGTAGGCCTTTCACAGCCCAGGCACAGACAGACGTCCCTGTAGAGACTGGCAGAGCTGTGACAGTCACAGCTCAAACACAAACTGAGTGCCCCCCTGAAAAGGTTGGCAAGGCTGTAATGGTCTCAGCCTATACTCAGACTGACATAGTTGTAGTGAAGCCTGAAACTATGGATCACTCCACACAAACAGAGAGTAGTGGGGAGGAAGAAAAGTCTCCCTCTCCCCAGACATTAGGAAAAAGTCAGCCTCCTCAGGGATCTGACCTCACCCCTTGTGAAGGAACTGCCCCAGAGGTAGCCAGGCCTGGCCTGGCCTGGCAGAGCCTCTGATGTCAGTGGCCCCTTCCAAGGTGGGACCCAGTCTGGTGCAGGTAGCCTGCCTCTCTCTACCCTGCCTCCGTCAGCCAAGGGCTGCAGAGGTCAGGGAGGCCAGTGGACCCCAAGAGGGCCCCTGTCCACAAAAACCCCATCAAAAGAATGAGGATTGCCTGACTAGTAGCCCTAGCCAGGTGATGGGTAAAAACATTCCTGAGGGATCTCCTTTACAGGTAGTTAGGGACCTCCCCCAGAGGGATTCTGTTGGGCACAGGCAAACATTGGACCTTAGGGCCCCAAACCTGACCTGTCCCTCCAGTAAGCCCACAAAAGGGACCCAGCCTCCAGCTTTAGGTAGCCAGAGGCTGACCCTGAGAGCACAGTGCAACTCAGCTAAAGAGAGAAAGGCATCCATGGTGGAGGATGATTGGAGGAAGCTGCGGCCTCACTTTGAGGACCCTCACTTCAGTACTCCATCTCCACACCAGCCTTTTACTTTGCAAAGACACACCAAAGGTAGAGATTCCCTATGGTGGAGACCCTATGATACCTTTAGGGTGAGGGATTGCTTAGTGGACCATGAGACAGGGGGTAACCATGCCAGTGCTGGTTCGTCCTTATATGGCCACTTGGGCAATAGAGGCTTACCTGGCCAAGGACAGCCTTATCTCCCTTTGTTTGGGGGGGGGGGGGTGGTGTAGGAAGGTGGATATCTGACTATAGTTACCCCCAATTTTTTGCCTAGTGTCTAGCCTAGTGTCTAGCTGGTTTTTCGACTTAGTAGGCCTGAGATCCTGCCATTCAGGGTCTCAGCCTGTCTGCTCTCTCTTTAACATGGACTCCATGTACCCTAGGTACATAACCCATTGGAATTGGATCACCCTGTGAGCCCCTGTACCAGTGTACACTAGGTACCCAGGGCATTGGTGTATCTAAGGCCTACCAGGGGCTGAAGCATGTATTGTGCCACCCCTGACCTGGCCTAGCAATTTGACACAACTGGCTGATCACTCAGCTGGGGTAAGTTGGTGTAACCACCTCTTACTTAGGTGTAGTATACCTATACCTAACCTTAAATGGGACACATGTTAACCTATAAGTCACTCCTATGGCAGGCCTTGACAATCCTGAAGGCAGAGTGCTTGGTTCCATGTGAGGTGGTGCTCTGGCATGAGCTGAGCCTGTCTGCAGTGGTCGGAACAACTTCCTTCTACCGTTTCCAGATATCGTCATACCATATACTCTTAAGTGCATTATGAACCTCGCGGTTAAATGCTATCTTTGGTTTGGCTTTATCAAAACATGTCGAGTAAGGTGTCATACGAATTGGAATACTAACCCCTCGCCAATTCTGGCGACGGGGTTAGCATTCCACCCTTCTAGAGGGACACGACATGTACAGTACCTGAAACCCGGGTAAAATCAGACATAGCCTCAGCTCCACAAAATGGATGCTGCCACCACAGACACAAGTTTGCCCTCCTGCTGCTGGGAGTCCTTCCAGCTTGGGAGACGTGGACAAAGGGTTTCCTGCCAGGGGAGGTGCGTGCACCACCCCAGACAGGATTTTGTGTATTTGTCAGGTAGGGCTTGAATGGAATCAGACATGCCTGAGGCTCACAAGGAGCCTCGGTGCATATGCCAGTTCAAACCGGTCCTGGGGCACACCAGCCCCGGACCTGGGGCGAGCTGGACAAAGGATTGGGGGTGTAACCACCCCCCTTCCTGGTCCCACCCTTAGGGAGGGGCCTAGCAGGTAGTCCGGCCCCTAGAATCCGCTTAAAGGTAGGAGCTGTGTCCTAAGACTTCAGACATCCTGGAATTAACTTAACTACAAGAAGAAGACGAGAGCTTCGACGCTCTGCTGCACAGAGGACAGAAGGAAATCTCCCCTATGGTCAGGGAGTGACCATCTTGCTAACGCCAGCACCAACCAGCTACTCGACGTCTGCTTTGCCGCCGCCTCCCGCCGGAGCCCGAGCCCAGAGACCGACAAGAACTGGACCTCCAGACCTCTCACCGCCCGATCCACAGTCCCTGAAAAGAAGGAACCCGTGGAGGCACCGAGACACGTGGAGCTCTCAAGAAAGCCTCCAAGTTAGGCCCCTCAGGGACTGGAACAGGAGGCCCTCCTTCTGAAGATGCTACTGAAGTGCCCCTTCCTGATAGTCACCCCTCAGATGAGAATCAGACTATAGATGATGAGAGTGACAAGGGTACTGATACTGATAGTAGTAGTGGTTCTGATGGGAGAACTAGCCCAGTGCCAAGTATTATACTTGGCCCAGCTAACTTAAGACTACTTGGGAAAGACAATGGGTTCCCCCCATTGGGGCTCCCCAGTGGCCTTAACCAGGGGTCTGAGAGACAGAGGAATCACTCAGGTGACTCCAATGCCTCTCGTACCTCTAGAGGCTCTCAGGGTCAGTCCAGAAGAAGGATGACCAGCTCTCAGAGAAGGGAGCATGAGGCCAGAATGCAGGAAGCTCAGCTGAGGATCAGGAAACAGGAGCTAGAAGTAGCCCTGATGGAAGAAAAACTGAACAAGGCTAGGCAACCTAGAGAGAGTGGGTCTATACCCACTGGTGGCAGCACTGTCCCGAGGGACAAAGATAGGGTCTTTGATAATAGGAACCTGTCCAAGGTTGTGCCCCCCTACAAAAGTGGGGATGATATCCACAAATGGATGACTGCTCTTGAGAGAGCCTGCAAAGTACAGCAGGTTCCTGAGGACCAGTGGGCAGCAATCTTATGGCTCTCCTTTGAGGGTAGAGGCCGAGATAGACTCCTCACTGTTAGAGAAGAGGATGTCAGAAACTACAGAGTCCTGAAGAGTGTCCTGGTTGATGGGTTAGGCTTAACCACTGAACAGTACAGGTTAATGTTCAGAGATACCCAGAAGGCGCAGACTCAGGACTGGTCTGAATATGTTGAATGTGCCACTAAGGCTTTGGAGGGTTGGTTGCTGGGAAGTAAGGTTTCAGATTATACAGGATTGTACAATTTGATGATGAGAGAACAGATTTTAAATAACTGTCAAAACCAGCAACTGCATCAACACTTGGTTGACTCGGATCTGACCTCTCCCCAAGAATTGGGAAAGAAAGCAGACAAATGGGTCTGAACCAGGGTTAAGCAAAAGAACCAGAACTAGGGCCAAGGGGGTGATCAGAAGAAAACAGACCAAAAGGGGAATGATCAGAAATCCAAAGACCAGAAGTCTTCAACAGGGCCCCAAACTAGTACTAATGAGGGTGGGTCCCAACAATCTAAAGGAAAGAAGAAAGAAGGTCCAAAGAAACCCTGGTGCAAGTCTTGCAAGAATACAACTCACTGGACTAGTGATTGTAAGAAGGGTGGAGCCCCCAACACTGTGGCCCCTAAGGCACCTGCTCCCAGTAGTACTGTTAGCAGTGTTGGTCCCCAGACAAAGGGTGTAGTGGGAATCACTATGTGAACTGAAGGAGATTCTGACCTAGACAGAACCCTTACACAGGCAGTCTTGATCTGTGATGGGGACATGGATTTGTCCCTGACTGTGAGCCCCAGTAATCTGGGCAAGTACAGACAGACTCCCTTGATCAATACAAAAGTGGCTCAAGCCTACAGGGACACATGTGCCAGTATCACTATGGTGACACCAGGCTTTGTGGATCCTGGACAGTACATACCAGGTGAGAATTACCTGGTGACCAATGCCAGCAATACCACTACTTCCCATAGTGTGGCTATTGTTAACTTCTCGTGGGCAGGGGTAACTGGCCTCAAAAGGGTTGTGGTTAGTGCAGACCTCCCAGTAGAATGTTTGTTGGGCAATGACCTAGAGAGTTCTCTATGGTCAGAAGTGGAGTACAGGACACATGCAGAGATGTTAGGTATATCACCAAATGTCCTTGCTATGACCAGGTCACAGGCCAAAACGTGCCTTACTGAACCTCAGGTCTTGGATCCTGGAACAATGGACCAAGCACCTTCCAAGAAGAAGAACAGGAGGGTCAAGGCTGTGCCTTCCCCCCTGCCTCCAAGTGATGATCAGTCTTCCCAGGGAGATGATCTCGAGAACCTTGAAGGAACTGTCCCTGAAGAGCTTGAACCTGACCAGGTTGAGTTTCTGGGGACAGGGGGACCTTCTAGGGCTGACTTGGGGCAGGCTCAGTTATCCTGTCCATCTCTTGAACCCCTCAGACAGCTGGCTGCTGCTGAGGCTGCTGGGAATGCTCAAGGTACCCATAAAGTATATTGGGATGATGGGCTCCTTTATTCAGAGGCTAGAGACCCAAAACCTGGTGCAACCAGGAGGTTGGTTATACCTCTGCAATTTAGGGGCTTCCTTCTTACCTTGGCCCATGATATTCCTCTAGCAGGACACTTAGGCCAGAACAAGACTTGGGACAGGCTTGTCCCTCACTTTCACTGGCCTCACATGAATGAAGATACCAAGGAGTTTTGTCGCTCCTGTGTAACCTGCCAAGCCAGTGGCAAATCAGGTGGCACAACAAAGGCCCCCCTAATACCACTACCTGTGGTGGGGGTTCCCTTTGAAAGAGTGGGGATTTGATATTGTGGGTCCCATGGATCCCCCCACTGCATCTGGGCACAGATTTATACTGGTGGTAGTGGATCATGCCACCAGGTATCCAGAGGCAATTCCCCTTAGGACCACAACAGCTCCTGTTGTGGCCAGGGCTTTACTGGGAGTTTTCTCCAGAGTGGGGTTTCCTAAGGAGGTAGTTTCTGACAGAGGCGCCAACTTTATGTCAGGATACTTGACAGCTATGTGGAAGGAATGTGGTGTCAACTACAAGTTCACCACTCCTTATCACCCACAATGCAATGGGCTTGTTGAGAGATTCAACAAGACCCTAAAGGGTATGATCAAAGGATTACCTGATAAGCTCAGGCGAAGATGGGACATCCTTCTACCCTGCCTTCCGTTTGCTTACAGAGAGGTCCCACAAAAAGGAGTTGGCTACAGCCCCTTTGAATTGTTATTTGGGCACCCTGTAAGAGGACCCCTATGTCTGGTGAGGGAAGGATGGGAGTTACCTCTCAAAAAGCCTAAGCAAGACATAGTGGACTATGTACTTGGTCTCCGCTCCCGGATGGCTGAGTACATGGAGAAGGCATCCAAAAACCTTGAGGCAAGCCAGGCCTTACAGAAAGCTTGGCATGACCAAAAGGCTGTCTTGGTTGAGTTTCAGCCAGGACAGAAGGTATGGGTGTTGGAGCCGGTGGCCCCAGCAGCACTCCAAGACAAATGGTCTGGACCCCATACAATCCTGGAAAAGAAGGGAGAGGTTAACTACTTGGTGGACCTAGGCACTCCCAGGAGTCCCCACAGGATACTCCATGTTAAAAGGTTAAAAGCATATGTTGACAGGGCAGACATGGGCTTGCTCATGGCTACAGACGAGGGACAGGAGGAAGAGAGTGACCCTCTCCCAGACCTGTTGTCTCAGAACCCTGAGGATGGTTCAGTTGAAGGAGTGACCCTTGGAGGCAACCTCACTGAGCATCAGCAAATTGAATGTAGACAAGTTCTACAATCATTTCAGCATATGTTCTCACTGATACCTAGTCAAACTGACTGGTGTACCCATGTGGTGGACACCGGTGACAGTCTTCCTGTGAAAAACAAACTTTACAGGCAACCTGACCATGTCAGGGACTGTATAAAGACTGAGGTACAAAAGATGCTGGAATTGGGTGTCATTGAGCGCTCAGAGAGCCCCTGGGCTAGCCCAGTGGTTCTAGTCCCCACTGGTGCATTCAGATAAGCGGCAGGAAGTTCGTCGGACACATGCACTAATACCACATTTTCTGTCACTCTTGTGAACAGGTTTGCTGTGAATGTATGAATGAGAATGGTGTTTTAGAATACGTTGCATGGAAAAGGGTCAACATGGTGTATACGTGTTTTTGGGTGTTTTTTTATTTTTTTTAAATTCTTTTTTTATTGCATGGTTAACGTCATGATATACCGGATTCGGATGCTTCATTGCAGATCAGTTGTTTAGCCCGTGGTTATTTACGAGTTTGGAAAATACTTTTGTATTGTTTAGGTTCTTTTTGTCTCTGCCCTATCTCTTGGCTGCACCCTTACTCTCTCCCATCTTCTCTCTCCACCTCTTTGCTACATGTTCTCTCGTAATGTTTTCATTTTCCCCAACTCTCCTCTTTACTCTCTCTAATTCTTTTTTTGCTCCTTTTCTGTCTCTGTCCCTTCTCTCCTCTTTCTCTCCCCACCTGTCCCTTCTCTAACCCCACTCCTCTTCCTCTGCCCGCCCCCCCATCCGTCTCTCTCGCAGTACTGCAGCATAGGCAGCACCAGGTCTCTGATGCCTTCTCAGTGTTGGCCCTGGGGGTGGAGGAGGTAAGTCAGCCCCCCAAGTGAATCCCATTATCAACAGATAGTGAACCTCTATTTACCAACAAGTACGGAGCGGTCTTGGGTGACGGCTGATGCGAACAGTGATCTGCTCTCGGCCCGGCAGGGCCTGTGGGGTGGGGGCGTTACCTTACACTAGGAGAGGAAGTAAAAGTGATATCCTCCCCTCCCCCCCACTCCACCGCTGTCTCTCCTCACCCTCCACCTCTCTCTCTTCTCCACTTCTGATTCCCTTCCAACTCGGTCTCTCCTAACCCTCCACCTCGGTCTCTCCTTACCCTCCACCTCGGTCTCTCCTTACCGTCCACCTCAGTCTCTCCTCACCCTCCACCTCGGTCTCTCCTCACTCTCCACCTCAGTCTCTCCTCACCCTCCACCTCCGTCTCTCCTCACCCTCCACCTCGGTCTCTCCTCACCCTCCACCTCGGTCTCTCCTCACCCTCCACCTCCGTCTCTCCTCACCCTCCACCTCCGTCTCTCCTCCCCCTCCACCTCCGTCTCTCCTCACCCTCCAACTCTGTTTCTCCTCACCCTCCACCTCACCCTCCACGTGTCTCTCCTGACCCTCCACCTCACCCTCCTCACCCTCCACGTGTCTCTCCTTACCCTCCACGTCTCTCCTCACCCTCCACGTGTCTCTCCACACGTCTCTCCTCACGCTCCACACGTGTCTCTCCTCACCCTCCACACGTGTCTCTCCTCACCCTCCACGTCTCTCCTCACCCTCCACACGTGTCTCTCCTCACCCTTCACATGTGTCTCTCCTCACCCTCCACACGTGTCTCCTCACCCTCCGCCTCACCCTCCACATGTGTCTCCTTCTCACCCTCCACATGTGTCTCCTCCTCACCCTCCACAGGTGTCTCCTCCTCACGCTCCACATGTGTCTCTCCTCACCCTCCACACGTGTCTCTCCTCACCCTCCACACGTGTCTCTCCTCACCCTACACGTGTCTCTCCTCACCCTCCACGTGTCTCTCCTCACCCTCCATGTGTCTCTACTGCACGCCTCCCACTGCTGCACGCCACACACTGCTGCACGCCTCACACTGCTGCACACCTCACACTGCTGCACGCCTCACACTGCTGCACGCCTCACACTGCTGCACGCCACACACTGCTGCATGCCGCTGCACGCCACACACTTCTGCACGCCTCACACTGCTGCACGCCGCACACTGCTGCACGCCGCACACTGCTGCACGCCGCACACTGCTGCACGCCACACACTGCTGCTATCTATCTATCTATCTATCTATCTATCTATCTATCTATCTATCTATCTATCTATCTATCTTATCTATCGATCTTATCTATCTATCTATCGGACTATTGCACTCTATCTATCTATCCCATCACCACAGCATCACTTAGCACCACCACAGCATCACTCAAGGGCACCACTACATCACTATGCGCTACCACAGCATCAATTAACGCCACAGCATCACTCGACACCACCACAACATCACTCACCGCCACCACAGTATCAATCTGTACAACCATTCAACAACAACTGGCTCTAATATGTTCTCTCAATATTTAGGCTTTATTGCAAATTGCACAAAAAAAATCATAATATTTAACTTCTGTTCTTGGATTTTAGGCACAATTAAATACACTAAACATAATCTTCACACGAGTTATTAACAAAAGTTTAAACGATTGCCATTATAATTTACATTAACTTTTATTTAAGTATTAATTATTTTCCAAAATTAAAAGCCATTGTTATTTGTAATGTCAATACATCTAAGTCACGTAAATACAACACATATTGCATTAGAAATGCTATAGGTGTCACATTTGCAACAGTTAAAACTATTGACATTGTACATGAGAAAGCTAGTAATTTCAATATTTTCAATACCAACACATAAATAAAAAATTAGTAAATTTACAATACAAAAAGCTCAAACTTTCCTAATGCGAGACCTATTGCATTGCAAATGCTTGTTTCTCTATGCTCTCACATGTGCTCTTCGCTCTGTATTTTTTTTCTCTGCCCTCGCATGTGTTCTTCTCTCTATATTTTTCTCTCTGCTCTCACATGCTCTCTTCCCTCTATGTTTTTATCTCCGGTCTAACATGCGCCCTACCCTCTGTATTTTTCGCTTTGCTCTCACATGAGCTCTTCCCTCTGTATTTTTCTCTCTGCCCTCACGTGCTTTTCCCTCTGTATTTTTCTCTCTGCCCTCACATACTCTTCCCTGTATGTTTTCCTCTTTGCCCTCAAGTGCACTCTTCCCTCTGATCACATGCATACACAACTATGCACACATACAAACACACACACGCATTTACACACACATATGAACATATACAAACACACACAGACATGCTTAAACATATGCATATACATGCACACCAACACACCAACCCCACATACACATATAAACAAGCACGCACACCAACATACTCCAACACATATACATACACACAAACATGCATACATAGACATAGGTATACACACAAACATATGTGTACACATCCATGAAGACAAATGAACAAAATGACACACCCATACTTGCACACCAACACACACATGCATACACAAACATATACACATACAAACACACACACATGCATACACACACAGATATATACATATAGACACACACACTATGCACACACACGCATCTCCCGTACTGTCTCAGGGGAAGAGTCGGTGTCAGCTGTCTCCTAGAGGGAGATCTCGCATGAGACAGTAAGACTCCGAGACATGTGGCGGTGGGGAGAGACAGACATGCCTCCCTTTAATTGTGTTGTTGCAAGATGGTGACTATCTTCTGCCACTGGTGCATTCAGATAAGCGGCAGGAAGTTCGTCGGACACATGCACTGGTTTCAATTTCGAGAAAGTGGGGTGAACGTTTCACAGATCGGGAGTGTGTGTCAACACGTGTTTCTCCTTCACGGCAAGGCCAATCAGTACGTTTTGTTTAACCGTGTGGTCATGAATCCTTTAATTGCATAAGTGAGCGGGTATGGATGTAAACAAAAATGTAACACTAATACCACATTTTCTGTCACTCTTGTGAACAGGTTTGCTGTGAATGTATGAATGAGAATGGCGTTTTAGAATACGTTGCCTGGAAAAGGGTCAACATGGTGTATACGTGTTTTTTTTTATTTTTTATTTTTTTTTATTGCCTGGTTAACGTCATGATATACCGGATTCGGATGCTTCATTGCAGATCAGTTGTTTGACCAGGTTATTTACGAGTTTGGAAAATACTTTTGTATTGTTTAGATTCTTTTTGTCTCTGCCCTATCTCTTGGCTGCGTCCTTACTCTCTCCCATCTTCTCTCTCCACCTCTTTGCTACATGTTCTCTCGTAATGTTTTCATTTTCCCCAACTCTCCTCTTTATTCTCTCTAATTCTTTTTTTGCTCCTTTTCTGTCTCTGTCCCTTCTCTCCCCTTTCTCTCCCCACCTGTCCCTTCTCTAACCACACTCCTCTTCCTCTGCCCGCACCCCCATCCGTCTCTCTCGCAGTACTGCAGCATAGGCAGCACCAGGTCTCTGATGCCTTCTCAGTGTTGGCCCTGGGGGTGGAGAAGGTAAGTCAGCCCCCCAAGTGAATCCCATTATCAACAGATAGTGAACCTCTATTTACCAACAAGTACGGAGTGGTCTCGGGTGACGGCTGATGCGAACAGTGATCTGCTCTCGGCCCGGCAGGACCTGTGGGGTGGGGGCGTTACCTTACACTAGGAGAGGAAGTAAAAGTGATATCCTCCCCTCCCCCCCACTCCACCACTGTCTCTCCTCACCCTCCACCTCTCTCTCTCCTCCACTTCTGATTCCCTTCCAACTCGGTCTCCCCTTACCCTCCACCTCGGTCTCTCCTTACCCTCCCCCTCGGTCTCTCCTTACCCTCCACCTCGGTCTCTCCTCACCCTCCACCTCCGTCTCTCCTCACCCTCCACCTCGGTCTCTCCTCACCCTCCACCTCGGTCTCTCCTCACCCTCCACCTCAGTCTCTCCTCACCCTCCACCTCCATCTCTCCTCACCCTCCACCTCTCCTCACCCTCCAACTCTGTTTCTCCTCACCCTCCACCTCACCCTCCACGTGTCTCTCCTGACCCTCCACCTCACCCTCCTCACCCTCCACGTGTCTCCCCTCACCCTCCACGTCTCTCCTCACCCTCCACGTGTCTCTCCACACGTCTCTCCTCACGCTCCACACGTGTCTCTCCTCACCCTCCACACGTGTCTCTCCTCACCCTCTACGTCTCTCCTCACCCTCCACACGTGTCTCTCCTCACCCTTCACACGTGTCTCTCCTCACCCTCCACACGTGTCTCCTCACCCTCCGCCTCACCCTCCACATATGTCTCCTCCTCACCCTCCACAGGTGTCTCCTCCTCACGCTCCACATGTGTCTCTCCTCACCCTCCACACGTGTCTCTCCTCACCCTCCACACGTGTCTCTCCTCACCCTCCACGTGTCTCTCCTCACCCTCCATATGTCTCTACTGCACGCATCACACTGCTGCATGCCACACACTGTTGCACGCCTCACACTGCTGCACACCTCACACTGCTGCACGCCTCACACTGCTGCATGCCTCACACTGCTGCACGCCACACACTGCTGCATGCCGCTGCACGCCACACACTGCTGCACGCCTCACACTGCTGCATGCCACACACTGCCGCACACTGCTGCACGCCGCACACTGCTGCACGCCACACACTGCTGCACGCCACACACTGCTACACGAAACATTACTGCACGCCACACACTGCTGCACGGCACACACTGATGCACCCGGCACACTGCTGCACGCCACACACTGCTGCACACTGCTGCATTACCCACTGCTGCATGCTGCACGACACTGCTGCACGCAGCACACTGCTGCACACAGCACACTGCTGCACGCCGCTGCATGCCACAGTGCTGCATGCCTCACACTGCTACACGAAACACTGCTGCACGCCACACACTGCTGCATGCCGCACACTGCTGCACGCCGCTGCACGTCACAGTGCTGCATGCCTCACACTGCTACACGAAACACTGCTGCATGCCGCACACTGCTGCACGCTGCACACTGATGCACGCCTCACACTGCTGCACGCCGCACACTGCTGCACGCAGCACACTGCTGCACTCCACACACTGCTTTTATGCGAGTTTATGCTACTGACATTGTAAATGACAATGCCTTTTATTTGTTTTAAAACCAAAACATAAATAAAAGGCATTGTAATTTTACAATGCCAATAGCTCAAACTCTTATAAATGCGAGACCTATTGCATTGCAAATGCTTGTTTACGTAGGTCGGTGGGTTTGGCTGGACTGCTGTGAAGGTCAGCCAAGACTCACAGTCAGGCTGACGACCTCGGTGGAACGGCGGGCCCGAACGGCATGGATGGAAGGTTAAGTCGACCACCTGTCTGGCAAACCCCTCCTAGGTCCGACCAGCGCAAGGCTGACCGGCTAATGGCTGACTGCGGATTGGTGCCCCGCAGTTCGGCTGGGCTGGCTGGCTGCTGGAGGGAGGACAGAGCTGGACAGACCGGGGAGGCTGAAAAGATAGGCCATGCCTAGTACCCCCTGGGCTAGTACGCCGAGTGAGTTGGCAGGGACAGGAGGCTAGACTGGCCGGTGTGGCAGACTGGCTCGACCGGCCGACTGAGGGCTAGACGGGTAGATCCGAAATAAATAAATAAATAAATAAATAATAATATATTGACTGTTAGCGATAGTTACGTTTAATAAGTTTGAGAACGGCATACTTCTTCTGTAATTATTCGCCTTAGGTTTAATATAAATTCTATAAAGAAGCGTTCCCAGTCTCTGTCTATGCTCTTCTGACGCCTCCTAGATCACAAACACGCTCCTGCTAGAGAGCAGAAGGGTGAAATGAGGAGACGCTGGGTTCATTTCTTCACAAGCGGGGCGAAGGAGGGGGCTTTGCTCTCTTGAAAGCAGAGGGGGCAAGTAGAGGCTGCTTTCTTCCTTCTAGAGTTCTCTGCCCCTCTCATGAAGAACGTAATCCATCTCCTCATTTCATCCTTCTGCTCTACAAAGCCCAGTGCACCTTCTCCTCATTTCACCCTTCTTGTAATCCGTCTCCTCATTTCATCCTTCTGCTCTAGAAAGCCCAGTGCAACTTCTCCTCATTTCACCCTTCTTCTCTTGGGATCATCAAAGGCTTCTCTCTTTCTTCAGTCGTCTTCATTCTCCCCAAAGCAGGAGCGTATTTGTGAGGTAGGAGGCAACAGGTGTGCAGGAACAAACAAGCATTTGCAATGCAATCGGTCTCACCTTTGGGGCCTTATATGCCCATGGGCTTTAATGGCACATTGCTTACTTTAATAATGTAAGGGCCTCATTTCTGAGAAGTGACGCAAGGGCTCATAAATAACCCCTATAAGTGTCAGTCTGTTGCATCTGGTAAGTATTTTGTTTTGTGTTTAACTGCATGTTGCATCTAGTAAGTATTTTTTTGTGTGTTTAACTGCATGGTTACACAATTGTTTACAGTACAATGAGCTTACTAGTGCCCTTCCATTTCAGCTCCTTTGCAGCAGTTCAAAGATCTTAGGGGCATATCAACAACAACCGGCGATAATTATCGCTAAGCGCACTTAGCGCTAGGATAATTATCGCCGGCTAGCGTGGATTTTTATCGCTGAGATAGCGTGCTATTAGCAACGCTTATCTCAATAGCGATAAAAATCCTCACGCTAAGTGGCTAACGTGAGATTATCGCTGGAAACCCAGCGATAATCTCACGTTAGATTGTTGATAGGGACAGACAAACTTAGCCATGATATCCTCCTTCCATAGGATATCATGGCTAAGTCAGAAAAATACCAGACGTAAAAAAGCAGCGTTAACCGCGGTTAGCGCTGCTTTTTTTGTCTCTAGCAGGGTTAGCGATATTCTTGATAATAGCGACATTTCTCCTATTATTTTACTCTGGAACGCCTCCTTTGCATCTCATTAGAGATGCAAGTGGAAGCGTAGAGTAAAAGGGTGCTGACATGGCAATTTGCATATTAGCACCCTGTTGTTGATAGGGTGCTAGTTTTATCTCTGCATTTTTGGCTTTTAAAGCCAAAAAAGCAGAGATAAAGCCCTTGTTGATATGCCCCTTAGAATTTCTCGATGCTCATATGGGTATAATTTCTGATATTTAACTGTTTCCATGGACTACATTGCGTGATTTTGCTTGTGAGAAAGTGTCACCTATAGTGGTAGAATGTCACTCATAAGTAAACTGAAACTGTGAAAATGTCACAGGTGAACAATCTGAAACCTTGGCAGCTGTGCAGTCATGAGTCCATGCTGTTTCTTTAATGTGCTTCCACCTCTGGTGAGGAGAAAACTCTGCAGCGCCCAAAGACTGTTAGCAACACCGCCTTCCCACAATCCTTTGCCCAAAATCTGCATACAAACCCTCATTGCGTGTCTCTTTTACTCTTAGAGGCATAAATAACCATTTTAATAAATCCTGTATATACAGATTATGTTGAACGTTTTCGTACCACACTCTCCATTGTTGATCGTGACAAGTCGCAGCCTCGCACTGATATTATCAGGCGATTATATTTTTTGGGTTCACGCTACAGCAATCCTCTTGGGTACCTTTAGGGGTGAATTATGATTTACATACATATTAATGTATGTAAAACCAGCAATGTTCCATGGAAAAGGGCGCTAAAACCAGCAATGTTCCATGGAAAAGGGCGCTATCGCTGGAACATTGCCATGGTGCTAAGCGCTAGCCTGGTGAAATATTCCACCGATAAAAATGCGGTCAGCGATAATTATAGCTGCCTGTTGTAAATATGCCCCGATGTTTCCTGCAAAACGTTAATATGCATGTTGATACAACCATGTGGTCCATGTGGTTGTAACACAAGAGTCCACCCCCATGTTAGGTAAGTGTTAGTCATGATTTTTTAGCACACGTTAGTTTTTGTACGTATGCTAAAATGCGTGGGCCGCCTTGTAAATATCGCGATGTGCACATCAGCGATATTTACAAGGTTGTACTGCCTAGTGATGCCCACTTAGCATCTCATTAGAGATGCAGAGGAAGGCGTCGGAAAAAAGGGTGTTAACATGCGCTAATGCATGTTAACATCCTCTTGTAAATAGGGCGATATTTTTATCTCTGCTTTTTTGGCTTAAAAAGCGGAGATATGGCCCTTGTAAATTTGCCCCTTCATCTGCATCTAACATGTTACTATACAGAATTCAGGGGCATATCATCAAGGCCATGCGATAATTATCGCTCAGGGCTCTTAGCGTGAGGATAATTATCGCCAGCCAACTCTGATTTTTATAGCGGAGATAGCGTGCTATCAGCAACACTTATCTCCAAAGCGATAAAATTCAGAGCGCAAGCTGCCAATTGTGCAATTATCGCTGGAAATACAGCGATCATCGCACAAGGTTTGGTGATACTTAGCCATGATATTCACCTTACATTGGATATCATGGCTAAGTCAGTTTTGAAGCAGGCGTAAAGGGAAAGTAGCGATAACAGAGGTTATCGCTACTTTGCTTGTAGCTCTGCTGGTTAGCTTGCCCATTGATAATTGGAAAAATGTCGCTTAGCGACATTTCTCCATTTATGTCAGGGCAGGAACGCCCACTTTGCATCTCATTAGAGATGCAAAGATGGGCGTTGGGGGAAAGGGCGATAATTCAGGGGCAGATTCACGCGATAGATAGCGTGATCTTGCCGATTAGGCAATATAATTATCGACGCTAAAGCGGCAATAATTTTATCTCCTGGGCTTGATGATATGCCCCTCAATACATTACTTTAACTGTCACTCGAAGTATAAGAAAGTGGTGAATGAGTGATAAATCACATTAAAATTGGATTCATACATCTCATGTGAAAAGAGTCTATTTTGCTAATACTCTTAGCGGAGTTGCGTCAAACCAAAAATACAATGGCCCAGTAAGGTTAGTGTGAGGCTGTAACTTGTCACGATCAACAATAGAGAGTTTGGTACAAAAACGTACAAGATAATTTGAGAAAAGTGGCGGGGATATTATAAGGAAGTGGCAATAGTTATCGCTAACCACTGTTAGCGTGACTTTTTTATCGCAGTCTACTGCGGGAAATTATCGTCGTGTTAGTGGCATATTAACAACACGCCGCTAACAGGCGATAGTTTCTCTTACCAGCTGAAATATCCAACGATTAAATTTGCGGGACGGCAATAAAAATCCTCACGCTAATGTTAAAAAAGTAGTGATAAAAACGCACGTTAGGCAGCCCAACATGAGTGATTTTTCCATCTAACTTAAAAAATAGCCTACCACTCCACCTCCCATAGAAATGATACCCCAAAAAAAAGTTTAATGCAGATTGGAGCAGCCAGGGCCAAGTGCAGGACACCCCAAGCCACCCAACATCAAGGATAACCAGGATGAGAGCCTGGATGCCCCGCTGGACCTGCGTCTTGAGCATGGATGCCTCCCTGGACCTGCGTCTGGAGCCTGGATGCCCCGCTGGACTTGTGTTTTGTGCCTGGATGCCTCCCTGGACCTGCGTCTGGAGCCTGGATGCCCCGCTGGACCTGCATCTGGAGCCTGGATGCCTCGCTGAACCTTTGTCTTGAGCCTGGATGCCTCCATGGACCTGCGTCTGGAGCCTGAATGCCCCGCTGGGCCTGCGTCTGGAGCCTGGATGCCTTGCTGAACCTGCGTCTTGAGCCTGGATGCCTCCCTGGACCTGCGTCTGGAGCCTGGATGCCCCACTGGACCTGTGTCTTGAGCTTGGATTATTTACTGGACCTGAGTCTGGAGCCTGGAGTTGGATGTGGAGGAGCTGTGGAGTCGATGAGCCGTGGTGGGAGACATTGATGCATGTCGATCGCCAGTACCTGGTGGTGAAGGCTGGCAGGTCGCATGGAGCCATGTAGCGGACCTGTGTGAGAAGACTGCCTTGCGACTCTTGGAGCAGTTAATGGTAGAGGCGCTCCTGCGCACCAACGTAGTGAGGCTCACATCGCATACTACAATCCACCACTACACCGGGGTGCACGGAGGGGATTACCAACAGTGTGTGCCATCTCACTGCATCACAGGCTGGATGATGTTGGGCTGGCCATACGCTGTGGAGGCTGAGGCCCCTGTGCGACAGTGAACTTGTGTGGCGTGAGCGCTGCGCCTTCACGGCTAAGGGGACCCTGCTGCATCAACTGCATCGGGAGGTCCACTAGCGTACTAGGCGGCGACTGCTGTACCCAGCCGAGTGAAATCACACCTGGCTGAGGCACCTGCTGGCTGAGTCACAGATTTGGAGAGAGCGCAGTGGTTTGCGTCACGGTGTCAATGTCCAGGTAAGGAGAAGGAGGGACGCGTAGCGTAAGAGGGCCGGGAGTGAGTCGCTCATGCCTAACACACGCAGATGACACATCCCCAGTGGCGGCTCTTCTGCTATGGCAGAAGAGCGTTGCCTCACCGCCTCAAGCAGTGCAGAAGAGGACCAATCATCACATGATGATAACTCAATCAATGAATCAATCAGGGGAATTGTAAGCGCACTACTCACCCGTGAGGGTATCAAGCGCTGGGGGTGGGGTGGCGCAGAACTGTTAGCCGAAGAACCAGGTCTTGAGGGTCTTCCTGAAGGTGTTCAGGTAGGGGGCGTGGCTGATGTCTGCCGGCAGCTCGTTCCAGGTCTTGGATGCAATGTGGGAGAAGGATCTGCTACCTGCTATGGCTCTGTGGATGCTCGGGGTTTCTGCCAGTGCGAGTTTGGAAGATCGGATGTCTCTTTTGGGTACGTGGAAGTTGATTCTGTCATTGAGGTATTTGGGTCCATTGTTGTGTAGGCCTTTGTCGGCGTGAGTGAGGATTTTGAAGGTGACTCTTTTCTCCACGGGGACCCAGTGGAGTCTACATAGGTGTTGGCTGATGTGTTCGTGCCAGGGGATGCCCAGGATGAGTATGGCGGCGGTGTTCTGTAATGACTAGAGTTTGCGGAGTAGGGACTTGTAAATGCCGGCATAGTATGCGTTTCATTAGTCTAGTCTGCTGGTGATGAGTGCATGGGTGACTGTCTTCCTTGACTCCGGGGGGTCTTGCGGAGGGTGCGGATGGTGTTGAAGCAGCTGGAGGTGACGGTGTAGACCTGTCGGTTCATGATGAGGGACGAGTCGAGTATGATGCCGAGCTTTTTGGCGTGGTCCGAGGGAGTAGGTGGGCTTCCGAGTACGGCGGACACCAGTTGTTGTCCCATGCTGAAGGGGTGGTTCCAAGGACGAGGACAACTGTCTTCTTGGCGTTGAGCTACAGGCAGCTGTTGGCCATCCAGACTTCGACGTCATGCATTCCTTTCTGGAAGTTGAGTCTGGCGGTGGTGGGGTCTTTGGTGAGGGTGAGGATGAGCTGGGTGTCATCAGCTTAGGATACGATGTTGAGGCCGTGTTGTTGGACGATGGCGGCGAGGGGGATCATGTAGATGTTGAAGAGGGTCGGTCTCAGAGATGACTCCTGTGGGACTCCGCAGGTGATTTACGTGGGATCGGAGAGGAAGGGTGGCAGTCTGATCCTTTGGCTTCTTCCGGTGAGGAATGATCATATCCAGTCTAGGGCTGTTCCTTTTATGCCGGTATCGTGTAGTCTGGCCACTAGTGTGAGGTGGGAGGCCGCTGATAGGTTGAGTAGGATGAGTGCTGTGGAGTGGCCTTGGTCCAGGAGGGTGCACAGCTGTCCAGCAAACCCCGCACTTCTCAATGGTGGCCACTGTGCACCCATGCACAGCTGGCGTACCACTCGTGGACCAAAGGCACATACGTAGGTGTGACGCATGCCATCACTTCGCATTCCATTCCAATGAATACTAATGCTAGGCACATTGCAACAGTAGAGTGGGTGTTGCATAGCGGAGACATAAAGATCACTGTTCCCACCTCAGTGAGTGCAACCCAAAACTAACCTTTGCACCGCAAATCCAATAGTGAAGCCTGGAATTCCAATACATACACAAAAATCACATTTGAGACAAATGCACACCCCATTTTTCATTTTTTACTCCAACAAATACCCCATTTTTCATATTTTACCCCAACAAACACCCGATTTTTCATATTTTACCCCAGAAAACACACATTTTTTTCTGTTTTACCCCAACAAACACCCCATTTTTCATATTTTACCCCAAGAAAAACGTATTATTTTCAAATTTTACCACAAAACTCTTACAGACCTGAGAAACTTTAAATTACCCCATTACTGACCTCACAATGCGTTGTGATCAAATGCGATGTTAAGGCACCTGCGTTGTCAAAGTTGCTTTGTTAACGATGTACTGCCTGCATTGTAATGGTCTTCTCCCGTGCCAAAGGCAACCCATAGGCTATGCAGTTTGCGTCCATCTGCCCCTGGACCTCGCTCAGCACCAAAGAGCCTTCCTCTTGGACACTCCACTGCTACAACACCAGCGCCATTCTCACCATCGACCCTGGACGCCACCTCGCCTGCCAGGACCAACCGCTGTTCCATGCCAGACATCGCCTTTCGCCATCACTGACGGCTGCAGTATCACCCGCAAGGAGCACCCCGACCGTCAAGTAGGAGGCATTGCCATCACCTACAGAGGCACACTCTGACTGACAACGCACTCTAATGTGCCAAGGGTGACCATGGACCACGTCAATTCCCGGATCAGGACCAATCCCAAGGAGATCCTCTGCGCCACCCTCATGTGGAGGCCCCCAGGCCCCCTATTCTCAAATACCATTGTAGACCTCATTGCACCCCAGGGTCTCCCATCCACTGACGACATCCAACTTGGTGAACTCAAGTTCCACCTGGACAACCCCAGTGACCAGAGCACCACCCCTTCCTGGGGAGGGTCACCGACATCAGACGCAAGCAGCAAGTCACCTCAACAGGCCACATAGCAGGACACACGGTCGAGCACGTCACCTCCGCCAGCGGGTACATCAACTACAGCCACAACACCGGACTCTCCTGGACCGACCATCATTGGTAACATCACGTCTTCACCTTGCCCACCGGAAGCCACCGCCATCATCGCAGTTGGATCAAGGCCAGCGAAGAACATCTCGTCAACTCCCTAAGCTTCAACACTACACCAATGCTTCCAAGCGATGACACCGCAGAGCGCAACCACCACCGATGGATCTCCAACAGCGCCGACATTTGGGCACCCCTCATGAACAGCACTGCATCAGTACCTTCTGCCTGCCTGATGGCAGGTGTAGGAAGGTGGATATCTGACTATGGTTACCCCCAATTTTTTGCCTAGTGTCTAGCTGGTTTTTCGACTTAGTAGGCCTGAGATCCTGCCATTCAGGGTCTCAGCATGTCTGCTCTCTCTTTAACATGGACTCCATGTACCCTAGGTACATAACCCATTGGAATTGGATCACCCTGTGAGCCCCTGTACCAGTGTACACTAGGTACTCAGGGCATTGGTGTATCTAAGGCCTACCAGGGGCTGAAGCATGTATTGTGCCACCCCTGACCTGGCCTAGCAATTTGACACAACTGGCTGATCACTCAGCTGGGGTAAGTTGGTGTAACCACCTCTTACTTAGGTGTAGTATACCTATACCTAACCTTAAATGGGACACATGTTAACCTATAAGTCACTCCTATGGCAGGCCTTGACAATCCTGAAGGCAGAGTGCTTGGTTCCATGTGAGATGGTGCTCTGGCATGAGCTGAGCCTGTCTGCAGTGGTCGGAACAACTTCCTTCTACCGTTTCCAGATATCGTCATACCATATACTCTTAAGTGCATTCTTTGGTTTGGCTTTATCAAAACATGTCGAGTAAGGTGTCATACGAATTGGAATACCAACCCCTCGCCAATTCTGGCGACGGTGTTAGCATTCCACCCTTCTAGAGGGACACGACATATACAGTACCTGAAACCCGGGTAAATCAGACATAGCCTCAGCTCCACAAAATGGATGCTGCCACCACAGACACAAGTCTGCCCTCCTGCTGCTGGGAGTCCTTCCAGCTTGGGAGACATGGACAAAGGGTTTCCTGCCAGGGGAGGTGCGTGCACCATCCCAGACAGGATTTTGTGTATTGGTCAGGTAGGGCTTGAATGGAATCAGACATGCCTGAGGCTCACAAGGAGCCTCGGTGCATATGCCAGTTCAAACCGGTCCTGGGGCACACCAGCCCCGGACCTGGGGCGAGCTGGACAAAGGATTGGGGGTGTAACCACCCCCCTTCCTGGTCCCACCCTTAGGGAGGGACCTAGCAGGTAGTCTGGCCCCTAGAATCCGCTTAAAGGTAGGAGCTGTGTCCTAAGACTTCAGACATCCTGGAATTAACTTAACTACAAGAAGAAGACGGGCACTTCGACGCTCTGCTGCACAGAGGACAGAAGAAAATCTCCCCTATGGTGGGAGTGACCATCTTGCTAACGCCAGCACCAACCAGCTATTCGACTTCTGCTTTTCCGCCGCCTCCTGCCGGAGCCCGAGCCCAGAGCCCGACAAGACCTGGACCTCCAGACCTCTCCCGCCCGATCCACAGTCCCTGAAAAGAAGGAACCCGTGGAGGCACCGAGACATGTGGAGCCAGCCATCTTGAAAGACCCACGACAAGCTGCAAGCGCGACAACAGAGGCTCCCTCCGAGTTGTGCTTTGGGTCCTGAGAAGCCCAACATCCGAGCAGCATCTGCACCAAAGGTGAGCCCTCCAGCATCTCCACGATCTGCGTGGAGCCCCTCTGCACTTTGCATCTCGACGCGCCTGCCCGGTCCCAGGCCCGTTGGCTAGTGGCCATTTTGGCGACGAACCTTGAAAACTACGATGCTGGTCTGGTTGCTCCAGACTGGCCCCTGCTGCTCTCCAAAGGAGCAGCCCCTCTGACCTTGCTGGTCAGAACAATCAGCTTTCTCCATTCTTCACGACTTCTGCTTTTGCCAAGGCTTGTTTGCTTCCTTCGAGTCGCCGACACCGCCGACAGCGAGAGCCTGCGTGGGACAGCTTGTGAACCAACTCCTGGACGTCGTCGACCTTCAGGGACCACGTGGCTGCGGAGACAAGCTATGCTTCATCACCTGTTTGCACCCGACATCGCCTGGTACCTACCTGGTGCCAAGCCGGTCACTGGCTAGTGACTGTGAACACTGTCCTCTCTGCTTTCAGGTCTTTTACAACTCCGATCCACTCTTGGATCCACCGCATCTCTTCTGGACCGACCGCCTGCAGCATCTTTGTCATCAGGCTCCATTGAATCGATAGACGAAACCCGACGCACTTCGAGACCTATGCACCCGCTTCCTGTGGGTGAGGTAAAGCTGGCACTCCGGTCCCCAAGTGTAGAGAAACATCTCTAGTGTCTGTGTTTTTAGTCTTAAGATCGTAGTCCATCCAGAAGACCCTTCTAGCAGTAACTTTTGAACTTTTACGCACCCATTGAAAACCTATGGGAGCTTGCGTGTAATTTTCCTCACTGCACACGCGACCCGTGGACCCTCCTGGTCACTAACTGAAATTATCTCCTTGTAGGCCCAGCGATTCTAGAGGCCCTAGGCCTTTTCCCTTTCCTGTTCGTGGTACTTATACCACTATTTTAGTATATGGTTTGATCGGCCACCAGGGCCTATCCATATAAAGTGCAACTTCTGTATATTGTAATACTTTCTTGTTTAACGATTTGTGCTCCTGTGCTCATAAAGAGTCTAGGGGATACTTTGAGTTATAAATACATATATATTTTGAATATATATCTTTGTGGTGTCCTTTCATTGGTATAAAAGGGGGTTAGCCTCAAAGACTGCTTAACCTACGCTACCACTAGGGCAGCTAGTCCGAAAAGGTTGACTTACAACCACACCATAAGGGTTGCTTGGCATGGTACAAGGTGGTCACTTTAATTAGTGAACATCATATACCAGGCCAACTTCTCACATTGGTGAGCAGCGGTTAGGATTTGAGCTTGCTGTTGTTTTACCTCTGTAATCTCTTTGTTACCAATTGAAAGATCATACAGGTACCTTTAGGTACATATAAAACAAGTTTAGATATACTTAAGTTCTACTGAACTTAGTTGTTGTAGAGAAAAGGGAGTAGCACACCCTGACTACAACTACTAGATAGGTTTTGTAGGAAAACCCAAGTGTAGGTAGTTGCAACACTTCCACCCACACTTAAGAGCAATGGCTGGGGCAGAGGGGTCCAAGGTACCCATCTCTGTCGAGAGTGACCCCCAGAGGGCACCAACCATCTTTGCTACCCTAAACCAAAATGAGCTCAGGCAGTTGGCAAATATCAGGGGCCTTAAACAGCCCAGGAACCCTACCTCTGCTGAACTCAGAGAACTCTTACAAGCTGATGAAGATCAGAGAGCTCTCAAGAAAGCCTCCCAGTTAGGCCCCTTAGGGACTGGAACAGGAGGCCCCCCTTCTGCAGATGCTACTGAGGTACCCCTTTCCAATAGTCACCCCTTAGATGAGAATCATACTACAGAGGATGAAAGTGATAAGGGTACTGATACAGATGGTAGTGGGGATGAAGGGAGAACTAGCCCAGTGCCAAGTGTTATACGTGGCCCAGCTAACTTAAGGCTACTGGGGACTGACAATGGGGTCACCCCATTGGATCTCCCTAGTGGACTTAACCAGGGGTTTGGGAGGCAGAGGAATCACTCAGGTGACTCTAATGCTTCTCATGCCTCTAGAGGCTCTCAAGGTCGCCCCAGAAGGGGGATGACCAGCCCTCAGAGGAGGGAGCATGAGGCCAGAATGAAGGAAGCTCAGCTGAGGATCAGGAAGCAGGAGCTAGAAGTAGCCCTGATGGAAGAGAAACTGAGCAAGGCTAGGCAACCTAGAGAGAGTGGGTCTATACCCACTGGTGGCAGCATTGTCCCTAAGGACAAAGATAGGGTCTTTGACAATAGGAACCTGTCCAAGGTTGTGCCCCCCTACAAAAGTGGAGATGATATCCACAAGTGGATGACTGCTCTTGAGAGAGCCTGCAAAGTGCAGCAGGTTCCTGAAGACCAGTGGGCAGCAATCTTATGGCTCTCCTTTGAAGGTAGAGGCAGAGATAGACTCCTCACTGTTAGGGAGGAGGATGTCAGAAACTACAGAGCCCTGAAGAGTGTCCTAGTTGATGGGTTAGGCTTAACAACTGAACAGTACAGATTAATGTTCAGAGATACCCAGAAGACACAGACTCAGGACTGGTCTGAATACATTGAATGTGCCACTAAGGCTTTGGAAGGTTGGTTGCTGGGAAGTAAGGTGTCTGATTATACAGGATTGTACAATTTGATGATGAGAGAACACATTTTAAATAATTGTCAAAACCAGCTTCTCCATCAACACCTGGTAGACTCAGATTTGACCTCTCCCCAAGAATTGGGAAAGAGGGCAGATAAATGGGTCAGGACCAGGATCAGGCCTAAAAACCAGGGTGGTGACCAAAAGAAAGATACCACCAAGCCTCAAGAGAAGGGTGGGGATACAGCAAAAGAGAAATCTTCCTCAGGGCCCCAAAACTCCACACAGGGTGGTGGGTCCCAAGCTCCCTCCTCTACCACAGCTAAAAAGCCTTACTGACATGAATGTAAAATTCCTGGGCATTGGAAAACTGACAGCAGTTGCCCAAAGGCTAAAAACTAAACTGTTCCTCCAATTACTCCTGTCACACCACCTATTACTGTCAGTAGTAATCCCCCAGGTGGTGGGAGTGCCCCCAGAAATCTGGGTGGGTTTACTTGGGGAACACAGGGGGACCCTGGCTTAGCCAATTCCCCTACAGCAACTACTCATGTCTGTGATGGTGGCATGGGGTTTGCCAACTTCACTGCCTGTCCCAACACTTTGGGTAGGTACAGACAGGAGCCCTACATCAATGGTACAAAAGTTGAGGCCTACAGAGACACTGGAGCTAGCATCACTATGGTGGCCCATTGGCTAGTCCCCTCTGAGCAGCTTTTGCCTGGTTTCTCCTACCAGGTAACTAACATTGATGGCAAACAAAACAGTCATCCCATGGCAAAGGTATGTCTCAGCTGGGGAGGTGTCACTGGCCCTAAAAGGGTGGCAGTGTCCCCAACCTTGCCTGTAGACTGCTTACTGGGGAATGACTTAGAACTCTCAGCTTGGGCTGGAGTTGAACAAGACACCCATTCTAAAATGGTAGGCCTTTCACAGCCCAGGCACAGACAGACGTCCCTGTAGAGACTGGCAGAGCTGTGACAGTCACAGCTCAAACACAAACTGAGTGCCCCCCTGAAAAGGTTGGCAAGGCTGTAATGGTCTCAGCCTATACTCAGACTGACATAGTTGTAGTGAAGCCTGAAACTATGGATCACTCCACACAAACAGAGAGTAGTGGGGAGGAAGAAAAGTCTCCCTCTCCCCAGACATTAGGAAAAAGTCAGCCTCCTCAGGGATCTGACCTCACCCCTTGTGAAGGAACTGCCCCAGAGGTAGCCAGGCCTGGCCTGGCCTGGCAGAGCCTCTGATGTCAGTGGCCCCTTCCAAGGTGGGACCCAGTCTGGTGCAGGTAGCCTGCCTCTCTCTACCCTGCCTCCGTCAGCCAAGGGCTGCAGAGGTCAGGGAGGCCAGTGGACCCCAAGAGGGCCCCTGTCCACAAAAACCCCATCAAAAGAATGAGGATTGCCTGACTAGTAGCCCTAGCCAGGTGATGGGTAAAAACATTCCTGAGGGATCTCCTTTACAGGTAGTTAGGGAGCTCCCCCAGAGGGATTCTGTTGGGCACAGGCAAACATTGGACCTTAGGGCCCCAAACCTGACCTGTCCCTCCAGTAAGCCCACAAAAGGGACCCAGCCTCCAGCTTTAGGTAGCCAGAGGCTGACCCTGAGAGCACAGTGCAACTCAGCTAAAGAGAGAAAGGCATCCATGGTGGAGGATGATTGGAGGAAGCTGCGGCCTCACTTTGAGGACCCTCACTTCAGTACTCCATCTCCACACCAGCCTTTTACTTTGCAAAGACACACCAAAGGTAGAGATTCCCTATGGTGGAGACCCTATGATACCTTTAGGGTGAGGGATTGCTTAGTGGACCATGAGACAGGGGGTAACCATGCCAGTGCTGGTTCGTCCTTATATGGCCACTTGGGCAATAGAGGCTTACCTGGCCAAGGACAGCCTTATCTCCCTTTGTTTGGGGGGGGGGGGTGGTGTAGGAAGGTGGATATCTGACTATAGTTACCCCCAATTTTTTGCCTAGTGTCTAGCCTAGTGTCTAGCTGGTTTTTCGACTTAGTAGGCCTGAGATCCTGCCATTCAGGGTCTCAGCCTGTCTGCTCTCTCTTTAACATGGACTCCATGTACCCTAGGTACATAACCCATTGGAATTGGATCACCCTGTGAGCCCCTGTACCAGTGTACACTAGGTACCCAGGGCATTGGTGTATCTAAGGCCTACCAGGGGCTGAAGCATGTATTGTGCCACCCCTGACCTGGCCTAGCAATTTGACACAACTGGCTGATCACTCAGCTGGGGTAAGTTGGTGTAACCACCTCTTACTTAGGTGTAGTATACCTATACCTAACCTTAAATGGGACACATGTTAACCTATAAGTCACTCCTATGGCAGGCCTTGACAATCCTGAAGGCAGAGTGCTTGGTTCCATGTGAGGTGGTGCTCTGGCATGAGCTGAGCCTGTCTGCAGTGGTCGGAACAACTTCCTTCTACCGTTTCCAGATATCGTCATACCATATACTCTTAAGTGCATTATGAACCTCGCGGTTAAATGCTATCTTTGGTTTGGCTTTATCAAAACATGTCGAGTAAGGTGTCATACGAATTGGAATACTAACCCCTCGCCAATTCTGGCGACGGGGTTAGCATTCCACCCTTCTAGAGGGACACGACATGTACAGTACCTGAAACCCGGGTAAAATCAGACATAGCCTCAGCTCCACAAAATGGATGCTGCCACCACAGACACAAGTTTGCCCTCCTGCTGCTGGGAGTCCTTCCAGCTTGGGAGACGTGGACAAAGGGTTTCCTGCCAGGGGAGGTGCGTGCACCACCCCAGACAGGATTTTGTGTATTTGTCAGGTAGGGCTTGAATGGAATCAGACATGCCTGAGGCTCACAAGGAGCCTCGGTGCATATGCCAGTTCAAACCGGTCCTGGGGCACACCAGCCCCGGACCTGGGGCGAGCTGGACAAAGGATTGGGGGTGTAACCACCCCCCTTCCTGGTCCCACCCTTAGGGAGGGGCCTAGCAGGTAGTCCGGCCCCTAGAATCCGCTTAAAGGTAGGAGCTGTGTCCTAAGACTTCAGACATCCTGGAATTAACTTAACTACAAGAAGAAGACGAGAGCTTCGACGCTCTGCTGCACAGAGGACAGAAGGAAATCTCCCCTATGGTCAGGGAGTGACCATCTTGCTAACGCCAGCACCAACCAGCTACTCGACGTCTGCTTTGCCGCCGCCTCCCGCCGGAGCCCGAGCCCAGAGACCGACAAGAACTGGACCTCCAGACCTCTCACCGCCCGATCCACAGTCCCTGAAAAGAAGGAACCCGTGGAGGCACCGAGACACGTGGAGCTCTCAAGAAAGCCTCCAAGTTAGGCCCCTCAGGGACTGGAACAGGAGGCCCTCCTTCTGAAGATGCTACTGAAGTGCCCCTTCCTGATAGTCACCCCTCAGATGAGAATCAGACTATAGATGATGAGAGTGACAAGGGTACTGATACTGATAGTAGTAGTGGTTCTGATGGGAGAACTAGCCCAGTGCCAAGTATTATACTTGGCCCAGCTAACTTAAGACTACTTGGGAAAGACAATGGGTTCCCCCCATTGGGGCTCCCCAGTGGCCTTAACCAGGGGTCTGAGAGACAGAGGAATCACTCAGGTGACTCCAATGCCTCTCGTACCTCTAGAGGCTCTCAGGGTCAGTCCAGAAGAAGGATGACCAGCTCTCAGAGAAGGGAGCATGAGGCCAGAATGCAGGAAGCTCAGCTGAGGATCAGGAAACAGGAGCTAGAAGTAGCCCTGATGGAAGAAAAACTGAACAAGGCTAGGCAACCTAGAGAGAGTGGGTCTATACCCACTGGTGGCAGCACTGTCCCGAGGGACAAAGATAGGGTCTTTGATAATAGGAACCTGTCCAAGGTTGTGCCCCCCTACAAAAGTGGGGATGATATCCACAAATGGATGACTGCTCTTGAGAGAGCCTGCAAAGTACAGCAGGTTCCTGAGGACCAGTGGGCAGCAATCTTATGGCTCTCCTTTGAGGGTAGAGGCCGAGATAGACTCCTCACTGTTAGAGAAGAGGATGTCAGAAACTACAGAGTCCTGAAGAGTGTCCTGGTTGATGGGTTAGGCTTAACCACTGAACAGTACAGGTTAATGTTCAGAGATACCCAGAAGGCGCAGACTCAGGACTGGTCTGAATATGTTGAATGTGCCACTAAGGCTTTGGAGGGTTGGTTGCTGGGAAGTAAGGTTTCAGATTATACAGGATTGTACAATTTGATGATGAGAGAACAGATTTTAAATAACTGTCAAAACCAGCAACTGCATCAACACTTGGTTGACTCGGATCTGACCTCTCCCCAAGAATTGGGAAAGAAAGCAGACAAATGGGTCTGAACCAGGGTTAAGCAAAAGAACCAGAACTAGGGCCAAGGGGGTGATCAGAAGAAAACAGACCAAAAGGGGAATGATCAGAAATCCAAAGACCAGAAGTCTTCAACAGGGCCCCAAACTAGTACTAATGAGGGTGGGTCCCAACAATCTAAAGGAAAGAAGAAAGAAGGTCCAAAGAAACCCTGGTGCAAGTCTTGCAAGAATACAACTCACTGGACTAGTGATTGTAAGAAGGGTGGAGCCCCCAACACTGTGGCCCCTAAGGCACCTGCTCCCAGTAGTACTGTTAGCAGTGTTGGTCCCCAGACAAAGGGTGTAGTGGGAATCACTATGTGAACTGAAGGAGATTCTGACCTAGACAGAACCCTTACACAGGCAGTCTTGATCTGTGATGGGGACATGGATTTGTCCCTGACTGTGAGCCCCAGTAATCTGGGCAAGTACAGACAGACTCCCTTGATCAATACAAAAGTGGCTCAAGCCTACAGGGACACATGTGCCAGTATCACTATGGTGACACCAGGCTTTGTGGATCCTGGACAGTACATACCAGGTGAGAATTACCTGGTGACCAATGCCAGCAATACCACTACTTCCCATAGTGTGGCTATTGTTAACTTCTCGTGGGCAGGGGTAACTGGCCTCAAAAGGGTTGTGGTTAGTGCAGACCTCCCAGTAGAATGTTTGTTGGGCAATGACCTAGAGAGTTCTCTATGGTCAGAAGTGGAGTACAGGACACATGCAGAGATGTTAGGTATATCACCAAATGTCCTTGCTATGACCAGGTCACAGGCCAAAACGTGCCTTACTGAACCTCAGGTCTTGGATCCTGGAACAATGGACCAAGCACCTTCCAAGAAGAAGAACAGGAGGGTCAAGGCTGTGCCTTCCCCCCTGCCTCCAAGTGATGATCAGTCTTCCCAGGGAGATGATCTCGAGAACCTTGAAGGAACTGTCCCTGAAGAGCTTGAACCTGACCAGGTTGAGTTTCTGGGGACAGGGGGACCTTCTAGGGCTGACTTGGGGCAGGCTCAGTTATCCTGTCCATCTCTTGAACCCCTCAGACAGCTGGCTGCTGCTGAGGCTGCTGGGAATGCTCAAGGTACCCATAAAGTATATTGGGATGATGGGCTCCTTTATTCAGAGGCTAGAGACCCAAAACCTGGTGCAACCAGGAGGTTGGTTATACCTCTGCAATTTAGGGGCTTCCTTCTTACCTTGGCCCATGATATTCCTCTAGCAGGACACTTAGGCCAGAACAAGACTTGGGACAGGCTTGTCCCTCACTTTCACTGGCCTCACATGAATGAAGATACCAAGGAGTTTTGTCGCTCCTGTGTAACCTGCCAAGCCAGTGGCAAATCAGGTGGCACAACAAAGGCCCCCCTAATACCACTACCTGTGGTGGGGGTTCCCTTTGAAAGAGTGGGGATTTGATATTGTGGGTCCCATGGATCCCCCCACTGCATCTGGGCACAGATTTATACTGGTGGTAGTGGATCATGCCACCAGGTATCCAGAGGCAATTCCCCTTAGGACCACAACAGCTCCTGTTGTGGCCAGGGCTTTACTGGGAGTTTTCTCCAGAGTGGGGTTTCCTAAGGAGGTAGTTTCTGACAGAGGCGCCAACTTTATGTCAGGATACTTGACAGCTATGTGGAAGGAATGTGGTGTCAACTACAAGTTCACCACTCCTTATCACCCACAATGCAATGGGCTTGTTGAGAGATTCAACAAGACCCTAAAGGGTATGATCAAAGGATTACCTGATAAGCTCAGGCGAAGATGGGACATCCTTCTACCCTGCCTTCCGTTTGCTTACAGAGAGGTCCCACAAAAAGGAGTTGGCTACAGCCCCTTTGAATTGTTATTTGGGCACCCTGTAAGAGGACCCCTATGTCTGGTGAGGGAAGGATGGGAGTTACCTCTCAAAAAGCCTAAGCAAGACATAGTGGACTATGTACTTGGTCTCCGCTCCCGGATGGCTGAGTACATGGAGAAGGCATCCAAAAACCTTGAGGCAAGCCAGGCCTTACAGAAAGCTTGGCATGACCAAAAGGCTGTCTTGGTTGAGTTTCAGCCAGGACAGAAGGTATGGGTGTTGGAGCCGGTGGCCCCAGCAGCACTCCAAGACAAATGGTCTGGACCCCATACAATCCTGGAAAAGAAGGGAGAGGTTAACTACTTGGTGGACCTAGGCACTCCCAGGAGTCCCCACAGGATACTCCATGTTAAAAGGTTAAAAGCATATGTTGACAGGGCAGACATGGGCTTGCTCATGGCTACAGACGAGGGACAGGAGGAAGAGAGTGACCCTCTCCCAGACCTGTTGTCTCAGAACCCTGAGGATGGTTCAGTTGAAGGAGTGACCCTTGGAGGCAACCTCACTGAGCATCAGCAAATTGAATGTAGACAAGTTCTACAATCATTTCAGCATATGTTCTCACTGATACCTAGTCAAACTGACTGGTGTACCCATGTGGTGGACACCGGTGACAGTCTTCCTGTGAAAAACAAACTTTACAGGCAACCTGACCATGTCAGGGACTGTATAAAGACTGAGGTACAAAAGATGCTGGAATTGGGTGTCATTGAGCGCTCAGAGAGCCCCTGGGCTAGCCCAGTGGTTCTAGTCCCCAAACCTCACACCAAAGATGGCAAGAGAGAGATGAGGTTCTGTGTGGATTACAGAGGACTCAATGCTGTCACCAGGACAGACGCACATCCTATTCCAAGGGCAGATGAGCTCATAGATAAACTGGCTTCTGCTAAGTTTTTGAGCACATTTGACTTGACAGCTGGCAATTGGCAAATCAGGCTAGCTGAGGAGTCTAGGGCCAAAACAGCATTTTCAACCCCAGGAGGGCACTACCAATTTGTGGTGATGCCCTTTGGTCTGAAAAATGCACCTGCCACCTTCCAAAGGTTGGTGAATCAAGTCCTTACTGGGTTGGATTACATTTGTGCAGCATATCTTGATGACATTGCTGTCTTTAGCTCCACCTGGGAGGATCACCTGATCCACCTGAAGAAGGTACTTGAGGCTCTGCAAAAGGCAGGCCTCACTATCAAGGCTACTAAGTGCCAGATAGGGCAGAGTAAGGTTGTGTACTTGGGCCACCTTGTAGGTGGAGGCCAAGTTCAACCACTGGAGAGTAAGATACAATCCATCAAGGACTGGTCTCCTCCCACCACCCAGACTCAAGTCCGAGCTTTCTTGGGCTTGACTGGGTACTACAGGAAGTTTGTTAAGAACTATGGGTCCATTGTGACTCCTCTTAATGATCTGACATCCAAAAAGATGCCCAAAAAGGTTCAGTGGACAGTAAGCTGTCAAAGGGCATTTGATGACCTGAAGAAGGCCATGTGCTCTGCACCTATCCTGAAAAGTCC
This sequence comes from Triturus cristatus, assembly GCF_964204655.1. Classification (NCBI taxonomy): domain Eukaryota; kingdom Metazoa; phylum Chordata; class Amphibia; order Caudata; family Salamandridae; genus Triturus; species Triturus cristatus. The sequence goes on along the minus strand of NC_140582.1, from coordinate 1,200,690,614 downwards.
TGACGACTCCAAAGAGTTTATTGTCCAAACAGATGCTTCTGAGTTGGGTGTGGGAGCTGTGCTGTCACAACTTAATGTAGATGGTCAAGACCAACCCATTGCTTTCATTAGCAGAAGGTTGACCCCCAGAGAGAAGAATTGGTCAGCTATTGAGAGGGAGGCCTTTGCTGTGGTGTGGGCCCTGAAGAAGCTGAGGCCATACTTATTTGGCACTCACTTCAAGATTCAGACCGACCATAAGCCCCTCTTGTGGCTAAATCAGATGAAGGGTGAAAACCCCAAACTGCTTAGGTGGTCTATTTCCCTACAGGGGATGGACTTTACAGTGGAGCACCGGCCAGGTACTGACCATGGGGATGCAGATGGTCTCTCCAGGTACTTCCACTTAGGACATGAAGACACAACTGGTCAAGGTTAATTTAATGTCCCTGCGTTTGGGGGGGGTTGTGTAGGAGAGTAGGGTCTGCTATCCTATGGTCACCCCAAAATGTTTGCTTTTTGCTTCACTGGTTTTTGACATATTGAGGCTGTGGGCCTGCTAATCAGACCCCCAGCCTGCTGTTCTCTCTACTAAATTGACACCATGCACTTTAGGTGCATGACCAATTGGAATTGGATCACCCTGTTAGCCCCTGTACCAGTGTACACTAGGTACCCAGGGCATTGGTGTATCTGAGGCCTACCAGGGGCTGAAGCATGTATTGTGCCACTCCTGGCCTGGCCTAGCAATTTGACACAACTGGCTGATCACTCAGCTGGGGTAAGTTGGTGTAACCACCTCTTACTTGGGTGTAGTATACCTATACCTAACCTTAAATGGGACACATGTTAACCTGTAAGTCACTCTTATGGCAGGCCTTAACAATCCTGAAGGCGGAGTGCTTGGTTTTATGTGAGATGGTGCTCTGGCATGAGCTGAGCCTGTCTGCAGTAGTCGGAACAACTTCCTTCTACCGTTTCCAGATATCGCCATACCATATACTCTTAAGTGCATTATGAACCTCGCGGTTAAATGCTATCTTTGGTTTGGCTTTATCAAAACATGTCGAGTAAGGTGTCATACGAATTGGAATACTAACCCCTCGCCAATTCTGGCGATGGGGTTAGCATTCCACCCTTCTAGAGGGACACGACATGTACGGAACCTGAAACCCGGGTAAAATCAGACATAGCCTCAGCTCCACAAAATGGACGCTGCCACCACAGACACAAGTCTGCCCTCCTGCTGCTGGGAGTCCTTCCAGCTTGGGAGATGTGGACAAAGGGTTTCCTGCCAGGGGAGGTGCGAGCACCACCCCAGACAGGATTTTGTGTATTGGTCAGGTAGGGCTTGAAAAGAAACAGACATGCCTGAGGCTCACAAGGAGCCTCGGTGCATATGCCAGTTCAATCCGGTCCTGGGGCACACCAGCCCCAGACCTGGGGCGAGCTGGACAAAGGATTGGGGGCGTAACCACCCCCCTTCCTGGTCCCACCCTTAGGGAGGGACCTAGCAGGTAGTCCGGCCCCTAGAATCCGCTTAAAGGTAGGAGCTGTGTCCAAAGACACTTAACACTAAGAAGAAGACGGGAACTTCGACGTTCTGCTGCACAGAAGACTGAAGGAAATCTCCCCTATGGTCAGGGAGTGACCACCTTGCTAACGCAAGCACCAACCAGCGAATCGACGTCTGCTTTGCCGCCGCCTCCCGCCGGAGCCCGAGCCCAGAGACCGACAAGAACTGGACCTCCAGACCTCTCACCGCCCGATCCACAGTCCCTGCAAAGAAGGAACCCGTGGAGGCACCGAGACACGTGGAACCAGCCATCTTGGAAGACACTCGACAAGCTGCAAGCGCGACAACAGAGGCTCCCTCCGAGTTGTGCTTTGGGTCCTGAGAAGCCCAACATCCGAGCAGCATCTGCACCAAAGGTGAGCCCTCCAGCATCTCCACGATCGGCGTGGGGCCCCTCTGCACTTTGCGACTCGACGCGCCTACCCGGTCCCTGGCCCGTTGGCTAGTGGCCATCTTGGCGATCCTTTTTGAAAACTACGATGCTGGTCTGGTTGCCCCAGACTAGCCCCTGCTGCCCTCCAAAGGAGCAGCCCCTCTGACCTTGCTGGCCAGAGCTACAAGCTTTCTTTACTTTCTACGACTCCTGCTTTTGCTAAGGCTTGTTTGCTTCTTCTGAGTTGCCGACACCGCCGACAGCGAGAGCCTGCGTGGGACAGCTCGTGAACCGACTCCTGGACATCGTCGACCTTCAGGGATCACGTGGCTGTGGAGACAAGCTTCATCTCTCCATCTGTTTGCACCCGACATCGCCTGGTACCTACCTGGTGCCACGCCGGTCACTGGCTAGTGACTGTGAACATTGTCCCCTCTGCTTTCAGGTCTTCTACACTTCCGATCCATCCTTGGATCCACCGCATCTCTTCTGGACCGACCGCCTGCAGCATCTTTGTCGTCAGGCTACATTGAACAGATAGACGAAACCCGACGCACTTTGAGCCCTATGCACCCGCTTCCTGTGGGTGAGGTAAAGCTGGCACTCCGGTGCACAAGTGTAGAGTAACATCTCTAATGTCTAGGTTTGAAGTCTTGAGTTCGTAGTCCAACCAGAAGACCCTTCTAGCAGTAACTTTTGAACAATAACGCACCCATTGAAAACCTATGGGCGCCCGCGTGTAACTTTCCTCACTGCACACGCGACCCGTGGACCTCCTGGTCACTAACTAAAGTTAGCTCCTTGTAGGTCCAGCGATTCTAGAGGCCCTAGGCCTTCTCCCTTTCCTGTTCGTGGTACTTATACCACTATTTTAGTATATGGTTTGAGCGGCCACCAGGGCCTATCCATATAAAGTGCAACTTTCGTATATTGTGATACTTTCTTGTTTAACGATTTGTGCTCCTGTGCTCATAAAGAGTCTAGGGGATACTTTGAGTAATAAATACATATATATTTTGAATATATATCTGTGTGGTGTCCTTTCATTGGTATAAAGGGGGGTTGCATATGGTGAAACAGCTTGCTTAACATGCCTAAACAAGTTTAGCCTACAAGACTGCTTAGCCTACGCTACCACTAGGGCAGCTGGTCCGAAAAGGTTGACTTACAACCACACCATAAGGGTTGCTTGGCATGGTACAAGGTGGTCACTTTAATTAGTGAACATCATATACCAGGCCAACTTCTCACAATGACGTCTGTGTTGGCTCTTTGAACTCCTTTGTGAATTTCGCCGGTTCGGCGCGAGTTTGCTTCCCGGTATTCCAGCACTTGTTAGTGCCACGCTCATTCAGCATATATTCCTGCCGGCTCCCGCAGAGTTTTGCTCTTCATGTAAGATTCTCCTCACAATGGTACAGAGTAGGTCGTTACTCTGAAGGTAGGAGATATTTATTTGTCAAGTCTTAGTCAGTCTGCAGTACGATCATTTCACGAAAGTTTTTTCCTCATTTGCATACAGTCTGCATTACGATCATTTCACAATCGTTTTTTCCTCATTTGCATAAATAACGTGAGTTCATATTTAGGAGTTTCTTTTACTCAGTCATAAAAAAAAATTCCGCACATAGTATTTCAGGCATATGTGATTTGTTTTAGGGACATTATTACGAAGGTAGTATACCTTTAGTAAAAGGTTATTCAAGGCATTATTAAAACAAGATTTAGCCAGTCATTTGAAGTAATATTCTATTCATTAGGATCTTTGGGCAATTCAGTTGAGTACTGTTTCTATACTAATATTGCTCTAACAGAAAGGCGACAAGGTTTCTCACAAAACTTAATAATGCCTACATTTTATTTTTATGTATGAGTGTGTTACAATGCATTGAAGTGCATAAAACGTTATTGACAAAATACATTTGTTTGCGAATTTAACCTTTTCCTTTTCAGATCTCCTTCCCAGCTGTTCCCATCCCATTTTCCCTTCCCCCCGCTTGATCACTTCAATACTCTGTCTCATTTAAAAACAGAGTTGAAGCTATCGAGAGGTGGGCCATTGTGCCTTCGCGTCAGACCCTGAGGAAAGAGGTTGATTCCTGACATTATCGCCGCTTTAGCGACAGAAAACTGCCGCTAAAGAGGTGATAATGGGCTTGATAATATGCCGCAGAGAATTCCAATAGAAGCCCATGTTGACACCAGAACATGGGCTTCTATGGGAATTCTTAAGGGCATATTATCAAGCCCATTATCGCCGCTTTGGCGGCAGGTTTCTGCCGCTAAAGTGACGATAATTCTAACGCCGTTTCTTGATAATATGCCCCTATGTCTTATAAAAGTAGAGTGTGAGTGACAGCAGAGGGCCCACCTGTGAAACTTTGGCCTTACCCAAAAGAGGAGTATCCCTAGAGGAGTAACAGGTCCTCCCCGAGATTGAGTAAAGAGTAAACAGGGGTTTTTGCTCATAGTAACAGAAAGGAATTTTCTCTTTGTAGCAAGTGAAGAAACTATCTTGGTTTAGTGGAGCAGACAGCGTAGCACTGTTTTTATGTTTTTACTAACATTTTATAACGAAAGACAAAACAGACATTGTTGGATTACCTTGCGAAGGGAGGGTCAGTAGCAGGAGCTGTACTGACGTCACAAGCCGTGCTGGTATTGGTTGAAGCAGCGGGCGTGGGAAAACTGCAGATTGTAAAGGTAGGGTCAGTGGAAGGAGTAATACTGACGTCACAAGAACCGCGCTGGCATTGGTCAGACAAAAGGGTGTGTTGAAAGGTCTGTTTGGTCAATAGACCAGTAGAGTGTTGGTATTGGGTGAAGAAGAAAATACGTAGTGAGCTCCGATTGGTTTATTGGTGTGAGTCGCGCAGGCATTCGACGAGTGTTGAATAATAGGTTTAGTGAAATACGGAAGAGTCTTTCGAATTTGACAAGTGAATAAAGTAAGAGAACAAAGAAAAATGAAGTTGATTAATAAGATTAAGAATTTGTTTAAGAAGGATAAACGCGGGGGAGGAGCCAAGATGGCGACCGGAGCAGACGCTTGAGCGCCCGGCTCCGTCGGCCCTTGGCCTCGGACTATCATCCTGCTTCCTATCCTCGCCGATTTTCGAGGTGCAACGTGTGCGACGACGCGCTGACCGCGCCGCCGCTTTCCCGGAGTCTTAGCCCGCCCGGACGCCGGAGTTCTTGGTGCTTTTGTTCTCCGCACTGGACCCCTGCTCTATTGTGGCCTTGGCCGGCCCCCTGGAAGCTCCGCAGTTACCGGACCCGCTAGCGTAAACCTGAGCCCCACGGTCCCGGTCCCACCTCACACCACGGACTGTCGCCGGACGAGCCGGGGGAGGGACGCCCAGACACCTCCTGCACCCCGCACCTGATGGGCTGGAGCTACAGGGTAAGCCCCGGTGCGGCGGGTCTCCTGCCCCGTTCCGTGGACCGCGCTGTGGGAGGCTGCAGACCCCCTTCTTCTATTGCCTAGTCGGCTGCAAAGAGAACCCGAGGGAAGGGCAGCGATTGTTGGCTTTTCCCTGTTGCGGCGCAGACCTGAGGGGAATTGCCTCCTTGCTACGACCCCCCCCCCCTGGCCACCGTACCGTTCTGCGGTAAAACATGGCGATGATTGCCTGCTCGCGGCTGGGGGATGCTACTCCGGTCTCGCCCGCTGCCCGCTTCGCCCTCCCTCTACCAGACACCAGCTCCACAGTGCCGTCCCGGATTGCTACCGATGTGGGGGAGCAGCCTCCGCTGACATGCGGCTCCGTTCTGGCTGCCCTGCGGGACTTTCGTCTACAAATGTGTCTTGGCTTGCAAGCGCTGAGTGAGCGGTTTGACTCCATACTGTCGGCTGCGGGTCGTGAGCGCCCCGTTTGTCATCAACAAGGCGTGGGTCTGCCAGTGCTTTTGTCCTCTTGCGGGGACGCAATGGCTGTTGATGATCGTGCTACACTGGTGCCTGCCTCTGGCTTTACCGGCACCCAGGATCAATCGCTCTCCAGGTCAATTGCGGATACTTTGTCTCCCCGTTCATTGCTGCCTGCTTCGTTGTTGCCTGCTTCACCGTGCCCGCAAGAGTATCCAGCAGAGCGACACCTGACGTCCTCGAGGAACCGTTCACGGTGGCCTACTGCTTCTTTTCTGTGGAACTCCTGTACTTTACATGCCAGGTTTGGACTTTATGTGGTGCACAAGGGGACCTCAATAGATGGTCGGCGGCCATTTTGTGACTCTACTCCACCATCTTCTCCCAAGCGGCCATATTGTCTTTGTTTGCACGGGGTGCGGGGCCTTCATGTAGGGGCTGGTGTAATCTTAAGCCCGCGATCGGGCCAGGGCTAAACTGATTTATATCGCCATGGCTTCACGGATGGGCTGGACTGGGACTGGAACTGTTTGCATATGTTGTGCGCACTCGTCGCGGTTTGTCCGCCTTCATTTCAATTGTTGTGACACGTTATCTTCACACGACCGCTTTTGGCGTAGTGGGTTCTCAGTGTGTGGAGGCCATAGCTGGCCGATGGTTTCGGGCGCTCTGGGGTACCGTAGGCTCCTCCCCACTTACCTCTCTGTTCTCTTATTTTTCTTTACTCTATTCCTACTTTCTCTCTTGTCTATATTTCGGGTTCATTGGGCGACAGGCACTATGCTGGGGAGGGGGCAGGCCGTAGCCTCCGCATTGGTGTAGGGTGGGGGGGTAATTCACTGTTTCTACTTAGTTCTATGGGCCTTTTTCTTTTATGTTTCTGCGCTATACTTGTTTCGATTCGGGGTCCGGGTGTGGGGTGGATTGAGTGGGGGCGGCTCTGGAGGGGTGCATATTTCCTCATGTGACTATCCTGGTATATAACTGCATCGCCTCACTGCCGGAGATTTTCCTTCCATGACCGTTTTAATGATGCTGCTGCTCTCCCGTGTGGTGAAGCTATCTTGCGGACTCGAATCTCCTTGGTTCTTATTCTTTACTGATTTTTTCCCTGATAAAATTATTTTGAAAACCTTAAAATTAACCTTCACTTCTCCTTCCCCTGGTGTCAAGGATCTCTCCAATGTATACCTCATGACTCGTTGCTAATCTTGACCGTTGATGCACAGGGGATGTAATGTTTGTACCAGTGCTTAACCGCACCGTGGCCGGCCTGACGGTTGTAGGCCCGTATTTGTTCTTTTAATATGCACAAATAAAGGTTTAAAAAAAAAAAAAAAAAAAAAAGAAGGATAAACGCATAATAACTAGGGAGGTCATTCTTATGCCACTTCCTAATACACCGGTGTTAGATTTGGGGGTCTCTTGTTGGCACAGGTAGGTACTTGTGACAAATAGGGACCCTTGCCTCTAGTTAGGGTAAGGGGGTACACTCCTACAAGAACCCCTGCTCATCCCCTTGGTAGCTTGGCACGAGCAGACAGGCTTATCTCAGAGGCAGTGCGTAAAGCATTTGTGACCACATACAGTAATCCAGTGACAACACTACAAATGGACACCACACAGGTTTTATATAAAAAATACATATAATTTATATAGATTTACCACAAGACCATAAACGACAAAAATACACATTACTATTACTTTTAAGATGGTAGTTTTTAGCTTAGTTCAGTTCAGTTCTTAAGATGTGACACTTTGCGTCAATGTACCTTACGATGCGTTGCGCTTCCACGACAAGCAATGTCGCAGCGATGGAAATGCGGCAAAGCTCTGGTGCAAAGAAATAAAGACGTGAAGATCTTCCAGATGCGGCACGCTTCTCCGGGGATGCGAGAAGTAATCGGTTCGATGCGTGGACTGCAGCGGTGACACCCTTGTTCAGAATTGTGACGGCAACCGCTCCACTCTTCTCCCACGATGCGTGAAGCTTCCGCACGATGTGACAACTACAGCGGCGACATCCTTGTTCAGAAATGCGACGGCAGCAGTTCCGACGGCGGCGCGCTTCTCGGGGATGCGAGGCGCTTTCTCCAATGCAGTGCAATGCGACAGTTCCAGCGGCGACACCCTTGTTCAGAAGTGCGTTGGCAGCAACAGCGACGGTGACACGCTTCTTCCTCGTTGCGAGACTCTTCTCTCAATGCGGTGCAGTGCGACAACTCCAGCGGCGACACCCTTGTTCATAAGTGCGACGGCAGCAGCAGCGACTGTGACACGCTTCAGCTTAGTTGAGTCGTGCTTCCAGCTCCTTCCAACACGCAGTCCCTCAGAAGGCCCAAAACAGCAGCAGGCACTTCCAAAGAACTCTGGGGAGCTGGGGGTTGAAGTCTGTTGTCCATGAGACTTCAGCAGGAGGCAAGCTCTGTTCCAAGCCCTTGGAGATACTTACAAGTTGAAATAAGCACACAAAGTCTCTTCTCCTTACTTTGACAGTCAGGCAAACCACTGCAGGCCAATCCCCCAAGCAGCACTTCAGCTTAGGGATAGTCTCTCCTCAGTTTCTTCAGGTTCCGCTCCTCAGTTAAAGTTTCTTTTTGTTCCAAAAGTGATCTAATTTCTTGGGATCAGGGTCCCACTACTTATACCCCAAAATCCTTTGTCCTCTGAGGGCAGAGGGGCCTTTGCCCAGTCCAAACCAGTTCCTGAGCACTCTGTTTACCAGACTTCTCCTTTCCTTTCACAGTGCAGGGCAGAAACATCAGACGCCCCACAGGAGGTGGAGCTTGCATTGTGGAAGGCAGGCACAGCCCTATTCAAGGTTCAGGTGTAAGCCCTCCCTCCTATCTAGATGCAGATTTCTCTATTCACCACTGGGCTGACTCATCCTGTCTCTTGGAATCCCCCAGCCCTGTCACTCACAGAAACCAGACAAAGGAATACACAACCTAGCAGAGGCAGGCTTGAAAGGTTAGGCAAGAAACTACCTACTTTCTAAAAGTGGTATTTTCAAACACAGAATGTTAAAACCACCTTCACTAAAAGATGTATGTTATCATTCTGAGTTCAGGCATACTAAACCCGAATTTCTACCATGAGTCAGTTAGGATTATAAACATGTAATAATATAACAGCCCATTCTGGCCTATGGAGAACAGGTAGCCTTGCAATAGTGATAAACGAAAATGGCTGTAATTCACTATTAGGACATGCCACACACATCAGGGCATGTCCTACCTTATACTTACAATGCACCCTGTCCTTGGGCCTACCATGGAGTGTCTGCAATGAAGAAAAGGGAAGGTTTAGGGACTGGCAAGTGGGTGCACTTGCCCAGTCAGCATGACAGTACCAGACTGCACGCAGGCTCTGCAATGGCAGACCTTAGACACATTTTACAGGGCTGCTTCTGTGGGTGGCACCACCAGTGCTGCAAGCCCACCAGCAGCATTTGGATTTACAAGCCCTGGGCACACTCAGTGCACTATACTAGGGTCTGACAAGTAAACCAAATCAGTCAATCATGGAATCACAAATCATACATTCACTTACAATTGGGAGCACTTGCACTGTGGCACTGGACAGCAGTGACACAGTGCCCAAAGCGTCTAAAACCAGCAAAAACACATGAGGTAACAGCAAAAAAATGGAAGGGAGACTCACGTCAATGGTGCCAGGTCTAACACGTGTCCCCTCCAGCTGAAATGTGGGGAGAAATACCCTACCTTCTGGGAGTTCTCATCACTAAGGAGGAAAAATCTGGACAGACCATCAGCGTTGGCGTGTTCTGTACCAGGGCGGTGTTCCACCGTAAAGTCCCTACCCTGTAGGGAAATGGACCACCTCAACAGCTTTGGATTCTCGCCCCTCATCTGCATTAACCATCTGAGGGGCCGGTGGTCTGTCTGAACCCGGAAGTGAGTCCCAAACAGGTAGGGTCTCAGCTTTTTCAGTGCCCAGACCACAGCAAATGCCTCACGCTCAATATCACTCCACCTCTGTTCCCGTGGAAGTAGCCTCCTACTGATGAAGGCTACAGGTTGATCTAGGCCCTCCTCATTCATCTGTGACAAAACAGCCCCCACACCATGCTCTGAAGCGTCTGTCTGAACGGTAAACTCTTTGGAGAAGTTGGGTGCCAGGAGCACGGGCGCCGTGCACATGGCAGCTTTCAGGGCTTCAAAAGCTTTCTGACAGGTGTCAGTCCAAATCACTTTCTTGGGCTGCTTCCTGGAAGTCAGCTCTGTCAAGGGTTCAACAATGTTGCCATACCCCTTGACAAACCTCCTGTAGTACCCGGTGAGTCCTAAAAAGGCTCTCACCTCTGTCTGGGTTTTGGGGGGTTCCCAAGCTAGGATGGTTTCAATCTTGGGCTGTAGTGGTGCCACCTGGCCTCTCCCAACTTGGTGTCCCAAGTACACCACGGAACCCTGCCCGATCTGGCACTTACTCGCCTTGATCGTGAGGTCTGCCTTCCTCAGCACCAACAACACTTCCCAGAGGTGGTGCAGATATTCTTCCCAACTGGCGCTGAACAGTGCGATGTCATCCAGGTAGGCGGCACTAAACTCATCCAGTCCAACCAACACCTGGTTGACCAACCTCTGGAAGGTGGCATGGGCATTCTTCATCCCAAAGGGCATAACCCTGAACTGGAAATGCCCATCTGTTGTGGAGAATGCTGACCTCTCCTTTGCCCCATCAGTCAAGGCGATCTGCCAGTACCCAGACGTTAAATCAAACGTGCTGAGATACCGTGAAGCCCCTAGCCGATCAATGAGCAACACTATTACTTTTAAGATGGTAGTTTTTAGCTTAGTTCAGTTCAGTTCTTAAGATGCAACACTTTGCGTCAATGTACCTTACGATGCGTTGCGCTTCCACGACAAGCAATGTCGCAGCGATGGAAATGCGGCAAAGTTCTGGTGCAAAGAAATAAAGACGTGAAGATCTTCCAGATGCGGCACGCTTCTCCGGGGATGCGAGAAGTTCTCGGTTCGATGCGTGGACTGCAGCGGCGACACCCTTGTTCAGAAGTGCAACGGCAATAGCTCCAACCGCGACACTCTTCTCCCACGATGCGTGAAGCTTCCGCACGATGCGACAACTACAGTGGCGACATCCTTGTTCAGAAATGCGACGGCAGCAGCTCCGATGGCGGTGCGGTTCTCGGGGATGCAAGACTCTTCTCTCGATGCGGTGCAGGGCGACAACTCCAGCGGCAACACCCTTGTTCAGAAGTGCGACTGCAGGCAGCAGCGACGGCGACACGCTTCCTCTTCGTTGCGAGATGCTTCTCTCAATGCGGTGCAGTGCGGCAACTCCAGCAGCGACACCCTTGTTCAGAAGTGCGACGGCAGCAGCAGCGACGGCGACACGCTTCAGCTTCGTTGAGTCGCGCTTCCAGCTCCTTGCGACACGCAGTCCCTCAGAAGCCCCAAAACAGCAGCAGGCACTTCCAAAGAACTCTGGGGAGCTGGGCGTTGAAGTCTGTTGTTCATGAGACTTCAGCAGGAGGCAAGCTCTGTTCCAAGCCCTTGGAGATCCTTACAAGTTGAAATAAGCACACAAAGGGGCATATTAACAAGCCAGGCGATAAAATTATCGCCGCTTTAGCGGCAGAAAACTGCCACTAAAACGGCGATAATGGGCTTGATAATATGCTCTATGGAATTCCAATTGAAGCCCATGTTGAATGTGAAGGAGTCTAACATGGGCTTCAATTGGAATTCTCTGCCGCATATTATCAAGCCCGTTATCGCCGCTCTAGCGGCAGTTTTCTGCCGCTAAGGCGCCGATAATTTTATCGCCTGGCTTGTTAATATGCCCCCTGGTCTCTTCTCCTTCCTTTGGCAGTCGGGCAAACCACTGCAGGCCAATCCCCCAAGCAGCACTTCAGCTTAGGGATAGTCTCTCCTCAGTTTCTGACTTAGCCATGATATCCTATGGAAGGTGGATATCATGGCTAAGTATGTGAGGCCCTATCAGCAAGCTATCGCCAAACTTTGTGGGATTATCGCTTTAGCGCCTGAATTCTGAACGCCCAGCTTTGCATCTCTAATGAGATGCAAAGTGGGCGTTCCTGCCCTGACATGTCTGGAGAAATGTCGCTAAACAACATTCTCCTATCATCAAGCCCCACGCTATGAAGCATAGCGGCAAGAAAAGTAGCGATAACCCCTGTTGTCGCTACTTTCCTTACGCCTGCTTCAGGACTGACTTAGCCATGATATCCTATGGAAGGTGGATATCATGGCTAAGTTTGCCTTGCCCTATCATCAAGCTAACGCCAAACTTCGTGAGATTATCGCTGGGTTTCCAGCGATAATCTCACGTTTGGCAGTTAGCGTGAGGATTTGTATCGCTTTTGAGATAAGCGTTGCTAATAGCACGCTATCTCAGCGATAAAAATCCACGCTAGCCGGCGATATTTATCCTAGCGCTAAGTGCGCTTAGCGATAATTATCGCCAGTTGTTGCTGATGTGCCCCGATGGGGTTTTAGCTTTTCCAGAACATGGTACATTTAATGTAAGAGGAGCATATCATCTAGGACGGGCGATAATTGTCGCTAAGTGCACTTAGCGCTAGGATAATTATCGCCGGCTAATGTGGATTTTTATCGCTGAGATAGCGTGCTATTAGCAACGCTTATCTCAAAAACGATAAAAAATCCTAGCGCTAACTGCCAAACCCAGCGATAATCTCACGAAGTTTGGCGTTAGCTTGATGATAGGGCAAGGCAAACTTAGCCATGATATCCACCTTTCATAAGATATCATGGCTAAGTCAGTCCTGAAGCAGGCGTAAGGAAAGTAGCGATAACAGGGGTTATCGCTACTTTTATCGCTACTTTCCTTGCCGCTATGCTTCATAGCGTGGGGCTTGATGACTGGAGAAATGTCGCTTAGCGACATTTCTCCACTCATGTCAGGGCAGGAACGCCCACTTTGCATCTCATTAGAGATGCAAAACTGGGCGTTCAGAATTCAGGCGCTAATGCAAGGTTTCACGCAATAGCGTGAGCTTGCTGATTAGGCGATAAAATTATCGCCGCTTTTCGCCCGAAAACGGACGTAAAAGCACCGATAATTTTTTATCGCCTCGTTGCTGATATGCCCCAGAGTTCTTCAGAATTTGAGAAACAGGATGAATTCATTGGAACCAAATACTAGGTTAACACAGTATGAGGCTTTGGAAGAATGGGAAGTTGAGGCATTTGATCTCGAGAAATCTAGAGGAGATATGAGAATCAATAGAGGATTTTTGCCTAGATACCCATTTCACACTCAAGGAGATCAGATGAAAAGACGGAGAAGGGCTGTAGTAACCGATGGTTTATATCCAGTATTAGTGGCTGATGATCAAGAAGGGAGTAAATGCAAGGAGAAAACAAAATACATGGGTACGACAGGGATAGGGTATAATGAATCTGATGATTCGTTGTTAGAGGACATCTTGATAAAGAGACCTCCGCCTTATCAGGAAAGTGTAGAGATACCACTTCAAGTGCTCCCATGATGGGAACCCCATGGGTTCCACATGTCCTATATGATCCAACAGTTATATGAGCTTTGCAAGAAAAAGAAAGGGATGCATTGAACAAAACTAAAGAGAAGATAATTCAGAAGATAAATGAGTTAGGATTAAATGCGGAAGCATTGACAATACCAGTAACAATTGGTCCTGTGATTCCATTGTGTGAAGACAAATGAGATATACCAAAATCTCAAACTGCAGCATCTTTGCAGAATAGGGCCAGAAAGGAGATAGTTATGATAGACGATCAAATTAGTGAGTGTGAGTCGAATGTTTCATTAATGGATTTCCCAAATATCGAGGCTGTGACAGAAACCCCAAAAAGAATTTCACCCACAATTGTGAAAAGAAAAGTACCAACTGTCACTCCAGTGGTAGGGGGTTCCGCTGGATTTTCTCCGTAAGATCTAAAGGAATGGGCATAAGTATTAGAAATGAAGAAACCCAAAACAATAGATGTAAGTAAGTTAAGGGTGGACTTGGAAGAAATGATCATTGGTACAATAGGTCTTGATAGATTGGGTTCTTATGAAGATGAAGAGTTGTTATTCCTATGTAAGAGTATAACCTGGAGGGCAAAGAATTTTCATGAGAAAATAGCGGAAGTGGCCTGAGAATTTTCAATAGATATAGAAAATTCAAAAATACTGCAGAAGCACTATAGAGCAGAATCAATTTACTGAAAAGGATTTAGAAAGCTTGAATGTGTCAGGAAGGAGATTGCAAATAAAGGAATTGATACACCTTTCAAAGAAATGGGGAGATGTAGATCGTTGGAGAAGTTGATGGACTAAGAAAAGACAGGAGGCGATTGCTAAGGAGTTATCTGTATTTCCGATGAGAGAAGTGGAACAGGTTGAAAAGATGTGTCCGATGAGAGAAGTTCCACTTGGTGGATATGTTCATGTTCCATGGAGCAAATAGGATATTTTGGGGCATATTCACAAGGACTTATCTCCGATTTATCTCCACCTTAACGCAACAAAAGTGAAGATAAATATAACACACCATTCACAAGCATGTGCAAACCACAAACATCGCCAGTATTCCCGCAATAACTGACCCAAAATCTAACACCACGGCGGACACCACCAGCTAACTCTAATGGGATGCAGAGTAGGCGCACCCGTGCAAAACAAATGAAAAAACAACACCACTTTCACAACAAACTGCCAGAACTGCAAAGCAAACCAAAAACTGCTGATAAGTCATGGTGGACGCAGGTATTTAACACCTGCCTCAAGAAGGTGTAAAGACGGATGCCTACCTGCAGTAGGCAATGGAGCCCCGCACACAGCCATACCCGAAGAACAAATTACACCATGGAGCTACTCATCATGCAGCTCGGAGCCCCAACAGGGCCACAACACCCACCGCCACCACCCCCTGGACCGTCACCACCCCCAGGACGCGGACCGCCCCCCCGGACCACCACAGAGACAGCATAGAGTAAGACAGCGGACCTACCAAAAATGCACCACTCTCACAGATCTAACGCCCCCGAAAGTCATTGCCCACTACAGGCTCAAAAGGACAACCATTCTCCACATCCTGACCCACATCGCCCACAGGCTAACGGTACCAACACAGCGGAGGACCAACATCCCACCTCAGACAAAGCTGCTGGCTGTGCTGCACCTGTTGGCCTCTGGTACTTTCCAACCAGCAACTGCCAGAGTCAGAGGGGTCTCACAGACAGCCCTATCAGAGTTCATCACACCTGTCCTGGATGCCATCCTCAGCTTCATACCTCAGTACCTTCACTTTCCCAACACTGCGCAGGAATAGCTGGAGGCCAAGCAAAACTTCTACGCCATAGCCGGAATCCCGGCCATGTTGGGGGCAATTGACTGCACACATGTTCCACTTGTGCCCCCTGAGGATACTGCACACCACTACCGCAACAGAAAGCACACGCATTCCATCAATGTGCAGACAATAGTGGACCACCGGGGACTCTTCACCAATGTCGTCGCAAACTACCCGGGCAGTGTGCACGATTCCTTCATCTTCCGACAGTCCATCATCAACCAGCACTTCCAGGATAGCACATATGGTACTGGACTGCTCGTTGGTAAGTACCAAATCAACACACCACACATCCCACAGCCACCAACGCACAAAGCACATAAGTGGGGATGCACACGTGAACAAACCACATTCGACAGGTCAGACTACACGACCACCTACCAGACACGACAACACCACTCCATGGTCATCCGGGGCTACTCCCTGAGGGCTGACTTACACTCACCCCACACACAGCCAGCACAGGCATCACTGGATTCGTGGGCCTACCATCACATCCTGCCGAACCAAGTATTGATTTTTTTCTCCCTGCACTGTCACAGGTGATCAAGGATATGCACTCTGCCCTTGGATGAAGATACCCCTCCGAGACCCGAACACACCCACCCAGAGGCAGTACAATGCGGCCCACATACGCACCAGGGGCATCGTTAAACGCACATTTGGCGTGTTGAAGTCACGTTTCAGGTGCCTGGAGGCACAGGTGGGAAGCTCCTGTGCAGCCCGGACGTTGTGTGCAAGATGATCGTTGCATGTTGTGTGTTGCACAACATCTGTTTTCGCACCAGGGCCCCATGGATCCCAGTACCAGAGGTACCGAACAATGATGATGGTGCTGGGGCAGGTGGGCTACATCCTACTGCAGCTGCGGCAGGAATGACGCATAGGAACTACATCATTGACACCTACTTCTCTTGAGCACGTCACACTGTGTAGGTCCGTGGCAATCATGGGACTGTAGTAGATGTCCAATTGCACTGCATGTGCGAATTAAACATTTTTGCAGGTTAACATTTAGAATTGTGCATTGTCATGTTACATATCCCTGTGGTTACAGATGTGATTTGCCTGGTTGTGCACATTTGCCGGTCCAGGTGTGTCCTGTGTTCAGTTGTGGAGGGGTTGCTGTTTGTTCAGGGATGCTGTCAATGTTGAGGTGCACTTCTGCTTATGTGCGTATGCTGCACGGTGAGTGTGTCGCCCCAGCGGCACAGATTTGTCTGCCACTGGTCTCTTTCATGTGGTGTGCCTGTCAGTTTTGTCCTTCCACGGTGCTTGAATGTTGTGGTGTGCATGTTGTCCTCTGCAGTTGGCCAAGGTGCATCTGTGGTACTCTGCTGTTGCTGTATTTTGTTCAGTGGCATTTTCCGTATGCTGTTCTTGTGCTTGTTCACGCATTGTACTTGAGTATTGCTGCCCTCGCGCTGCTTATGCCTGCTTTCCTCATCGCGGAAGGGCTCATCGCAGGTTTTCTGGTGTTGTGGTTTGTGTTTTTATCTCCGTCGGGTTGGTTGTATTGCGGACACTGTCCGCGTTATCTGGTGGCTATCGCATGCTACCGCCTTGTTGTGAATTCCACGTTGACACGGGGTTATTTTTCCGCACTAGGCTGCGATATTGAAAGTTGCGTTACGCTACTCTTGCAAATGACTTCCCGAGGTTGAGAGAGAAACCCGTTGAATGGTACAAACAGGTGGAGAGATTTCTTAAGGTATCAAAGTTTTGTTGAAAGATTTGGATGGGTTGTTTGATATAGTGGTACGGACAGATTTGTGGACGGAATGCGAGATTACAGTTAATTGGCCCACAGAAGAATATCCTAAAGATGCGAGAACATGAACACCTTCAGAGGAAGTAATGAAAAAGTACATTCAGGTTATTACGTTTCTGAAAGGGAAAATTCCCCCTAAGGAAACAGGTTGGGTTAAAATAGACAGAACAACTCAAGAACCTAAAGAGTCAGTGGATGCCTATTACGAAAGGTTACTGCAGGTATTTAAACAGTATAGTGGATTTGAGAATAACGGTGATAAAGATATGGGACATTTTGTGTATAGATATGTCTATGGGCTAAGATCAAAGATTAGCCAGATGATTCAGCAGCATATGCTTTATTGGCAAAGCAAGACGATCGATGACATTCTGAAGTATGCAAAATACTGCAGTGATGACATTGATGCAAAGCATAAAAAGTTAAAGGAGAAAATGATGTGGGCACAAGTGAAGATAGCAGAACACCAAGAAGCAAGTTCAAATTCCCAAATTTATAATCAGATGAACAGACAGAATCAGACTGGTCAAAATTTGAATGAAAGTAAAGGAAAAGGAAGAATGAGTAGAGAAGAAGCGAGAAAGAAATATCCTTGTCATGGGTGTGGAAAGCTTGGGCATTGGAAGAATGAGTGTAGAAACCTTCAACAGAATAATGGGGAAAATCACATTTTAAATCCACAGATGCAGAATGGGGTGGTTGTGAACCAACAGCAACAGCAGCAGATATTTACTCCTCAGTTACAGGTGTCTCAAGCCCCTTTCCCAAACAATGTAAATGCTCAGGTGCAGAGATACCGTGTGAACACCGGATTCCGCGGAGAAAGTGGTTAGAATACACAAACCGTTCAACAATTTTGGGTGCAGAGTGATGCGGATGAATTGGGAATGGCACATTGACGGTGCCTGAGGGAGGAGGAGGAGTGTGTACTTGGCGCATCCTTGGCGGTAGATCAGTCAGGTCCATTTATTGATGGGAAGGTTGAGGGCAATGATATAACTTTCCTAGTGGACACTGATGCTACCCATTCTACTGTGAGAACAGCAGAAATCCAAAACCTACCCCTCTTGGGAGAAACTATCCAAGTGGTAGGAGTTTCAAATAAGCAGATTAGGACCCCAATCACAAAACCAATAGAAGTAAATATTGGAAATTTCAGAGACATGCATCGATTTGTGGTATGTGACTCGAGTCCAGTAAGCCTATTAGGTAGGGACTTATTGTGCAAGATAAATTGCACCATCTTTTGTACTCCTGATGGTGTAGCTTTCCAAACACCGGATGAAGATGTAGCTTTTAAGATGATGCTAGCTAAACAGGGAACTGAAGTGGATGAGATGTTTTTACTTCTTACTGAAAGAGACTTGCCTGATCAGCTAAGAGATACAGTGAAGTCTGATGTGTGGGATTTTAGAGGAAAAGAAATTGGTCTAAAGGCTGAGGTAGACCCTATCAAAGTTATGGTAAAAGAAGGTGTAATATACCCAAACACCCCACAATATAAAATGAGCCCTGAAGTGAAAGCAGGAGTAACCCAAGTAATTGATCAAATGATTGAACAAGGAATTTTAAAAGAAATATTAAGTAGTCCTTGTAATTCGCCAATCATGGGATTTAAGAAGCCTAGTGGAACATATAAAATAGTACAAGATTTTAGGAAAATCAATAAAATAGTGGTACCCTGTTGTCCTGTAGTACCAAACCCAGCAGTGATTCTTTATCAGATACCATGGGATGCTCATTGGTATACTGTGATTGACTTGTGCCATGCATTCTTCTCAATTTTATTGCACCCGGATAGTCAATATCTTTTTGCTTTCCGGTTTGAAGACCGTTTTTTGGCATGGTGCCGAGGTCTTCAAGGGTACACAGAAAGTCCGTCGATATTTAATCAGATTTGAAAAAAGTGGTTAGAGACATTGGTAATGCCAGGAAATTCAGTTTTGGTTCAGTACACTGATGACCTATTGGCGACATCAAAGACAAGAGAAACTTGTGTCATTGACACAACAGCTTTACTAAACCATTTGGCAGAAGGAGGACACAAGGTGTCCCCAAACAAATTACAATTTTGTAAACAAGAAGTTCAATAACTTGGACATAAGATAGAGAAATGAGTCAGAAAGGTGACACCAGAAAGAATAACAGTGATTCAAAAACAAGCATTTGCAATGCAATAGGTCTCGCATTATAAAAGTGTGAGCAGCTGGCATTGCTAATAATAATGCAACACTAGCTATTGGCTTTGTAAATGATAAATAAATGCCATTATGTGTTTGTTTTATAAAATAGATTAAAAAAGGCATTGTCATGAACAATGCCAATAGCTTAAACTTTTGCAAATGCGAGACCTATTGCATTGCAAATGCTTGTTTCATCCGACTTAAAGTCCTGGCCACATAACTTTTAAATTAGTTTTGTTACCGCATGGAGCCACGAAGCTACCCTGGCAAAAAGATGAATAGCTGGATGCACACTTTGCTTTAGATGTAGTGCTAGTCATTGTACGCTACTCCGGGGCATTTAAATGGGCCAAAAGCTCTATTTAAGTCTGGAAACATTATGCATCCTGCCCGACCTGTAGTGACGCCAGTTTTTTTTTTTTTTGGGGGTGGGGGGGGGGGGGGGGGGGGTCATTTTGCATCTTTCTATATAGCGCGCACTCGACCCGAAGGTTTTTGTGCGCTTTACGTATCATCGTATTTACATTACACATTTATGCACGGGGAGATGAAGTGATTAGCACAGAATCACCGGCTGTGGACGCGACCTCGAGGCTCTATCCCTGTTTTCCTGCACCAAATTCGGCATTTTAATCCGACAGACCACATCCCTGTGCGTGCTTTCGCTTTGGGGCTTAATGGGAGACGCTGTAAACTGCCTGCCCACTTTCTGTAATATTGCAATGAAGGCGCCTGTCCCCAAATGTGTTTTTCTGAAAGCCTCCCACGAAGAAAGCGGATTTATTATTCGCGGTGCATTGTGCACCTCGCATTTGAACCCCTTGAGTTATTGTCCTGGCAAACGACTGAATTTGGGGAGGAGGGGGAGGAGCGGCACTTTGTCAGTTAACGGCAGGTAGTGCTTTACGTTGCAGCCAGAGGCCCCGCTTGTATCAATTTGTGTGTGCTGCTGACACGTGACCTCTGTATTTTTTTTTTCCTCCCCTTGTGTTGTGGCAATGTAGTCCCCGGTGCCCTCAGTGTGTTTTGGCTCCAAGTTTCCTAGAACTCACCAGCTGGACTGTTTTGGGATGTGCGCAACCGGACTCTGTCGAATTTGTCTCCTTTTTTTTTTTTAATGTTAGAAGTAGTGGTTTGTACTCACCCCTGAAATGTTCGCGTTTGAAACACGACGCGGACTGCTGAGGCAGTATTGTATTTCCCGGCAAGCATGTGTTTGTCAGCAGTTGCGAAGGAGAGGTTCGAGTGTTGTGATTTGAATCTAAGGTGCGTGTACCTTTTTCTGGTGAGGGAGTAAAATGTTATTGTTTTTCTGAGAGGGGGGGTGGGTGGTGCGTGAGCGGAGAACCTTGCACCGGGATGGCCAATCCCATCCCCCCGTCAATGTGTGTCTGCCCCCCGTAGAATGCTGCCTTGAATCGGCTTACTGCCATGTATGGGCTATTAAAGTTGTGCTGCTGCCGGACCAAATGCACGTTTGTTTCTTCATGGAGTGCACTGCCAGGCAGAGAGAGGGTGTCCCAATTAACAGGTGGCGGTGCAAACCCCCCCCCCCATGTGTGGCAGCCTGGCCTGAAACAGTTTTCCGGGCACCCACACAGTGCCACCGAGTACTTCACAGGTCTTTGAAAGGCCTATTGCTTGGGAATGGTGCTTTGTTGGTTTGTCACCCCTTCTAGTGCCCCCTGCCTCTCCACGCTGAGTCTTGCTGTAAGATTTCGGACGTTACACAATTGCAAGGCCTGTCAGCTGAATCTTGTTTGTGGATGCTTGAAACGTGAAGGGGGAGACTAGCCTTGAAATCGGTAGTCTCCCGCTTAAATCGGGAGGGTTTGCAGGTCTGTCCTTGTGACCCTTCGTTAAAGGAAACTGCTTGTGCTGTGTCCCTCCTCAAAATTGATTTTCAAAAATTTGTTGCAGGTGAGCAAAGAGTGCCCGATTGTAGGAGCCTCCTATTCCAGCCCCCCGGCCCGTACACACCTGTCCCCTTTTATAGCGCCATGTTGTGGAATTGAATGTGGTGTGTAACTTACTGCAGTCTCACAGTGTTTTTTTTTGGTAATGTATCTCCCCCAAAGCTGCCCTTTGTACGGGCCGTCGTGGATTGCGGCCAGTATGTAGTCACCGTGTACTAATGCCCTTGCCACAACTATGAATGTTTTCTTGTTACTGCATGCAGCGACTGAGCTACCTGGCAAAGAGAAGGAAACCTGGAAGCACACTTAGCTTTAGATTTTGTGCGAGTCATTTCACAGTAGTCAGGGGTATTATAATGTGACCAAAGCTCTATGGGGCATATTAACAAGGCAGGCGTGTAAATTATCGGCGCTTTAGCCTCGGAAAACTGCCGCTAAAACGGCGATGACAGGCGTGATAATATGCTCTATGTAATTTAAGTTAAAGGCCATGCTAAATGTTTTGGACATATAACATGGACTTGAATTGGAATTCCATAGAGCGTATTATTAAGCCCTTTATCGCCGTTTTTGCGGCTTTTTTGGGCCGCGAAAGCGGCGATAATTTTTTCGCCTGGCTTGAAAATATGCCCCCAAGTAACTCCGTAGACAATTCGCACCCGAACAAACGACGAGATGTTTGAACCCTTCCAGGTGTTGTGTGGAGTTACTCTAGCATGCGCAGACTGTTGCAGGCATCGCCAGGGTGCACCAGCGACAGTGTTTGAGTGTTTCTTGCTAATGCAGTTGGGAAAGCTGTGCTACGGGTCTGATTCGCAAGCCCTTTTCCCCGGCTGGACGTGGTTTTTTTTACGAGGCAAAGTGATAGACCTGCGGCGGTGCAGCCTTGTAAACTCCCCCCTTACGTTTGCCCACCCGGTACACAGTGGCAGTAGTATCTCCCTTGAGGTGCGTGAGAGTTGTTTTACGAGCGTGTTGTCTTGTTGCAGAGGCGCAACGTAAGCCAAATTTCGGGGGGGGGGGTGGGCTTAGAATACATTTTGGGGGGGGGGGCTGAAACGTTAAGCAATAGGCAGCGTGGAGCTGCAGGGTCTCGTAAAAGGGGTGACACAACAGCGAGGCCTCATTAACATGCAAATGCTCTTTTTAAGACCTGTGAACTGCAGCTGGCATGATGACAGGGTTCAGAGGTGTAGAGAAAGAGGGTTTAAGAGAGGGATAGAGAGAAAGCTGGAGAGAGAGGTTTAGAGCTAGAGGTACAGAGAGGAATAGAGTGTGAGTATAGAGAGCGATGGGAAGAGAGACAGGTATACTGTGAGCAGAGAATGCGGGTTTAAGAGAGGTAGATATGGGTTGAGAGGAAGAGATACATCTGTCTCCTCCGTCTCTGCAAAGAGGTGGGGAGAGAAGGGAGGGGGAAGGGCAATCCGAGGAGCAGGCTCTGTCTCCTCCGTCTCTGCGAAGAGGTGGGGAGAGAAGGGAGGGCGACAAAGCGGCGAAAGTGAAAGTAATCGAGCAGAGCATCAAAGGACTGGGTGAGAAGGGAGGGGGGAATGCAATTAGCAGAGGAGCAGCTGTGCACGTGCATGTGATCTCGTGCACTCAAGGTTTAGGCCAGCCAAAAGACTGGGTAGCACTTTGAAAATCCCACATATAAAATGTCTCTTCGAGCCTTTGGCTCGCGAGACCTAATGAGTATGCCTAAAACTAAGAAAGAAGTGCAAATGTTTTTGGAGTGGTTGGATATTGTCGCCAGTGGATAAGCGGATTTTCATTACTGGCGAAACCTTTAATGAGGTTGACACGAAAGGAGATGACAGATCCGATTGAGTGGAATGATGAAAGTCAAGAGGCATTCATAAAACTGAAAAGTTGTTTGTGTCTGGCCCCAGCCTTAGGAATGCCAGACTACACAAAAGAATTGAGATCCTTTTAACGAGGACTTGTCCTGAACATTTGACCCCTAGTCGGCTGACTAAGTATGAAAGAGTAATCTTGGGTGCTGAGAATGTAAGTGTGATAAAATGTACCATGGTGAATCCAGCAACCTTGTTGCCTGATTTTTATTGTGAAGAGGTGAAAGAAGAGGTGAATCACGATTGTCTGGATGTGACAGAAATGTGTACCAAGCCCAGGCTTGACCTCCTTGACGTTCCCCTAGAAGAATCAGATTTTGTGCTGTTTGTTGATGGGTAATGTTTGAGAAGAGAAAATGGAGAACTGATTCCAGTTATGCTGTATGTACTGTGTCAGGTATTATAGAAGCTTCATGTCTAAGAGGAGTCAAGTCCGCCCAAATTGCTGAGTTGTTTGCATGACGAGGGCATGCAAAGTTGGGAAAAAAATGAGAGTAACCATATTTACGGACAGGCAATATGGTTTCGGAGTGATACATGATTTTGGCCAATTGAGGCTACAAAGGATGACTTCCTCAGGATCTCCTATATGAAATGGCAAAGATGTTAAAGAACTATTGGAAGCCCTACAATTGCCAAGAGAAATTGCAGTGGTCAAATGTGCCACACATAAGTCAGGAAATTATTATGTGACATTTGGTAATCAATATGCAGACCAAGTGGCACAATTTTGTGCAAGAAATACAATGTCTCTAAACAGAGGGATGGGAAAGGAAGTTACCAATTGCCAACAAATGTTTTTCTCTGCCTTTAAAACATGGGACATGAAAAAGAAGGAACGTTGGATCAAAACAGGCTGCACAAGAAGGGCTGATGATGAAGTATGGGTGTGCCCAGATGGTAGATCAATAATGCCAGATAGCTTGTTGCCACAAATGGCTAGGGTGTATCATGGAGTTGCACACGTTGGGTGGGATGCCATGATCAGACAGTTCAGACAGATGTGGTTTAATCCCAAGTTCAGGATAGTTGTAGAGAGCCTCTGCCAAAGATGTTTGACTTGCCAATTGCAAAACCCAGGAAGGAAAACCGTGGTTAGATGGGGAAAAATTGGAAAAGCTAAAGGACCATTCACAAGATTGCAACTAGACTTAATCGAGTTGCCACCTTGCAACGGTTTGAAGTATGTCCTTGTCATTGTTTGTCTGTTTTCTCGATGGGTGGAAGCCTATCCAACGAGAAGGAATGACAGCCTAACAGTTGCTAAACTACTGTTAAGAGAGCTTATACCGAGGTTCTGATTTCCAAGTCACTTTAGAGTCAGATATAATGAGATAATTAAACTAATTTGTGAAGCTTTCAAAATTGAGCAGAAGTTACATTGTGCCTACTGACCAGAGGCCTCTGGAGTGGTTGAGCAGCTCAACGGCACAATAAAATCCAGGTTAGGAAAAATGTGTGCATCCACTTCACTGAAATGGCCTGATGCTTTGCCTATTGTATTGATGAGCCTTAGAAGCATTCCTGATCGAAGAACAGGATTGAGTCCTCACGAAATCCTTATGGGAAGAGCAATGAGACAAGCATTTATACCTGGAAACAAATTGATGAATATAAATGATGATTTAGTGTTGGACTATTGCAAAGGACTAGCTGATCTGGTACGTTCTGTGTCTCACCAGGTTGGAGAAGATACAAATGCAGTACAGCCAAATCAAGCTCATGATTTGTGTCCTGGGTCGTGATAAAGAAGCATACGAGAAAATCGTGCTTGCAACCCAGGTGGAAAGGACCTCATTAAGGCATACTGGTCATGACAACAGCAGTAAAGTGTGCTGGGATTCCGAACTGGATCCATGTAAGTTATACTAAAAGAGTTACAAGTCCACCTGATCGACCAAAGCAGCAACTGATAGAACAAAGAAAAGAGCCAGAAGCTGAGAGTTGTGAAGTCGAAGAGATCAGAGAATCAGACTCTGAAGAACGCATTGGCGATGAACAACCAAGTACTAGTTAAGTAGAGTGGGCACCAGTTACTGGGACTGAAGAAACAGCTGTAAAGGACAGAAGAGAGCTTGAACTTGAAAGACCAGAACAAAGTAAGCAAACTCCAGAAGAAACTGTTGCAGAAATCACAGATTCAGCCCAGCCAGTCACAGAAGAAGAATTCATGGCAGGATACTTGGATCAGGTTCAGTTACAAGAAGAAAAGGAAGGAAAGACTATTACTTAATATTCAAATCTAGCCCAGTTAGAGAAAGGGAAATATTTAGCTGAAGAAATTTTAGAGCAGAGTCAGTCAGAAGAAGAAGAAAATAAAGTAGAAAGTCAAGAACAGAAGCAAACAACAGAAGAAGGAAAAGTAGAGAATTCAGAGCAAACACAACAAAACGAAAGAGAAAATAAAAGAACACTTGAAATAGGTGAGGAAGGTGAAAGGGCAGTACAGACAAAGAGAGTTAGAAAAGAAGATTGCTGGCCAAGTGGAATGAAAAGACTGAGATACATCGTAGGAAGAAAGTCAGGGAAAGAATTAGAACAAGTAGATGAGGTGTCAAGTCAGTCTGAGCAAGAACATACAAGAAGAAAAACATTAAGGTCATCAAAAAGAGTGAAGGTTCCAAATAGAAAATATAAGGCTCCAAAGTAGACATACATCATCCTTGAAGATTTTTAAAATCTAGATCAAAATGAAGTACCAAAAAGTGGAAATTTTGAAGGGTCTGATGAAAGGGAATTGAGACCACCTTAAAGATTTGTTTTCCTTTTTACAAACGATGAATTCTAATAAAGACATTAAGCAAGGACCCTGAAAGAAAGGCAAAGACGGAAAGCTTTTGAAGTGTGGGATCACACGAAGAATTTACGTGCTTATTATAAAGAAAATACATTTAGAATTAGTTTTAGAAATTTAAAATGGCAGTAGTAAAAGTGACTGAACATCCGAAATCTAACAATAAACAACGATGTGTTAAATGTTCTCTATGTAGTATTACAATATTAATATTGATGTGATTGCTGGTAACTCTTGTAATACCTATTCTAATGATAACTAATAATAAGAATAGACAAACGTAAGTGAGAAAGTAAGTGAGGTTACTAAGAAAGCTACTATTACAGAATTAACACAAGTGGATAAAAGCATGAATTATCATGATAAATCATATAGTGATTCATCATGAAATGTAAACACTAAACTCCTGTATCATTATGTAGAGACAACGGATGTGAGTGATTGTTATGTTTGCATGAAACGTCCTACTTCCGTCTCGGAAGGTGTAACCTATCACCACCCACCATTAACTTATGGTGTGTCTTGTAGTGTAGTGTTGTAACTAGTTTGTGTTATGTTACTGGTAAGTTGCAATATTTTTATAGTAGAAATGAGTGGGTTGCGGTCGCACTCCCTATTTTAAAAAATGATATTCTTCAGTAATCGCTTTACACCCTTTTGGATGCTGATGAGCATCACCTCCTGATCCGTGAGGTGTAATGATACAATTTAAACAAAAGCGTCCTCCAGCAAGGAAAGAACGAACTCAATTAGCACTCCTGATGACGTTTGTCGCTTCCCAAATAATTTTCATCCACTTAAATAAATATTCAGTCTGATTCATTCTTCATGCATATTGCATTCATTATTTCGTCAACTCCATAATTCATATGATTCTTCTCATATACGTATGACAATTATAATAGCCTTCTGATTGCACAGGTACCCCAATGCATTTCAGGCTCTGCCCTTCATCAGGGGTTAATTCCTACAAGGAATGTTACACATGCATTATTTACAGAAATCCAAGAACTGACGAATGCCTAAAACAGTACTATTCGTACTAACTAAGAGTGTGATAAGTTGACGGGAAAAACAATTAAAAAATGTGAAAAACAACCAAGTGTAGAATAAATAAGGAGTAGAAAACCCACGCATGGAACCATGTAGAAAACGTGCCTACGAACACCAAATGTTCAATCATAATTTGAAATCACTAATGTCTACTGTTATGTGCCAAGGTGCTTAAAATAGCAAAGTGCGCCTTGAGGCGAAGTTTGCGGTGTGAAACAAAAGGAATGTACGTGTTGAGGTGCGCGCCGTGACTCAACATGACTAGTAATCAAAAGCTCCCGTGAACGCATGCATTCTATCACAGTGCGACCTCCCAGCGGAAATTACAAAAGGTCACACGTCCGATCGTCTACTGTCTTACACGTACCTACTCCAATGCAGTAACACCACCGTACTTGTTTCCAACAGTATCCATCTACAGTAAGCGAATCACCCGGAAGTAAATACAGAGTTACACAGGAAATGAGTGATCAACGACGGTAAAAAGCAACGAAAGACTGCTCCGTAGTCATGGTAATGGAGCAAACATAGCGTAGGTCCGTCTAATAACGTGAACTAACCGACTCGTGTGCAAATCTTGCACCATGGTAACTGATACGGGTCAAAGCAAAACAAAATGTAAAGAAATTAATGAGACTCCATGAACTCGACATATTATAACATGTGTAAACTGGCTTCTGTAACACTAATGTGAATGTGAAGATGAAGTCAACTAAAGTCAACCCATCGGGTCAATAACCGAGATCAAAAGGCTCCATAAGCTCAACAATGTAGAACGTGTAAACGGTATGTGATTCGATGATGTATCTTCTCAGTGAGGAAAATGCCTAGTGAAAAAAGGTCACGCTGTGTACCTAGTGTGCACAAAATACAGAGGAATAAAAAAAGAATGATAAAGTGGCTGTATGTGAAAAACTAACACAAATGGTGAACAAATACAAATGACATCTGAATAATAATCACACATATTGTTCCTCAAAGCAGCACAGTCTTCAGTGTTATAAAAAGCAACTAAGCTCTAAATGTTCATTTAACCCCTTCGGATGTAGGGGATTTAATTTGCTGATCCAATACAGTTCATGCTGTAGAAGATGGTTTTTATTGTCTTTTCCTTCTTTTTGTTGTATATGTTCTAGCACCATGTACCTTGCCTGGATAACGTTTTGCTTAACAAAGAAGAAAAAAACATGGGATAGAGTAGAAGGGGGAGGTAAACAGTGATAATAACATATTTGAGAAATTAACATCTGTTTATTATTCTTTCGTCAATAGTCAATGTTTTGGGCGTGATGTGCTAAGCCGAAAGAAAAGATGGTGGGTGTGACGTAACGCAAGTTGAGTCTGTGCATTAGAATCCTGGAATGACCTGCTGACCGGGACATTGATGGACTGCCAAGACCCAAGGACGTGTGCTTGGGAATAGACCCTCAAAAGAAGAAATGATATAAAAATTGTATCTATCTATTTTGTCATGTGAAAAGGAAGTGTCATGAGAATTGAATACATTAAATCGGAAGGGTTTACAGAGATTTGCAACCTTTGAGGGTGGGACATGCACAATTAAAGGGTATACTTTGAGTGATTTAAGATTAAGATAGACAGCTGCTGCAGAGAGAGATAGAGAGAGCTGCTATAGAGACGTTGATGCTGAGTGAGGAGTAGGCAAGAGCTGCTACTGAGAAGAACAGACTGGGACGATTCAATACTGAAAGACAGCCTGATTAGATTGAACATTTGTAGAAGAATATCGAGGAGGGAGAGAGTGTAAGAGAGGGATGTGCTCCAGTGCGTCGGGTTCTAGAGAAGTGTAGAAACCTATCCTGCACCTGTCCTACAGTCTTTGGGGCATATCAGCAACAACCGGCGATAATTATCGCTAAGCGCACTCAGTGCTAGGATAATTATCGCCGGCTAACGTGGATTTTTATCGCTGAGATAGCGTGCTAGTAGCAACGCTTATCTCAAAAGCGATAAAAATCCTAGCGCTTACTGCCAAACGTGAGATTATCGCTGGAAACCCAGAGATAATCTCACGAAGTTTGGCGTTAGCTTGATGATAGGGCCTCACATACTTAGCCATGATATCCACCTTCCATAGGATATCACGGCTAAGTCAGTCCTGAAGAAGGCGTAAGGAAAGTAGCGATAACAGGGGTTATCGCTACTTTTCTTGCTGCTATGCTTCATAGCGTGGGGCTTGATGATAGGAGAAATGTCGCTTAGCGACATTTTAACAGTCATGTCAGGTCAGGAACACCCACTTTGCATCTCATTAGAGATGCAAAGCTGGGCGTTAAGAATCCGGGCGCTAATGCAAGATTTCACGCAATAGCGTGACCTTGCTAATTAGGCGACGCAAAAGCGGCGATAATTTTATTTCACCTCATTGCTGATATGCCCCTTGGTCTCCTGACTTTATCAGTTGACCTCCACTAACCCTTCTGGCCAGGAGTTGGGTTTCCCATTCCACTATTAGGTAAATATAGTTTTGTCGTGAATTTAAATGTTTCATTGCAATATATGAGATACTATGTCCTTTTGTCTCTTCATCTATCACTCCCGTTGGTTTGGGATTGTTGAATGCATTTTTGTATGTTATTTGATAAATGAATTTTTCTCTCCCATGAAAGTTGATGGAGTTTGCAATGTGAATCCGTATAAATGAGCGTTCATTTATTAGAATTATTAGAGAAAATCTATTGAATCTTACCTAGAGTCTGTGATTATTTTACCGAAAAAATATAAGATAAATTAATGAATTTGTTAATATCACCATCAACTACTCAACTAATGGTCCATTGACCAAAGGAAGAGTGTTGATCTGTGAAGATTAGTTAGGAATAGACTAATTCAGATCAAAGAAAATAAAACTTGACCCCCAGCGAAACAGTCAGGAAATCTAAATGTGTATATGGGCCAATTGTAAGTGATACATTGATGTGTGAAAGGTTTATCTTGGCCTTTTGCTGGATCAGCTGCATGGTGCTTTTTAGCACACAAGGATAAAATGAGAAGACACCGGTTTCGTTTCTATGCAAGAGGGGAGAAGGGTGATGAGGGAGGGGCCTTTGCTGTTAGTAAATCAGATGGTATAAGGAGGGGCTGCCGCGCTCCCTCTCGAGCTGGCAGCGAAGCTGCTTCTGTCAGCCAGGCCCAGGCAGAGCTACGGTGCACCTCTCCTGAGGCGGCGTGGCCACTGAAAATCCTTTTGAGCTGCGAATAGGTCGCGGCTAGAGAAGGAGCCGTCCGAGCTGCCAATCGGGGCACGGCTAGATAAGAACCGTCAAAGCTGGCCAATAGGAACGTGGCTACAAAAGAGCCGTCCGAGCTGGCCAATAGGAGCATGGCTACAGAAGAGCTGTCTGAGCTGGCCAATAGGAATGTGGCTACAGAAGAGCCGTCTGAGCTTGTCAATAGGGGTGAAACTAAGGAAGGGCCCTCCGAGCTGAGCAGGGGATGCACAAGACCGAGGGGATACTGGATAGTAAAAATCTTCTAGCTAGCGCGTCAACGATTTTCAATTCTACATGGACACGGAGGCAAGGATTATGCTTCTCTTTACTTTACTGCAACAACAACAGTTGATGGACAGAATGCAGAACAATGTCATACATTCACCCCAGTACAGAGCTCTGGGCAAACAAGTTCCAGTTTGATCCCAGCCATATGCAAATCAGTCTTGACCCTGTGCCTCTTGGGAACAGTCCAGCCCGAACTGCCAAGCCAGGTCCTCCCTGGACTGGAAACAAGCATCCTAGGACCGGTTTCGGGGTTTCACCCCTCTTCAGCCAGGATAGCTTAATTCCAGTGGCATGGAGAGCACGGGACCCTCGTCTGGGCATACCCTTCCCACTCGGGGTGACAAATGCAAAAACAACAGTTGATGGACAGTATGCAGAACAATGTCATACATTCACCCCAGTTCAGAGATCTGGGCCTAAATCCATTGTTTGTTTTGCTCACCATGCCGTTCCAGTTTGAACCCAGCCATATGCAAATCAGTCTTGACCCTGTGCCTCTTGGGAACAGTCCAGCCCGAACTGCCAAGCCAGGTCCGCCCTGTACTGGAAACAAGCTTCCTAGGACCCCTCTTCAGCCAGGATAGCTTGATTCCAGTGGCATGGAGAGCACGGGACCGTCGTCTGGCCAAGACTGATTTGCATATGGCCATGTCTAAACTGGGGTGGCATGGTGAGCAAAAGAATGATGGATTTAACCCAGATCTCTTGACTGGGGGTGAATGTTTTGATTGGTTCTGCATTCTGTCCATTAATTGTGTGTCTTTTGCAATCTCGCCCTAAGTGCGCCGGGTATGCCCAGACGTGGGTCCCGGGCTCACTGTGCCACTGGATTCAAGCTATCCTGGCTGAAGAGGGGTGAAACCCCGAAACCGGTCCGAGGATGCTTGTTTCCGGTTCAGGGAGGACCTGGCTTGGCAGTTCGGGCTGGACTGTTCCCATGAGGCACAAGGCCAAGACTGATTTGCAAATGGCCATGTCTAAACTGGGGTGGCATGGTGAGCAAAAGGATGATGGATTTAACCCAGATCCCTTGACTGGGGGTGAATGTTTTGATTGGTTCAGCATTCCGTCCATGGAAAACCATGGAAAACGGAGATATCCACACTATCTCTGGAATTTTTATCGCCTCGGCGATACGCGTTGTTAATAACGCGCTAACCGGGCGATAAATTCCAGAGATAGCCGGCGATAAATATGCAAGCGCTAAGCGCGCTTTGCGATATTTATCGCCGGCCCTTGTTAATATGCCCCCAAAATTGTTAATCGTCCTGTAGGCTAAACCTGTACTTGCCAAGAAATTAACTATCTTATGGATTCCGGATCCCACAGGATCCCCCTGTCATGCAGCACACCAACTAACCCACTTACATCAAGCTGACTCATATAGTTTATGTGTACCTGAGGCCCTGGATCGGGACAAGAAAAACAGTGTGCTCTTAGACACTCCCGGCATTTGCCAGCGTTTCCGGAAAGTCTCCACGCCATGAGTGACAGTCCCTGAAGTACAAGCGGATGAGGTTGACCCAGAGAGTCCGTCAAAATCTCTGGAAATTAAATCAGATGTACTGGGGGTGCACAAGACAGCGCCAGCGCTGCTGGAAACCATGCTTGTGGTCTCCAACACGGGGACATCAATAGTACCTCCACTCTCTGCTTGCAGATCTGAGCCATCGTTCTCTGAGTCATGACAAACAGAGGAAATGCATACAGCACACCCGTCGTCCATGATTAAAGGGATGCGTCCGAGATGTTCGCCCGAGGATCTGGCCGCCAACTGTAAAACTGAGGCAGTTGTGTATTGAGTCTGGACGCGAAGAGATCTATCGCACAAGGGCCCCACTTGTCGTTCAGTTGTTGGAAAGTCTTGGGGTGGAGACACCAGTCATGGGAATCCCGAAGAAAACGGGAGTTGCAATCCACCACCACATTGGAGCTGCCCGGAATGTACTCGGCTGTCACCGAAATTTGGTGGAGTAGGCAATAGTTCCAGAAATCCTTGGCTATTTCCACTAATAGCTGGGATCTCGTGCCCCCCAGACGGTTGATATATCGTACTGCTGAGACATTGTCCATTCTGAGGAGTATGCAACAGCTCGCTTTCTGTGGAGACAGTGTCCTGATCACAAACGAGCCAGCCAAAAGCTCTAGCCAATTTATGAAGAGTTTCAGCTCCTCCGGGAACCATCTGCCGCCCATCTCCACGGAGCCACACTGGGCTCCCCACCCCCATCTGCTGGCATCCGATTCGATCACAACTTCAGGGACTGACGCAAAGATGTTATTTAGATAAGTGACTATAGCAAGTGAATATATATAAAACTAGGTGTATAGTGAAAACTAGTCCATGAAATATCAAACAATGATATAAAAAAGAGAGAGAATATTTTCTTACACAAACAGGTATTGATTATGAAAAAGTGGATTTATTGTTAATCATTTCATTTTAATCCATCATTCATTTTGTTACTGTTTTGCATACAACATATTTTCTTTAGGCAATTATGCAGGCAGTATGGACATGGAGTTAATAAAAACAATACAGTAGATGTTAAACAAGCAAGGCGGTCGATGGCCTTGCCATTCCATGCATCCATGTGCTCCAACCACCATGACATTTCTGTACTGGCCTCCTGAATTAACAAAATCTGTTCTGTATGGCTCAGACCCTTGTGTAAATGTAGAATTGTTAACCTCTGGAGTGCCCTGTAGTGAAGGTGACCCGGGTAAATAGCTTGAATCGACGAGGCTAACAGGCCCACCAACCTGAGCAACGTCCGTAAGGATATAGTCTGAGAGGACAGTGCTCTCCTTAACTCCTTCTTGATGGCAATCCATTTCTTCAGAGGAAGCAATAGCTGTGCCGACACCAAGTTCACCTGTAACCCCAAAAACTCCATTGATTGTGCTGGAGTCATTATAGATTTGTCTAAATTTATGACAAATCCCAACTGTAGTCACACTCTGTGCCATTATCAGGATATCGTCTAAGTAAATGATGAGCCTGATCCCTCGCTCTCTCAAAAACTGAACCACCGGTTTGAGGAGTTTGGTGAAATACCAAGGGGCAGACAAGAGTCCGAATGGAATAGCGGAGAATTCGTACCATGTGTTTCCCCATTGGAACTAAAGGAATCTTCTGTGTGGAGGGAAAATGGGAACCGCTAAGTAAGCGTCTTTTAGATCGAGTCGCACCATCCAATCTCCTTCGAAGAGTAAGACTCGGAGTAAGTGTATGCCCTCCATCTTGAAGTGCCGATACACTACCCAAGAGTTAAACTCTTTGAGGTTTAGCACCAGTCAGAAGCCCTGATCTTTATTGGGGGCAAGAAACCCCGTGCTGGAAAAACCGTGAGTGTGAGGTGTAGTCTTTACAATTGCTCCTTTTTGTATGAGAGATGCCATTTTGCTATCTATAAAAGACCTCCTACATGGGAAAAATGTAGTAGTTGTGGTCTGCGTGTTTGTCGAGGTGTCGTGTAAAAGTCTATCTGAAAACCTTGCACTGTCTGCAGTATCCAAGGGTCGCAAGTCAGGGTTCTCCACTTGTGAACAAACCAAGCAATCCCACCCCCCACCTTGACATCTTCCCACTGAATTAGATTTACCTGAATAGGAAGCGCCTTTGTCGCTACTCTGTCCTCGGTAGCCTCCCTTCTGGTGTCTGCCTCTACCACCACGATTTCTGGTGGGGTAGAAATTGGATCGCTGGGCTCCCCCACGTCCTCTATGGTCGAAGCCTCTGGAGGTCTGATTAAATCCATGGCCAGCAGCTTGACCCCTAAAGCAACCGGCCCTGGTAAAAATGCCAGTGTGGAATACCTTCTTGATATTGCTTTGGGCCTTGTCCAATGCAGAGAGTGTTGCAACGTACTTGCCCAATTAATTCACAAATGTATGCCCAAACAGGCCATTTGCAAGAGTTCCTGCTTCAGACGTGGCTATATCTGCGATCTGTGGGTCAATTCTCATTAAGAAAGAACGCCTCCGCTCCATCAAGATTGCACGTTTGGCATTGCCCAAAAAACTCTGGGGCATATTAACAAGGGCTTAATCTCCATTTTTTTGGCTTTAAAAGCCAAAGAAGCGGAGATAAAAATATCGCCCTATCAACAACAGGGTGCTAACATCCAAAATCGCATGTTAGCACCCTTTTTCACTACGCTTCCCTTTGCACCTCTAATGAGATGCAAAGTGGGCGTTGCAGAGCAAAATAATAGGAGAAATTTCGCTAAGCGACATTTCTCCTATTATCAAGCTTCAGGCTAACCCTGTTAGAGACAAAAAAGGCAGCACAAACCATGGTTAACGCTGCTTTTTTACGTCTGGTAATTTTCAGACTTTGCCATGTAATCCAATGGGAGGTGGATTACATGGCTAAGTCCACCATGGGCTATCAACAAGGCTATCCCTATCCCTGTAGTTTTATCGTTGCATTACCAGCGATAACCTCCCAAAATGCCGCTATCGCTGGATTTTTTATCGCCTAGGTGGTTAGCGTTGTTAATAACGCGATTACCAGGCGATATTATCCACGATAGCCAGCGTTAAAAAAATTAACGCTAAGCGCCCTTAGTGTTAATTTTCCCTGTTCCTTGTTAATATGCCCCAAAGTGCCCTCTGCACCCATTCTAATATCTCGGTGACATCTAACGGGGTATTAGAGTCTTTGGCCTGCACCGCCGCATACAGATTTTTTGTAAGTGGGCCAGAGATATCTAACAATTTATCCTGGCATCCTCTCCAGGCTCTGTCCAAACCTTTCTTTGGGTCTTTCGAAAACTTTTAAGAAATGTGGCCATATTAGGGTCTAACTGGTGTGTCAGTCACTTTGCCCAATAATGCTGGTCTTGGACATTCGGATCTCATGGTGGCGCGTACTTCGCGCTCAAAACCTTGACGGAGATTCTCTTGCACTAAATGAGCAACCTCCACACATGGCACCCATTCAGTAGAACGTGGGTGTAAAATATTTCTGGGGTCGAAAAGCAGGTTTCTGGTAGGTGGAACTGCGCTGAAGTTGTGGGTCTTGCATTTCTTTTTGGTCGCCTTTTCTGGCTCCACCGTGTCCTTGTCTGAGTCAGAGGTATCCGGAACAGCGGGGGAAGACTTGTCTGTCTCCCCTGTCGTCAATAGGGAAGAATTTCCCGTTGTGAGGGACCCACCATAACCGAGAGGACGCCACCTGAGAAAGGAGTGCCGTGATGGTTTGCCCAAAGACGCCTTAAACTTGTTTACCATAGTGTTTCAGGGGCTCGGCAAATGGCTGTAGAGGCTTGAACAGCCCCCTGTTCTCAGAACCCTGAACGTGGGTATCCAGGGCTTCCACTAATTGTTCCTCCAACTGGTTCTCATAAGGCACCTCTTCATACCCCGCATAATCCTCATAGTCAGCCCTCTGGTGAACCTTCTCGGTGAAATACGCCATCGTGGAACAGGAGGTGTGGAGGAACTTCAGGGGGGGGGAATAGCCCATGGGTGTTACTGCTGGCAGAGGTATATACTGGTTGCAAGAAATGCCCCTAGCTACACTGTCCCTAAAGTGAAAGCAAATGATGCACTCACCCTATTACTGACTTTCAAACTTGCCAATGTATTCAAATCGTCCTGTGGAGGGAGCCACCCTTCAATATTTCCCTCCGACAGATCCTTAATATCGTTTATGCTCCCCATCGCGCGTTCTGGAGGCTGAGGATTGCTGCAGTAATGCCCGCGTATGCGTGGGAAGCCGATCGGCAATGAGAGGGCCGATTCGGCTGCCCGCGCGAGCGTGTGGCCACAAAAAGAGGACTGACTGATCCTCATGCGCGTGAAGCGCGTCTGCCTCGCTCCCATGCCACACGCTAGTGGGCCACAGTGAGCGCCGGAGCGCTACACTCAAACAACAGTACGCGCACACAATCAAAGAAAGCACATTTAAATTTGCAGAACGGAAGGAGATAAGCGCACACACTCTCGTTAAAATACAGTCAGCATATTAACCAACCGGAGGAAGATGTTTTACGTCATGAACATTATATAGTATGAAGTGTTATGTGATTGGTGCATACTGTGGAGGGGGTTGTCCTTCCGGGTTATGCTAATTTAAAGTTCTCATTAGCTGCTGTTTTGCCAGTAAAGTAAAGAGAAGCATAATCTGAGCCTCTGTGGACTGACATAGAATTCACAACACCGCCTCTCCTTCTTTCACTAATTAACGACTGGACGAACCCCCTTAGGTCCTGATTATAGCGTTCTTTTAGAGGCATGCCCGCCCCTCATCTCACACCCTCGCTCAGCGGAACTGCATCTACTATCTGCACAACTGTCCCAGCTCCACCCGCCTGGTTCCATACCCTGCTACTTTGGAAGGTGGCCGTCTGCTCTGTGCCACACGTGAAAACAACCCTCGGCCCTCCCCGCACTTGTAACCTGTAAGACAGAGGAGTGGAAGGGCAACGACTCAGGGTCTATCCGCCGATACTGAGAAAAGAAACGGCGTCCTCCACAGTCACGTCAGACACGTGAAAAAGCAGATTGGAATGAATGTGCTGCAGAACATCCATAAGATCAGACCCATGCAGAAAACGACCCGCAGGTTCCATATCTCCGTCCCCACCTGACTCACTGGTAAGGACCAGGCTCTCATCTGGGCCTCTTAGAAGGAGGACCAGAGTCCGCAATACGTAAAGCAGCAGCCACTTTCGTAACAAGCATCGGCTGAATCAAAGTAATGGAAGGAACTGCGACCAGAGAGCCAGAAGAACCCCAGAGGGATAGGAATCCAACACAAACCCCGGGCTCCATAACTGCCCAAACAATAACGAACAGCCAGGAACCCCAAGGGAAGCAATAGTGCCTAAAACGTGACAAATCTCCATGGAAATCAATATAAATTATCAGGACGGCCATTAGCATGCCCACAAACACGATGTCACCGCCAGGAGTGCCCTATAATCAGCGCAGTGAACCACGTGCCGAATCTCATGCATACGGAATATGCCATGCCCCCCCTTTCCGATGAGCGTGTTCCCCGTCAGCCCAGCAGAAGGAACGAGTAAGCGGACACCACGAGGGAGGAGGGAGCCCTCCAGCATCGCAGGAGCCCCGGAGTCAACACCGAAGTGAGAGATGCCGAGTCAGCCAAGGCAGGACTCGGCAAAACCCAACGAAGGAGGGCACCTTGAGGGAACCACCAACAGGGCAAGGTCCGCTATGGGGGCCTCGGGGGGAGCAGAGCAGAGCGGTCTCCCCCCGGGGTCATTCGCCCAGATGGAACGGCCACAGGGATGAGGTAGGCGCGTAGGCGTAGCGGGCGGCGCGAGGCGTAGAATAGATAGTGACGTCAGGTGCGCGAGTGTTCAGTGGCGCAGCGCTGTTGGAGGCGGTTAGGTGAGGGACCTTCGTTTTCTCCCACCCACCCACCATAAAAAAAATAAAATATATATATATATATATATATATATATATATATATATATATATAGTTATAGCTACATGAGGGGACCATGCGGGTTGGATTCGGGGAGGTGTGTTTCGCCACAGTTGGACAGGTACTCGCTCAGGCAAATATAGTTGTGTAGGCAAGATGGGGGAGGGTAAATTTGGAGCGGATTTTACCCAACCCTCGTTATTGGTAAGTCGTTAAAGAAAAGGGAAGAAAAAGGATTGAAAACAAAATATGGAAATGCAAAAAGTAAACGTTGGTTTTACTTGGAAAATGTACAGTTTGTTAGGCATAGTGATAATAAAATGGTTTTGGCCCAAATTGTGA
Organism: Triturus cristatus; assembly: GCF_964204655.1. Taxonomy (NCBI): domain Eukaryota; kingdom Metazoa; phylum Chordata; class Amphibia; order Caudata; family Salamandridae; genus Triturus; species Triturus cristatus. Next base: position 1,200,652,629 of record NC_140582.1, on the reverse strand, counting down.
AATTGTTCTAGGAAATTAAGTTGCCTGAAGTAATATGAGTTACCTCGTCCAATAAAGTGGCCTTTTCTGCTATTGAGTTACATGTGTTGTGTCCGTTATTTTGGGCGATGGCAGGACCCGCGGGAGGTAAAAAGAAGGCAGACACGCCGAGTCCGCAAAGCAGGACTCGACGAGACCTCAACCACTTTGACCCTGGATACATCACCCAACACACGGAAGGGAAATACATAACAGAAAGGTACGGCAACCCTGGAAGTCCGATATAGCAGGACAAAGGAGAATGCCCAAAGTTGTCAATAAGGGGGGAAAACACAGTGAACACACACATGTGGAAACAACCATCCCCCCTCACGTAACGGGGCCCAACTGTCCGCTAAAGCAGGACCGCCGCCCCCAACTTACCTGAACAAACAGGAACATGAACAGCACTCAGAGTAATGCAGAAACAAAAACACAGGTCGTGGTGTGCATCTTGTATCCTTTTATGTGATTGGTGGTTGCCACTGGGGGCCATATTGAAGGGATAGGAAGATTAGTATGCTAACTTTTGCTTGGAGTTTCTGTGGGAGCAGAATGCTCATTAGTAATTACTGTGGCGAGGAAGACTAGGACTCGGAGTAATGAAGATTGCCGGTAAGTAACCGGGGCAATACTGTGCAACAGTCTGTGGTCAGTTAGCATACAGTTTATGCATTGCACGCTGCCAGCAGCGCACCAGGCTCATGATGATTCACCTAATGGAGCACAGCCTACACTATTGTGGCAGTGCTTCACAGTCAGACACCTGCTGAGACACTAAGCATATGTGTGACAATGCATTTCAGTGCGGTAATGTGGATTACCACACTGAAATGCGTTAGTCTAATGCCTGATGCGTGGTACTTGGCAGTACTGTCTTTATTGCATTCATGAAACAGACGCTCTGGCTTTTTATAGTCTCGGTGGTGGGAGAACAGGAAGTCATTCAGTTGTGACGTCAATCCTCCATCAGTCCTGGCAAACTGTGGTGTGCATACTGAGGGGTATATTTACAAACCCCTATCACCACCGGAGCGTTACTTTTTTGATGCTTTGATTGTGTTGCAGCATTTCAATATATACAGGGCAGCGCTAAGCCACATAACGTAGCTTAACGCCACCTTGTAAATATGCCCCTTTCCACCGAAGTTCTCTGCGGCAAAGGTCTGTGCATTGGGTGTTGCAGTGGGCGTTCCACTGGATTGACCATTCTTTTTGCACGCTGCCCCAGATTTCCATGGCTGGGACAGTGCCAAAAATGAAGGCCAGGGAATACCTGGTCTTAGAATGGTGAAACCAGGAGAAATTATGAATTTCTCCTCATTGTTTGCTCTATCTATGTGTGCTGCTTCAACCATTATTGATTCTTTATGTGCAGGAAGTTGTCCCTTCCTGCACGTAAACAATAGCACCTGAAGTGCATGCAACCGTGCAACATTGCAGCAGGGTGCCTGCTCTTGTACTAGAAAGCTTTTTTTGCGCCAGCTCTAGGAAACATAGGTGTGCGCCCTATATTCTTGTGAATACGGCGCATTCCTGTGTTTTAAAAACATCAGCGTGCCACATTGCCAAATCTGGCGTGGCTCCCTGGTCCGACTTTCTTTTGTATATATGCCCCTGTATTTGAAGAGAAAAGAGTCGGACCCAGACTCCGGAATCTTTAGCGTTGGGCTAACGTTACTTTTGTTACACTAACCCGGTATTAAACCTTTTTGGGGAATTGCAAACCAACGTAAATTGGTATTGCTTTGGTTTGTATAGAAAAATAGCACAAAGCAGTGCGAAATTCTGCTTTGCATTACTTTGCATCGAGGGGGTGTTACGTGGATGGTACATGGACGTACCCGTGGGACCACCCATGCTTTTTTACTCTAAACCCTAGTCTCAAACATCAGTAGAGAGGGTTTAATGCTAAAAAGTAACGCTGCTGAAAAGCAGGCGTTAAACTGAGACATTTTGTCATTTCTCAGTGCTTTTCTCACTTTGCATGCGTGCTTCACTGTGCAGCTCATTTATAAAGTAGGAAAATCTTATTCATTTGTGTAGGCATAGCATTTTCTACAGGAAGGATACCCTTCCTCTACAAAACCTATGCTAGACTCACACACAACTCTGGTGTGTGCGCGCGGTGCTTGGCAGCTGAAATCAGTGCCAGCACCAGGGGGGGGGGGGGTGAGAGAGCCATTTTTACGTGAATATCGCACTCTCCGGCTCCCTCCCTGTCACGCAATGCAGCGCAGCATCTTTGGGTGCTGCACGGCGTTGCCTATCAGGTTTCAGAATCTGGGCCACCGAGTCTTCCCTGGAGTCAAGGACAGTCAACAAATCCCCCCCACACACTGAGCCCATCTTCATGCATAACCAAAATCCCACTTCCGCAGGCAAAGGGTCACTAAAGTCTCCCAAACTCAGCACAGCTTCGGAACCCCCAAACATCACTTCTGCGACGTCCAGGACAGCCCAGCCACATCCATAACCTGTTGCAGTCATCGTCCGCATGGTCTGCTCAGCCCCATTACAGCTTCAACCAGCTCCTTTAACGGCCCGTGTCTACTAGCACAGCCACTATCATCAACACATAATAATATTTTTTATTCAAAAAAGCCAACTCTAACGCAGTCACATCCTCGAGAAAAATCGTTTTGATAAAACTGAATTGTCCAACTGAGAAAAATATATATTGCCCCTGTTTGTTATATATAAAATAGATGTATAAATGTTATTAGAATATGTAGCGGGATACCAATCCTTGTTGCACACTGCAATTTGCATGCGTTAGCTTTGCCAGCCATTTACCCGATCCGTGCTGCGTCATTTTCAAAGCACAGGGATGCATTGTATTAACAGTAAGGCTTCCGGTTTGCCTTGTAAATTAGGCCCCCTTCATGCTATGCGTAGCATGAAAGGGGTGGGCTGTGGGTGTTGCAGTGGGCGTTCCACTGTAACACCTATTATTGTTGACGCTGCCCCCTATGTACAAGGGTGGCGTACATAGGAGGCAGCACCAAAATTAAGACCAGGGAAAACCTGGTCTTAACTTGGCCAAACGAGGAGTCATGCATTATGTCTCCTCATTTTTGCTTTTTTCATGTGTGCTGCACAAGGCAGCACACATGGAAAAAGCAAGCTGTCATGGATTGTTTATGTACAGAAAGGTCTCCCTCGTGTACATAAAAAATTTGTAAAAAAAAAAAAAATGACATTTTGTGACTTTCATGTCCGCTGCATGAAACAGTACACATAAAAGTGATCAAATGGCATTTTAGGATTGTTTATGTGCAGGAAGGGACACCTTCCTACCCTTTAACAATCCTCCCCTGCATGCAGACACCCTTGCACTATGGTGCAAGGGTGCCTGCGTTGGCGATACACTGCTAAGAGTACTGCCAGCACAGGGGGAAACGCAAGGCTGCACCATATCCTTGTATATATGGTGCAGTCTTGCGTTTCTGAAGTGGCTGAGTGAGGCGGTAAGCCATGACGGCTAACACCTCACTCCACCACTTCCTCGTACATATGCCCCCAATGTGTTTCCTGTCTGTATTTATTTTTAAAAGCAGAAAAAAACTGAAAATGCTGCTTCTTGGGAGAGACTCCTCATGCTGTCTTTCAGGAATTCAAGGCAACAGCTGATCAGATAGACAGCAGCGATAGTTATAAAACATGTACAATGTAGCATGAGATTTCCTTAAAAACACACACATGTTAACACATATTTGTAGTATAGCCTCAAAATGTACCTTAGAGTGAAGTGTTTTGTTATATGTGGCTGCTTAATTTGCTAAAACGTGACAGGCATCCATGTATGAGTGCACATCCAAGAGTAAAATAAATGTGTAAATATCACATTTTACAGCTCCATTTATTATCAAAACACAAAGTAAATATGGATAAAGGCCATTAAGATAACCAAAAATGAAATATGGATAAATAAAGATGGAAATGTAAAAAAAATAAATACCATAAAACCGGGAACCCTAATTAACAACAATAGGATGCATCCTTGTGCTTTCCCCACAGGCGCACAATTGGCTGCAATGCGCCAGTGCAGGCATCTTTGCGTCATGTTGCAAGGGGGCCTGTGCTGTGAGATGACTGCACAAAAACAATCATTAATAGCATTTTCATCTATGCGCGCTGCATAATGCAGCACTCATTGAAAGAGGAAAAAACAAGAGAGATAAAAGCATTCTCCTCGTTGCGCCATTCCTACGCCTCCCTCGGGGAGGCATAGAATTCTGGCACAGTCCCAGTTTTACAAAATGTTGTAAATCTGGGACTGTGTGAAGTTCCATGGATGCTGCGTGGGAACGTCCCTTTCACGCAGAGTATTTCGTGAAAGGGGACCCTATTTACAAGGCCACGAAAAGGCACGCCGGGTGACTATAAACCTTGTAAATATGGGTAGGCAGACTGTGTCACCGGTGCGTCTAAAAAAGTGACGCACCGGCGGAACAATGAGCTTGTAAATAAGCCCCTTTGTGTTCCACACCACACATTCATTTGGTACTTTACAAACTATACAATCTTTCAAAGCTATCAAATGCCTTTCTGGATTTGCTGCTAGCTAATTGCCCAATCTAATACATTTTGTAAGGTTTATGTGGAATGACATGCAGTCAATATAAAACGGCTTAATTGATTAATAGTCAGCAGATGCGGTCTGTTTACAGAAAACGGAGAGACAAGACGTACCTTTGTACCAATGAACACAAACTCACAGTACTCTCATCAGTCAATAGACTGCCCGTAAGAAGGCCCAATATGTTATTTACAATCACCAAACTAATAAGGGCATCAGATGCCACTGATCAGATTTCATTAAAAAGGAAATCGCTACTCATTTTTTTTTGTAAACAAATTTTACTGCATTTTGTATTGCAATGCAGAGCTTCTTCAAAATATACATGTATATTATGTATATACATATACCCCACTCGCAGACAGCATCCAACAACACGGCGTCAACATCCTATCCCACGCTGACGACACTCAGATCATCCTCTAACCCACCAAATACCACACAACCGTCACAATCTACTTCCCGAAAGTAATGCAACACGGGGCAGTCTGGATGACCAACAGCTGCTTGAAGCTCAACCCGAGAAGACAGAAGACCTCGTCTTTTTAACCAGCCCTTCAGCATGGGACAACACCTGTTGGATAAATGCACACTAGCCCCAGACTCGCTGGGGAAGGGAACTAGAGGCTCGCCAGGGTAATAGGAGACGGCCTGCCTCCAACACAAATTGTTAAACACAAATGGGGCCGCTCCTATTGGAATGACCTTAAGAGCGCTGAGTAGTGTTATGTGAATGTGAGTGTGGACATCTCACAAAAAGTTACAGACTGGCCTCACACACCACCTGTTGTCATGCTTCATCATTGGCCAGTCCTCGCCCTCTAAAAACTTGGTTTGATAGAGGGCGGGCATACACCTGACGACAGGGATGCACTTCTTCCTAAGTGGGGCCCAAAGTGAGTGAGTGAAGTTAAAAGCCATTATAGTAACCTCATTTACTTTTTAATGATCTAGGAGACTATATGGTATATAAAAACAAGTGCACGGCGAAATTGGGAGGGTTATTATCCCCTCGCGGTATGAAATTGGGTCGACATGTTTCTGCCTTATGTCAACAGAGGTACTCGGCATTCATCAGGACCTTAGTACTTAAACAAATACAGGGCTCCACTCTTACCAACACTGTGGTTAGAGGAAATCTGCGGTGGAGTGACCTTAGTCACTCTCTGCTGTTTATATGGGTCAAAAGTACCCTGCAAAAAAGAAAAATAAATAGACAACACATACTCAGCAAACGTTAGGTATGGGGGTCATTCATGAAAAAACAAAAGCCACTACTCACATATTTAAGTACGCATGGTGCAAGTGTATAACACGTGACTGACATACGTGAATACACAAGTGAATAAAACAAAGGGGAAAATTACTTCCCACTTCTTACCTACAGCCTTAACCCTATGTACTTCATGGGAGGGGAAGTAAAGGAGAACCCCTGTAGTCAAACTCTGAAGAGGTAAGCATATAAAGAACAGTTTTAGGCAGCATGGTTGAGCCGAAATAAACAGAAAAAGACAGACTGACGTGAAAGGCATCCTACTATGCAGGCATCCACCATCCATTCATAGCCCATCGTCTTACTTCGTCAAGGTGCGTTCTCCGCAGGATCATCTAGCTGTATACTGTGCTCCTCCCCGGTGACAAGTGAGTATGGGTAGGGAAAGTTATTAAATAGCGCCCTTAATTGGTAAAGTGCCGGGAGGGGCCTGCTTACATCGTTGATAAGGAACATCCGTGTGGAATCCGGTGTCCAAAATGCGCCCAGCACTCGTGTTACCTGATCGGACCTGACTTCCGGGTAGTACGTCATTACGGGTCCCCATGGGAACCAGTGTTCAATTACAACATGGTTACACTGGCAATATCTAGATACCGCTCACCCTATTTGTGCGTCGCTCCCAATGGGCAGGCCTGTTGCATCTGGTGTACGTGCAAGATGAAGCCGCGTCTATAGAGAGGAAACGACGCCGGCGTCATCCTCTGCGCAGTGGAAACACAATTCAGCGCTATTACCACGAGGGAGTGGCCAACACCGGAAGACTCCGTCCCACTGAACAGAGGGGTCGGATGTCAGGCAAATGAGTAAGAGAAACCTTTCGTTAAATCAACTGACCAACTCGCATGTCGAGGAGAAAATAATAATAAACAGTATATCCGATGCATAGTAAAAGAGGAGTTCCTATATATATTACACATTGAAATATATATAAAGAGAAAAGATATGTTGGTTTTAGGTGCATAAGAGTCCTATAATTATACTGACAGCTTTAGTATAGGTAAAGCGTTAGAGGCCCTGATATAGGAATATCAAAATTCTTTTAGGGATATACGGACCTCAAATAGGATTACCAGTTCAGTGAAGGGAGTACATTTAGTGTACCTTGTTCCTAGCCGGATTAAATGAGGGGATTGAGTGTCCCCTTTAGTCTTTGTCCCCAATTCAGATTACTACCTTCCCACTTGGAGCCAAGGGATTTCATCATTTAAACCAACGTCCCAAGTGCGTAAGCGGAACACCCGACGTTGTTCCCCGAGGAAGAGGGCTTTGCTTACGTCCGTTTTTCTTTTCTGCACAACCTCCAGAACCACCCATCTTATGTCAGTGTCTTTATGGTTTGCCTCAAGGTAGTGTTTAGTCAGCTTGGTGTTGGATCTACCACACCGGATAGTACTGCGGTGTTCATTAACTCTGGTTTTTATTTTTCTAGTGGTCATACCCACATATCTTAGGTTACATGGGCATTTCAGAAGGTAAACTACCCCCTCAGTGTTGCATTTGCTAAAATTCTTTAGCCTCCAGGGATTACCTGTCCCAATGTCAACTTCTTTGGTTGTGTATGTCTGGGGGCATGCTACGCAATTACCACATGGGAAATGTCCGTATGGTTTTGACTGGCCCCAGAGTGTTACTTGGTCTGTGGTTTCATTCTGGTATGTTTGTGCCTGGACCAGATCATCACGTAGGCTTCTGCTGCGCTTAAATGCAAAAAGTAGGGTTTCCCATTGTTGGTTGGCGCTATTCAAAATAGGCCATTTCTTTCTGATGATATTTTGGATCCGATTTGATACAGGAGTATAGGTATCCTATTCACGTGTAATAAGGCTTCCTTGTTGATAAGGCGCTCTATCACGCCGTGTTTAGTGTGAAAGGGGCGTGCAGAGGGTGTTGCGGCTGGCTTTCCACAGCAACACCCATTGTATATGATGCTGCCCCTATGTACAAGTGCAGCTTTGATAGATGACAGAGCACAATTTTACACCAGTGACATCCTGGTCGTAATCTGGATAAATGAGGAAGAATGCATTTTTCTCATCAGTTTTGCATTATACATGTGCACTGACTTGTGCAGCACACATTGAGAAGGGAATATGACATGGTTTGTATATGTACAGGACGGTGGCACTTCTTGTACATACAGAAACATTTTATGATATTCCATATTGTATATTTCCTGTGTGCTGCACAAAGCAGCACACACGAAACTTACTACATGGTATACTAGGATTGATTATGCCATGAAGGGGCACCTTCCTGTACATAAACAAACATCCCCTGCACACACACACACCCTTGCACTCTGGTACAAGGGTGCCTGCGTAGCCGCTAAGTTGTGAGACTTGGCGCCATCACTGGGGAGGACGCAAGTCGGCACCACATCCTTGGTAACATGGTGCAGACCGGCATTTCCAAATTGGCATAGAGAGGCGTTAAGCCAAGGAGGCTAAGGCCTGTCTCCGCCACTTCCTTGTCAATATGCCCCTAGGTCTATGGGTACTGTCAACACAGCACATGCCTGTGAATTGCACAGCACACTGATAGGAAAGGAGACATGTAAGTGGGGTTGCTGATGAATATCAGATGACTTGGAATGCATGTACATCCTTGCCTGAGAAGACTGCGCAAGTGTGCCTGATGATGCACAAGGAGGCAGTGCTTTTCAGTCTGTAAGTGCACAACACTGTGAATTAGTAGGTATGCTGCATGGCATCTTCAAAGTAGTGGCAGTGTGTATTTTTGAGCTGAGCATTTCAATGGCACATTCCCCAAAGACACAGCAAAGGTGGCCCGATGGATCTGCTTGGCATGTTTGGGCACTGCAATGGTGTTGACAACCTGTCTCCTTGAGGCCATTCCCTGATTGACTCTGAACCAGGTGTGGCAAATCCTCTGTCCCAATTGGTGTTATTACTGTTATTACAGTGCATGCTGTGGCATTTATTTGACTATTTAGGGCTCTCTAACGCTATCTGTGAGAAAGCATTACCCCTAACAACACTATGAGATTCATGACTCCAGGGCCAGAGTGCCGTTACAAAGGAGAATGCATTGTGACTGTTTGCATTGTAAAGACATGCATATTTGTATTCCCTACCGAGTAAGTTTAGCGGATACCAGACATGCATGAGTGAGTAGCGCAAGGATCACTCTCGGACTGACGTGCTCGAGCACAAGCGTGAGCCGAGCCTAGCTGCGGAGAGGAACACAAGAAGAAAACGCAGGGGGAAAGGAGCCCTGTCCCTTGCCAAAGTTAAAAATCTAGAAGCTGGCCCCGATACAAGTAGTGACAATTACCGACAGAGGACCGAGGACGGAGGAAGGCCCCTTGGGGGTCTAACCGCCTGAACACAGAGGCGCATGCCGGACTTGACCGGACCTGCCTGGCCCATTACACAAAGTACTAAGTGTAATGTGAGAAGGGGCCAGAGCTTGAGCCTGTGCCCGGACCAAGACTGAGCGCTGCCTGTTGGAAAACAGGGAACTCAGTGAGATACCGGCGACAGTATAACAGTGGTGCAGCAGGAGTGCAGCAGTGGTGGTGGGGAGAGCGTCAAGCGTAAGACCGTGTAATAGAGGTAAGTAGCATCAAGAGCTTAAAAACTTTTATATTGCCGCATGCAAAACAGATAGTAGGAGGCAAAGAAAAATCACCTCTGTCCCACTATAAAAGGGGAACAAAGATAATAAGGCCATTTGGTGGCGAGCTGCGATTAAAGGAAGGAATTCCATAGAAAGATTAGGGTGGTGGGCAGAGGTTAAAAAGAAAGAAGGAAAAGAGATGGCATTAGGGAAAGCAAAAGCTCGGAATCCCCCAATAAATATCAAAAAGCTAGGCGACAATGGTCCTGGGGCGGAGGATATAGCAGAAACTCAGAAAGAAAAAGTAAAAAACAAGGACTGAGAAACTCCCAATCTCTGAACTTAACCCCACAGACAATGCAGCAAGGAGGTGTGAAACCAGGTTCATCAGTCTCTAATTCGATTAAAGACGTTTTGAGGAAACACTTCAAAGGGAAAGACACGATAGAAAAGGAACTGAGCGTTGTCGAGATACACCCTACACCTGGAGATATGGCAGCTCTGGCTCTGGACTTCCCAGATCAAGCCAAATTTAACATCTCTGGAATCTCCCGTGATCCACGTCTGTCCTCTTCTCCAAGACTCTTCCAGCCCTCTTTGAACAAGAAATTAAGGCGGATGAGGAAGCCTCAAGTAACAAGACTTCAATTATAGGGGACTCCAACGACTCAAGAGATCATCTTAAGGAGATTAAGGAAGTGGAAAGTCCTAATGGCAATGGAAATGATGTGTTGGGTCCATCAATGCTTAGTTTGGAGGTTACTGGAACCTCTAGCGCATCTATGCTCGAAGTTCTGTTGATACTTCAAAAAACTTTGCAGGGTCTGCTAGAGGTATCAGCTCTGAATAATGAAATCCTAAAAACCCAGAGAGAGCAGTTTAAAACCATGGTAGGGGAGTTGAGACAAATCAAAGATCTAATGCCCTCCATAGTTAGGCCAGCGGGGGACCAACGAGAAAGGGATGACTGTAGAGAGAAAGAAGTAGTAATGGAGTTACGATCACAGAAGGAGGTACCCAGCGTATTCATCTCGCGTCACCCGATGATTGTAAAAAGACGGGGGAAAGGACGAGCTGCAAGCAATATATCCCATGGCCAATGAGGAGGGGGAACATCCCTAGTAAAGGACAAACCTCTAGGAGGCAGGGAAGAGGGAAGGGAGTAGTGATTGAACATGGGTTTATAAGGAAGATTATGCCCAAAGCTCCAAAAGATTATAATATTCCTGAAAAAAGAATATCTATCAGCACCTTGGAAGACCAAAGGAAAGGGGGAAATGACATAGAAAAAACCAGAAGCAGTAAAGTTAATTCTAGGAAAACCCCGGGAGAGGTAAAATGGGCGATGTGGAAAGAAGGATAAACAAGTCCCGGTATCCAACAAGTACCAGGTGTTGGGTAATTTGGATAGCAATGACTGACGCAGGGATTCAAGTTTAATGACCAATACTACATGTCCATTCACTGGCGAATGTATGCCTCCAGTACATATTATTATTAGTAAAGAGGCGGGACATGGTGAACCCCTTCAGCTACCTGACACTAAGAATACGGATATAGGATACCCGGTCACTACTTGGAATATTGCAGGTTTTAATAGGAAAAAAGGAACGCCATCATGGGCAGATTTTATATCGGCCAAACATGATATCATCTGCCTCCAAGAGACATGGTGTATTGATCCTATCTATGTAGAGGGTTTCTCATCATATTGGCTCCCGGCCCAGGCTTCATCTTCCGGTAGAGCCAAAGGAGGCCTTTTGATCCTGATTTCAACCAGCTTAAATAAATGTAAAATCAAATCATGTATTAATGTGGGTATTCATGCCCAGATTTTGTGGTTAGCCTCCTCTATAGGTAAAGATGTCATCCTGATCAACTTCTATAGTAATGTTTTTAGTCCTCTTCGTAGTTTAATCATTAACGATCTGGAAAGAGAACTTGAGAAGCTGACCAGCACTATCAGGAAGTCAATTGTCATTACTTGGGTGGGCGATTTTAATGTTCAGATATGTCCTTTTTCTACAACCAAAGTCTGTGGTCCCCGGAGAGGGGAATCCGAATTTGATGACCATTATATGTATTTTCCTCACTGTGACTATGGTATGGCTTTAAATGGTGTTATGGCCAAATGGGATCTTGAATTGTTATATTGTGACACTGACAAATATAATAAGAAATGCTCTACTTTTACAGGTAGAAATGCTATGTCTATAATCGACCATATTATAATTTCCTGTCATAGTGCACATTCATTTTCCCCACCGTGGATCACAGAACAACCCACTAGCGATCATAATAGCATATCTGTGTACTTATTGTGTTCGGGACCCAAACATATTCCTAATATACCCCAAAGTACAGCTATTATCCCTACCAGACCAAATGGTGTCAGGATAAAATGGGCTGGTGTGAATCCAGGCGAAATTTTGTTTGATGTTGTGACCCAATGTAGGAATGAAATTGAAGTCTGTTTAGGGGACGAGGTCGATTCCACATCAATGTTAGAGAATTTTAATAAGATAAACAACACAGTGGAGAAGCTTTTGACGAAACCTGTTTGTATTAATAATAAACCCAAGGCTGGTTGGTTTGATACCAGATGCACAATGGCCTTGAATAACCTTAAACAAGCTCTGAAATGTAATCCCAGAAATTCAGGTCTAATCAAGACCGTGCGTGCTGAATATGTTATAGCCTTAAAAACGAGGAAAATGGAACTCCAAGAAAAAGCCTGGGAAGATTTAAGTTTGGCAGCTGATACCAAAAATAGTAAATTGTTCTGGGAAACCATCAATAGCACTTTTTTGAAGGACGACCATATCCCTGAAATTAATTCCCATATCAACTGTAATGACTGGATAACTCATTTTTCTAATATTTTTAATCCAGCCAATATAGTTATATCACCTACCTTTTTTAACCAGCCCTCAGATGAATGGCCTATTATCCCTTTATCAATTAGTTTAAATGAGGTCATTGATGGTATTTTAAGTAGCAAAGGGGGTAAGGCACCAGGACCCGATGGGGTTCCTATTGATTTTTATAAAAATGAACCAGCTCTATGGTCACCCCTTTTAACAAGAGTTTTTAATATTGCCATTGAGACCCAACTTCCTTTATCATGGGGACAATCCATTATAATTCCCATACACAAGAAGGGAGTTAAAACTGACGTTAGTAATTACCGTCCAATATCCCTGCTCGACTCGTCCATTAAGATTCTGAGTAGGGTTATGTTATCAAGATTAGAAGCATGGGTCCAGGAGAAGGAAGTTCTTACTCCAGTACAATATGGATTTAGAAAGGGAGTTGGCACACTAGAACAGTGTGTCAACCTAGACCTTTTGATTGGGAAATATACCCTAGCCAGGGAAGGGAGTCTTTATTTGTGTTTCGCTGACCTTAGCAGCGCCTTCGACCTGGTAGACCATTCAATTTTGTGGCCATTATTGCTAGACATGGGCGCACCCAAGGAGATAATCTATCTGCTGGCGAGATGATATTGTACTCTGTCTAGCAAGGTGCGATTCGGACCCTTAGGCGAATACACTCCCTTCTTCAAAGTTAAAAGAGGCATCCGCCAGGGCTGCGTGTTGGCCCCACTGCTTTTTTCACTGTTCATTAACGAAGCAGACGCAGCCCTGAAGTTGTTTGAGTCGGATGCTCCCAGGGTCGATGGTTCACCCGTCCCAATCTTATTATATGCGGATGACGCGGTTTTATTATCCCGTACCCCCATAGGATTACAACGTCTCATGGATAATTTTACTGCTTTTATTGCCAAAAGGAAACTTTTAATCAACAAATCCAAGACTTTTGTAATGGCATGTGGCAGAAACCCTATAACATCCAGCACCTATTTTATTGAAGGCTCTAAGGTTCAAACAGTTAAAACCTTCAGTTACTTAGGTATTACATTTGCAGGTAATCGGTCATGGGGCCCGGAACAGGAAAATGCTTGCAACAAGATGTCGAGAAACATTAACGGCATCTTTAGATTTGCTGCATAACTATGTAACCGACGTATCAGCGATATGCTGGTTATTTATGAGCTACGTTGCGTTTCGGCAGCCTTGTATGGAGCAGGTGTTTGGGGCCACTGTCAAGGAAACAAATTACAGCAAGTTGAAAATTCCTTTTTAAAACGTCTACTGTGTGCTCCTTCATCTGCCTCTACTGAATTGATTCATAGGGAGGTGGGCATAAAATATATCTCCTCCTTTGGAGATCCATCTGGTCAAAAGAAGAGACACTGTTTACGCAATCTATAATACGGGATTGTCTTAGGCTGGATAACTGTCTAAAAATACCCTGGCTTGATTATAATATCAATTGGTTTAAACTCTTATTCAATTGTGATATTCGATCGGACCCAATGTGTTCAGTCTCTATTGACAAAATTGAGATAAAAACGGTCATGATGGCTAACAAGTTAGAGGCAAGATCCCTAGCCATCAAGTCTCAATCTACCTTTGTCTTGTACTTGCAAATGGATCTTAAAAAGGGCTTTCAAAGCTATCTGTCTTTTGTAACCAGAGCATCACACCGTTTTGTGTTAACACGGTTAAGACTAGGCACTATACACCATCTTGTCAATTTTCCTGTTACAAAAAGGAACTCTGATCACCCTTGCCCATGTGATGGAGTATCACAACAAAGCTGCTCCCACATGCTACTCTTTTGTCATTTTTATACCTATCTGTTCTGCTTGGGTTTTCGGATCAGATAGAACCTGCTCATCAGAGCCTCACTAACCCAGCCAGAACGTTTCCCCCTCCCTAGAACCTATTTACAATCCTGCAACCACATATATCTATCACCTAAGGACAGGGGATTCCTACTATACATACCAAGACCTCTTACAATCGGCGGCCTCGCGATCCCATACGGATCCAGACCTCTCTGCCCATACGACAGTATCACAAGTGGCGGCCTCGCGGTCCCATACAAACCCAGACCTCTCTACCCAGACGGCAGTCTCAGACAATCGGCGGCCTCGCGATCCCATACGGATCCAGACCTCTCTGCCCATACGACAGTATCACAAGTGGCGGCCTCGCGGTCCCATACGAACCCAGACCTCTCTACCCAGACGGCAGTCTCAGCACAATCGGCGGCCTCGCGATCCCATACGGATCCAGACCTCTCTGCCCATACGACAGTATCACAAGTGGCGGCCTCGCGATCCCACCCGGATCCAGACCTCTCTGCCCATACGACAGTATCACAAGTGGCGGCCTCGCGGTCCCATACGAACCCAGACCTCTCTACCCAGACGGCAGTCTCAGCACAGTCGGCGGCCTCGCGATCCCATACGGATCCAGACCTCTCTGCCCATAAGACAGTATCACAAGTGGCGGCCTCGCGGTCCCATACGAACCCAGACCTCTCTACCCAGACGGCAGTCTCAGCACAGTCGGCGGCCTCGCGATCCCATACGGATCCAGACCTCTCTGCCCATACGACAGTATCACAAGTGGCGGCCTCGCGATCCCACCCGGATCCAGACCTCTCTGCCCATACGACAGTATCACAAGTGGCGGCCTCGCGGTCCCATACAGTTCATCCTATGATTACCATAACATACAAAAAGGGAATCAGTCTCACTATTCATCAGATCACACAAGGATTGCCAGTTCGAGCATAGCCTGTTCTCAGGTTCGAGGGGCTCCTCTTTCCCTTATTCAGTTACCACTTACCTGATCAGGGTTAACATCTGTTCATGTAGCCGCAGCTGACTAGAAGAATAGGCTACCCTCTTATACAAGAACACGCAGCACATGTTGGTTCACTACAAACTGGATACTTTATTACTCATTACATACACAATCACATAACATTACGATATAACACATAACCTGCAAAGAAAAGTGAAAGATTAAGTTGTACACTCTAATAAGAAAGGGTCGACATCACCTTAGTAGTATGTAGCCTGCACTCAGTAGTCATCTAGGTTCCCTTCTCGTCTGTGCCTCGGCTCGCCTGGAATCACCCTTCTCCGAGTCACTGGGACCTCTTCCTTATCGGCTACTCTCTCCTCTCTGGCTATTCTGCTAGGAAAGCATCTGTCTCTCGGTTCTTCTCCACCTTCAAGATGGCGTCTGTCTTCCCTGGAATAAGTAGTAGCTTTACTGCTAACGGCTAGATGCCGCCTACGGACTGAACATGTAACTGCCTCAGACTTTCACTAATATAGAGGTGCGTTTCCTCATGGAAAATTCCGGCCCGTAACCTGCCGCCCACCAAATTCTTGTACCTCCCAGTACCAAGGACACGTTCCCAGCCGGCCGGCCTGATGTAGTGTCTTCGGCATGAAGAAAAATACAATCCTTCGATAAGGGCCGGCCTGACCCGGTTCTCTCCAAGCGAATAACACCTCATAACTAAAACATTACGTTTGACCTAGAAGCATCCCAAGCTGCCGGAGCAGAAAGAAAGATGGAGTCTCTCCCGTTTGAGGCCTACCAGGCCTGAATTCAGCACAGCTCCATGAAATACCCTCACTACAGGACAGGTTATCCCTAATACTAACGAATCTATCCCCTAGGCTATGTGTGCGAGCCCTGATCTATGGGGAAGAGCACAGAATCATGTCGAAGTGCCTAGTAAATAGGCTCCATTCACTACTCTAACCCTTAGGCTTGAATGGTAAGAGACTGAAGTCACATTCAATCATTGTGCCTCACAAGAAGGCCGGGAAAATCGAGCAGAACACTATCTTAGGAAACTTTATTTAAAACCTTTCTTTTTATATTATAATATTAGATTTTTTTAAAATGCCATGGAGCTGCTTTTTAGATTAGATGACCCGCAATTGTGTTTTTACTTAGCTACTTTTTTGATGAAAGCTATTAGCACTAGGAAATCTTTGATCATTTGATAATTGTCTGTATGCTATTCCTGGTTTATTGCATTTGCACTTTGAATTAGGTCTGTTTATGCCCAAGCAATATGTCATGAGATTTTGGTGAATCATGTATTTGCACTTTTGATTCTTTGTATTCTTGCACTTTGATTTTTTTTATATTCTTAAATGTTATCCCCACTGTTCATAGATTTTATTGTCTTTACTAGATTGTTTTATGGATGTATCGCTTATATGGTCGATTTATCTGACCGAATAAAAGCTTATAAATTGAATTGAAGTCACAAGCAGGACCTAGTAGTCTTAGCGGCACTGGGGGCCCAAGGAACAGAGATAAGGATGGGGATTAAAATGGAAGAAGGGAGGATTTCCAAGAGGGGGGTCCAATGGGTTTTGGGTCAGAATGTAGTCAGGATCTGTGGGTATTTTTTGAGGCAACAGGACGTGGCAAAAGTGGGGAAAAAGCCAGGAAATTAAACCCCCTAAATCGTTCACAACTCCTCTGTTCACTATCCAAATGTGTACGCCTACATAAGGTACTGAGGACCTTAGGGAAGTAGGGTTCTTGACAAACAACAGAGGGGGTGAAGTAACCAAGGTCCTCTTGTACTCAACAGTAGTAAAAGCAGCAATAGAAAATGCAGAATATGAGCTACAAAAGGAGGGCATCAGATTAGTGGAAAAGAATGAATTGCTGAATAATAAGCAGGTGAAGACATTCATCGTGAACCATGCTGGGCTGGGAGTGCGACAGATAAGACTGATTTACTCCCGTTGGGATAATAAGGAAGATCTTGAAATAACCGTTACCTCTAATGCACTAGGGAGAGTTGAAGAAGATATGCTAGTGGGGAACAGTTATAGAGCCCATGCACCCGTACAGTACGAGGAAGATGGGTCCTGAGTAAGATTGACCAGGTGCAAGGGTCATTGCACAGCCTAGCCATGTTAACCTGGAATATAAACGGGTATAAGAGAATAGTGACTCAAGGAAGTTTTAGTAGGATCATTGAGAGTAATGTCATCGTGTGTTTGCAGGAGACGTGGCTGTGCGACGAAACCCTAGTCAAAGAAGGGTTTACCCATCATGCGAAAGTAGTGAGGAAGAATCCTTTAGGCAGACCTTCAGGAGGTCAGTTAACGCTGGTCTCCACAAAAATTGCCAGGGTAGTAGAACCCGTGGCACTGAAATGTAAGTGGGCATTAGGCTGTAGAGTGCAGCCTATTAATGTAGAGCCAGGCTATGAAGGTTTTTGTATGGTTCATGTGTATATCCAGAAGGGAAAAGAGGACAAATATAAGCATGAACTAGCAACTTTAAAAGAGGATATGATGAATGTATGCGATACCTACCAGAAGGGTGCGCTCCTGGTGCTGGGAGATTTTAACCATAGATTAGATCCCCACAGGATTGACCCTTGGTGCAAGGAATTGTTGAGCGCTTATATAATAGAGGCTGCGATGTTTCCTAGAGGAGACATCTCAACCCAAGATTTGGCCTTCGGGCAAATGTTGGGCTCTATGGCCCTGTTATGTGTAAATGGCAGAATGGATGCTGACCAGCCAGCTAAGCGTACATTTAAGATAGGTCAGCAACCCTGCCCTATAGATTATGTGTTTACACATGCCTGGACCTTTGACCTAATTAGGCATTTCGAGGTGATGAACGTGGAAGGAAGTGATCACTACCCCTTGATAACAGAACATTTTGTAAAAAGGGGCAAGCAGAGAGAGACGATACTCCAGGAATAGGTGGACTACCCAAAGAGGTTAACAACGCGTATATCTGAGGAGCACATTATAAAATTAAGTGCTGTTCAGCAGACTCTCGCTTTAGAAAATATCCCTAATGAAGATGACAACACTTGGTATGAAAATACAATAAGACAACTGGTGGATTGCCTAAGGGTAAAAATTAAATATAGTAAACCAGGGACAGCCTGCAACATTAGATCCTTTAACAGAGATAGCCCATGGTTCGATGAGGTGTGTCGTAAAGCAAAAGCACGTATTAGACAAATGCAAAGAAGACTTAGAGTAAGGTACAATGCTGAGCTTTCACTTACCATCCAGAAACTAAGGATACATTACAAAACGATTATTAGGAATAAAAAAAGAACCTATAAAGATAGATGCTGGGCAAGTATGTTAGCTGTAATTGAGTCAAAAGATGTGAAAGGGTTCTGGAAATTGGTCCAAGAAAGCTCTGGTAAAATATCAGGATCCCTGCACTGCTTGGTCCCCGAAGATAACTGGGTGGATTACTTGGGGGAAATGTATGGGAATTGACCAATGGCAGAGAAAGCAAGTACAACATTATGGATTAGTGTGAGAGAGGAGATAAAGGAACACTTTGCCTCCACCCACATAAGGAAAATAATACCTGGCTTAAACCTAACTCGGGCAGCAGGCCCCGATAATCTGCCGGCAGTGATTATTAAAACTAGGCCTGAGTGGTGGGCAGAGTTTTTTGCAAAAATGCTTCAGGGGATCCTTAAGACATGCATTGTGCTATAAAACTGGAGAGGAGCTATCATAAGGCCTATCCATAAAAAAGGAGATTTAAATGCCCCCAAAAATTATAGATTAATAAATACCTTTGATATAGGAGAAAAAGTCTTCGCTAAAGTAATTTTAGGAATACTAAAGGACTGGGCAGAAGTAAATCGGATTGTGCCCCCAGAACAGGGGGGTTCAAAGAGGGACACTCAACGGTCGACCACTGCTTTGCGCTCTGGTCCATTGCGCGGAAGTGGGCAGGTTTGTTCTGCTGCTTCGTGGACTTCCGCATAGCATCTGATCTGGTGGACTGGAAGCAGCTGTGGGAGACTTTGACTGGATATAACATTCCAAGAGATTTGCTAGGGCTGATTCAAGCACTTCACACCGATAATTGGGCCCAGATAATCTTAAATGTAGATAGGAGCTTGTCCCAGAAAATTCAGATTGGCAATGGGTTGAGGCAGGGGTGCGTACTGGCCCCACTGTTATTTTCCCTGTTTATAGCAGACTTGCCGTCAATCCTGGGCAACGTGAGTGAGGCAAGCCCGAAACAAGATGGGACACATATTTCTTGTCTACTTTACGCGGACGACCTAGTAATTATAGATCAAACGGAGATTGGCCTTCAAAGAAAATTAAACAGGTTCAATGAATATTGTTATTGTATAAAACTTGTTGTCAATATGGATAAAACAAAGATCCTATGCTTTGGTCGAAGGAGAATTGGGTACCGAAAAGTTGGAAAAGGTTGCTGACTTTGGTACCTTGGGATGTGGTTCGAGAGAAATTTACGGTGGCATACTCATCTCGACGCACTAAAACTGAGGGCTTCGGCATCGGTCAGGGGACTAAAAATAATCAACTGTGCATATGGCGACATGTCCGACAGACCGGTCCTAAAAGCGTACTCAGCAATGATACCACCCCAATTTTTGTATGGTGCAGAAGTGCTTTATCTGAATGTCTGAATGGTAAAAAGGGATGGGACTCAGAGGAGGGAAACACCCTGAAAAATCTATTTTCTTTGCCCAAATCGTCAATGATTCAAGCAATAGGATTAGAATTGGGAACAACCTCATGGGGTATAATAGCGTGTATGGCCCTATTACATTTCGGGCAGCGCCTGGGCACGGGGGAGGATTATAACATTTCAAAATGGTGCAGAAATGAGATTGCAAAGAGTGAGCTAATGTGGGCAAAAGGGACAGGAGCTATCATCACTAAAGCGTGCCACACAATGAAGATTACGCTGTGCCCCAAGACTCTCCAAATTAAGATCGACAAAAGGGAAATCAGGGCCCTGGGTAAAGAAATGTTCCCGAGCTCAGGACCAAGATTACCATTTGAGGAAACAAATCTGTACGTTTCATGGCGCTAGCGTGGCAAAACGAACAACACTACCCCTATATTGATAGGCTGCCTAGCTGCTGGTTGAGAAGAGAAATGCTAAGGCTAAGGATTGGGGTAAACCCATGTTATGTGACTGACGGGGTAAAAAGATGTATGATTGATAGTATGGGAAAATGTACATGTACTTTGGGAACATGTGATATCCTACATCTACTACTGGACTGTCAGAAATGTTTAGATATACGGAAAGAGTTTTTATGTCCAATTAAAAAAAATATGATATTAAAAATAGGGCCCAAGCAGTAAACCTCTTAACAGAAATGAGTAATTTAGACATAGCGTGTGCCATGGAGAAGTATATCCAAAAGTTAAAGAATCACTCAATAGCATTTTGAATTGATCTGCTTATTTATAGCTCTGAGTGGCCTATGGGACATGAAATGTCGAAGGGTATGCTGGGTGTATTTTATGAAGTTTTATGAGGTCAAATAATGAACTGTGATTTTAGAAAGTTTTACTGATGTTTTATTGATGTGGTTTTAAAACGTTTGGGAACTAATGTATTGAACTTGACTTGAGTACGAATTTAGAGATAACGATGCTTCACCCTCTCTGCAGCAACACTTCACAGATTCTGTAGTAGTGTTCGAGAGCGGGACAGCGCATCATGTATAAGTCAGCGTTCTGCCAAACAATGTGTTTGCATGTGTGCTGCATGATGCAGCATAGTTGAAAGTGTGAGTAGGGTTGTCCCTGGATTGGTCATGACCAGGTAGGGTAATCTTTCAAAACATTTACAAGGCCCCTGGCACACAGACACCCTTGCACTCTTGTGCAAGAATGCCTGTGTTGGCACTAACTTGGTGAACTGCACACAGTTGCTGGTGGACACACAGGCCTGCACATGGGCATAGTACATGTCATGCAGCACTGTGTCACAGGAGAGGATGAGGGTGTTACTACACACGGAGGGCTAATGCCTCCCTCCTCCGATTGCTTGTACATGTCACCCTCAGTCCGGGTATGTCCTGTCACCATCGTTTGACACTGTTAGTCTCATTTGGTTGTAACAGTACATGTACCATGCCATGCACTGTCATGTCAGTCTCCCCAGCATGTAGTCACAGATCCATGGTTCAACATATCGTTGTGCAGGTCGCTCTCTGACTTCACCTAGTTAAGCTGGAGTGTAGGCTCCCATGTTTAAGTTGTCTTGTATTACAGATGTGAATGGTGAACATTGACATAGTCTAAAGGACTCAAAAATTCCATTGTTGATATTTTACAGACAACATGACGCCAGCAGAACAGCATGCCTTCCAGGTGAGGAAGGACAGGTTCAAGCATGTAAAGAAGGTGGCCAAAGGGTACCGTAACATGGCCAAAAAGCACCAGGAGGAACGGAAGAAAGGTACATGGAAAGCGTGCCCAAGATTTTAACTACTGGCACACAACCCATCGCAGGGCCCTCTGGCGTCAGTGGTGGATCCCAGCCTGGACAGGTGTCACATCCCCCTATGGACACATCCCCCCAAGGGACTGTCCCACCTGCACCTGGCGATCAGACGGTGCCATTTACTGTTAGGGACCGGAGGGTAATTCATGACAACAATGTGTTCCTGACAGAGATGAGGCGGGAAATGGCTGATATGAACAAACATTTACCGGACCTTAAAAAACATTTTGGACTGCCATGATGGCTGGAGATGTTGGACCCCATCCCCCTCTTCTCCCTTTTCCCAATGTTTTGAAATCTGTTATTAGGTAGTGTTAGGTTAGTTATTTTAATTGTTAGGTAGTGTAGTTTTAGCTTAGGTGATAGTTAGTGTTAGCTTTTAAGGTAGATTGTAGATATTTATTATTGTACCGTATTTGGGGTTAAGTTTCCTTTTCCTTTGGGTGGGGGGGTTGATGTATTTTTTTTAAACAAAAAATATAAATATCTTTGTGTAGATTACAAGTGTAGTTAGTTTATGCATAGCTTAGATGTATTTTTCCTGTCTCGAGGTGTGCCTTAAGGGTGGGAGGAGGGTTGATGTCTCAGATATGTTGTTGTGTGTTTAGGATTAGTTAGGCTAGATAGTTTAGGTAAGTAAGATTTTTCTAGTTAGTTTAGATTTTAGTAATAGTTCTAGTGTTCAGTATTAGTTTAGGGTCGGTAATTCTTTTTACTCTTAAAATAAACATTTTTATTTTTTATTTCTGCTTGAACTTCTGTCAGGGATGAATTTAGGGATTGTGGCTTATTGCCTTGTATGCAACTCATACCATCACTGGAGAATCCATGGAATTTGTAAGTCTGGTCATGATCTGTTACTTAGCATGATGTATTGTGTCAGGATACCTTAGATGTGAGCACAGTGAACTTGCATGGATGACAGGGTGGCAAGTAGTATTTATGGCCTAGTCTAGGGACTGTTGTTTGTCACATTCTACATCTGAAGTGTGACTCACATAGTTAGACAGCACATTGATGCACATTTGCAACACAACCT
This sequence comes from Triturus cristatus, assembly GCF_964204655.1. Lineage (NCBI taxonomy): Eukaryota > Metazoa > Chordata > Amphibia > Caudata > Salamandridae > Triturus > Triturus cristatus. The sequence goes on along the minus strand of NC_140582.1, from coordinate 1,200,629,959 downwards.
AGGGACATGGCATTGAGAGGATATATATTGTGCTAATGTTATCCTTCATTGAGATGGATGTATGCGAAGGGTACCACAGACTCCGTCACACACCTGCATATCAGATGTTCCTGGTGCTGCGTCCTTCTACATTGCACAGACCTTTGCACACTTTCTGCTTATTGCCAGTGTGACAGCGTCCTCAGAACTATGTGTTCCTGTGCATGGACGCTCAAACTCCGGCACATGCATGATTTAGTAAATTTGTGTGTCCATTGTGTACGGCACATGGCACAACAGTATTCCTGAATCAGATAAGTAATCTGAGAGTAAGTATGACTTAACATTTTACGTTATTCACAAATGGCATTCATGAGTAGTACAGTTAGGTATACAGACTTCACTTCTCCTCAATGCCTTTTGTGACTCACTTAATTTTTCAAGTTGTGATTTTGTCACAGGTAAATTTATGTTGCGCGCACACTGTTCTGCTGCACACAAGGGGGGAAATGTTGCATTGCTACCTGTAGTGACAGTGTCGTAGCCACTTGTGCCAGCTGTTCCACTGGCATTGTCTCATAGTGATGCCCCCTTGAAATCTTGGCCTTGCAAATGACTATATGCTCAGGTGCAGTGCACCACACATCCCTAGACACATTGCCCAATACGTTCACAGTGATCACAACATGAGAGGGGTCAAAAATTGGTGTGCATTGTTTCTCCACAGGACGGGGATGACTGACGCCTTGCACATTGGGGTGAGTCCCTATTGGCAACTCTACTTCACTGAGGAAGACATTGTGGTTCCCTATGTGTATGGTAGGCATGTTCCCTTACGTGTCTTTATCAATGTGCATATGGTGTGCACCATCTTGGGATGTGACATGCAATGCGCACCATCACAACAGGCTTTGTCCAACTCGTGGAGTGTGAGTAGATATGCCAAGAGATAATTGTTTGCAATTGTTAAGGGGGACCCTACTTGTGGCTTACAACATACATTGACATTTTAGCACACATGCCAATTTTCATAATGGACGTGGGGATAGGTTGTGATCACTGTTCCCAATAAGCCGCTAGCCAGCGCGTGTGCGCACCGAAGTCAAACCAAGCGAGCAGTGTGCTGTATTTAGCGTGCACACAACAACATCTGACCCTGCAAGACCGTATTCATGTTAATTGCAGCGCACAAGTGCGCTGCAATTAACATGAATACTAACTCAAAGGCCCACTATCAGCCCCGCAGGCGTTGAAGCGTTGAAGCGACAGATGATAGACAGAAGTGGAGCAGTCCTGCGCGAGCCCAGACGACTGGCAGCAGAGACAGGAGAGCGCACCTAATTGAAGGTAATGGCACTCAGGGGCCAGCCCTGCCCCTGCTCTGCATCATTCAAGTTAGAGAGAAGGAAGAAGGATGCCGAAATATCCAACCTGCTTTCCACGTCAACAATTGCCGTCGCTCGACAGTGCAAACGAGCACAATGAGTTTTTTGAGCCTGTCATTTAAAAATAAACCACGACAAAATTCAGTTCTTTTTGTAAATATAGTATAGAGTCTCTTTAAAATGATAAAAAACATTACCCATGTCATGCTGCTTATAGTGCATTCAGTTTATAAATATCAAGCAGCAACAATACATTCGGGTGCGTGGCCACTGTGCAGCAGGTGCAGTGACACCGGAGCGGACCCAAGAGTGCGGGCAGCCCACTTTCCAGAGATTACGACAGCCTTATACTTTTAACCAGGGGGCATTTTCCAAGCTTACATTATGGTAAGTGACACTCTTGATACGCGTAAATTGTTACAAACTTTTCCCTTTTCAGGTGAACAAAAACACCTTCATCTTTTTCACAGCCTCTTACATTTCACACTGTCAAACGTCACGACCATAAAATAATCTTGTCTCTGGTGTGGTAATTGAGAATTTCCTAACTGCGGGCCTGGCTCTCATCCACACCCTCCCTCGCCCGGCCTTCTCTGCAGACAGGTAGGCGACTGGAGCCCTTCCCTTTGTAATGCAGGGTCGACGACTGCTCTTTTCCAGGTGTGACCCTCCTAAAATGGGGCCCTGAATGGGGCTGATAATTACGCTAAATGAGCCGACGCTTGGCAGCTATGTCTATGTGAATGGATTGTACAAACACTTAACGCTGCGTCCCGTGAGCACAGGCTCACACCGTGAGGCATTTAAAGAGACACTTTCTCACCCAGCAAGGGAAAAATGTTGAAACTAGCGCCTGAGCCCAAAAAAACTCTACCCCATCTCTTCACCATAAAAGTGACATTTGTATACCGTTCTTTATACTAGGGGGCATATCAACAAGGGCTTTATCTCTGCTTTTTTGTCTGTAAAAGCCAAAAAAGCAGAGATACAGCTAGCGCCCTATCAACAACAGGGTGCTAACATGCAAATTTGCATGTTAGCACCCTTTTACTCTACGCTTCCCCTTGCATCTCTAATGAGATGCAAAGGAGGCGTTCCAGAGTAAAATAATAGGAGAAATGTCGCTAAGCGACATTTCTCCTATTATCAAGAATATCGCTAACCCTGTTAGAACAAAAAAAAGCAGCGCTAACCTCGGTTAACGCTGCTTTTTTACGTCTGGTATTTTTCTGACTTAGCCATGATATCCTATGGAAGGAGGATATCATGGCTAAGTTTGTCTGTCCCTATCAACAATCTAACGTGAGATTATCGCTGGGTTTCCAGCGATAATCTCACGTTAGCCACTTAGCGTGAGGATTTTTATCGCTATTGAGATAAGCGTTGCTAATAGCATGCTATCTCAGCGATAAAAATCCACGCTAGCCGGCGATAATTATCCTAGCGCTAAGTGCGCTTAGCGATAATTATCGCCGGTTGTTGCTGATATGCCCCATAAATGGTTAAGTAACAGCAAGGATTAAACTTGATAGCGTTTTTTTCTTAAAAAGAGATCAACGTAATATTTACGGGGGACACTTCATAAGAAATTAATGTAAGTATTGGACATTATTTAAAGTGACGTTTTTTGCACAGGCAGGGACATCTTAAGGATTTCGAAAGGGGGAGGATTGTGGGTGGGGTGCTGGGCCAAGCATATTTTCTGGGCCCCTGTTCTGAATAACTTTGAATTTCTGATCCCATTTCTGCTCTTACATTTCCTCTTTGGCCTGGTCACTGACAGTGCACAGGCACACTGGTCCACATTCTAAATGTGTTCCATCTAATATGCAGGGATAGTGGGGTGTATTTTTAATATTATAAAACAGTAGCAGCTAACTAATATTAATTGCAAATAACATTTGTGACCCCTCCCATTTCTCATATGAGAGGTCCTGTTTTGATCGAAAGGTTTTTTTTTAATGGATGTTGCATGGTGCTGAAAAACAGAAGCATTTCTCTGCAAAATGTCTGTAATAGACTCCACTGCACCACCCACACTAAAATAAATTGAAGGGGAAAGATATTTAAAACAATCTGTTTAAGAATTATTAAAGGTCATTAAGGCAAGACTCTCTGCTTAAAACGTCTCTGCTCAGTTTAGTCAAGAGCAAATAGCACAAGCATTGGCATAGCCAATAGGTCTCGCCTTCGGGACCTCATAAGTGTTTAGCCATGCAACACTTGATGTTGTTGCACCAAGGATATTGTGCTGGATACCAAAACCCTGATAAAGTCCCAAAGGCGAGACCTAATGGCTATGCCAATGCCTGTTTTCTTTTATTAACAGTGCACAGCTGCGAGGCACTGAGATTTCGAATGGGCAAGTGGGTCAACTTGAAACACTCAAAATACGCCCAAGTGGAATATTATTAGAAATTACTCTTTCATGTAATATGATGGGCCCCTTTTGGAATGAAGTCTTAAGCAGTTTTGCAAAAGAGGGCTAGTTTAAAATCAATGGAATAACTGGCGCATCCCTGCATATCAGCAGGGATGCGCCAATTATTGTGCGTCACGGCTCCGCCACCATAGATGCGCCGCGTTTACAATGCGGCGCACCATGGGGCAAAAATGGACAGATGCGTGACGCATCTGTGCCGTAAGGCGGCGCATTGCTGGAGCTGCGTCGCAAGCGCGATGCAGCTCCAGCAAGGCTAGGGGCTGGCCTATCTTTAAAATGCTGCGTCAATCCTTACGCCTGCTTCAAGCAGGCGCAGGGTTTTGACGCAGCATGGCCTTAAAAGTGGCTGAGTGAATTCTTGTAGATTTCACTGAGCCACTCTTAGGAGGCGCTCCTGCGCCGGAACGCCCCCCCTGCGCCGAACGCCTACATGTGGCGCAGGGCTTTACAACGTGACGCATCTCCCAGATGCGTCACGTTGTAAGTACCCCGCACCATGGTGCTGGCTTTGCGCCGCTGCTGCGTCACAAAAGTGATGCAACGGAGGCGTAAAAGAGGCGCAAGGGGCTTGCAAATCTGCCCCATGTTGTTTTGTGGAGTTCTTAGTGCCCTGACTTCAAGTGGAAAATACGTTTTAAAAAACAAAACTTTTATTTGCTCTGCTCCGTTTCCAAGTGCGCCATTTGAAGTATCTCCAGCGCGAGTCTGTTGTGTACACTTTCTGGCTTGTCATGGGTTGGATGTTGCTGGTACAAACTAGAGAGCTTGGAATAGCTGACACTAGGCCAACTCCAAGGTCATAGGGACATTGGTCGACCTTGGGAATCGAGCTGCCTCGTTTGGACAACAGCCACAGGATTCCTGCCCATGAGGCAGTGCTCAGCAGCGTGGACGATGAATTGTGGGGGCCTTCGCTTCATGCTGAGCGCTCAGTGAACGTTTCGAGCTTGATTTCATATAATGCAACCCTGGCAAGTGGTAAGGCCAACGTTTAAATTCACATGGAGCCAGCCACGCGACTGCCACCATCACAGCCATGCAAAACCATTTGTCCTTTTAATAATTCTGGTACAATGTGATGAAAAGGTGGATTATAATCAGGGTCACTGGAGTTATGCAGCGGGGAGGCCTAAATTATGTGGCAGGGTTGACTAAATTATGAAACAGGAAAGGGCAAATTGTGCCACTTAATCTAACACATTTTGTGATCGTATTATTTCATCATCTTGTTATTGTTACGCTTGTTAACTCTTCCTGGACATAGGTTGCACCTCACTGGTGGCAGCTTAACACATAAACACAGCAATAAGCAACAGAAAGGTGACCAGTCAACCTTGGAAAAGGACTTTCCACTATGCAGCAAAACTTGTCACCGCGGTTTTACTAACTTTTGAACCGTTTGAGTTAGAAACAATTTTTTTGTTAAAATCTGCAGACTAAGCAGCAGATGATGGATTATGTGGCAATACCATAATTATGCGAAAAAAACCATGGCCGTATAATCGCATAATTCCAGGGACTCTGATTATATTAATACCCTTTGTTTATTTAGAAAACTGTTTGGCACCGACAAGCGGAGCCACAGTTACTTTCAGCCTTTTCCAATTTTTTTTCTGATAACTTTCACAAGGTGCCGTGGCTCTTGTATCCAAAATGTCGTAAAAGTAATGTAATGGCAATGATGACTAATTATAGTCAAGACCACAAACAGAATTGTGCCTAAGCACTTTGGGGCATATTTACAAGGCGGCGATAAAACATTTTCGCCGCTTTTGCGGGCGTTTTCGGCAGAAAGGCGGCGATATTTTATTGCCTAATTAGCAAGGTCACGCTATCGCTTGAAACCTTGCTTTAGCGCCGGGATTCTTAACGCCCAGCTTTGCATCTCTAATGAGATGCAAAGTGGGCGTTCCTGACCTATCATCAAGCCCCACGCTATGAAGCAGGAAAAGTAGCGATAACCCCTGTTATCGCTACTTTCCTTATGCCTGCTTTAGGACTGACTTAGCCATGATATCCTATGGAAGGTGGATATCATGGCTAAATTTGTGAGTCCCTATCAACAAGCTAACGCCACATTGCGTGAGATTACCGCTGGGTTTCCAGCACGCTATCTCAGCGATAAAAATCCACGCTAGCCGGCGATAATTATCCTAGCGCTAAGTGCGCTTAGCGATAATTATCGCCGGTTGTTGCTGATATTCCCCATTGATAGGTGTTGTCAGAGCATCAGTCAACATTTATGGAGAGGTAGCCAAATAAAGGCGTGAAGAGGGCAAGACAGACAACAGAGCGGCCAATGGGACACACAAGAGTGTGGGTGCAGGTAACACGGAGAGACACTGAAGGGAAAACATGGATGTCTGCCAGAGGTTCTGGAATGGAGGCAAGTAAGAATTTAGAGACAGTGCAATCTGTGCAGGTGTTCACTTCATTGCTCATATTTTAGGATGCTATTTGGATAAAAGGTCTTAAGAGAAGCACTGTGTGTACAACCCAACAAAGCAGTACTTATGTTATCAAGCTCAGAAGGATGCGCGGCTCAGTTGAGCCCACAGTCCTTCAAACCAGAGACATGCAGGTCTCCTGTTGGGCACTCAGGCCGCTGACGCTCTTTAAAGCATCATTAAGAAAGATAAACTTATACCCAGAAGCCTTTGGATTATGTAGGGTCTCTTAAGTGTGAACCTATATTGCTGAGAAAATGAAGTGCATGAAGAAGCCTCGTGCTCCTTTCCATACCTCGCACATGTTGGTCAGGGCTGTTTATAAGTGTTGATTACACCCATGCCATGGACTCATTTTGTTAATTAAGATTTTCATCAGTCCACCATTGTGAAAAGTCCGATTTAAAAGCATAGCATTAAAAATGTGTTGTACACACAGGGACTCATTTATGAGTCCTTGCGTCATTTTTGCGCCACCGATGCGTCACTTTTTGTGACGCACCAGCGGCGTAAAAATTGGACCTTGTTGCACCATATTTACAAAGTGACGCATCTAGGTAGATGCGTCACTTTGTAAACCCCTGCGCTACATTATACCTGCGTCAGGTATAATGTATGCAGGGTGGGCGTTCCCACGTAAGTAAGCATCGTAGAAGTGACGCAGTGAAATCTACGAGATTTCAATGCCCCACTTCTAGGGTGCAAATGCATCAATATCTTACGCCTGCCACACAGTAGGCGTAAGACTGACGCAGGGACACATTGCTGGAGTTGCGTCACTTTTGTGACACACTCCATCTATGCGTCACTTTTGCGCCTACAGATACGTCAGAAATACTGACGTATCTGTAACTCTTTGCGACATGATGCGTCATACTGTAAATATGACGCATCCATCATGTCGCAAGGAGGGCGCACTGGGAAGTGACGCATCGCTGCTTTCACGCAGCGATGCATCACTTCTCATAAATGAGGCCCACAATCTTTTGACTGGAACGAATCTTGCTGCACTTGAGCCAGACTCCAGCCTGAAGGAGAAGCGCCGGCAAGAGACGGTAAATATAGACGTGTAAGATTACTAATAGTACATTTATTCTTACATTTTTTAGTAACTTTACTATTTTGGGCTACACACAAAATCTGTGTAAAGTTATTCAAAATTGTAGATTTGCGTCTCAACTCCCTTAAATGGATGATGAAGCCAAATTTTAAAATATATACTTACTACCACCAACAAGCATTGGCATAGTCAATAGGTCTCGCCTTTGGGACATTATAAGTGTTCAGCCATGCAACAGTTGATGTTGCACCAAGGATATTGTGCTGCATAATTAAATACTTATAAGGTCCCAAAGGCGAGACCTATTGGCTATGCCAATGCTTCTTAAACTTGCTGTATTGTTTTGAGCAGGCAGCCTCGAACACTGCTCCCGGGTGAAGGTCGCGCTGGATGGTAGTTTAGCAGGCAGCCGTGCTCAGTGGGGCATATTTACACGGAACAGGAAAAATTAACGCTAAAGGCGCTTAGCGTAAATATTTTTAACGCCCGCTATCGCTGGATAATATCACCTGATTATCGCGTTATTAACAACGCTAACCGCCTAGGCAATAAAAAATCCAGCGAAAGCGGCATTGTGGGAGGTTATCGCTGGTAATGCTGCGATAAAACTACAAGGATAGGGATATCCTTGTTGATAGCCCATGGTGGATTTAGCCATGTAATCCACCTCCCATTGGATTACATGGCTAAGTCTGAAAATTAGCAGACGTAAAAAAGCAGCGTTAACCGTGGTTAGCGCTGCTTTTTTTGTCTCTAACAGGGTTAGCGTGAAGCTTGATAATAGGAAAAATGTCGCTTAGCGACATTTCTCCTTTTATTTTGCTCTGGAATGCCCACTTTGCATCTCATTAGCGATGCAAAGGGAAGCGTAGTGAAAAAGGGTGCTAACATGCGATTTTGCATGTTAGCACCCTGTTGTTGATAGGGCGATATTTTTATCTCCGCTTCTTTGACTTTTAAAGCCAAAAAAGCGGAGATAAAGCCCTTGTTAAAGTGCCCCAGTGTTCCTTATGCTTCGTGTCCGCTCTCCCATAGCTGCCAAGGATTCATGTTGCCTATGTGTGACGTTTGCATAATGTCAGTGTAATTATAAGTGACATTCAAGGACTATAGGTGACATTTCTCCTGAGCAAAATAAGCAATGATGGAAAGAGAAAGATATTAGAAATCCCAGCTTTTTGACAATGGGAAGCACTCAAATATCTCCGAACTGCTCAAATTCCCAGAAATTGAAGGTTAAGAAACTGATACCAATGAGACATCAGTTTAGGGCACCAACGTCACATTATGGGGCATATTATCAAGACAGGCAATAAACTTATTGCCGCTTTAGCAGCAGAAAACTGCCGCTAAAACGGCGATAATGGGCTTGATAATATGCGCTATGGAATTCCAATTGAAGCCCATGTTAGATGTGAAGGACATCTAACATGGGCTTCTATGGGAATTCTCAAGGGCATATTATCAAGCCCATTATCGCCGTTCCAGCTGCAGTTTTCTGCCGCTAAAACGGCGATAATTTTATCGCCTATCTTGATAATATGCCCCTATAAGAGTCAGAAATGTAATTGCAATAGCGCTAAACGTTTGCAAAGGCTGCAGAGTGTGCAAGGGGAAGCTTGTCTGGAGGATAAAACTGTGCAGACAGTTGCAGGTTACGGCGTCCACCATCGACTCCAGCCCTGGCTATTCTGCAGTCTTGGAAGACCCCAAAGTCTTGCTGTTTTCAAGACTCCGGGGCCTAATAGCTAACTCCCGGCGTTGATTCCTCTCCTGCTTATGGCTCTTGGCACCCACCATCTCACAGAGGAGTGTCCACAGCAGACCTACCCAGTGCTTCAGTCCAGTTCTATTTTAGTGGATCTCAGTAATGTAGCAACACAGCCGGTAGGGCTGGGTCAGGGTCCGTAACTGACTTGGCTGTATTTTCGGTTTCCTCCTCTGCTTGTTCTGTAAAATGAAGGGAGGCCAAATCGTGCAACCAGAGGGGGGAAGGGAAGGGCAGGGATTGACCTCCCTTCATTTTACAGAACAAACAAAGGAGGAAAACGAAAATACAGCCAAGTCAGTTTCGTTTCATAGCTTCATCGTCAATCCATTGGCTTAGCTACAAGCCGTGGTCCTGGGACTATTAATGACTAGAGATGATCCTGTGTGGGGACAGTGGGCTTGGTGCCCTGACAGGATGGCAACACACGAAAAAGGCAGCACAAACTATACCATTGCACCCTCACACTGAATTGCTGCAGACAATTCACAACTACGTTACTTATACTGAAAGAAAACATCCCCTCTTTGGAATTTCCATGTGTGGTGTGCCGACCGTCACAGGTTTGATTGCTCTGCCTCCGACTCTCTCAGAGGTTGACTACGTTTCATTTACACTATTTAGGTCTCGCCAATAAGCTGGACCTTGAATGGACTCCTCTAAAACACTCGTACAGCTCTTCTAGTAAGAGCAGCAGACAGTATCAAGCACCCCCAGTCACTTTGGGCAAGACAGCCTCAGACATACACTTGGTCACACCCAGCCCACCAGCAACCTCGAGCCTGCAGACACTCACCCACCTCGAGCCTGCAGACACTCACCCACCTCGAGCCTGCAGACACTCACCCACCTCCAGCCTGCAGACTCTCACCCACCTCCAGCCTGCAGACACTCACCTACCTGAAGCCTGCAGACACTCACCCACCTCCAGCCTGCAGACACTCACCCACCTCGAGCCTGCAGACACTCACCCACCTCGAGCCTGCAGACACTCACCCACTTCGAGCCTGCAGACACTCACCCACCTCCAGCCTGCAGACACTCAACCACCTGAAGCCTGCAGACACTCACCCACCTGAAGCCTGCAGACACTCACCCACCTCCAGCCTGCAGACACTCACCCACCTCGAGCCTGCAGACACTCACCCACCTCGAGCCTGCAGACACTCACCCACTTCGAGCCTGCAGACACTCACCCACCTCCAGCCTTCAGACACTCACCCACCTCCAGCCTGCAGACACTCAACCACCTCCAGCCTGCAGACACTCACCCACCTCCAGCCTGCAGACACTCACCCACCTCCAGCCTGCAGACACTCACCCACCTCCAGCCTGCAGACACTCACCCACAGACACTCACCCTGTACATCAACATGGGGATTGGGAGCCCAAGTGCAACTGAGGTAGTCATGGAGGTTGGGGAGGCGGGATGTTATATTTCGTATAGTTAAAACCAAATAAAAAGGTATTTAAACCTAAAGGTATGATTGAGAGCAACCCAAATCTAGCAGATAAGTGTATGCCCGCACAGATGCGTGCTTTCTCAAGTTTTCCCCTACACACACACGTACAGGTGCAGCTACTTGCTTTCTTCGACACGGTTTTGGAAGTCTCTGCCATATTGGACACCAGAATACTCCCAACATAGGCCACATCACAGTCATACACTTTCCTCTATGTAAGCAGCTCATCTTTCACTCCATTTGCTTCAACATGATAAAAGCATAAATATGGCCCTTATGCAAACCATCAAATAATACACAGATAGATCACAAGGCAGAAACACGTTTCCATCCATACCACGTGCACGGACTAAGCAAAGATATTGGTACAATGGGGCAGATTTATGTTGCCTGGCGCATCCCTGCAAATCAGCAAGGATGCGCCAGGAATGATGCGTCACGCAAGTTTACCCTTGCGCCACACATGATGCGCCGCATTTACAATGCGGCGCATCATGGCGCAGGAATAAACAGATGCGTGACGCATCTGATGGCGTAAGGTTGGCGCAGTGCTTCAGTTGCGTCGCAAGCGCGACGCAACTCCAGCACTGCTCCAACCTACCCTATCCCTAACATGGTGCGTCAAGCCTTACGCCTGCTTCAAGCAGGCGCAGGGTTTTGGCGCATCAGCGTTGGGAAAGTGACTCAGTCAAATCTTATAGATTTGACTGAGTCACTTTTCAGGGGCGTTCCTGCGACGGAACGCCCCCCCCCCCTCTGTCGACACGCCCACGTGAAACCTGACGCAGGTTTTACGTGGCGCAGGGCTTTACACCGTGACGCATCTCCATAGATGCGTCACGATGTAAATATGGCGCAACGTGGCGCAGGGTTTACACCGCCTCTGCGTCACAAAAGTGACGCAACGGCGGCGTAAAAGTGGCGCATCTCCGATATAGATCTGCCCCAATATTTTTTACAGATTTGCTTTTGTTAATAAAAATGCATCATACATTTTGTCATCATTCATTGAAAACACTTTTAATATCATTACCTTTGGTGTTTGAAATCATTAACGCTGCACAGCAAGATGACTGCATTGTCACCTCTAAACAGATCAAATAAGTATATGTTCTATGATCACCACAACCTACACAGGCTCTCTCCTAGTCCACCTCACTTGCTCCAGTGTCTCTGGCTTCTATTCCTAGTTTCAGAATGTCATCAGGGATATTATAGTGAGCAAGCTAGCGTGGGTGCCGCAGTTTGGTTGTTGAACAATTGTGTATCTAGCATGTCGCACTGAGAAGGGACGCATCGCTGCTTTCATGCAGCGATGCGTCACTTCTCATAAATGAGGCCCTGAGAATTTAAAATGTAACTCCATGGTTGGGGGTTGGCTTTAATAATAAGAATTGATTTGTACCCAAGTTAAACCTTTTTGCAGCATCAGGATAATGAAATACTGGAGTGGAAATTCATAATGCTCTAATCTATACTTTGCAGTTATTGCAGCTCTTTGCTAGTTAATAGCTCACTTTTTTCTATATTATGATTTAAACTTATAAACTGCAAGTAACAAAAGGGGGTCTCTGACAGAAGCAGTAATGCAGTGATCTATTTACATTGCATGCACTTTGTGATCTGCATGGTTCACTTGCTTTGCATCAGGCATTTTGACCTCCTCCACTACTTTATAATGAGTCAGAACTTCCACTAGACAAAAATCAGATCTTTCTGCAGCCGGTCCATCAATCTCCAGAGTTATCCAGCCAAAGTGAAGCGGAGAAGCCAGTATTGATCCCAAGTTTTCTGGTACCACATTGTTCAGCCACTAAATGTACATACTTCTCCAAGTCCACCTTAACACCTCCCAAGTCCCTGACCGCTACTCTGCACGCATCAGTGCGGCCCTCTGTCACACCACAACCAAATATTTTTGCCCTTGGGAACATATTTGCGAGTACCCATGGTCTAATGTAATTGTGATTACATGCATATGTGTGTGAATGAGACGCATATCTGTTAAAACATTGACATGGCAAAAGGTAAAGAAAATGCAGGAGAGTGGCTGGATTGTGTGGGGAGGTGCAGATAAGTTTAGCCTAATGGATGCTAATAATGAAGCACAGGGGCACGTGCCTATTTGCCTAAAGTGGAATCCCAGGTGACTATTTGGTCGTTTTTCCTATTGGAGTATCTGGGCCAGTTCCATTCATTGTTTGTAACTCTTAGAGCCTTTGCTACCCATCTTGTCTTCAATTGCAGGTTTGCAGTCTGTAAGGTATTTGGATTTGAATGGTCAGGCGTGAGTACCCACAAAGACAAGATAATTCGGTTTATGTTCCACATTGGATTTGGGGGGTGCTGGATAAATAGATTCACAATCTGCACCCCTTTTCTTTTGCATGTTTGTGAGACCGTGCTACAAATACAGTTGTACAGGCAGACGTGAGTACAGGCAGAACAAACAGGTCATTGTTTGGTAGAGTTAAACTGTGGTGCATCTCGTGCATTGTAATATAACAACATCCCTTGCCCATGTTTTCTTCTGTTGCAGGTTTCGCAGACAGTACCCCACACCATTGAACGGGCATACATGAGTACAAGCACAACAGGTAATTGTTTGGTAGAGATCCCTTATAGTGCACATGGTATATTGCTGTATCACAAATTCACAATGTGCTGTAACAATCTTTACTTCTATTGCAGGCTCTACGGACAGTGCTACATTTAAGTTTGAAAGAGCAGGGCAGTGGACAGAAAAAAAATCCAGTTAATTATACTCTACGTTTTGCCAGCAATGCCTCCGTATTATGTGACAGATTGCAATCATGAGCATAGACATCAACTTTAGCCATGTTCCTTTATTCCTTTATTTTGCAGGCTTTGTGGCATAGCAGGCTTAACCCAGTCATCACAAATATGTTCAAGCACAAAGCTGTACATTCTGCAGAGTGTGATGCTTCACCACAAAGGAAGAAATGTTGCCTTGTATTCAAGGAAGAGTGGATGAAAGAAATTGTGGAGGCTGAGACACAGAAATCACAAAGCAAGGTTCGTGTGCAACTTGGGGAACTATTTCAATACAGTCCAGACGTGGACTTGATTTGCAAAGCATGTGCCGAAGCCAAGATTGTTGGGGACTTTTCTACAGGGAAGAAATGGAGTGATGGCTGGAAACTGGATTACCTGAAACGCCATCTAATTAGCAAAGTTCACGAGTCTGCCATGTTGATATTGAGAAACAGAAGTGCTGCTGCCAGGTTTGGTTTTGGAGTACGGGCAATGCTGACAGAAACTGCCACTGACAAAGCAAATAGAATGGAAGCAGTTGAACGACAAAGATCCCTGCCTGAGGAGATAAAGATTCTTATCAACAATGTGTTTGTGGCAGTCAAGATGAATACTTATATGTTATCTGTACCAGACATCCATGACCACCTAGCTTTGTATGTGAAGGTGCCAGACAGCTGGAGGAGCAAGAACAATGCCTTTGAGTTCCTTGAGGCCATCAATAGCGTGATACACTGAGAAGCTATGGCAGAACTTCGTAACGCTTTGTATCACACATTGATAATTGATGAGAGCACAGATATTTCTGTTACAAAAATGCTCATCCTGTACTTCAAGTTCCAACCTGTAACCTCAATAGAGCACAAAACACTGTTTGGGGGCATAGTGAAGCTGACTAGTTTAAATGCTGAGGCTATCACTACTGCTGTGAAAGAATTCTACACTGCCAATGAACTGGACCTTATGAAAATGGTCATGTTCATACCCGATGGTGGATCTGTGATGCTGGGTAAAAATAATGGTTGCTACTCGCCTTTTCCCATCTAGTTGAGCAGCATTGTGTCGCCCATCAAGAAGATTTGGGAGTTGATGATGCCTGGAAAAGGGTTCCAATGGTTCAAGAGATGGAGACATTATTGAGGACTGTCTACACTGTGTTCTCCAGATCTCCTGCAAGGAAGTCAAAGCTGGATGAAATGGCATCGGTCTCTGATTGTGAAGTGGTCTCTTTTCAACCATTGAATGAAGTCCGGTGGCTTTCAAGGCATTTTGCAGTTGGTGCACTAATTCGGAATTATGAGGCAGTTCTTAAGTACTTTGAGCATGAGAAAGTTGAAGGGAATGATCCAGTTGCTAAATATTGTTACAAAAAGCTATCTGACTCAAACTACCATATTTCCCTTGCAGTACTTAATGACATTCTGAGTGAATTTGCATCTTTGTGCAAACTTCCAAAAAAGTTCTTTGACTACTGTTGAAGCTGTACAGTATGCAAGAGCAAGGATTGGCCAAATTAAGGAACAGTATTTGGGGGACACTGTCTTTTGGAGCAGCAATGTAAGAGATATGATGGTGGGGTACAAGGAAAGCCAAGAGTTTGACAGTGGGCCTAGTTTGTCTTTTGTTTCCCTTCTTTGTGAGCACATGCAAAAAAGGTTCCCTGAAGATGAACTGAAAGAATGGGCAAGTTTTGAAATCCAGGCAATAGCAACACAATCACATTTTGATTTTGGGACTGAGAATATACAAAGACCTGTTGAAAAGTATAAAAATGTCTTGGTCTTGGGTGATTGTGAAACACCAGAAGATGTTCGACAATACAGAGACTATAAATATGTGGTGGCAGAATATGTAAAGGGTGGGTTATTTACCACCTTTCAAGACATGGTGAATTTCACTGTACGCAATGCTGCTCAGTATAGTGTGGTCTCAGCTTGTTGATGTCTGCGCAACGTTTCAAGCATCGAGTGCAGATTGTGAACGAGGATTCAGCCTCATCAATACTATCAAGAGTAAATTGTGGAATAGACTAGAGCAGAAGCATTTGGATATGCTGATGAGGACAAAGGCCTACCTCCTGAATGGGAAAGTTGAATTGATAGAGTTTATCAGCACTGGAAAAATGGCAAGGATCGCCGTGAGAAGCAACCCTGTCACCCATCTAGTGAAGCCACTTGACATGTCTGAACGGCCCTCTCCCACAGTCCATGTTTGCCTGGTTGTCAAAGTTTTACAAACTATCTCTGGCGGGATAGCCCAACATTACTCAGTAGCTTTCACATCAAATTGTAAATATGTTATGTAATTTTGTAACTTATTGTGTATATGTGATATTGTATAGCCTCTCAACATTTCCCCACCCAATAAACAGTGCTCCAGTTAAGAATATTTAGTAAAATCTAATGATGGTACCACCGTTGGAGTCTTGTGCTTTTCTAAACCTGAAGTGTACTTGCCTGTGTAACCAATTGATTGGAATGTTTTTCCAATTTGCAAACCGGTCGTGAGACCCTAAACATGGTGCTGTATGTGTGAAAATGCACCATCAATTCACCTTATTAAGTAAAGATTTGGAGTGACATTTGGCACTGCACACGCGAGTGGTCTGGTTCCTGGAGCACATAGCCATAGTTGCAGCGCACAGAGACCCTCCACTGCCGCACACAGAGGAAAAAAAGTAGAGGGAACATTGGTCCCAGCTACTGCGCAGTGCACTGTACTCCTCTCACGTCATCCCTTGTGTGGCGAAGCTTGTCACATCGCGCATGCCAGTTGCAAAAAATAAATCTGAGCTTGTATTACACTGGGAGCCATAGTGCACGCCGGCAAAAAGGATTAATGCTCCTGTGCGTTGCTGACTGCAACAGAAAAAAACAAGCCCAATCCTCCTTAGAAGAAAGCCCAAAACCAAACTGACACCCTACTAAAAAATAGCCCAAATGCTGATCAACATCAAAAATTGCTAAAAACCTAAACAATATAAACAAAGCAGGAGGCATGGCGCAAGACACACCCCCACTACAACTGTGGAATTAAGAGGAGGCGGAGGCAAGATGGCCACTGACTAACGCCACAGAAGGCAGCGCTGACCTCTCTCTCCTTTCCAATGTCCCCCGCTGGTAAACCCGAATGGGAGGCAAGATGGCCGCTGACTAACGCCACGGAAGGCAGCGCTGACCTCTCTCTCCTTTCCAATGTCCCCTGCTGGTAAACCCGAATGAATCGAAAAATATATGTTACGTGAGCTTCGTGTCGTCCTTACCACGCTTCAAGTAACTTTCTACCCGAGCCTCCTGGTCTATGTGCTAAAGGAAACCTGCAGACCCGGGTTTCGGGGTCAGAGTCTTTGTTGGCTCACCTGCGCTACCGCCATATCCCTTGCGGGAGGTCTCACGGCTGGGGACACTTCCCGGTCTCGCTGCTGTTCTCACGGCTGGTGCAGCACACTGCATTAATCTTCCGATGCTGGCTGTGGGCGAGAATGGCCCCAAAGACGGTAAAAAACCTTAAAGAGCAGGATGTCGTGAATCTTGATTCGAAAGAAGCTGCCGGAGGATCTAAAGGTCGGAGGGAACTGAGGAGAGAGCAACCAGGGGGGCCGGCTGCGGACTCTGGGATAAACCAAGGACAGACACGGTATGGCGACCCTAAAAAGAGAGGTGAGGTGGGCAGAATGGTTGATGCTGGTGCAGCCGGAGTAGCAGGCGGGACAAGATTACGGACGGCTAATGCTAGTGAGGGCGCTTTGCGTCAGCCATCGGTAATGGAGGCATTTGGTATATCAAGTATGACAGCGGCACCCCCTGGGACTAATATGAGTTTACCTGTTTGCCCCCCTGCTTTGGCTATATCCCTGTGTTCTGAAGGTACTTCGCAGGGGTGTGATTCAGTTTCAGCTTCAGATTCAGTTCCATTTATGGGCAAGCTGGCTCTACCTACTACCGCTCCAGTGCTTTCTGGAACAGGTAGTTTTTCTGATGTTCCTTTACCCCAGCGGGGCAACAATTTTAATAACACTGATTTGGAATCCAGCAATATGAGGCACCATGGGTGTGAAGGGATTGATGGACCACCTGGATTAATTGGATCACACTCAGCGGTGACGTTGAAGGGAGAGAATCCCTCGTTAAGGTCCTACGACATGAACGCCCACAATAATAGCCAGTGTAGTGGCAGTGGGGAGGCGATAAATAAGGATATAAGTGGATGTCGTAATAATACCTTGACAGGTGACACAAGCATAGAAGGCGTACTCGAAGCTGCGGTGTCGCTCCCCCAGATAACCCATGATAAATTTTGTACATCTATTCAGATTTATTGCGATGTGGAACCCTCTGGTTTCGAGCCAGGAAATATGAATAACACTTCCTGTGAGCTAGACAACCAAGGGTATGGCTCTGCCTGGCCATGTGCGCCTCTGCTCTCACCGGAGGGCAATACGTTTTTCTCACTGAATGATGACTCTGACACATCTCAGATTAGTGAGCTGGATTCGTCACAGGAGAGTGTCTCTGGAGAAGTCCAAGACTTCTAGGCATCGGGCCAGGACCAAAGGCCAATCCTCGGACTCAACTAGCAGACAGCTTGAATGGGACTACTCCGCTTCAACTCTGACAGTTTGCTCGGGTAGCAGGCTCGGGGGTGACAATGATATGAGTGGAACCAACGATCCAGGTAGCGTGCCTCCACCACCAACATTGGAGTTACTTTATACAACCTTAAAACAGATGCAGGGCGAGGCCCGGCAGGAGAGCAAGAGATCGCAACTCGCTACCAAGAAGCTTCAAGGGGCAATTCGTAAGACGAATAAGCTATGTTCTGACATGTCCGAACGGATAACCTATGTAGAAGCACAAACTGTTGCCGTGGAGGAGGAGGTTGAGAAACTGCATTTATTTAAAGCTGCCCAGGAAAAATATTCACGGGATGTGGACTGGAAACTTGAGGATTTTGAGAATCTGCAGCGCCAAAATAATGTCCGGCTACTTGGCCTTGAGGAAAAAGCAGAGGGGGAGAACATTTTGGCGTTTGTTGTGAAGCTACTGAAGGCGGCTTTTCCAGACTTGGTCCACTGGAACTGGGAGATGGAAGTGCAGAGGGCACACCGCTTCCCAATGTTTAGGAAACCCCAGCCCAATAGTCAGGGAGACCGTCCCAGAGCGATTCTTATTTTCATCGGTAATTTTTTGCTGAGAGAGGCAATTCTCGACCGAGCTAGACCGGACTCCAAAAGAACAGTAGAGGGGCACACCTTCTTCGCTCGGCCGGATTTTTGCCATACTACGGTCGAGCGGAGATGGAGGCTACATCAGTTGATCACCCCATACCAAGGGGCAGGCTGCGATGCCTTTCTGCTGTTTCCTGCACGGCTCAAGTTTATCCATAAGGGCCGGGTCAGAATCTTTTTCTTGGAAATAAAAGCCCAAGAGTTTCTTACCGATTAAACAGAATCACGAGGGGAGAAGGCGCTGGCCAATGTAGCCGAAAGGGATAAGGGTGATTCAGGAAAGGACTGATATGTCTTTTTAAAATGCTGATAAAATATGATAATTTTTCTTGTTAAAACAACGGGGCTCGGGCTGGGGGTGACGTACATTACTACCTGCTAGTTTTGAGAATGGATATCTTCTTTTGAAGTATGTGAAGTGGTTGTTCTTGGGGTTACTTGGGGGGAGGGCTCTGGCGTTGTCTTTGTAGGAGTTGTCTCGGCCATATCTAGGTCTTGGCTGACCAAATTGCCTGTAAGGGAGGTAAGGGGGGGTGGGGGTGGGAGGTTTGGGGTCCTTGTTGTTTGAGGTGGTGGGGGCTCAGCAAAGGTTAAGGTGTCTCACTTTGTGAAGCAAGTAAAGGGGCAGCAGAACTGGATTCAAGATGATCTAGTTAGGTTATTTCAGGAGGTTCGAATAATAAGCATGAATGGCAAGGTAGGGTTTGATGGACTAGCAGCAAAATGTGTTTATTGCAAGAAACCAAGAAATTTTAAGACATGAATCTGCGGGTTTTGACAGTGAATATCTGTGGGCTTAACGACCAGAATAAGAGGAATAAGGCAGCAATCTGGTTGAAATTCTTACGTGTTGATTTATTATGTATTCAAGAAACACACTTAGAGGGTAACAGAGCTCATATAATGGAACAGCTTGGTTTTAAATTGTTGGCACATACCACACAGGGTTCCCGAACCCGGGGGGTGGCAATTCTTACTCGGAGAAATGATGTGAGGGTTCTTCAAAAGTCAGTCGATTAATGGGATCGGTGGGTAGTGATTGAATGACTGCTTAAGAATTTTAAATTCACACTCTGTTCACTGTACGGCTCAACATGTGATGGCCCGGAATTGTTAGAAAATTAGATTCTAGCTTGGCAATGTGGCCTGCTCCAATAATCCTATGCGTGATTTTAATATTAATGGTTTGGGGGTACAATGGGGTACCCAAGGAAGTAATTATTTGAGGGAAAAAAGAAAAGTTAGCTTTGCCTTATCTAATCTAGTTCGCAATAATGGTCTGACTGACGCATGGGCTTATTTGAAACCTTCGGATCCAGGTAGCACCTTTTTCTCTGCTTCGCATAAAGTTATTTCCCGCCTGGATTATTTTTTTGTCTCCAATCAATTTATTACTAATTTAGGTATTGAGAAGCACCCGTGTATTATCTCAGATCATAACCCATTAGTTTTGACGGTTAGTTTTAGGTTGATGGAAAAAAAGAATGTTGGTTGGACCTTTGAACGAAGGTTATTATAAAATCCGGATTATATTGTTTACATGAAGGGATGGGTTAAAGAATTCTGGGATTTTAATCGGGGGAGCACTAGGGTTGGAATTGTTTGGGAGGCTTTTAAGGCGGGGGTCAGAGAGGAGACTATAAGTTTCAGTTTGCGTCGTCAAAAGATGGAGCGATTTAGGGAACTGGAGATAAGGGAGGAATTAAATAATCTTGAGGAAGTATTAGCTACTGCCATCAGCACTGGAGGAGTGTTAGATAGAATACTCTTACAGCTGGCTATTAAAACGGCCGAGGCAGGCGACCATCTGGCTAAAAAAGCAGCAGAGATTTATCTGTCTAAAAAGCAGCACTGCTATGAATTCAATGAGCGTGTGGGACATACTCTGGCTGTCAGAGTTAGGCAAAAAATCTCAGCTTCGGAGATTTCTGGAATTTATGATACTAGTAGGAAGGTCATCACAGACGCAGCAGGTATTCGGGAGACTTTTAGGCTTTTTTAAAAGCAGCTATACACAGGCGGACCAGCCGCTACACCTGGGGGTATCCGTGAATATTTAGATAAAGTATCTACCCAGAAGGTTGATCCTATAGACAGGGAGGAACTCGAGAGGGTGTTTTCCGAAGAAGAAATAATGGGTGCTTTACAAGATTTGCCTTCTGGTAAAGCTGTCAGCCCCGATTAGATCCCGTTGGAAATCTATAAAATCTTTAATGACTCAATCAGACAGGATCTTATAGAGGTTATGATGTCAGCTCAAAGGGGTGGTCCAGCCCCTAATTCATGGGTGGGGGCAGATATTGTGTTTTTTGAAGAAAGATAAACCAGCCAAAGAACCCGGCTCATACCGCCCAATTACCCTAATAAATAGTGATGTTAAAAAATTTTCTAAAATATTGGCTACGAGATTAAATGGTATTTTTAAAAAAACTATTCACCCGTGCCAACATGGGTTTATCGTGTGCCGTGGAACAACACAACACATACGGCGGGTGATCACCCTTTTTGATGCGATGGAGATCTCAGGAGACCCTATGGCAGTGTTGTTATTAGATGCTGAACAGGCATTTGATAGGGTCTCCTGGGAATTTCTATGGGAAGCAGCAAGGGTTTGTGCTAGGAGAGGGATTTATCAAATCTGTCCAAGTGCTATATGCGGCCCCTACAGCTCGCTGAAAGATCAATGGCAACTATACTTCTCCTTTTAATATACAGAGGGGGACCCGGCAGGGCTGCCCCTCCTCCCCTCTGTTGTTTGCCATCTACATGGACCCCCTGATACGATTATTTGAGGCTAACAACGGAATTCGTCCAGTTGTGTGCCAGGGGGTCGAATCCAAAGTCCTTGCCTATGCCGACGATGTGGCTATTATCACCACTGATCCACAATTTGGCATTGGAAACGGTTGAGTCAATTTCATATGAGTTTTGTATTTTCACTGGGTATGCACTAAAAGAATCCAAGACTCAAGTTATAAAGAGTCGATTTATTAATTTTGAAGATCCCCGCGTCATTGATTCAGCCGTTTTTTTTGGGTATACGAGTTACTTCAGACCTAGGGAAACTGGTGGTTGAAAATATGGAACCAATAATTAGAAAGGCGAGGGTGAATTTTGATAGATTGAATAACCTCCATCTTTCTCTTGTGGGATGATGTAATGTCATCAAGATTATGTTTTTACCGAAAGTATTATATTTGTTTAGGGCAATCCCTTTGGAATTTAAAAAATCTTGGTTTATTATTTTAGAAGGCTTAATCAATCGATTTATTTGGACACACGGGAAAACTAGGCGGGCTCTTCGGTTTATGTATTTATCACGGGGAAAGGGTGTTTTTTTGGTTCCTGATTTTTGTAGCTATTATTGGGCGGCAGCCTTGCAATATATGGGGATATTGGTAGGGTCGTGCCCTTGGGAAAGGGAAGGGGAAGGCGATCTCCTGGATGTCTATAAATTATTATTGGGTGAAAACGCTGAGAATTGCTTCCTTAACTTCACAGAGCCTAGCTATTAAAGCGGATAAAATTTAAGACACTGATAGCTGCTTTTAAGATCTGGGGGGGCGCTAAAAAAGAAGATTGGATTAGGGAGACTTAATTATTATACAGTTTTATTTAAAAACCCCATGCTTCCGGAGATATTTTCGGATGAGACCATGGCCAGATGGGCTATTAAGGGTGTTCGTCAGGCTGGGGATGTAATTGAAAAGCAAGGGTTTCGTCAATTTAAAGATATACAGAAGGATTTTGGCTGGAAAGAGGCAACTTTTTTAAATAGCTACAGCTTCATAGCTTCTTCTGTAAAAACAATTGGGGGGGCTTGTGGGTTTGCTAGTAATATAATAATTGACATCATGCAAGGCAGGACTAAGGGGGCGATTAAGCTGATCTATGCAGAACTGATTAATTTGAAACAAGATGATTTAATTAAACACGAGGCTAAATGGGCTGAGTGCGTGGGGGCTGCCCCCGGAGTACTTTTGAAATCCTTAGAGATGGGTCAGTCGGTTCTATCTTTGGCTGGGCTTCAGGCACAACATTTTAAAACTATTTTTTCTTTATATTACACGCCAGCCAGAATAGCACAGTGGGGTGGTACAACAGGCACTACATGCCCTCGGTGTGGGGATCTGGAAGCAGATCTAGTGCATATGTTTGCTTACTGCCCTCGATTGCAGGGACTGCAGGATCTAATTATGGAATATCTAGATTATGTACTTGGGGTTAAAATAACATTTACCCCGGAATTAATTCTGCTAGGAATAAGTAGTATAAACCAAAATGAGATTACCTACCAATTTCTTTTTATCGCCATGGCTATCCTAAGGATTAATATCGCTTCTGCCTGGTTAGACCCCCCTCCCCCCCACTTTTCAGCAATGGCTGGCTCGCCTACTTTCCATATACACAATGGAGAGAGCAATCTATGAAAGAGAGGGAAGGAAAGCGAAACTGCTGGGTAGACATATCAGGGCACCCTTAATAAAATGGAAGGAATCTGTATAAATTAAGTTAATCGGTGTGGAAATCTATTTGATGTTGGTATGAATTGGTAAACATGGCTTTGACAAATGCCTCACTGGAGCTTCACTGTATTTGCTGCTAATCTTATTCAATTTTTTCTTTTTCCTCATGTTGATTATATATCTGTTTGTTTTCGGGCCTCTGATTTCTGTTTCTGCCTTAAGCATTACAATTTTGTGGTTCTTGTTTGCTCTTTGCTGAAACTATTTATCTGTGCTGATACCCCTGTTGGGAAAAAATAGGGAAAAACTTCAATAAAGATATATATAAAAAAAAGGGAATTAAGAGGAGGTGGGAGGGAGGAAAACTGTATTTAAATGTAATCAGCTATGGTGCAGGAACTACACACAGGCAAACAGAAACAGAGCAGGAAATAAATAAATAAATAAATAAATAGAGTAGTCCCCCAGAGAACAGACAAAGAACTGTAGTTTGATGAGACAGTACTGTCCCTGCTGCATGGGAGGAACGGAAAAGAGAAAGGAGGGACAAAGAGGCAGGACTGACCACTGGCAAGCAAGGATTTTTGAAGGACACTGAAACAAACAAATCAAAAGCTGGGGGATGGCTTTAACCCAACATAAGAAATTACAATAGGTCTTGAATACTCGACCTAAAAATTATTGTTTATGTGCAGGAAGGGGGACCTTCCTGAATATAAACAATCATTGTCCTTTTTCTGTTTTCATGTGTGCTGCACAACGTAGCACACATGAAAACAGCAAAAACGAGGAGAAATTAAATATTTCTCCTCACTTCGCCAGGTTAAAACCAGGTTTTCCCTGGTCTTAATTCTGGTGCTGCCTCCTATTTACATAAATAGGAGGTAGCGTCAGAAACAATGGGTGTTGCAGTAGAACGCCCACCGCAACAACCATTGCCCTCCCCTTTCACGCTAAGCATAACTTGAATGGGGGTCTTATTTACAAAGCAGCATTAAGCCATAAGTGGCTTAATGCTGTCTTGTAAATAAGGCAAACCCCTATCGCCACAGGAATGTCGAAAAAAGTGACATTTCCGTGGGATAAGGGGTTTGTACATATGCTTGTAGATAAGTGTCAACACATATCTCTGTCCCAATGATCTGTTGACTGCAAACTGCTTATTAGTGGGTGCCTTTCAGGCAGGTAGTGAGAAAGAGAAATTCTAACCGTTCATATCATGTTGGGGAATTCAGGGGCATATTATCAAGATCTGGCGTTAAA
Organism: Triturus cristatus; assembly: GCF_964204655.1. Classification (NCBI taxonomy): domain Eukaryota; kingdom Metazoa; phylum Chordata; class Amphibia; order Caudata; family Salamandridae; genus Triturus; species Triturus cristatus. Next base: position 1,200,605,683 of record NC_140582.1, on the reverse strand, counting down.
ATTATCCCTGCTTTAGCGACAGAAAACTGCCGCTAAAGCGGCGATAATGGGCTTGATAATATGCCGCAGAGAATTCCCATAGAAGCCCATGTTCTGGTGTGAACCTGGGCTACTATTGGAATTCTCAAGGGCATATTATCAAGCCCATTATCGCCGCTTTAGCTACAGTTTTCTGCCGCTAAACTGCGATAATTTGAACGCCGTCCTTGATAATATGCCCCCCCAAGAGCACCCTGTGTAATTATTCTGAGAAGAGCAGCCCACGTGCAGTTTTCTGAAAATCATACAAGTAGAGGTACAAGTACTGGGCGACAACGCTTCTCGGCCTTTTGGCTCCATCAAGTGTAGTTCACTTGGTGGTCACTAGAGGGAGAGCGGTCAGCTGGGATGTAATCATTGCACTTCGTGTGGCAATGAAACTTTCCAGAAAGATGACAGGTAACTCATACATTTTTTAGTAGCTGGACTGCTGGGCGACTGTGAAGTGGGCTGACTGGCAGGCTGGATGGTGATTTTTTAGGTCTCGCATAGGCCATGAATAACTATTTTAGGGGCATATCAGCAACAACCGGCTGTAATTATCGCTAAGCGCACTTAGCGCTAGGATAATTATCGCCGGCTAACATGGATTTTTATCGCTGAGATAGCGTGCTAACAGCAACGCTTATCTCAAAAGCGATAATAATCCTAACGCTAACTGCCTAACGTGAGATTATCGCTGGAAACCCAGCGATAATCTCACGAAATGTGGCGTTAGCTTGTTGATAGGGACTCACAAACTTAGGCATGATATCCACCTTCCATAGGATATCATGGCTAAGTCAGTCCTGAAGCAGGCGTAAGGACAGGCGTAAGGAAAGTAGCGATAACAGGGGTTATCGCTACTTTTCTTGCCGCTATGCTTCATAGCGTGGGGCTTGACGATAGGAGAAATGTCGCCTCCCGACATTTCTCTTGTCATTTCAGGTCAGGAACGCCCACTTTGCATCTCATTAGAGATGCAAAGCTGGTCGTTAAGAATCCCTGCGCTAAAGCAAGGTTTCATGCGTTAGCGTAACTTTGCTAATTAGGCGATAAAATTATCGCTGCTTTTTGGCCGAAAACGGCCGCAAAAGCGGCGATAATTTATTATCGTTGCCTTGTAAATATATGCCTCTAAGTGTGGCAATAAAACTCTGGAGCACGACGACGGAAACAATGACGTTTTTAGTAGCTGGACTGCCGGGCGGCTCACTGTGAAGTGGGCTGACTGTCAGACTGGCTGGATGGTGATTTGTTACGTAGGTCGGCAGCTTGGCTGGACTGCTGTGCAGGTCAGCCATGTCTCACGGCCATGCTGACGACCTCGGTGGAACGGCGGGCCCGAACGGCATGGCTGGAAGGCTAAGTCGACCCCCTGTCTGGCGAAACCCTCTTGGGTCCAACAAGCGCAAAGCTGACCGGCTAATGGCTGACTGCCAGTGCTTTAAATGGGCCGGTACTTACCGGCACTTCCGATTTTTTTTGCCGTCAGTACCGGCACCCCTCTGTAATCAGGGAGAGTGCCGGTACCCTGATCCTCGGCACGCTCTGGTTAGGTTTTTGCTCCAGTGCAGGGCAGAAGCTGCTCTGCTTCCGAGGAGCTTGTAATTAACTCGGCTGAAGTGTCCTTTTCCAGGGTTGCTGGTGAAGATTCCAGCAGCGCCCATTTGAATGTCCCGAAACTGCAGGGGGATGAGAGGGCTTGTGTCACGCTGTGATTAACAGGACAGGGCCTCTAGACAGACCCTGCACTGTCAATCAGGTGCGCAGCGACCATTCTGGTGAAAGTGCCATCATGACTTTCATTCTGTGTTATGAGTTAATCCGTGTTTTTTTACATAAACACATTTCTCGTGTGTTTTAATATGTGCTGCAACTGGTGCAGAAATCTCTATGGTGCATATCAACAACAACCGGCGATAATTATCGCTAAGCGCACTTGGCGCTAGGATAATTATCGCCAGCTAGCGTGGATTTTTATCGCTGAGATAGCGTGCTATTAGCAACGCTTATCTGAAAAGCGATAAAAATCCTAGCGCGAACTGCCTAACGTGAGATTATCGCTGGAAACCCAGCGATAATCTCAGGAAATGTGGCGTTAGCTTGTTGATAGGGACTCACAAACTTAGCCATGATATCCACCCTCCATAGGATATCATGGCTAAGTCAGTCCTGAATCAGGCGTAAGGAAAGTAGCGATAACAGGGGTTATCGCTACTTTTCCTGCCGCTATGCTTCATAGCGTGGGGCTTGATGATAGGAGAAATGTCGGTTAGCAACATTTCTCCTGTCATGTCAGAAACGCCCACTTTGCATCTCATTAGAGATGCAAAGCTGGGCGTTAAGAATAGGTGCGCTAATGCAAGGTTTCATGCGTTAGCGTGGCCTTGCTAGTTAGGCGATAAAATTATCGCCGCTTTTTATTCCGAAAACGGCCGCAAAAGCGTCAATAATTTACTATCGCCGCCTTGTAAATATGCCCCCTAAAATCTCAGACAACCGTATCTCATTTTCAAATAACCAGTAGCTGATTACAGCTCCTTTGGCCTCTGTAACAGTGGAAGCGAAGGTGCAAACTGGGAATATATGTTCTGAACCTTTAGGAGAATGAACCTCTGCTATTAATTGGTCTTTGTTTAAACCAGAATCTCATGTTAGCACAAATTGTAATCAATCAACACAGGATCGATAATTTCAAAGTTGAATGTCTCATTTGTTTGACAAAAATTCTCAAGTGATGAGAGCACTGCATTATAGCGCTAAATGTTGACAGTGTTATCTAAAAACTGATCATTAATCAAATGTGAAATACTTGCCACATTTGAAGAGTGCATGGCGTGGCACGCTGTCTGCACCTCCTCTTACTGTGACCGCACGCAGCCTCCGGAGAACACTCCTGCCGCACCCCCAGCATGGGAAGCCAGCACGTGGTGAGGACTCCCCTCTCCTTCATTTTCGCAAACTATGGTAAACGTTTTTGTACCATACCCTCTATTGTTGATCGTGACAAATTGCAGCCTCACACTAACATTATTAGGCGATCATATTTTTCGGTTTGAAGCAACACCCACTGTTTCTAATACTCTAAACTATTCAAGGGTTATTTTTCCGTATCACTCAGGTATGGATGAATATTCCTTTTCAACGGCTGACAGAGTGTAGCCGTCGCAGCACTGGAGGAAGTGACGTAGACCCAGAAGTGGGCGTGTCGGCGGTGCAACCGGAAGAGGGATGAAGGAAAGATTAAAGCAAGAGCCTCCAGGAAAAGCAGTGATTACAGACGGGTACCCGACCACTTCTTTGTGTGATATATGCATACCCACAATCCTATACTCTATACGCTATACTTGTCTTATCTTCATTTCATTACATAGTTCCAGCTTTTAATGATAGAGAAATACACACCGGTCTGCATACTCTTCCACATTGCGTCCGTTTAACATAACTAATCCTAATATTCGTAAAAAACACATTAAAGATGAAGCCTTGTGAAGATAAAAAAAAAAACACAAGAATATTTGTCTAATATCCATCGTGATCTTGCATGGTCGGTGGTACAAGGTTGTTTCCTTTACAGAACACTTATTCTGGAACTGTATGATGGCACAGGCCGTTTGCAAGTTGTCTAAGGAATGGCTTTCCCGCCTTAATAAAGATGTAGTTCTCACTAAGGAGATTGTTAAGAGGCGCTTTGGAAGGCTTGTAACCTCCTCCTATTTAAAGGAGTAGATCTTATTATTAGGGAGGTTTATAAAGCGCTTGGTAACGCTCGAAAGCGTGTCCCCGCGCTACAGCTGAGAGACTCAGAGCAGTAGTGAGGAGTAGGCACGACTATCTTGAAAAGAGGAGAGTTTTTAAATTCTTCCGGAAGCTGGATTCCGAGGGGTCTAGGCGGAGATTAAGAGGCAGGGCGTTCCAGCGCTTCGCTGCCAAATGGCGAAAAGAGCGTCCACCCATACGAGCCTTTCTGACCCTAGGGACCACAAGTAGACCTCCGTGAGAAGAGCGCAGAGCGCGAGAAGGTTCATACCTGATAGCTAGGTTCTGGAGTGGTCTGGGAGCTTTCCGAGCAAGGATGCGATGGCAGGTACAGAGGGCTTTAAATTCCACTCTGCTTCTCACTGGCAGCCAGTGGAGAGTGTGAAGGGCAGCTTTCGAATCCGATCTATTAGGAATTTTAAGGATGAGTCGGGCTGCCGCGTTCTGCAATACCTGGAGGCGGTTTATTGCCTTACAGGTGGCTCCTAAGTACAAAAGGTTGCCATAGTCTAGGCGCGATGTCACGAGGGCATGTACCAACGTTCTCCGGGCGGACATAGGAAGGAGAGTGTTAGACCTGGCACCTTGGCGTGAGTTCCCTCCCACTTTTTGATGGTGTGCCTCGACTGTTTTGCTGGTGTTGTCCGCTCAGGGCACTGCGCCACGGCTAATCCGTGCCGCAGTGCAAGTGCTCCCTAAGTAAAGTGTACCTGTAATTGATGTCCATGATTGGTTGATTGGATTCACTGTCAGTCCCCAGTAGAGTGCACCAGGGGTGCCAGGGCTTGTGAATGCCAATGCTGCTGGTGGGCTTGCAGCGCTGGTTGCGCCACCCACGGAAGCGGCCTTGTAAAGTGTGTCTAGGGTCTGCCACCGCAGACCCTGTGCGCGGTCCCGGACCGTCGCGCTGACTGCGCAAGTGCCCCCACTTGCCAGTCCCTAAACCTTCCCTTACCTACATATTAGCCACCCCTCTGGTAGGCCCAAGGGCAGGGTGCATTGTAGGCATAAGGTAGGACATGCCCTGATGTGTGTGGCATGTCTTAGTAGTGAATTACAGCCATTTTCGTTCTTCACTATTGAAGGCTACCTGCTCTCCATAGGCCAGAATGGGCTGCCGGGATCACGCCGACGCTGTGACCCCAGTGGACTCAGAGAGCATGGTAGAAGTGTCAAGTTTAGTATGCCTGAACTCAGGATGATAAAATACTTCTTGTAGTCAAGTCTATTTTAGTATCCTGGGTTTGTAAATACTACTTTTAGAAAGTTAGTATTTACTGACCTGACCATCTCAGTCCGCCTCTGCTGTGTGTATGTGTTCTGCCTGGCAACAGTAAGGAGCAGGGTTGGGGAATCCCCAGAGACAGGTTGGCTGCCAGGTGGTGGGTAGAGAGATTACACCTGGATGGGTGGGAGGAGTACACCTTGACTCTTGAATAGACCTGTGCTCTGCCACCACAAAGCCGGCGCCACCCCCTGTGGGGCGGCTGATGTCTCTGCCCTGCTGCTGAAAGGAAAGAGCAGAGTCACCATAACAAAGTGCTCCAGAACTGGACTGAGCCAGGCCTAGGCCCCCTGGCGCTAAAGAACAAAAGAATCATGGTATAAAAGTAGGAGCCTGGCTCCTAAGAAATCAGAATCCTGTTTACCACAAAGAACCTCTGCCCGACTAGAAGGAAAAGGAGACGCTGGAGGAGCTGGCCTGCTGCCTGCCTTGCTGAGAAAGGAGAGGAAGGGACTTACTGAAAAGACTTTGCTACTTTGTGCTTGAACATTCTCCAAGGGCTTGATCTGAGCTTGCCCCCTGAACTGAACCCCAGGAACAGTGGGTTCTCTGTGCTTCTTGCTCATCCTCCAATTCGAGCCGTGTGGGCATCCCGCTGGAAAAGAGACTGCGCCCCTCATCGCCCCTCCTAGGGCCGTGACACTCAGGAGCTCGCCTGCCGCAATCCCGTGAGAGCCCCGCTCCGTCCGGAGCCGCTCTCTGTCCCCGGGCCAGGCCGCCTGCACCCCTGTCACCGCCTGCCATTGGAGTGCGCTGAACACGCTATCACCCCTCCTGCCGGAAGCCGTCCGACGACTGTGATCCACGCCGGGTCATCCAGTTGCACTGACCGTGCCCTGTGACCCCGCTTCGCTATCCCCGGACATCTCAGGCCGCGCCGCCCCCGCTGTGGAGACCCTCCTGCACCGCCGTGCTAAAGGGTCGCTGGCCGCGCCTGCCTACGTGCCCACACCTGCTGATTGAGGACCCAAGAACACTCCTTAAGCTGAGAGTTGCACCGACCTGTGCCGACTCTCCACACCACGAAAGAAGTTCCAGCATCGGGCTCGGGGCCCGCAACGCCTTATTTCCCCGTTCGCAGGAATCGATCTCTGTGAGTACTGGAACTACAAGTAAAGAGACTACGAACAACGAACATTTGCCTGCTGTATAACCTGGTGGCATAGCGAAAACGTTATTGGTCTTGTGATAAGTCTGCTGAGATATATATACCTTATTTTTACATAAAGAATCGTATTTTTATATATATCCAAGTCTGGTGTCCGTTTCTGGGTGGATTAATGTATTTACTGTGTGTATGATTGTAAGTGCTTAACCAACAACGCCTGAGGAATCGCCTTGGCTGCTCACGCCACGCACCTAGAGGGTGAGCAAGGGTCATTCGCGAGGGGTTATCCTGCGCCCTGACGTGGAGGAGAGGGTTCCTGCTTGACACAAGGGCAACCTTGCGCCAACCAGAGATCCCCGACTCTAACATTGTTGGCAGCGGGTGGGATTTCGGATTTGCACTTATAATTTGCATACAGTGAATTATTAATCACCAGATAGTGAGAGCAGACCAAATAACGCAGCCACAGGTTTGTAATTGTTGAACTTTGTTGAGACATCTGCCATTACTGCAACCATGCCTGGCTCGCACTCCGCTGGAAGAGCACTCTCTGTGATTTCTGGAATAGATGAGGTGGATTGGGAGAGACTGGAAGGCTACACGATGGAGCAATTGAAAGGCTACAGTGTAAAATTCAGAGTCCCCCATGCTGGATGCAAGAGGAAGCCCCAGTACACCAAGGCGTTGAGAGCCTGGAAGGAGTCACGAGACCTACGGAATGCGGGGGACATCGTTCCACCCGACAACCTTGAGGAGCCCAGCAGAGTCCGGTCGCCAGAGGAGCTGGCAGACAGGGCAGCCGACAGGGCGCATGCAATGGAGATGGCAAAGTTGGCAGGACAAATGGAAATGGAAAAGCAGAAGTTGGCCCTGGAGGCACAACAACGCCAAATGGATCATGATATCAGATTGAAGGAGTTGGAGCTGAAGGCGAAAAGTTTGGACACCGCTCCTTCTGGTGGCAGCACTCCACCAGCGCAGGTAGAGTCCAAGGTGTACATCCCCAAAGATGTAGTAAAGGAGTATTTCAGAAAGGATGACATAGGGCAGTGGTTTAGGGCCTACGAGGTGGCCATGTCCTCACACCGGGTCCCTGAGAAAGACTGGGGAGCGGGGTTGTGGGGAAGGTTCCTTGCTGAAGGGCGTGACACACTGTTAGATTTACCCTTAGATCTCCAAACCTCATACCCCCATATGAAGGAAGCTTTAATGACCAGGTATGGGTTAACTCCTGAGCTATATAGACAGAGGTTCAGGGAGACCAAGAAGATCCCTGAGAGTACGTATGTGGAATATGTGACCTTTTTCTGCAGAGCGCTGGATGGTTGGGTGAAGGGTAGCAAAGTGAATGATTATCAAGGGCTGCTTGATTTAATTGCATGGGAGCACTTGTCCAGTCAATGTTTTCCTGAGCTACGCCAGCACCTGATCGATAGCAAGCTGTCCAACCCGAGGAAGCTTGCTGAGGAGGCGGACCGCTGGCTCAGCACCAGGGTCCACAAGGGTCAAGTGGGAGACTCCGCCAAAGGTGGGCAGGGTCCCCAGCAGAAGAGTGGGGGGGACAAGGGTAAACAGAAGGGGTTCCAAAAAGGCCCCCAAAGTAATTCCCAAGGGAACCAGCAGAAGGGTTCTCAGCCTCCCCCACCCCCGCAGCAGAACGGGGCCCCGACAGGTAGACCTGTTCCAAAGGGGCCCTTCAATTGTTATAAGTGTGGTGACCCGGGTCACATTGCCTCTGATCCTAAGTGTCGCCTGTTTGGTAAGACCGCACCCACTGGTGCTCCACCCCGGCAAGTAGCTAGTGTTAACTTTGGGGAGGAAGTAGCAGTCCAGGAGGGTGGGGGTCCCGGGCAGATGACCCTAGTCTCGCTAGGAGACAGTGAGATGGTCCCTGTAACCTACCTGCCCTCTAACACTAAGAAATATGGGCAAGTGGTGACCATCAATGGAAAGAAGGTTGAGGCTCTTAGAGATACAGGAGCCAGCGTGACCTCGGTGAGGCAACACCTGGTGTCTCAAGAGCAAATTGTACCCAATGCCTACTGTAGGGTTGTCAATGCTGACAACGTAGAGAGTCGTTGTCCAATGGCTCAAGTTCCCTTTGAGTGGGGGGAGGTCTCTGGTACTCTACAAGTCGCTGTGAGAACTGACATGCCTGTAGATTGTCTGCTAGGGAACGACCTGGAGAGCTCCCCTTGGGAAAAGGTGGAGAAGACCACGCATCTGAGGATGGTGGGTCTACCCGACTGGGCGTGCGTGACCACCCGGTCCATGGCAGCCAGTAGGGGTGTTGAGAGGGTCCTGGAGCCTGAGGGAGAGGTCCAGGAACCGGCCTTAGGGAGAAGGCGCAGGAGGCGCGGGAAACCGGCCCCCGAAGTTCCCACGGCCCAGGAGGAAGTAGACCCTGAGGGGGATGCTCTGGAGCCTACCGGGGAACAGATTGCCGAACTGGGAGACTTGCCTGAGCTGACCCATTGGCAGCAAGAAGGAGGTCCCTCCAGGGAGGAATTCTGCAGGGAGCAGAAAGAATGCCCTTCTCTCGTGGGTATGCGGCAGCAGGCTGCAGACCAGGCCAATGGTGTTCAGGCCAAAACACACTACGTGTACTGGGAGAGTGACCTCCTGTATTCCGAGCCTAAGGCTGCTGAACCTGGGTCAGCCCGTGTGCTGGTGGTACCCCAGAAGTTCAGAACCTTCCTACTGGGGCTGGCTCATGATGTGCCGTTAGCAGGACATTTGGGGATGGACAAGACCTATGACAGGCTTGTCACCCACTTTTACTGGCCCCAAATGCACAAGAATTCAGATTCCTACTGCCGAACCTGTCAGACTTGCCAGGCAAGTGGTAAGAGCGGAGGGAAGCACAAGGCTCCTCTGCAACCTTTCCCTGTGGTCGGTACACCATTCCAACGAGTGGGTATTGATATTGTGGGGCCTCTGGACCCCAAGACAGCCCTGGGCAACAGGTTCATCCTGGTCTTGGTGGACCATGCCACCCGGTACCCTGAAGCCATCCCTCTGAGGACAGTGACGGCCCCCGTGGTGGGACGGGCACTGATGGGAATTTTCTCCCGAGTGGGATTCCCTCTAGAGGTGGTGAGCGACAGGGGGACCAATTTCATATCCACATATATGAAATCCCTGTGGAAGGAGTGTGGGGTAACGTACAAGTTCACCACTCCTTACCATCCCCAAGGAAATGGGTTGGTTGAGAGATTCAACCGAACCCTCAAAGGCATGATCATGGGCCTGGACGGTCCAATGAGGCGTAAGTGGGACGTCCTCTTGCCATGCCTGCTCTTCGCTTACCGAGAGGTGCCACAGAAGTCTCTAGGATTCAGCCCCTTTGAGCTTCTGTATGGTCACCCGGTAAGAGGACCTCTGAGTTTGGTAAAGGAAGGCTGGGAGCAATCTCCCAGGAAACCTCCCCAGAATGTATATAGTTACATGCTGGCCTTCCGAAACCAGACTCGGCGTTTCAGGCAACTTGCTGAGGCAAATCTGGAAGCCAGCCAGGAGGAGATGAAGCGGTGGTACGACCGGAATGCCACTCTGGTAGAGCTTCAACCTGGACAAAAGGTGTGGGTCTTGGCCCCAGTGGAGCCGTGTGCACTTCAGGATAAGTGGACAGGTCCATTCGAGGTTGTGGAGCGCAAAAGTCCTATCACCTACTTGGTGGACATGCAGACTCCCAGGAACCCTTTGAGGGTCCTACATGTTAACCGCCTTAAGCCTCACTTAGAGAGGACCGAAGTGGGCATGCTGCTGGCCACTGATGATGGAATGGAAGAGGAGACCGAGCCTCTTCCTGACCTCTTAGTGGCCTCTGAGAAAGATGGGTCAGTGGATGGAGTTAACCTCTCACCCACCCTGACGCCCGAACAACAGGAAGACTGCCGCCACTTGCTGGGACAATTTTCCGACCGATTCTCCCTGGTTCCTGGTGTCACAGATTGGTGCGTCCATGATGTGGACACAGGAGACAGCTTACCTGTGAAGCACAAGGCTTACAGGGTAACTGACAGGGTCAGAGCTTGCATTAAGGAGGAGGTCTCCAAAATGCTTGCGCTAGGGGTGGTTGAGTCCTCCAGCAGTCCTTGGTCCAGCCCCGTGGTCTTGGTCCCAAAGGCTGCTGCGCCGGGAGCCACACCTGAACTCCGGTTCTGTGTGGACTACAGAGGACTCAATTCAGTCACGAAGACTGACGCGCACCCCATCCCCAGAGCTGATGAGCTCATTGATCGGCTGGGGGCTGCCCGGTTCCTCAGTACGTTTGATTTAACGTCTGGGTACTGGCAGATCGCCTTGACCGATGGGGCCAAAGAGAGGTCAGCATTCTCTACACCAGATGGGCACTTCCAGTTCCGAGTCATGCCATTTGGGATGAAGAATGCCCCTGCCACCTTCCAGAGGTTGGTCAACCAGGTACTGGTTGGGCTGGATGCGTTCAGTGCCGCCTACCTGGATGACATCGCAGTGTTCAGTGCCACCTGGCCTGAACACCTGCGCCACCTCTGGGAAGTGTTGATGGCGCTGCGCCGAGCAGGCCTCACGATCAAGGCAAGCAAGTGCCAGATCGGGCAGGGTTCCGTGGTGTACTTGGGACACCAAGTGGGGAGTGGCAAGGTGGCACCCTTGCAACCCAAAATTGAGACCATCCTGGCTTGGGAACCCCCCAAGACGCAGACCGCAGTGAGGGCCTTCCTGGGGCTCACTGGGTACTACAGGAGGTTTGTCAAGGGCTATGGAACGATCGTTGCCCCCTTGACAGAGCTGACTTCGAAGAAGCAGCCCAGGAACGTGATTTGGACTGACACCTGTCAGAAAGCTTTCGACACCCTGAAGACTGCCATGTGCACGGCGCCCGTGCTCTTGGCCCCTGACTTCTCCAAGGAATTCCTAGTGCAGACAGACGCTTCAGAGCATGGTGTAGGGGCTGTTCTTTCACAGATGACTGAGGAGGGCTGGGACCAACCCGTAGCCTTCATCAGTAGGAGGTTACTTCCACGGGAAAGTAGGTGGAGTGCAATTGAGCGAGAAGCCTTTGCTGTGGTCTGGGCGCTGAAGAAGCTAAGACCCTACTTGTTTGGGTCTCACTTCCGGGTTCAGACGGACCACAGGCCCCTCAGATGGTTGATGCAAATGAGGGGTGAAAACCCGAAGCTGTTGAGGTGGTCCATCTCCCTACAGGGTATGGACTTTACGGTGGAACACCGTCCTGGTACAGATCACGCCAACGCTGACGGTCTGTCCAGGTATTTCCGCCTTAGTGACGAGGAACCCCCTGGGCAAGGGTAGTTCTCCCCACATTTCAGCTGGAGGGGACACGAGAGCAAGGACCTTGCGTAAGATTTTTAAAACGCTAAAGCAGACACCCGCCACTCGGTTTATTTGGGGTCCAAAAGACAGGTCAGCATCGAGCCATACGCCCAGGTTTTTTACTTCCTGACGGGGCATAGGTGCTTGCCCTAGGCATGGGGGCCACCATGCCGACGACCAGACTGAAGGACTCCCCCCCACCACGAGTACCTCGGTCTTGTTGCCATTTAATTTCAGGCAATTAGTGGACATCCAGGTTGCAAGATCTTGCATGCAAGCTCTGAAGCTGTCCATAACAAGTCCGGGCGCTCGAGAGAGGGAGATAACCAACTGCGTGTCATCGGCATATGACACGATTTCCAATCCATGACTCGCGGCAATTGAAGCCACTGGAGAGACATAAAGATTAAATAAAGTTGGGCTCAGGGACGATCCCTGGGGAACGCCCTGTCCCAAACCTATGTCTCTAGAGTAGTGATCACCCAGGCGGACTTGGAAGCTTCTCCCAGTTAGGAACGATTGGATCCATTGAAGTGCAGCCTCAGATATTCCTCCGTTATTCAGACACTGTAGCAAGTTGGCATGAGCAACAGTGTCAAATGCTGCACTCAGGTCCAATAGGATGAGGGCCATGGTGTGACCCTCATCCGCCCCCTGACGTAGGGATTCCACCGCCGTCAGTAATGCAGATTCTGTAGAGTGACGGGGACGAAAACCGAATTGAGTATCGTGTAATAAGGTGGCTTTATCAACAAAGTCCATCAGTTGTAGATTGACCGTTTTTTCGGCTACTTTGGCTAAGTATGGTAGGAGAGAAATTGGCCGCAGGTTCTCAAGTTTCTCAAAACTAATGGTAGGTTTCTTCCTTAAAGGTAGGACCACCGCCCTTTTCCAGTCTTTAGGTACTGTCATGGTACTAAAAGACACGTCTAGTAGATGTCTGATGTAAGGTTCTAATACCACCAGACAATCCACTAGACGTTTAGGTGTGGTAGGATCCCGTGGAGAACCCGACCTCACTGATCTACAAATTTTTAGGAAGTCTTCTGGGGGCGGGACGAAAAAGTGGGTCAGTCTGCGTCTATCACCCCATTCCCTGGGGCTTTCGACAAATTCTGTCCCAGTTATAGGCTGCGTTGGGAACGCTGAATAAATTTTGGCTATTTTTTCTGAAAAGAAATCTGCAATTTTATTGCATGATTCGGGGGAACAATCAACTGGGGTATTGATTGATTTTCCGCTCGAAAGAGTTTTATAGAGTGAAAACAGCTCTTTCGTTGAGTTACCAGCTTCACTGATTCTGGACGCATAGTATGCTGCTTTAGATTTTCTGATTTGACCATGGTAAAGTCGTCTGTTAGTCAAGTAGGTGGCTCTAGATTCTTTGGAGAAGGTCCTACGCCAATCTCTTTCGGCTCTTTTCAGTGTGGTTTTCATGGTTCTTAGTTCCACGTTGAACCATGGGGCAGTTTGTTGAACACGGCCCCCGGATTTGGTTTTTTGAAGAGGAGCTGTAACGTCCAGTGCCTCAGAGATGCGATTGCAAAGATTAGTGTTAGCTGTGTCGGCGTCCTCCCCCCCCGGGCTCCCCCCCTTGGTCAGTGCCTCGCAGAATTTAGGCTGGGAGAAAGTAGCCCAATTCCGCCTAAGATGATACAATAATGTTGGCTGCGGGGGTGTGCTTCCAGGAATACGAATGGAGAAAGGGACTAGATAGTGATCCGACCAGGGGATGGGAATAGGGGTTATAGCTTCTATTTCCCCCCAGTTTACAAATATGGGATCCAGCAGGTGACCTAACTGATGTGTCGGACCGCTAACAATTTGATTCAGTTGGAGGGCACCTAAAGCCTGACTGAAATTCTTACTGGCGCGATCTAAGGGGTTATTGAGGTGTAAGTTAAGGTCTCCGAGTACCAAAAATTTGTCATTACGTAAAGCAGTCTCCATAATGCCTTCAACCAGACTTTCCTCAAACTTGGCTATAGGGCCTGGGGGTCTGTAGATTAGCATGCCCTTTATCGTATGGCTATTAGTCACTTTAATAGTGAAACTCCCTGCCTCACAATCCAAGGTGGGAGAACTGTCCAATTGGCATTGCAAGCTTTCTCGAGTTACAATTGCAATGCCCCCTCCTCTGCCTATGGGTCTGTCCTGTCTGTGTATTGTATATCCTACTGGAAGTGCCTCCAGGGCATCGGATGTAGACTCATTGTCTAACCACGTTTCTGTTAGGAATACAAGGTCCCAGTTTTTCTCAGTAAGTAGGTCATATAGATCTAACTTGTGTTTCCTTAATGAGCGTACATTGAGCAGTCCGCAGTGCATGATGTAGTCCTTACTGTTCGTAATCCTACCAAGGTCATAGGAGAAGTGGCAGTGTTCGCAGCCTATGTTGTCTTCTACTCGAAGTTTATGCTTGCAAGAAACATTCACATTTCGGCGTAAGGCAAGTAATTCCTGCTTACTCCACCGTGTGTGATTGTCCCGAGGGGCATGGGGTAAGGCCCTGGACCGTGTACGATCGCGGACGGGCGCAGACGGGCTGGACTTAGGCGCAACTTCGGCGCGATGCCGGCGCGCCCGCTGCGCTCGCCCGCTGCGCGTCCGGGGAAGGCGCATTGAAATAGGGGCGGGAGGCGTGGCCTCGAGAATGGGCGTGTCTGGGGGGTCAAGCGCGCGATGGCCGCAGCGCGATTCTCCACCTCCAACAACGCTCGAATCAGCTGCGCTAGTGCTATCCCAGCTGCAACTAGGTCCGTGGAGTGCAAGTAAGTGCAAAGTACTTTGTTTAAAACACAGAGTAAAATCACAATTTTAAAAATAATCGGCCAGAGTACTCCCGGCTTTCCGCCTCAGGAGGATTTCAACTGTTCTACCGCCACCTGTTGTTTATGCTCTTGGTGGCTCTTTGGTTCAAGACTATTTATGTAAAGATATAATTCAAAATTTGCGAACATACGTGACAAGAGGCGAGGATTATGCTTCTCATTTCTTTACTAAGAAATTGCTCAGCAGCCAATCATATTACAATAAATAAAAACCAAGACTACAATACCCATGAACCCACTGGGTATGACGTAATAACCATAGAGTGTCTTCGTATAAAAGGTCACCAAGAGAATACCACATCCTCTTTCTTTGGTAGTTAGAACAGTTAGAAGAAGAAAAATAGTTCAACATCTGGGAAGAGCTTGGAAGAAAACAACGTAGCTCGATCACTGCAATAAGAGACCAAAAGGTCGGAACAGCTGACTTGATGCTTGAGTCGACATCCCAAAACCGGAACCAGCAGGTATCCAAAAGATAATCGAAGAAAAAGTAGAAGAGCGCAACTCACTTCGGATCAGAACCTGAAAAAATATATAAAGTCGTAATATACCATTCCTAAATGAAGGAAAAAAGGTATAGGGGCATATTAACAACGAGGCGATAAAAAATTATCGCCGCTTTTGCGGCCGTTTTCGGCCGAAAAGCGGCGATCATTTTATCGCAATATCATCAAGGACACGCTAGCGCGTGTTTCCTTGATGTACAGCCCGTTTTTTCACAGCCTCGCCTCGCATCGCTAATGAGACGCAAAAGAGGCGTGGCTGTGAAAACAACACATGTTAATATCGTGAAGGCAGCTTTGCGATATTAACAAGGAGGTGCAGCGATAAAAAAAATCGCGCTACCTCAGCCTTAACTCAGGAATTTAACACCTGTTAAATTCCTGACTAAGGCATACTTTTAATAGGATATGGATTATGCTGATAGGACCACAGGGTCCTATCAGCAATGTTATCGCTGTTTTCAATGGAACATCGCTGGAAAACCAGCGATGTTCCATTGAAAACACCGCTATCGCTGAAATATTATCGCCATAGCGCTATGCGTTGTAAATATAGCGTTATCATGGCGATAATATTCAGCGATAGCTGGCGATAATTTTTCTGTCGCTATGAACGGCCAGCGATAATTATCGCTGGCCGTTGATAATATGCCCCTTACATACTAAGGGGAGGGAAGAAAAAACAAGGAATTCATCCAAATTACATCATAACAATACACAAGAAAAATAGAATGGAAAATTACCATATGCAAAGATATCTATGAAAAATACATGACAGAAAAAATGGGTGGGATAATCCTCGCCTCTGTGTCCTTAATAGAATTGAAAATTCTTGTCACGTATGTTCGCAAATTTTGAACTCTATCTCAGGACTGGAGGCTCCGATTATGCTTGTTCAAAGCTGCGCCACCGCAACAGAAGCAATATAAAATAGGTTTATAATAAAAAGTTTTAAACATAGAGTCAGTTGACCAATCAGCTGCTTTCATAATATCCATTAAGGTCACTCCCATAGAAAAAGCCTTGGAAGCCATTGCTCCACGAGTTGAATGCGCACCCAAAGCTGTAATATCAATACCTGCTTCACCCATGAGCCATCTGACCCATCTTGCTAAGGTAGCCGGGGTCACAGGGCGAAAAGATTTTTGCAACGCAATCAACAATTGACCATGTATATCTTGTCGAAATTGAGCAGTACTTACCTCATAATCCTTAATACATTGCACTACACAAAGTTTTGGATTATTGGGAAAACTCGGGTAAGTGACTGAGGTAGTATTACACTTAGTACGTCTGGAAATAGAAAAAGTAACTCCTTCAGGTGAAAAGGTACGACCTGCAAGATCTAGAGCGCGAACATCAGAAACACGTTTGCAAGAGACCAGACATAACAACATAGTCAACTTTGCAGATAACTGCTTGCGGGATAAGGAATCGTTGGAGGGCCACGCCTCCAAGAAACATAAGACAATAGAAACATCCCATAGAGCAACATATTTCGGACAAGGTGGTTTAACCAACCTGATACCCCTGAGTAATTTAGAAACCAAAGGATGTTCACCAGCAGGTTTACCATTAACAGGAATATGTCCTGCAGAGATGGCAGAGCGGAAATTATTGACAGTCCTATATGCAAGCCCGGAGGAGGCAATAGATGCAAAAAAATTTACAATCAAAGAGACATCTGCTGAAGAGGGATCCACTTCCCGTTGAGCGCACCAATCACACCAACGTTTCCATGCTGCGGCATAACGTTTGTGTGTGTTGGGAGACCAAGCTTCGTTGATAGATCTGGAAGCGTCTCGCGAAAGGCCTGGGATTTGCCAGTGATCCCCGAAACCCGCCATGCCACCAGAAAGAGTTGACCCGACTCTATTAAAGGATGAGGATTGTTGAGAGGATCCAATAACAGATTCCACAGCTGGGGAAGAAGAAGTGGCACTGCACAAGACATCTGCAGAAGAACTGGGAACCAAGCCTGAGCCCTCCAGAGAGGTGTGATCAGAATCAACTCCGTCTGATAAAATTTCATGCGTGCCAGAACCCTGGATATCATGACAAACGGGGGTACAGGCATAACACAGAAGAGACGGCCATGTCTGTAGAAATGCATCCGTGGCCAGAGCCTCCGGATCTGGACGCCAACTGAAAAACCGAGGAAGTTGAGTGTTGAGTCGAGAGGCAAAAAGATCGATCTGGCAGGGGCCCCACATTCGAGACAGGTATCTGAACACCCGAGGGTGAAGTCTCCAGTCGCTGAAATCCTGAAGATGACGAGAATTCTAGTCCGCCACCAGATTGCTGTGACCAGGCAGGTACTCTGCAATCACCGTGATGTTTCTCTGAAGACAGAAGTGCCAAAAATCCTTGGCTATCTCTGCCAGAATCTTGTATTGTATTGTATTGTATTGGTATTTGTACAGCGCATTATCACCCTACGGGTATCCTGGTGCTCTGACAAAACAGATATCACTAATGCTGAGGGAGGGGGCAGGTCGGGGGCCATCAAGCTGCTGGAAAGAGCCAGGTCTTAAGGCTCTTTCCGAATTCCATTAAAGAATCCATCTGTCTAATCCTCAGTGGGAGCTCGTTCCACATCCGAGCACCCACCACACTGAAAGCCCTCCCACCCATCCTAGTCCGTTTAAATCTAGGTTGTGCTAGCAGGTTATTATTATTATTATTAAAAAATTTTATAGAGCGCGTAGTCACCCTGAGGTATCCCAGCGCTAAGGATCCCTACACCTGTGGGGTCGGGAGTGAGAGAAAAAGGGGGGGGGGGGGGGGGACAGCAATTTTAAACAGAATTTTGAGGGAACAAGTGTGTTTTGAGTCGTTTCCTGAATCGCAGGTAGTTCGGTTCTTTCCTCAGGTCTCGGGGGAGAGCATTCCATAGGCGAGCTGTGTGGATCGAGAAGCGTCTTCCACCCGTGCGGGCTTTCTTGAATCTCGGCAAGATGATGAGGGACTCCTTGTCCGATCGGAGGGATCTAGGGGCTTTATACGGTAGTATAAATTTCCTCAGAATGGGGGGGCCCTGATTCTGCAGTAGTCTATGGGCCAGGCTTAAGGCTTTGAATATTACTCGTTCCCTCACTGGAAGCCAGTGAAGGAGCTTCAGAGCAGGTTTGGCTGAAGCTCTGGCAGGGGTGTGCGTGAGGATCCGGGCGGCAGCATTTTGAATTTTCTGTAATTTGTTTAGGGTTGCTTCGGGTGCGCCCAGGTATATAGCATTGCTATAGTCAAGCCTGGACAGTATGAGGCCTTGGATGAGAAGTCTTTGCGATATGGGTGGAAGAAGGGGCAGGATCTTTCTCATCGATTTGAGTAGCCCGAAGCAGGTGCCTGCTACTTTTTTGGCCTGCGTGGAGAATGAAAGGTCTGATTCAATCCATACTCCCAGGCTTTTTACTTCCTGTTTGGGGGCAGGGGGGGGTCCCAAACAGGGTGGCCAGATGTTCAAAGGGAGGGTGAGTCCTTTCTGACCCAGGTTAGCGTTGGAGGAGCGCAACTGTCTCGGGGGGAGATACCATGTAAATCTTTCCTGAAGAGGGACCGGGCCCATCCTGTGTATTGCTTTATGAACCAGACAAAGGGATTTAAAAAGAACCCTTTCTCTGACTGGCAGCCAGTGAAGCTCTCGCAGCTCCTGTGTGGAGGAAGAGTCGCGCCTACCATTTAACGCCAGCTTCGCTGCAGCTGCCTGAACTCTCTGTAGCCCCTGCAGGGTGTATTGGGGGGCTCCTAAATACAAAGAGTTACAGTAGTCCATTCTGCTTAGTACCGTGCTCCTTACGATCGTCGCTCGCATGTCTTCGGGCAGAAGCGGAAGGATCCGGCGTAATAGCCGTAGTAGCCCGAAACATGCGCTGGCTGTCTTACTTGCCTGCGAGTCCAATTGGAGATTACTGTCAAACAGAAAGCCGAGATTACGTATTATACTTGCTGGAACCAGTGGGACCTCATCTGGAGCGAGCCTGAGATCCACCGGTAGATGTTGAATTTGCCTTAGCGGCGAGTAGTACAATAGCTCAGTTTTTTCTCCATTGAACTGCAGGCAGTTTCTCCGTAGCCAGTCTATAGTCAGACTCATGCAGTTTTGAAATTGTTCTAGGGGGACCGCCTGTTTTCCTTCCAGTGAGACAGCCAGTTGCGTATCATTTGCGTAGTTAACTAGATCAACCCCGAACGCCTTGATGATCGAAAATAGTGGCTGTAAATATATGTTAAAAAGAATGGGGCTGATGCTGGAGCCCTGCGGTACTCCAAAAGCTACGGGGTTTTTCCAGAGGAGAACGACCCCAGAGTTACCACTTGATGTCTTCCCACCAGATAGGAGCGGAGCCACTGCAGTGCCCTTTACCCCTATTTCCTCCAAACGCTCCTGCAGAATTGGATGACTTACTGTGTCGAATGCGGCTGACATATCCAGGAGCACCAAAACAGCTGTGCTCCCGTTGTCAGCCCGCATTCGCATGTTGTCCATCATAGTGACCAGGGCTGACTCCGTCCCGTGACCGGGACGGAAGCCGAACTGGTCCCTATCCAGCAAGTAATGTTCCTCTAAATAATCTGAGAGGGATCTGCTCACGGCCTTTTCCAGAATTTTAATAGAAAAAGGGAGGAGAGAGATAGGCCGGAAATTAGCCGGATTAGTTGGATCCAGGGTGGGCTTTTTAATAAGGGGGGACACCACCGCCTGCTTCCAACCCTCTGGAACTGAACCCACTTCCAGAGATTGGTTGCAGATCTGACGCAACCAAGGAAAGGTCAGGTGGCCGTATGACTTCCACACTTTCTGAGGCAGGGAGTCAAGGGGTGAGCCAGAGGAGATACTATAAGCCATAGTGTCGAAAGTAAGATCCGTGAAAAAGGGAAAGGTAGCCAGGGAACAGTGCCGACCCGACATCTCCCTGGTCACCTCTTTATCAGAATCCTGAGCAGCCACTTCGTTGCCCTTGAAAAGGTCGATGATCTTTGCCACTTTATCTTTGAAGTGAGTGGCGATCTCGTCACACAGCTTTTGTGAGGCTACTACTTTGTTCTCCAGGCAATTCGGCGGCGAAATAGTTCTTACGATTCTAAAAAGTTCCTTAACCCCATTTGGTGCTTGCACAATGGATTTGGCATAAACATTAGCCTTACTTTCCAGAATAAGCAGCTTATACCTGCTCTGTGCTGACTTTAATACAAGCTTGTCCCTGTCCAAATATCCCTTCCTCCATTTCCTTTCGGCCTTATTGCAGTGTAGCCTTAGCTGTCTCAGGTCTTCATTGTACCAGTGCGCTGAGATTTTATTCCTAATTTTTATTTTTTTCAACGGAATTAAGTGATCTAAAGCATCAGTGATAAACTCCTTATAGGTGTTATAGTTTGCCTCCACCGTGCTAGAGGCCTGAAATGGGCTCACTGTGGGTGGTGTTAAGAGGGGACCTGTCCTTGCTAATTTAATCCAGTTCCTACCTTTCCGATACAGTACAGCAGTTTTAGCATGGACAGGATAATCAGCTAACTGTATTTTAAAATGGATAAGGTAGTGGTCTGTCTGTCAGACTGGCTGGATGGTGATTTTTTACATAGGTCAGCCAGGCTGACGACCTCGGTGGAACGGCGGCCCCGACGGCATGGCTGAAAGGCTAAATTGACCCCCTGTCTGGCGAAACCCTCCTGGGTCCGACCAGCGCAAGGGTGACTGGCTAATGGCCGGCCGCGGAGGGGTCCCGGCTGGGCTGGCTGGCTCGACCGGCTGACTGAGGGCTTGACGGGAAGAGCAAGAAAACAAAACCCAAAAAAAGTCTGCGGGTCCAAAAACCGTATGCAACAGCCACGTCCCCCACAATCCTTTGCGAAATATCTGCATACAAACTCTCCTTGCATTTCTCTTATCTCTACAGGCATAAAAATATCTATTTTTTAAAATAAATTCTGTTTTCTCAAATTATGGTATACCTTTTTATACCATACTCTCTATTGTACATTGTCACAAGTTGCAGTCTCGCACTAATATAATTAGGCGATTGTATTTCCTGGGTTCACGCAACGGACAAGTAGAAGCTGAAGAGGAAATCTGTAATGTTGAGTGTGTGATAGTTCACTTGCACCTTGTGTGGCAGTGGAAAGTTACGTTCTCAATTTTTGAAGACGTTTCCAGGAGAAAATGTCTAACTGTAGTAATGTCAGAAAGCTCTGTATAATTTTTTAATTCATTGCGTATAGTTTTAGTGTTGTGAAGATTACGTACTGTTTTCTTGTAATATTGAACAATTATAAAAAAATATAGCAATAGCTGTATTTTGGGAGGCGCTTTCACTGGTAATATAGTGATAAAACTACAAAGAAAGGGATTTCCTTGTAGATAGCCCATGGTGGATTTAGCCAAGTAATCCACCTCCCATTGGATTACATGACTAAATCTCAAAATTAGCAGACGTAACCATGGGAGAAGCTTAGTGAAAAAGTGTGCTAACATGCGATTTTGCATGTTAGGTGCTAACATGCGATTTTGCATGTTAGCACCCTGTTGTTGATAGGGCGATATTTTTATCTCCGCTTATTTGGCTTTTAAAGCCAAAAAAGCGGAGATAAAGCACTTGTTAATATGCCCCATAGAACCAGCCTAACAACCACGCTCTTGCTCTGGAAAAAATAAAAATGATTGAATAAAGAGAGAAGCCGCACGTTCCCTATGAGAAGGTACATCGGGCTTTCGAGAGCAGCAGCATGAAATGAGTGACCTGTATAGGTACATCTGCTGTATAATAGGTCTCTATTCCTCATTTTATCCTTGTGTTGTAGAAGGCGCAATGCACCCTGGCCCCATTTCACTCTTCTGCTCTCTAAAACTGCAGCTAAAACGACGATAATGGGCTTGATAATATGCTCTATGGAATTCCAATTGAAGCCCATGTTAAATGTGAAGGACGTCTAACATGGGCTTCGTTTGGAATTCCATAGAGCAGATTAACAAGCCCATTTTCGCCGTTTTAGCGGCAGTTCTGCCGCTAAAGCGGCGATAATTTTATCCCCTGGCTTGATAATATGCCCCTAAGTGACAGCTAGGCTTTTTCATCCTCTCCACCCCTCGCAGGGGCTTGAACCCATAGCCAAAAGCAGGAGCCTGTTTCTGTACCAGGTGATGGCGGCGCAAGCGCTGAACCCACCGTGCTGCCTGTTTGTACTGAAGGAGCCTGACCTCTAGCGGCGGCACAGAGCATTGCACCCTCCCAGCCCCTCACCTGAGATGAGCCCTGCGCCCCCTCCTCTCCCTGAGATGAGCCCTGCACCCCCTCCTCTCCCTGAGATGAGCCCTGCACCCCCTCCCCTGAGATAAGCCCTGCGCTTAGGGTGACCAGCTGTCCCGGTTTTCCCCAAACAGTCCCAGTTTTCGGTGGACTGTCCCGACACATTTCTTCATTTTGCATAAATGTCCCGGTGTTTTGGACAAAAGTAAGGTAATTGCAATTTTAAGGAGGATTGGATGGCATGCTATCCTTACACGGGCTCTTCAGAACAAAGACAAATTAAGAAATGTATTCAGTTTCCGGCAGGCAGCCAGTTCAGGAGGAATTCGGGGTGGGAGAAGGGCTGGAGACAAAGATAATGTTCAGTGAATGTGGCACTGTAAATGTATGCGTGTGTGTGTGTGTGTATATGTGTGCATATATACACACACACGTTTAAAAGTCATGTGTGTGTATATATATATATATATATATATATATATATATATATATATACACTGAAAAAAACATTGGGGCAGATTTACAAGCCCCTTGCGTGACTTTTGCGCTGCAGTTGCGTCACTTTTTTGACGCAACAGCAGTGCAAACAATGCGGCCTATTTACAACATGACGCATCTAGGGAGATCCGTCACGTTGTAAAGCCCTGCGTCACATTATACCTGCGTCAGGTATAATGGGGCAGATTTATGTTTCCTGGCGCATCCCTGCAAATCAGCAAGGATGCGCCAGGAATGATGCGTCACGCAAGTTTACCCTTGCACCACACATGATGCGCCGCATTTACAATGCGGCGCATCATGGCGCAGGAATAAACAGATGTGTGACGCATCCGATGGCGTAAGGTTGGCGCAGTGCTTCAGTTGCGTCGCAAGCGCGACGCAACTCCAGCACTGTTCCAACCTACCCTATCCCTAACATGGTGCGTCAAGCCTTACGCCTGCTTCAAGCAGGCGCAGGGTTTTAGCGCATCAGCGTTGGGAAAGTGACTCAGTCAAATCTTATAGATTTGACTGAGTCACTTTTCAGGGGCGTTCCTGTGACGGAACGCCCCCCCCCTCTGTCGACACGCCCACGTGAAACCTGACGCAGGTTTTACGTGGCGCAGGGCTTTACATCGTGACGCATCTCCATAGATGCGTCACGATGTAAATATGGCGCAATGTGGCGCAGGCTTTACACCGCCGCTGCGTCACAAAAGTGACGCAACGGCGGCGTAAAAGTGGCGCATCTCCAATATAGATCTGCCCCAATGTATGCAGGGTGGTCGTTTCCACGCAGGAAGGCCTCGTAAAAGTGACTCAGTGAAATCTACAAGATTTCACTGCGCCACTTTTAGAACGCCACTGCGTCAAAACCTTACGCCTGCTTCAAGCAGGTGTAAGTAGTGACGCAGTGTAGTGGGAATAGGCCTCAACACGCATTGCTGAAGTTGCGTCGTGCTTGCAACACAACTCCAGCAATGCGTGACTTTTCTGCCACCAGATGCGTCAGAATTTCTGACGCATCTGTCAATACTTGCGCCATAGTGCGCCGTATTGTAAATACGGCGCATCCATGGTGGCGCAAGGGTTTCTAAGGGTGGCGCAGGGAAAGTGACGCATCTGTACAGATGCGTCACTTTCTTGTAAATCTGCCCCATAGGTTTCAGGGCTGTTATAGTTAGCTGGACATTTCACTCGTACAAAACCATTGAAATTCCTCAGTTATAGTTAGTTGTACTCACTATAAGTCGAGCGCCCGCAATCCACTGCTGATATTACATCATTCATGACATGGTCAGTGACATTACTGATGACATCACTGATGACATCTCAAATGACATCACTGATGACATCATCCAGTGAATTTGGTTCGTTAGTTAAATATGTATGATATATATAGCAATCTGCATTGAAGAATGAGTGGATATATAAATATAAATATCTGGGTGGAGGATTTAGTAGCAGTGTGATTGACTGTTTACCTGACTATTTTATAGTGTCTCACTAAATATATTGGATAGTGACTAAACTGTGTGAATATCTGTATCACTTTGTCAGATGTTGTGTAAACTGCTGTACCAGTTGGTTACTAGCTATGTGAAAGTCTATATTAGTTGTTGATTTGTGGTAAATATTTAAATTACCTGTACTATTTTTTATGCGGTAAAGTTCAATAAGAATAACTCAGAAAAATAAGAGGCAGAATCCGTGGTATTTGAGGTTTTAAAAGGGCTTTTATTCCTTACAAAGGAATTGGTTCGAACCAGGCAATCGGGTTCCGTCACCACGAAGGTTCAGGAAGGGATCGGCAATACATTATTGACAGGTAATCATATATATAGTAAAATGCATTACAGTAAAGACAAATGCAGGAGGCGTAACAGCTGATAGGAAAGATAAGAATACACATACGTAATGAAAAAGGCGTTACAATAGGCGTGCATAAGGGCGTATACTAGAAACGTCATTATGAGGATGTCACAGGTGGGTGGATCCATAAGAGAATCCTGCAATGTCAGCAGAAATATATGGCAGAGATGCGCGCGCAGCTGCATGACGTGTGATTGACGTGTAACTGGAGGGTGAAGGGAACTTGACATTTAGCCCTACATGAGGAGACAGAAGTCTGGGATGTCAGAACAACCTAATCCCAAATCGTATCTAATATCTTGTGTTTAAGGACTGTATTATCTGGAAGGAAAGGTCTCTCGAGCAAGAGCTATTCTATACTGACTGCTAGTGCGTGTATAAGCGTCTATGTGTCTACATGAGATGCGAGGGGGCATGGGCCTACCATGGTAACAGGAGCTATGAATTACTTGCATGGAGACAGTAAGGCTGGGCCCTTTGCTCTGCAGCTGGAAGGATGTTTACCTAAACTACTAGACAGGAATGTATTGGGTGAGGAGCGGAGCAGATAACTTGAAGGCGAAATACAGTCTTGGCAGGCAACAGGCCGAGCCAGGCACCGTTTAGCCTCGCAGGGAGTAAAACAAAGGTCATGGATACAGATGCGAGTTCAGGCTGGAGCTTTCAGAGGCAGAAGGCAGGAAAAGGCTCGATGGCAGAATTCAGGGCCTACTCGCCAGAGCTGTAAAACGTGAAAGGTGCACCATATAAAGTCGGTGGCCAAGCATACTTAAGAACGGAATATCCGACCCATTCATGGTGGATCTGAAAGAGGGTATGTTAACGTTGGACGCACATGTATTTGCGTCTTCATAGCTAGAAGTGGAGGGAACATACATGTACATGTAGCACGTACATGGAGCCGTTGGGGTCTAAGATAGGGGACACAATTGATCATAAAAATTCATATTTCCTCATTCCCTCCTTGTCCCCTACGGACCCTTCATGAAATATCGATCTTCATTAATCCATCAATCTGTTCATATAACATCATTTGCTCTTCTTTCTTCTTACGAGATCTTGAATGAAAACTTGAATGTGGAATACACGATGTGGCACACAGACCACAAATCGCTGGCCCACATTGTAGACACAGGCAACAACTGAATATTATGAGAAAGCCAATACCTAGGAAGGATAGGATCCTCCATCCCCAGGCTGACAACACGCTCCAGAGCCAACCGGACCAAGTCCAGGTGCCTGGATTCTGGTGTATCTGGCTTACAATCTTATGGAGACGAGTTATGGCTTTATATACTGATGGCGCGTTTTCTGGAATGAAAATACAGCAACTTGATCCGATGACTCTACAGGCTCCGCCCCTATCGGCTAGGATGACGTCAAGGACAAGACGATTTTGAAGAACAACAATCCGCATTGCAGACTGCTCCTCTGTTAAGTTGCCTAGGGCGGAAGTAGTTTCATTCACTACTGCTTCAAGCGTTCTGGTTAATCTACGTATCAGTTTACTATTAGTGACAACACCTATGTAGGGAAAGAAACCTTTATTGAAATCTGTGTATTGCTCCCATGCCGTTTCAGTGTAGTCGACAATCGGGAGATCTCTCTGGGGTCTATTGTGTACTAAATGGGTATGCCTATGATAATCAGGAGGGGCTAGGAAAACAGGTGGCAAAAGGAATGCAATGTAACAGGTACCATCCCAATCTGGAGGTAAACGTATATATGCGGTATGACCACATATGAAGTAGGAATGACGGGAAGCTCTAAATGTAGACTTGCCTTGATCACTGAATTCGATCACAGTAGTGCATTTACTATGACCCATGTATACTGAACCATTCTTTCTTACACATAATTCACCTTTAACTGGAAATACTGACATAGCAGGCAAGACTGGTGTAGCTTCCGATTCAACATTCAGAATCATGAGGGTAAGTGTAAAGTTACCTAATCCATATACTTCATTTTCTAGATCAGTTCCTGTCTTAGTGGGAAGTCCCTCCTTGTTAGGGTAACAGACTTTAAGCAAAACTAAGTTCAGGTTTCTCCATACCCAGTTGTCTTGGTAAACTACGGAATTTAAATCTAAAGAGTTAATCAAACTAAACCATGCTCCACAGGAGCCATTGTGTGTGAATGGATACGGAAAGAGGGGCAGAACTCCCTTGTATTTCTGGTAGGGAGGGAGTCGGCCACATATCCAACAGTTTGTAGCGTTACTGGTCAGATGGGAGTGATGTAACATACTAATGAATGTGTTGTTACGCAGCGCAAATCTGTAGGACAACTCATGTGGAGGTAATTCACTAAAAGAATGTTCGGCAGTAACATTGAAAGCACGCTTAAAAATAGGATAGTATATGTGCAACAGTATACTGGCAGTAATAATCAAAAAGCTTAGAAAAAACATAATCAACAATGTCACTACACAGTGACTATGAAGTGATTTACAGTATTCATGTTTCTTGAGCTGTTTCTGTCTATTTCTCTCTCTATTTCGGTCTAGAGGATACATGTCAGAGACTAATTTAACCGATTCACCTTGGAGAGGACTTAAACAATCAAATTGTCTGACTTGCTAGACCTTAGTTTCAGTTTGTATTCTTGTTGTTCGGTTTTCTCAACCAGGGGGAGTTTTGAGTCAGTCTGTGAGGGAATGCAGGGCTGAGAGTTCAAGTCAGAACGTAGTCCATGAAATGTCTTGATATGGCTCGAGTGTAGCCAACCCTTGCGACCCTCAATCTTCACTGCTGTCCTCGTCGTGAGGATTACCAATTTTGGCGTTTGCCAGCGAGGCTCCAGCGGGCTCCTCCTGTCGAAGTTTCTAACGAGGACAAAGTCCCCCGGAACCACTTCGTGGGGCTTCACCTCAGTGTTATCGGGAAAGGCTGCAGCTACCTGTGAACGACAAGATTGTAGTGCAGACATCAAGGAAGCAAGGTAATCTGTCAGCATATTACAATCAACATCAGTGATTTTACGAGGTATAGGCGTCCCCCACATATTTGGTGGCCTACCGAAGACCACCTCGTACGGGGATAGCCCTGTTCGAGAATGTGCTACCATTCTCATGTAAAAGAGAGCAACTGGTAAAGCTACTATCCAGTCGACACCTTTTTCTCTACAGATTTTAGAAAGTCGTATTTTCAGAGTCTGGTTATGACGCTCCACGAGACCTGCTGCCTCGGGATGCCGGACACAGTGGAATTTCCATTGATAACCTAACAAGAGTGAAATGTGTTTCATTAGCTCGGATGAGAACGGCTGGCCGTTATCTGAATACACAGCACGGGGCAAACCATACCGTGGGAAGAATTCACGAACCAGTTGCTTGGCAGTGGTCGGAGCAGTGTAATCTGAGACTGGGTAGGCTTCTGTCCAACGGGAAAGTGCACATACAACTACGAGGACATATTTGAATCCTCGACAACGTTCCATCTGGATATAATCCATCTGGAGGACTTCAAAAGGGTGATCGGGAGGTTGGAATCCACCTTGTTCTACGGAAATGCTTTTACCTGGGTTGAACTGACAACAAATCATGCAAGTACGCACTTTCTGTTTGGCTGCTGCTCGTAAATGTTTGTTGAACCAAATGTGTTGAATACTATCTAGCATAGCTTTTTCTCCCAGGTGCGCGGGACTATGTATTGTGTTTATGATAACTTGAACCATGGAGTCGGGGAGAAACCATATAGATTTTCCCTTCGTCATCCATCCCTGATCTGTTTGGATCCCTCCTAATTCAGTCCATTTCTTTATTTCCTCTGGTGTAGCATGTGTCTGTATGTCAATTACATCAAGGGCGGGATCCTTAACTGTCATGCAGTGTGTCGGTGTCGGAACTATAGTCTTTGTCATGTCAGTTGCATGAGTCCGATTCTGAGCTGTCTGTTTAGCTGTTCGGTCTGCTAGGTCGTTACCCTGGGAAATAATGTCGGTGACTTTAGTATGGGCTTTGCACTTCATGATAGATATCGCAGTAGGTAGATGTATTGCATCTAATAGAGCTTGAATGAGGGGACCGTGTCGAATGTTGGCACCATGAGAAGTCAAATAACCTCTCTCTCGCCAAAGGACTCCGAAGTCATGGACAACCCCGAATGCATAACGCGAATCTGTGTATATGTTGACTTTCTTATTTTTGGCTTGAATACAGGCTTGTGTCAGAGCGATGAGCTCTGCTGCTTGAGCTGACAAAGTGTCAATACAATTGGTTTCAATAACTTCAATGTCTGTTGTGACTGCATAAGCGGCCACTAATTTTCCTGTACTGGTTCTCATGCACGAACCATCTACATAGAATGTCAGGTCTGGATCTGATAATGGAACGTCTGTCAGGTCTTGTCTGGGTTTCGTCGTAATATTAATGACTTCAATACAATCATGTGTCAATGGGTCTGTTCCACTTAATGGTAAAAGTGTGGCAGGATTTCATGTACTACAACGTCTAATTTCTATGTGTGGCTGGAACAATGTTAGTTCGTAACCTGTCAGTCGTGCTATAGTCAAGTGTTGTGTTTGTGTCCGGTTCAAGAGAACCTCCACTGCGTGTGGTACTTGTACTGTCAATTGATGTCCCAATACTATGGCATCGCTTTGTCTGATCGCTAAAGCTGTCGCTGCGACTGATTTCAGGCACGCAGGCAGAGCCTGGGCTACTGGGTCTAATGTGCTAGAAAAATAAGCACACGGTTTGTGTGAACCTGCTTGTTCCTGAGTGAGTACTAACAAGGCAGTACCTTCACGTTCTGTAACAAAAAGTGTAAAAGGCTTACTGTAACATGGTGTAGCTAAAACAGGTGCTTGACATAAGGCTTTCTTTAAGTCTTCAAAAGCTTGTGTATGTACTTGAGTCCAAGGGAGGCCAGTCGATGTCGCTGCCTCCTGGGTTGTCAACTGAATGAGTGGTTTTGCTAGAAATGCGTATTGGGGAATCCACTGTCTACAGTACGAAGTGAGGCCTATGAAGGCCCGTACCTCCTTTTGTGTCTTGGGTGGTGGCATGTTTATAATTAACTGGATGCGGTCAGGTGTGAGCTGTCTCTCCCCTTGGACAGCAAGTGCCCAAGGTACACAACTTGCTGGACACAGAATTGTAGCTTCGAAGGGGACACCTTGTGTCCCTTGTCGGCCAGAAAATGTAAAACCGTCAGTGATGCTTTTTCACATTCGGGTTCGCTTCGAGCGGTGATCAGCAGATCATCGACATACTGAAGCAGGGCAGTGTTAACTGGCATGTAGATACTGTCAAGTTGTCTTTTCAGTGCTTGGCTATAGATGCTGGGGCTTTCTGTGAATCCTTGAGGTGCGCGTGTAAATTTGAAGCTTCGTCCATTTAAACAGAATCCGAACAAATATTGACTTTCCGGATCTATTGGGATGCTAAAGAAGGCGTTCTTGAGGTCAATTACAGTGAAGAACGTTGCTTCGGAATCAATAGCTGTTAGTAATGAAGAGATATCTGGGACCACGGGGTATTGTGGTACAATGCATTTATTTAATTCGCGCAGATCAATAACTAATCTATATACTGGGGGTGCTTTTGGATCAGTTCGTTTAAGAATCGGAATGATCGGAGAATTACATACATTGGAGTCGGTTTCCACAACCACTCCTTGTGCAATGAGCTCGTCAATGATTTGCAGCAAAGCCACGACAGCATCTGGAGGTAACTTGTATTGTCTCATTCGTGGTAATACCACTCCTGTTTTAAGTGTGACTCGATATGGTGTAATGTGCATACAACCTACATCAGTGGGGCCTTGTGCCCATAAATGTGCAGGCAGATTCTGTAACCGGTGAGCCATGTCTCTAAATACATAGTGACCTTTAAAGTCACGCAAAAATAGTCGTACTCCTTCCGGAGAACAACATATTACAGCCCCTAGAGCTTTCAGTGTCTTTATACCTAACAAGTTTTCTGGACATGATTTTGTAAGCAATAAATCTGTAGTCCGTGTCAATGGACCAACTGCAAGTGGAAGCGGTTGCGATACTTCATTAATAATAGGCTTTCCTGAAAAACCAAGGGAAATATTCTGTGAGCCTGAGAGGGGTGCCCCTGGAACCTCGTTGTGACTTATAGTTGTTCTGCTTGCCCCTGTGTCAACTAGAAACTTTCTGTCTTTCCCTAATACTTGACTATGTACATAAGGTCCCTCCTGATCTACAGGAACCTCAATAAGGGGTATGCCAACTTCCCTCTCTAGGCTGTATCATGTGTATCGCTGATACTCGGGATAATCATTTTGTGCATACTGGTACATCTGTTGTGTCGTGTTTTGTGTTGCAGCAATAGGCTGTGGCTGTGATACTGCTACGGTCTGTTGTGGAACTGGCATAGGCTGTACATGCTGAGGTACTGGCTGCTGGATCTGATCCTGTCTAGGTGGACGTGGTCTCTCCTTGGTTTTACCCGTAGAGATATTGTGTTTCAGAACTGCACAATCGTTTATATAATGACCTGGCTGTTTACAATAGTTGCATGTTCCTTTTACAGGAACCGCTGAATTACTGGACTGTGTCGCACTCTTTTTATGGCTGTCAGCTGGGACTGACTGAGCAACGAGCATTTTCATTTTTGTATCTTTCATACGTCTGTGTTCGTGTTCTTGTTCTTCTCTAATTCTATTCTGGTGATACTGTAACATTTGTAACATCTGTGAAGGGGTGTTAGCTTGCCAAGTGCTCTCGACTTTCAATACTCTGTTCTTGACCTGGGACAGGGAATTCTCGACTAGTTTTGTTACAAAAAGATGTGGATATGACTCGCTATTTGCTTTTAGGCCACTATTAATACCAAAACATTTTTCAAATCGGGAATAAAAATCACTAGTGTCTTCGTCGGGTTTCTGTTTACATGCTGAGATTGCACCCCAGTCTTCCTTTTTCGTAGTTAATAAACGTGGCAATACTTGTACTAACAATCCTGGCAATGCTTTAGTTTTGTCCCCAAGCCCTCGTCCTGCAGTTCGGGTATTCTCTTCGTTTTCTAATGCGGTCCAATCAATCTTTTGGTCTCCCACCTCCCACTCTTTTTCTTTGAGTTTCTCATAAATACCGGCAGGCAATAATACTTTTAATATTTTCATAATGTCAGGATAGGTATAATCACCCATTAGCAACATGTCTTTTATTTCTCGGTGAAAACCTGCTGGATCTTTATCATGGCTCGGTACTAATTTTTTCATTTCCAATAGTTCTATTTTAGTTATGGGCGTGTACACAAACACGCGCGAAAAAGAATCATCCACATTTTTAACTGGGTGCACTCTCGTAAGGGATTCTGTCTGTCTATGTAATACATTTTTCTTTCCATGAAGGGAGCTGAATCATGCTCTGGACATAGGAAGGCACTATATCTGTGCCGATGTTCTAGAATTTCTTTAATTAGATCGGTGCCCATACCTCTCCATTTATTCGTGAGTAATTCTATCAGTATATCAGGTAGGGGACCAGGATCAGAGTGTTGGCTTTTATACAGTATAAGGAGGTGTTGTATCATGTATATACCAGTTAAACGCTGTTCGTCTGGTGTAAGATTCAGAAACGTGTGTGCTAACGCATCATCACCGTATTTCTCAGAACTGTCAGCCCATTGTACTGCTGACCTGGCTAATTCTTGTTCATCCATGGAATCGAGCACATGGTACCCCCTTCGTTCTCGAAGTAATTTATCAGTAGCCTGAAATAAGTGTTCAGGGGTCCTGGGATTTGACATAGCTGCTTGAAAAATTCTGTTACATCCTGGACGTGTCGGACGTATTGCATTATTAAAAGATCTTCCCTTACCTACATAAGCTATCATTTCTCTAGCTGGTAATTCTAATTGTCCTGTGGTTATTTCTGACTGTTCTTCCTCTTCTCCCTCTGATTCAGTTTTATCTGCCTCTACTCTTCTTTCATGTATTCGTTCTACTTCTTTTCTGATCTTTCGGCACATAACTTCTATACTCTTCTGTTTATCATGTTTTCCATCTGCTACATTCTGACCCCATCTGGTAAGTACTTGCATTTCATCCGGATCTACCTCAGGCCTATCTCTGTTTCTGATCAAGCAGTTTATGAAGAAACGTAACAATAGTTTTTGCATGTCCACTTTCTGATATTCTAGGGCTTCGCCAATACTTTCAGGACCTTGCCCTGTTTGGATAAAATGATATATTTTGTCTAGATGACCAATCATTCCTGGTAGCGTCATTAGGTAGTTCGAAACTCGTCGTAAACGTACTGATGATAGCAACATTCTGTCGTGTTTACCGGGCACTGGATCATATCTACAATCTGTAAGAGGCTCACTAAATATATTGTGATTAGCTGTTTGAGGTGTACGTTGGTGTGCTAAATCCCTATAAGTCAATCTAGGTGCTGGCGGTGGTGTGGAAAAACCTCCTGTCGCACCTCCTGTCGCACCTCCTGAGGTGCCAAGTCCAAAAGGATTTGTTGGGTGTAAGGTAGGGAAAACAGGTGCAGGAAGAACAGGCGGAATGTTTGAAACGTGAGGAGGAGTTTGCTGCTGCGGAGATGGGGGCAGATGATCTTGGGGTTGAGCGTCGTCAGCAGGTGGTGCGCGTTGACGCGCAACATTAACATATTCGGGGGCTGCATCGTCTAAATAGGAAGAAAGGAAAATGTCCTTTGCGGTCTTGGGATGTACTTTAATCGGAAGTAATGGAGGTGGCAGATCTTTTGGTACCTCCAGAGTGGCCTTAGGTAAACCCTCGGCCAGAAGAGGATACATACCATTCATAAGAGTGTTTCGTTGTCTGTCTACTTGTTCTGTTTTTACTCGGATACCTTCCTCAATTAATATGTTTTCTCGGGCTTTGTCTGAATTCTCCCTACTTTTCTCTTCCTTTCTGAACGCTTTCTCTGTGCGTCTATGCGATTCTTTACGCCATAATTCAATGGTATCTTTCTGTGACTGTCTGGCTTTCTTTTTCCATAATAATTCTTCTACTCTCATGATGCAATCTGCATCCCATGTCCCAGCGGCGGGCCATCTCTGACTCTCTGCTAAATCCTTGGTGTAGTCCACCCATAAATCAAGATATAATACGGCATCTAGGCCATGTTTATGGTACATAAAGTACCCTGGAGTGTCCCTAGGTGGAATGGGAACGGCTTCTTCGAGTATCCCTTTTCTAGTTTTTATCTGTCTTAATTTTGAAAAGAACGACATCTTTAAACCTTGCTACTTGATTCTTACTCGAACTTGAACACAATTAATACAATAAACACAATAATGAAGATCGAACAATCACTCATACCACAATTTTTGAAACATATTAAAACATTTAACATTTAAAACGAACAACGATAATTAGAATAGAATCAGTTACTGACATAATACTAGATATACTGGATGTACTGCTAAACAGTACAGATACACTGCTGAAACAGTGCAGACCGGATCTGTGTACCCAAACCCGTCTTGACCGGCACAAACTAATGCGCACGTCTAAATGCGTCCCCAGCAACGGTACTCACCGGGAAGCACGGAACGGAAGGCCTCGGGACTGAACTGGACTGGATCGGACTGGACTCGACTCGACTCGTGACATAGGTACTTCGGAACTTCGGAACCTGGTGGGCCTCTGTATACCTCGGATCTTGCTCTCTCAGCTAGGCTCTGGTCGGGATCCTCCGCACTCCTCACCGCCTCGTCTGGGTGTTGATCGCAGCCTCAGTCACCTCCGCTTGGCCGGAGGGAGATACAGGAAATCCTGCGGGTACGCGTAGTTGTCCGTCCGGCTGTGGCAGGAGACCGGGCCTGCAACGCACCTCCGGCGCGTGAGGTGGGGGAAGGTGTCCCTGTTCGGGCGCCAATTATGTGGTAAATATTTAAATTACCTGTACTATTTTTTATGCGGTAAAGTTCAATAAGAATAACTCAGAAAAATAAGAGGCAGAATCCGTGGTATTTGAGGTTTTAAAAGGGCTTTTATTCCTTACAAAGGAATTGGTTCGAACCAGGCAATCGGGTTCCGTCACCACGAAGGTTCAGGAAGGGATCGGCAATACATTATTGACAGGTAATCATATATATAGTAAAATGCATTACAGTAAAGACAAATGCAGGAGGCGTAACAGCTGATAGGAAAGATAAGAATACACATACGTAATGAAAAAGGCGTTACAATAGGCGTGCATAAGGGCGTATACTAGAAACGTCATTATGAGGATGTCACAGGTGGGTGGATCCATAAGAGAATCCTGCAATGTCAGCAGAAATATATGGCAGAGATGCGCGCGCAGCTGCATGACGTGTGATTGACGTGTAACTGGAGGGTGAAGGGAACTTGACATTTAGCCCTACATGAGGAGACAGAAGACTGGGATGTCAGAACAACCTAATCCCAAATCGTATCTAATATCTTGTGTTTAAGGAACTGTATTATCTGGAAGGAAAGGTCTCTCGAGCAAGAGCTATTCTATACTGACTGCTAGTGCGTGTATAAGCGTCTATGTGTCTACATGAGATGCGAGGGGGCATGGGCCTACCATGGTAACAGGAGCTATGAATTACTTGCATGGAGACAGTAAGGCTGGGCCCTTTGCTCTGCAGCTGGAAGGATGTTTACCTAAACTACTAGACAGGAATGTATTGGGTGAGGAGCGGAGCAGATAACTTGAAGGCGAAATACAGTCTTGGCAGGCAACAGGCCGAGCCAGGCACCGTTTAGCCTCGCAGGGAGTAAAACAAAGGTCATGGATACAGATGCGAGTTCAGGCTGGAGCTTTCAGAGGCAGAAGGCAGGAAAAGGCTCGATGGCAGAATTCAGGGCCTACTCGCCAGAGCTGTAAAACGTGAAAGGTGCACCATATAAAGTCGGTGGCCAAGCATACTTAAGAACGGAATATCCGACCCATTCATGGTGGATCTGAAAGAGGGTATGTTAACGTTGGACGCACATGTATTTGCGTCTTCATAGCTGGAAGTGGAGGGAACATACATGTACATGTAGCACGTACATGGAGCCGTTGGGGTCTAAGATAGGGGACACAATTGATCATAAAAATTCATATTTCCTCAGATTAGTTAACTGAGTATTTGTATGGGAGAGTACATGTGTGTGTGGTTCGGTGGGGGGTGTGTGACTGCCGAAATATGTGTGAATAGTTGATTCAGTAGGTATATGAGGTAAAGAATACATGTTATAACAGTTGTTTGGGTGAGTGAATACCTTTATGGGTGTACTGATGAGCAAATATATCTCTTAATGGTACATGTCCAACAAACTAGAAAAATAAAAGGCAGTGTATGTGACAGTTGTTGTATATAAATAAGTATACATAAGACTCAGTGATTGTATGAGTGATTGTATGGATAACTGTATACTTGTAATAGTGATTTTATAACACACTAAGTATGAGTTACTATCTATATGAATAAATGAAGTGGTGTTTGTATATGTGTGTAGCTGAATAAATGTAAGTAGGATTCGTTGTTTGCATAAATGAGTAGGATGACTGCATAAGTGAATAGGATGTGTGCTGGTGTGTAATGTCGATATAGGTGTATAAGTATATTTGATAGTGTTCTATTGATCATTGACAGCATGTATGAGTGAATCTATAGGTAAGTGATTAGATGCGTGTGTAGATCTAGGAATCACTGAGTGGGCTTTTAGAAACTTGTATTGGTGTCTTAATGGATTCAAATATACTTTGTATTTTACAGTGAGTGATGAAAGGTTATACTTGAGTACGATGAGGTATATCTGATTGTCACGTGGATGATGTCATCAGTGATGTCATCAGTGATGTCATTTGAGATGTCATCAGTGATGTCACTGACCATGTCATGAATGATGTAATATGTGACATCATCAGCAGTGGATTGCGGGCGCACGAGTTATAGTGAGTACAACTAACTATAACGGAGGAATTTCAATGGTTTTGTACGAGTGAAATGTCCAGCTAACTATAACAGCCCTGAAACCTATGGTTTTTTCAGTGAATTTCTAAGGTTTTTTAAATGCTAATTCCTAACTATAACATGTCTGAAACCTATGGTTTTTTCAGTGAATTTCGAAGGTTTTTTAAAAGATAGTTTTTAAATGTAATAATAGTTATATGTATTTTTTATACTGATTTTTACAGTTTTTTAACTGTTATTTTTACATATTTTATTTTTTAAATTACATTATATATTTTAATATAAATGGAAATAAAAATGTTTTTTAAACTATTGAAACTGAAATATTGTTTTTTTTTGTTGAATGTATAAGTGCAGAACTATAAGTGTGTTGGGGGCATCTCATCAACGGCCAGCGATAATTATCGCTGGCCGCTCTTAGCGTTAAAATGCTTAACGCCGGCTATCGCAGATAATTATCGCCATGCTAGCGCTGTATTAACAACGCTCAGCGCAATGACGATAATTATCCTAGCAATAGCGATGTTTGCCATGTTACATCGCTGGTTTTCCAGCGATGTTCCGTGGAAAACGGCGATACCCTTGATAATAGGGGCCTGTGGTCTTAGCCACACAATCCACCCCCCATGTTAAGTATGACTTAGTCAGGAATTTAACAGACGTTAAATTCCTGCGTTAAGGCATACATAGCGCGATTTAAATAATCGCTTCCCCGCATTGTAAATATCACAAAGCTGCCTTCGTGATATTTACCAATGTTGTTTCCACAGACACGCCTACTTTGCATCTCATTAGCGATGCAAAGTTACGCGTGCTGGAAACGGGAGCAAAATCAGCAAAACACGCGATAGCGTGTCTTTGCTGATAAGGTGATAAAATTATCGCCACTTTTCGACCGAAAACGGCCGCAAAAGCGGCGATAATTTGTTATCGCCGCATTGTTAATATGCCCCTTGGTTAGTTAGGATACTGCATGCATAGTGGATAGGGGTTTGAGGCAGTCCATGTGCTAATGCCAGGCTTGCTGCATGAGGGATACTGACTGAATGATTAGAGTACTGCAAGGAGAGTGCCTGGGTGAATTTATAAGTGTTAGAATTACTTTTCAGAATCAGTACTGGGCTGAAAGATGCAGCACTGAGGTCTCTCCTAATAACAGGTGAGTAAATCGGAATTTGTAGTGCAGCTGATTTCAGATGAATATTTTAAAGTTCCAAAACTGGACACTTAGAAAAATTTCCAAGTTAAACCAGTCAATGTTAGCCTATGGAAGGAAATTCAAGTTACTGGTATGTACGGTTAGAATTACTTTTCAGGATCAGTACTCGGCTCAAAGATGCAGCAATGAGGTCTCTCCATGTTCAGGGGAGTACTATTAAACAGGAACAGGAGTGGGAGCACACCGCTTCAAATCCCAGCAAGGTTCGCCTCTGGCATTGTAGTAAATGCAGTTTCAGTTACTTGCTTGCTTCAAGACTGTTCGAGTGTTTCGCCACCGATGGCGCAGATAGTGCTGATCTTTAGACACATGGTTCTGGTTCTTTAACCGTCATCAGTAGAGATTACAGTCTTTCAAATGTGGAGTTTGCTGAGTAGGCTGCCAACATCTTTCTCAGGTCAGGTACCTCTCACAGGCATGCAGGTGCTTCATGCACGAGCTCGTCAGCTCAATGACTCACGGGAATACTATTAAACAGGAACAGGGGTGGTAGCACACCGCTTCACCTCCCAGCAAGGTTTGCCCCCTGGCATTGTGGTAAATGCAGTTTCGGTTACTTGCTTGCTTCAAGAGTGTTCGAGTGTTTCGCCACAGTTGGCGCAGATAGTGCTGATCTCTAGACACGTGTTTCTGGTTCTTTAACCGTCATCAGTAGCGATTACAGTCTTTGAAATCTGGGGTTTGCTGAGTAGGCTGCCAACATCTTTCTCAGGTCAGGTACCTCTCCCAGGCATGCGGGTGCTTCATCCACCAGCTCGTCAGCTCAATGACTCACGGGAGAACTATTAAACAGGAACAGGGGTGGGAGCACACCGCTTCACTTCCCAGTAAGATTCGCCTCTGGCATTGAGGTAAATGCAGTTTTGGTTACTTGCTTGCTTCAAGAGTGTTGGAGTGTTTCGCCACAGTTGGCGCAGATAGTGCTGATCTCTAGACACGTGTTTCTGGTTCTTTAACCGTCATCAGTAGAGATTGCAGTCTTTCAAATTTGCGGTTTGCTGAGTAGGCTGCCAACATCTTTCTCAGGTCTGGTACATCTCACAGGCATGCGGGTGCTTCATTCACAAGCTCATCAGCTCAATGACTCACAAGAGTACTATTAAACTGGAACAGGGGTGGGAGCACACCGCTTCACCTCCAGCAAGGTTCGCCCCTGGCATTGTGGTAAATGCAGTTTCGGTTACTTACTTGCTTCAAGAGTGTTTGAGTGTTTCGCCACAGTTGGCGCAGATAGTGCTGCTCTCTAGACACGTGTTTCTGGTTCTTTAACCATCATCAGTAGAGATTACAGTCTTTCAAATGTGGGGTTTGCTGAGTAGGCTGCCAAAATCTTTCTCAGGTCAGGTACGTCTCACAGGCATGCGGGTGCTTCATGCACGAGCTCGTCAGCTCAATGACTCATGGGAGTACTGTTAAACAGGAACAGGGGTGGAAGCACACCGCTTCACCTCCCAGCAAGGTTCGCCCCTGGCATTGTGGTAAATGCAGTTTCAGTTACTTGCTTGCTTCAAGAGTGTTCGAGTGTTTCGTCACAGTTGACGCAGATAGTGCTGATCTCTAGACACGTGTTTCTGGTTCTTTAACTGTCATCAGTAGAGATTGCAGTCTTTGAAATCTGGGGTTTGCTGAGAAGGCTGCCAACAACTTTCTCAGGTCAGGTACCTCTCACAGGCATGTGGGTGCTTCATCCACCAGCTCGTCAGCTCAATGACTCACAGGAGAACTATTAAACAGGAACAGGGGTGGGAGCACACCACTTCACCTCCCAGCAAGGTTCGCCTCTGGCATTGAGGTAAATGCAGTTTTGGTTACTTGCTTGCTTCAAGAGTGTTGGAGTGTTTCGCCACAGTTGGCGCAGATAGTGCTGATCTCTAGACACGTGTTTCTGGTTCTTTAACCGTCATCAGTAGAGATTACAGTCTTTCAAATGTGGGGTTTGCTGAGTAGGCTGCCAACATCTTTCTCAGGTCAGGTACGTCTCACAGGCATGCGGGTGCTTCATGCACGAGCTCGTCAGCTCAATGACTCACTGGAGACTATTAAACAGGAACAGGGGTGGGAGCACACCGCTTCACCTCCCAGCAAGGTTCGCCCCTGGCATTATGGTAAATGCCGTTTCAGTTACTTGCTTGCTTCAAGAGTGTTTGAGTGTTTCGTCACAGTTGGCGCAGATAGTGCTGATCTCTAGACACGTGTTTCTGGTTCTTTAACCGTCATCAGTAGAGATTACAGTCTTTGAAATCTGGGGTTTGCTGAGTAGGCTGTCAACATCTTTCTCAGGTCAGGTACCTCTCACAGGCATGCGGGTGCTTCATCCACGAGCTTATCAGCTCAATGACTCATGGGAGTACTATTAAACAGGAACAGGGGTGGGAGCACACCGCTTCACCTCCAGCAAGGTTCGCCTCTGGCATTGAGGTAAATGCAGTTTTGGATACTTGCTAGCTTCAAGAGTGTTGTTGGAGTGTTTCGCCACAATTGGCGCAGATAGTGCTGATCTCTAGATACGTGTTTCTGGTTCTTTAACCGTCATCAGTAGAGATTACAGTCTTTCAAATGTGGGGTTTGCTGAGTAGACTGCCAACATCTTTCTCAGGTCTGGTACCTCTCACAGGCAAGCGGGTGCTTCATCCACCAGCTCGTCAGCTCAATGACTCACGGGAGAACTATTAAACAGGAACAGGGGTGGGAGCACACCGCTTCACCTCCAGCAAGGTTCGCCCCTGGCATTGTGGTAAATGCAGTTTAAGTTACTTGCTTGCATCAAGAGTGTTCGAGTGTTCAAGTGTTTCGCCACAGTTGGTGCAGATAGTGCTGATCTCTAGACAGGGGTTTCTGGTTCTTTAACCGTCATCAGTAGAGATTACAGTCTTTCAAATTTGGGGTTTGCTGAGTAGGCTGCCAACATCTTTCTCAGGTCAGGTACGTCTCACAGGCATGCGGGTGCTTCATGCACGATCTCGTCAGCTCAATGACTCACTGGAGAACTATTAAACAGGAACAGGGGTGGGAGTACACTGCTGCACCTCCCAGCAAGGTTCGCCCCTGGCATTGTGGTAAATGCAGTTTCAGTTACTTGCTTGCTTCAAGAGTGTTCGAGTGTTTCGCCACAGTTGCCGCAGATAGTGCTGATCTCTAGACACGTGTTTCTGGTTCTTTAACCATCATCAGTAGAGATTACAGTCTTTGAAATCTGGGGTTTGCTGAGTAGGCTGCCAACATATTTCTCAGGTCAGGTACCGCTCACAGGCATGCGGGTGCTTCATCCAGCAGTTCGTCAGCTCAATGACTCATGGGAGTACTATTAAACAGGAACAGGGGTGGGAGCACAACGCTTCACCTCCCGGCAAGGTTCGCCCCTGGCATTGTGGTAAATGCAGCTTCAGTTACTTGCTTGCTTCAAGAGTGTTCGATTGTTTCGCCACAGTTGGCGCAGATAGTGCTGATTTCTAGACACGTGTTTCTGGTTCTTTAACCGTCATCAGTAGAGATTACCGTATTTCAAATGTGGGATTTGCTGAATAAGCTGCCAACATCTTTCTCACGTCTGGTACCTCTCACAGGCATGCGGGTGTTTCATCCACGAGCTCGTCAGCTCAATGACTCACGGGAGTACTATTAAACAGGAACAGGGGTTGGGAGCACACCGCTTTACCTCCCAGCAATGTTCGTCCCTGGCATTGTGGTAAATGCAGTTTCAGTTACTTGCTTGCTTCAAGAGTGTTCAAGTGTTTCGCCACAGTTGGCGCCAATAGTGCTGATCTCTAGACACGTGCTTCTGGTTCTTTAACCGTCATCAGTAGAGATTACAGTCTTTCAAATGTGGAGTTTGCTAAGTAGGCTGCCAACATCTTTCTTAGGTCAGGTACCTCTCACAGGCATGTGGGTGCTTCATCCACGAGCTCGTCAGCTCAATGACTCACAGGAGAACTATTAAACAGGAACAGGGGTGGGAGCACAGCACTTCAACTCCCAGCAAGCTTCGCCCCTGGCATTGTGGTAAATATAGTTTTGGTTACTTGCTTGCTTCAAGAGTGTTCGAGTGTTTCGCCACAGTTGGTGCAGATAGTGCTGATCTCTAGACATGTGTTTCTGGTTCTTTAACCGTACTCTGTAGAGATTACAGTCTTTCAAATTTGGGGTTTGCTGAGTAGGCTGCAACCCCTTTCTCAGGTGTGGTACCTCTCACAGGCATGCGGGTGCTTCATTCACAAGCTCGGCAGCTCAATGACTCACGGGAGTACTATTAAACAAGAAAAGGGTTGGGAGCACACCGCTTCACCTCCAGCAAGGTTCGCCCCTGGCATTGTGGTAAATGCAGTTTCGGCTACATACTTGCTTCAAGTGTGTTTGAGTGTTTTGCCACAGTTGGCGCGGATAGTGCTGATCTCTAGACACGTGTTTCTGGTTCTTTAACCGTCATCAGTAGAGAATACAGTCTTTCAAATGTGGGGTTTGCTGAGTAGGCTGCCAACAACTTTCTCAGGTCAGGTACCTCTCACAGGCATGCGGGTGCTTCATCCACCAGATCGTCAGCTCAATGACTCACGGGAGAACTATTAAACAGGAACAGGAGTGGGAGCACACCGCTTCACCTCCCAGCAAGGTTCGCCTCTGGCATTGAGATAAATGCAGTTTTGGTTACTTGCTTGCTTCAAGATTGTTGGAGTGTTTCACCACAGTTGGCGCAGATAGTGCTGATCTCTAGACACGTGTTTCTGGTTCTTTAACCGTCATCAGTAGAGATTACAGTCTTTCAAATTTGGGGTTTGCTGAGTAGGCTGCCAACATCTTTCTCAGGTCGGGTACCTCTCACAGGCATGTGGGTGCTTCATTCACAAGCTCATCAGCTCAATGACTCACGAGAGTACTATTAAACAGGAAAAGGGGTGGGAGCACACCGCTTCACCTCCAACAAGGTTCGCACCTGGCATTGTGGTAAATGCAGTTTCGCTTACTTACTTGCTTCAAGAGTGTTTGACTGTTTCGCCACAGTTGGTGCCGATAGTGCTGATCTCTAGACACGTGTTTCTGGTTCTTTAACCGTCATCAGTAGAGATTACAGTCTTTGAAATCTGGGGTTTGCTGAGTAGGCTGTCAACATCTTTCTCAGGTCAGGTACCTCTCACAGGCATGCGGGTGCTTCCTCCATGAGCTCGTCAGCTCAATGACTCACTGGAGTACTATTAAACAGGAACAGGGGTGGGAGCACACCACTTCAACTCCCAGCAAGGTTCGCCCCTGGCATTGTGGTAAATGTAGTTTCGGTTACTTGCTTGCTTCAAGAGTGTTCGAGTGTTTCGCCACAGTTGGCGCAGATAGTGCTGATCTCTAGACACGTGTTTCCGGTTCTTTAACCGTCATCTGTAGAGAGTTCAGTCTTTCAAATTTGGGGTTTGCTGAGTAGGCTACCAACATTTTTCTCAGGTCTGGTACCTCTCACAGGCATGCGGGTGCTTCATTCACAAGTTCGTTAGCTCAATGACTCATGGGAGTACTATTAAACAAGAACAGGGTTGGGAGCACACCGCTTCACCTCCAGCAAGGTTCGCCCCTGGCATTGTGGTAAAGGCAATTTCGGTTACTTACTTGCTTCAAGAGTGTTCGAGTGTTTTGCCACAGTTGGCGCAGATAGTGCTGATCTCTAGACACGTGTTTCTGGTTCTTTAACCATCATCAGTAGAGATTACAGTCTTTCAAATGTGGGGTTTGCTGAGTAGGCTGCCAACATCTTTCTCAGGTCAGGTACGTCTCACAGGCATACGGGTGCTTCATCCGCGAGCTCGTCAGCTCAATGACTCACAGGAGATTTATTAAACAGGAACGGGGGTGGGAGCACACCGCTTCACCGCCCAGCAAGGTTCCCCCCTGGCATTGTCGTAAATGCAGTTCAGGTTACATGCTTGCTTCAAGAGTGTTCAAGTGTTTTGTCACAGTTGGCGCAGATAGTGATGATCTCTAGACACGTGGTTCTGGTTCTTTAACCATCATCAGTAGAGATTACAGTCTTTCAAATGTGGGGTTTGCTGAGTATGCTGTCAACATCTTTCTCAGGTCAGGTACCTCTCACAGGCATCCGGGTGCTTCATCCACGAGCTCGACAGCTCAATGACTCACAAGAGTACTATTAAACAGGAACAGGGGTGGGAGCACGCTGCTTCACCTCCCAGCAAGGTTCGCACACTGGCATTGTGGTAAATGCAGTTTCAGTTACTTGCTTGCTCAAGAGTGTTTGAGTGTTTCGCCACAGTTGGCGCAGATAGTGCTAATCTCTAGACACGTGTTTCTGGTTCTTTAACCATAATCAGTAGAGATTACAGTCTTTCAAATGTGGGGTTTGCTGAGTAGGCTGCCAACAACTTTCTCAGGTCAGGTACTTCTCACAGGCATGCGGGTGCTGCATCCATGAGCTCATCAGC
Source organism: Triturus cristatus (assembly GCF_964204655.1). NCBI lineage: Eukaryota > Metazoa > Chordata > Amphibia > Caudata > Salamandridae > Triturus > Triturus cristatus. The sequence continues at coordinate 1,200,561,739 of NC_140582.1, read as the reverse complement.
TCAATGACTCACTGGAGAACTATTAAACAGGAACAGGGATGGGAGAACACCACTTCACCTCCCAGAAAGGTTCACCCCTGGCATTGTGGTAAATGCAGTTTCGGTTACATGCTTGCTTCAAGAGTGTTCGAGTGTTTCGCCACAGTTGGCGCAGATAGTGCTGATCTCTAGAAACGTGTTTCTGGTTCTTTAACCGTCATCAGTAGAGATTACAGTCTTTGAAATCTGGAGTTTGCTGAGAAGGCTGCCAACATATTTCTAAGGTCAGGTACCGCTCACAGGCATGCGGGTGCTTCATCCAGCAGTTCGTATGCTCAATGACTCATGGGAGTACCATTAAACAGGAACAGGGGTGGGAGCACAACGCTTCACCTCCCGGCAAGGTTCGCCCCTGGCGTTGTGGTAAATGCAGTTTCAGTCACTTGCTTGCTTCAAGAGTGTTCGATTGTTTCGCCACAGTTGGCGCAGATAGTGCAGATCTCTAGACACGTGTGTCTGGTTCTTTAACCGTCATCAGTAGAGATTACAGTATTTCAAATGTGGGATTTGCTGAGCAGGCTGCCAACATCTTTCTCACGTCAGGTACCTCTCACAGGCATGCGGGTGCTTCATCCACGAGCTCGTCAGCTCAATGACTCACGGGAGTACTATTAAACAGGGGTTGGGAGCACACCGCTTTACCTCCCAGCAAGGTTCGTCCCTGGCATTGTGGTAAATGCAGTTTCAGTTACTTGCTTGCTTCAAGAGTGTTCAAGTGTTTCCCCACAGTTGGCGCCGATAGTGCTGATCTCTAGACACGTGGTTCTGGTTCTTTAACTGTCATCAGTAGAGATTACAGTCTTTCAAATGTGGAGTTTGCTAAGTAGGCTGCCAACATCTTTCTCAGGTCAGGTACCTCTCACAGGCATGCGTGTGCTTCATCCACGAACTCGTCAGCTCAATGACTCACAGGAGAACTATTAAACAGGAACAGGGGTGGGAGCACACCACTTCAACTCCCAGCAAGCTTCGCCCCTGGCATTGTGGTAAATGTAGTTTCGGTCACTTGCTTGCTTCAGGAGTGTTTGAGTGTTTCGCCACAGTTGGCGCAGATAGTGCTAATCTCTAGAAACGTGTTTCTGGTTCTTTAACCATCATCAGTAGAGATTACAGTCTTTCAAATTTGGGGTTTGCTGAGTAGGCTGCAACACCTTTCTCAGGTGTGGGACCTCTCACAGGCATGCGGGTGCTTCATCTACGAGCTCATCAGCTCAATGACTCACAAGATTACTATTAAACAGGAACAGGGGTGGGAGCACGCTGCTTCACTTCCCAGCAAGGATCGCACACTGGCATTGTGGTAAATGCAGTTTCAGTTACTTGCTTGCTCAAGAGTGTTTGAGTGTTTCGCCACAGTTGGCGCAGATAGTGCTAATCTCTAGAAACGTGTTTCTGGTTCTTTAACCATCATCAGTAGAGATTAGAGTCTTTCAAATGTGGGGTTTGCTGAGTAGGCTGCCAACATGTTTTTCAGGTCAGGTACTTCTCACAGGCATGCGGGTGCTTCATCCATGAGCTCTTCAGCTCAATGACTCACTGGAGAACTCAAACAGGAACAGGGGTGGGAGAACACCGCTTCACCTTCCAGAAAGGTTCACCACTGGCATTGTGGTAAATGCAGTTTCGGTTACATGCTTGCTTCAAGAGTGTTCGAGTGTTTCGCCACAGTTGGCGCAGATAGTGCTGATCTCTAGACATGTGTTTCTGGTTCTTTAACCGTCATCAGTAGAGATTACAGTCTTTGAAATCTGGGGTTTGCTGAGTAGGCTGCCAATAACTTTCTCAGGTCAGGTACCTCTCACAGGCATGCGGGTGCTTCATCCACCAGATCGTCAGCTCAATGACTCCCGGGAGAACTATTAAACAGGAACAGGAGTGGGAGCACACCGCTTCACCTCCCAGCAAGGTTCACCTCTGGCATTGAGATAAATGCAGTTTTGGTTACTTGCTTGCTTCAAGATTGTTGGAGTGTTTCGCCACATTTGGCGCAGATAGTGCTGATCTCTAGACACGTGTTTCTGGTTCGTTAACCGTCATCAGTAGAGATTACAGTCTTTCAAATTTGGGGTTTGCTGAGTAGGCTGCCAACATCTTTCTCAGGTCTGGTACCTCTCACAGGCATGCGGGTGCTTCATTCACAAGCTCATCAGCTCAATGACTCACGGGAGTAGTATTAAACAGGAAAAGGGGTGGGAGCACACCGCTTCACCTCCAGCAAGGTTCGCACCTGGCATTGTGGTAAATGCAGTTTCGGTTACTTACTTGCTTCAAGAGTGTTCGAGTGTTTCGCCACAGTTGGTGCAGATAGTGCTGATATCTAGACACATGTTTCTGGTTCTTTAACCACCATCAGTAGAGATTACAGTCTTTCAAATGTGGGGTTTGCTGAGTAGGCTGCCAACATCTTTCTCAGGTCAGGTACGTCTCACAGGCATGCGGGTGTTTCATGCACGAGCTCGTCAGCTCAATGACTCACTGGAGAAATATTAAACAGGAAGAGGGGTGGGAGCACACCGCTTCACCTCCCAGCAAGGTTCGCCCCTGGCATTATGGTAAAAGCCGTTTCAGTTACTTGCTTACTTCAAGAGTGTTCGAGTGTTTCGTCACAGTTGGTACAGATAGTGCTGATCTCTAGACACGGGTTTCTGGTTCTTTAACCGTCATCAGTAGAGATTACAGTCTTTGAAATCTGGGGTTTGCTGAGTAGGCTGTCAACATCTTTCTCAGGTCAGGTACCTCTCACAGGCATGCGGGTGCTTCATCCACGAGCTCATCAGCTCAATGACTCATGGGAGTACTATTAAACAGGAACAGGGGTGGGAGCACACCGCTACACCTCCCACCAAGGTTCGCCCCTGGTATTGTGGTAAATGCAGTTTCAGTTACTTGCTTACTTCAAGAGTGTTAGAGTGTTTCGCCACAGTTGGTGCAGATAGGGCTGATCTCTAGACACGGGTTTCTGGTTCTTTAACCTTCATCAGTAGAGATTACAGTCTTTCAAATGTGGGGTTTGCTGAGTAGGCTGCCAACATCTTTCTCAGGTTAGGTACCTCTCAGGCATGCGGGTGCTTCATCCACTAGCTCGTCAGCTCAATGACTCATGGGAGTACTATTAAACAGGAACAGGGGTGGGAGCACGCCGCTTCACCTCCCAGCAAGGTTCTCCACTGACATTGTGGTAAATGCAGTTTCAGATACTTGCTTGCTTCAAGAGTGTTTGAGTGTTTTGCCACAGTTGGCGCAGATAGTGCTGATCTCTAGACACGTGTTTCTGGTTCTTTAACCGTCATCAGTAGAGATTACAGTCTTTGAAATCTGGGGTTTTCTGAGTAGGCTGCCAACATATTTGTCAGGTCAGGTACCTCTCACAGGCATGCGGGTGCTTCATCCAGCAGCTCGTCAGCTCAATGACTCATGGGAGTACTATTAAACAGGAACAGGGGTGGGAGCACGCCGCTTCACCTCCCAGCAAGGTTCTCCACTGACATTGTGGTAAATGCAGTTTCAGATACTTGCTTGCTTCAAGAGTGTTTGAGTGTTTCGCCACAGTTGGCGCAGATAGTGCTGATCTCTAGACACGTGTTTCTGGTTCTTTAACCGTCATCAGTAGAGATTACAGTCTTTGAAATCTGGGGTTTTCTGAGTAGGCTGCCAACATATTTGTCAGGTCAGGTACCTCTCACAGGCATGCGGGTGCTTCATCCAGCAGCTCGTCAGCTCAATGACTCATGGGAGTACTATTAAACAGGACCAGGGGTGGGACCACAACGCTTCACCTCCCAGCAAGGTTCGCCCCTGGCATTGTGGTAAATGCAGTTTCAGTTACTTGCTTGCTTCAAGAGTGTTCGAGTGTTTCGCCACCGTTGGCGCAGATAGTGCTGATCTCAAGTCACATGTTTCTGGTTCTTTAACGGTCATCAGTAGAGACTACAGTCTTTCAAATGTGGGGTTTGCTGAGTAGGCTGCCAACATCTTTCTCAGGTCAGGTGCGTCTCACAGGCATGCGGGTGCTTCATGCACGAGCTCGTCAGCTCAATGACTCACTGGAGAACTATTAAACAGGAACAGGGGTGGGAGCACACCGCTTCACCTCCCAGCAAGGTTCACCCATGGCATTATGGTAAATACAGTTTCAGTTACTTGCTTGCTTCAAGAGTGTTCCAGTGTTTCGCCACAGTTGGCGCAGATAGTGCTGATCTCTAGATACGTGTTTCTGGTTCTTTAACCATCATCAGTAGAGATTACAGTCTTTCAAATGTGGGGTTTGCTGGGTAGACTGCCAACAACTTTCTCAGGTCAGGTACCTCTCACAGGCAAGCGGGTGCTTCATCCACCAGCTCGTCAGCTCAATGACTCACGAGAGAACTATTAAACAGGAACAGGGGTGGGAGCACACCGCTTCACCTCCCAGCAAGGTTCGCCTCTGGCATTGAGGTAAATGCAGTTTTGGTTACTTGCTTGCTTCAAGAGTGTTGTTGGAGTGTTTCGCCACAATTGGCGCAGATAGTGCTGATCTCTAGATACGTGTTTCTGGTTCTTTAACCGTCATCAGTAGAGATTACAGTCTTTCAAATGTGGGGTTTAATGAGTAGACTGCCAACATCTTTCTCAGGTCTGGTACCTCTCACAGGCAAGCGGGTGCTTCATCCACCAGCTCGTCAGCTCAATGACTCACGGGAGAACTATTAAACAGGAACAGGGGTGGGAGCACACCGCTTCACCTCCAGCAAGGTTCGCCCCTGGCATTGTGTTCCAGTGTTTCGCCACAGTTGGCGCAGATAGTGCTGATCTCTAGATACGTGTAACTGGTTCTTTAACCATCATCAGTAGAGATTACAGTCTTTCAAATGTGAGGTTTGCTGAGTAGACTGTGTTAGACTCGAGGGTCTCTGGTTGGCGCAAGGTTGCCCTTGTGTCAAGCAGGAACCCTCTCCTCTACGTCAGGGCGCAGGATAACCCCTTGTGAATGACCCTTGCTCACCCTCTAGGTGCGTGGCGTGAGCAGCCAAGGCGATTCCTCAGGCGTTGTTGGTTAAGCACTTACAATCACACACACAGTAAATACATCAATCCCCCCAGAAACGGACACCAGACTTGGATATGTAGAAAAATACGCTTCTTTATGTAAAAATAGGTATATATATCTCAGCAGACTTATCACAAGACCAATAACGTTTTCGCTATGCCACCAGGTTGTAAAGCAGGCAAATGTTTGTTGTTCGTAGCTTCAAATGGACACTTTGTAGTCTCTTGTAAATGTTACTTGCGGTTCCAGTACTCACAGAGATCGGCTCCTGCGAACGGGGAAATAAGGCGTTGCGGGCCCCGAGCCCGATACTGGAACTTCTTTTGTGATGGGGAGAGTCGGCACAGGTCGGTGCGACTCTCAGCTTGGGAAGTGGTCTTGGATCCTCGATCAGCGGGTGTGGGCAGGTAGGCAGGCGCGGCCAGCGACCCTCAGCACGGCAGTGCAGGGGGGGTCTCCACAGCGGGGGCGGCGCGGCCTGAGATGTCCGGGGATAGCGAAGCGGGGTCACAGGGCACGGTCAGTGCAGCTGGATGACCCGGCGTAGATCACAGTCGTCGGACGGTTTCCGGCGGGAGGGGTGATAGCGCGTTCAGCGCGCTCCAGTGGCAGGCGGTGACAGGGATGCAGGCAACCTAGCCCGGGGACAGAGAGCGGCTCCGGACGGAGCGGGGCTCTCACGGGGTTGAGGCAGGCAAGCTTTTGAGTGTCACAGCCCTAGGAGGGGCGATGAGGGGCGCAGTCTCTTTCCAGCGGGATGCACACACGGCTCGAATCGGAGGACGAGCAAAAGCACAGAGAACCCACTGGTCCTGGGGTTCAGTTCAGGGGGCAAGCTCAGATCAAGCCCTTGGAGAATGTTTAAAGAACAAAGTAGCAAAGTCTTTTCAGTAGTCTCTTCCTCTCCTTTCTCAGCAAGGCAAGCAGCAGGCCAGCTCCTCCAGCGTCTTCTTCTCCTTCTAGTCGGGCAGAGGTTCTTTGTGGTAAAACAGGATTCTGATTTCTTAGGAGCCAGGCTCCTACTTTTATACCGTGATTCTTTTGTTCTTTAGCGCCAGGGGGCCTGGGCCTGGCTCAGTCCAGTTCTGGAGCACTTTGTTATGGTGACTCTGCTCTTTCCTTTCAGCAGCAGGGCAGAGACATCAGCCGCTCCACAGGGGGCGGCGCCGGCTTTGTGGGGGCAGAGCACAGGTCTATTCAAGAGTCAAGGTGTACTCCTCCCACCCATCCTGCTGTCATCTCTCTACCCACCACCTGGCAGCCAACCTGTCTCTGGGGATTCCCCAACCCTGCTCCTTACTGTTGCTAGGCAGAACACACACACACAGCAGAGGCGGACTGAAATGGCCAGGTCAGTAAATACTAACTTTCTAAAAGTAGTATTTACAAACCCAGGATATTAAAATAAACTTGACTACAAGAAGTATTTTATTATTCTGAGTTCAGGCATACTAAACTTGACATTCTACCATGCTCTCTGAGTCCACTGGGGTCACAGCGTGTAGTGACTCCAGCAGCCCATTCTGGCCTATGGAGAGCAGGTAGCCTTCAATAGTGAAAAACGGAAATGGCTGTAATTCACTACTAAGACATGCCACACACATCAGGGCATGTCCTACCTTATGCCTACAATGCACCCTGCCCTTGGGCCTTCCAGAGGGGTGGCTAATATGTAGGTAAGGGAAGGTTTAGGGACTGGCAAGTGGGGGCACTTGCGCAGTCAGCGCGACGGTCCCAGACCGCGCGCAGGGTCCGCTCTGGGACCGCTCAGGGCACTGCGGCACGGCTAATCCGTGCCGCAGTGTCTAGGGTCTGCGGTGGCAGACCCTAGACACTGCGGCACGGATTAGCCATGGCGCAGTGCCCTGAGCGGACAACACCAGCAAAACAATCGAGGCACACCATCAAAAAGTGGAAGGGAAACTCACGCCAAGGTGCCAGGTCTAACAGACTGCCAACAACTTTCTCAGGTCAGGTACCTCTCACAGGCAAGCGGGTGCTTCATCCACGAGCTCATCAGCTCAATGACTCATGGGAGTACTATTAGACAGGAACAGGGGTGGGAGCACACCGCTTCACCTTCCAGCAAGGTTCTCCCCTGGCATTGTGGTAAATGCAGTTTAAGTTACTTGCTTGCTTCAAGAGTGTTCGAGTGTTCGAGTGTTTCGCCACAGTTGGTGCAGATAGTGCTGATCTCTAGACAGGGGTTTCTGGTTCTTTAACCGTCATCAGTAGAGATTACAGTCTTTCAAATTTGGGGTTTGCTGAGTAGGCTGCCAACATCTTTCTCAGGTCAGGTACGTCTCACAGGCATGCGGGTGCTTCATGCACCATCTCGTCAGCTCAATGACTCACTGGAGAACTATTAAACAGGAACAAGGGTGGGAGTACACTGCTGCACCTCCCAGCAAGGTTCGCCCCTGGCATTGTGGTAAATGCAGTTTCAGTTACTTGCTTGCTTCAAGAGTGTTCGAGTGTTTCGCCACAGTTGCCGCAGATAGTGCTGATCTCTAGACACGTGTTTCTGGTTCTTTAACCATCATCAGTAGAGATTACAGTCTTTGAAATCTGGGGTTTGCTGAGTAGGCTGCCAACATATTTCTCAGGTCAGGTACCGCTCACAGGCATGCGGGTGCTTCATCGAGCAGTTCGTCAGCTCAATGACTCATGGGAGTAATATTAAACAGGAACAGGGGTGGGAGCACAACGCTTCACCTCCCGGCAAGGTTCGCCCCTGGCATTGTGGTAAATGCAGCTTCAGTTACTTGCTTGCTTCAAGAGTGTTCGATTGTTTCGCCACAGTTGGCGCAGATAGTGCTGATGTCTAGACACGTGTTTCTGGTTCTTTAACCGTCATCAGTAGAGATTACCGTATTTCAAATGTGGGATTTGCTGAATAGGCTGCCAACATCTATCTCACGTCAGGTACCTCTCACAGGCATGCGGGTGTTTCATCCACAAGCTCGTCAGCTCAATGACTCACGGGAGTACTATTAAACAGGAACAGGGGTTGGGAGCACACCGCTTTACCTCCCAGCAAGGTTCGTCCCTGGCATTGTGGTAAATGCAGTTTCAGTTACTTGCTTGCTTCAAGAGTGTTCAAGTGTTTCGCCACAGTTGGCGCCAATAGTGCTGATCTCTAGACACGTGCTTCTGGTTCTTTAACCGTCATCAGTAGAGATTACAGTCTTTCAAATGTGGAGTTTGCTGAGTAGGCTGCAACACCTTTCTCAGGTGTGGTACCTCTCACAGGCATGCGGGTGCTTCATTCACAAGCTCGTCAGCTCAATGACTCACGGGAGTACTATTAAACAAGAAAAGGGTTGGGAGCACACCGCTTCACCTCCAGCAAGGTTCGCCCCTGGCATTGTGGTAAATGCAGTTTCGGCTACTTACTTGCTTCAAGTGTGTTTGAGTGTTTTGCCACAGTTGGCGCGGATAGTGCTGATCTCTAGACACGTGTTTCTGGTTCTTTAACCGTCATCAGTAGAGAATACAGTCTTTCAAATGTGGGGTTTGCTGAGTAGGCTGCCAACAACTTTCTCAGGTCAGGTACCTCTCACAGGCATGCGGGTGCTTCATCCACCAGATCGTCAGCTCAATGACTCACGGGAGAACTATTAAACAGGAACAGGAGTGGGAGCACACCGCTTCACCTCCCAGCAAGGTTCGCCTCTGGCATTGAGATAAATGCAGTTTTGGTTACTTGCTTGCTTCAAGATTGTTGGAGTGTTTCACCACAGTTGGCGCAGATAGTCCTGATCTCTAGACACGTGTTTCTGGTTCTTTAACCGTCATCAGTAGAGATTACAGTCTTTCAAATTTGGGGTTTGCTGAGTAGGCTGCCAACATCTTTCTCAGGTCGGGTACCTCTCACAGGCATGTGGGTGCTTCATTCACAAGCTCATCAGCTCAATGACTCACGAGAGTACTATTAAACAGGAAAAGGGGTGGGAGCACACCGCTTCACCTCCAGCAAGGTTCGCACCTGGCATTGTGGTAAATGCAGTTTCGCTTACTTACTTGCTTCAAGAGTGTTCGACTGTTTCGCCACAGTTGGTGCAGATAGTGCTGATATGTAGACACGTGTTTCTGGTTCTTTAACCGTCATCAGTAGAGATTACAGTCTTTGAAATCTGGGGTTTGCTGAGTAGGCTGTCAACATCTTTCTCAGGTCAGGTACCTCTCACAGGCATGCGGGTGCTTCCTCCATGAGCTCGTCAGCTCAATGACTCACTGGAGTACTATTAAACAGGAACAGGGGTGGGAGCACACCACTTCAACTCCCAGCAAGGTTCGCCCCTGGCATTGTGGTAAAGGCAATTTCGGTTACTTACTTGCTTCAAGAGTGTTCGAGTGTTTTGCCACAGTTGGCGCAGATAGTGCTGATCTCTAGACACGTGTTTCTGGTTCTTTAACCATCATCAGTAGAGATTACAGTCTTTCAAATGTGGGGTTTGCTGAGTAGGCTGCCAACATCTTTCTCAGGTCAGGTACGTCTCACAGGCATACGGGTGCTTCATCCACGAGCTCGTCAGCTCAATGACTCACTGGAGATTTATTAAACAGGAACGGGGGTGGGAGCACACCGCTTCACCGCCCAGCAAGGTTCCCCCCTGGCATTGTCGTAAATGCAGTTCCAGTTACATGCTTGCTTCAAGAGTGTTCAAGTGTTTTGTCACAGTTGGCGCAGATAGTGATGATCTCTAGACACGTGGTTCTGGTTCTTTAACCATCATCAGTAGAGAGTTCAGTCTTTCAAATTTGGGGTTTGCTGAGTAGGCTACCAACATTTTTCTCAGGTCTGGTACCTCTCACAGGCATGCGGGTGCTTCATTCACAAGTTCGTTAGCTCAATGACTCACGGGAGTACTATTAAACAAGAACAGGGTTGGGAGCACACCGCTTCACCTCCCAGCAAGGTTCGCCCCTGGCATTGTGGTAAATGCAGTTTCAGTCACTTGCTTGCTTCAAGAGTGTTCGATTGTTTCGCCACAGTTGGCGCAGATAGTGCAGATCTCTAGACACGTGTTTCTGGTTCTTTAACCGTCATCAGTAGAGATTACAGTATTTCAAATGTGGGATTTGCTGAGTAGGCTGCCAACATCTTTCTCACGTCAGGTACCTCTCACAGGCATGCGGGTGCTTCATCCACAAGCTCGTCAGCTCAATGACTCACGGGAGTACTATTAAACAGGAACAGGGGTTGGGAGCACACCGCTTTACCTCCCAGCAAGGTTCGTCCCTGGCATTGTGGTAAATGCAGTTTCAGTTACTTGCTTGCTTCAAGAGTGTTCAAGTGTTTCGCCACAGTTGGCGCCGATAGTGCTGATCTCTAGACACGTGGTTCTGGTTCTTTAACCGTCATCAGTAGAGATTACAGTCTTTCAAATGTGGGGTTTGCTGAGTAGGCTGCCAACATGTTTTTCAGGTCAGGTACTTCTCACAGGCATGCGGGTGCTTCATCCATGAGCTCATCAGCTCAATGACTCACTGGAGAACTCAAACAGCAACAGGGGTGGGAGAACACCGCTTCACCTCCCAGCAAGGTTCGCCCCTGGCATTGTGGTAAATGCAGTTTCGGTTACATGCTTGCTTCAAGAGTGTTCGAGTGTTTTTCCACAGTTGGCGCAGATAGTGCTGATCTCTAGACATGTGTTTCTGGTTCTTTAACCGTCATCAGTAGAGATTACAGTCTTTGAAATCTGGGGTTTGCTGAGTAGGCTGCCAACAACTTTCTCAGGTCAGGTACCTCTCACAGGCATGCGGGTGCTTCATCCACCAGATCGTCAGCTCAATGACTCACGGGAGAACTATTAAACAGGAACAGGAGTGGGAGCACACCGTTTCACCTCCCAGCAAGGTTCACCTCTGGCATTGAGATAAATGCAGTTTTGGTTACTTGCTTGCTTCAAGATTGTTGGAGTGTTTCGCCACATTTGGCGCAGATAGTGCTGATCTCTAGACACGTGTTTCGGGTTCTTTAACCGTCATCAGTAGAGATTACAGTCTTTCAAATTTGGGGTTTGCTGAGTAGGCTGCCAACATCTTTCTCAGGTCTGGTACCTCTCACAGGCATGCGGGTGCTTCATTCACAAGCTCATCAGCTCAATGACTCACGGGAGTAGTATTAAACAGGAAAAGGGGTGGGAGCACACCGCTTCACCTCCATCAAGGTTCGCACCTGGCATTGTGGTAAATGCAGTTTCGGTTACTTACTTGCTTCAAGAGTGTTCGAGTGTTTCGCCACAGTTGGTGCAGATAGTGCTGATATCTAGACACGTGTTTCTGGTTCTTTAACCGCCATCAGTAGAGATTACAGTCTTTCAAATGTGGGGTTTGCTGAGTAGGCTGCCAACATCTTTCTCAGGTCAGGTACGTCTCACAGGCATGCGGGTGTTTCATGCACGAGCTCGTCAGCTCAATGACTCACTGGAGAACTATTAAACAGGAAGAGGGGTGGGAGCACACCGCTTCACCTCCCAGCAAGGTTCGCCCCTGGCATTATGGTAAAAGCTGTTTCAGTTACTTGCTTACTTCAAAAGTGTTCGAGTGTTTCATCACAGTTGGTACAGATAGTGCTGATCTCTAGACACGGGTTTTTGGTTCTTTAACCGTCATCAGTAGAGATTACAGTCTTTGAAATCTGGGGTTTGCTGAGTAGGCTGTCAACATCTTTCTCAGGTCAGGTACCTCTCACAGGCATGCGGGTGCTTCATCCATGAGCTCATCAGCTCAATGTCTCGTGGGAGTACTATTAAACAGGAACAGGGGTGGGAGCACACCGCTTCACCTCCCACCAAGGTTCGCCCCTGGTATTGTGGTGAATGCAGTTTCAGTTACTTGCTTGCTTCAAGAGTGTTAGAGTGTTTCGCCACAGTTGGTGCAGATAGGGCTGATCTCTAGACACGGGTTTCTGGTTCTTTAACCTTCATCAGTAGAGATTACAGTCTTTCAAATGTGGGGTTTGCTGAGTAGGCTGCCAACATCTTTCTCAGGTTAGGTACCTCTCAGGCATGCGGGTGCTTCATCCACTAGCTCGCCAGCTCAATGACTCATGGGAGTACTATTAAACAGGAACAGGGGTGGGAGCACGCTGCTTCACCTCCCAGCAAGGTTCTCCACTGACATTGTGGTAAATGCAGTTTCAGATACTTGCTTGCTTCAAGAGTGTTCGAGTGTTTGGCCACAGTTGGTTCAGATAGTGCTGATCTCTAGACACCTGTTTCTGGTTCTTTAACCGTCATCAGTAGAGATTACAGTCTTTGAAATCTGGGGTTTTCTGAGTAGGCTGCCAACATATTTGTCAGGTCAGGTACCTCTCACAGGCATGCGGGTGCTTCATCCAGCAGCTCGTCAGCTCAATGACTCATGGGAGTACTATTAAACAGGACCAGGGGTGGGACCATAACGCTTCACCTCCCAGCAAGGTTCGCCCCTGGCATTGTGGTAAATGCAGTTTCAGTTACTTGCTTGCTTCAAGAGTGTTCGAGTGTTTTGCCACAGTTGGCGCAGATAGTGCTGATCTCAAGGCACATGTTTCTGGTTCTTTAACGGTCATCAGTAGAGACTACAGTCTTTCAAATGTGGGGTTTGCTGAGTAGGCTGCCAACAACTTTCTCAGGTCAGGTACCTCTCACAGGCAAGCGGATGCTTCATCCACCAGCTCGTCAGCTCAATGACTCACGGGAGAACTATTAAACGGGAACAGGGGTGGGAGCACACCGCTTCACCTCCCAGCAAGGTTCGCCTCTGGCATTGAAGTAAATGCAGTTTTGGTTACTTGCTTGCTTCAAGAGTGTTGGAGTGTTTCGCCACAGTTGGCGCAGATAGTGCTGATCTCTAGACATGTGTTTCTGGTTCTTTAACCATCATCAGTAGAGATTACAGTCTTTCAAATGTGGGGTTTGCTGAGTTGGCTGCCAACATCTTTCTGAGGTCAGGTGCGTCTTACAGGCATGCGGGTGCTTCATGCACGAGCTCGTCAGCTCAATGACTCACTGGAGAACTATTAAACAGGAACAGGGGTGGGAGCACACCGCTTCACCTCCCAGCAAGGTTCACCCATGGCATTATGGTAAATGCTGTTTCAGTTACTTGCTTGCTTCAAGAGTGTTAGAGTGTTTCGTCACAGTTTGCGCAGATAGTGCTGATCTTTAGACACGTGTTTCTGGTTCTTTAACCGTCATCAGTAGAGATTACAGTCTTTGAAATTTGGGGTTTGCTGAGTAGGCTACCAACATCTTTCTCAGGTCAGGTACCTCTCAAAGGCATGCGGGTGCTTCAGCCTCGAGCTCATAAGCTCAAAGACTCATGGGAGTACTATTAAACAGGAACAGGGGTGGGAGCACACCGCTTCACCTCCCAGCAAGGTTCGCCTCTGGCATTGTGGTAAATGCAGTTTCAGTTACTTGCTTGCTTCAAGAGTGTTCAAGTGTTTTGCCACAGTTGGTGCAGATAGTGCTGATCTCTAGACACTGGTTTCTGGTTCTTTCACCATCATCAGTAGAGATTACAGTCTTTCAAATGTGGGGTTTGCTGAGTAGGCTGCCAACATATTTCTCAGGTCAGGTACCTCTCACAGGCATGCGGGTGCTTCATCCAGCAGCTCGTCAGCTCAATGACTCATGGGAGTACTATTAAACAGGAACAGGGGTGGGAGCACACCGCTTCACCTTCTGCAAGGTTCGCCCCTGGCATTGTGGTAAATGCAGTTTCGGTTACTTACTAGCTTCAAGAGTGTTCGAGTGTTTCGCCACAGTTGGCACAGATAGTGCTGATCTCTAAACACGTGTTTCTGGTTCTTTAACCATCATCAGTAGAGATTTCAGTCTTTCAAATGTGTGGTTTGCTGAGTATGCTGCCAACATCTTTATCAGGTCAGGTACGTCTCACAGGCATGCGGGTGCTTCATGCACGAGCTCGTCAGCTCAATGACTCACTGGAGAACTATTAAACAGGAACAGGGGATGGAGCACACCGCTTCACCTTCCAGCAAAGTTCTCCCCTGGCATTGTGGTAAATGCAGTTTAAGTTACTTGCTTGCTTCAAGAGTGTTCGAGTGTTTCGCTACAGTTGGTGCAGATAGTGCTGATCTCTAGACACGGGTTTCTTGTTCTTTAACCGTCATCAGTAGAGATTACAGTCTTTCAAATGTGGGGTTTGCTGTGTAGGCTGCCAACATCTTTCTCAGGTCATATACCTCTCACAGGCATGCAGGTGCTTCATCCACAAGCTCGTCAGCTCAATGACTCATGGGAGTACTATTAAACAGGAACAGGGGTGGGAGCACACTGCTGCACCTCCCAGCAAGGTTCGCCCCTGGCATTGTGGTAAATGCAGTTTCAGTTACTTGCTTGCTTCAAGAGTGTTCATGTGTTTCGCCACAGTTGGCGCAGATAGTGTTGATCTCTAGACACGGATTTCTCGTTCTTTAACCGTCATCAGTAGAGATTACAGTCTTTGAAATCTGTGGTTTGCTGAGTAGGCTGCCAACATATTTCTCAGGTCAGGTACTCCTCACAGGCATGCGGGTGCTTCATCCAGCAGTTCGTCAGCTCAATGACTCATGGGAGTACTATTAAACAGGAACAGGGTTGGGAGCACAACGCTTCACCTCCCAGCAAGGTTCGCCCCTGGCATTGTGGTAAATGCAGTTTCAGTTACTTGCTTGCTTCAAGAGTGTTCAAGTGTTTCGCCACAGTTGGCGAAGATAGTGCTGATCTCTAGACACGTGTTTCAGGTTCTTTAACCGTCATCAGTAGAGATTACAGACTTTCAAATGTGTAGTTTGCTAAGTAGGCTGCCAACATCTTTCTCAGGTCAGGTACCTCTCACAGGCATGCGGGTGCTTCATCCACGAGCTCGTCAACTCACAGGAGAACTATTAAACAGGAACAGGGGTGGGAGCACACCACGTCACCTCCCAGCAAGGTTCGCCCCTGGCATTGGGGTAAATGTAGTTTCGGTTACTTGCTTGCTTCAAGAGTGTTTGAGTGTTTCGCCACAGTGGCGCAGATAGTGCTGATCTCTAGACACATGTTTCTGGTTCTTTAACCGTCATCTGTAGAGATTACAGTCTTTAAAATTTGCGGTTTGCTGAGTAGCCTGCCAACATCTTTCTCAGGTCTGGTACCTCTCACAGGCATGCGGGTGCTTCATTCAAAAGCTCGTCAGCTGAATGACTCACGGGAGTACTATTAAACAAGAACAGAGTTGGGAGCACACCGCTTCACCTCCAGCAAGGTTCGCCCCTGGCATTGTGGTAAATGCAGTTTCGGTTACTTACTTGCTTCAAGAGTGTTAAAGTGTTTTGCCACAGTTGGTCCAGATAGTGCTGATCTCTAGACACGTGTTTCTGGTTCTTTAACCGTCATCAGTAGAGATTACAGTCTTTCAAATGTAGGGTTTGCTGAGTAGGCTGCCAACATCTTTCTCAGGTCAGGTACGTCTCACAGGCATACGGGTGCTTCATCCACGAGCTCGTCAGCTCAATGACTCACTGGACAACTTTTAAACAGGAACAGGGTTGGGAGCACACCGCTTCACCGCCCAGCAAGGTTCCCCCCTGGCATTGTCGTAAATGCAGTTTCAGTTACTTGCTTGCTTCAAGAGTGTTCGAGTGTTTCATCACAGTTGGTGCAGATAGTGCTGATCTCTAGACACGTGGTTCTGGTTCTTTAACCATCATCAGTAGAGGTTACAGTCTTTCAAATGTGGGGTTTGCTGAGTAGGCTGCCAACATCTTTCTCAGGTCAGGTACCTCTCACAGGCATGCGGGTGCTTCATCCACGAGCTCGTCAGCTCAATGACTCACAAGAGTACTATTAAACAGGAACAGGGGTGGGAGCACGCTGCTTCACCTCCCAGCAAGGTTCGCACACTGGCATTGTGGTAAATGTAGTTTCAGTTACTTGCTTGCTCAAGAGTGTTTGAGTGTTTCGCCACAGTTGGCGCAGATAGTGCTAATCTCTAGACATGTGTTTCTGGTTCTTTAACCATCATCAGTAGAGATTACAGTCTTTCAAATGTGGGGTTTGCTGAATAGGCTGCCAACATCTTTCTCAGGTCAGGTTCCTCTCACAGGCATGCGGGTGCTTCATCCACCAGCTCCTTAGCTCAATGACTCACGGGAGAACTATTAAACAGGAACAGGGGTGGGAGCACACTGCTTCACCTCCCAGCAAGGTTCGCCCCTGGCATTGTGTAAAATGTAGTTTTGGTTACTTGCCAGCTCAAGTGTGTTTGAGTGTTTTGCCACATTTGGCGCAGATAGTGGTGATCTCTAGACACGTGTTTCTGGTTCCCCTAACCGTCATCAGTAGAGATTACAGACTTTGAAATCTGGGGTCTGCTGAGTAGGCTGCCAACATCTTTCTCAGGTCATGTACCTCTCACAGGCATGCGGGTGCTTCACCCAGCAGTTCGTCAGCTCAATGACTCATGGGAGTACTATTAAACAGGAACAGGGGTGGGAGCACAACGCTTCACCTCCCAGCAAGGTTCGCCCCTGGCATTGTGGTAAATGCAGTTTCAGTTACTTGCTTGCTTCAAGAGTGTTCAAGTGTTTCGCCACAGTTGGTGCAGATAGTGCTGATCTCTAGACACGTGTTTCTGGTTCTTTAACCGTCATCAGAAGAGATTACAGTCTTTCAAATGTGGAGTTTGCTAAGTAGGCTGCCAACATCTTTCTCAGGTCAGGTACCTCTCACAGGTATGCGGGTGCTTCATTCACAAGCTCGTCAGCTCAATTACTCACGGGAGTACTATTAAACAAGAACAGAGTTGGGAGCACACCGCTTCACCTCCAGCAAGGTTTGCCCCTGGCATTGTGGTAAATGCAGTTTCGGTTACTTACTTGCTTCAAGAGTGTTCAAGTGTTTTGCCACAGTTGGATCCAGATTGTGCTGATCTCTAGACATGTGTTTCTGGTTCTTTAACCGTCATCAGTAGAGATTACAGTCTTTCAAATGTGGGGTTTGCTGAGTATGCTGTCAACATCTTTCTCAGGTCAGGTACCTCTCATAGGCATACGGGTGCTTCATCCACGAGCTCGTCAGCTCAATGACTCACAAGAGTACTATTAAACAGGAACAAGGGTGGGAGCACGCTGCTTCACATCCCAGCAAGGTTCGCACACTGGCATTGTGGTAAATGCAGTTTCAGTTACTTGCTTGCTCAAGAGTGTTTGAGTGTTTCGCCACAGTTGGCGCAGATAGTGCTGATCTCTAGACACGTGTTTCTGGTTCTTTAACCGTAATCAGTAGATATTACAGTCTTTCAAATGTGGGGTTTGCTGAGTATGCTGTCAACATCTTTCTCAGGTTAGGTACCTCTCACAGGCATGCAGGTGCTTCATCCATGAGCTCGTCAGCTCAATGACTCACATGAGTACTATTAAACAGGAACAGGGGTGGGAGCACACCGCTTTACCTCCCAGCAAGGTTCGCACACTGGCATTGTCGTAAATGCAGTTTCAGTTACTTGTTTGCTTCAAGAGTGTTCAAGTGTTTCGCCACAGTATGAGTGACTGTACAGGTGAATGAGTGGAGGTGTATGTAGACCTAAGAGTTAATAAGTGGGTATGTAGTTATTGATATTGGAGTATGTATGGTTTTGAGAATGGAACTCTGAAATTTTGAGTCGGTGTATCAAAGGTTAAATTATGGTGTGAGAAGATGTGGTAATTTATCACGTGGATGACGTCATCAGTGATGTCATCAGTGATGTCATTTGAGATGTCATCAGTGATGTCATGAGTGATGTCACTGACCATGTCATGAGTGATGTAATATGTGACGTCATCAGCAGTGGATTGCGGGCTCGCGAGTTATAGTTATCTGAACTAACTATAACGGGGGAATTTCATTGGTTTTTTACGAGTGAAATGTCCACCTAACTATAACATGTGTGAAACCTATGGTTTTTTAAGTGAATTTGCAAGGTTTTTCAAATGCTAATTTTTAACTATAACGTGTGTGAAACCTATGGTTTTTTCAGTGAATTTGTACGTTTTTTTAAATGCTAAGTTATGTATTTATTATTATATATTTTTTATATATTTATTTTACAATAAAGTACGTATTAAAAAAAAAGTACTTTTTTTTATGGTTTTTCACCGTGCGCGCACCGTGCGCGCACCCCGCAATTTTTTTAAAAAAAATTAAAATCTTTTTTTCTGCCTTCGGTCTACCCTGCCCCCTTTTCACGTTCGCCACCTTCATTTTTCACTCTCGCACTCAAAACAAACAAAATGGCAGCCGACACTTCCTGATTTCGCCCGATTCGAACGTTGACTGACATGTAACCACCAATCAGAATTACGCTTGCGCACGTTAGGGTGCGCGCACCGTGCGCACGGTGCGCGCACGGTGCACGGCTATAGATATTTATGTACTTTAACTGCAATTTTCTCAGGAACTACTGAACAGATTGACTCCATATATGCAAAAGGCACATCTCTGACCTGAGGACTACCTCTTTGCCAAATTTCAAGTAATTCTGTTCAGCCGTTCGGGCTGTACCTTCGACTAAAGGTCCTATGGGAAAATGCATGGGGAAAACGCGTTTTGGGACCCCCCTTTTTTCTCAGCCCCCACTTGACGAATCCCCCCGAGACTTTCAGGGTAGGAGCTGAGCGGAGCGCCCCATTATTTTGAAAATTTCGCGAGGATTCGTCAACCGGCGCCAAAGTTATTCAAAATAGAATTTTGAGATTTCCTATGGAAACACGGTCCTAACTATACCTATCTACTGGCGACCGCCAGTACATAATATATATATATATATATATATATATATATATAGGCCCTCTCCCTGAGAAGAGCTCTGCACCCTCACTCCTCCCTTGAGATGAGCCCTGCACCCCAGGCCCTCCCCCTGAGATATGACCCGCACCCCAGGCCCTCCCCCTGAGATGAGACCCGCACCCCTCCCCCGAGATGAGCCCTGCATCCCAGGCCCTCCCCCTGAGATGAGCCCTGCACACCAGGCCCTCCCCCTGAGATGAGACCCGCACCCCTCCCCCGAGATGAGCCCTGCATCCCAGGCCCTCTGAGCCCTGCACCCCTGTCCCTTCCCTGAGAGGAGCACTGCACTTGCCCGCACCTCCCCTAAGATGAGCTCAGAATCCAGGGCTTTAAGTGGGATGAAAAAACTGGGGGGTCTCTCAAAGGGGCGTGGCCAATGTAATTAAGGGTAATCCAGCGCAGCTCACCATAATCTTCACAACCAGGGATCAATAATTTTCCAAACAAATCATATTCACGCAACGGGGCCCATCATACACATCACCTATATACCCAGATCCCCGGTGTCACTGGTTTGATGCGCTGGGGGTTAGTTTTATACAGTTTGATGAATTCAGGGGCATATTAACAAGCGGCAGCGCGAGAAAAATGTTATCGCTGGCTATCGCAGGAAATTATCGCCATGCTAGCTTGACCATGACATCCACCTCCCATTGGATATCATGGCTAAGTCAAACTAAAAGCAGGCGTAAGGAAAGTAGTGATAACCGCGGTTAGGGCTACTTATCTTATCGCTATGCTTGTTAGCGTGCCCATTGATAATTGGAGAAATGTCGGTTAGCGACATTTCTCCAGTTATTTCGGGAAGGAACGCCCACTTTGCATCTCATTAGAGATGCAAAGATGGGTGTGAAAGGAAAGGGCGCTGAGGCAAGGATTCACGTGATAGCGTGACCTTGCTAATAGGGCGATACAATTATCGCCGCTTTCCGGCTGAAAACGGCCGCTCAAGCGCGATAATAGTCTTGATGATATGCCCCTTCCTTTGGCCGACAGACCATTAGTTGAAGAGTTGATGGTAATTATAGGACTAATTCTAGCTTTCTAGTTAATTAAAAAATCCCAGACTGTCTTTAAAGTTAATAATTTTTATCTTAGAATAAGAAAAGTTTCAGATTTGCTCATTACAGATTCACAGTGTAAACAGGAACCATTCACATGATAGAGAGAGAGAAAAACAATCCATCATAAATCACATAGATTCAGTCTCATCAAAAAATTGATATGCATATGAGCAGATAGAAGAAGAGACAAAAGGTTCAGAGAAAAAGTGAATTTGCAAAAGACATTTCAGTATAAAAACCCATGGAATTCGGTGAAAACCACCCCCTTGGCCGAGGCGATGGTAGGGGTCCCCCAAGATAGGCTCAGGGAACAAAGGCAAAGAGGACAGATGGACAGGATTAGGACAGCTAGGCCTCTCTGCAAACCGATGGACAGCGACGCTCAGCCATCTATCTTCCTCCCAAGCAAATCTCTAAACCACACCCCTAAAGTCTCCCTAGTTATAGTCTAATTTTTGGCAGATCATCCCAGATTTGTTTAAAGTTTAACAGAAAAACGAGCTTTCATTGGTTAGGATAGGGGGAGTTCAGTTGTACCACCTAGGTTCACACGCATTAACCTGTCCCCTTTCACATAAGTACATTTAGGAAATGCACATGAAACAATTTATAATAATGTAACAAATCTCACAGGACCATATTATCGAGAAAGGCAATAACATTATGGCTGCTTTAGCGGCAGGAAACTGCTACTAAAGCGGCGATAAGGGGCTTTATAATATGCCCCATTGAATTCCTATAGAAGCCAAGGTTCGACATCAAACCTGGGCTTCTATTAGAATTCTATGGG
This sequence comes from Triturus cristatus, assembly GCF_964204655.1. Classification (NCBI taxonomy): domain Eukaryota; kingdom Metazoa; phylum Chordata; class Amphibia; order Caudata; family Salamandridae; genus Triturus; species Triturus cristatus. The sequence goes on along the minus strand of NC_140582.1, from coordinate 1,200,541,012 downwards.
GCCTATTATCAAGCCCCTTATTGCCGCTTTAGCATCAGTTTCCTGCAGCTAAAGCGGCGATAATATTATCGCTTTTCTTGTTAATATGGCCCACAATTTTTAATTTAACAAAATGTAGAGTCAACAAAATTGATATGTTCATCTTCTCCCGGTCCCACGGTTGGCCTTTTTCTTGGCAGGCATATAGCGGTGCACTGGCCTTGACACTTGGGACTTGACAGTACTCTGTCATTCTGCTGATACTAATAGTTTTATGCACGCATGCATGGCACATCTCGATCCCTCCAGCTATGTCAACTTTACGAGGCCCCAAAAATGGCGCTTCTATAACAAATGAATATAGACATTTATTAATTATATGACAATTATATTTTCACTGTTTACCACCCACCATGGCTATCCTGTGTTATCCTAGCAAAACACATTAGTTTGAAGGCGGCATTTCTCTTGTTAATAGCGCACTGCACAAATTGTGCAATGTACAACACGGCTTATTCATGTGTTAGTAAGCGCAAAACAACAAATATGCAGTCATGCCTTCTCATGCATTAGTTCTCATTATTGTGCAAATGCATAAAGCAAACTCACCCTCATGTCCATGCATTTGCAGGTTTAGTCACTACACTCTGTTAGTCAGTATTATGAGGGTGTCAATCGGAGCAGGACACATTTCTGCAAGTCCTGCTCCATCAATCCCCCCTTTGATGGTGTTTACCATCATAAAATACCCACCATACCATGTGCCATCGTTTGCTACCTATAGATCAGTGCTCTTTTCTCTTTTTATCATTTGCTCCTCTTGTTCTTTCATGGTATCAGGGTACTTACCTTTCATGTCCTCTAATTCTATTTCTTCTCTTTTTCTCTTTCTTGCTTTTCTCTTACTATCTGATTCAACCACTTCTCTCTTTTTACATCTGTTCTTGCAACATCTATATACTATTATTATTACTAAGGCTACTGACAACATAATATGCATTGCTATTCTTTGTAATATGGTGCTACCAAATGTAGAAAACCATTGACTTATAGAGGAGAAACTCTTACCAAGTCTCTCCCAAACACCGTCAACTTCCAGTTGGGTCAAATCTTCATTCAAATTTGTAATATTCTTAATATATCCTTCAATACCTTCACTTTTGTCTGGTATATAAGTGCAACAATGTTGCAACATTCCACAGACTCCACCCTCTTTTGCCAATAAGATATCAAGGGCAAGTCGATTTTGCAAAGCCTTTGATCTAATTGCAACCATATCAGTATGAATCATTAAGAATCCTCCAGCAGTATCTGTTGATAAATGATCAACCACTGTGGACAATTTTCGAATTTTGTGTGAATTTAGGACGACTCCAACTGAAGGTATCAGTGCACCAAAAATATCACCTGCTATTTCTGAAAAACGTGTTCTCTTAACTTGTGTTAGTCCTTGATTTACTTCAGGGATTCCATTATTTCTTTTGTCCATTTGGAAGACCTTTGGAAAGACAATCCCAAAATAGCAACGTCCATACCAATGTGTTGGCAACCTATAGTAGGCTTTCTTACCACACACATAATACACTCCCGGAAAGACAGGATCAGTTCCTCCCTTTAATCCTCACCCTCCCGTAATTTGGAAGGTGTGTTCTCATTCACTGGAACCAATGAAGTAATTATTATAGTCTCCTGACAGTCGTCCGTTCACTGCCACATGCGCCAGAGGTCCTGAATATAGCAACTGCACCCATGCACAAAATTTGGGCCCAAAACCCAAACGCGCAAGCACTGCAAAGAGGAAGGTCTACTCCACTCGGTCAAAAGCCATACTTGCATCCAGCGAGATAATAACTGCATCCTCGTGGATGTAGGGCCCACTGGCCAGTATGCCGTGCAATCGTCATTGCCGTGTTTCGCCCTGGCAGAAAGCCCGATTGGTCTGGGTGAATGAGTGTCCGTAAATGAGGCTGTATACGGGTCGCTAGTACCTTTGCTAATATTTTGGCTTCTACATTGAGGAGTGAGATAGGTCTGTAGGAGGTACACTCATGAGGGGGCTTCCCAGGTTTTAGTATTGCTACCAGTGTCGCGACCCTTTGGTCACGGGGAAGTATGCCCTCCTCCAGACTGGCTTCATACATTTTCAGCAGGTGCGGAACTACCGTATCCGTCTCCCGCTTGAACAACTCCACTGGAATCCCGTTCGGCCCCAATGTTTTCCCCGACTGGAGGCTCTTAACGACCTCCTCTATTGAAAGGTCCGCCTCCAGTGCAAGTGCGTCTTCCGAAGTCAGTCGTGGAAGTTGTATGTCCTTTAGGGATGCTAAGTTGTCCTCGACGGTAGTCGTTGCAACAGAGGTGTACACTTTTTCATGGTGATTTGCAAAGGCCATCATTATGTCGTCAGGATTTGTCACAACCTCCCCGGTGGTCAAACGTAGCCGCGCCACCCAGCGGTCGGCTTTCTCTTTTTTGTCCAGCCACGCTAGCAATTTGCCCGCTTTGTCCCCCATCTCGTATATTGTATGTTGTGTTTTCGTAAGACGTATCCGGGCTGTCTCCCATAGATGGTCTCTATATGTTTGTTTAGCGAGGTTTAGTGTGTGTGTGTCGGTGGGGTCCCTGGTGTGCTCTCTTTCTGCCTTGGCCACTGCTTCCTCTAGCTCCACCACCTGGTGTGCCGAGTCACGTTTGTGGGCTGTAATTACTGCAATGGCCTGTCCGCGTAGCACCGTTTTATAGGCCTCCCGGAGGACAATGGGTGAGGAAACAGACTGTATGTTTTCTTGAAAGTAATGCTTCGTAGTTTTATGTAGGGCCTTTCGCACGCCAGGGACCTTCATGTACCCGGGATGTATCGGGAAAGTACGTCTCCTACCTAATAGGCATGAGGAGTAAGTTAATAACATTGGCGAGTGATCAGATATACCCCTGGGAAGGTGTTTGATCTCCTGTAGGTTATCAATGGGGGAGGTGAGGAAGTAATCTATACGCGAGAGACTGTTGTGCGCGCTAGAGTGATGTGTGTACTGACGTTCTGTGGGGTGTCGCATGCGCCAGCTATCAAGTAATCCCATTGCGTCTATGAAGTCACGTAAGGGCGATGAAACTACACCCTACCCTCTCGGGGGTTGCCTATCCCACTCAGTGTCCAATGTGGTATTGAAGTCGCTCCCTAGTATCAGTTCTCCGGGGGGTAAGCCCAGCAGGAAACTCCCCAGAGCCGGGAAAGCAAGCGAGTGCAATGCCGGGGGGACGTATACCGTGACGAAATTGAAGTTGTGCCCCTCCCATTGCCCGGAGACCGCAGCAAAACGTCCTTGGTCGTATGCCCACTTCCCGGTCACCACCAAGGGACAGCTCTTACGGAGGAGGATCCCAACTCTTTTGGAACCGGAGGTGAACTCTGAGTGTGCTATCATTTTAAAACCCCATCTATCGAGCGTCTTGACGGCCTTACCTACTAAATGGGTCTCCTGTAGGAGAGCCACTGATGGAGTGTGCCTCTTAAGGTGTTGTAGCACCAACCCCCTCTTAATTTTATTGCCCAGGCCGTTCACATTCCACGATATCACGGTCAATGGGCCGCCCGGGGCATGGCGATCATCCTGTTGCAAACTCGCAGTTGTCATGGTATTGCTTGCGATGTGTGTGTGAGCAAACATGTGTCATGGTCCAATCTTGTGGTGCATCTAACATTTCCTTCACATTTCTAGTCGATAAACGTGTCCCGTGTGGGTGTACTCCCATTACAAACTCAAAGTGACTGCTCAACAATAAAAACCAAAAACAAAACACAAAAATCAGAGAATCCAGTAATGAAAAACAACCCCACTCATCCACCCCCCTCCCTGCTCCCCTGCCAGACGGATCCCCAACTACCCGCCACCCCAATATAGCAGAGTTCTTCGGTCCCATAAACAGTACTTGCGTATAGGGGGGACGAAGTCCGAGAGCCGTCGCAGTTCTCCCCAGCCTCAAAGACAGTCTTGCAACCATTGAAACTGTGCATCGCCCGAGTGATCCTGCTACCCTTATTTGTTGATAGCATCACCTGAAAGGGAGGTTCGCAATGTCCAAAATCCCCTCGCTCAAACATTTTTCACCTCGTGGTTGGCTCATCTCACTTCCACGTGGCAAGTCTCATTGCAACTTCCAATCATATCACTCCCCGGTGTCTGTACTTTTTGGATACTACTCCTTTCGCTCCTTTCCGGAAGTCTTGGGGTCCTCTTCTTCTTCTTTATCTTGTCATTGTTGCCTCCTTGATCGTCCATTACCCTCCGCACGCTGCCATCCCTCAAGCCAGTCGTGGGCCTCCTCTGGCGTTTCAAAGAACCACGTCTTTCCATCCGCCACCACCCTTAGTTTCGCCGGAAACAGCATCGAGTATGGAAGTTCCTTGCGGCGAAGTTCTTTTTTCACCTCTATGAAGCTTCTGCGACGTTTGGCAACCGCCGCTGTATAGTCCAGAAAGAAGGAGATCATGGAGTTCTGGATGCACAATGGTGGCGCTACCCTTTCTGCTTGTAATATAGCGTCCCGGTCTCTAAAATTAAAGATGCAGGCCAATATTGGTCTGGGGGGTGCCCCGGGCATGGGCTCACCTCCCGGTACTCTGTGCGCCCTTTCCACAGAGAAGAGGGTAGAGAGCCCCCGAGGCTGGAGTTTAGATTATATGAGATCTTCTACATAGAGGTCCATGGTGGGGCTCCCTTCGCTCTCGGGGACCCCCGTAATTCTAACGTTATTCCGCCGGGAGCGCCCCTCCTGATCGTCCAACTTTGCCGCCCTGAGTCTGTTCTCAGCCTCTAACCGACCAACTCTGTGGAGCAACGAGGCGGTGTCTTTAGTGAGGGACTTTGCCACCTGCTCTACTTCTGTCACCCTTCAGTCATCTTTTGAAAATCAGCTCGGAGGAAGGAAACGGCTGTGGAGATCGAACCCACCGTAGATTGCACTTTAGTAAGAGCTGCCATGATATCCTCTAACGTCAGCTTGGTTGCTCTCTCCGAGTCCAGGGCCACATCGGACAGCCCCTTACGTTCTGGCGGGCCATTCGAGTCTTTCGCAAATGTATATTTGTTGAGTTTTGCCTGTGAAGTCGCACGTTGGCCCCTGCCCCCCATCTTCTTCTGACCAGCCCAGTTCTGACAGGTACTCCCCGCCGCCTGCCGCTGAACCCGCTGCCAAGCATGGCCTGTCGGTTTTCTCTGTCTGGTGGGCAATAACTGGTCTGTGGGGTCCGAGGCCATCGCTGTCCCCCACGTGCAGCGGAAGGTAGTTCCTGTCTTTTTGGGGTCCCAGCACCACCGTGCAGGGGGTCCTAGGCGTTGCAGCGCAAGCGGGGTCCCCTGTTCACGCTTCTCCCCAGGCCTGTGTATGTTAGTGCCTGTTAGCTCTGCTCTCCTGGAGCCTTCACCACGTTATTTAGACTGGTAGTGGCACGCTCCAGAGTACTACAGGGTTCTCAGCTCATTTGAGGCCCTCCCGGCCCTGTATTTATGAAGGGTGCTCCACACTCTAAATGTACTTGCTATTTGGCAGTTCTTTACAGTCAGGAAGGGCCACAGTGGGACCAGGCCTCACTCTTCCCTCTCACCTCTAGGGCCCAGCTATTCGCGCGTCTCTCCCTCGCAGCACAGTCTTAGGCACCGCATGACTCGGCCTCCCCCTCGTGTCCTTGCTCTGGGGCACACCGAGCGCCGATGTCGATGCAAATCGCCCGCGATGTACACTCCGCTTCCAGCGCCAATCCAGTGCGGGTCGTTGTTGCGCTGGTGTTGGGCGCCTGCATTTGCCTCTCGCCGCCGCTGCTGACCTCCGCCCCTTTTTGGGCCCGCACCTCTCGTCCCCCGCCGGGCCTCACCGCCGGTTTCCGGGTCTTTGGCAAAATACAGGTCCCGGCTGCGGGCGCTCAACAAGGCCGCCTCCTTCCGCTCGGCTTCCGCAGTGCCTCAGGTCTCGATACGGCCTTCGGGCTGTATCTGTCGATGCCTCTCGCCCTCCGGTCATATTAGCAGTCTGTGGGGCAGGATTATTGTACGGATGGAGCGTCGGATATTTAGGGGAACTTACACCGCTCCCGGAGCTTCTTTAGTCTGCGGCCATCGTTGTTGGCTGCAGGCCACGCCCCCATATACCATGCTTTTTAAAGTTATTTAATACTGCGGGCGGGAGGCTAACTTCCGTTACGCCCGAGTGTACGGAGATTTGCCTTGTTTCTCCACCTACATTGCGGAAGGCAGAACGGGCAAATCTCTGCACATTCCGCGGGCGGAACGGAGTTGTCCGCCCACCCCTAGTAATAACCACATTAATAACAACACAAAGATACTACATAAGCAAGCTTTAATACATCTATGTTTTAGACTAGGTTTTGGATTTTCAGTCACTTTTGCTTCTGCCATTTTAAATACTAAAAATGAAAAATAAAAATCTAATTCTAGCTACTTCTTAACTTAGTAGTGTCTGCATTGTTCACTAAGTGAAATAAAATAGCACATATTATTGCTAAAAGCGAATTCATTGATAGATAAAATGCCTATCGGTTGCTAAAAGCATTTTGACTTTGTCTAAAAAATATTTATAGGAGGTGTTAAAAAGAGTCCGAGTTAAAACAGATATTGATTAGAAGGCCATCAAAGAAGATTAATTTGCAGTGGGGATAACCATACTGTAGGTGTGTACAAACCGCATTGTTTCATCTATCGCATGACTTAGCAAAGCATTTATATGTAGAGATTACTAGGGAGCTACGGATTTCCAAGGGAAGTTTGCTTAAGGATAGCTCTGCGGGTGCACCACATAGAGTATAGAAACCGTGAGATGGTAAACACAATAAGTGAATCGGTTTCATTCTTAAAAAGCCTGTACACCTCTGCGCAATGTCTGATCCCCATATCTCTACACAGTTGTAAAAGCCACCATGACCCAGGCTTCCCATAGGCAGGGCAGAAGAAGAGGAGGTGCATTTCAGTTTCCTCAGCTCGGTCACACCCAGGGCAGTCTGGAGTGTGGGCTCCCTGCCATTTATTTGTGAATGCTCAGAGCGGGAGCGCCCCATGTCTGAACTGGATATACATTTTTTGGGCTAGAAGCGGTTGGATGTGGTCAAAAGTCATTTCTATCCTGTATTACTGCTTAATGTCCAGGAATCTGGAGGTTAAACAGCCGGGCTTAGACCCCCGCCATAGTAGGGCCAGTTTACATTCTCTGTAGGAATCAAGCAGTGTCCTTCTGGGGATTATTAGACATGTCTCGTCTGGGGTTGTCCACATATTTGACCTCCCTAAGGCCTGGCATGTATTCCTAATATAGGCTAGCCAAGGGAGTTTCCCTGCACCTTGTATGCACATAACATCCTTCAGCTCCTCTCTGTATTCGGCTAGTTTGGGTGTACTTCAAAGGTGTTGCCAGTATAGGAGAGTTCTAGAGGAGGCTACATCTGCTATAGGGCTAATCCCTAGATCCATCCTAAGCGGTGTTAGTGGGGAGCTCATAGGGAGGCCCAACAGTTGTCTAAGAAATGAATTTTCTGTTATTGCGAGGGAGGTAGATGGGCAGTGACCTCTCAATTCTGCCCCATACAATAACCCTCCCCTAGCCTGGGTCTTATATATTTGTGCTACAGGGCCTATCACTTTTTGCGTGCACGTCTTGTAGACTTTTATGATGCCCCCCGAGGACTGGGTCAGTTTGAGGCTAGCTTTCTTAATTTGTGACCCCCATTCCATCTTTTCGGTTAGAGTGATCCCGAGGTAGTCACAGATGGACACCCTCTCTAGGGGCCTGCCGTCTAATCGGGGAAATGCACAGTTCGAAGTGTCTGCATTAAAAACCATGTACTTGGTTTTTTGTAAATTAATTTCCAGTCCCCCATTTTTGCAGAAGATGCTGAATACATCAAGCACCCTCTGCATGCCCATAGGAGATTTGTAAAGTAGAAGCATATCATACGCAAACATAAGAGCTGGAATTTTGCGGTTTGCCAACCTCGGCGCATTAATGTCTTTTTTGGGTGACATCCAGGAGGCTTATGGGGCGATAAATTGCTGGGTTAAGTGGTGAACCCTTTTTATCGATGGGGATGATTGCGGCCCGGCCCACGTCGAGGGCAACGCCTTGCCTTGTAGGATAGCATTAAATAGTCACCAGAGGTAGGGAGTGAAATAGATCCCCAGGGATCTTATCCAGCCCCGGTGCTTTAGCTGGGAGGAGCAGACCCAGTGCCTCTGTGATCTCCTTCATTGTGCAAAGTGGGACGTCTAGATTTAAAGGCTCGACATCTGGGGTGGATGTTTCTACCCTACCTTCATCTTCTGATGACCTAGAGTATAAAGATTTAAAATGGGCTTTATCCAGGCTTCTTCCCCTACGTTTGGTGCTATGGCCTGTTGACCTTCGGTTTTCCCTGTCTTAACTAGATTCCAGAAGGCTCTCATGTCATGGTTATCCAGTGCTATTTTTATTGCTTCCCAATTATCGCTTTCCCAGTTCTTTTTGGCTCCGGCTACAGCTTTTCTATACTGATCGCTGGCTTCCTTGATCCGTGGTCTATCATTCGTTCTGATGGAAATTAGGAGGTCGTGCTTGGCTGCTTTACAGTGTGGGTTAAACCAAGAGTGCCTTGGTTTGGATTTCGGCCTTGTCCTGTTGCTAGTATAGGAAAATTGGGCCAGGGCAGAAAGCAGGTCCTGGTGGTTGAAGTGCTGCTGGACACGGATAGTTGGAACGCAACTTCTAATAAGGGGACAAGTTGTTGGTATAGAGAGGCAATTTTATCCGGTGCTTGAGTGAGCTCCCCCTGCGCACCCTCCTCCCCCCTGCAGCCACTACTAGGTCTGGGTTAGATGTAAGGGATGTGCTAAGTTGGCCTTCAGCATGCGGAAAGGATATTTCTAAAACCAGAGCATTGTGATCACTCTCGTGGCGGGAAATAATATTAAAGTCGAGAACCCTGTGCCATAAGCTAACATCTACCAAGATGTAATCTAGGATTGAGGCCTGCCCCGGTCTATTGAAAGTAAAGTTCCCGGGGCTGTCGGATGGGAGTCGACCATTACAGGCCCTCAATGAGTAGCTTAGTGTGAGCGCATTCATTTGTAGGACCAAAGGAGTCCATGCCTGTGTTGGTGGAATATTGGGCTCAGGAATTGTCCGAGCTGAATCCTCCTCACTTGTAATACTAGAGGATAGGCCTTTCAGGGGCTCGAATTGGCAATTGAAGTCCCCGCCTAGGATGACCCAGCAGTTCTCCAGTATAGTGAGGAGAAATAAGGATAGACAATCGAGCGTATGAGAGGATTGCCCATAGCATACGGGCCGCGAGTAGACATTGATTAGGGCAATCCTTCTAGATTTAGGAAAGGAGAGAAGGACACACAGAATATCAGGGGAAGAAGTCTCTTATTGTTTGGCCTTACAGCCTAGGTGCACTCCAATCCAAGTGCACAGGCCCCCCGAGGGTCTCCCCCTAGTCCCTTGGACTGCTGGGACATAGTACGACGCATAGTCCTCTCTAAATGTGTCTGCCCTTGACCATGTTTCCTGGAACATGCATAGATCGTGTTGGTCTATGAGTGCCCCCCAATCTGGAAGCTCCAGTTTCGTGTTAAGACCTGCTATGTTCCAAGAAAGAATCCACAAGCTTTGCGGTCCTACTATGTTGATCAGGGGAGCCTGTGGGGTGGAGCATGCCTTGGATGAAGCCTGGTATATACAATCGGGTCGTCCCCCTCCCCTTGAGCTACATTTGTTAGCACAGTGATTGTTACTGAGTAGAGTGGTATTGGAATCTGGGCGACCGCCCACGTTGGTCTGCTCCTTATCTCTTCCTTGCTTCCCGATTCCGTCCTTTTGTACTGGGTCACCGTGTTTGTTACGGGGCCATTTGGTGGGGGGACCGGTGTGCTTTAGTCAGTCAGCGAAATCTAAAGGACCGAATCTGTTAGCAACAGGGGTATTATATGTCAGCAGTATAGAACGAGCCCAGCCTACTTGCGGCCTTGCGCCGCCTTGATCACTCAACCCCCATCGATTGGGCATATTTCCCGCATTGTGCGATAATTGCCTCGAGGGAAAAAATATCCCAGGGGCAAAGAAAAGATACCCCCGCGTCCCTAAAGTGACCCCAATCTAGGATGTGTTGGAAAACCCAGGGTTCCTTAAAATTAATCACTATTCAATCTCCAGCAATGTCTTTTTGCTTCCGCCCCAGCCAGCTTACCCTCTGTGCAAATAGAATTTTGCTTTGATCTTGGGGGCATATTTCCAACAATGCGATAAAAAATTATCGCCGCTTTGGCGGCCGTTTTCGGCCGAAAAGCGGCAATAATTTTATCGCTATATTAGCAAGGTCACGCTAACGCATGAAACCTTGCTTTAGCGTGGGGATTTCTAACGCCCAGCTTTGCATCTCTAATGAGATGCAAAGTGGGCGTTCCTGACCTGACATGATAGGAGAAATGTCGCTAAGCGACATTTCTCCTATCATCAAGCCCCACGCTATGAAGCATAGCGTCAGGAAAAGTAGCTATAACACCTGTTATCGCTACTTTCCTAACACCTGCTTCAGGACTGACTTAGCCATGATATCCTATGGAAGGAGGATATCATGGCTAAGTTTGTGAGTCCCTATCAACAAGCTAACGTGAGATTAGCGCTGGGTTTCCAGCGATAATCTCACATTAGCCAGTTAGCGTGAGGATTTTTATCGCTATTGAGATAAGCGTTGCTAATAGCACGCTATCTCAGCGATAAAAATCCACGCTAGCCGGCGATAATTATCCTAGTGCTAAGGGCGCTTTGCGATAATTATCGCCGGTTGTTGTTGATATGCCCCTTAGTTAGTTAACCAGTGAATACATTTATTTTTGAGTTCAGAGTGGGAGTCCTGTGGAAATATGGATTTTTCCGATCAGTTATGTCCCCTATCTTGGACCCCAACGGTTCTATGTGCATGTCACAAGTACATGTATGTTCCCTCCAGTTCCAGTTATGAAGACGCAAATACATGTGCGTCCACCGTCAACATGCCCTCTGTCAGATCCGCCATGAATAGGCCGGATATTCCATTCCTAAATATGAAAGGCCACCGGCTTTATATGGTTCACTTATGTCATTTCACAGTCCAGGCAAGTAGGCCCAGATTCTGTCATCAAACTCCTCTTGCTTTCTGCCTCTGAAAACTCCAGTTCGAGCCTGCATCTGTGACCATGAACTTTGTCTCATTCTCTGCGCGGCTCACGAAGCCTGACATCAGCTTATTCTCTGCCAAGAACTGTATTTCGCCTTCGAGTTATCTGTTTCCCCCTCAGCCGATGCATTCCTGTCTAGTAGTTTAAGTAAACATTCTTCCAGCTACCGAGCAAAAGGCTCGACTTCTCTGTCCTCATGCAAGTAATTCATAGCCCTGTTACCATGGAATATTCCTACCCCCTCGCTTTCAGTGTAGACATTTAGACGCTTGTACACGCACGCACAGTCAGTATAGAATAGATTCTGTCCGAGAGTCCTTCTTTTATGGATAACATAGTTCTTTAAACATAGGATGTTAGATATGATTTGGGATTAGGTTGACTTGACCCCCCAGACTTTTTGTCTCCACATGTAGAGCTAAATGTCAAGTCCCCTTCACCCCCTAGTTGCACGTCAATCACACGTCATACTGCTGCGCGCGCATCTATGCCAAATATTATCTTATAGATCCACCTATAGGTGACATCATAACCAATTACGTTCCTTTTTACTCCTTATTACACCCATTTTTTGGTTACGCAGACAAATCGTCATTTTCCTTATCAATTGTTACGCCTATTGCATTCGCTTCACTGTAATGTATGTACTATAAAGGTTACTTCTTGTCAATAAAGTATGTACTTCACTTCCTGAACCTCCGTGGTGATGGAACTTGGAGCAACCGATTATAATCGATCATTGGAATAAAGCCCATTCCGAACCTCTAATACCACGGATTCTGCCTCTCATTTTACTGAGCTATTTAATTATGTTTCTGTATTAAATTACGTCCAGGTAAAGGAAAATTATTTACCACATGAATGGCGCCCGAACAGGGACACTTTCTCATCTCACGCGCCGGCGGTGAGTTGCAGGCCCGGTCTCCTGCCACAGCTGGACGGACAATAACGCGTACCAGCAGGATTTCCTGTATCTCCCTCCGGTCAAGCGGGGGCGACTGAGACTGCGATCAACACCCAGACGAGGCGGTGAGAAGTGCGAAGTATCCCGACCAGAGCCTAGCTGAGAGAGCAAGATCCGAGGTATACAGAGACCCACCAGTTCGAAGTCAAGCCCAGTGTCCGACGAGTCGAGTCGAGTCCAGTCCGGTTCAAGTTCAAGTTACCGAGGCCTTCCGTTTCCGAAGCTACCCGGTGAGTACCATTGCTGGGGAGGCATTTCTGACGTGCACATAGGTTGTGCCGGTCAAGACGGGTTTGGGTACACAAATCCGGTCTGCACTGTTTTAGCAGTGTATCTGTACTGTTTAGCAGTATATCAAGTATTCCGAAGTATCTAGTTATTGTCAAGAATTAAGCTTGGTGATTAGTTATGCAGACGATCATCATTGTTGGTTATTCTAACGGTTAAAAATGTTTTAATGTTTAATATTTAATGTGTTAAACGTCTTGCATATTGTGGTATGAATGGTTGTTCATTATTGTGCTTTTGTATTAAGTGTGTTCAAGATTAAGTATCGGATCAGTTGTCAATATGCCGCTCTTTTCGAAATTAAGACAGATCACTACTAGAAAAGGGGTTCTCGAAGAAGCCGTCCCTATTCCTCCTAGGGACACTCCAGGGCATTTCATGTATCACAAACATGGCTTAGACGCTATATTATTTCTTGATTTATGGGTAGACTACACCAAGGGATTACCGGAAAGTCAGAGGTGGCCCGCAGCGGGAACCTGGGATGCAGAGTGCATCATGAAAGTCGAAGAAGAGTTATGGAAAAGGAAAGTCAGACAGTCACAGAAAGACGCCGTTGAGTTATGGCGTAAAGAATCTCATAGACGCACAGAAAAAGCACGTAGACAGGAAGAAAGGAATAAAGAAAGTTCAAATAAAGTTCAAGAAAATCTATTAATTGAGGAAGGTATCCGAGTGAAATCAGAACAAGTAGACAGACAAAGAAACGCCCTTATGAATGGTATGTATCCCCTTCTGGCCGAAGGATTACCTAAGGCTACTCCAGAAATACCGAAAGACTTGCCACCCCCATTGTTCCCAATAAAGGTACATCCTAAGGGGCATCCTAGAACCGCAGAAGATGTTTTTCTTTCCTCATATTTAGATGACGCAGCTCCCGAATATGCAAATTCCGCCCCGCATAGACCGCATACCAGGGAGGTCCAACGCCAAGATCCAGCACACGTATCCCTACAGCAACAAATCGAGTCACAAGTTCTGGCAAGCACATCTGTTTCTGCATCCGCTCCTACAGCTACTTCTATAGCTGTGTCCACACCTGTAGTTGCTGTGTCACGTTCGACGAATCCTTTCACACCCGACACCCCAGATGGGGCCACGGGAGGTGCTACCAATATCTTCTCTACGCCACCCAGAATAAATAAACTTACTTTTCAAGAGTCAGCACATTCACGTACACCCAAACTCATAAGTGCCCGTACGCTGAAGGAACTTCTTATAGATTGTAGATATGACCCTGTGCCCGGCAAAGAGGACGAAATGACCCTGGCCTCATTGCGTATCAGACGAGCCGCAGTGTATTTAGGAAAGTTACCAGGAATGACTGAGCATCTAGATAAAATATATCATTTTGTCCAAACAGGGCGAGATCCAGAATGTATTAACAGAGCTATGGAATACCAGAAAGTAGAGATACAGGGGGAACTGTTACGTTTCCTCATAAACTGTGTGATCAGAAATCAAGACCGACCGGGGGTAGACCCGGGAGCAATGCAAATTCTTACAAGATGGAGCCAGAATATATCAGAAGGGAGACATGATAAACAAAATTGTATAATAGCCATGTGCCGAAAGATCCGTAAAGAAATAGAACGCCTACACGAAGAGAGATTAGAGGTAGACGAGTTCGAACAAAGCGAGGAAGAAGGGTCAGGACTGCCCACAGGACAGTCAGACACCATAGCCTATGTAGGTAGAGGAAGATCTTGTAATAATAATAGACGTCTTACTGACTCGATACGTCCGATATGTCCAGATAATAACAGGAATTTCCAAATACCTATAATTAATATAAGGTCTAACGAGCATTCGTTCCAAACCGCCGACAAACTACTCCGAGAACGAAGGGGTTATCATTTTCTCGATTCTATGGATGAACAAGATTTAGCCAGGGCAGCTGTCCATTGGGTGGACAGTCCCGGAAAATATAGTGATGATACAGTAGTACGCACATTTTTGAATCTTACCCCAGATGAACAGAGGTTAGCTGGGATTTATATGATTCAACAACTCATTATACTATATCGAAGTCAGCATTCGGACCCTGGTCCCTTACCTGACATACTGACTGAATTGCTTATGAATAAATGGAGAGGTGCAGGTACTAAATTAATTAAAGAAATTCTAGAATCAAGAAAGCAGTATATTCTTTTTGTATGCGCAGAGCATGTCTCATTGCCCGTCAAGGAAAGAACCACGTATCACATGGATAGACAGAATCCCTTACGAGAAGTGCACCCAATAAAAGGCGAGGACAACGAGTTCAAGCGCGTATTTGTATATACGCCCATATCGAAAATAGAATTGTTACAAATGAAGAAAGTGGTACCCAGTCATGACAAAGATCCAGCGGGTTTTCACCGAGAAATTAAAGACATGTTACTCATGGGAGAGTATACCTATCCCGACATTATGACAATATTAAAGGTATTGATGCCTGCTGGTATTTATGAGAAACTCAAGGAAAAAGAGTGGGAGGTAGGAGACCAAAAGATAGAATGGTCAGTGTTAGAAGCGGAAGAAAAGGCCCGAACTGCAGGAGCAGGACTTGGGGATAAAACTAAAGCACTGCCAGGTTTATTAGTACAGGTACTGCCACGTTTATTAACTACGAAAAAGGAAGATTGGGGTACAATTTCAGCCTGTAAACAGAAGCAAGATGAAGACACTAGTGATTACTATGCCCGATTTGAAAAATGTTTTGGTATAAATAGTGGCATAAAAGCAAGTAGCGAATCATACCCACATCTGTTTGTAACAAAATTAGTAGAAAATGCCCTGCCACCAGTAAAGAATAGAGTATTAAAATTCGAGAGTACCTGGCAAGGTAACACTCCATCACAAATGTTACAAATGTTACAGTACCATCACAATAGAATTAGAGAGGAACAAGAACACGAACACAGACGCATGAAAGACACGAAAATGAAAATGTTAGTTTCCCAGACAGTTCCAGCTGAAGGACATAAAAAGGGTATGACACATTCCGATTCAGCAGGACCTGTAAAAGGGACATGCAATTATTGTAAAAAGCCAGGTCATTATATACACGATTGTCCAGTTCTAAAACATAATATCGCCATAGGTAAAACACAAGAAAGACCACGGCCATTTAGACAAGAGCAGAACGAACAAGGAGCTCCGCAGCATGCACAGGCCATGCCAGCCGCACAACAGCCAATACAGTTTGTGCCAGCTGCACCACCGTTGCCTGTTGCTGCCACACAGACAACAACACGACAAATGTATCAGACCGCACAGTATGAATATCCTGAGTATCAGCGTTACGCATGAACTAGCCTAGAGAGGGAAGTTGATTTACCGCTTATCGAGATTCCTGTAGATCAAGAAGGACCTTATGTACATAGTGAATTATTAGGCCAAGATAGGAAATTTTTACTCGATACAGGGGCAAGTCGAACAACTATAAAACGTAGTGAAGTTCCAGGGGCACCCCTCTCAGGCTCACAGAATATTTCCCTTGGTTTTTCAGGAAAACCTATTGTTAATGAAGTGTCACAACCTCTGCCACTTACGATAGGACCTCTGACCCGAACTACAGATTTATTGCTTACTAAATCATGTCCAGAAAACTTGCTAGGAATAAAAACATTGAAAGCTCTAGGAGGCATAATATGTTGTTCTCCGGAAGGAGTAAGGTTGTTTTTACGTGATTTTAAAGGTCACTATGTGTCTAGAGACATGGATCCCCGACTGCAGACTTTACCTACACGTCTATGGGCACAAGGCCCTACTGATGTTGGTTGCATGAATATTACACCATATAGAGTCACATTAAAGGCAGGAGTGGTGCTACCACGAATGCGACAATACAAGTTACCACCAGATGCTGTAGTGGCTTTACTACAAATCGTTGACGAGCTTATTACCCAAGGAGTAGTTGTAGAAACAGACTCCAATGTATGTAATTCACCGATAATTCCGATTCTTAAACGAACAGATCCTAAGGCCCCGCCAGTATATCGATTGGTTATTGATCTGCGCGAGTTAAACAAATGCATTGTGCCACAATTCCCTGTGGTCCCAGATATCTCGTCATTACTGACAGCTATTGATTCCGAAGCAACATTCTTTACTGTAATTGATCTCAAGAATGCCTTTTTCAGCGTCCCAATAGATCCGGAAAGCCAATATTTGTTCGGATTTAGTTTAAATGGACGTAGCTTTAAATTCTCACGCGCACCTCAAGGATTTACAGAAAGCCCCAGCATCTATAGCCAAGCACTGAAACGAGAACTCGATAGTATCCACATGCCAGTTAACACTGCTCTGCTTCAATACGTCGATGATCTACTGATCACCGCCCGAAGCGAACCGGAATGTGAAAAAGCATCACTGACAGTTTTACAATTTCTAGCCGAAAAGGGGCACAAGGTGTCCCCTTCTAAGCTGCAATTCTGTGTCCAGCGAGTTGTTTATCTTGGACACTCGCTGTCCAAGGAGGGAAGGCAGCTTACACCCGACCGCATTCAGTTAATAGCTAACATGCCAATACCCAAGACACAAAAGGAGGTACGGGCTTTCATAGGCCTCACTTCATATTGTAGGCAGTGGATCCCTCAGTATGCATTTCTAGCAAAACCACTCATTCAGTTGACAACACAGGAGGCAGCCACATCGACTGTTCTCCCTTGGACTCAAGAACATACACAAGCTTTTGAAAGCCTAAAGAAAGCTTTATGTCAAGCACCTGTTTTAGCAACACCATGTTACAGAAAACAGTTTACACTTTTTGTTACAGAACGCGAAGGTACTGCCTTGTCAGTACTCACACAGGAACAAGCAGGAGCACACAAACCATGTGCTTATTTTTCTAGTACATTAGATCCAGTAGCTCAGGCTTTGCCTGCATGCCTGAAATCAGTAGCAGCAACAGCTTTAGCAATCAGACAAAGCGATGCCATAGTGTTAGGACATCCATTGACAGTTCAAGTACCACACACAGTAGAGGTTCTTGTAAATAGAACGCAAACACAACACTTGACTATAGCGCGACTTACATGGTATGAACTTACATTGTTTCAGCCACATATAGAAATCAGACGCTGTAACACATTGAATCCTGCCACACTTTTGCCAGTAACCGGAACAGACCCACTAGCTCATGACTGTATTGAAGTTATTACTATAACGACAAAACCCAGACAAGACTTGACAGATGTCCCATTGTCAGATCCAGACCTGACGTTGTATGTAGATGGTTCATGTATGAGAACAAGTACAGGAGAGTTAGTGGCCGCTTACGCAGTCACCACAGATACTGAAGTCATTGAAACCAATCGTATAAATACTCTGTCAGCTCAAGCCGCAGAGCTCATCGCTCTGACACAAGCCTGTATTCAAGCCACAAATAAAAAAATCAACATATACACTGACTCACGTTATGCATTCGGAGTTGTACATGACTTCGGCGTGCTGTGGCGAGAGAGAGGTTATTTAACTTCCCACGGTGCCCACATTCAGCACGGACCCCTCATTCATGCCTTATTAGATGCAATACATCTACCCACTGCAATATCAATTATGAAATGTAAGGCTCATACGAAGATTACTGATATCATTTCCCAAGGCAATGATCTAGCCGACAGAACAGCTAAACAGACTGCTCAAACTCAAACCCCCGACATGACAAAGACAATAGTCCCGACACCGACACGTTGTATGACAGTTAAAGATCCTACCCTTGACGTAATTGACATACAGACACATGCTACACTAGACAAAATAAAGAAATGGACTGAATTAGGAGGGATCCAAACGGACCAAGGATGGATGATGAAGGAAAAGTCTGTATGGTTCCTTCCTGATTCAATAGTCCAAGTTATAATTAACACTATACATAGTCCAGCGCATCTAGGAGAAAAAGCTATGCTAGACAGCATTCAACACATTTGGTTCAATAAACATTTACGAGCAGCAGCCAAACAAAAGGTCCGTACCTGTATGATCTGTTGCCAGTTCAACCCAGGAAAAGGCGTTCCCGTAGAACAGGGTGGATTTCATCCTCCTGACCACCCTTTTGAAGTCCTCCAGATGGATTATATCCAGATGGAACGATGTCGAGGATTCAAATATGTTCTCGTAGTTGTCTGCGCTCTGTCCCGTTGAACGGAGGCATACCCGGTTTCAGATTACACTGCCCCGACTACTGCCAAACAGTTGGTTCGAGAATTCTTCCCACGATACGGTTTACCACGTGTTGTCTACTCAGATAACGGCCAGCCGTTCTCATCCGAATTAATGAAACATGTTTCACTTCTGCTAGGATATCAGTGGAAATTCCACTGTGTTCGACACCCCGAGGCAGCAGGTCTCGTAGAAAGACATAATCAGATACTGAAAATCAGACTGTCCAAAATATGCAGAGAGAAAGGTGTCGACTGGATAGTAGCATTACCAGTTGCACTCTTTTACATGAGAATGGTAGCACACTCTCGAACAGGGCTATCCCCGTATGAGGTGATCTTCGGCAGACCACCAAATATGTGGGGGACGCCCATACCACGCAAAATAACTGATATTGACTGTAATATGCTGACAGATTACTTGGCTTCCTTGATGTCTGCACTACAATCTTGTCGTTCACAGGTTGCTGCAGCATTTCCCGACAACACTGAGGTGAAACCCCATGACGTAGTTCCGGGTGATTTCGTGTTTGTGAAAAATTTCGACCGAAAGACTCAGCTGGAGCCCAGGTGGAAGACACCCAAGTTGGTTCTGCTGACCACAAGAACAGCCGTGAAGATCGAGGGCCGCAAGGGCTGGATTCATTCAAGTCATATCAAGAAATTTCATGGACAATCCTCGGATATAGACATTGTGCCCTGCACTCCCTCACAGACTGATTCAAAACTTCCTTTGGTTGAAAAGACTGAAACTGAACTCTACAAAGTTAAATTGAGGCCTAGAACGTCAGACGATTTGATTGTTTAAGTCCTCTCCTAGGTGAAGCGGTTGAATCTGTCTCTGACATGTATCCTCTAGACCTGAATTATGGACAGTCGCGAAAAATGATGAAACGACAGGCGTATTGTAAATCACTGCGTAGCCATTGCATAGTGACATTAATAATCTTGTTTTTCTTGAGTCTTTTAATAATTACTGCAAGCATATTGTTGCACATATATTACCCTATTTCTAGACATGTTTATAATGTTACTGCTGAACATTCTTTTAGTGACTTACCTCCGCATGAATTGTCTTATAGACTTGCGCTGCGCAATAACACTTTCATTAGTATGTTACATCATTCCCATCAGACTAGTAATGCCACTAATTGTTGGGTGTGTGGCCGACTCCCTCCCTATCAGAATTATGAAGGAGTCCTGCCTTTCTTTCCACATCCGTTTACACATAATGGATCCTGTGGAGCATGGTTTAGTTTAATCAATTCCATAGACTCAGACACAGCAGTTTACCAAGATCATTGGGTATGGGGAAATCTGAACCTAGTTTTACTCAAGGTCTGCTACCCTGACAAGGAGGGTCGCCCCAAGAGAACAGGAACTGATCTAGAAAATGAAGTATATGGATTAGGTAATTTTACACCTAATCTCATGATTCTAAATATCGTATCTGAAGTTGAACTAGTCTTGCCCACCATGTCAGTATTCCCAGCGAAGGGTGAATTATGCGTAAGAAAGGTTGGTTCCATACATATGGGCCATAGTAAATGCACTACTATAGTAGAATTCAGTGATCGAGGCAAATCTTCATTTAGAGCTTATCGCCACTCCTACTTTATATGTGGTCAGACTGCATATATGCGTCTACCTCTAGACTGGGATGGTACCTGCTACATTGCATTCCTTTTGCCACCTGTTTTCCTAGCTCCTCCTGATTATTACAGAAATATTCATTTAGTACACAACAGGGAGCGGAGAGATCTCCCAATTGTCGATTACACTGAAACAGCATGGGAAAAATACACAGATTTCAATAAAGGCATCTTTCCTTATATAGGTACTGTTACTAATAGTAAACTGATACGTAGATTAACTAGAACCCTTGAAGCAGTAGTGAATGAGACTATTTCCGCCTTAGGCAATTTAACGGAAGAGCAGTCTGCTATGCGGATTGTTGTGCTTCAAAATCGTCTTGTCCTTGACGTCATCCTGGCTGATAGGGGCGGAGCTTGTAGGGTCATCGGATCAAGCTGCTGCGTATTCATACCAGAAAATTCGCCATCTGTATATAAAGCCATCACTCGCCTTCATAAGATTGTAAACCAGATACACCAGAACCCAGGCACTTGGACTTGGTCCAGTTGGTTTTGGAGTGTGATATCAGCCTGGGGATGGAGAGTTTTATCCTTCCTAGGTATTGGCCTTCTCATACTATTCAGTTGCTGTCTATGTCTGCAATGTGGACCAGCGATTTGTGGTCTGTGTACCACATCGTGTATTCCACCACCAAGATTTCGTTCGTCCCGGAAGAAGAAAGAAGAACAAATGATGTTATATTAACAGACCAATGGATTGATGAAGATTGATATCTCTTGACGGGCAAGTAGGGGACAAGGAGGGAATGTGGAAATATGGATTTTTCCGATCAGTTATGTCCCCTATCTTGGACCCCAACGGTTCTATGTGCATGTCACAAGTACATGTATGTTCCCTCCAGTTCCAGTTATGAAGACGCAAATACATGTGCGTCCACCGTCAACATGCCCTCTGTCAGATCCGCCATGAATAGGCCGGATATTCCATTCCTAAATATGAAAGGCCACCGGCTTTATATGGTTCACTTATGTCATTTCACAGTCCAGGCAAGTAGGCCCAGATTCTGTCATCAAACTCCTCTTGCTTTCTGCCTCTGAAAACTCCAGTTCGAGCCTGCATCTGTGACCATGAACTTTGTCTCATTCTCTGCGCGGCTCACGAAGCCTGACATCAGCTTATTCTCTGCCAAGAACTGTATTTCGCCTTCGAGTTATCTGCTTCCCCCTCAGCCGATGCATTCCTGTCTAGTAGTTTAAGTAAACATTCTTCCAGCTACCGAGCAAAAGGCTCGACTTCTCTGTCCATTTTTTGGTTACGCAGACAAATCGTCATTTTCCTTATCAATTGTTACGCCTATTGCATTCGCTTCACTGTAATGTATGTACTATAAAGGTTACTTCTTGTCAATAAAGTATGTACTTCACTTCCTGAACCTCCGTGGTGATGGAACTGTGGAAATGTGGATTTTCCTGATCAGTTATGTCCCCTATCTTGGACCCCAACGGTTTTATATGCATGTTACAAGTACATGTATGTTCCCTCCAGTTCCAGTTTCTAAGACGCAAACATATGTGTGTCTACCGTCAACATGTTCTCTGTCAGATCCGCCATCAATGGGCTGGATATTCGATTCCTAAGTATGAAAGGCCACCGACTTTATATGGCTAAGTTACTTCATTTTTACAGTTCAGGCGAGTAGGCCCGATTCTGTCCTCAAAGCCTTTCCCTGCTCTCTGTCTCTGACAGCTTCAGCTTGAGCTCGCATCTGTATCCATGAACTTTGTCCTACTCCCTGTGCAGCTAACAGTGCCTGCCTCGGCCAGTTTTCGCCTGTCTGCCAAGAAGTTGTATTTCACCTTCGAATTATCTATTTTGCTCTCCAGCCGATGCATTCCTGTCCAGTGATTTAGGTAAACATTTCCTTTAGCTCACAAGCAGAGGACTCAGCCTTTCCGTCCTCCTGCAAGTGATTCATAGCCCTGTTGCCATGGAAAGTTTTCTGCCCCTCGCATCTCATATAGACATTTAGACGCTTGTACACGCACACAGTCAGTATAGAATAGATTCTGTCCGAGAGTCCTTCCTTGTGGATAACATAGTTCTTTAAACATAGGATGTTAGATATGATTTGGGATTAGGATGACTTGACCCCAGACTTCTCGTCTCCACATGTAGAGCTAAATGTCAAGTCCCCTTCACCCCCTAGTTGCACGTCAATTACACGTCATGCTGCCGCGCGCGCATCTATGCCAAGTATTATCTTATAGATCCACCTATGTCTGATAATGCAAACCAATCATGTTTCTTTTATTCCTTATTACGCCTAGTTTCGATTATGTCACTGTCACGTCATTTTTCTTATCAAATGTTACGCCTTCTACATTCGTTTCATTGTAATGAACTTATTATAAAAATACATGTCTGTTAATAAATTATTGTACTTCACTTCCTGAACCTTCGTGGTGACGGAACCTGAGGGCCGCGACTCGAGTCGGCCATTTTGAATGGAATAAAGCCCATTAGAAACCTCTTATACCACGGATTCTGCCTCTTGTTATTTTGAGCTATTTACTTTAATTTAAGATTCCGCATGAAATTCAGTCCGGTAATATTTATTTTATTTACCACATAATGGCGCCCGAATAGGGACACTTTCTCATCTCACGCGCCGGCGGTGCGTTGCAGGCCCGGTCTCCTGCCACAGCTGGACGGACCATAAACGCGTACCAGCAGGATTTCCTGTAAGCTCCCTCCGGTCAAGCGGGGGCGACTGAGGCTGCGATCAACCCAGACGAGGCGGTGAGAAGTGCGAAGTATCCCGACCAGAGCCTAGCTGAGAGAGCAAGATCCGAGGTATACAGAGGCCCACCAGGTTTTCCGAAATTCCGACGTCCAGAGGGTCCGATGTCCGCAGTTATCGAGTCCTGTCCATTCTCTGAGGCCTTCCGTTTCAAGGAGCTACTCGGTGAGTACCATCGCCGAGGAGGCATGTTGACGCGCACATAGTTTGTGCCGGTCAAGACGGATTTGGGTACACAAATCCGGTCTGCACTGTTTAGCAGTGTATATGTACTGTTTAGCAGTATATCAAGTATTCCGAAGTATTCAGTTATTGTCAAGAATTCAGCGTGGTGATTAGTTAGGCAGACTGTCATCATTGTCGATCATTGTTATAATGTTTAATGTTTAATGTTTAAAGTATTCAGAAATGTCTTGCATATTGTGGTATGAATGATCGTTCATTGTTCACTGTTCATTATTGTGTTTCTCGTATCAAGCAAGTTCAAGAGTAAGTATCAGGTCAGTTGTCAGTATGCCGCTCTTCTCGAAGTTAAGACAGATTACTACCAGAAAAGGGGTGCTTGAAGAAGCAGTTCCTATTCCTCCTAGAGACACTCCAGGACATTTCATGTACCATAAACATGGCTTAGATGCCATATTGTTTCTTGATCTATGGGTAGATTATACCAAAGGATTACCGGAAAGTCAAAGGTGGCCCATAGCGGGAACCTGGGATGCAGAGTGCATCATGAAAGTGGAGGAAGAGTTATGGAAAAGAAAGGTCAGACAGTCGCAGAAAGACGCTGTTGAGTTATGGCGTAAAGAATCTCATAGACGAACAGAAAAAGCACGTAGACAAGAAGAGAGGAGTAAAGAAAGTTCAAATAAAGTTCAAGAAAATCTATTAATTGAGGAAGGTATCCGAGTGAAATCAGAACAAGTAAATAGGCAAAGAAATGCTCTTATGAATGGTATGTATCCCCTTCTAGCCGAAGGACTACCTAAGGCTGTTACGGAGGTGCCAAAAGACTTGCCACCCCCATTATTTCCAATTAAGGTACATCCAAAGGGGCATCCCAGAACCGCAGAAGATGTTTTTCTTTCCTCATATCTAGATGACGCAGCCCCCGAGTATGCTAACGCCACACCACATAGACCGTCTGGCGGAGGGGTTCGACGTCAGGATCAGGTATCTGTCCCCGTGCAACAGCAAGTTCCGACACAAGCATCGGCAAGCACATCTGTTTCCGCATCTGTCTCCGCAGTCGACTCTACAGAGGTATCGACACCCATAGTTGCGGTGTCACGTTCGACGAACCCTTTCACACCCGACGCCCCAGATGGGGCCACGGGAGGTGCTAGCAGTACTTTTACACCACCTAGAATAAATAAACTTGTTTTTCAAGAGTCAGCACATTCACGTACACCAAAATTCGTAAATGAACGTACGCTTAAGGAACTCCTTGTAAATTGTAGATATGACCCAGTGGTTGGTAAAGAGGACGAAATGGTCCTGGCATCATTACGTATCAGACGAGCCGCAGAGTATTTAGCAAGGTTACCAGGAATGACTACGCACCTGGATAACATATATCATTTTGTTCAAACAGGACGAGATCCAGGATGTATTAACAGAGCTATGGAATTCCAGAAAGTAGAGATACAGGGGGAACTGTTACGTTTCCTCATAAACTGTGTGATCAGAAATCAAGATCGTCCGGGGGTAGACCCGACTGCAATGCTTATTCTTACAAGATGGAGTCAGAATATATCAGAAGGGAGACACGATAAGCAAAATTGTATAATAGCCATGTGCCGAAAAATCCGTAAAGAAATAGAGCATAAACGCATGAAGGATACAAAAATGAAAATGCTAGTTTCTCAGACAGTACCAGTAGATGGTCACAAAAAGGGTGTGACACATTCTGGTGATTCTGCAGTTCCTGTAAAAGGAACCTGCAATTACTGTAAACAACTAGGCCATTATGTACATGATTGTCAAGTCCTGAAACGAAATATAGCTACAGGTATTGCAAAAGAGAGACCACGATTAGTTAGACAAGATCAGAATGAACAAGGAGCTATGCAGCATGGACAGTCCGTGCTAGTTCAGCAACAGTCTATGCCAGCCTCACAGCAACCCATACAGTTTGTGCCAGCTGCACCACCGTTGCCTGCTACTGCCACACAAACCACAACACAACAAATGTATCAGACTGCACAGTATGAATACCCTGAGTATCAGCGTTACGCATGAACCAGCCTAGAGAGGGAAGTTGACTTACCGCTTATCGAGATTCCGGTAGATCAAGAAGGACCTTATGTACATAGTGAATTATTAGGTCAAGATAGAAAATTCTTACTCGATACAGGGGCAAGTCGAACAACCATAAAACGTAGTGAAGTTCCAGGGGCACCCCTCTCAGGCTCTCAAAATGTTTCCCTTGGTTTTTCAGGAAAACCTATTGTTAATGAAGTATCACAGCCTCTACCACTTACGATAGGACCTTTGACACGAACTACAGATTTATTGCTTACTAAATCATGCCCAGAAAATTTGTTAGGAATTAAAACTCTGAAAGCACTAGGAGCCATAATATGTTGTTCTCCGGAAGGAGTAAGGTTGTTTTTGCGTGATTTTAAAGGTCACTATGTGTCTAGAGACATGGATCCCCGACTACAGACTTTACCAGTACATCTATGGGCACAAGGCCCTACGGATGTTGGCTGCATGAACATTACACCCTATCGAGTTACATTGAAAGCAGGAGTGGTACTACCACGAATGCGACAATACAAGTTACCGCATGATGCTGTAGTGGCTTTGTTGAAAATCATTGATGAGTTAATTGCCCAGGGAGTAGTTGTAGAAACAGACTCCAATGTATGTAATTCACCGATAATTCCGATTCTTAAACGAACTGATCCTACTGCTCCACCAGTGTACCGATTGGTTATTGATTTGCGTGAACTAAACAAGTGTATTGTACCACAATTCCCCGTGGTCCCTGATATATCATCATTGTTGACAGCAATTGATTCCGAAGCAACATTTTTTACTGTAATTGATCTCAAGAATGCCTTTTTCAGCGTCCCAATAGATCCGGAAAGCCAATACTTGTTCGGATTCAGTTTAAATGGGCGCAGCTTTAAATTCTCACGCGCTCCTCAAGGATTTACAGAAAGCCCCAGCATCTACAGCCAAGCACTGAAACGAGAACTTGACAGTATCCACATGCCAGTCAATACAGCACTGCTTCAATATGTCGATGATCTGCTGATCACCGCGAGAAGCGAGCCAGAATGTGAAAAAGCTTCTCTGACAGTTTTACATTTCCTAGCCGACAAGGGGCACAAGGTATCCCCTTCTAAGCTGCAATTCTGTGTCCAGCGAGTTATTTATCTTGGTCACTCGCTGTCCAAGGAGGGAAGGCAGCTTACACCAGATCGCATCCAGTTAATTGCTAACATGTCAATACCCCAGACACAAAAGGAGGTGCGGGCTTTCATAGGCCTCACTTCATATTGTAGGCAGTGGATCCCTCAGTACGCATTTCTAGCAAAACCACTCATTCAGTTAACCACACAGGAGGCAGCCACATCGACTGTTCTCCCTTGGACTCAGGAACATACACAAGCTTTTGAAAGCCTAAAGGAAGCTTTATGTCAAGCACCTGTTTTAGCAACACCATGTTATAGCAAACCTTTTACACTCTTTGTTACAGAACGCGAAGGTACTGCCTTGTCAGTACTCACTCAGGATCAAGCAGGATCACGCAAGCCATGCGCTTATTTTTCCAGTACATTAGATCCCGTAGCTCAGGCTTTGCCTGCATGCCTGAAATCAGTGGCAGCGACAGCCTTAGCAATCAGACAAAGCGATGCCATAGTATTAGGACACCCATTGACAGTTCAAGTACCACATGCAGTAGAGGTTCTTGTGAACCGAACACAAACACAGCACTTGACCATAGCAAGACTTACCGGTTATGAACTGACATTGTTTCAACCACACATAGAGATCCGACGGTGTAATACATTGAATCCTGCTACACTATTACCTGTAATTGGAACAGACCCACTAGCTCATGATTGTGTTGAAATCATTGAAATAAAGACGAAACCTAGACAAGACTTGACAGACGTTCCATTGTTAGATCCAGACCTGACGTTGTATGTAGACGGATCATGCATGAGAACAAGTAAAGGAGATTTAGTGGCCGCGTATGCAGTCACAACAGACACTGAAGTTATTGAGACACATTGTATAGATACTCTGTCAGCCCAAGCAGCAGAACTTATTGCTCTAACGCAAGCCTGTATTCAAGCCACAAATAAGAAAGTTAATGTATACACTGACTCACGTTATGCATTCGGAGTTGTACACGACTTCGGCGTGCTATGGCGAGAGAGAGGTTATTTAACGTCCCATGGTGCCCACATTCAGCACGGACCCCTCATTCATGCCTTGTTAGACGCAATACATCTACCCACTGCTATATCGATTATGAAATGTAAAGCACACACGAAGGTTACTGATACCATTTCTCAAGGAAATGATTTAGCTGACCGAACAGCTAAACAGACTGCTCAGAATCGCACATTAGACATGACAAAGCCAATAGTTCAGACACCAACACAGTGTATGACAATTAAGGATCCCACACTTGACGTAATTGACATACAGACACATGCCACAGCAGAAGAAATAAAGAAGTGGACTGAACTAGGAGGGATCCAGACAGATCAAGGATGGATGACGAAGGAGAAATCCGTATGGTTTCTCCCTGATTCCATGGTTCAAGCCATTATAGCTACAGTTCACAGTCCAGCACATTTAGGAGAGAAGGCTATGCTAGACAGCATTCTTCCCACGGTACGGTTTACCACGTGTTGTATATTCAGATAACGGTCAGCCTTTCTCATCCGAATTAATGAAACATGTCTCACTCTTGTTGGGATATCAGTGGAAGTTCCACTGTGTCCGACACCCCGAGGCAGCAGGTCTCGTAGAAAGACATAACCAGACACTGAAAATCAGACTGTCCAAAATATGTAGAGAGAAAGGTGTCGACTGGATAGTAGCATTACCAGTTGCACTCTTTTACATGAGAATGGTAGCACACTCTAGAACAGGGCTATCCCCGTATGAGGTGATCTTTGGTAGACCACCGAATATGTGGGGGACGCCTATACCACGTAAAATAACTGATGTTGACTGTAATATGCTGACAGATTACCTGGCTTCCTTGATGTCTGCACTACAATCTTCTCGTTCACAGGTAGCTGCAGCCTTTCCCGACAACACTGAGGCGAAACCCCATGACGTTGTTCCGGGTAATCTTGTCTTTGTGAGAAATTTTGACAGGAAAAGTCAATTGGAGCCCAGGTGGAAAGCACCCAAGTTGGTCCTGTTGACCACAAGAACAGCCGTGAAGATCGAGGGACGAAAAGGGTGGATTCATTCCAGTCACGTCAAAAAATTTCATGGACTACCTTCAGATATAGACACTGTGCCCTGCACTCCCTCACAGACTGATTCAAAACTTCCTTTTGTTGAACAGAATGACTCTCAGTGCTATAAACAGAAACTCAGGTCCAGATCTAAACTGTCGGACGATTTGATTGTTTAAGTCCTCTCCAAGGTGAAGCGGTTGAATCTGTCCCGACATGTACCCCTTAGGTCTGAATCATGTAGAGTCCAGAATCATAATGAAACGACATGCTTATTGTAAATTACTGCGTAACCACTGTATTGTGACTTTATTAATTTTGTCTTCCTTGAGTTTTTTAATAGTTACTGCAAGTATATTGTTGCATATGTATTATCCTGTTTCTAAACGTGTTTTCAATATAACTGATGAACATTCTTTTAGTGACCTACCGCCACATGAATTATCTTATAGACTTGCGCTGCGCAATAACACATTCATTAGTATGTTACATCATTCCCATCAGACTAGTAATGCGACCAATTGTTGGGTGTGTGGCCGACTCCCTCCCTATCAGAATAACAAAGGAGTTCTGCCTTTCTTTCCACATCCATTCACACACAATGGCTCCTGTGGAGCATGGTTTAGTTTATTAAATTCCATAGACCCAGACACAGCAGTTTATCAACAACATTGGATATGGGGAAATCTGAATCTAGTTTTATTCAAAGTCTGTCACCCTAATAAGGAGGGTCACCCCAGTAGAACAGGAACTGATTTAGAAAATGAAGTGTATAAATTAGGTAATTTTACGCCTAATCTTATGATTCTGAATGTCAAATCCGAAGTTGAACTAATTCTGCCCACTATGTCAGTATTTCCAGTTAAGGGTGAATTATGTGTAAGAAAAGTTGGTTCCATACACATGGGCCATAGCCAATGCGTTACTACAGTAGAATATAGTGATCAAGGTAAATCGTCATTTAGAGCTTCTCGCCATTCTTACTTTATATGTGGTCAGACGGCATATATGCGTCTGCCTCTAGATTGGGATGGTACCTGTTACATAGCATTTCTTTTGCCACCTGTTTTCCTAGCTCCTCCTGATTATTATCGAAATGTTCATTTAGTACACAATAGAGAGCAAAGAGATCTCCCAGTTGTCGATTATACTGAGACAGCATGGGACAAGTATGTAGATTTCAATAAAGGTATCTTTCCCTATATAGGTACTATATCAAATAGTAAGCTGATACGCAGACTCACCAAGACTCTTGAAGCTGTAGTGAATGAGACTATAGCCGCCCTAGGCAATCTGACAGAGGAACAATCAGTGATGAGAATTGTTGTTCTCCAGAATCGTCTTGTCCTTGACGTCATCCTGGCCGATAGGGGCGGAGCTTGTAGGGTCATCGGATCCAGCTGCTGTATATTCATACCAGAAAATTCGCCATCTGTATATAAAGCTATAACACGCCTTCATAAGATTGTAAGCCAGATACACGAGAATCCAGGCACTTGGACGTGGTCCGGGTGGTTTTGGAGTGTGATATCAGCCTGGGGATGGAGAGTTCTATCCTTCCTAGGTATTGGCCTTCTTATGCTCTTCAGTTGTTGTTTATGCCTACAATGTGGACCAGCGATTTGTGGTCTGTGTGCCACATCATGCATTCCACATCACAGTTCTCGTTCAAAATGCCGGAAGGAAGAAGAAATGATGCTCCATGAGCAAATCGAAGGAATGATGAAGATTGATGTCTCGTGAAGGGCAAGAAGGGGACAAGGAGGGAATGTGGAAATGTGGATTTTCCTGATCAGTTATGTCCCCTATCTTGGACCCCAACGGTTTTATATGCATGTTACAAGTACATGTATGTTCCCTCCAGTTCCAGTTTCTAAGACGCAAACATATGTGTGTCTACCGTCAACATGTTCTCTGTCAGATCCGCCATCAATGGGCTGGATATTCGATTCCTAAGTATGAAAGGCCACCGACTTTATATGGCTAAGTTACTTCATTTTTACAGTTCAGGCGAGTAGGCCCGATTCTGTCCTCAAAGCCTTTCCCTGCTCTCTGTCTCTGACAGCTTCAGCTTGAGCTCGCATCTGTATCCATGAACTTTGTCCTACTCCCTGTGCAGCTAACAGTGCCTGCCTCGGCCAGTTTTCGCCTGTCTGCCAAGAAGTTGTATTTCACCTTCGAATTATCTATTTTGCTCTCCAGCCGATGCATTCCTGTCCAGTGATTTAGGTAAACATTTCCTTTAGCTCACAAGCAGAGGACTCAGCCTTTCCGTCCTCCTGCAAGTGATTCATAGCCCTGTTGCCATGGAAAGTTTTCTGCCCCTCGCATCTCATATAGACATTTAGACGCTTGTACACGCACACAGTCAGTATAGAATAGATTCTGTCCGAGAGTCCTTCCTTGTGGATAACATAGTTCTTTAAACATAGGATGTTAGATATGATTTGGGATTAGGATGACTTGACCCCAGACTTCTCGTCTCCACATGTAGAGCTAAATGTCAAGTCCCCTTCACCCCCTAGTTGCACGTCAATTACACGTCATGCTGCCGCGCGCGCATCTATGCCAAGTATTATCTTATAGATCCACCTATGTCTGATAATGCAAACCAATCATGTTTCTTTTATTCCTTATTACGCCTAGTTTCGATTATGTCACTGTCACGTCATTTTTCTTATCAAATGTTACGCCTTCTACATTCGTTTCATTGTAATGAACTTATTATAAAAATACATGTCTGTTAATAAATTATTGTACTTCACTTCCTGAACCTTCGTGGTGACGGAACCTGAGGGCCGCGACTCGAGTCGGCCATTTTGAATGGAATAAAGCCCATTAGAAACCTCTTATACCACGGATTCTGCCTCTTGTTATTTTGAGCTATTTACTTTAATTTAAGATTCCGCATGAAATTCAGTCCGGTAATATTTATTTTATTTACCACAGAACTTGGAGCAACCGATTATAATCGATCATTGGAATAAAGCCTATTCCGAACCTCTAATACCACGGATTCTGCCTCTCATTTTACTGAGCTATTTAATTATGTTTCTGTATTAAATTACGTCCAGGTAAAGGAAAATTATTTACCACAGTCCCCTGTGCCCCTTTCTGCCTCAGGTACTCCGGCTAGCACAATTACATATAGAGTGGAGGCTGGGGGCAGATTGATGCATGCTAGTGCTAATGGGGTTTCCCTGGGTTTTATATGTGATGGGGTCCTCTTGCGGCCCTCATTTATGTGGCCAGCTTGTTGTGGATCTAGTGGGCCTAGTGGGGTCGGTGTTAACCTATTTGTGGGCTCGGGAAGAGGAGTGGGGGTGGTCCGCTAGTAAACATGCATCAGACATTTTCGACCTCATCATAGAGAATGATTTAGACATTATCTTCCTCACCGAAACATGGTTAAACAGTTCCTCCGCTCCCATCCTTGATCTATTGGTTCCTCCTAGTCACGACCTTATCTGCCTAGACAGAAACGTGACACCCGGAGGGGGGCTAGCCTGCATTTTTCGCAACACAATCTCAGTCAAGCAAGTAGACGCCATCACTCTAACTTCCTGCGAATATCTATGTATCAATATCTCCGATGATAAGCGCCTCGCCAGCAAGATTCATTTATTCTACCACCCCCCCAGGGATAACCTGACTCTCATCGACGAGTTAATAGAAATCATTTCCTCAAATGTCAATTCACCAGTACCACAAATTTTCCTGGGTGACTTTAATCTCCACTGGAACAATGCAAACGATCATGGTGCAGGATGTCTTAAAACATTTCTGGCAGAGCACGACTTATCCCAATTCTGTGACAGTCCGACACACAACAAGGGAGAGACATTGGACCTCATCATAGCTAAACCAAGCCTCATCTCATTAGAATCCATCTCCCCTTGTGACTGGACTGACCATCACAGCATTCTCTTCTTCATCAATATCGAAGTAATGCCAAAAAGGAGTCAACCTCCAAAAACAAAACAATGGAAAAGGAACATATAGAATATCAACCCCATCACCCTGGTAAACCGATGCAACCCCGCCTTGACCCCCACAACGAACATGGAGGACGTCCATGAACTCACAACTTTTTACAATTCCACGATGCTTGAAATCTTAGAAGCTACAGCACCCCTCCAAGAAAAAAATGTTTCCGCCAAAATTTCCAAACCGTGGTACAATGACTCCCTGAACTCGGAGCGTCGCAAACTAAGAGCTGCTGAACGACTATGGAAATCTACACCCTCAGACGCCCACCTACATCACCTTAGAACATTAAGAAACTCATACAACAGAAAGATTCTTAAGACCAAGGCAGACTTTTTCAGATCCCAGCTGAACCAAGCAATCAACCGTCCAAAAAAACTATTCGAAATCGTCAAGCAACAAGCTCGCAACACGGCTAACTCTACAGATCTTAACGAACTAGCTACACCTTCCTGCGATGAACTTGCCATCTTCTTCCGTGAAAAGATACTAAAGCATACTCAAAATTCAAGGCCCTTTCCAATACTCCAGGGGAAGTCACTAAAAACAATGCCACTTGGAACACCTTCGAGCCAATACCTGATGTAAAAATCTATAACATTCTTCTAGCAATCAATCCCTCCAATCACTTCTCTGACCCCCTTCCTCCAGCCCTATTCAAAATGATAAAAACATCCATCCTTCCTCTATGGGCAAAAATCGTAAACGCTTCTCTGAGGCAAGGCTCCATACCAGACTGGGTTAAAATTGGGCAGGTTACGCCTATACTAAAGAAATCGGATGCCATCCTATCAGATCTCAACAATTACCGCCCTATATCTAACATCCTCACCCTGGCCAAATTGTTGGAGAAATGTGTACAAATACAATTATGTAACCATATTGAGTGCTACAACCTCCTAGACAATCACCAATCTGGTTTCCGTCAAGGTCACAGTACAGAATCTGCACTCACACACATATTTGATGACATACTACTTATGCTTGACTGCAACGAATCTTGCCTATTGATACTGCTTGACCTATCCTCCGCCTTCGACACGGTTAAACGTAACAATCTATTGTCCCTATTGGAAGGAAGGATGGGCCTCTCGGGCACAGTACTTCAATGGTTCTCCTCCTTCCTTAATAACAGGACACTAAGAATCAAGTTGAAGAATACACTCTCTCAACCATCAGTGGTCGACATAGGCGTTCCTCAGGGCTCAGCCCTATCCCCTATTCTCTTTAACCTTCTAATGGAACCCCTAGCGAACGCACTGAAATCAGCGAATATCCTTTACCACCTATATGCGGATGACACCCAACTATATTTGAAAATCTCCACACCTGAAGACTTCATCTCCCTCAACTCCATTCTACAGAACACGCAAAGCTGGCTCAGGAACAACCACCTCATGCTCAATACTAAAAAAACTGAATTCATTCTCATCTCTCCACCTAATCACACCCCAAAGATAGAGCAGTGGATGAAACACCTATCCGTCTTTGAATGTGCTCCCCTCATCATCGATTCCGTGAAATCCCTGGGAGTCACCATAGACAAACACCTGGATATGAAGTCGCACATCAGCAAGGCCACCAAGGGAGCCAATCACCAGATGAGTTTGCTAAGGAAACTTAAACCCTTCCTCCCGCAGAGCGACTTAAAAATGGCAGTTCAAGCCTTAGTGTTATCAAGACTAGACTATGGAAGCACCACTCTCTGTGGCCTCCCCAGATACAAGCTGGCCCCGTTGAGGGCTTCACTTAACGCTGCTGCAAGATTGGTATCAGGAGCTAAAAGAAATAGACACATTTCCCCGACCCTGAAAACGCTGAACTGGCTGCCATATGAGTCAAGAATTCATCTAAAAGTTGCCTGCATGACCCATAAAGCACTACACAACAACACACCCAGCTACCTAGCTCAAAAACTAGAACGATCCGGAGGATGCAGACAATTACGAAGCGCGAGTTCTCTACTTCTGAAACCACAAACCTTTCATAAAAAGAGAATTGGTTGCAGAGCCTTCTCAGGGATCGCCCCAAAGATATGGAATTCCCTACCTCCATTGGTTCGGGGAATATCTTCCCTTACAGCCTTCAAAAAAGAGGTAAAAATCCTCCTAATGAACAAACTTACGTCCCAAGTCCTGACCCTATACTGGCTTCGAGCCACCGATACGATCCGCATATTACTGGATACCCTGTGTGGATGGAAAGAGAACACTATTGGTCTGTTTATATCCCAATGCAGGCCTAAGGCCAAATAACCTTATTGTCTGCAATATGACGTTGCCCTCTGGGATCATGTTCTCATCCACTGGTCTACTATGTCATCTTATACCTATGTTATCTTATACCTTTTGTCTCTACTGTAAGTAATGACGAATATCTAATGCGTGTATATTACTTTATCTTTTATGTCTCTTTAACTATATACATACTGTAAAGCGCTCTGATACCCTCGTGGGTCACATTCGCGCTATATAAAACCTTATAAATAAATAAATAAGTAGGTCTAGGAGTAAAAGAAGCATTCTCACGCATGTTTGTGTTGGGCCCAACAGGAACAGGTGTGGTGCTGGGACAGTTGTTGTTACCTTGATGGGGTGCGAGGCTGACTATATGGCACACTGGTACTCAGGTTAAGAGAAATTATTAGGAGCAAGCAGGTACATCCACTCGACAGCAAGACTTCTCCCTAACTGCTGTCCAGCTTAGTTCTAGAACACACAGAGGTATCCAGCATCAGTCACCATAGCAATGGTTACCCTGATAGCTGTGATACCACATACGGGACTTTTGCTGGGCCAGTATGTGGGTGTGTCGGAACCATCATGAGTGTAAATTGCTGGTCGCACCTCCGGGGCTGCTGTCACCGACCTGGAGGCAACGAGGTGTGGATTGACGTTCACTGCCGTTTCATGCAGTGAACACACACTCGGATCGTTACACCCCCTTGGCTTCGTGCTCCAGTGAGTCACGGTTGTCCGGTAAGTTCCTGTTGTCTCTGTTACCTCAGTGATGGCTCTGTGGTCGTATTGGGGGGGGGTGGGCGGTGAGGGGCACGAGGATTTACACAGATTAGTGATCCAGGTGTCCCAGAGCTCTGGCTCAGAGCTCCTTCCCTTCGGCCATCAAACCCAATTGTACCTTCTCCTCATTTCATCCTTGCGCTCTGTAGGGAACAGTGCGGCTTCTATCTTTAAGCAATTATTTTGACTTATGTCCCATGTGTAGTGAGCCACCCGGCCACCACACTACAATGTTGCACCATCAACTCCCTGGGCCGGGCTCGGGCCGGGGAGTATAAATAAAGGGCGACGTCAGCGCTCGTGGCGCAGACCAAGATACTGAGTGGTCGTGTGTCATTTACTGTGCCCAGCAAGTGTTAGGCCCTCCTTAGTCGTTACCCCCATTAGACGGTCCCTGTGCCCGATCATCTGTTACCGGCGGCCCTGGTGTGTCCCATCACACTGGCGACGAGGGTGGTGGTCGGCCCGCGCACGCGCACACCTATCGCAACGCAGGTCTGCATTGGTGGCGTGTGCGAATACAAACCGCATGCTGCGTGGCGGTGCCGGAGCATGACGGCAGGCGCGTGACCAGTGTGCAGCCCGGCGGCAGTAGCATCGGAGGACTGCGGTAAGGAGACCGCTTGATGTGAAGGGTCCTGGGAGGCTGCGGCAGGAGAGGATTGGGCACCACGTGAGGCATGAGAGGCCTGGGGCGTGTGCGCAGCCTATTAACTCAGGCGCGCATGCGCAATAGCACCTGGACTGGGCCGTCTGTGTGACGTAGGAAGGAGCGCACAGAAGTGCACATACCAGCAAAGGGCCTGTATAGGGCAGGGTGGCCCCACGTGCGAGGAGGACGCCGGCCTGCAGAGGCGTGCCTGCCCCATTTCCCCTGACGGTGCGATGTTAGCGGGAGAACGCTGCTGTGTGAGGTGCGGTGGTGGCAGTGTACCAGGTGGAGGCGCACCAGTACAGTGGCAGTGGTGAAACGTGGGCACAGACAAATGTAGAAGCACCACTGCAGAAGGCGTGGACGGTGGCAGAAGGGACCCCCGTCCACAATGAGAAATCCACCAGCGCAAGCGGACGCGCAGGATGCAGGAGCAGCAGGGGGCGGGACTGCGTCCCAGATGGCCGTGAAGGCGCTTACACCATTCAGCCAGTTGGCAGACCCAGCAACGGCGGCTCCTTGGTGGCGGTAATGGATCGGTCAACTAGAGAACTATTTAGTGGCTAACAGAGAAACGGACAATGCAGTAAAGAGCTCCGCAATGTTGTTGATGGGGGTGATGAACTATACGACTTATTCCAGGATCTCTTTCGGACACGGGAGACTGCAATGACTATGAAAAGGCTGTGAGGGTGCTTGATCGGCATCTTGACCCACAGTTCAATCCAGATTTCGAACATTTCAAACTATGCCAGGCGAAACAGAGGGAGGAGGAGTCAATAGACATGTTCTTCGCACGCCTGAGGTAGCTGGCAAGTTCCTGTGTGGGGATTGACCGGTTGTTTGAGACCAGGGAACTGCTCAAGATGATACTGCGACAGGCGGGAATATGCCTGGATGACATCCTAATCCTTGAGAGTTCACATGAGCTGGCTGATGTAAGGGCAGGAGAGATGGAGTCAGCACTAGCGAGACGACCTGCCAATCCACAACCGATCTATCCGAGCCCCATCAAGGAGGAATGAGTGGAGGCCATCAGGAAGACATACAGCCGGGGGGCCGGCAATGCTAGAGGCGCTGGTGATCACCAAGGAAAGCAAGGATGCAGGAACTGTGGGCTGGTGAACCATTTCCAGAGAGAGTGCCCCGCCCCAGGAAAGCAGTGTCTATGATGCAACAAATTTGGACATTTTGCAAAGATGTGTCAGAGTGCAGCCAGAAACAGGGGCTGGCCGCAATAGAGGAACGAAGCCACAGCAAAGCGCGAAGGTAGTGCAAGACGTGGAGGAACTAGACAGCACGTGCCAAAAGATGCACATCACCGAGGAAGAGGAGGACGATGAAGTCTTTATGGTATTGAACATTCAAGGAGTCAGCACGAAAAGAAGACCACCACCGTTGTGTCAGATATGGATTGGGGACAACAGTGTCCAAGTGCTCATTGACACGGGGGCGTCAATGAACATTCTAGACGCTGGACAGTATGAGAAACTTGTGCCCAAGCCCTGGCTCCTACCTACAACGGCCAAAATCTTCACCTACGGCGGCAATGTGCCCATTCCTCTCCAAGGAGTGATAGAGGTAGAAGTCCAACACAGGACCAGGTTGACACATACCCAGTTCTACCTCACCTGTGACCGAGCAGGATCGCTTTTGAGTTGCCACTCTTCCGAAGATTTGGGGCTCGTGATGTTTGCCAGGCATATCCATCAGTCGCAGGCGGAAATGGTACTGGCGGAATTTCCCGAGTTAATTTGTGGTCTGGGCTGTCTGAAGGGAGTAGAAGTACAACTCCACATCGACGACACTATCAAGCCGGTGGCCCTACGGCATCGCCGAGTGCCTTTTCATCTCTGTCCGCTGGTGGAGGCCGAGCTGGAGCACCTGGAAAAGGATGGAGTGATAGAGAAGGTGTCGGGCCCACTCCCTGGCTGTCGCCGTTGGTAATCGCACCAAAGCCCAAACAACCAGGAGCAATCCGTCTCTGTGTGGATATTAGGCTGCCTAACAAAGCAATCCGGATGGAGGGCACATCAAGCCCACCATTGATGAGATTGTGGCTGATATCAACAGGGCGCAGTGGTTCTCGAAGGTAGAACTGAATTCTGGCTATCATCAGCTGGTGCTGGCGGAGAAGAGTCGCTATATAACAACATTTTCAACACATGTGGGGCTCCGCCGGTTCAAACGCCTCAGTTTTGGGGTCTCCTCTGCAGCGGAGGTGTTTCAGGATGCCGTGAGGAAAGCACTGTCGGGACTGGTGGGCGTGCTAAATGTCAGTGATGACATTCTCATTTTCTCCAACTCCCTGGAGGAACACCACGTTCGGCTAAGAGCAACACTGAGGAGGTTGATCGAGCAGGGCTTGACCTTACATAGAGCCAAATGTGAATTCTATGCCAACGAAGTTGAATTATTCAGCTACAGGTTCTCAGCGAAGGGATTGCAAGTGGATCTGGCAAAAGTGGAAGCCATCCGAGAGGCCTCCATTCCCCAGACCCAATCAGAAGTCTGAAGTTTCTTAGGGATGGCGAACTACTGCGGCAGATTCCTACCCCACCTTGCCACACTCTCGAAGCCCCTCAGGAATCTTACAAAGAAAGACGTCCCATGGCAATGGTCCAGTGAGGAGGCCAGAGCCTTCAACGAGATCAAAAGAGTGCTTCTGCAAGGAGCTACAGTGGCATATTTCAAGCCAGGGCAGGCGACAGAACTCGTGGTGGACGCCAGTCCGGTGGGGCTGGGTGCTGTACTCCTCCAGAGGGACCAACGAGAGGAATGGGTGCCCATTGCCTATGCCAGTCGGGCACTGACTGCGGTAGAGACCAGAAACGCTCAGATTGAGCGAGAGGCGTTGGCAATTCGTTGGGCATGCCAACATTTTGACATTCATCTGTGTGGCCACACCTTCACCGTGGTCACAGATCACAAGCCATTGGTACCTTTGTTCATGGGCACTGCACGCAATGGTCCGCCCAGGATAGAGAGATGGGCGGTGAAAATCCAACACTACAAATTTGAAGTTGTGTATCGTCCAGGGGTCAACAACCCGGCGGATTATTTGTCATGACATACTTTGTCTATCGGTCCCGGGACAAAAGGTGAGGTCGACAAAGGCACGGAGTCATTTGTGAAGCAAATCGTGGAGGCAGCGTGCCCGCGAGCATTGTCGGTGGAGGAAATCCAAGGAGCTACAAAGGAAGATGGGTGCCTCCAAGCAGTCAGGCAGACGCTGCACAGCCATGAGTGGAAGCTGTTCCTTCAAGGGTCTAGTGGCCTGACGGACGAAGAGAAAGAGTACCGTGTGGGACTGTGGAGATGTCGCGAGGAACTGAGCGAAGGGTGCGAAGGAGTAATTCTAAGGGGCACCTGTCTGGATGATACCTGCCAAGCTCTGGAGAAGAACGGTGGACCTGGCCCACCAAGGTCACCAAGGGGTCAAGAAAACAAAAGCTCGTCTGAGATCAAAGGTGTGGTTCCAGGGCGTGGATCGCATGGTGGAAGAAAAGGTCCGTGGTTGCCATGCCTGCCTGATAACGGTGTCTCCTGTCATCACCGAGGGACGAAGCTACACGCCATGGGCCAATGTGAGCATGGATTTTGGAAGCTTTTGGGACGGGAATTATACTGTGGTCATGGTGGACAGTCATTCAAAATTCACAGTAGTAGAAGTGGTAACATCGACAGCGTTCGACAGCATCAAACCACTGATGGAAAAAAACATTTGCACTCCTCGGGATGCCGGAGGAGATCCGCACGGACAATGGACAGCCTTTTCAGGGACAGGAGTTCAAGGAATATCTGAATCAACACAGCATCCGACACCGCCGAGTGACACCCCAATGGCCTCAAGCCAACGGGGATGTTGAGAGATTCATGAGGACTCTGAACAAAGGATTAAGGATTGGAGTGGACCATGCAGAGGACCTGGAGGGATGCTTACATGGGTTCCTACGGGCCTATCGCCAGACTCCGCACTGCACCACCCGTTGTGCCCCCAGTGACCTACTCATGAAGCGTGCCATGAGAGACGTGCTCCCTACCAGTGACAGATGGTCCCCAGTAGTTTTGGATCCGGTGCGAACCCAGGCTCAGTGACAAAAGAACAATGACAAGGCCAGTCAGCGAAGGTGAGCCAGACCATCGGAAATATGCAGGGGTGACTACGTGGTTGTCAAAGATAGACATCCTGGGTCCAGGTTTCGGACACCTTACGAGCAATAACTGTGGGAGTTGGTCCAGGTAAAAGGATCCATGGTCACTGCGAGAAGAGGCACTCACCAAACAATGCGGAATGCTTCCTGGTTCAAGAAAGCAGGCGTACCAGCTGTGGTCACGGAGGAGCAGGAGGCCGGAATCTCGGATGGAGTTGGGCGTCAGCCTCTAGAAGCAACGGAGGTTCCAGAGACACCACCCATGGTGGAATTTGAGGAAAACCCCGATGACCCAGGCCTGTGCGTACCCGAAGAAGACAGCACCAGAGCAGAGGAAACCTGCACTCCCAGAGAAGGTAAGTGGTACCGGCTGAGAGATAACCCACAGCCCAGCACTCGACTCTGAGACTTTCTGTGTTAATCCTCCTCCCAAGAACTGTGAATGGCATCGTTAAGCTTACTGAACTTTCTTCAGAGTTATGTTAGTTCGTTTTTTTTATTTGTTATTTTAGTTTATTGTTTAAACATTCCTGGGTTAGATGGGCTGTAGTGAGCCACCTGACCACCACACTACAGTGTTGCACCGTCAACTCCCTGGGCTGGGCCGGGAAGTATAAATAAAGGGCGACGTCAGCGCTCATAGCTGATGGCGCTGACCAAGATACTAAGTGGTCGTGTGCCATTTACTGTGCCCAGCAAGTGTTAGGCCCTCTTTAGTCTCTACCCCCATTAGCTCGTGGCTGACGGTGCGTAGTGTGTCATTTACTGTGCCCAGCAAGTGTTAGGCCCTCCTTAGCGGCATATTATCAAGACACAGCGTTAAAATTATCGCCGCTTTAGTGGCAGAAAACTGCCATTAAAGCGTCGATAATGGGCTTGATAACATGCCCTTGAGAATTACCATAGAAACCCTTGTTCTGGTGTCAGCATGGGCTTCTATTGGAATTCTCTGCGGCATATTATCAAGCCCATTATCGCCGCTTTAGCGGCAGTTTTCTGCCGCTAAAGCGGCGATAATTTTAACGCCGTGCTTGATAACACGCTCCTTTGTCTTTACCCCCATTAGACGGTCCCCGTGCCCGATTACATGTTACCAGGGCCCCTGGTGTGCCTCATCACACCGTGAATTACAAGCATTCAAAATGCTATAGGTCTCCCCTTTCATTAAATTAAAGCCATTTGCGTTGCTATACAATACCATTAGCAAAGCAAATGGCTTTAACTTAATCAAAGGCGAGACCTATTGCATTTCCAATGCTTGTTTTTTATTCCTACAGAAATGGAAGGCTCTCAAACACTTCCTTAGATGTTCAAGGACAAGAGTTAAAATAGCACTTTCGTGGGCATAATATAATGGGTGAACTGCTGTTTCATTTACCTCAACTAACAGTTTAAATACTAAGGACTCAGTGACATTGAGTCAACGTTGCTGCCACCTATAGGTAATTATAAATATTTGAGCTTGACGATGTTAATAATTGATTTCTTGGACAATGAGTAAAACTAAGAGTTCCAAAAATTGCACCTTTCTAAAGCTGTTACAATAGCGGCACATACATGCTGTTAACAGTGCTACCCTCACTATACATTCATTAACCAGCAGCACATCCCCAAAATAAGAATAGTTGCTGAAGTAATGCTAGCGCACCGCTGATGACCAGTAAAGACTCTCATGTTGTTACGGTGATCTGGAATTTTAATACTCATTGGAACAAAAGACTCGCTTTCTGAACAGCAGTACAGCAGGAAGGTGAGCTTACTGAATCGACAGCCTTGTCCCCTGTCCATTGTAATGCAGCCCATCATGCATTGCGCCCCCTTCTTGTGTGGATTTGCATATTAACAGACAGAGAGAAAGGTTGAAACTCTGCCTGGGAAGGCTTGAGGTATGCAGACTCGGCATTTGGATAACGTTGTTTATTTAAAATGGTATTGAAATGCACTCGCTTCAAATCTTGAATTCAATCTTTCAATATGTAATTGTGCATCTTTCTTAGGGGCATATTATCAAGAAACGGCGTTAAAATTATCGCCGCTTTAGCGACTGCCACTAAAGTGGCAATAATGGGCTTGATAATATGCTGCAAAGAATTCCCATAGAAGCCCATGTTCTAATGTCAGCAAAATACACACAATTGATGGACGGAATGCAGAACAAATCAAAACATTCACCCCAAGTCAAGAGTTCTGGGTTAAATCCATCATTCTTTTGCTCACCATGCTACCCCAGTTTAGACCTGGCCATATGCAAATCAGTCTTGACCCTGTGCCTCATGGGAACAGTCCAGCCCGAACTGCCAAACCAGGTCCTCCCAGGACCGAAAACAAGCATTCTAGAAAAGGTTTCGGGGTTAACCTCTCTTCAGCCAGGATAGCTTGATTGCAGTGGCTCAGTGAGCCCAGGACTCACGTCTGAGCATACCGGCACACTTAGGGTGAAAAAGCAAAAGACACACAATTGATGGACGGAATGCAAAACAAATCAAAACATTCACCCCCAGTCAAGAGATCTGGGTTAAATCCATCATTCGTTTGCTCATCATGTCATCCCAGTTTAGACCTGGCCATATGCAAATCAGTCTTGACCCTGTGCCTCATGGGAACAGTCCAGCCCAAACGGCCAAGCCAGGTCCTCCCTGGACCAGAAACAAGCATCCTAGGACAGGTTTCATGGTTCCAATCCTTTTCAACCAAGATAACTTGATTCCAGTGGCACAGTGAGCCCAGGACTCACGTCTGAGCATACCTGG
Organism: Triturus cristatus; assembly: GCF_964204655.1. Taxonomy (NCBI): domain Eukaryota; kingdom Metazoa; phylum Chordata; class Amphibia; order Caudata; family Salamandridae; genus Triturus; species Triturus cristatus. Next base: position 1,200,498,043 of record NC_140582.1, on the reverse strand, counting down.
CACACTTAGGGCGAGATAGTAAAAGACACACAATTGATGGACGGAATGCAGAACAAATCAAAACATTCACCCCCAGTCAAGACATCTGGGTAAAATCCATCATTCTTTTGCTCACCATGCCACCCCAATTTAGACCAGGCCATATGCAAATCAATCTTGACCCTGTGCCTCATGGGAACAGTCCAGCCCGAACTGCCAAGCCAGGTCCTCCCTGGACCGGAAACAAGCATCCTAGGACCGGTTTCTAATGTCAACATGGGCTTCTATTGGAATTCTCAAGCCCATTATCGCCGTTTTAGCGGCAGTTTTCTGCCGCTAAAGCGGCGATAATTTTAACGCCGTTCTTGATAATATGCCCCTAAGCGGCAGATTTATAAGCCCCGTGCGCCACTTTTGCTCCGCCGTTGCGTCACTTTTGTGACGCAGCGGCGGCGCAAAGCCAGCGCCATGCTGCGGGCTATTTACAACGTGACGCATCTAGGGATATGCGTCACGTTGTAAAGCTTGCGCCACATGTGGGCGTACCTGCACAGGGGGGGGGCGTTCCGGCGCAGGAACGCCTCCGAAAAGTGGCAGTCACTTTTCCGGCCATGCTGCGTCAAAACCCTGCGCCTGCTTGAAGCAGGCGTAAGGATTGACGCAGCATGTTAGGGATAGGGGCACCTCGAGCCTTGCTGGAGCTGCGTCACGGTTGCGATGCAACTCCAGCAATGCGCCAACCTTACGCCGGCAGATGCGCCACGCATCTGCTTGTCCTTGCGCCATGATGCGCTGCATTGTAAATGCGGCGCATCTGCGGTGGCGCAAGGGCAAACTTGCGTGATGCATCTTCCCTGGCGCATCCATGCTGATTTGCAGGGTTGCGCCAGGGAACATAAATCTGCCCCTAAGTATTTAATGGTTCATTTTCCACGATGCATTTTTATCTCGTGTGTGTGTCCCAGATCAATTCATTCAAAAGGGTTACATGAAACAAGCGCGGTACCGCAAAGGCAGCCGCGTGTTTACTTTTGCATCCCGCTTTCACTTTAAGTGAAAGCGCGATGCGAAAATAAACACGCAGCTGACTTTGCCAAAACTGAGTTAGAAGAAAAAAGTGCGTGGGGACTAATGAAGGAGAGATTGCCACGCCGCCGGTAGAAGATCAAATCCCGGTGGGCGGTCTTCCAGTGCACATGCATTGTGTTCAATCCCTTGGCACTTTCAGTAGCTGTTGATTCAAGTTTCATACCTGAACGCTTTCCCTGAAAGGCCACCCTGGATTTACCTGCAGGTCAGTGCCTGTTGGACAGATAATGTAAGGCAATGATCTCACACAAGTAATACGCAGAGGGCAGAGCATCAAGTTGTTGGCTGATACCATTCACTTGGATCTGGGTTGAAAAGCGTCCTTTAAACCCACTGGTCCTTCTCACTTGTATTGATGGCAAACAGTTTGCATTTTACTGTATTTTTGGCGCTTTACTTACGGCCAACAGTGGGGTAAGAATCCAGGCTTTTGGGAGCAAGGTCAAATAGAGATATCATTGAATATGGTAATAGCAACTATTTATTGAATTCAAAGGCAGGACTTATTCTATCTATTTTTATCATGCTAAAAACAGAAGTAAATATTGAAGACATTTTTAGCAGTGCTTTAAATAGGTAGGTGCTGTCCGGTACTCGGTACCTGCACTTCCTTAATTTGAAAGGTACCTGCACGTCTCAGCGCTGCTGCAATACCTTTAATAGGAGCGACCTTGCACTCCACAAGAGCAAACAGGTACCCTAAATAGTGAGGGGCAGATTTACCACTTCTGGCACATCTCTGCTAATCAGCACGGATGCGCCAGAAGAGTTGCAACGCATCTGCCCATCCGTGCGCCACCACTGATGCACCGCATTTACAATGTGTCGCACCGTGGCGCACGGATGGGCAAATGCGTGTCGCATTCCCCCCGCGGAAAGGTGGTGCATTGGTGGAGTTGCGTCGCAAGCGCGATGCAGCTCCAGCAAGGCTCGGGGTGCCCCTATCCCTAACATGCTGTGTCAATCCTTACGCCTGCTTCAAGCAGGCGCAGGGCTTTGACGCAGCATGGCCGTAAAAGTGACTGAGTGAAATCTTGCAGATTTCACTCAGCCAGTTTTCGGGGGCATTCCTGTGCTGGAACGCCCCCCCTGTGCAGGAACGCCCATATGTGGCGCGGGGCTTTACAACGTGATGCATCTCCCTAGATGCGTCACGTTGTACAAAGCCCGCAGCATGGTGCTGTCTCTGCGCCGCCACTGCGTCAAAAAAGTGACGCAACGGCGGCGCAAATCTGGCGTAAGGGGCTTCTAAAATTCTATTTAAAGCGCTGGTTTATAACTTAAAAAGCTGAATGGTGGTACTCTTACTAAAGAGGGTAGATTAAAATTAAGAACAGATTGTATATGGCTCGACAAATATTTCCCGTCTATCACTAAAAAATGTTGTGATGTATTGTTCTGGCTCCCCCCCCCAACACATACAAAAAGTGCTGCAGAATACAGGAGGGCTGTTGCTATTTCTACTCCTCTCTGTCCCGATTACAACAGACATATCTCGCCATTATGTCTACGAACCTACGAAAAGCTGACCCACACGTTTGCACCCTCAGTGTACAGAGAATCAAGAAGCAGGTCTGATATCTGTGACTTCCACTGCAGTGCAGGAGCTTGTGGCTGAATCATTGGCAAGGTCTTAGTGTATGTGATTCGCTTCCTTTGTTTCCCCGGCCCTGTTGTGCGTCATGGGAGGAATCGGGGATTGGTCAACGAACATTAACAAGCATTTGCAATGCAATAGGTCTCGCATTTGTGAGAGTTTAAATTATTGGCATTGTAAATGACAATGCCTTTTATTTATCTGTTTTGATAAATAACACAAAACGGCATTGAGCCAGTAGCTCAAATTCTTGTAGATGCGAGACCTATTTCACTTCAAAGAAGCAGCGCCGTTGTCCCGGGTTGCTTGGAAAGTGAAAGTGCACAAGGTGTGCTGTATGTTGCAGGAAAGCATGTCATGCCTGCAGTAGGAGCAACTCATTAAAGAAAATAGTGCTTACAGACTAAATAAGACATACCATGTAACAATTGAAGTAAAAAGACCAGTCCTCATAGGAGGTTACAAATGAAGACAAGGCGGTACTAAGGAGGGACTAACAAGCCTATTCATGAATTAGAAGCCAGCGTTTATGAAATACAATTACACAAGCCAATGAAAAATATGGGGGGGATAGTAGGCGGGGCTTCAAGTCCATACTCTAAAACAGCATGTCTCGCAGAGCAGTGCATGCACTGCCTAGGTTCGACCTAAAAAATAGGACACGTGGAATTTGAGCCCTCTATGATAACACCCTGTGTGACTAACTACAGCACATTGAAGTGTGTGCTATATTGCACTTTTGTTCATACAACTTCTGACGTCACCCTGTCCCTCACTGCAAATCACAGACCCGCTAATGCCTACAACCCATGGCCCTGAACAACATCATCCAGTGCCTCGATGTACAGCAGCAGGTGCTGCCACGAGGCACGCCACTCAGTGTTCCTCAGAGGCGCATCATAAAGTGATCCCCTGAGGTACATTCAGTGGTTAATTTGTACCAGTGTGTGGCGGTGGGGCTTGCCAGCATGCGGACTAGGATTCACTTCACAATCCTTCCCCCTCCCACACACACACACAGATGCTTTTCTACAGCCCGTTATTTTTGTGTAAACGGTGCAAGACTGGCGCTGTTTACACAACATTAAGGGGCATATCGACAAGGGCTTTGGGGCATATCAACAAGGGCTTTATCTCTGCTGTTTTGGCTTTAAAAGCCAAAAAAGCAGAGATAAAACTAGCACCCTATCAACAACAGGGTGCTAACACGCAAATTGGCATGTTAGCACCCTTTTACTCTACGCTTCCCCTTGCATCTCTAATGAGATGCAAAGGGGGCGTTCCAGAGTAAAATAATAGGAGAAATGTCGCTAAGCGACATTTCTCCTATTATCAAGAATATCGCTAACCCTGTTAGAGACAAAAAAAGCAGCGCTAACTGGGGTTAACGCTGCTTTTTTACGCCTGCTTCAGGACTGACTTAGCCATGATATCCTATGGAAGGAGGATATCATGGCTAGCACCAGGATTTTTATCGCTATTGAGATAAGCGTTGCTAATAGCACGCTATCTCAGCGATACAAATCGGCGCTAGCCGGCGATAATTATCCGAGCGCTAAGTGCTCTGAGCGATAATTATCGCCGGTTGATGTTGATATGCCCCTAATTGTCTGTCTCTTATGGCAGCGTGTGACGCGAGAATGAGGAGTAACGAGAGAGAAAGAGAACAAATGTTAGTGTGACTGTGTGTGAGGCAGGGGTTGATATGCGGTGAGTAGTCTTTCAAGTGCTTAACTCTCAGGCAGTGACAATGATTTATTTGTAGACAATGTATGCGAGAATTATTTAGGTAATCCAAGTCAGTGATGCGTTCTCTGTTACATTTCGCACTTTCTCTTCAGGTTGTGTGGGATATGTTGCCTATCTCTTAACAGTGTTTCTTTTCCCAGGCGTTTTGTTTCTGCGGTTGAGTTTTTCATGCGAGCGCATACTGAGTGAGTTGCTTTAGGTATGGGGCTGCACTCGGGAAGTGGATTGGTGTTCAGTGCCACTGTCAGTCATTGTCATGAATTGAATGTGCTCTTACTACGGGCTCATCCTATCCTTGGCCTCTGCAGAACGGTGGCCAGGCATGCGCCAGTTGAAGTTCTAATTCGATGGGAAAATCTTTTGAGGAATTACCTAACTTTTAAAATATGGAAAGGGCCAATAGAAACATTTCTAGGTGGCTCGCTCGCTTTGGTTGTTGACAGCCTGGCGTGTGTTCTCAGTGCAGGCAGTGGCAGTAGTGAAAGTGAGCTGTGCCACTAAGGGAGGGGGAGGCGAGGGGGGTAGATGTCGGACTCCTTAGAAAAAGTCTAGGGGGCTCATTTATGAGTCCTTGCGTCACTTTTGCGCCGCCGGTGCGTCACTTTTTGTGACGCATCAGCTGCGTAAAAACTGGACCTTGTTGCACCATATTTACAAAGTGACGCATCTAGGTAGATGCTACCCCTTGGGCTCCAATGTGAGCACATTGCTAGTGCTCCAGTATTATACATCAACCTGGGCCTCTTGCTGGTGTGTGGTGTTTTGTTATGTTTTATTATCTACTCTCCTAGGGTTATGTACCACTGTGGGTCCATGTGCATGAAGGGCTGCATGTTTCTTGTTCTGTGTACATGGGTACATGCGTGTATGTCTGCTGAAGGTCGATAAAACGGCTGTAGGCATATAGGCGATCTGCTTGTGTGGACACGGGCCCGCCCTTCGTTGTGTTTTGTGCCTTGCTGGGCGTACACTATAGTAAAAGCCGAACTAATGGCCTAGTTAGTGCTTGCTCTTCATTATTTTTCCGAGTTTCACACTTGAAAATCTCAAAATTGTGGTCCTGCTTTAAATCTTTGTTCAAAAACAGCCCTGATTGTTTCTAGACTCCACTGCATTAGCAATGACAATGAATTCATAGAGAGCCGTGGTTAAAGCACACACAGAAGCTTTGCTTTCTTCGCAGCGCTTTTCTCACTCCCGTGTCCAATTTCCCAAAAAGCTGCACCGCGCCTACTGTTAACTTATGCTGTCTTGTTGCGGTCGCACCCAGGGAGAGGGCAGTGTACCACCAGAGGATGGGGTGTGGCACAGCTGCACCCGGTAAATACGAATTAAACACTGACTTGCCGTAGATTTGGGACAGGCTTTTCCGCCCGCTGCGTCTTTGCTTGGCCGTACCGTGTGCTGCGATGGCCAACCCCTTTGTCCCGTTCTGCATCGGAAGTGGCATGGAGATGATGAGGTTGGTGGATGGGCACATGGGAAACGTGTCCCGCTGGCTCTTGCCTGAAACCAAACTGTCCTTCTGAGATGCACCGAAAGGTTCAGGGCGTGATTAAGAACAGCTTTCATTTAGATACCCCGTGTCCTTGCTTACAACTTACGAGGCCGGTGGCGTTTACTGGGAGGTAAAGGAAGTCACAATTTCCGAGATGCGTTTATATTTTGGTCATGAAAAGTGGTTACACACGATTTTTATTTAACCGTGCTCACTACACTGACTTCCAAGTCCCTCACATGAGAGGCATACATGCTTAGTGTATGTTGTGGGGAACATCACTTTCTGAAAGGGTACCCTACATTATCTTGGCATTGAGTTTACAATGTTACATAAAAGACACTCTTGAAAGATAATCAAAGCATAGCCAGGGCTTTAATTAAGGTCCCAAAAACGAGTCCTATTGGCTATGCCAAGCAGCCATGAAAGTGATCGTGATTGCGACCAAACATCAAAGCGGCCCTGCCGCTGCGAAAGTGAAAGTAATCGCGGTAAAGCGCGGCGCCCGCGCACATGCACTGTAGCTCTAGGCTGGCCTGGTAGCACTTTTTGGAGCCCTCTCAATAAGTCTCGCCAGACCAGCACATGCGCTGGGTCAGGCGAGACCTAAAAATCACCCGGGGTTCCTGGACACGCGTTCCTTTGAATGTTGCTGTGCTTAGGTGACACCCAAGCAAAGACTCCCACTGCTCAATGATCAGGACGGACAGACGTCACTCTAGGCAGCCACAGGAGGAGGGAGGAGCCGAGTCCCAGTGTCGCGCTCTCAAGTACGCACCCTTTGTCACGCCTCTCCTGTTTGGGTGGGCGTGTGACAGCATTTCACGCATGCGCACCGAAGGCTCTCAAATACTTCCTAAGATGTTCGAGGAAAAGACTTAAAATAGTAATTCACCTTATTCTGTGAAAAGCAGCGAGCCTTCTAAGACCCTCAATGCTGCCCGGTGCAGGGTTCCACCTCTAATTCACTTTGGGTTCGCTATCAAAATAATGAGGCAAGCGCTGGAAACTGGAAGACAAGAAAAAGGTTTATTTCTCATGAGGAGATCACGTCAACTGCAGACACCGGGATGTCTGAGGGAGGTGTTCCAACTGCATCTCTTTTGGCTCTTCCTTTTATACAGGTTTTGACACAATGCATTGTTGTCACACAAGCCCAACATTGTTTCATCAACATGGTTACACAAGATTTGAGTCCCTGCCCTGGGCAAGTTGTCACACAAGCCCAACTGTTATTCTCCTCCCACCCAGGCCAAACAGACAATATTATCTGGCAGCTGGGCCTTGCTTCAGGGTCTAAAACATGTGAGACCGGCCAGATCTAAGAGTCTGTTCTGTTGATAAAAACAGGTCCCATTGTTGTCAAAAACAAGTCTTGCTGTTTGCAGTGCAATATGCAATAAACCCTGTTTGCAAGAGTCTGTTTGGTATTTGGAACCTGTTGGTGTCCAAGGGTTTGCCTGTAAACAGAGATGAGAGGAAAAACGAGTTTGTGGCAGCAAGTGGCACTGAGGTTTGTTGTGACAATAGGGTTTATAGCCCCCAGCACACACATCAAGTTTGGTCAGAGAGTCAGAAGGATGCTAGCAAGGATAGGGTGAGACAAAGGTGACCAAAAGAGTACAAAATGGCTGTGATGGCTAAAATGGCTGTAGCTTGTGCACAAAGAAATTCCCACTAAACAAGATGGCGCAGGCAATGTTCACGATCGTTATTTTACTTTTACCAATATGGTTGTGGTGAACATAAATGAACGCCGCTTATGTACACCTAAAGTTTATCGATTTTAACAATTCTCTTTTGTGGGCATAGTGTAATGGGTGAACTGCTGTTTCATTTACCTCAACTAACAGTTTAAATGCTTGGGTCTCAGTGGCATTCTTTAGCCGCTGGCGAGAAATAAGCAGACATGCTCATCTGAGTCAATGGTGCTGCCACCTAGGGGCACTTATAAATCTTTGAGCTTGACGATGATAATGGTTGAGATTTGGTGGACAATGAGTAGAACTAAGGGTTTGAAAAATTGCACCTTACTAAAGCAATAGTGGCATGTATGTGTTGTTAAGGTGTTAACAGAGCTGCCCTCACTATACATTCGTTGAACAGTAGCACAACCCCCAAGATAAAGATGGTTGTTGAAGTAATGCTAGCGCATCGCTGATGACCAGTAAAGCCCCCCATTTTTTTACGGTGATCTGGAATTTTAATATTGATTGTAACAAAAGTCTTGCTTTCTGATTAGTATTACAGGCGGAAGGTGAGCTTACTGAATCAACAGTCTTGTCCCCTCCCCATTGTAATGCAACCCATCATGCATTGCGCCCCCTTCTCGTGTTGATTTGCATATTAACAGACAGAGAGAAAGGTTGGGGCATATCAGCAAGGGCTTTATCTCCGCTTTTCTGGCTTTAAAAGCCAAAGAAACGGAGAAAAAGCTATCGCCCTATTAACAAGAGGGTGCTAACATGCATTTTCGCATTTTAGCACCCTTCTTCCCTACGCCTCCCTTTGCATCTCTAATGAGATGCAAAGTGGGCGTTCCTCCCCAGAATAACGGCAGAAATGTCACTAACCAACATTTCTCCTATTAACAAACCTTCCGCTAACTGGCATGGCGATAAGAAAAGTAGCGCTAACCGCGCTTATCGCTACTTTTCTTACGCCTGCTTTCAATCCGACTTAGTCATTATATCCAATGGAAGGTGGATATAATGGGTAAGTCTGCCCTGTCCTATCACCAACGTATCACCAATCGTTGTGCGATTATTGCTGGATTTCCAGCAATAATCGCACAATATGTAGCTATCGCTGGTATTTCTATTGCTTTTGAGAAAATCATTTGCACTCCTCTGGATGCCGGAGGAGATCCGCGCGGACAATGGACCGCCTTTTCAGGGACACCCCAATGGCCTCAAGCCTACGGGGATGTTGAGAGATTCATGAGGACTCTGAACAAAGCATTAAGGATTGGAGTGGACCAGGCAGAGGACCTGGAAGGATGCTTACATCGGTTCCTACCGGCCTATCGCCAGACTCCGCACTACACCACCCGTTGCGCCACCAATGACATACTCATGAAGCATGCCGTTAGAGACGTGCTCCCTACCAGTGACAGATGGTCCCCAGCGGTTTTGGATCCGGTGCGAACCCAGGCTCAGTGACAACAGAACAATGACATGGCCAGTCAACGAAAGAGAGCCAGACCATCGGAAATATGCAGGGGTGACTACGTGGTTGTCAAAGATAGACATCCCGGGTCCAAGTTTCGGACACCTTACGAGCGAAAACTGTAGAAAGTGATCCAGGTAAAAGGATCCATGGTCATTGCGAGAAGAGGCACTCACCAAATAGTGCAGAATGCTTCCTGGTTCAAGAAAGCCGGTGTACCAGCTGTGGTCACGGAGGAGCAGGAGGTCGGAATCTCGGATGGAGTTGGGCGTTAACCTCTAGAAGCAACGGAGGTTCCGGAGACACCACCCACGGTGAAATTTGAGGAAAACCCCAATGACCCAGGCCTGTGCGTACCCGATGAAGACAGCACCAGAGCTGAGGAAACCTGCACTCCCAGAGGAGGTCAGCGGTACCGGCTGAGAGATAACCCACAGCCCAGCACTCGACTCTGAGACTTTCTGTGTTAAACCTCCTCCCACGAACTGTGAGCAGCATCATTGAGCTTACTGAACTTTCTTCAGGGTTATTGTTATACCTGGCACCTTGGCGTGGGTCTCCCTTCCATTTTTCGCTGTTACCTCGTATGTTCTTGCTGGTGTTAGTTGCTCAGGGCACTGTGCCACTGCTGTCCAGTGCCACAGTGCAAGTGCTCCCTATTGTAAATTAATGTATGATTTGTGATTCCATGATTGGTTGGTTTGGTTTACTTGTCAGACCCTAGTACAGTACACCAGGAGTGCCCAGGGCTTGTAAATCCAAATGCTGCTGGTGGGCTTGCAGTACTGGTTGTGCCACCCACAGAAGCAGCCTGTAAAAATGTGTCTAAGGTCTGCCATTGCAGAGCCTGCATGCAGTCTGGTACTGTCATGCTGACTGGGCAAGTGCACCAACTTGCCAGTCCCTAAACCTTCCCTTTTCTTCATATCAGACACCCCTATGGTAGGCCCAAGGGCAGGGTGTATTGTAAGGATAAGGTAGGACATGCCCTGGTGTTTGTGGCATGTTCTAATAGTGAATTACAGCCAATTTCATTTTTCACTATTGCAAGGCTACCTGTACTCCATAGGCCAGAATGGGCAGTTTGGTTATTACATCTTATAATCTTAACTGACTCAGGGAACATGGTAGAAATTCGAATTTAGTATGCCTGAGCTCAGAATGATAAAATACATCTTTTAGTGAATTTGGTTTAAACATTCTGTGTTTGAAAATACCACTTTTAGAAAGTAGGTAGTTTGTTGTCTCACCATTAAAACCTGCCTCTGCTAGGCTGTGTATTCCCTGTCTGGAGTTTGAGTGACAGGGCTGGGGAATTCCAGGAGACAGGGTGAGGTGTCCCAGTGGTGAATAGAGAGATCTGCATCTAGATGGGTGGGAGGAGTTGCACTTGGGACCTGAATAGGGCTGTGCCTTCCCTCCACAATGCTGGCTCCATCTCCTGTGGTGCGTCTGATGTCTCTGCCCTGCACTCTGAAAGGAAAGAAGGAGTCAGGTAAATAAAGTGCTCCAGGACTGACCAGAAGCGGTTTGAATAAGGCACAGGCCCCCCTGCCCTCAGAGGACAAAGGATTTTTGAGTATAAATATTGGGACCCTGATCCCAAGAATTTAGATCACTTTGGGAAACAAGAAGAAACTCTGCTGAGGAGAGGAACCAAGAAGAAACTGAGGAATGACTATCCCTGAAACTGGGGGAGTGGCCTGCAGGGGTTGCCTACTGCCAAAGAGAGGAGAAAGGAACTTTGGGGCATATTATCAAGGCAGGCGATAAAATTATCCCCGCTTTAGCGGCAGAAAACTGCAGCTAAAACGGCGATAATGGGCTTGATAATATGCTCTATGGAATTCCAATTGAAGCCCATGTTAGATGTGAAGGACATCTAACATGGGATTCAATTGGAATTCCATAGAGCATATTATCAAGCCCATTATTGCCGTTTTAGCGGCAGTTTTCTGCCGCCAAAGCGGCGATAATTTTATCGCCTGACTTGATAATATGCCCCTTTGTGTGTACTTTTGCTCAACTTGTGAAGGATCTCCAAGGGCTTGGAAAAGAGCTTGCCTCCTGCTGAAGTCTCAGGAACAACAGACTTCACCCCCCAGCTCCCCAGAGTTCTTTGGAAGTGCCTGCTGCTGTTGTTGGGCATTCTGAGGGACTGCGTGTTGCAAGGAGCTGGAAGCGCGACTCAAGAAGGAGAAGCGCGCCGCCGTTGGAGCTGCTGTCGTCGCATCGCGTAAAGTGTGTCGCCGCTGCAGCTGTCGCATCGAGCTGAAGCGTCTTGCATCATCCAGGAAGTGTCTCGCAACGCCGAAGAAGCGTGTTGCCATTGCAACCATCGTAGTTGTCGCATTGCACCGCATCAAGAAAAGCGCCTCACATACACGGAGAAGCGTGCCGCCGTCGTCGCAGCGCATAAAGGGGTGTCGCCGCTGCAGCATCGCATCGAGCGGAAGCGTCTCGCAACGTCGGAGAAGAGTGCCTCTGCCAAGGCCGCTGTCGTCGCATCGCGTAAAGGGTGTCGCCGCTGCAGCTGACGCATCGAGTCGAGTCTTCTCGCAACATCGGAGAAGCGTATCGCATCTAGAAGATCTTCACGTCTTTATTTCTTTGCACCAATATCTTCAACGCATCAACATCGTTGCAACACTTTCGTTGCCCTGCGTGTTGCATCTAAAAGGTACATTGACTTAAAGTGTCGCATTTAAGAACTAAAGAGAAGTAAGGAAAATGTTACCATCTAAAGTAACAGTATTGTGTATTTTTGTCGTTTAATGGTCTTGTGGTAAATCTATATAAAGAATGCTTATTTTTTATATGAAACCTGTGTGGTGTCCATCTGTAGTGTCGTCACTTTGGTTACTGTATGTGTTCACAAATGTTTTACACACTGCCTCTGAGATAAGCCTGTCTGCTCATGTCAAGCTACCAAGGGGGTGAGCAGGGGTTATTTTAGGAGTGTACCCCCTTACCCTGACTAGAGACGAGGGTCCCTATTTGTCACAAGTGCATACCTGTGCCAACTAGAGACCCCCAAGTCTAACAGTTATTATGTTAGTTTGTTTTTTTGATTTGTTATTTTAGTTTATTGTTTAAACATTCCTGGGTTAGATGGGATATAGTGAGCCACCCAACCACCACACTACAATGTTGCACCGTCAACTCCCTGGGCTAGGCTCGGGCCGGGGAGTATAAATAAAGGGCGACGTCAGCGCTCATGGCTGATGGCGCGGACCAAGATACTGAGTGGTCATGTGTCATTTACTGTGCCCAGCAAGTGTTAGGCCCTCCTTAGTCGTCAACCCCATTAGCTTATGGCTGACGGTGCGTAGTGTGTCATTTACAGTGCACTGCAAGTGTTAGGCCCTCCTTAGTCTTTACCCCCATTAGACGGTCCCCGTGGCCTGTTACCGGGGCCCTTGGTGTGTCCCATCACACCGTGAATTACAAGCATTTACAATTCAATAGGTCTCGCCTTTCATTAAGTTAAAGCCATTTGTGTTGCTATACAATACAATTAGCATAGCAAATGGCTTTAACTTAATCAAAGGCGAGACCTATTGCATTTTCAATGCTTGTTTTTTATTCCTATAGAAATGGAAGGCTCTCAAACACTTCCTCACATGCTCGAGGACAAGATTTAAAATAGCAATTCACCTTATTTTCTTTCATGGGCATAGTATAATGGGTGAACTGTTGTTTCATTTACCACAAATAACAGTTTAAATGCTAGGGTCTGCGGGCGAGAAATAAGCAGACATGCTTATCTGAGTCATTGGTACTGCCACCTATAAACGATTATAAATCTTTGAGCTTGACAATAGTTGATTTCTTCTTTATTGGACGATGAGTAGAACTAAGAGTTCCAACAATTGCACATTCCTAATGCTGTCACAATAGTGGTGCATTCATGTTGTTAAGGTGCTACACTCACTATACCTTCATAGAACAGCAAGGCAATGGCAAAAACAAGAATGGTTCATTAAAAGAACCCTCATAATGTTACGGTGATCTGGAATTTTAATACTGATTGGAACGAAAGTCTCGCTTTCTGAGCAGTATCACAGCTGGAAGGTGAGCTTACTGAATCGACAGTCTTGTCCCCACCCTATTGTAATGCAACCCACCACGCATTGCGCCCCCCCTTCTCGTGTTGATTTGCATATTAACAGACAGAGAGAAAGGTTGAAACTCTGCCCGGGTAGGCTTGAGTTTTGCAGACTCGGCGTTTGGATAACTTATTTATTTAAAATGGTATTTAAATGCACTCGCTTCAAATCTTGAATTCAATCTTCCAATATGTAATTGTGCGTCTTTCTAAGTATTTAATGGTTCATTTTCCACGATGCATTGTTATCTCGTGTGGGTCCCAGATCGATTCGTTCGAAGGGTTACATGAAACAAGCGCGGTACCGCAAAGGCAGACGCGTGTTTACTTTTGCATCCCGCTTTCACTTTAAGTGAAAGCACGATGCGAAAATAAACACGAGGCTGACTTTTCCAAAGCTGAGTGAGAAGAAAAAAGTGCGTGGGGACTAATGAAGGAGAGAGCGTCACGCCGCCGGTAGAAGATCAAATCCCGGTGGGCGGTCTTCCTGTGCACATGCATTGTGTTCAATCCCTTGGCACTTTCAGTAGCTGTTGATTCAAGTTTCATACCTGAACGCTTTCCCTGAAAGGCCACCCTGGATTTACCTCGAGGTCAGTGCCTGTTGGACAGATAATGTAAGGCAATGATCTCACACAAGTAATACGCAGGGGGCAGAGCATCAAGTTGTTGGCTGATACCATTCACTTGGATCTGGGTTGAAAAGGCCCTTTAAACCCACTGGTCCTTCTCACTTGTATTGATGGCAAACAGATTGCATTTTACTGTCTTTTTGTCACTTTACTTATTGCCAACAGTGGGGTAAGAATCCAGGCTTGTGGGAGCAAGGTCAAATAGAGATATCATTGAATATGGTAATAGCAACTATTTATTGAATTCAAAGGTAGGACTTATTCTATCTATTTTTATCATGCTAAAAAGAGAAGTAAATATTGAAGACATTTTTAGCAGTGCTTTAAATAGGTAGGTGCTGTCCGGTGCTCGGTACCTGCACTTCCTTATTTGAAAGGTACCTGCACTTCTCAGCGCTGCTGCAATACCTTTAATGAGAGAGAACCGGCACTCCACAAGAGCAAACAGGTACTCTAAATAGTGAGGGGCAGATTTATGAGCCCCGTGCGCCACTTTAGCGCCGCCGTTGCGTCACTTTTGTGACGCAGTGGTGGCGCAAAGCCAGCGCCATGCTGCGGGCTATTTACAACGTGACGCATCTATGGAGATGCGTCACGTTGTAAAGCTTGCGCCACATGTGGGCGTACCTTCACAGGGGGCGGGGGCGTTCCGGCGCAGGAACGCCTCCGAAAAATGGCTGAGTGAAATCTACAAGATTTCACTCAGTCACTTTTCCGGCCATGCTGCGTCAAATCCCTGCGCCTGCTTGAAGCAGGCGTAAGGATTGACGCAGCATGTTAGGGATAGGGGCACCCCGAGCCTTGCTGGAGCTGCGTCGCGGTTGCGACGCAACTCCAGCAATGCGCCTCCTTTCCAACAGGAGATGCGTCACGCATCTGCCCATCCGAGTGCCACGGTGCACCGCATTGTAAATGCGGCGCATCAGTAGTGGCGCACGGGTGGGCAGATGCGTCGCAACTCTTCTGGCGCATCTCTGCTGATTAGCAGAGATGCGCCAGACGTCATAAATCTGCCCCTGAGTATCTCCGCTTCTATAAGGGAAAGTCAAAAGTAACAAGAAGCCGTCTGCCCCATGGTATAATGAGGAGTTGAGGTTGAGGAAGACTAACTGCAAACAAGCAGAAAGGAAATGGAGGAGGAAATATCAGGAGACAGACAAAGTAGCCTTGAAAAAACTATTACATATCTATAAAGAAATGATGGGTAAGGCCAAAGCTGAATACCTTGAGGAAACTATCCTACAATCGCCCAATAAGTCCAAAACCTTATTTAGCTTTGTAAGAGATATGTCCAACCCAGACTGGGCAAAGATTAAGATTCCAGCATCACAAGAACTTTGCGATGATCTGGCAGTTTTCCTTGAGGAAAAAATTAATAAAATTCTAACTGGGCTAAACTCTTCCAGGGACGTTGAGTTGGATAGAGAAGATGACATGCATTTATCACTGCATAGCAGAACTCCTTATGTAGCATCCTACAGGGAAACTATGTTGCCTCTGGAACTTTTCCAGGCCCCTTCACAAGAAGAGTTCAATATAATTGCAGCTGGCATCTCCTCAGGCTCTCCCTTGGACCCGCTCCCACATAAGATGTGGAAAGTCTGTGGTCTTAATACGCAATCCACCCCCCATGTTAAGTATGCCTTAGTCAGTAATTTAACAGACGTTAAATTCCTGCGTTAAGGCATACTTAACGTGATTTCAAAAATCGCTACCCTTCCTTGATAATATCGCGAAGCTGCCTTCGTGATATTTTCCCTGGTTGGTTTCACAGCCACGCCTACTTTGCATCTCATTAGCGATGCACAGTTGGGCATTCTGGCAACGGGGGCTAAGTCAGCAAAACTCGCGCTAGTATGTCATTGTTGATTAAGCGATAAAGTTATCGCCGCTTTATGCCCGAAAACGGACGCTAACGTGACGATAAGTTTATCACCCGGCCTTGATAATATACCCCCCCAAAAGAGCAAGCAGGTACTCTAAATAGTGAGTATCTCCGCTTCTATAAGGGAAAGTCAAAAGTAACAAGAAGCCGTCTGCCCCATGGTATAATGTAAGTAAGTAAGTAATCCACATTTGTAAAGCGCGAAAAATCACCCGTAAGGGTCTCGAGGCGCTGGGGGCCGTCGGGAAGATTAAGCAAGCTATTGCCCAGAGTCACATGGTGCTGGGCTAATCTACCTCCAGCACCGGGGATCGAACCATAATCCCCAAATAATGAGGAGTTGAGGTTGATGAAGACTAACTGCAAACAAGCAGAAAGGAAATGGAGGAGGAAATATCAGGAGAAGGACAAAGTAGCCTTGAAAAAACTATTACATATCTATAAAGAAATGATGGGTAAGGCCAAAGCTGAATACCTTGAGGAAACTATCCTACAATCGCCCAATAAGTCCAAAACCTTATTTAGCTTAGTAAGAGATATGTCCAACCCAGATAGCTCAAAGATTAAGATTGCAGCATCACAAGAACTTTGCGATGATCTGGCAGTTTTACTTGAGGAAAAAATTAATAAAATTCTAACTGGGCTAAACTCTTCCAGGGACGTTGAGTTGGATAGAGAAGATGACATGCATTTATCACTGTGTAGCAGAACTCCTTATGTAGCATTATACAGGGAACCTACGTTGCCTCTGGAACTTTTCCAGGCCCCTTCACAAGAAGAGTTCAATATAATTGCAGCTGGCATCTCCTCAGGCTCTCCCTTGGACCCGTTCCCACATAAGATGTGGAAAGTCTTTGGTTCTGAGCTTATTCCGTATCTTTACCAAATCTGCCTCCAGTCTCTAACTAATGGCACAGTGCCTAACTGCTGGAAAAAGGCAGTTGTTTCTCCCTTATTAAAGAAAGCCACGTTGGATCCCCAGTGCCCCTTTAACTATAGACCCATCTCCCTGTTACCCTACCCGATTAAGGGGCATATCAACAAGGGATTTATCTCTGCTTTTTTGGCTTTAAAAGCCAAAAAAGCAGAGATAAAACTAGCACCCTATCAACAACAGGGTGCTAACATGCAAATTCGCATGTTAGCACCCTTTTACTCTACGCTTCCCCTTGCATCTCTAATGAGATGCAAAGGGGGCGTTCCAGAGTAAAATAATAGGAGAAATGTCGCTAAGCGACATTTCTCCTATTATCAAGAATATCGCTAACCCTGTTAGAGACAAACTAAGCAGCGCTAACCGCGGTTAACGCTGCTTTTTTACGTCTGGTATTTTTCTGACTTAGCCATGATATCCTATGGAAGGAGGATATCATTGCTAAGTTTGTCTGTCCCTATCAACAAGCTAACGTGAGATTATCGCTGGGTTTCCAGCGATAATCACACGTTAGCCTGTTAGCGTGAGGATTTTTATCGCTTTTGAGATAAGCGTTGCTAATTGCACGCTATCTCAGCGATAAAAATCCACGCTAGCCGGCGATAATTATCCTAGCGCTAAGTGCGCTTAGCGATAATTATCGCCGGTTGTTGTTGATATGCCCCAAAGATTTTAGAAAGAGTAGTGAGTAAATCTCTTTCAAAATTTGCAGAAGAAAACAATCTTCTGGACGAAGTTGAATTTGGGTTTCGGCCGGGACATGGCACTGAAACTGCTCTGGTGACAGTCCTGGATGACCTAAGAATGCGGGCTGACAGTGGTCAAACAGCCATTCTAGTGCTGTTGGACACGGTCAACCATAAGATCCTGATCAGGAGACTTGAGGAGATTGGCATTGTGGGCAAGGCACTGGACTGGCTGCAGTCCTATCTTCTAAACAGACAGCAGGCAGTGACCTTAACGCCATTTCTCTCTCAGAATAGCCCGAAAAACAAGGGGTTCCACAGGGCTCGGCGATCAGTCCAATCCTTTTTAATGTCTACCTGTGCCCACTCATCTCTCTTATAAAATCTTTTGGCATTGATGTTATTGACTATGCAGACGACACACAACATGTTTTCTCCTTCGAGGGCAACAATGCAGTTACCCTGGAGAAAATCCATAGCTGTATGCGAGAAACAGCAGGCTGGCTCAGCGATAACTCATTACAATTTAATGGGGATAAGACGGAAGTACTCTGCTGTGCTGCAAGTAAAGTCCATCGCCCTCTACCAGCAGATTTCTGGCCAGTCTCTGCTAATAATCCTGCGTTGCCTGTTAAAACTGCTCGTAATCTAGGAGTACTACTAGACAATAATCTACAATTGGACTCTCAAGTAAACAAAACCATGAGCACTTGTTTATCTTTGCTCCGAGCACTTCGTAAAATACTTCCTTTTCTACCTGCTCCAGCTAGACCTCAAGTGGTAAGGAGTATTATTTTGAGCAGATTAGATTACTGCAATGCCCTACTCCTAGGAGCACCAGCCTCTTTGTTAAAAAGATTACAAAGGATACAGATTATTGCAGCGAAGCTTGCGTTAAACAGACAACGTAGAGCATCAGCCTCGCTTGCCCTAAAAGATCTTCATTGGCTGCCCATTGCGCAGAGAGTCGAGTTTAAGGTACTCTGTATCGTTTATAAGGCAGCACATAAAATGGGGCCTAAGCTTTTACAGAGGAAATTCCCATGGTATTCTCCAGCTAGAAGCCTGCGTTCCTCTTCAGCCAGCCTGATATGCAGTCCCCATGTTAATAAAGTCCGACTGGGTGGCAGATCGTTTAGTTTTGTAGCTTCCCGACTTTGGAATGCACTGCCCATTGAGCTTAGACAAATGAACACTCTGTCACGCTTCAGGAAGGAACTGAAAACTAGACTCTTTCCTAGAGAATAATTCTCCAGCCCTGTTTTTCAAGTTCAGCTACACACAGTGTTTTTTGGTAATCTCAGCGCCAGGATACCCGTTGGGTGGCAGCCGCGCTATATAAGTGTCCCTTACATTACATTACATAAAGCGCTGGTTTATAACATAAAAAGCTGAATGGTGGTACTCTTACTAAAGAGGGTAGATTAAAATTAAGAACAGATAGTATATGGCTCGACACACATTTCCCGTTTATCACAAAAAAATGTTGTCATGTATTGTTCGGTCCCGTTCCCCACCCCCCAACACATACAAAAAGCGCTGTCGAATACAGGAGGGCTGTTGTTATTTCTACTCCTCTCCGTCCTGATTACAACAGACATATCTCGCCATTATGTCTACGAACCTACGAAAAGCTGACCCACACGTTTGCCCCCTCAGTGTACAGAGAATCAAGAAGCAGGGCTGATATCTGTGACTTTCACTGCAGTGCAGGAGCTTGTGGCTGAATCATTGGCATGGTCTTAGTGTATGTGATTTGCTTCCTTTGTTTCCCCTGCCCTGTTGTGCGTCATGGGAGGAATCGGGGATTGGTCAACGAACATTAAAAATCACCCGGGGTTCCTGGACCTGCGTTCCTTTGAGTGTTGCTGCGCTTAGGTGACACCCAAGCAAAGACATAGGAGGGGTGGGTGCCTATCACTCCCAGCAGTGCCCAGACATAGGAGGGGTGGGTGCAGAGTCCTCCCAGCAGTGCCCAGACATAGGAGGGGTGGGTGCCTATCACTCCCAGCAGTGCCCAGATATAGGAGGGGTGGGTGCAGAGTCCTCCCAGCAGTGCCCAGACATAGGAGGGGTGGGTGCCTATCACTCCCAGCAGTGCCCAGACATAGGAGGGGTGGGTACAGAGTACTCCCAGCAGTGGACAGAGACATGGTGGTGTTTACACCATCCTACAATTAGCAAAACTACATGGGTGCATGAAGACATACACAAAATGCGACTATATTGAGAGTGGCATGCCAACACATCACTGACAGCAGTGTCCTACTCCCATGAGGGTGGATGTCCATCCCCCACTGCATGACACACCACATGTGGGTATGATGACAAATGACACATGCATACCCACCCCTGGCGCTGGCAGCACAATACACACACTGAGAGCATTCAACAAGACTGTATATTCATGTGCCACCCTACTAAACTAAGACACTCAAAGGGAACACACACTGTCACGCACATTCCAGTACTGATAGGAATGTACAGGTGCTGGGGCAGCCAACAAGTTGTTGCCTCCCATGGAAGGAAAAGGGTGGAGTACCCACAGATACAATGCCCACAATTGTCAGTCAGGTGCCCAAAGACCCTGCAGAACACGTAACACATGTGTGCGAGGCTGGGAGTACACACATGCATAGAGCGTAAAAGGGAACATGTCCACATGAAGTCATGTCAATATACTACATACACAAGTACAGTGACCACCAAGGATGCCACAAATGATGCAGGTGGAGACATTGCTGAGCATGCATGGCCAAAGTTGAAGGGATCTGTCACACACCCAGGAAATGTAGACACAGCTCAGCACAACAATTGGGAAACACCCTGCAGGGAAGATGTCAGGGTCTACAGAGGAAGGAACACGACCAAAGATTATTTGCAGATACCTTGTGATGGCACACAGATACCAGGGTCCACCCCATGAGCAGCACACTACAATATTTCCCAGAGACCTAACACATTATCACCACCCCAAATCATGGAGCAGCACCACCAACAGCAAGACCAGAAAAGCAGTAGCGTGCAAATGAAAAACAAAATGCTTTATTCAGCATAAAAAATTAGTGCAAAAGAAATGTCCACTATATACAGGGCCCATAGGCCAGGCCATGTGCGAAGTCCTGGTGGGGGACACTTTGGGACGCGTCTCCCCTAGCTTGCCTGCACAGTTCACTGTTCCATATCATCCACAGAAGGGGGGGCATCATGTGGGGGGGGAGGACCAGGCACCGCAGGGACAGGAGGGGCAAGGGTAGGTGTTGTAGGTGCAGGGACAGACGACTCCACCACAGGGGGTGGGGCAGCGCCAAAGGTGGTGGTTAGCAGGGCGCTGCACACGGTTGCAAGGTCTTCCAGCGTCTCCCCTGCACCCGAAGGAACCACAGGCCCCTAGGAGGGGGGGTCGGAGGGATGGGTTGCAGCGCTACTGGGGGAGGGTGTGGACAGGGGGGGGACCCAACTACCCTGGCCGGGTACTGCCTCCACCGCTTGCGGGTGGTGCCACACTGGGGCTGAGGGACACACTGGCCATGAAGGACTCTTTATCCGACAGTTGGCCAGGAGAGCTAAGGGGAGTGGTTTTGGAGGAAGTGGGTTGTGAGGACTGCGGACTCCCACTGTGGCTGCATGGCTGCTGTTTGCCCCCCGACCCAGTGGTTGTGCCTAATTCCCCCGTGTGTGCGTGACAGGAGGTGTGCACTTGGCCTTCCCTGGTGGTGTGCTGCCTGTGTCTGGTGGGGTGCGTGCATGGGGACGTCTGGGTGTGCGTGGGACAGGCATGGGAGTGGGAAGTGTGGATGGTGCAGGGGTAGGGGAGGGCGGAGCGCTGCAGGAGACCCACTGCTGCAGTCAGTGACGAGTCTATGGACCTCAGCAACATCCGTTGGTCAGACATTGCTGCTGACATGCCCTCCATGTACGACACCATCTGTGTCAGCAGTCTGGTGTGGCCATGGAGGACATTAAGCTGCGATGTCTGACCAACCTGCAACTGCCGCAGAATGTCCACAGACTCGGCATTGACGGCAGCAGGGGAGACAGGGGCAGGGGGTGCGGTGCCTGGCACGAAGGAGACATGTTGTCGCCTAGCACGGACGGAAGGGACCCGAGCAAGTGGGAGGCCGGTGATGGGAATGGAGGGGGCGGCGAGGGATGGAGTGCTGCTTTCAGCTCTTGGAGCAGCCTCCGCCCCCTCTGGGAGCTCAGCCACGGACCCGTCAGCGTCATAGTCGGTGGTGGGACTGGACAGGTCCTCCGCCTCACTCCCCTCGGCCTCCGTGCCACTCGCTGCGCCAGACTCGCCAGCACTGGTGGCACCGGTGCTGGATCCCTCCTCAAGGTCCGTGCCAGTGTCTCCCTCAGTTTCCCCCGACGATGCTGTGGGCAAGGTGAAGAGACAGGAAATAATCAGACACCTGTATACATATGACACATTAGTCAAAACTACATAGGTCACAGTGCATAGCATGAAAAGCAACATGAGTAACATCTACAATACAAGGTACTTATGTAGGCCCTGCACCACACAGTTGGTTGACCCACCATGCCACTGAGAAACAATGGAGAGCATGACACAACAGCAAATACCTTGATATCAAATTAGACAGAGGAGCCAGTGTCTGGGGACAGTCGAGCACAGCATCTGGACCACACACCGTTGCCAAAAAAGGGATGAGCAGGAACCATGTCTTTTAACTTTTGGCACATGCTGCTTAGCAAATACATAAAACCATGCCCAACATGACTGGGTAACTGCATGTTGAGTGTATGTTCAGACAATCATCACACACAGGCCAGACCTGGCAAGGAGACATATGGTTTGGACATGTAGGCCTTGCCCGCACAAACCCCCCCCCACCTGAGACAATGTGATTGAGACAGAGGAAATACTTACACCTCTTACTCGGGGATTTAAAAAATGCCCTACAATAAATCCTGATTGTACACGAACTACCCCTCGTGCGCCTGACCACACATATAATTGACAAACAACCATCATCAGATAGTTGTACCAAGACACACAGACAGTGGCCACTGTGAGTATGCACAAGCCAAATTGGGTCACCCTGTCAAGTGGACACATTTAGCACACTTAACGTAAATACAAATTAGGCCAGGGTACAATGCCACAGAGCCCAACCTATGCTGAAGACACAGAGAATGTCCACATTGTTCGGATGACACACATGATACCTAGGAAAAGGTGCCCCAGGGGACTGTAGTGGCCACACTCCTCCATGGTCCTGTATGGATATGACTGCAACAGAAGCAACCGTCCCTGCACTATGCATAACTCACACTCATGCACATCATGTCTGAGGGAACAACATTGGTCATGCATGCTGTAAGGCAGTACACTTTTAAGACACACTCCTATGTCCGGACTCAGCATCAGTGCCAACTAACATGGACCACAATGACTGAACTGGCCAGGGCACAGGCAAGGTCCCAACACATGTAACACACCACCCCCACACATGATGCTGCAAGCATTGGGCACTTGGATTAACTGCCAGCCTAGATAACCTTGTGCTAGAGTGACTACCCACAGACCAGGGAACACATGTCAAGGAGGGGAAGAGAGGAAGAACAGCACGGGTTGACTTTGGGGAACAGGATATGCACTGCACATATAAACCCTGGCAGTGTATCCATGCGACTGCGCACTTCCAAAAATTGGTGACACACAACAAACACACATGTACCTACCCCTTTCCTGCTGCTGCTTCTCCTGTAAGCGCCTATCCAAGTCAGGGAAGACCACCGCCAGCACACGCTTCATTATGTGGGTCAGGCGCCGGCGCCCACGGTTCTTCTTCCCTTCTGGTGAGTCCCCCAGCAGGACCCGGGCGATCCTCCTGGTCCAGCACCGGATGTCCTGCCAGCATTTCCTCACCTGGGCCAGGCGCCGCTTCCGACCCTCCACCGACCTCACGGCACTGACGGCTTGCTTCCAAATTTCCCCCTTGGCATAGGCGCCTACCTGTGAGGATGACAAAGTGAGACTACTTAAATACACATGCTACATGTCACAGAGACACACATTTGAACAATTTGGCTGGTTTGAACAGGGCATAGTATGCAGCAAACTCATTGCACCTTTGTCATAGGGACATTATCCTCTGGGGAAGGCCAAATGCACTACGTAGCATTGAAAGTACACAGGTGGAATGAGGGGTACGACACAATCAATTATCCTGGCTCACACTGTGCATCACAAGCTACACCAGGATTATGTACAGCACCTCAAAGCAGTCACATGCCCCAGGCCACTGACGCAACCTCAGCAGAGTACACAGACACACACAGGCACAGGACAATCACCTGCCATTGGCAACAGCGGGTACAAACCTCACTCAGCACATGTGCCACTTGACTGGGGGGTGTCACAGGTGTTGGGCTAGCCCAGCACGTCAGACACACAGCACTGCTCCCTGCTCACATCAGATGGGTAGGGTATATGCATCCCTCATGCATCTGGGCTGCAACACTCCACATAGACACTCACCCACATGACAGGGGACTTACACACACACTAATGTCCAGGGGACGAACACATCATTTGGACACTCTCACCACAGGTACACTCAACTCACACACATCTGTGGGTACAGTCACCTGTCACACTGGGGGGACAACAGAATCAAATCAGGGCTGTAGAAGCAACATTCCCAAGAGGATTAGCCAGGCTGAATGTGGCATGCACCATGCAGTGATTGTCACAGTAAGCACTATGCAAGTGAGGAGTGCAGACATGCACTACAGCATGCTCTGCATGGGAGACATGAGGCATTCCCCCCCTGGGACCCACTCTAAAGAACATTGCATGTCTGTCACACCTGGACACAATGCCAGAAGTGACAGTCACAAAAAAGGGGCACAGTCTAAGCTAGTGGAGTCAGCACTCACCTGCTCCCCTGGTCTCCCATACAGACTGGGGTACTGTGGGAGGATGACATCCAGCAATGCCACATTCTCCTCCAGGGTGAATGGCTGGGCCCTCTCCACAGACCTGGACATGGTGCCAGAGGAATCACAAGTAGCAGCAGTGTTTTGGAATGAAAGGTTGTGCAGGCAAGTGCTCTCTCATGGGACCTGGCTGCATTATATTTGCCTTGCTGGCCTGTTTCATTTACAGGAGTACAGAGTGATTGGTCAATCTCATTTGCATCCTATGTTTCCTCCAATCCCTTTAAACCTACCCCAGTCAGGGCCTTTGCATGGTTTAAAAATTGAGCATGATGTCAAGTCAACAACCACTTTGCAACATAGTATATTGTCTCCAACCGACTTTTGCTGGCCACCTGATGAAAAGATTTGAACTTGAAACTCGGTCTCCATGACAACCAGCATGCATTTAGGCACTTATACTTGTCCCTCATGTGTCCCCTATGTAATTTCACTATACACACACAGGTAAGGTGCGTTCCACGCCCCTAGGGCACCACTACTCCAGTGATACGGTCCGTACACGCGTGTGTAGGGTCCGTATCACTATGGTAGTATTGCCGTAGGCGTACGCCATAGGGATACGGTCCGTACACGCGTGTGTAGGGTCCGTATCACTATGGTAGTATTGCCGTAGGCGTACGCCATAGTGATACGGACCCTACACACGCGTGTACGGACCGTATCCCTATGATAGTATTGCCGTAGGCGTACGCCATAGTGATACGGACCCTACACACGCGTGTACGGACTGTATCCCTATGGCGTACACCTACGGCAACACAACCATAGTGATACGGACCCTACACACGCGTGTACGGACCGTATCCCTATGGCGTACGCCTACGGCAACACTACCATAGTGATACAGACCCTACACACGCGTGTACGGACCGTATCCCTATGGCGTATGCCTACGGCAATACTACCATAGTGATACAGACCCTACACACGCCCTCAGAGCGTGTGTACGGTGCGTTTCACACCTTACACCGTTGACAGGCGGCACACAGAAAGGAATTGAGCTGTCATACTTGGCCAAGGCTGGACATCAAGTCATTGTCAGTGCAGTCCTACATGTCTCGGGACTAGGTGTGTCAGGCTCTGATGTGGCACATATCTCCTCATGTTTGAACCCAATAGATGTGTGATGAGCTGTGTACACATGTCATGTGTGATGGTGCACTATGTGCCACACATCCCCTTCACACCTTTGACATGTGTGCATGTAGTGCAGACTTGTTGAGCAATGCGTCACTGGCATGGCACAGTCACCAACACCCGCAACTGTCCCCTGATGCCAGGTACACAGATAATTACACCTGACATGTGACTACCGGCGTGGCACGATGTGACTATGTCATGTGTGTGTCATGTGCTCCCATAAGCTTGCTGTTGGTGTTCCGTCAAATGCATCTGCAGTTGCTGCATCCAACATGTGCCTGTGTGTAGATGGGCATGGCACACTATTATGCACACCAGGACACATGTGGAATCAGATGTAACGTGTGTATGTATGCATCGAACATGGACTTGCGAGACAAGGACATATCTGCATGGTAATGTATGTGTGATCAGTCTTGACATGTACCCCTTCATGGCAAGGTGTGTGGTCTGTCCTTTTTTCAAGGACATGTGACCTGTGCCTCTAGTGTTCCGCAACCTGTCTGTATGATAAACATCCTTCTTCTGCACATATGTGGATGTCTGTCACTCCTGTAATGATTCTGCCTGTTCACTTACACTGGCCCACAGCTAGTTTCATGCCATGTCATGTTGACCTTGAGAATCCACGTTTGTAGCTGGCTCTTGGTAGGAGTGTCACCTGTCTGGCATACGTGTCCAGGATATATTGCACAGACCTGACTCTGTATGTAGCATATGTTTATTGGCTGTTGAACATGTGCTCAGTACATTGACATTATTGTTGTACTGTACTCACTCTTCGTTATCCCTTCCAAATTACTGCAGGGCTCCGCCTCTCCCCCGACCAATGCCAGACTTGGCTGCCCTGAGGGAAAGTGACTGTATATGCTGCTACCGCTTCTCCCAAACGTTGATTGAGAACTTGACCGCAAGGCTGGCACCACACCTCCAACCGCTACACAGGTATCCTACTGCACTGACACCCAAGATGAAGGTGATGGCAGCCCTACATTTCTTTGCCACGGGTACGTTTCAATATACCATAGCTCATGTTGGAGGCATGTCCCAGACCATGTTCAGCCGTGTCCTGCATGATTTTATAGAGACCATGTTGGTTCACCTGGATGAGTTTATTTATTTCCCAACTCGTGAGCAGTTGACAGGTGTCAAGGGTGAGTTCTATGCCCTGGGAGGGATGCCCCATGTCATTGGGTCTATTGATGGGACACATGTGGCTTTGGTATCACCACAGGCACAGGAGGTAGCCTATCGCAACCATAAACATTACCACTGCATTAATGCCCTTGTGGTTTGTCTTGCTAACATGGTGATTTCCCATGTCTGTGCTCGTTTTCCAGGATCGGCACACGATACCTACATCATGAGGCGTAGCAGGGTGCCTGAAATGATGCTGCAGCTGCGCAACGAACGAGCATGTCTTGTTGGTGGGTATACTCTGTTAGTCCTGTATTTAGCGTCATCTTTATGTCTTACTGCTTCTCATGACCCACTTCTGTCCATGATGTTTCCATGTAGGGGACTCTGGCTATCCCAACATGCCATGGCTGATCACGCCTCTCCGCAACCCCAGAACGGCTGCCGATCACCGGTACAACAACGCCCATGGGCAGACCAGGCGAGTGATAGAGAGGACTTTTGGACTCCTGAAGAGCCGATTCCAGTGCCTCCACAAGACCAGCGGGTCCCTCCCATATGCACCGGTGAAGGTCTGCAAAATCTTCCTCGTGTGCTGCATGCTGCACACCATGGCAGTGGAGAAAGTTGTGCCACTCATCCTGGATCCGGATGAGCAGGAACATCAACCCGTGGAGGATGAAGGGCTTGGTGATGAGGCAAGTGGAGGAGGAAGAGGACATCCGGAGTCGGCTCATACGCAACTTCTTTGCTTAGTGGTGAGTTCCAGTGTCTGAGTGTGCACGCATTGAGCCTTGTGTGGCATGTGTTGCAATGTGTGGGTCCATCTGCATGTATACCAAGTGAGTCAGAGGTGTGTTTGGATGTGTCACTCGAGTGATGGTGTAATAAAAGAATGTTTTTCCTGAGACACTATTTTGACCTAGCATGTTGACAACCTTATACGTGTCGAGTACATGCCCATGCATGCGGATGTGCTTCTTTTGGCTAACTTCTTGTGTGTCTCTCATCCCCAGGTATTTGCGCATGCTGTCTGCTGGTGGCATCGTTGTGCTCCTGCTATTCCTCATGAATACAGCAACGTGTGCTGAATCAGCGTTACATGCGCGGACATGTTGAAAAATCTCCTTAGGGTAAGGGATGCAGCACGGCTTTTTGGGTGTGGTATTTGTTTGGAATGTGTGTGCACTGCTCCTGTTCATGTTTGGTTACTTTGCATACATGTAGAAACACCATGGGGCACATGACATGGAGCTGGATTCACATGAATTGATAGTCACACTTGGTGACAGTCATCTGTAATGGGATTGTGGATTGTGATGAAGGCATCAATGTGTGTAACATTGCCCTCGGAAACATACGGGATGCACCGGGTTGACATAGTGTGGGACAACCCCATTAGAGGCTCAATGGTGAATAGCAGCCTCTCCGTGAGCAGCAGGGGGTGTTTAGCTCAAACCCGTCACTTGTGTGCCAGTTCTATGGATTTCCAGCATCTGTGGTGCAAAGGGGGGTGCCAGTGTAGGTCCCACATGTTCATCCACATGACCTGTGCATCTGTTAATATAGATGCATTTGCCTACCGGCGAACATGACTAATAAAGGTGTCCCTCAGCCTCCAAGGTGCCTCATCTCTGTCAATGCAGGTCTCTTGCCACTGTGCATGTTGCATGTCTGGCATAGTTATCACATATTGTGCATATGAGCCTATGTGTAGAGTAGCAAGATGCAAGCTGTTTGTCAGGGATTAGAATCTGCATTGTGCATGATGTCCATGGCTGTGTAGGCATTTTGCCATCTCAGTCCCCACAACGGCCACTTTGCTGATTGTGCATCCATTGTCTGTGTGTGTGCCATGTTGAACCAGACACTCCTTCCTTAACATACACCTTTTGCAGTAGTCCTTTCTTACATCCTTGTCTTTGTGTGCAACTTGTGGCATGGTTTTCAAAACATGGCGCCTGCTGCTGCAGGCCCTGCAGCAAGGGCACACAGAGTTTAGAGAATTGGCCTCACACACACGCCTCTAAGATGCACCCCCCTTCCTCCCTCCACCCATTCATTTGGGTGTAATCAGCTTGCGTGTGACACAGTTGCGGTGGCAAAGGCTGGACCGTCTGCACATGCTACGTGCACATTGCACATGCCTCATGTCCTTGCATGTGCCACATCACGCTACACCATGATGTTGAGGCCACCCACCAAGCAATGTCCATCCAATACATCTGTTGCATGCACTCAGGCATGCACTAATCGCCCACACAACACCTTTGCATAATGAGTGTGCAACTACAACTGCCTACACAGCGCTGGCACGCCTTCCAGGGCCTGTCACAACAACCAGGTCATGTCCCTCATACTCCCCACCGGCTCTGTACCCCAACAAGGCCATGGGAGTGGTACTCCAGGCCTCTGCATGTAGTATGGTGTCGTTGTGGGACACATGGCACAGGTATCATGTCTCAGCGTGTCAGTCTACAATGTGTCCAGGATCCCCCTCTACACCATGATATGCGCACTGCATCTCATCATCATCTGGTGTCCCATTGACAGCCAGGTGCTCCTCACCCTCCCCAAAGACGCAGTCCTTGCCAGTTCTCATATTGAATAATGCATGGTATCCATTGGCAGATAGCTGAACATCAGCCACCTGATGCTGGACTTGTACAGGACTGAGGTGTTCATCTGCGGATTGTCCCCTTACAGGTGGCTCAACTGCTTGTGTCCCACCCGCAAGGGCCATGCACAGGCACACAGTGTCCACGCACACGAGCTGGTGTGCATCATGGATTGCTTGCTCACATGTGCTATGCTGATCACCAGCATCTGTACCTCAGGCTGCAGCACACTCTGCATTATGCACAAGATCCACAGTTCGATCCACCTCAAGGCAAGACAGACCATCCCCCAGGTCAACTACAACATCCGTGTCAAATCCTACCCTGCCCTCTACGGACAAGTACGTTACAACTCCCATGATACTTGTCCACATCCAGGGTGCATCTGCACAGCTCTGCTTCAACATCCGGCTACCTAGCCACATCACCGTCCAACAGAGATAGCTGCAATGGATCACTGTCAGCTGCAGGATGACTTTCACAATCCACGCCCACACTCAGGATGCAGCCCACGACCCCAACACAACCTTGTGGCACTGTCATCCAAGACCCCATTGTGCCGTCTCCATGCATCCAACCTTGGCCTGGCCACCATTCTTCATATCCACCTGACTCCAGCATGCAGGACATAGTTCTCCCACCTGGCTACACATACCTGGGACTCCCACCCCAGGACACTCACCATGATCCCTGACCTCTGCGCATGACTGTTGCTCTTCGAAATAGGTCTGTCTGCACAGTTGTGCAGGCACCCCCTCAGCTGGTTGAGCCCATCATGGGTGAGTATGGTGCTCCATGTCTGTATTGGATGATACATTGTGACCCATGTGTGTCCTGTGCCAGACTCAGACCCCAGGGTATGGATGGTTGGAGTTACTTCAAAACGCAGGCATGGTTTGACATTACAACACACACATGTCATGGAATAATGCTAAATGACAGCATCATCTGGTGATTTTGATGATTTTTAGTTGTGGTGGGGTATGTGTTTGGGGGGATGAAAAGAGGTGCTCGCCGGGTGTCTAGAATCCAAATTTCACAGGGGGAGTTGTCCTTGGCATTGGAAGTCATCAGAGTCCATGCCACAGTCTTTGTCAACATTGGTCAGACTGTGACCAACAAGTCCATGTGGCAGAGAATGTCATTGGATGAGGTGCTGCTGTTGCGCCAGAGGGCCAGGTGCCAGGCCAGGTGACCTGGGAGATGGTGATGTTCCGCTGACTCTCACGGTCTTTTGCGTGGACGACCCACCTTCCTCCGGGGACCCTCAGAAGCAGGCCGTGACGATGTCTGTGATGCTCCGTCGGACGAATCCTCCTCCTCCTGATCCCTCCCTGTGGCTGGTGGTGATCTTCGCCTGGTGGCACAGGGAGGGTTGCCCATGTTTTCTGCAATCCGACGGAGTGAACCGCTCATGTCCGTTTGCACCGCCACGAGCTCAGCCAGTCTTGCCTCCATCCGTCCTTGGTGTTGTCGTTGACTGGCATGTTGCTCGGCCTGCAGGGTCTTCATCTCCTCGAGGGTCCCCTTGATGTCTGTGAGGGTGGACACAACCTGGCTGATGCCCCTGGTGTCACGCCGGTATGTGTCCAGGATGTTGCGTACGTGTGACATACCGGTTTCCTCAGCTGGCTGGTCAGGTTCGCGCCTCCGCCGTCCTCCACTCCCACCACCCCTGGCCACTTGAGCCTGGCCTACCGTTGTGGGCACATCGGGTCTCCGGGACCCCTGAGGGATGGCATTTGCGAGGTCGCCTGCCTCCTCCTGGGTGCCCGGAGTACCTTGTCCCTCCTGGTCAGACTGGCTGCGTTGTTGGGTGCGAGCAGGGCTCCTGGGTGTATCCTGGGATTTGGCAGGAATGGGGGTGGTGGTTGGCACAGTTGTACCTGACGCAGGTGCTGCAGGTGCTTGGGCACCAGAGGGGCCAGGTTAGTCGGGGTCATCCACAGAGTGGTGAGAGTCGTCGCTGCCGGTGGGATCATCGTCACGCCGAGCCTGGTCCTGTGATTCTTCCCCCCAGTGTTGGGGGGAGATCGACGACGTTGTCATGTGTGTGAGAGAGAGACAATGTTAATGGTGTTTCATACGACATCTATGTTTCATACATATTCAAGTTGGCACAGTTCCTCTGGGTAGTTGGATATGTCTAGCATTCCTCTCACAGTGCACTTGTAGATGGGTATGTTGCGGGGGACAGATTGATATGTACTCCTGGTTATTTGGCCTGTCTTATTATTGTTGGGATGCTTATTTGGCTATGGATTGGTCTTGTTGTGTCACATGTCCATTGTGGGAGTGGCAATTTTCGTTGGCTGCCCCGGGGGTGTGTGCTTGTGTAAGGGGGGGGTATATGACCGGGCATGCTGTTGGGTGTGGTGTGATTTGTCATTGGGTCTACCAGGTGATGTGTCTATCCCCTCATGGTGCATGCTGGCATGACAGTGAATGTGAGTTCCAGTGGTAGGTAGGTGGCATGTGGAGTTGGGGTTTGAGTATACAGTGGTCACAGAAGTGCCTTGTGCTGTCTACAGCAGGGCCAAGTGTCATCTACCTTGTCTGTACTTGGCAAGTCCCTGTGCATTCAGCATGGTGCATGGGTATGTCCCTTGGCCACAGGTTTCAACACTTTTCCTATGTGTGAAACACTCTTTGTTGATGCTTCATTTTGGAACGCAGTAAGCAGTGTAGAGAGCGGGCGTAGCGAGCGATGCAGAACCGCCTTACGTGTTGCACTGTACGGGGGCAAATGGTGCTTTTTCATATCTATTGGAGAATGCAGTTAGGTAACTTATGCATTTGTAACTGGGTTCTAACAAACACAGTGAGTGGGTATACTGGGTGTAAGGTTAGGTTTGTGCCTGCAGCAAGGATCTGCTTGTGCACAGATTGACACATGGCCCAGTGATTTCCAACCGAAGAAGGGGTGGTTCACGCACTGCCAAACCTTGCTAACATGCACACAGTCCACTTGCTGACGAGCGGGCATGCCCACACCACCCAAGGGTGTTTGGTCTCCCTCTGTCTCCCTCTCTCCCTCCCTCTGTCACCCTCCTCCCTCTGTCTGTCTCCCTCTGTCTCCCTCCCTCTCTCTTCTTCTCCCTCCCTCTGTCTGTCACCCTCTGTCACCTCAGCCCAGCTTCCTGGGCACACACACTTTGCAGGTCTTTCAAAGGCCATTGGCTTGTTCATGTGGCTTTGTTTAGGATCTCCCGGCCCCCATTGGGCAGAGTGTCTCTGAGTCTGCGCTGCTGCGGTGGTGTGTGCTGACACTCTTTCAAAGTGATGCCTCTTCATTAGCTGCTGTTATGTGCAAATTGGGCCTTCATACCCATGTCATCCTGCGACGCGGCCACCATTTGCAGGCGACACAGTACTGTGTCGGGACACACTGTTTGTATAGCTCTGCCCTAGGCCATATGGGCTGAAGGCATTGGTGTCTGCTTCTGAGTTGCACAATGTGTTTTGTGAGGCCCACCCTCCCGGCATCACGGACATCCTGTCTTGTGTTGGTGTTTTGTGTGGCCTGTGACTTGGCATGGCCTTGCTTGGAGCATGGGGCATGGAGCCGTTAGTGGCATGTGCGTGTTTTTTGAGTGTGGTTGTGTCCGGTGATGGCTTTGGGGTAGTTGCGTGCATTATTGGGAGTTGGGTTGTGGATGCGGTTCCCCCCATGTGAGGTGAGTTGTTTGTGAACTCACCAGGCTCGGCGACTCCTTCTACTCCGTGTACTCCCACCGGCGGCAGGGTGCGCATCACCTTTTCCTCCCAGGGATGGTAGTGTACCGGTCTGCGGGGCGGCCCACCTCCAGTGATGTTCCCCT
This sequence comes from Triturus cristatus, assembly GCF_964204655.1. Classification (NCBI taxonomy): domain Eukaryota; kingdom Metazoa; phylum Chordata; class Amphibia; order Caudata; family Salamandridae; genus Triturus; species Triturus cristatus. Next base: position 1,200,465,030 of record NC_140582.1, on the reverse strand, counting down.
GGGCATATTCGTCTGTCATTTTGCGCCGGACCGTCCTCCACAGATCGTACCACCTGGCTTGGCATTGATGCCTGGTCCTTTGGATGGGCGCAACAGCATTGACCCATTGACGATCCTCTGCCACATGGTTGATTTCTCCGCTATGCTGATCTGTCTGACCAATGTTCCAAAGAGCTGTGGCTCGACTCTGATGATTTCGTCGACAAGGATGTCCAGCTCCTCCCTTGTGAACTTTGGATTCTTGTTTGTGGCCATGGTGTGGGGTGTGGGTGTGGTTGTGAAGGTGTGTGTGTGAATGTGATGAGGGGGTGTTTGTGAAGGTGGCTGTGTGAAGGTGTGAAAGTGTAAGGTGTAGTCAAGGTTCAAGTATGGTGCAGTGGGTTGTCTGTGGGGTCTGGCAGCAGTGGGTCTGTTGCAAAGGCTCATGGTTTGTGTGTGTGGGCCCTTTTTATTGGTCCATTTGTGGGTGTGGCTCTGTTTGAACTTTGGGTGGGTGTGTTATAAGACGTGGTTGTGGTTTGGGCCTCTGTTTACCTGTTTGGCTGTTGCAGGTCAGTGTATTGGATGTATTTGGGCTTGTTGGACGTGTTTTGTGGTGTTGTGCGATTCGAATTGACTCTCCTTGTGGTGTTTTGCAGTGTCCTGGTTCAGTACAAGTGTTTTTCGCGTCTGTAAGGTGCGTACATCGGCCATGTTGTTGTACAGTGCTCACATTTGCTATGGCTTGGTACGACTCGTACATGCGCGATGCTGGGTGAGGGTGCTGGTGTAGGGGCCTGGGGTAGGGTGCGTACAGGCACGGGCAGGGTGTAGGGGCCTGGGGGTACATGCCGTACATACGGGAACCGGGGGTACGGCATGTACATAGGGGGGGCTGGGGGTACGGCGTGTACATACGGGGGGCTGGGGGTACGGCGCATACATACAGGGGGCTAGGGGTACGGTGCGTACATACGGGGGGCTGGGGGTATGGCGCGTACATACAGGGGGCTGGGGGTACGGCGCGTACATACGGGGGGCTGGGTGTACGGCGCGTACATGCGGGGGCTGGGGGTATGGCGCATACATACGGGGGGCTGGGGGTACGGTGCGTACATACAGGGGGGCTGGGGGTACGGCGCGTACATACGGGGTTGGGCTGGGGGTACGGCGCGTACATACAGGGGTTTTGGGGATATGTCACGTACATACGGGGGCTGGGGGTACGGTGCGTACTTCGGGGGATGGGGATACAGTGCGTACATACGGGGGCTGGGGGTACACCGCGTACATACGGGGGGGGGTGTTTGGCGCGTATGCGGGCACATGTTTGTACGTCTCCATGGTTGCTATTGATGTTCGCTCCGTACGGTGTTTTTTCCATACGGTTGTACATTCGGACGGACGGGACGGATCGTACTTGCGCGGTCGGACTTAATTTTTACGATTTGTACGTAAAAATGTACGGGGACGTGTCGGGGACTTTTCCCGACCCAAGGACGTGTCGGGGAATTTTCCCAATACGTTTCGTAAGTGGTTTTTCACATACGAATCGTACTTGCCAGTTTGTACGGGACTTGTACGATTCGTACGTTAATAAACTACGGATACGAATCGTACGGGGAATATTTTTCACGGATCGGAATCGGCACCCAAGTTGTTGGCTGATACCATTCACTTGGATCTGGGTTGAAAAGGGTCCTTTAAACCCACTGGACCTTCTCACTTTTATTGATGGCAAACAGATTGCATTTTACGGTTTTTAGTCACTTTACTTATTGCCAACAGTGGGGTAAGAATCCAGGCATATGGGAGCAAGGTCAAATAGAGATATCATTGAATATGGTAATAGCAACTATTTATTGAATTCAAAGGCAGGACTTATTTTATCTATTTTTATCATGCTAAAAAGAGAAGTAAATATTGAAGACATTTTTAGCAGTGCTTTAAATAGGTAAGTGCTGTCCGGTGCTCGGTACCTGCACTTCCTTAATTTGAAAGGTACCTGCACTTCTCAGCGCTGCTGCAATACCTTTAATGGGAGAGAACCGGCACTCCAAGGAGCATATTATCAAGAAACGGCGTTAAAATTATTGCTGCTTTAGTGGCAGAAAACTGCCGCTAAAGTGGCGATAATGGGCTTGATAATATGCCCTTGAGAATTCCAATAGAAGCCCATGTTCAGCTTCACTCCTGCTTCTGCTGACCCCTCTTTTGCAAAATGTATCGGCAAACTTTTCTAACGCTCTTCTTACATTTAAATGTGTGAGTTTCTACATAAAACACATTTCCATTGCCTATTTCGCTAATCCAAAGGAGATAGTTTATTCAAATACACAAGTATTCTGTATTGCCAGTAGGCAGCGCTTACCTCTTCCCTACCACAGAATTTTAGTTTCGCCGATAAAGTAGCACTTCCCTCTACATTACCCTTCTAACAACTTAGATAAAACCTGCTACTTTCATCAGGGGTAAGTTTTAGTCAGAGTACATATGACCCCTTTGCTTACTGCTGATATTTTACAGGTAACCTTCACTATACATTCACCTCTTACATACAGAAATGTCCCTATCGGTAACATACGACGATGTAGCCACTTTGAAATCAGACAATGCACTGTGCGACTTCACTTGCCACACGTTTCCTCTGTCTACCTACAGAGTGTTCCACTTCCTACTTCCCGGAAGCGTTCAATTCCAGACTACATTTAACGTAAACAGAACTCAACATATAGGGGCCGATTTCGATCCGGGAAAAACCGGGTACGAATGGTCGTACGGAGCGTTTTCTCCGTACGACTCGTACCCGGTAAATAAACCGTACAAACTAGCAAGTACGATTTGTAGGCGTAATCCTATTTCCGTACGAATCGTACAAAAGACCGTACGGCTAAAAGACACGTACGAGTCTGATCCGGGACAGCGCGAAAGCGACGTCCGTACGCATTTAGGCAGCGTTGTACGGACCAGCACGTACGATTCGTACCTACAGCACTCCGTACAGCTCATTTTTTACGTGAGCCAAAAACTGCCGGAAAAGCTAAGAACGCTGCGATGCACGACGAAAAGGGGGCCCGTAACGCGACGTACATGCCATCAACCCAATCCTACGTGTCATCATGTACGGTGCGTACCCCAACATTGCATATGTACGGTGCGTACATACGTGCTGTTGGGGTACGCACCGTACAGAGGCCAAGAGTGCATATGTACGGTGCGTATGTCTGGAGCCCCCCGCGTATGTCCGCACCGTCCCCCCGCATATGTCAGCACCGTACCCCCGTGTATATTCGCACCGCCCCCCCCGCGTATGTCCGCACCGTACCCCCCCCCGCGTATGTCCGCACCGTACCCCAAGCGTACCCCAATCCTCGCGTATGTACAGACATCGTGTATGGACGGTCCGGACAGACATCGCGTATGTACGGTCCGTACATACGCGAGGATTGGGGTACGCTTGGGGTACGGTGCGGACATACGCGGGGGGCACGGGGGGCTGTACGACTCGTACCCCAGGCACAAGTTTACCCGAGATACGAGTCATACAATGTTTGATCCATACGGGGCGTTTTCCATTCGCTTCTGTATTTGGAACGCCGGTACGGATCGGACTTCAGTTTTACGAATCGTACGTAAAACTGTCCGGGTACGTCTCGTAGACATTTTCCCGATACGGTTCATATGTATTTTTTACGGATACGAGTCGTACGGGAATTTTTTTTCCCGGATCGGAATCGGCACCATAGTGTTAAAACATAAAACATCAATATCCCCAAACTAACCTATAGCAACCTATAACTTCAATAATCTCAAAACTGACCCACAGCAACCGTCACTCTGCTACCAGAAAATCTGATGTAGCGGAGCTTTCCAACAATCCTCAAAGCACTAAACCCAGGAGCAATGTATTTCTACTCGTCCGTGGGGCCCATGACACCGCGAGTCTCACACACACGCCAATCTACTCCCGAATCAGTGGTAACCAGAAGTGGGGTGCTGGAAAGGTTTACTGAGCGGTTTCTAAACACTATACTTTATACATTATATATACATTAAATTTTACTGTATCATTTAAGCTGTTTATAGGAAACCACATCAATATACTCCGCTGTTTTGGTCAATAGACCAGCTAGTAGAAGTTAGTTGATGAAGATTAAGACCAGCTCAATCATAGTAATCCTATAACCTTTAAATTTTAATTATGTCATGACATTTATTTACATTAAAAATGAATCAGACTCAAGTTTAAATTTAAAGAATTCATTTATCAAGCAACAGTTCAAGTAAAGAGTTTAGCAAGTTATTCAGTCATAGAAATTTAGCATTTATTTTAGAACAAATTAAAAGTGATGAAAATTAAGGAAAGACATATTACTCATCTGTCATAAGCGAATGACAGAGTTGCATAGGTTCCCAAAACCTCTCTCTTTACTCTCGATAATGACTCCCTTCCAGGACAAAAATCTCAACAATCATTAGTCTCTTCTGCTCCATCAAAAATGAAAGTCTGAAAATGTTATAAGTCCTAGCACCTTGATCAGTCCGACAGCGTGCCGTGGTACAAAACAAAATGTGGAGCAAGCTTTTTTCTCTCCTCAAAAACAGGGGTTCTTATACCCTTTTTCTCTAACTATCTAATTTAAAATTGTAACTTTAGGGCCCACAGTCCTTCCCTATTGGTTCGTGAGAGGGGCGGTGAACATCACCTCATAATTTTTCCTGCTCGTACCAGTTTGTAACTTTGCAAGCTGATGTCCAAATTTCTCATTCGATTTAATTTACAAATTTTTAACTTTTAGACTTGGTGTCCTCTTTTCGATACAATGGTTAATTTTCTTCCGTTTCCCATGTATTTGGATGTAGAAGTTTTACATAATTTTTTGTTTGAGGCCAACTGTCCTTGACATCCTCTGTCTCATGAGTAGTCAATTATTAATTTTTTTTTTTTTTATTCATCACTTTCAGAGCAGATGCACTGGGTGAGCAGTCAAAATATCGAAAATTAAATATTGACCTACACTAATATCGAGTTGACAATATCGAAGGGACAGAATATCGATGTTAAGAATATCTATGGACAGAATATCGACCCTAAGGTAAGTAATATCGATTTTTTTATATCGATGTTAGTAATATCGAAGTTAGTAATATCGAAATCAAATATATCGATATTACTAATATTGATGTTACTAATATCGATATTTATATTATTGTTATGTATTTTAATATGTATTTAATATGTATGTGTTATATGTTTTTGTTAAATGTTCTACTGGTTTTAAAATAAATGTATACAATTTTTATATGTTAATAATGGTTTTTTAAGTCAATTTTGTGTTTTAGTACCGTAGCAGGTTGTGGGTTTATAGGGGAATAGGGTGGGAAGTAATTTAATTATATGAAATTAATTATACATTTTTAGGAATTATTGATTAATTGTAATTAATTTGTGCGTTTAAGTTCTGTAGCGGGTTGTGGTTTATAGGGGAATAGGGTGGGAAGTAATTTAATTGTAATTAAGTAATCATTTATTTTCATTTATTGGTATTGATAATTATGTTATTGTTAATTAATTATTAATTGGTAATTAATTTGTATTATTTGGTAATTCGTTTTTATTAATTGATTAATTGATAATTATGTTAAGTGTATTAATTTATTATTGGAGTGTGTTGTGCGTTTATAGGGGAATAGTGTTGGAAGTAATTTAAATATAATTAAGTAATTATTAAATTTGTTGTTGGTATTGATAATTAATTTATTGGACATTAATTATTAATTGGTAAATATTTTAAATCATAATATGTTGGTTATGAAAAATAATTTATTGCTTATTAATCATTAATTGGTAATTAAATATAAGTAAATATTATTTATTGAAATTTCTAATTAGTATATTAATAAGTAATTAGTAATTGGTAATTAATGTTTAATAATTAATATTTTTGGTATTAAAATATTTATTTGTTCAATATTTTTTAATTGGTTATTAATGTTTAGTAATTAATATTTCTGGGTATAACAAATATTTAATTGCTCAATATATTTTAATTGGTAATTACTTTTTAATAATTAATATGTATTTTGTTATGAAAAGTATTTTATTGTTTAATATTTATGTTGTAATTAATGTTTATTAATTATTATTATTTATTGGTATTTATTATTAATTTATTGCTAATTAATTATTCATTGGTAGTTGTGTTTGTAATAATTATTTATTGGTATTTGTATATAATTTAGAGTTATTTAATAATTAAATCATTAATTATTTAAATAATTATATTATTTATAAGTATGTTATTTTTAACTTCTACGCTATCCAACACTTTCCCTACTGTTGCACTCTCTGGAGTTGGAATAGTAATTTTTACCCCTACGCTATCCAACACTTTCCCTACTGTTGCACTCTCTGGAGTTGGAATAGCAATTTTGACCCTTACGCTATCCAACACTTTCCCTACTGTTGCACTCTCTGGAGTTGGAATAGTAATTTTTACCCCTACGCTATCCAACACTCTCCCTACTGTTTCACTCTCTTGAGTGGGAATAGTAATTTGTATCCCTACGCTATCCAACACTTTCCCTACTGTTGCACTCTCTGGAGTTGGAATAGTAATTTTTACCCCTACGCTATCCAACACTTTCCCTACTGTTGCACTCTCTGGAGTTGGAATAGTAATTTTTACCCCTACGCTATCCAACACTTTCCCTACTGTTGCACTCTCTTGAGTGGGAATAGTAAGTTGTATCCCTACGCTATCCAACACTTTCCCTACTGTTGCACTCTCTGGAGTTGGAATAGTAATTTGTATCCCTACGCTATCCAACACTTTCCCTACTGTTGCACTCTCTGGAGTTGGAATAGTAATTTTTACCCCTACGCTATCCAACACTTTCCCTACTGTTGCACTCTCTAGAGTTGGAATAGTAATTTTTACCCCTACGCTATCCAACACTTTCCCTACTGTTGCACTCTCTTGAGTGGGAATAGTAAGTTGTATCCCACGCTATCCAACACTTTCCCTACTGTTGCACTCTCTGGAGTTGGAATAGTAATTTTTTACCCCTACGCTATCCAACACTTTCCCTACTGTTGCACTCTCTGGAGTGGGAATACTAATTTTTACCCCTATGCTATCCAACACTTTCTCTACTGTTGCACTCTCTGGAGTTGGAATAGTAATTTTTACCCCTACGCTATCCAACACTTTCCCTACTGTTGCACTGTCTGGAGTGGGAATAGTAATTTTTACCCCTACGCTATCCAACACTTTCTCTACTGTTGCACTCTCTGGAGTGGGAATAGTAATTTTTACCCCTACGCTATCCAACACTTTCCCTACTGTTGCACTCTTTGGAGTTGGAATAGTAATTTTTACCCCTACGCTATCCAACACTTTCCCTACTGTTGCACTCTCTGGAGTTGGAATAGTCATTGTTACCCCTACGCTATCCAACACTTTCCCTACTGTTGCACTCTTTGGAGTTGGAATAGTCATTTTTACCCCTACGCTATCCAACAATTTTCCTACTGTTACACTCCATGGAGTGGAAAAAGTAATTTTTAGCCCTACGCTATCCAACATTTTCCTTACTGTTGTTTTTGTTGGAGTTGGAGTAGTAGTTTTATTCTCTCTGATATTTAATATTTTTTGTATTATTTTAGCTAATGTAATATATAATTAATAATTAAAAATATTCAAATTAAGGTGCCGATTCCGATCCGTTAAAAATATTCCCCGTACGAATCGTATCCGTATTTTTTTACGGACGAATTGTACAAGTCCCGTACAAACGGGCAAGTACGATTTGTAAGTGAAAAACTACATACGAATCGCATTGGGAAAATTCCCCGACACGTCCTCGGATCGGAAAAAGTCCCCGACACGTCCCCGTACATTTTTACGTACAATTCGTAAAAATGAAGTCCAAGCGTGCAAGTACGATCCGTCCCGTCCGTCCGGTTGTACAACCGTATGGAAAAAACACCGTACGGAGCGAACACTATAGCACTCATGTACACGTCTAAACATGTGCCCGCATACGAGTCGCACAGCCCCCCCAGCCCCCGTATGTACGCGCCATACCCGCAGCCCCCCGTATGTACGCGCCGTACCCCCAGCCCCCCGTATGTACGCGACGTACTCCCAGCACATACCCCCAGCCCCCCGTATGTACGCGCCGTGTCCCCAGCCCCCGTATGTAAGCGCCATACCCCCAGCCCCCCGTATGTACGCAACGTACCCCCAGCACATACCCCCAGCCCCCGTATGTACGCGCCGTACCCCCAGCCCCCCGTATGTATGCGACATACCCCCAGCACATACCCCCAGCCCCCCGTATGTACGTGCCGTACCCCCAGCCCCCGTATGTACGCGATGTACCCCCAGCACATACCCCTAGCCCCCCGTATGTACGCGCCGTACCCCCAGCCCCCCCGTATGTACGCGACGACCCCAGCACATACCCCCAGCCTCCCGTATGTACGCGCCGTACCCCCAGCCCCCTGTACGTACGCGCCGTACCCCCAGCCCCCCAGATGAACGCGACGTACCCCCAGCACATACCCCCATCCCCCCATATGTACACGCCATACCCCCGTATGTACGCGCCATACCCCCAGCCCCCCGTATGTACGCGACGTACCCCCAGCGCTATGTGCTGGGGGTACGTCGCGTACAGACGGGGGGCTGGGGATACGGCACGTACATACGGGGGGCTGGGGGTACGTCGCGTACATACGGGGGCTGGGGGTACGTCGCGTACATATGGGGGGCTGGGGGTACGTCGTGTACATACGGGGGATGGGGGTACGTCGCGTACATACGGGGGGCTGGAGGTACGGCGCGTACATATGGGGGGCTGGGGGTACGGCGCGTACATACGGGAGGTGTTCGGCATGTACCGGGCCCCTTTTCCTCGTGCATCACGGCGTACTTAGCTTTTCCGGCACTTTTTGGCTCCTGTAGAAATATTGCTGTCCGTAGTGCTGTGGTACGAATCGTACTTGCTGGTCCGTAAAAATCTGCCTGACTCCGTGCGGACGTCGCGTACGCGCTGTCCCGAATTGGAATTGTATGTATATTTTTGCCGCACGGTGTTTTTTATGATTCGTACGGAAATGGTATTTCTTTACGAATCGTACTTGCATGTTTGTAAGGTGGTTTTCCCGGGTACGAGTCGTACGGAGAAAACGCTCTGTCGGATGATTCGTACCCGGGTTTTACAGGATCGGAATCGGCACCTAAATGTAATTATTTTAATTTGTTATACGCAATTATTTAATTTTTCTTCACGTTATTGTTTTATTTGTATAGATGTATTGGTAATTTATAATATGTTTTAATAATGTATAAGTTATTAAAATAAATATTACAACTAATTATTAAGTAAGTATATATATTATATATTATATGTATATGTTTAATTAATGTTTTGTTAAATTATATATATTAATTATTAATTTTAAACATCATAAAATATATTTAATTATGTTTATTTTATTTATAAGTATTATTTGGTTAATTTTACATATTTTATTAAACTAAAGAAAAAACGATATTTGTTAATAACGATATTTTTGACATTGATATTTTATTTTCGATATTTTTGTACTTACCATGTTGTAGATAGGATGTCGATATTCTTGACATCGATATTTTTGAAGGTCGATTTTTTGACCTTCGATATTTTGTCAGTGATCCGATGCACTGTGACCATCTTTCTTGAAACGCTGCCAATGGTCTTAGCAGTCATCTTTCCTGAAACGCTGCCAATGGTCTTGCAGCCTTTTTTTCTGAAACACTGCCAATGGTTTCTCCGGCAGCCATTGTTTCAATAGGCCGCATAGGCCTCAATGGGAACTAATGCAAAAATAAACACGAGAAAATTAGTTTAAGAAATATAGCCCTTCTGTTTACCTCCCTCCATTCTAATTTTTCCCAGTTAGTTATTACCTAGCATAAGCACATAGATTGCATGATTACACTTACCCACTTGCTTTTTATTCACTTGGATCTGCCACAAAAGACATTTTGCTATATAAGCACAATTACGTGCATTTTATCTTAAACTTGTATTAAAGCTCTACGTTAGTTAGACTCAATTTACACACATTAATATATTATTTCTTTGCATTTTAGCAATTAGTTTCCCACGTGTAGTGTCAGATTTTGATGCATACTATTGTTGATTAATTTTTCATGCTTCACTCCATTAATATTTTTACAGTTATGAGAGTCTAACTTCACGAGGGGTACATACAAATTTTTACCTCTCCCTCGCTCCATCAGTGGGAAGCTGTGACACACGGCCAGGCTGACGATCTCAGCTGAAAGGCCAAGTTGTAATATGATGCATTGTAACTTTCTCCCTCTTCATTGTAAAGGAGGGAGATGTTGTAATATGACGCTCAGCCAGGTGGAGGGCCAAGCTGGACAGGCGGGATGGCCAAAAGGTTAAGCTTGGTTAGTACACCCTGCCGTTCTGCTGGGAAAGAAGGCCGGGATGGAAGGCTGGGCTGGCTGGTGTGGCAGGCTGAGGGCTTGACGGGTAGACCCAAAAAAAAAATGGAGGAATGTTCCCTTTAAACGGCTGACAGAGTGTAGAAACAAAATTGTCATCTCCTCATTTCGGGCGTATTATCAAGGAGAATTCCGCCGCTTTAGCTGCCCTTTTCGGCTGAAAAGCGGCGATTTTCTTAACGCTCAATCATCAAGGACACACTAACGCGTGTTTCCTTAAGTAAGCAGCCCTTTAAATGCCACTTTGCATGTCAGCGATGAATATCGTTAATGACATGCAAAGTAGGAGTTCCCTTCCATTACTCCATGGAAATCCACGCTGACACGGCAGCGCACTATTAAGAAGCCTCGAGCAAACCCGGGATGCAATAGGATAAACCGCGCTAACCGCGGTTATCGCTGGTTTGTTACGCCTGGTTAGAAACTGAGGGGCATATTAGCAAGGGCAGTATCGCCGCTTTAGCTGCACTTTTTGCAGATAAAGCGGTGATATTTTTATCACCCTATTAGCAAGCTGTCGCTGTTAGCGACAGCTCAATGTCGATAGCGGACATTTTTTTTACCGCTTTGCATGTCAGCGATATTTACCACTAATGACTTGCAAAGTAGGCGTTCCTCACTAAAAGTAATAGGAAGAAGTCGCTGACACAACTTCTCCCTATTAGCAATGCCCGCGAAGCGATAAAAAAACTCACGCTAACCGCGATTATCGCTGGATTTTAACACCTGCTAAAATCCATTAGCCATTGTTTTCTATGGGAGGTGGATTCTATGGCTGAATCCTCACCTACCTATTAGCGACTTTATCCTTAGCGATGGGAATTCATTGCCGGAATTCCCGCGTTATTGCTGGAGGATCGCCGCTATCACTGGTTTATTATTGCCTTGGAGATAAACGTTGATAATAACGCGTTATCTCCGCGATGTAAACCAGCGATAGCCGGCGATAAAAAATACAGCGCTAAGCACGCTTAATGATAATTATCGCTTAGCATAGCTAATATGCCCCTGACTTTGCCATACTTATAATGGCAGGTGGATTGTACGGCTGAGGCAACGGGGCATATCATCAATGAAACGCGATAAATATCGCATTTCCCGCTTTGCGCAATTCAGTTTGACGCAGCTATCGCAGGATTTTTTCTCCGTGGAGATATGCGTTGATAATAACGCGATATCTCAGCGATTAAATCCTGCAATACGCTGCGTTAAACAGAATCGTGCAAAGCGGGAAATGCGATGTTTATCGCGTTTCATTGATAATACGCCCCCACGTTCTCTGTACACTGTAGCTGCAGTCTGTGGAGACACTCTCCCTGCAGACAACTGCTGCTTAGACTGTGGACAGTGCTGTGATGTGCTGGAGACAGTTGCTAGAAGAGGGCAGGCTAGCACAGGGAACTAGATGATTCTGACGCTGCTCTCTGTATACCATAAAGTACTGCGTTGCATCTATTCTGCAGCAGTAGACTGTGAATTTGTAAATCTAGCTCAGATGGAACAGCATGCATTTTTCAGACAAGAGTCAGAATTTTCAACATCTGTTTCAAGGTGTAGATCATTCACGGTTAAGCAGTATTCTGCCTCTTCGGACCGGATTAACTAGGGAGAATGCAACACTGCCTAGCAACTTATTTTGCCCCATGCTGTGTCTCTTCTACTAATCAACATTTTTTTTTTACATCTCCGTAACGGAAAGAACCAAGGGGCATATTATCAAGAAACAGAGTTAAAATTATCTCCGCTTTAGCAGTAGAAAACTGCAGCTAAATCGGCGATAATGGGCTTGATAATATGCCCTTGAGAATTCCCATAGAAGGCCATATTTTGGTGACAATATGGTCTTCTATTGGAATTCTCTGCCGTTAGGGGCATATTATCAAGGACGACATTAAAATTATCGCCGCAGAGAATTCCAATAGAAGCCCATGTTCACACCAGAACATGGACTTCTATTGGAATTCTCAAGGGCATATTATCAAGTCCATTATCGCCGCTTTAGCGGCAGAAACTGCCGCTAAACCGGCGATAATTTTTAACGCCGTTCTTGATAATATGGGGGCATATCAGCAACAACCGGCGATAATTATCGCTCAGCGCTCTTAGCGTGAGGATAATTATCGCCGGGTAACGTGGATTTTTATTGCTGAGATAGCGTGCTATTAGCAAAGCTTATCTCCTCAGCGATAAAAATCCTCACACTAACTGCCTAATGTGAGATTATCGCTGGAAACCCAGCGATAATCTCACGATGGGGCATATTATCAAGGACGGCGTTAAAAATTATAGCCGTTTAGCAGCAGAAAACTGACCCTAAACCGGCAATAATGGGCTTGATAATATGCTCTATGGAATTCCCATAGCAGCCCATGTTCACACCAGAACATGGGCTGCTATGGGAATTCCATAGAGCATATTATCAAGCCCATTATCGCCGTTTTAGCTGCAGTTTTCTGCCGCTAAATCGGCGATCATTTTATCGCCTGGCTTGATAATATGTCCCGTAGTGTGGGGTTAGCTTGCTTATAGGGACTCACAAACTTAGCCATGATATCCACCTTCCATAGGATATCATGGCTAAGTCAGTCCTGAAGCAGGCGTAAGGAAAGTAGCGATAACAGGGGTTATCGCTACTTTTCCTGACGCTATGCTTCAGAGCGTGGGGCTTAATGATAGGAGAAATGTCGCTTAGCGACATTTCTCCTGTCATGTTAGGTCAGGAACGCCCACTTTGCATCTCATTAGAGATGTAAAGCTGGGCGTTAGGAATCCCGACGCTAAAGCAAGGTTTCACGCGTTAGCGTGGCCTTGCTAATTAGGCGATAAAATTATCGCCGCTTTTCGGCTGAAAACGGCCGCAAAATCGTCAATAATTTACTATCGCCGCCTTGTAAATATGCCCCCTAGAATCTCAGTCAACTTTATCTCATTTTCAAATAACCAGTAGCTGATTACAGCTCCTTTGGCCTCTGTAACAGTGGAAGCGAAGGTGCAAACTGGGAATATATGTTCTGAACCTTTATGAGAATGAACCTCTGCTATTAATTGGTCTTTGTTTAAACCAGAATCTCATGTTAGCACAAATTGTAATAAATCAACACAGGACCGATAATTTCAAACTTGAATGTCTCTTTAGTTTGACAAAAATTCACAAATGATGGAAGCACTGCATTATAGCGCTAAATGTTGACAGTTTTATCTAAAAAACTGATCATTAATCAAATGTGAAATACTTGCCACATTTGAAGAGTGCATGGCGTGGCACGCTGTCTGCACCTCCTCTTACTGTGACCGCACACAGCCTCCGGAGAACACTCCTGCCGCACCCCCAGCATGGGAAGCCAGCACGTGGTGGAGACTCCCCCCTCCTTCATTTTCGCAAACTATGGTAAACGTTTTTGTACCATACCCTCTATTGTTGATCGTGACAAGTTGCAGCCTCACACTAACATTATTAGGCGATCATATTTTTCGGTTTGAAGCAACACCCACTGTTTCTAATACTCTAAACTATTCAAGGGTGATTTTTCCGTATCACTCAGGTATGGATGAATATTCCTTTTCAACGGCTGACAGAGTGTAGCCGTCGCAGCACTGGAGGAAGTGACGTAGACCCAGAAGTGGGCGTGTCGGCGGTGCAACCGGAAGAGGGATGAAGGAAAGATTAAAGCAAGAGCCTCAAGCAAAAGCAGTGATTACAGACGGGTATCCGACCACTTCTTTGTGTGATATATGCATACCCACAATCCTATACTCTATACGCTATACTTGTCTTATCTTTATTTCATTACATAGTTCCAGTTTTTAATGATAGAGAAATACACACCGGTCTGCATACTCTTCCACATTGCGTCCTTTTAACATAACTAAACCTAATGGGGTAGATTTATGTTTCCTGGCGCATCCCTGCAAATCAGCAAGGATGCGCCAGGAAAGATGCGTCACGCAAGTTTACCCTTGCGCCACCCATGATGCGCCGCATTGTAAATGCGGCGCATCATGGCGCAGGAATAAACAGATGTGTGACGCATCCGATGGCGTAAGGGCGGCGCATTGCTGGAGTCGTGTCGCAAGCACGACGCAACTCCAGCAATGCTCAGGGGCTGCCCATACCTTACATGCTGCGTCATGCCTTACGCCTGCTTCAAGCAGGCGCAGGGTTTTGACGCAGCAGCGTCGGAAAAGTGACTCCGTGAAATCTTATAGATTTCACTGCGTCACTTTTCCCAGGCTTTTTCCGAGGGAACGCCCACCCTGCATACATTAAACCTGACGCAGGTTTAATGTAGCGCAGGGCTTTACAGCGTGACGCATCTCCATAGATGCGTCACGATGTAAATAGGGCGCAAAGTGGCGCAGGGTTTACGCCGCCGCTGCGTCACAAAAGTGACGCAACGGCGGCGTAAAAGGGGCGCAAGTCCCTCATAAATCTGCCCCAATATTCGTAAAAAAACATTAAAGATGAAGCCTTGTGAAGAAAAAAAAAAAACACAGACACACGAATATTTGTCTAATATCCATCGTGATCTTGCATGGTCGGTGGTACAAGGTTGTTTACCTTTACGGCTGTTTTTACATCAGAGGAGAATGTCTAGCTCCCCTATTTGTGTTAGAAAAGGGTGTTTCCTAGATGAGTCCATAGAACACTTATTCTGGAACTGTATGATGGCGCAGGCCGTTTGGAAGTTGTCTAAGGAATGGCTTTCCCGCCTTAATAAAGATGTATTCTCACTAAGGAGATTGTTCTTTTTGGCATAATGAGATCAAGCTTTCCTTGCCATAAACTTTGGATTGTTGTTAATTGCATTAAAGAGGCGCTTTGGAAGGCTCGTAACCTCCTCCTATTTAACCCCTTGGCTGCGGCAGGAATTCCGCCGCAGCGCTGGGGGGGGTTTGGGGGCAGCGCGGTGGCGCTGTGCTCATGACGGAGCCACTCCGTCATGAGTCACGGTTGAGCTGTGCTCATGACGGAGTGGTTCCGTCACGACTCCGCCCACTGCGCTAATCGCCCGCACAGGCGGGGAATTAGCGCTGTGTGGGCGGAGCGGCCGCCAACGGCCGCAGCATGACGGAACCACTCCGTCATGAGCACACGGCACCCGTGGCTCATGACGGAGTGGTTCCGTAATAAGCGGGGAAGGGGTTAAAGAAGTAGATCTACCGCCACCTGTTGTTTATGCTCTTGGTCGCTCTTTGGTTCAAGACTATTTATGTAAATTAGTATTATTATTTTTTTGTACATTTTTTATGTAAATTGGTATTTTTTCTGATTGGGTATGGGATGACAAATAAGATTCATGTAATATTTTCTGAATCTTGTCATTTTGATCTCTGTTATATTAACCACACTGAATAGGACTATTCTCTGGGTATTGTTTTAAGAATCTGCTTTTATAAGCCTTAATTGCCTTTAATAGCATATAAGTTTACTTCTTAACTGAACTCTGATGACAACATAAAAAAATGTAAAAAAGGAGTTATTACCTTTAGAAACATTAACATGTTTTGCAGTCAGCTGACGGTCAACCTAAACAACTCTCCAGGCCCAAAAACCTTATGCAACAGCCACGTCCCTCACAATCCTTTGCGAAATATCTGCATACAAACTCTCCTCGCATTTCTCTTTTTATCTCTACAGGCATTAATATCTATTTTAATGAATTCTGTTTTCTCAAATTATGGTAAACGCTTCTCGGCCTTTTGGCTCCTTTCAGGTGTAGTTCACTTGTTCTGTCCCTAGAGGGAGCGCAGTCAGCTGGGATGCAATCATTTCACTTTGCATGTCAGTGAAACTCTCGAGCACGATGACGGTAACGTCGTACCTTTATAGTAGTTGGACTGCCGGGCGGCTCGCTGCGAAGTGGGCTGACTGTCAGACAGGCTGGATGGTGATTCTTTACATAAGGTCAGCCAGGCTGACGACCTCGGTGAAACGGCGGTCCCAACGGCATGGCTGGAAGGCTAAGTCGACCCCCTGTCTGGCGAAACCCTCCTGGGTCCAACCAGCGCAAGACTGACCGGCTGACTGCCGATTGGTTCCCCGGCTAATGGCTGACTGCGGATTGGTTCTCCGCAGTTCGGCTGGGCTGGTTGGCTGCTGGAGGGAAATCCGAGGAAAAAAACAAAAAAGACTTCTACGGGCACCACATGCAACAGCCACGTCCCCCACAATCCTTTGCGAAATATCTGCATACAAACTCTCCTCTCATTTCTCTTATCTCTACAGGCATAAAAATATCTATTTTAATAAATTCTTTTTTCTCTAATTATGGTAGACCTTTTTATACCATACTCTCTATTGTTCATTGTAACAAGTTGCAGTCTCGCACTAACATAATTAGGCGATTGTATTTTATGACTTCACGCAACGGCTTCATCATAGGCATTCATTCAATACTTGTGGTGTGTGATGAGTCACTTGCACTTTGTGTGGCAGTGATAAATACACACTCAATTTTTGAAAGACGTTGTCCAGGTGGAAACGTCTATACGCAGTAATATCAGAAAGCTCTATCCAAAATCCAAGGGGGAGATTTAAATCAGACTCGCGCAACTTTTACAAACTTGCGTGGCGCATCCCTGCTGATTTGCAGGGATGCGCCAGGGAACGCAAATCTGCCCCCAAATACATAAATCTGGTTGTTGTGTTTTTAAGATTACTTACTGTTTTTTTTGTATAACGAAAATTTTAGCAATAGCTGCATTTTGGGAGGTTTTATCACTGATAATATAGTGATAAAACCGCAAAGAAAGGGATATCCTTGTTGATAACCCACAGTGGATTTAGCCAAGTAATCCGCTTACCATTTGATTACATGACTAAATCTGAAAAATAGCAGATGTAACGGTTGGAATTCCATAGAGCATATTAACAAGCCCATCTTCGCCGTTTTAGCGGCAGTTTTCTGCCGCTAAAGCGGCGATAATTTTATCGCCTGGCTTGATAATATGCCCCTAAGTGACAGTGAGGCTTTTTCATCCTCTCCACCCCTTGCAGGGGCTTGAACCCATAGCCAAAAGCAGGAGCCTGTTTCTGTACCAGGTGGTGGCAGCGCAAGCGCTGAACCCACCGTGCTGCCTGTTTGTACTGAAGGAGCCTGACCTCTAGCGGCGGCACAGAGCATTGCACCCTCCCAGCCCCTTACCTGAGATGAGCACTGCGCCCCCTCCTCTCCTTGAGATGAGCCCTGCACCCCCTCCTCTCCCTGAGATGAGACCTGCACCCCCTCCTCTCCCTGAGATAAGCCCTGCACCCCCTCCCCTGAGATAAGCCCTGCGCCTAGGGTGACCAGCCGTCCCGGTTTTCCCCAAACAGTCCCAGTTTTCGGTGGACTGTCTCGACACATTTCTTCATTTTGCATAAATGTCCCGGTGTTTTGGACAAAAGTCAGGTAATTGCAATTTTAAGGAGGATTGGATGGCATGCTATCCTTACCTGGGCTCTTCAGAACAAAGGGAAAATTAAGAAATGTATTCATTTTCCGTCAGGCAGCCAGTTCAGGAGGAATTCGGGGTGGGGAGAAGGGCTGGAGACAAAGATAATGTTCAGTGAATGTGGCACTGTAAATGTATGCGTGTGTATGTGTGTGTGTGTATATGTGTGCATATATACACACACACGTTTAAAAGTCACGTGTGTATATATATATATATATCTATTATCTACTGGCGGTCGCCAGTAGATAGTTATAGTTAGGACCGTGTTTCCATAGGAAATCCGCAACATTCTATTTGGAATAACTTTGGCGCCGATTGACGAATCCTCGCGAAATTTTCAAAATAGGTGGGGCGCTCCGCTCCTTCCCTGAAAGTCTCGGGGGGAATTCGTCAAGCTCGGGCTGAGAAAAAGGGGGGGTCCCAAAACGCGTTTTCCCCATGCATTTTTCCATAGGACCTTTAGTCCAAGCTACAGCCCGAACGGCTGAACAGAATTACTTGAAATTTGGCAGAGAGGTAGTCCTCAGGTCAGGGATGTGCCTTTTGCAGGTCTGGTGTAAATCTGTTCAGTATTTCCTGAGAAAATAGCATTTAAATCAATATATATATCTATAGGCGCGCACCGTGCACGTACGGTAATCCTTACCGTACGCGCACGCTGACGTGCGCGATTCTGATTGGTTGTTAGATCTTAGTAAACATTCGAATCGGTCGAAACCAGGAAGTGTCGGCCGCCATTTTGTCTCTCGCAGTCTGAGGGGGTGAAAAACAGAGGTGGAGAACGTGAAAAGGGGGCAGGGTGGACAGTTCCTGACCCCCTAGCCTTTGTCAGGGGGTCCCAGAAGGACCCCCAAGGGCCAACATTTGTTTTATTTTTTTTACGAAAAATCGCGGGGTGCGCGCAGCGTGCGCGTACGGTAGAAACAGAAAAATTCCGCGAACTGCTTAACGTGGGCGCTTGGTGCGCCAAGCGCACCACGCGCCCACAGCGCACGCACGGTGCACGCACCGTGAAAAACCTTAAAAAAATAAATAAATAATAAATACATAACTTAGCATTTAAAAAAACGTACAAATTTACTGAAAAAACCATAGGTTTCACACACGTTATAGTTAGGAATTAGCATTTAAAAAACCTTGCAAATTCACTTAAAAGACCATAGGTTTCACACATGTTATAGTTAGCTGGACATTTCACTCATGAAAAACCATTGAAATTCCCCCGTTATAGTTAGTGCAGGCAACTATAACTCACGCGACCGCAATCCTCTGCTGATGACGTCAGATATTACATCACTGATGACATATGTGTCTTTCTGAAAAAAAAATATTTGTAATATATGTATAGCTAAAAATTAATGGAAGAAGACATGGGTAAATAAGTGTCTAAATACAGTGATGTAATATCTGACGTCATCAGCAGAGGATTGCGGTCGCGTGAGTTATAATTGCCTGCACTAACTATAACGGGGGAATTTCAATGGTTTTTCACGAGTGAAATGTCCAGCTAACTATAACATGTGTGAAACCTATGGTTTTTTAAGTGAATATATATATATTCATTGAAAAAACCTTAGGTTTCAGGGCTGTTATCGTTAGCTGGACATTTCACTCGTACAAAACCATTGAAATTCCTCTGTTATAGTTAGTTGTACTCACTATAACTCGCGCGCCCGCAATCCACTGCTGATGATGTCACATATTACATCATTCATGACATGGTCAGTGACATCACTGATGACATCACTGATGACATCTCAAATGACATCACTGATAACATCATCCAGTGAATGTGGTTTGGTTCGTTAAATATGTATGATATATATAGCAATCTGCATTGAAGAATGAGTGGATATATAAATATAAATATCTGGATGGAGGATTTAGTAGCAGTGTGATTGACTGTTTACCTGACTATTTTATAGTGTCTCACTAAATATATTGGATAGTGACTAGAAATCACTGAGTGGGTTTTTAGAAACTTGTAATGGTGTGTCAATGGATTCAAATATGGTACTCTGTATTTTACAGTGAGTGATGAAAGGTTATACTAGTGTATGATGAGGTGTATCTGATTGTCACTTGGATGATGTCATAAGTGATGTCATCAGTGATGTCATTTGAGATGTCATCAGTGATGTCATCAGTGATGTCACTAACCATGTCATGAATGATGTAATATGTGACATCATCAGCAGTGGATTGCGGGCGCGCGAGTTTTAGTGAGTACAACTAACTATAATGGAGGAATTTCAATGGTTTTGTACAAGTGAAATGTCCAGCTAACTATGGGGCATATCAACAAGGGCTTTATCTCTGCTTTTTTGGCTTTAAAAGCCAAAAAAGCAGAGATAAAACTAGCACCCTATCAACAACAGGGTGCTAACACGCAAATTCGCATGTTAGCACCCTTTTACTCTATGCTTCCCCTTGCATCTCTAATGAAATGCAAAGGGGGCGGTCCAGTGTAAAATAATAGGAGAAATGTCACTAAGCGACATTTCTCCTATTATCAAGAAAATCGCTAACCCTGTTAGAGACAAAAAAAGCAGCGCTAACCGCGGTTAACGCTGCTTTTTTACGTCTGGCATTTTTCTGACTTAGCCATGATATCCTATGGAAGGAGGAAATCATGGCTAAGTTTGTCTGTCCCTATCAACAAGCTAACGTGAGATTATCGCTGGGTTTCCAGCGATAATCTCACGTTAGCCACTTAGCGTGAGGATTTTTATCGCTATTGAGATAAGCGTTGCTAATAGCACGCTATCTCAGCGATAAAAATCAACGCTAGCCGGCGATAATTATCCTAGCGCTAAGTGCGCTTAGCGATAATTATCGCCGGTTGTTGTTGATATGCCCCTTGGTTAGTTAGGATACTGCATGCATAGTGGATAGGGGTTTGAGGCAGTCCATGTGCTAATGCCTGGCTCGCTGCATGAGTACTTGGATACTGACTGAATGATTAGAGTACTGCAAGGAGAGTGCCTGGGTGAATTTATAAGTGTTAGAATTACTTTTCAGAATCAGTACTGGGCTGAAAGATGCAGCACTGAGGTCTCTCCTAATAACAGGAGAGTAAATCGGAATTTGTAGTGCAGCTGATTTCAGATGACTATTTTAAAGTTCCTGTTGGAAACGGGTAGCGTGGTGCAGAGCGGGCGGGCCAAACTCCGGAGGAAATGTGCAAAGCATCCACGCAGTACACACAGGCGACACACAAGGCACACTACAAAAAGAGACTACACCTGTTTAGGTAAAAAGAACTTTTGTATCGTCCAAAACCACAAGGTGTCAGGTAATCTCTACACTGCGCCAACTGGCGCTGGGTCAAATTTA
The DNA here is from genome assembly GCF_964204655.1 of Triturus cristatus. Classification (NCBI taxonomy): domain Eukaryota; kingdom Metazoa; phylum Chordata; class Amphibia; order Caudata; family Salamandridae; genus Triturus; species Triturus cristatus. Next base: position 1,200,443,752 of record NC_140582.1, on the reverse strand, counting down.
CAAGGGGGAATTATATACATGGCAGGGCCAATCGGGCCGCTGCTAGAACCATTGCGAAGCACCGATAAAATAAATGTACGTGAGAGGAATAACGGTAAAGTCCATCCACATTAATCCTGCAATAAAAATACATCAGGGCATGACGTGAGACATTAGGCCGGAACACCTGTAACGGAAACCTCACAGCATCACAATATACATGACCGTCCTGGGCATCCCCTGAGGCAGGAAATTAGGTTAGGCAGAGCATCAATACATCAAACCCTGGCATCTGAAACTAGCGCTGCCCAGAACAAATGACTAGCACTTTAAATCAGGCCTGAGAACATAGCGCTGCACAGGGCATTTGAATAGCACTTTAGATCATAACCTTCAACATAGCGCTGCACATAACACATGACTAGCACTTTACATCAGGCCTAAGAACATAACGCTGTACAGGGCAATAGCGCTCAGAACATGGCACATAAACATAGCCAAATATTAGCGCTCCCAAACTGGCCTCTACACGTAGTGCTGCGCCTACTCATCTAATAGCGCTTCTAACAGGGCACTCGAGCATAGGCACCTTCACCAGGGCTGGTCCTTGAAGCCCTACCTAGCAGCTCACTGGAGCATTGACCATAGCCGTCTCCTGGAGCGCTTCCCAATATCAAGGATGAAAGCGCTACCTCCTGTTCGGGCTGGGAGCCTTCCTTGGGGGGTATTCCCCCGGGTCCCTTCTCCTTATGTCCCGCCGTTAGACAGTCACACTGGTGCAAAAAGGGGGCGGGCGGGCACCGACAATGTGCCCCGTCGCCCTCTCAATCCCCCGCTCCTAGAAAGGCCCTGTCTGTGGGGGGAGCCTTCGCTCCAGAAAGGGCTCCCAAACACTGAAGCCGGCTCGTTGCAGCTGCCCGCTGTCAGGTGGGGCAGCTGTGCAGGCTCCTGGCACCAGGGGCGGGCACCGGCAATGTACCCCGTTGCCCCCCCTCCTCCACTACCAGTCCCACACGACGCAGGGGGCGGGCACCGACAATGTGCCCCGCTACACCCCCCCCAACCTTCCACACGCTGAGCCCCACTCACCAGCTCACTGAAGGGCTGCAGGCGTCTCGGCGGCCTCCCGGCAGCAGGCTGCCACTCTCTCCGGCTGCAGGCACCGCCACACGCAGGCGGGGTAGGCTCCCGCCCGGCCCAGGCTCTCCGGAGTGGTCCACGCACAGGGCTCTCCCCCCAGCTCCTGGGGAGCCCCCGACCATGGCAGCGCGTCCTCCGACTTCGCCCGGGCCCCCCCTCCTGGGACCCGGGACTTCATTCTGGAGCCTGCGAGGCTCAGTGCAGGGCAGGCTTCACGCGGGGCTCTCCTCCGCTCCCGGGAGCCCCCGCCGATGCCAGATCCTCACCGGACTTCACCCTAGGCCTCCGCACACTTCTCCTCACAACCGCGGGGCTCTCCCAGCTTCCCGGGAGCCCCGCTCGACCGGGCGATCACTTCCGGCTTCGGCTCCGCCCCCGCCCGGCGATCCACAAACCTTCCGGGTCGCTGCAGGCAGCGCGGCGGCCTCCAGCGCTACCTCGGGTCGTGGTGGTGATTTTAGTCAGTTTCTCTTCGCGGGGGCAATACGGGGTAGGCTCCTGTGAATTTAGCATACAAACCACGGGGTGGGCTCCCGCTGGTATAAGTCACCAACACCGCGTGGCGGCACACACACGGGGTGGGCTCCCGGTGATGTATATAAGCGCCGAGGCAGTTGGCACTCGCGCCCACGGCGGTATCACGCGGGGTGGGCTCCCACTGGCATCGCTTTACCAATAATATGGCGACATCACAGGGGAGTGGACAGACAGCGCCCCCCAGCAGAACACAGTCACTTCAGATGTAGCGCTCACCGGATATAGCGCTCTCCTTCCTCGGGCAGCTTGAATAAAGCGCTCTCTCCCTGCAGGCAGCTTGTAAATAGCGCTCTCTCTTTGCAGGCAGCTTGTAAATAGCGCTCTCTGGTCCCTGCCCCTTGTTTGAGGGTCTCTTGAGGGGGGGGAAATTGCGTTGGTGGTTGAAGGCGGACTAATTAGTCTCTGCCTGTCGTCCCTGGATTCTCTTCTCGCCGGGCCAGATCAGTGGGTAGTTCAGGATCCCTCACTCACTTAAAGGGCAGCGCCTAAACCCTGTCACCTTCAGAGGCATAGGTCCCTGACTAATCCTACCGCCTAAACTCCTGCGAAGGCTTTTCCAGGTCTGAATTGCCACCACTATCTCTTTCCCTCGCCCTGTGGACAGTAGGGGGGGTAGGTAGGCTCAGGGCCCAGCACACAGGCCTATGTGGCGGTAACCCCTGGCAGCAGGTCCCCTCTCTCCCAGGTCCACCCTCTGACTGACTGCATGGCAACCCAGCTCCTCCCTTTAGACGCCCCTCACCCCACCTTCCAGACAGTGCCAGAAGCTTCTAGAAGCGTCTGGGGAAACTGGCTCTAACTGGCCTAGGGGGAGGGGTAGAGCACCCTGGGTGCCAGGCTTCCCTCCAAAAGCTGGGGCTGCTGGGAAATAACGCCTAGACTGTCAACCCAGCTCAGTCAAACGGCGCAACCACACAGCTTTGGCATCCATTTTAAGTTATATTTTTAAAATGGGGAAACTCAGTCTGCACACATTCAATCCTTGCATTTACACATTTAGTTTCCCAGAAAAGCGAAAAATTTCTGGGAAAAAGGGCCAAGTCCAACACAACCCCCTTCCAGCCAAAAGCCAGGGTAGACCGATCAATGCCTTGATGGGCTTTCCTGCTTAGGGCGAGAAAAGGTGGACGCAGGCCCGCAACTGCAGGAGCACCCGCAGGTTCTCCTCCACTCTGGAACCCGAAGGTTCCCTCTCTCAAACCTTCCTCGACCGACTGAGCCACCACCCGGGGGTCCCCTAGCTGGTTGTGGCCAGGACTGGCCCCTAGGCCACCCAGATGTCTCTGGCCCTTGCGGTCTCACAGAGTGGGGGGCAGTAACCCCAGGCCCTTAGTACCCATTGACCACTCTCCTCCTCCTCCTTGCAGTTCCGAACTGCCACTGGTCCTCCCACCTGGGGTCCGCACCCTCAGGCTGACCAGCCCTCAGGGGCGAGGCTCTCCTCCCCCTACCTCTCCTTCTGGGGTTCCTCACCCTACTCCCATGCGAGGCACCCTCAGACCACCACTCTCTCCCCAGTCCAGGGCCTTGACCCTTCAACTGGTTCCCCAGCCTAGGGTCTAAACCCTTAGGCTGCACCGGTGCTAGGGGCGAGTCCTCCCTCCCCCTGCACCCCCTCCCAGAGTTCCGCACCCTCCCAACGGGAGTAGCACCCCTGGAAGACAATTCTGGGGGGACACTGCTAACAGATGTCCCACCCGCCAGGTCAGGCAGTACCCATCCCTGGCCTCCCAACCCAGGATCTAAGCCCTGTGGCTGAGCCGGTGCCCGAGGTGAGACCTTCCTCCCTCTGCACCCCCTTCCAGAGTTCCGCACCCTCCCACCTGGAGAAGTACCCCTGGAAGTCAATTCAGGGGGGACACTGTTAACAGATGTCCCACCCGCCAGGTCAGGCAACCCCTGAACCTGGCATCCCAGCCCAGGATCTAAACCCTGCAACTGGGCCAACCCCAGGACCTCAGGAGCTCTGATTACAGATGCCCCGGGTCCTCCTGACACTAGGGGCTCCCCCTCACTGGGCGGCACATCAGGACAGCCTAGGCTCCCAACCTGGGGCTCCCTTACGGAACTCTCCAGACCCTGAGACTGCGGTTGGGGCAACTCGGGACACCTCCCCGTCTCACTCCTTCCTATGGATAGGTCGTGAGGCCCTACAACCCTCTCTCTTCCTGGGGACCTAGCTGGGCTATTCGCCACCTCTCCCACCTCGCTGGGTTGGAAGATCCCTGCACCACCCCCTTCAGGGTCACTCCCCAATGCCTCCTCAGACACCCTGGCCCTCACCCAGAGGTCTGCCTCCTGTGCAAGCTCCCTGGGGTCGGAGAACCCACACTGTACTAGGTGGTGACGCAACCTGGGGGAACAATTTCTCAGCATGTGCTCACGGATGACTACCTGGCACAGCCCTTCCCACTCATTCACTGCACTCCTCACCACCCAATCCTCCAATGCAGTCCCACACACCTCCGCAAACTCCCCCCAGGACTGGTGGGACAGTTTTCCCCTGCCCCTGAACTCTAACCTGTCCCCCTCTTCCTGGGAATCAGGCACCGTCTCCTGGGCTCTGGGAGTGGGACACCCTACATTGGAACCAGTCTCGCTGCCACCACTGGATCCCACCCTCACTGGTGAATCCAGACCACAGAAACCACTCTCAGGGGACAACCTACCCTCCCGAGCTGGTCTCTCCCTGGCAAAGGCCCTCTCTGCCTCCGCCATCCTCTCCTGCGCTAGGACCTTCTCCGTCTCTAGCCTCTTCTCCTCTACCCTCAGCCGCGCTAGCTCCACCTTGAGCCTTTCCAGCGCCAGCTGATGCTCCCTTTCTTCCCTCCTATCTACCCACTCTTCTGGGGACAGGGAAAGGGACGGGGCGGCGCCCCCGGGACTTGACCCAGCGCGGGACTCCCTAACTCTGGTGTCCTCCCTCGCTACTGGCGTCTCCCCCCAATCATTTTCTTCCTCCTCGTCAGTGTCACCACCCTCCGGGGTTATGGACTGGGCTCCCTCACTCTCGGAGTCCTCCCCTCTCTGGAGGTCCTCCTCTGGGTCTTCGCTAAATCCACCCTTTAAATATGCGGAGGGGTAATCTGACAGGTCCCCGCCAATCTCTAAGGGTTCCCCCCTCTTGAGGGCCTCATAGAGAAATAACTTCCTGCGTGTGTCGCCTACTGGGGGTATCCCTCTCTCCCGGCAGAAATACACTACTTCCTGCTCCGTGTACTCCATCAGGCAAACCTCCTCGTAGGTCAACCCCATCCTGGCAAGGTACACCCGGGACACACCACCCACGGTGCAACAAGGGGAAACAATTTAAAAACACACTTCCAGGAGGAAATCACAATTAAGGAAAAAAAACAATAATTCCCCACAACCTGAGATTCCTTCAATCCTCCGTTTGCAGTGCAACCCGTGGTCGCTGCGGTACTGCGCAAACACAAGTCCTATCCCACCGCTGAACACCAATGTTGGAAACGGGTAGCGTGGTGCAGAGCGGGCGGGCCAAACTCCGGAGGAAATGTGCAAAGCATCCACGCAGTACACACAGGCGACACACAAGGCACACTACAAAAAGAGACTACACCTGTTTAGGTAAAAATAACTTTTGTATTGTCCAAAACCACAAGGTGTCAGGTAATCTCTACACTGCGCCAACTGGCGCTGGGTCAAATTTACAAGGGGGAATTATATACATGGCAGGGCCAATCGGGCCGCTGCCAGAACCATTGCGAAGCACCGATAAAATAAATGTACGTGAGAGGAATAACGGTAAAGTCCATCCACATTAATCCTGCAATAAAAATACATCAGGGCATGACGTGAGACATTAGGCCGGAACACCTGTAACGGAAACCTCACAGCATCACAATATACATGACCGTCCTGGGCATCCCCTGAGGCAGGAAATTAGGTTAGGCAGAGCATCAATACATCAAACCCTGGCATCTGAAACTAGCGCTGCCCAGAACAAATGACTAGCACTTTAAATCAGGCCTAAGAACATAACGCTGTACAGGGCAATAGCGCTCAGAACATGGCACATAAACATAGCCAAATATTAGCGCTCCCAAACTGGCCTCTACACGTAGTGCTGCGCCTACCCATCTAATAGCGCTTCTAACAGGGCACTCGAGCATAGGCACCTTCACCAGGGCTGGTCCTTGAAGCCCTACCTAGCAGCTCACTGGAGCATTGACCATAGCCGTCTCCTGGAGCGCTTCCCAATATCAAGGATGAAAGCGCTACCTCCTGTTCGGGCTGGGAGCCTTCCTTGGGGGGTATTCCCCCGGGTCCCTTCTCCTTATGTCCCGCCGTTAGACAGTCACACTGGTGCAAAAAGGGGGCGGGCGGGCACCGACAATGTGCCCCGTCGCCCTCTCAATCCCCCGCTCCTAGAAAGGCCCTGTCTGTGGGGGGAGCCTTCGCTCCAGAAAGGGCTCCCAAACACTGAAGCCGGCTCGTTGCAGCTGCCCGCTGTCAGGTGGGGCAGCTGTGCAGGCTCCTGGCACCAGGGGCGGGCACCGGCAATGTACCCCGTTGCCCCCCCTCCTCCACTACCAGTCCCACACGACGCAGGGGGCGGGCACCGACAATGTGCCCCGCTACACCCCCCCCAACCTTCCACACGCTGAGCCCCACTCACCAGCTCACTGAAGGGCTGCAGGCGTCTCGGCGGCCTCCCGGCAGCAGGCTGTCACTCTCTCCGGCTGCAGGCACCGCCACACGCAGGCGGGGTAGGCTCCCGCCCGGCCCAGGCTCTCCGGAGTGGTCCACGCACAGGGCTCTCCCCCCAGCTCCTGGGGAGCCCCCGACCATGGCAGCGCGTCCTCCGACTTCGCCCGGGCCCCCCCTCCTGGGACCCGGGACTTCGTTCTGGAGCCTGCGAGGCTCAGTGCAGGGCAGGCTTCACGCGGGGCTCTCCTCCGCTCCCGGGAGCCCCCGCCGATGCCAGATCCTCACCGGACTTCACCCTAGGCCTCCGCACACTTCTCCTCACAACCGCGGGGCTCTCCCAGCTTCCCCGGAGCCCCGCTCGACCGGGCGATCACTTCCGGCTTCGGCTCCGCCCCCGCCCGGCGATCCACAAACCTTCCGGGTCGCTGCAGGCAGCGCGGCGGCCTCCAACGCTACCTCGGGTCACGGCGGTGATTTTAGTCAGTTTCTCTTCGCGGGGGCAATACGGGGTAGGCTCCCGTGGATTTAGCATACAAACCACGGGGTGGGCTCCCGCTGGTATAAGTCACCAACACCGCGTGGCGGCACACACACGGGGTGGGCTCCCGGTGATGTAAATAAGCGCCTAGGCAGTTGGCACTCGCGCCCACGGCGGTATCACGTGGGGTGGGCTCCCACTGGCGTCGCTTTACCAATAATATGGCGACATCACAGGGGAGTGGACAGACAGCACCCCCCAGCAGAACACAGTCACTTCAGATGTAGCGCTCACCGGATATAGCGCTCTCCTTCCTCGGGCAGCTTGAATAAAGCGCTCTCTCCCTGCAGGCAGCTTGTAAATAGCGCTCTCTCTTTGCAGGCAGCTTGTAAATAGCGCTCTCTGGTCCCTGCCCCTCATTTGAGGGTCTCTTGAGGGGGGGGAAATTGCGTTGGTGGTTGAAGGCGGACTAATTAGTCTCTGCCTGTCGTCCCTGGATTCTCTTCTCGCCGGGCCAGATCAGTGGGTAGTTCAGGATCCCTCACTCACTTAAAGGGCAGCGCCTAAACCCTGTCACCTTCAGAGGCATAGGTCCCTGACTAATCCTACCGCCTAAACTCCTGCGAAGGCTTTTCCAGGACTGAATTGCCACCACTATCTCTTTCCCTCGCCCTGTGGACAGTAGGGGGGGGTAGGTAGGCTCAGGGCCCAGCACACAGGCCTATGTGGCGGTAACCCCTGGCAGCAGGTCCCCTCTCTCCCAGGTCCACCCTCTGACTGACTGCATGGCAACCCAGCTCCTCCCTTTAGACGCCCCTCACCCCACCTTCCAGACAGTGCCAGAAGCTTCTAGAAGCGTCTGGGGAAACTGGCTCTAACTGGCCTAGGGGGAAGGGTAGAGCACCCTGGGTGCCAGGCTTCCCTCCAAAAGCTGGGGCTGCTGGGAAATAACGCCTAGACTGTCAACCCAGCTCAGTCAAACGGCGCAACCACACAGCTTTGGCATCCATTTTAAGTTATATTTTTAAAATGGGGAAACTCAGTCTGCACACATTCAATACTTGCATTTACACATTTAGTTTCCCAGAAAAGCGAAAAATTTCTGGGGAAAAGGGCCAAGTCCAACAGTTCCAAAACTGCACACTTAGAAAAGTTTCCAAGTTAAACCAGTCAATGTTAGCCTATGGAAGTAAATTCAAGTTACTGGTAAGTACAGTTAGAATTACTTTTCAGGATCAGTACTGGGCTCAAAGATGCAGCACTGAGGTCTCTCCATGTTCAGGGGAGTACTATTAAACAGGAACAGGAGTGGGAGCACACCGCTTCAAATCCCAGCAAGGTTTGCCTCTGGCATTGTAGTAAATGTAGTTTCAGTTACTTGCTTGCTTCAAGACTGTTCGAGTGTTTCGCCACAGATGGCACAGACAGTGCTGATCTTTAGACACATGGTTCTGGTTCTTTAACCGTCATCAGTAGAGATTACAGTCTTTTAAATGTGGAGTTTGCTGAGTAGGCTGCCAACATCTTTCTTAGGTTAGGTACCTCTCTCAGGCATGCTGGTGCTTCATGCACGAGCTCGTCAGCTCAATGACTCACGGGAGAACCATTAAACAGGAACAGGGGTGGGAGAACACCGCTTCACCTCCCAGCAAGGTTCGCCCCTGGCATTGTGGTAAATGCAGTTTCGGTTACTTACTTGCTTCAAGAGTGTTCGAGTGTTTCGCCACAGTTGGCACAGATAGTGCTGATCTCTAGACACGTGTTTCTGGTTCTTTAACTGTCATCAGTAGAGATTACAGTCTTTCAAATGTGGGGTTTGCTGAGTAGGCTGCCAGCATCTTTCTCAGGTCAGGTACGTCTCACAGGCATGCGGGTGCTTCATGCACGAACTCGTCAGCTCAATGACTCACTGGAGAACTATTAAACAGGAACAGGGGTGGGAGCACACCGCTTCACCTCCCAGCAAGGTTTGCCCCTGGCATTGTGGTAAATGCAGTTTCAGTTTCTTGCTTGCTTCAAGAGTGTTCGAGTGTTTCGCCACAGTTGGTGCAGATAGTGCTGATCTCTAGACACAGGTTTCTGGTTCTTTAACCATCATGAGAAGAGATTACAGTCTTTAAAATGTGGGGTTTTCTGAGTAGGCTGCCAACATCTTTCTCAGATCAGGTACCTCTCACAGGCATGCGGGTGCTTTATGCACCAGCTCCTCAGCTCAATGACTCACAGGAGTACTATTAAGCAGGAACAGGGGTGGGAGCACACCGCTTCACCTCCCAGCAAGGTTCGACCTTAGCATTGTGGTAAATGCAGTTTCGGTTACTTGCTTGCTTCAAGAGTGTTTGAGTGTTTCGCCACAGTTGGCGCAGATAGTGCAGATCTCTAGACACGTGTTTCTGGTTCTTTAAACGTCATCAGTAGAGATTACAGTCTTTGAAATTTGGGGTTTGCTGAGTAGGCTGCCAACATCTTTCTCAGGTCAGGTACCTCTCACAGGCATGCGGTTGATTCATCCAAGAGCTCGTCAGCTCAATGACTCACGGCGGTACTATTTAACAGGAACAGGGGTGGGAGGCAATGATATCCTATAGAAGGAAATTCAAGTTACTGGTAAGTGCAGTTAGAATTACTTTTCAAGATCTGTACTGGGCTCAAAGATGCAGCACTGAGGTCTGTCCTGATAACAGGTGAGTAAATCGGAATTCGTAGTTCGGCTGATTTTAGAGGAATATTTGTACGTTCCAAAAATCGACACTTAGAATCTTTTCTGCTGAAAACTACACAATGGATTTCTATGGAAGGAAATACAAGTTACTGGTAAGTACGCTTAGAATTACTTTTCAGGATCAGTACTGGGCTTAAACATGCAGCACTGAGGTCTCTCCTGATAACAGGTGAGTAAATCGGAATTCGTAGTTCGGCTGATTTTAGAGGAATATTTGTAAGTTCCAAAACTCCACACTTAGAAGAATTTCCAAGTGAAACCAGTCAATGTTAGCCTATGGAATGAAATTCAAGTTACTGGTAAGTACGGTTAGAATTACTTTTCAGGATCAGTATTAGCCTTAAAGATGCAGCACTGAGGTTTCTCCTGATAACAGGTGAGCAAATCGGAATTCATAGTTCGGCTGATTTTAGAGGAATATTTGCAAGTTCCAAAACTCCACACTTATGCTGAAAACCACACAATGGTTTCCTATGGAAGGAAATACAAGTTACTGGTAAGTACGCTTAGAATTACTTTTCAGTGTCATTGCTGGGCTAAAAGATGCAGCACTGAGTTGTCTCCTGATAACATGTGAGTAAATCGGAATTCGTAGTTCGGCTGATTTTAGAGGAATATTTTAAAGTTCCAAAACTCCACACTTAGAAGAATTTCCAAGTGAAACCAGTCAATGTTAGCCTATGGCAGGAAAATCAAGTTACTGGTAAGTGCGGTTAGAATTACTATTCAGGATCAGTACTGGCCTTACAGATTCAGCACTGAGGTCTCTCCTGATAACAGGTGAGTAAATCGGAATTCGTAGTTCGGCTGATTTTAGAGGAATTTTTGTACTTTCCAAAAATCGACACTTAGAAACTTTGCTGCTGAAAACCACACAATGGATTCCCATGGAAGGAAGTACAAGTTACTGGTAAGTACGCTTAGAATTACTTTTCAGGGTCCGTGCTGGGCTACAAGATGCAGCACTGGGTTCTCTCCTGATAACAGGTGAGTAAATCGGAATCCGTAGTTCGGCTGATTTTAGAGGAATATTTGTAAGTTCCAAAACTCCACACTTTGAAACTTTTCTGCTGAAAACCACACAATGGATTCCTATGGAAGGAAATACAAGTTACTGGTAAGTACGCTTAGAATTACTTTTCAGGGTCAGTGCTGGGATAAAAGATGCAGCGCTGGGTTCTCTCCTGATAACAGGTGAGTAAATCGGAATTCATAGTTCGGCTGATTTTACTTCGGTCCAGTATATATAGAGCCACTTTCCTACACCATCCCCTCCCTTCACCACTGTGCAAACACGCCCTGTGGCGCATTTTAAGTTGGGGAAATAATTCCCCTTCAATCTTGAGGGTCCGTAGAGTCCAACTAGCCCACTAGGTACATCCAGTAAGCCCCACAGAGCTTCGTAGCAGAGAGATGTAAAAAGGTGCACGACCTGCACCACCTCTCTGCAATGCAGCGCATTGGCACTTCCTGGAAGCACCTGATGGGCTACTTGGCCCCCAGGGTCCCTCAGGATTGAAAGGGAATTATTTCCCCAACTTAAAACGCGCCACAGGGCGTGTTTGCACACGTCGCCTCAGGCCCCGTCCCCTCCCTTCACCACTGTGTAAACGCTCCCTGTGGCCGTTCTAAGTTGAGAGATTAAGTCCCCTTGAATCCTAAGGGTCCCTAGGGTCAAACTAGCCCACTAGGTACCTCCAGTAAGCGCCACAGAGCTGCGTTGCATAGAGGTGTAAAAAAGGGGCGTGGCATCAGAACACATGTCTGCAACCCAGCTCCCTGGCGCATACTGGAGATACCTGTTGGGCTAGTTGGCCCTTAGGGACACTCAGTATTGAAGGGGAATTAATTCCCCAACTTACAACTGGCCAGGGGGCGCGTTTGCACAGTGCTGCAAGGAGGGGGCGGTCTTTTATTTATTTTATTTTTTTAAGAAGGAGGGCTGTGTGGCCCCCCTTCTTTTTCTAATTTATTGGCCCTGTGGACCCCATCCCACAGGGCCTGCACCCTAATATTTTTTGTTGAAAAAAAAAACAATTTGGAAGGGGGCCACGTGGCTCCCCCTCCCAAGGCCTTAATCGGCCCCGGGGATCCCAACCCCCGGGTCATGGCCTTCTTTTTTTTATTATTCTTTAGGAGGGGGCTGCGTTGCCGCCCTCCTCAGGCCACTTATGGCCCCGGGGACCCCATCCCCCGGGGCCGGCCTTTGTTTTTTATTATTTAAAACAAATATATATTTATAGAAACACCTAGGACATGCTGGACAAACTGTATGTACCTATCACCATGACGATTTGCGTGATATTCATTAAAAGGCGACTATGCATACAATGAATTCATGTGGAATATATTTACACCGCTAGTGAAGCTCTGACGTGTCTGACGCCCTACCGTGCCTAATCCCGGTACCCCCGCCTGTGGGTACTCTCCAAGTAGAGACCCTTGTCGTTTATTTATACAAACATGGGTAGCTATTGACGGGCACATTTAATACACACACACCAAGCCATTCAAAGGGGATTGGACAAAAATTCGACCAAACTATGCAAGAAACCCCCTTCACGGTTAATAAAACACACATCCACCACCGGATGTGTAATACTTTTTATTTTACTCTCTGGAAAGGAGACGAACCTCACTTGAGAGTCACAGCGTGCTCCTGGCTGAGCCCAATGCTGTTTTACACCCACCAGTGCCCGCCGAGTGCCACACACCTCTGTGTTGAATTCCACCAGCTAGTGCGTATGCTATGACACTCCCTAGCCCATATGCACTGTAACACCACCCTGTGAATATGTCATGCCACACTTGCCTTCGCACGGGTTATATTGCCCCATCTAACGTGCCTTCCTCGATGCCTATGTTATAACGCACAGCACTATGCCATACATATTATAATCTGGGATCCATATCTTTGTCACAGTGCATATGCAACATTACACTCCCCAGAACATATTTTATATTACAACTTTAGAGACTAGTTAGGTTACACAACACTGCCCTGTGCATATTATACTCCAAGGCGCATATCGCATAGCACGCGCTAGTGCCTGTGCTATCTCGCGCTCTCCAATGAATCTGTCATTGCGCACAATGTATTGCATATTATATTTCATGCCACGGTTCATCTTATATCACACTGTTTGGTGCATAGTTTATACCATATACTATATCTAGTTTTCATTTTCAATCGTGCTCTCAGGACTATGTTCTATATAACACTGTGTCCGCCTACCCTTTTCACGGGCATTACATTTTGCGATGGGGGGTGGAGGGTCAGGGGGTGCTTTTGCCAAGTGAGTCACAGTCACAAACGTCCTCTTCTTCCCGAATAAAAGTGAGATTATGCTGCATACTTGTTCATATTTTAAGTAGTTCGCACAGACACACATTTTAAAAACAATAAAGTTCCTAATACCCACCTTCTCTGAACAGTTAGCTTGCTGCCCCATCCACCTCCTCCCTATCCTCTGTTGTCTGAATCCATGGACTAGCCTCCTCCCTCCTGCCATGCATGGTCTGATGTGCTGCCACTGCCCTCCATTTAGCATGATGTACCAGTCCACTCCTCCTGCCCTCCATTGCCCAATTCTATGGCCCATCACTGACCTCCTGCTTAGCCTCTGTGCTTAGCTTGCTGCCCCTATTCTCCTTCCCCCTGCCCTCCGATGTCTTTGTGCATGCTCCTGCTCCATCCTTTTTGCCCACCATGTTCCATGGACCTGCCACTCCTATCTACTCTGAGTGTTCTGTTGAGCTGCCACTTCCCTCCCACCTGCCTAGCATTGTCAGATGACTGTAACCTGTCCCTGCCACCTCCACCCTGCCTGTCCACATGCCATGCCCCTATCCCCTTCCTCCTGTCCTCCTTGGTCCATTTTACTGCCACACCCTTCTGCCCTCCCTGGTCTGTTGTGCTGCAACTGCTCCTCCTGCCTGCCCAGCGCGGTCTGTTGTGAGGCACCTTCCCCTGAACTCTCTTGTCTGTGCCCAGGTCCTGACCCTCCCTTCTATCCTCCATGGTCCTTTGTGCATGCCCCTGCACCCTCCTTCTTGCCCATCATAGCCATTGTGCTGCCACTAACCCTCCCGCTTGCCATTCATGGTCTTCTGTGCTGCTATGGCCCCTCCCACCTTCCCTGTGTGGTCAGCTAGCTTCCCCTGACCCCCTCCCACCTTCCCTCCATGGTCTGTGTGTATGCCATCATAGTCTCACTGTTGCTCTCCATGGTGTGTCTTGTTTCTAGTGCCCATCCTGCCTGACCTCCATGGTCATCTTGCTGCTCCTGTCCTGCCCCGTTGCCCCCAGCCCTCTGTTTCCATGTGCAGACCCCTATTCCCTCCCCCCTGGCTTGTCTGTTCCATTGTAATGCCCCTGATCCATCCCTCCTGCCCTTTATGATCTGTTATGCTGCAGCTTTCTCTCCTGTCTGTCCATTATGATCAGCTAGCTACCATTGCCTCTTTCCCCTCTGTTCTCTGTTGTCCATGTGCATGGTCCTGTCCCCTCCCCATTGCTTTCTATGGATTGTTGTGCTGCACTACCGTCCCGCATGCCCTGTGTGGTGTATTGTGCTGCTGCAAACCCTGATGCCTGCCCTGTAGGGTCAGTTTGGTGCACCTCTCCATGTCCCTCCTGTCCTCTGTTATCCGAGTCCATGTCCCTACCCCAATTCCTCCTGCCTACCATGATCCAATGTACCATACTTGCGAACATTTTGAACTTGGTAAGAGGATGATTTAGAAAAAAAACTGGGGTATTGATTTTCCCCTTTGATTTACATTGAAAAAGAGGAGATTGTAGACAGGAGACAGATCAAATAAAGCCCATTTGAGCTTAAAAACTTTGGATGTTTCCTGGCTGAAACGGGTCTGTTGGCATGTATGGTTGTACTACCACTGCCTCTTCCTTCTGTCCACAATGGTCTATTATATTGCCACAGCCTCTCTTGCCAGTCCTGTATTGTTGGTTTGTTGCCCCTGCCCCCCTTTCCACTGCCCTCCATAGTCTGTTGTGCTGCCACTGCCCTTCCTGCCTGCCCAGTGTGGTCAAATTGTTGCCTCTGCACTCTCCTACCTGCCTTCAATTTTCAGAGTTCGTGCCCCTGGCCTCTGCCTCTCAACAGTATCCCAATGAACAACTAGATTGGTAACATTCTATATTGATTACAAAAGTGTGGAACGCCTGACGTCATCTTGATGTAATCAAACTGTAATACCTGGAGCATTTCCTTTAGAAATTACATATATGAGAGGGTCTAATTTGCATCAAAATTATGGTTAGTGCTCTAAAAAACTAAAATGAGGACATATTTTCTGAGTTTTCAAATAGCGACAAAGAACTTTTAAATTATTTGTAATATTTATGTTTTTTTATCCAGTTGACCACTTGATTAAATGTTGCACTTAGGGGAGAGGATGTGGTGTTACTTCCAGAGCTGCAGACTTTGCAACTGGGGAACCAGTTTGGAGTTTCTGCTTCAGCTCAACATTCTGTGATTCTGGTCAAATCCCTTAATCTCCCAATGTCTACAACCAAAATGAATTTGATCTTGTGTGATGTAACCAATGCTCATGTAAAGCACTTCAATACCTGACAAGTCTGCACTATATAAAACTGCAAATACACAAAAAATAAGTGTTTTGCACACTTTTGTCATTGGGCTACATCTGGGCTACATCTGGGTGATGTTTGTGCTGCATTTGGGCTCTTTTGTCTCTGGTGGCCATCTTGGGAGATTTATTTGTTATGAAGTTTCCTAATTTCCTCATTTACTGCAGTCATCTCAGTAGGAAATGCTTTCAGTTTTTTACTTTGATTCCATCAAGAAGGTATTCAGATATGTTACACATTTGCCATATATTCTGAATGTTAGTACTCTAGTTGCTCTTTAGATCACTGTAGTAAAGCTACTGCTCACCACGGAAGTCTGATGCTGGTATTACAAGTGCATGTTTCAGTCTGCATATCAGAATCTTTTAATGAAATAGAAGAGGATTTGAGAAGTAACTCAAAATGTGCACTAATTTTTCTTTCTTCAGCACTAATCATAATTTCTATGGCAAAATGAACCCCCTAATTGTGTTCTTTTTTAAACTAAATGTTTTAAGTGTTACCAGTTTATTCCAATCAAGATGGCTTCAGGTGCGCCATACTTTTGTCATAAGTAAGACAGTAAGCGCTCTAGTTGTTCTTAAGAACACTCTGGGACATTCTGTCATTGGGCTATTTTTGGGCTACATCTGGGTGATATTTGGGCTACATTTGGGCTCTTTTGTCTCTGGTGGCCATCTTGGGAGATTTATTTGTTATGAAGTTTCCTAATTTCCTCATTTACTGCAGTCTCCTCAGTAGGAAATACTTTCAGTTTTTTACTTTGGTTCCATCAAGAAGGCCTTCAGATGTGTCACAGATTTGCCATAAATTCTGAATGTTGGCACTCTAGTTGCTCATTAGATCACTGTAGTAAAGCTACTGCTCACCAGGGAAGTCTGCTGCTAGTATTCAAAGTGCATGCTTCAGTTTGCATGTCAGAATTGTTTTATGAAATAGAAGAGAATTTGAGCAGTCAAAATGTGCCCTAATTTTTCGTTCTGCAGCACTAATCATAATTTCTATGGCAAAATGAACCCCCTCATTTTGTTCCTTTGTAAATTAAATGTTTTAAGTGTTAGCACTTTATTCCAATCAAGATGGCTTCAGGTGTGCCATACTTTTGTCATAAGTAAGACTGTTAGCACCCTAGTTGTTCGTTAGAACACTCTGGGACATTCTGTCATTGGGCTATACTTGGGCTACATCTGGGTGACATTTGTGCTACATTTGGGCTCTTTTGTCTCTGGTGGCCATTTTGGGAGACTTATTTGTTATGAAGTTTCCTAATTTCCTCATTTACTACAGTCTCCTCAGTAGGAAATACTTTCAGTTTTTTACTTTGATTCCATCAAGAAGTCATTCAGATGTCACAAATTATAATTAATCGATTATTCATTTTAATGTAAACATGCAAAATGAAGAGGGTATACTTTTTTAAAAAACTTTACCTGCTCCAGCAATCCCCCCTTTGGTGATTTTATCACCATAAAACCCACAAATTTTGTTCTTTCTTTTACGGAAAATTTAAAATGTTTTCTTGCTCAATTCATAGTTCAGTTTCACCTTCATCTTCTCTTTTTACTGATTCATAGATGTTTTCCTTCCACTCCTCCAATTCTATCTCCTCAAGTTCTCTTTCTTGTTTATTGTCTTTTCTTTTTAGCTTTTCTCTTTTTAGTTTCTTCTTGTTTTTATTATATCTACAACACATACATCCTAATCTCATTATTAATATTATGAAAATCACACGTTAGTGGAAACAATATCTTACCTATAAAAGTACTACCTATTTTGACTAGAAAGTTTTTAATAGCAGCTATTTTGTTTCCAATCTTATTCCAAACACTATCAACCTCCAGTGGTACAATTTCATCATGCAATTCTGTAATATTTTTAATATAAATTTTTAGGTCTTTACTTTCATCAGGAATGTAAGTGCAACAATGTTGAACTTTCAGCATTCCACAGACTCCACCCTCTTTTGCCAATAAGATATCAAGGGCAAGTCGATTTTGCATTACCATAGCGCGCATGGCAACCATTTCAGTATTTACTAATAAGAATCCTCCAGCGGTGCTTGTTGACAAGCGATCCACTACTGTTGATAGTTTTCGAATGCTATTTGCATTCAAAGGTATTCCCACTGCTGGTATCAATGCTCCAAAAATATCACCTACAATTTCTGCCCAAGTTTCTCTTTTACTATGAACTAAATGATTACTTTGTACACTATCTTCTACTCTATCCATATGAAAGATTTTCGGAAAGACCAAACCAACATAACATGTGCCATATCAATGGTCTGGCAAACGATAATATGCCTTGTTCCCACAAATAAAATATAGTCCAGGAAAAACTGGATCATTTCCACCTCTGAATCCCCATCCAGTCCCAATTCGATATGTATCATGGCACTCACTGTTACCTACTAAATAATTATCATACTCAGTTCGATCCCTTCTAATGCATAATTTCCCTTTCTGTGGCGTATCTAAAGCCATAGTTGGACTGGCTTCACCTCTCAAATGATTCTCTTTATCTACATCCCAGACTGTTTTAGCCATCTTTCCTTCTGCTGCCTTTCTTTGCATTTTCAGTCTCCTTTCTTCAACCATGTCTAAGAATGTCTTTTCTTCTTTCTTCAAACTGCAAGTTAAATTGTTTCTAAATGTCTTCTAATATAAGTTCATTAGTTTCTAAGAAAATTTCGCCTAACACCTTAGCAGATTTCGCTTTATTTAGTTTGTTATTAATAGGCACTTGACCAAAAATGTTATCTACATCTGAAAAATATTACTCTAATTTACCTATCTGATAAAACATACTAGCTAACATACTACATGATATTCCATACGTTGCTGGAAGGTGATGATAAGTCACTCCTTCTGAAACAGAGGCAGGTAACTGCATGCATACGTAGCAGTCCCTTACATCCATTGTCTTTACATATTCATACAATAACTTTGAAAACACATTGTTAGAAAAATCAGTTATAGACCTATCTTTATGTAAATGTTCATTGCTTATTCTAGTTGGAACTACCTTTTGAGGAACTACCTTTTGAATTTTCCCTATATTAGTTGTATTTTCTGTATGTCCTTCTAATGCATCTATAGTTACCTTAAAAGAGATCAGAAGAGCAAGTATGCTCCATAGAAGCTTTAATAATCCTGTACAACAACAACACATTTTGCACCATCTTTTCATAAAATTACATCTATTTTTGTTACCATCTATGTTAGCCATCTTGTTAAATAGACCGTGTCTTTTGACTTAGCCTCTTTTACTTCACAACTAGTTTCTACCTTAGGGCACTAAGCCCCTACTTGGTTCTACCAGTTTTCTCTCTTTTGTGTAGTCTCTTTTATTTCTTCATCAACATCTTTTCTTGATCTTATTCAGTCTGGCATCTCATCATTTTTCACTTTCGTCTTGTCATCGAAATACAGAATTTCCTGATTTTCCGTTTCTTCTTCTCCGATGTCAGACAAGATCACTCTCAGGATTCCTGCTTCTTCTTCTTCTTCAACCACTTTCATTAAAGTCTCCTCTGGATTTACTTGACTATCTACCTCTTCACTTTCAGGCAGCGCCACGTATGTCCATTCCGGCGACTTATACTTCTGGTTGGGTTTCCTTGTCCTTTTGCTTTCTTCGGACACTGTTATCTCTTCCCTTTTTGATTTCTCTTGACTTGACACTTCATTCACTTGTTCAGCTCTTGGTGCATTCACTCGTGTCAATCGATATCTCAATCTCTTTATTTTATTTGGCCAAACGTCGTCTTTGGCAGTTCTTTTCGATTTACCTCCTTTGTGGTTTTTCTCATTTATCCAAGTTCTCTTTTTTAGAACTCGACCTTCAGGTATCTCATTTTCGCTTTCTTCAGACTCTGTCTCCGCTTGCTTTTTCTTTTCAACAGTTTCCTTTTCCACCACTTGTTGTGTTTTCCCTACTTCTGTCCTTCCTCCGGTCTCCGGCACGCAATCTTCCTGCTGACTACTTGTCCCTTCACCTAACTGGATGTTGGTGTTCCCTACACCTCCTCGGGGGTGTTCCGCAGAAATCTGTCCCTCTCTCTCTGTACCTGTCCCTTGTTCACTTACAATTGTTATTTCTGGTGGAATTTCTCCCAATCTTTCATCTGGTACTTCATCTACACGAGTTTCTTCTATTGGTTTCTATTTATTCTTTCTTTTCTTCTTTGTGTATTCTTTGTTAGAACTTTGTGTCTCCTGCTCGTTTCCAGAGTCTGAACTTGTATCAGAGATCTGTAACCTTCTTCTCAGGGAGATGCTTTGAGGGACTAAAGTCAGTCTCGGCTCTGTCTCCCCCCTTTCAAGATTTTCTTCTGTTTTTGACTCTTCGGCATCTGACTCTGTACTTGACTCTGAGTCATCAAAGTATTCTTTATCAGTGCTGTACACTGGATTTGGAATTCTCAATGTATGACTTGCATGAATCCAGTTTTTTAGTCCAGCACACTTCACAGCTGTTGTTGTGGTAAAAATGACTTGTCTTGGCTTTCCCCACCTGGAAACCAAACAATTTCTTCTTCTGTGGACCTTTATCCTCACCCAATCCCCTGGGCTCTGATCATGGGCTGGCTTCCTCTCAAGAGTGGTGGCATCCGCTCCAACCTGATGAAACACAGAATGAACTGCGTCAGCCAGGCCTTTACAGTAATCCAAAACCATGTAATCAGTTATAGTCATCAACTTGTTGGCTGGTATAAACACGTGTCTCATGGCGCGTCCCATAATTATTTCATGTGGACTTAGCCCTGTGGTTCTGTCTGGAGTTGATCTGATCGTCATGAGCACTAAAGGCAAGACATCGGGCCATTTCATACCTGTGGCCAAACACATTTTCCCTATCCTGTTTTTGATGGTACCATTCATTTGTTCAACCACACCAGAAGCCTCTGGTTGGTAGGTGCAATGTAGTTTCTGTTGTACATTCAATGCTTCACTGATCAATTTTACAATCTCATTATGAAAATGTCCTCCTCTGTCTGATTCAAGTGTCACTGGGAACCCAAACCTAGCGATAAACTCTCTCAACAGTAGCTTGGCTACCGTCATCCCATCATTTCTTCTTGTAGGAAATGCTTCCACCCACCTGGAAAATAGGCAGACCATAACCCAAACATACCTCAATCTGTTACATGGTGGCATCTCAATGAAATCCACTTGCATTCTGGTAAAAGGCCCCCCTTCTCGGCCTATTGTACCTAGGCTCACCACTGTCTTTCTCCCAGGATTGTATTGCTGACAAATCAAGCATCTTTGACAAAGACTTTCTGCTACAAGTCTGAATTTTGCATTGTACCAGGTCTATTTAAACGACCTGATCATGGCATCTCTCCCTATGTGTCCGTGGCCATGATACATCCGTGCCATGGTAGACATCATGCTATCAGGCATTACTAGTCTTCCATCTCGATAAACCCACACATGGTCCTTCTCTCTTGGTGCACAACCTGCTTTTACCCATTGTTTAATTTCCTCATCTCCTGCTTCATCTTGCAACTGTCTTACTTCTTCCCAAGTTCCCACAATGTTAGTAAACATCGAGGAGCAAGAAGACATTTCCCTTTCCTTTGCCCGATTGACTGAAGTCTGATTTCGTGCGCAATATTGTGCCATATCGTTGGCATAGCGGTTGCCCGTAGTGATGTAATCACTTCCTTGACCACACTTCACCACAGCCAATTGTCTAGGCAGCTGTATCGCCTCCAGCAATTTTCCAACCACTTCCGCATTCTTAATAGGAGTTCCACTTGAGGTTAGGAAACCTGTTTGCAGCCATAACTGGCCGAAGTCATGGACAACTCCGAAGCCATACTGGCTGTCAGTTATCACAGTCACTCTCACATTTTTCCCAATTTTGCACGCTTTGGTCAAAGCCACAAGTTCTGCAACTTGTGCCAATCTGATCCCTTTCAGATATGATGCTTCCAATACTGTTGCGACTGTACACACTGCATATGCTGCATCAGCTCTCCATTTTCTGTTCTCAAACAAGACCCATCCACAAACATCACATAATCACTTTCTGGCAAAGGTAGGTCTTTTATATCTGGTCGTGGTTTTGTACAAAAATCAAGTACATCCAAACAATCATGATCAGCTTCGTCCCTTACTTCCACATTCTCCGCATAGGGCAACAATGTTGCAGGATTCACATTCACGCATCTCGCAAGACTCAGATTGGTTGCACCTAATATGACCTTTTCATACTTAGTCAGCCGACTGTGTGTCATATACTGAGTACGACTCCTTGTTAAAAGAATCACCACATCATGAGGTACAAACACTTTCAATGGGTAACCCATCACAATCCCTTCACTTTGCTCCAAACTGAGCACATGTAGCAGCTACTGCTTTCAAACATCCAGGCAAACCCACAGCTACTGGGTCAAGCATTGATGAAAAGTATGCAATTGGTCTTCTCAGTTTTCCATGTTTCTGTATCAACACTGAAAGTGCACATCCATTTATTTCGCTGCAATACAGCTCAAATTCTTTCTCATAGTCAGGCATACCTAATGCAGGTGCCTCACACAATCCGTCTCGCAATCGTTTGAATGCTGCCAATTCTTCCTTGTTTAATTCAATGGGGTCTTTTACATCACTTCTCGTCAGACGTACCAAAGGTTTTGCAATCAGCAAAAAGTTGCTGATCCACTGACGACAATAACCAACCATTCCCAAAAACATTCTCACTTCTCTTTGAGTCATAGGAGCTCTCATTCCTTTTATGATTCTGATTCTGTCTATTGTTATTTTTCTCAGTCCTTTCTCAATGTTGTGGCCTAAATACTGTACTTCCTTTTTACAAAACGGTAATTTTGCTGGTGACACTTTTAATCCTCCATCAGCCAGATGATTCAGTAAGGCTATTGTGTCCACTTCACAAGCTTCACGTGTTTTCGATGCCACAAGAAGGTCATCGATATACTGAACCAATACAGAATTTTCGGGCATTGCTAGACTTTCCAAAGACTTCTTCAATAGCTGATTGAATATTGAGGGGCTTTCTGTATACCCCTGTGGGATTCGGCACCATGCCAAAATACACTCGCCAAAACGAAACGCAAAAATTTGCTGACTGTTGTGGTGCAATGGGATGGAAAAGAAAGCATGACACAGATCAATCACTGTATACCATTCTGCATCATGGGGAATCTGATACAGGATCACTGATGGATTTGGTACAATGGGACAACATGGTACAACAATTTTATTTACCTTTCTCAAATCTTGCACTATTCTGAATTTCCCATTAGGCTTTTTCAATCCCATTATGGTAGAATTACATGGACTGCTCATTACTTCTCTCAAAATTCCTTGCATGATCATTTTCTCTATTATCGGGGTTACTCCTTTAATTATTTCAGGTGTCAATTTGTACTGTGGGACATTTGGATATGTTACTCCTTCTTTTACAGTTATTTTTACTGGGTCTACATTTCTCATTAGTCCTACATCTTCTCCAGTGAAATCCCAAACGTCTGCTTTTACTGTTTGTCTCAATTCTTTTGGTAATTCATCAGGATTGAATACAGCATATGTCTCAGTAACTTCATTTTCTCTGTTATGGTCATTTTATATAGTACATCATCATCTGGTGATTCAAATGCTATTCCATCCAGAGTACAAAATGTGGTGCAATTCATCTTGCATAACAGGTCCCTACCTAATAAATTCACAGGACTGGTATCACACATCACAAAGCGGTGCATTTCTGAAAATTTCCGTATTCCCTATTCTAACTTTTACTAGTTCTGTAAGATAAGTTCTAATCTGTTTGTTGGATACACCAACTACTTGGATCGTTTCATCCGAGAGAGGAAGATTCTTTACATCAGCTGACCTAACAGTTGATCGAGTAGCTCCAGTATCGACTAGGAAAGTAATATTTTCATCATTAACCTTCCCATCTACAAATGGTCCTGTCTTGTCTACTTCTAGAGTTGCGCCAAGTACGCACTCTTCTTCCTCCCTTCGGCACCGTCAATAGCTTTCCTCTGAAACGCTCTCATCGCGTTGCAGCCAATACTGCGACACAGCGCTTGTGCGTGGCAGCTTATTTACCTGTTCTTCATGGTAGAATCCCGATTCGTTACTATACTTCTGTGTGTTTCTGCTCTGTGGCAAAGGCGGTTTTGGCACCTGATTCTGTGGATTAACAGCCTGCTGTTGTTGCTGTTGTTGACCACTCACATCATGCTGCACCTGTTGGTTCAAGGATGGATTTTCATTGTTAGTGCTTGGGGGAAATTTACACTCGGATTTCCAATGCCCTATCCTACCGCAATTATGGCATGGGAACTTCTTTATAGCTTCTTCAATATTACCCTTTCCTTTTCCAGGCCCAAATCTCGGTCTCATTCCTGTGTCTTTTGCTTGTTCCACTAATTGAGCTTCCTGTCTTTCTGCTACTTTTACTTGTGCCCACATTGCCTTTTCTTTCAGTTTTTGCTGCTTTGCCTCAATCTCATCACTAAAATATTTAGCATGCCTCAATATCTCATCGATTTTCTTGCTTTGCCAATCAACAGTATGCTGTTTAATCATGTCACTAATTTCAGGGCGTAGACCATACACAAATCTATATACAAAATGACTCAAATCCTTCTCACCCAGGTTCTCATCTCCACTAAACTGCTTAAAAGCTAGTATTAGTCTCTCGTAATAAGCATGTACTGACTCTTGTCCTTCCTGATGTGTTCGATCAATTTTTACCCAGTCTGTCTCTTTGGGAGGTACCTTATTTTTCAAAAATACCATAACTTGTTCATATTTCTTCATTACTTCAGGGTCTGGTGCTCCTGTTTTAGGATCCCTAGGGTATTCTTTAGTTGGCCAATCTATAACTATTTTGCACTCTGTCCATAAATCTGCTGGTACTATTATGTCAAATAGGCTATTCAAATCAATCCATAATACTTTAGATAATTTAACAAATCTGTCTACTTGTCTGTACCACTCGACGGGTTTTTCCCGCAGTCGAGGGAAATCATTTGTGAAAGACAAAATATCCTGTCTTGTCCATGGGACATGCACATAGCCTCCTCCTGGAATCTCTTTCATGGGGCATTCTGTCACTACCTTTTCTTTTTCTCTTACAGGGAATGCTGAAAATGTTCTATTTGAGACATCATCACGTTTTCTATACCACCTACTTCTCCATTTGTCCACATCTCCCCATTTTCTCAATAATGTGATTATGTCCTTAATCTGACCTATTTGTCCTGTGGAATTCATGTTTTCGATATCTTTTTCAGTGAAATCTACTCGATAAGGTTTCTGTAAAGCTTTTACTTTGTCCATGTCAATTCCCATCTCACTTGCTATTTCTTCTAACCTTTCATGTAGGTTTTTCGCTCTCCATGTGACGCTTTTACATAAAAACAGCAATTCCTCATCCTGGTAATTTTTCAACTTTTCTGTAGGGATAATCCCTACTATGGTGCCGATTCCAATCCTGGAAAAACCGGGTACGAACCGTCGGTCGGAGCGTTTTCTCCGGGAAAAAAACCCTACAAACTTGCAAGTAAGATTCGTATGGAAACACCATTTCCGTACGAATCGGAAAAAACACCGACCGACTGTAAAAATACATACCAATGTGATCCGGGACAGCGCCGACGTGACGTCGGGACGCATTCAGGCTGCGTTTCACGAACCAGGAAGTACGATTCGTATCAACAGCAGTCCGGACGGCAATATTTTTACGGCACCCAAAAAGTGCCGGAAAAGCGAAGTATATCGCGCTGCGAGCGGAATTGGGGGCCCGGTACGTGCCGTACCCCCCCCCCAGCCGCCGTAAGTACGCGCCGAACCCCCCACCCCAGCCTCTGTATGTACGTGCCGAACCCCCAGCCGCCCCGCGGATGCACGCGCCGTACCCCCACCCCACCGTGTATGTACGGAGCGTACCCCCACCCCACCAGTGTATGTACGGAGCATACCCCCACCCGTGTATGTACGGAGCGTACCCCCACCCCACCAGTGCATGTACAGAGCGTACCCCCACCCGTGTATGTACGGAGCGTACCCCCACCCGTGTATGTACGGAGCATACCCCCACCCGTGTATGTATGGAGCGTACCCCCACCAGTGTATGTACGGAGCGTACCCCCACCCGTGTGTGTACGGTGCGGACCCCCAGTGCGTAGCGCTGGGGTTCCGCACCGCACATACACGGGTGGGGGTATGCTCCGTACATACACTGGTGGGGGTACGCTCCGTTCATACACGGGTGGGGTGGGGGTACGCTCCGTACATACACTGGTGGGGGTACGCTCCGTACATACACGGGTGGGGTGGAGGTACGCTCCGTACATACACGGGTGGGGGTATGCTCCGTACATACACGGGTGGGGTGGGGGTACGCTCCATACATACACGGGTGTGGGTACGCTCCGTACATACACGGGTGGGGTGGGGGTACGCTCCGTACATACACGGGTGGGGTGGGGGTACGGCGCGTCCATCTGCGGGGGGCTGGGGGTTCGGCGCGTACATACGGGGGCTGGGGGGGGACAGCGCGTACATACGGGGCTGGGGGGGTTCGGCGCGTACATATGGGGGCTGGGGGGGGACGGCGCGTACATACGGGGCTGGGGGAGGTTCGGAGCGTACATATGGGGGCTGGGGGGGGTTCGGCGCGCACATACGGGGGCTGGGGGGGACGGCACGTACATACGGGGACTGGGGGGGTTCGGCGCGTACATACAGGAGCTGGGGGGGATGGCGCGTACATACAGGGGCTGGGGGGGTTCAGCGCGTACATACGGGGGCTGGGGGGGTTCGGCGCGTATACGGGCACATGTCTCCATGCTTGCTATAGAGGTTCGCTCCATATGGTGTTTTTTCCATACGGTTGTACTATCGGACGCATGGGACGGATCGTACTTGCGCGCTCGGACTTCAGTTTTCCGATTCGTACGGAAAATTGTCCGGGGACGTGTCGGACACCTTTTCCGACCCCAGGACGTGTTGGGGAATTTTCCCAATGCGATTCGTATGGACTTTTTCTCATACGAATCGTACTTGGCAGTTTGTACGGTACTTGTACGATTCGTACGGAAAAAAATCCGGATACGATTCGTACGGGGAAAATTTTTCCAGGAATCGGCCCCAATGTGTTCTTCTAATACCATACGCAATTGGCCACATCGATTGATTGGGATTCTTTTTCTTTTCTCTGCAAGCCTCTTAACCACTCACTCAATTCGTCTGTAGATGGTCCTACTGGTCTCTCTACACTACCTTGTTCCGAAATTCTTTGCGGTTCTAATATTGATTCTGCTGTCATTCTGTTTCTTTCTATGGAATCTGGGCTTATAAATGGGTTGTTTGAAACATTCGGTTCGATCATATTTATCGTGTGTCTCCATGGATTCTCATTAGCTCTCATTTGTGGTTGATCAGCCTGTCTATTGCTCATATATGGTACGGTCAAACAATGTTCACCATCTTTTTGCTTCTCAAAAATGGGCACTACTGGACCTATTGTTACGGGAACAGTGACTGCTTCTAGGTTCTTGGTCAATTCTCTTATTTTCTCGGTTAGTTCTAGTGTCGTTTTTGCTAATTCCATAGAATTGTCACTATTTGTTTTATTTTCTGATCTTTTCTCTCCTTCCCTAATGGAGTTGCTTCCTTCTAAATCTTGTGAGCCAGGTTCTGTCTTTATAATTTGGACTGTTTCTCTCATTGGGGCACTTGGTGTTAAAGTATCTGGTTCTGGTCGATACAGTGGTGGATTTTTATAAAACATGTCATAAAGAACATCATCCTCTGATTCGTTTGCTCCATACCTTCTTGGCTCTACATTATGTCTCTTTTCTACACACTTTCTTCCTTAATTCTCTCCTGTGTTTCTTACAGGGAACAGTCCTTCAGTCATACTTGCATCTCGCCATCTTCTCATTTGATCACTATGATTTTCACTGTCATATTGTCGCCCAAACATATATCTATATCTTCCGCCACTTCTCTGTTTTTCTCGCTCATGCATTTCATCTTCCCATTCTGTCAATGCCTCAAACTGCGTTGGTCTAGGTCTTGGCTCTAAACTCATCATCCTCTCTCAGGTTCCTCAAAATTGACAAATTAAACGAACCATGTTCTGGGAAAGCTAGGACTCCATCGTGCCTTGTATATTTCACCCAATTGTCTAACCAAATACAAGTATGATATCCGTATTTTGCAACCATGAAGGATGCAGGTGTTTTCGTCAGGAGAAGTAACTGTCCTTCTCTTGTCACAATCGGTTTGTCCTTTTAAAACCACCCTTTTATTTTACTGAACCAGGACTTCTCCTTCTTTTCTACTGAATGGTAATACATTTTCCTGTCTGTCGTGAATCTCTAGTCTCTTCTTACAGCTGTACGATTTTCTGTCCAATTGCAGCGCGACTCACACTAACGCACCAATCCGGAGCGCCTATGTCACTGTCACAATTCTCAAATCCCAGCGCAACTCACACTAACGCACCAATCCTGGAGCGTTTACGTCACCCTGTATTTCTCCAATCCTAGCGCAGCATACACTAACGCACCAATCAGGGCATTTTACTGTTCTGACCCACTGTCCAATCCCAGCGCGGTCGTTTCTGACGTCAGCAGTCGCTGCGGCAGCTCCTGCTCCTGTCTACCCCTCCTTCACAAAACCACTCAGAAGGTTTTTGTTTCAATTTCTACATTTCTGTTGGTAACAACATAGAAACATCTCCATTGTCCGCTTCGCTAACCAAAGAATAGCAATAGACCTTTCTCACGAGAATTCCGTCTTTCCCGAGAGCAGCGCTTACCTCTGCCCTACTATGGAATCGTTACTTCCGTTGATAAAGTAGCACATCCCTCTACTTCACCCTTCTAACAAGCATTAAATAACTGTTTCTCCAGAATTAAGACACATAGGTGTTGATTCCGATCATGGAAAAACCGTGTACGAATCGTTGTACGGAGCGTATTCTCAATACGACTCGTACCCGGGAAATCCACCTTACAAACCAGCAAGTACGATTCGTACCGAAACCCATTTCTGTACAAATCGTAAAAAATTACGAGCGTGGAAAAAATACCCACAATTCCGATCCGGGACATCTTGTACGTGACGTCCAGACGGAGTCAGGCAGCGTTCTACGGACCAGCAAGTACGATTCGTGCCTACGTCACTCCGCACAGATCATTTTTTACGGCAGCCAAAAACTCCCGGGAAATTGAGGATGACGCGAACAAGGAGCAGCGGTACGCGACGGACAGCCATGGACCCCATCCTACGTGTCATCCTGGCCCTCATAGCCTATGACCTGGTGCACCGAAACCTCCGCGCACACCGCAGAAGGTCAGAACAACACCCAGGGGCAAAGGGGGGGCGAGGGGCAGGAAACATAACCCCTACCTAATTAAAAATATACCATATACTGTACATACATTACCTCCAGGGTCTGGTCACTTCGGGGGGCGTGTCCACTAATACCCGCGCATGCATACCCGTCACCACTACAATGTTGGTACGGGCCGTACCCTCGCCCTCAGAGCATGGGTACGGCCCGTAACACCATTGTAGTGGTGATGTAGGGGTACGCGCCGTACCCACGCCCTCAGAGGGTGGGTACGGCCCGTACCACGCATACCCCTACATCAACACTACAGTGGTGGTACGGGCCGTACCCACGCTCTGAGGGCGTGGGTACGGGCCGTACCACCATTGTAGTGGTGACGTTGGGGTACGTGTGGAACGGACCGTACCCACGCCCTCAGAGCGTGGGTACGGCCCGTACCACCATTGTAGTGGTGACGTTGGTGTACGTGTGGAACGGCCCGTACCCACGCCCTCAGAGCGTGGGTACGGCCCGTACCACCATTGTAGTTGTGACGTTGGTGTACGCGTGGAACGGCCCGTACCCACGCCCTCAGAGCGTGGGTAAGGCCCGTACCACGCGTACCCCTACGTCACCACTACAATGGTGGGACGGACCGAACCCACGCTATGAATGCGGGGGTATAGCCGGTACCACGCGTACCCGTCACCAATACAATGTTGGTTCGGCCCGTAGCCACGCCCTCAGAGCGTGGGTACGGCCCGTACCACCATTGTAGTGGTGCCCATTCCTATCAGCAGTGGACAGAGACATGGGGGTGGGTGCATATGACTCCCAGCAGTGGACAGAAACATGGGGGTGGGTGCAGAGGGCTCCCAGCAGTGTCCATACATATGAGGGGTGGGTGCAGAGGACTCCCAGCAGTGGACAGAGACACGTGACGGGTGTGTGCCCAGGACTCCCAGCAGTGGACACAGACATGTGAGGGGTGGGTGTATATGACTCCCAGCAGTGGACAGAGAAATGGGGGTGGGTGCAGAGGACTCCCAGCAGTGGACAGAGAAATGGGGGTGGGTGCAGGGGACTCCCAGCAGTGGACATAGACAGGGGGGTGGGTGCAGAGGACTCCCAGCAGTGTCCAGACATGTGAGGGGTGGGTGCATCCTGATCAGATGGCCAAAACTCCATGGGTGTATGTACGCATCCCTGAAAATGAACTATGTTGATAGTGCCATAACAACACATCACAGACAGCAGTGTCCCACTCCCATGAGGATGGATGTTTTTCCCCACTGCATGACACACCACATGTGGGTGTGCGTACAAATGACATCTGCATACCCACCCCTGGCTGATGCAGCACAATACACACACAGAGACCATGCCACAAGACTGTTTAGTCATGTCTATGCCCAAGAACCCAAGAAAGCCTAAGGGAACACACACTGTCACGCACATCCCCGGACTGATAGGGATGTACAGGTGCTGGGACAGCCACCAAGATGTTGTCTCTCATGGCTGGAATAGGGTGGAGTTCCCACAGATACAATGACCATAAATGTGAGTCAGGTACCCAAATACCCTGCAGAACAAGTAACATATGTGTGCTAGGCTTGGATTACACACATGCAGTGTACGGAAAAGTGTCAATTTCTACATCAAGGCATAGCAACATATTCAATACACAGGTACAGTGACTAGCAAGGATGGCACAGACGATGCAGCCGGAGACATTGATGAGCAGGCATGGCCATAGTTGAAGAGATCCGTCACCAACAGAGGAAATGTAGACACAGGTCAGCACAACAATTGGGCAACTCCGTGCATGGAAGATGTCAGGTGGCACAGAGGAAGGAACACTCCTTGGGACAATGTCTCAAAACACAAATAGCACATACGACCAAAGATTCTTAGCAGAGACCTTGTGATGGCATGCAGATACCATGGTGCACCCCATGAGCAGCAGACCACAAAATTACCCTGAAACACAACACATAAACACAACCCCAACTCCTGGAGCATCAGCACCAACATCAATACCTCAAATGCAATCGTGTTGAAAGTGAAAAGAAAATGCTTTATTCAGCATGAATAATAAAAATAAGAAAAGGACACTATGTACAAAGGCACATGGCCAGTCCATACGAGAAGTCCTTTGGGGGGACACTGGGGCACATGTCTCCCCTAGCTTGCCTGCACATCCGAACCATCAGGTTTCTCCACTGGTGGGGTGGCATCATGTGGGGAAGGACCAGGCACCGCAGGGACAGGAGGGGGAAGGGTAGGTGAGGTGGGTGCAGGGACCGACGACTCCACCACAGGGGGTGGGGCAGCGTCAAAGGTGGGTTTGAGCACGGCGCTGCACACCACTGCCAGGTCGCCCAGTGTCTCCCCTGCACCCGAAGGAACCACAGGCACCAAGGAGGGGGGGGTCGGAGGGATGGGGTGCAGCGCTACTGGGGGAGGGGGTGGACATGATGGGGGACTCAACTCCCCTACCCGTGGAGTGCCTTGCCCGTTTGCGGGCTGTTGATCCAGTGGGGCTGAGGCCCAGCACAGCCAAGCAGCTCTCCTTCTCAGCTTGTGGGGCAGGGGAGCCGAGGGGAGTGCGATGGGAGGGACTGGGTGGTGAGGCATGCGGACTCGGGGCCCGATTCACAGAACTAACTTAAGACAAAATCCTAAACTTACTACTTTTTTTTCACAGAAGTTAGGATTTTGTCTTAAGTGTGTCTTAAGACATACTTAAGACAGACTTAAAACAGTCTTAAGACAGACTTAAGACAGTCTTAAGACAGACTTAAGACAAACTTAAGACAGACAAGACAGACTTAAAACAGACTTAAGACAGACTTAAGTTAGGATTTCGTCTTAAGTCTGTCTTAACTCTGTCTTAAGTCTGTCTTAAATCTGTCTTAAGTCTGTCTTAAGTTTGTCTTAAGTCTGTCTTAAGACTGTCTTAAGTCTGTCTTAAGACTGTCTTAAGTCTGTCTTAAGTTTGTCTTAAGACAAACTTAAGACAAAATCCTAACTTCTGTGAATACCAAAAGTAGTACGTTTAGGATTTTGTCTTAAGTTAGTTCTGTGAATCGGCCCCTCGGACTGTGGCTGCGTGTCTGCCTGTGTGCCCCAGACCCAGTGGGTGTGCCTTTCTCCCCTGAGTGTGCGTGCGAGGGGGTGTGCGCTTGCCCTTGTGTGTTGGTGTGCTGCCTGTGTCTGGTGGGGTGCTTGCTTTGGAATGTCTGGGTGTGCTTGGGACAGGCGTGGGAAGGGTGGATGGTGCAGGGGTAGGGGGGGTGACGAAGCGCTGCATGAGACTCACTGCTGCCGTCAGTGAAAAGTCCATGGACCTCAGCAACATCTGTTGGTCAGACATCGCTGATGACATGCCCTCCATGTACGACACCATCTGTGTCAGCAGTCTGGTGTGGCCATGGAGGACATTCAGCATCGATGTCTGGCCAACTTGTAACTGGCACTGAATGTCCACAGACTCTGCAGTGAGGGCAGCAGGGGGGACAGGGGTAGGGGGAGCGGTGCCTGGCACGAAGGAGACACGGTGTCGGCCTGCACGGCCAGAAGGGACCCGAGCAACTGGGAGGGTGGGAATGGGAATGGAGGGGGCGGTGACAGATGTAGTGCTGCTGCCAGCTGTTGTAGCAGCCTCCGCCCCCTCAGTGAGTTCAGCCTCGGACCCGTCAGCGTCGTATTCGGTGTTGGTAGTAGACAGGTCCTCCGCCTGACTCCCCTCGCCCTCCGTGCCACTTGCTTCCGCAGATTCGCCAGAAGTGGTGGCACCGGTGCTGGATCCCTCCTCTGGCTCCGTGCAGGTGTCTCCCTCGTTGTCCTCCGATGATGCTGTGGGCAAGGTGAAGAAACAGAAAATAATCAGTCACTTGTATACATCTGACACATGAGTCCAAACTAAATAGGTCACAGTGCACATCAGGAAATGCATCATGAGTAACATCGAAAATACTCTGCACATATGTAAGCCCTGCACTCCCCAGTTGGTTGATCCACCATGCCACTCGGTAACAATGACAATTAGGACACAACAGCAAATAACTTGATATCGAATTATACTGAGATGCCAGTGTCTGTGAACTGTTGAGCACAGCAAGACTATGAAGGCATGCCACCTATTGTTCACTGTGAACGAAACAGTATTGGTGCACACAAGGGATAAATAACAGACGCCAATGCTGAAGGTGTCCCCACCCTCAGAGACCTGTGAGTACATTAGAAACCCCAAAAAATACATTGTGATCCACTGGGAATCACAACAATTGTCACAATCCACATGTTTAGAATGTGTGAATGTGACACTTTCTGACCAGAACACACATGTGCCTGTATAACAGAAGTCACACAAGGAGGTGCACACAAAACTACATTTCAACAGTCATTGTATGAGCTGCCAGCCTAAATCACATAAGCCACTGTCAAGAAGAGATGGGGTATCAGTAAGTACAAATACATGGCACAACGGTGGTCTGGATGACTTGACACTCGTAAGTTGTAATCAGCAACAACCAAGGAGTTACCCAAATGCAACCACACTGTGGCAACATGTCTATGCATAATCGCAAAACAAGTGCCAATCAAACTGTGCCTTTCTGTTAAATGTGCCAGCGTGTCCCCGGCAAGTCTCGTGGTGGTGTCTTGTGCACTTCCCTGGGAGACATCTGTCATGCCGGCACATTATTGTCCTGCACAACAAAACAGAAAAGTAAAGCATTGCTAAAATTGGGACATGTTGACAGGTGTAGTGAGTGCCAAGGTACCACACTTCTTGACTAACAACTTGAATCATGCCACCTATCACATGGCCATCCGTACCATGATAACACAGTTGGAAACACATCGGACCCACTGCCTGTCATGTGGAGTGCCACACATTTCCAAATACAGGACACTGCATGAGATAATGTGACTGCAATTGTGTCTGAATAAGGAGCACCTGCACTGATGAGACACCCTCATGTGAAGAAAGAATGTCCACACAGATGTCAGCACACACAGACAAAACTACGTAGCATCTCGATCACACACTGGTGCCAAATATGGATGAGCAGGAACCATGTATTTTAACTCTTGAAACATGCTTCAAGGCAAAACCACTGAACCTTGCACAACATGACTGTGTCCCTGCACATTGAGTGTCTGTCCTGTCAATTATCACACACAGGTCAGACCTTGCAAGGAGACATAAGGTTTGGACATGTAGCCCTTGGCTGCACAACCCCCACAAACCTGAGGCAATGTGATTGAGACAGATCAAGAAGTGACAACTCTTAATCAGGGTTAACACAAATGTGCAGCAAGAATTCCCAAAAGTACTCAACCACACCTCGTGAGGCTGGACACACATATTTGTGTCAAACAACCATCAACAGGTAATTGTTAATACACACACAGGCACTGGCCAGTGTGAGGAAGCACAAGCAAAATGAAATGGGCTCAGCCTGTACAGTGGACACATGTAGCACATATTACATGAATACTAATGATGCCAGTGAACAATGCCACAGAGGCCAAACTATGCTGAACACACAGAAAATGTGCACAGTGTTGGATGACACACATGATTATGAGGCAAGGGTGTCTCAGGGGACTGTAGTGGGCACACTACTCCATGGCCCTGGAATGATCTGACTGTAACATGAGCAACCGTGCCGGCACTATGCATATCTCCCAACCATGCACATCATGTCTGAGGCCACAACATCGTTCATGCATGCTGCAAGTCTGTGCATTTGAAACCTCACACTCCTAGGTTGAGTCTCAGCATCAGTGCAAAGATTCATGGACCCCCAACTGACTGAACAGGACAGGGCACAGGCAAGGTACCAACACATGTCACAGACCACCCCCACACATGATGCAGAAAGAAGTGTGCACTTGGATTACCTGGCAGACTAGATGACCATGTGCAATAGTGATTGCACACAGACCAGGGAAAACATGTCAAGGAGGGGAAGGGAGGAAGAACAGCACCGGTTGACTTTGTGCAACAGGATATGCACTGCACATATGAACCCTGGCAGTGTATCCATGCAACTGAGCACTTCCAAGATCTGGGAACACACAACAAACACACATGTACCTACCCCCTCCTTGCTGCTGTTTCTCCTGTAACCGCCTATCCATGTCAGGGAAGACCACCAGCAGGACACGCTTCATCTGGTGGGTCGAGCGTCGGCCCCCGCCGTGCTTGCGTGGAGGTGAGTCCCCCAGCAGGACCCGGGCGATCCTCCTGGTCCAGCATCTGATATCCTGCCAGCGTTTCGGCACTTGTGCCAGGCGCCGACTGCGACCCTCCAGCGATCTCACGGCCCTGACAGCCCGCTTCCATATCTCCCCCTTCTCGTAGGCGGTTGCCTGTGAGGATGACAAAGTGAGACAACATCACTACACCTGCTCCATGTAACAGAGACACACATTTTAACATCTTTTCTATGTTGAACAGGGCATAGGATTGTGCCAACCAATAGCACCTTTGTAATAGGGAGATTTGCCTCTGTGGAAGCCCCAATGCACTACATGGCATTGAAAGTACACAGGTGGCATGAGGGGTGCAACACACTCCCTGATCATGGCACACACTGTGCATCCAAAGCAACACCAGGCTGATGGACAGCACCTTAAAGCAGTCACATGCCCCTGGCCACTGACGCTACCTCAGCAGAGTACACAGACACACACAGGCACAGAACAATCACCTGCCATAGGCAAAAGCAACTACAAACCTCTCTCTGCACATGTGCCACTTGCCTGTGGGGTGTCACAGGTGTGGGGCTAGCTCATCAAGTCAGACGCACAGCACGGCTTACTTCTCACATCAGATGTTAGAGCTGTTGCCTCCTCCATGCAGCTGTGGTGTAACACTCCACATAGACACTCACACACATGACAAGGAACATTCACACACATCAATGTCCAGGGGGCGTACACATCATTTGGACTGTCTCAACACAGCTCCACTCAATTCACACACATCTGTGGGTACAGTCACCTAACACAACTGGGGGACCACTGAATCAACTCAGGCCCATAGAAATTAAGTAGCAAAAAGGATGAACGTTGCTGAATGTGCAATGCACTATGCAGTGAATGTCAGAGTATGCACAATGCAAGTGATGAGTGCACACATGAGCTACATCATGCTCTGCATGAGAGACATAAGCCAATCACACCCCGGGGACCCACTCTAAACAACATTGCATGTCTGTCACAAACAAGGGCCACAGTCAAAGGTAGTGGAGTCAGCACTCACCTGCTCCCCTGGTCTCCCATACAGGCTGGGGTACTGTGG
Organism: Triturus cristatus; assembly: GCF_964204655.1. Taxonomy (NCBI): domain Eukaryota; kingdom Metazoa; phylum Chordata; class Amphibia; order Caudata; family Salamandridae; genus Triturus; species Triturus cristatus. The sequence goes on along the minus strand of NC_140582.1, from coordinate 1,200,407,967 downwards.
GAGGATGACGTCCAGCAGCGCCTCATTCTCATCATGGGTGAAGGGCTGGGCCCTCTCCACAGACCTTGACATGGTTCCAGGGGAAGCACAAACAGCAGCAGTGTTGTGGAATGAAAGGTTGTGCAGGCAAGTGCCCTCTCATGGGTCCTGCCTGACTTATATGTGCCTTGCTGGGAAGTTTCATTTACAGGAGTAACAAGTGATTGGTCAGGCACATTTGCATCCTACGTTTCCTCCAATCCCTTTAAACATACACCAGTGAGGGACTTTGGATGGTTTGAAAATCTGAGCCTCATGTCAAGTCAACAACCACTTTGCAACATTGTATATAGTGGCCAACCGACTCTTGCAGGCCACCTGATGGAAAAATTTGAACTGGGACCTCGGTATCCATGACAACCAGCATGCATTTAGGCACGAATACTTGTCCCCCATGTGTCCCCTATGTAATTTTATAATACACACACAGGTACGGTGCGTTTCACACGTACCCCTATGGCACCAGTTGCACAGTGCGTTTGACGCATATGTGTACGTGTGTGTGTACAGACCGTACACACACACACATACACAATGATCGTACACGCACGCGTACACACTGATCGTACACGTACCTGTACTACGGTAGTACACGTACATGTATGATCAGTGTGTACGCGTGTGTGTACGGACCGTACACACACACGCATACACAATGATCGTACACGCACGCGTACACACTGATCGTACATGTACCTGTACTACGGTAGTGCCCGTATGTGTACGATCAGTGTGTACGCGTGTGTGTATGGACCGTACACACACACGGGTACACAATGATCGTACACGCACGCGTACACACTGATCGCACACGTACCTGTACTACGGTAGTACACGTACGTGTACGATCAGTGTGTACGCGTGTGTGTACGAACCATACATACACACGCATACACAATGATCGTACTGTAGTATAAAATCATTCATTCTGTTCATTTGCACTATGTAAGGTTAGCATAATGTATCTAGAACGGTTTTCCGACCACATGAACACGAGATACACGGTATTCCTTTCCTTTTCCTATTGCATGATAGAAACGGACGAAAACTATACTGCAGCCATCTTGGTTTGTGATAAGCCTTGTTTCAGATCACGTGATTCTCTTTGCCCACCATCTCCCTTTAATTAGTTCATACCAGCTCAGAGACAGGTTAGTTGTATTTACCGCCGAGGCCCAAGGTCACATCTGCTCTAGGGAGTATCAAGCAGATTCCTCCAGGCCTGGGACGAAAAGGGAGTCACCCTGCCGACCTTCTCTGTATAGATAGCAACCCATTTGTGCGTAACCGAAACCAAATACGGTATGAGCTCATTTAGGAGCTCCTGGGCTAACTGGTGTTTTTCCACTTGTAAGGCTTTGTATGCTGAATCTGTTATGTATATAAGTGTGACTTTGTCAAGGGGCCAGCAGTCTTCCTCGGCGCACCTGATGGGTGAGGATCGATGAGGCTCCTCTATGTAGAGTTCTGTTGTGGCCAATAAACGCTTGAACCTTCTACGTTGCCAACTTCTTATTATTTGTATTACTATTGCGGGCCACTGGTAAGTGTGGCCCTTGGGATAATTTCTTGATTACTACAGTTGGCGACCACGAAGGGACCCCGTGATAGGGTCTTTCCTCCCCCGTATCCGGGTGGTAGGATTCAGGGCGTTTTGGCCGGGCGGGTGGAGGAGAGACATATTTCGTTAAGCTGACATCCACTCCGTACTCCCGATCAGGGTGCCCTCTGCTGCTAGTAGCCCTTCACCGGGGTCCTACAGGCTTAACCCAGGAGCTGACCATGTTGGTTGTGAGAAGTTGGCAGTGGAGAACGAACATTTGTACCTGGGTGCACCCGGTGAGTAATTTGTTTGATTTGAAGCACGCGCTGTTGAGCGGTGCATTTGGAACAGTTAACTGGTTTGATTTGAGGGTCGTGAGTACCCTAGGGTAATTACGGAGGTCTTGCAGGGTGGTCCGGTAGGTACTGACTGTAGAGACTCTGCGGATGTTTTGTGATTTTGAGACACTGATCAGACGCCTAGTTGTTACCTGTGTGTAGCGCGCGGCCGGATTACACTCGGAAAAGCCCGTGGCTGTAACTGGGTAGCCATGAGACATATCTGAAGTGCGGCTTGGATCACATCAGAACAGTCTCAGTGGTGAACCAGGGAGGCAATGGAATGGTCAGGTAGTCCAGTCCGTGGTTAGCCCTGTCTGACAGCCGTTTGCCAGTCTGTTGGAAGACTGCTTGTTGTGATTCTGTCGGTCCTTTTTGAATAATTCTCCACGAACGGGAGTCGACGGGCTTGGTTCGTTTGTTTGGATGCATCAAGCTTGGATAGGTTGAACTGCAGAAAATGATATATATATATGAAATGTCGACATATATGTTGTATGTGAAATAAGAGTCAATTGTATGTTGTTTGTGTCTGTCTACTAACCAATATGCCGTGTTTCAGTAAGTTGAATTGTTTCAGTTGCTGTTGTCGGACTAGCGACTCTCGTTTGGCTGAAAGTCAGCCTGCCCCGCCGGAGGGCAGTCCTAGCCATTACATGTATGTGAAGCACGGAATTGCTCCTTTATTGTTTAATACCTTGTGGCACAAGTACACCAGAGGTAATGAGGAATTGCAATGGCCAAAAACTGTCTCATTCGATGAAAAGAAAATTGCTTTTTTACAGGATCAACTATTTTCTAGACGCAGTAGGCAGTCTATGTTTGAGGCATTGAACACCTGGCAGAAAGAATCAAAGCAAAGGCGGATGAAAGAGGAAAAGCTAGCCAGAGCTAAGGCAGGACAGACCATCACTCAGAAAGCTGTTGCCTATGATAGAGCCCGGGTAGAAAGAGCGATTGACTGTGTGAATCGTGAATTTAGACTAAAAGTCGATAAAAGTTATGTAGCTCGGCCTAACGCGGAGGATGAAATAGAAGATTTATTGGACGTACGACCACCACCCCCATATGTCCTGCAACGGTTATATCCGGCGGTATCAGCTGCCGTGGTGTCGGCTGAGGCGGGGTCAGTTGTCCCTGCACCAGCTTCAGCTGCACCCATGGGAGCTCTTACTGCATCGGCGCCTCCGGCCCCTCCCCTCTCCACGCCTGCAGCAGATTTTTCTCGGTTGTCCTCGTCTGTCTCGGAGATTATGACTTTATTGCCCAATTAATTGTCAACTGCGACAGCTGAAGCTCCTCAGTTGTCACTTGGGTCAATACATTCCCCTGCTGCCTTGACCTCTTCCTCCGCGAGTGCAACTCCTCTGACAGCTGTTTCAACTCCGATACATCCGGCCGGTTTCCTTGATGGTAAAAAGCTGTTCACTCGATCAGCTCTAGGAACGGAGGAGAAAGAAGTCATTGCATTGCAGGCATCGCAATGGATGCGACAACCTATTTATGCTTTGTCCAACATATGGAGCACCATGAAAGACTATGAGCCCGTAATGCAACAGCATGCGTTAGAACACATGGCTGGACGCCTCATATCATTATGGGAGCAGGTTCATAGCGAGGGAAGGGCTCTGGCAATATTGTATGACATTCATGACCAAGCGCATAAATCTCAGTTAAGCCCGGAAGCGGTATATGGGAATGTTAGAACATTGGTAAATTACAGAATGCGACTGCAAGCTGCTATTCCCACAGGCTCAGTACAGTACCAAATGCGTGAGGTGCACCCTATTTATCACCCAGAAATAACTGAAATAGTAGACGCACAAGGACGGCCCTAGAGTAGATGCTCAGTTCCAGGAACAGTGGGTGTACACCCCATGGAAACGCAGCGAAGTACTGTCATTAAAAGCTCATTTACCTGACCCTAGGAAAAATCCTACGGCGTATTATAAAGAACTCACTGAAGCCGCCTCATCGGCGGTAATGACACTGGCTGATATAGAGGTTTTTTTTACTCTATTGGTGCCGGTAGATGTATGGCGCCAGGTACATGACCTAGACCATGTGGCGGAATTTGGGGGACCATGGGAACAGTTGAAGGACTGGGATAGGGATCGTAAACCGGCGAATAAGCCCAGATCTGAAATATTAGCATTGCCTGAAAAAATATTCACCTACATGCATTCGTTAATCCCTCCCAGAAAAGTTGATTGGGATAAATTGACAGCGTGCAAACAAAAGAAAGATGAGAGTGTGTCCGATTTCTTTACTAGGTTTGAAGGGGTTTTCATTGATTTTAGTGGACAAGATCTCTCCAAGGAGGGCGGAATACGTTTGTTTGTCAATAGGTTTGTAACTAACCTACTTCCTGAGATATCAGCCCGACTCCAAGCCGCAGAGAGTACTTGGACGACGTCTACCCCTTCGATTATCTTGAGCATGGCTCAATATTATGAGCACCGAGAGAATGAAAGTAAGGAAAAGACGGAAAAGAAATCGAAGGAGTTGAAGACACGAGTCCTGTTACAGCAAGTTGAGAGAGGCCGCGGGAGGGGTCGGGGAACACCAACTTTCGCTCCACGAGGGGCGGGCCCTGCACAGGGTGTAAGACGAACTGATCTGGGAATAAACCAATGCGCATTCTGTAAACAGGAAGGACATTGGCGTTTCCAGTTTCCGTTGTTGTATGCGCAAAATAGCACTCCGCGGGGCCAAGGGAGAGGACGTGCTGGTGGTCATCGGGGTGGACATACAAGACAGGAGGATTTCGGACAAGGTGGGAATAGTCAGAACTGTTTCGACCATGGTCAAGGAAAGCAGTACTTTAACGAGGGATGTATGAGTGATGCATCGGCAGGCTATTCTCATGCATAGGATAGCCGAGGGCAGAGTGGGGGACATGTGTCAATTCCTATAGATCAAAACGGACCTTACGTTCATGCACGTTTAATGGGCGCATCGGGTAGGTTTCTAGTTGACACAGGAGCTATGAACAGTTCTGTTTCACGTGCCCTTGTCCCTGGGGCTGCTCTGTCTGGCCAGAATAATGTGTCCGTAGGTTTCTCTGGAACTCCGGTGGAAAGCCCCATCTCCCAACCTCTTCCTTTTACTCTGGGCCCAATTTATGTAGATTCACCTTTCCTTCTAACATCACAGTGTGGCGAGAATTTATTGGGCATAGATATACTAAAGAGGATACATGCTCGTATATATTGTTCTCCAGATGGTGTTTATTTGACTATCAAGCAACCTTTTCCTCCTTCGGTACAATGTTTCTCCAAAACGGACACCTTACCCCCTGAGTTTGCTATGATTCCCCGGGAACATTGGGCTACCGGAGACATTGATGTGGGTTTGTTGAAAATGCCCCCAATTTTAATCACCTTGAAGCAGAATGCTCATTTACAGAGAGTCCCGCAGTACAAAGTTGCACCTGCGGGTGAACGAGCTTTGTTGTCCATTATTCATGACCTGATCCGCACTGGCGTAGTGGAAGAGACGGCTTCCAATACGTGTAATAGTCCTATTCTTACAATTCTTAAACGAGCCCCTATAGATCAAAACCCTGATTATGCTGATACATATCGTTTTGTAATTGACCTGCGGGAGATAAACAAGATTGTGGTGCCCCAATATCCTGTGGTGCCTGATATAACCACTATTTTAACTATGATTCCTCCAACAGCTAAATTTTTCTCTGTCATTGATTTGAAAAATGCTTTCTTTAGTATTCCCATTCATCCTGATAGTCGATGCCTTTTCGGCTTCTGATTAGGAGGCCGAAGCTTCAGATTCTGTCGCACTCCTCAGGGCTATACAGAAAGCCCTAGTATTTATAGTCAAGCGCTTAAAACATTATTGGATACTCTAATTTTGCCTGCCGGTAACGTACTATTGCAGTACGTGGATGATCTATTGGTGGCTTCTGATACTGAACAGGGTTGCCGGGATGCTACAATTGAATTATTGCAGCACTTGGCAAAACATGGTAATAAGGTATCATTGTCTAAATTTTAATATTGTCGACCGGAGGTGACTTATTTGGGTCATCTCCTGTCGAAGGAGGGGAGGCGACTAACTCCTGATCGTATCACAGCTATATCTAACATGCCTGTTCCTTGCACGCAACGTGATGTCCGCGCTCTGCTTGGCATAACCTCTTATTGTCGCCAATGGATCCCTAATTATTCCCTTCTGACTAAACCTCTTTTGCATTTAACGACTAAAGATGTGCATGAGCCTTTACCTTGGACTGCTGAATGTCAGGATGCTTTTGTTTCTCTGAAATCTGCTCTTTGTTCTGCTCCTGTGCTTGGCACTCCCGACTACCGGAAGCCTTTTGTACTCTATGTGCATGAGGTGGACCGTTGCTCGCTTTCAGTGTTAACACAAGGATTTGGTGGTAAGCATAGACCTTGTGCGTACTCTTCGGCGGTATTGGACAATGTCGCCAGAGCACTTCTCAGTTGTCTAAGAGCCACGGCTGCGGTTGCGGTGGCGATTCGACAATCAGAAGGGCTCGTCCTGAATACGGACCTAACAATGATGGTGCCTCACGCTGTGGACGTATTGTTAAACAGGACCCAGACTCAGCACTTAACTAGTGCGCGTCTTACAGGGTACGAATTGACCCTGTTTGCACCCCACATCACTATCAAAAGATGTGCCACTTCGAATCCTGCCACGTTACTACCCCTCCCTTCGGAAGATCACAATCAGGACATACACGATTGCATATTTCGGACAGAGGAGGAAACGAAGGGGCGGATAGATCTGACAGATACCCCTTTATCTGACCCTCAAGGGGAATTGTATGTTGATGGCTCATGTTTTAGGTTACCTAATGGCACTATCACCGCCGCTTATGCGATCACCACTCTCCAGACAATAGTTGAGACAGCCAAGGTGCCTTACCGATCTGCCCAGGCGGCTGAGTTAGTTGCACTACTTAGGGCCTGTGAATTGGGCGAGGGTTTGAGGATAAATGTCTACACCGATAGCCAATATGCTTTCGGTGTAGCACATAGTTTTGGTAGGTTATGGGCAGAGAGAGGTTTTCTTACATCCCATGGTCAGAAAATACAAAATGGTCAGTTGGTTTCGAGATTGTTGGCTGCTCTGACCTTGCCACAAGAAATTGCTGTTGTTAAATGTAGTGCTCATAAGGCTGTAGTTGACGATGAAGGCAAGGGAAATTCATTTGCTGACAGAATCGCTAAAGAAACTGCCCAATCTAACACCACCTATATGTTTGTAACTAGTGTATATGGAGGAATGGTAGAAACAGAGACATTCAATAACACTATAGACAGTGTAAAAGAATTGCAACTAGAAGCAACACCTGAAGAACTAGTACATTGGCAGGAACAGATAGGGAAACTAGACGAAAATGGATGTTGGATTGACCTCTCAGAGAGATGTAGATGGTTATTGCCAAACGCATTTGTGAATGCAATAGTGTCCATGGCGCATGGTCCCGCACACGTGGGTGTTCAAGGTATTTGTGCAGTACTGGATCCTGTGTGGTATAATACCAATATCCATAGAACTGCAAAACATTTGGTCCAGACGTACATGATTGGCCTACAACATAATCCAGGAGGTAGTGTTCCTGTTCTGAAAGGTAGTTTCGCGCCTCCCACCCTACCTTTTGAAGTGTTACAAATGGATTTTATTCAGTTTGAGCGGGTTAACAATCTTAAGTATGTCTTAGTAGTGGTCTGTACGTTTAGTAAATGGGTGGAGGCATACCCCACTAAGGAAAATACCGCCCTAGCCACAGTAAAAGCTCTAGTAAAGGAGTTTTTCCCCCGCTATGGGTTACCACGGGTTATCTGGAGTGACAATGGGAAGCATTTTAATGCCGACCTTATTGAGCACGTTTGTAAGGGCCTGTGCATAAAGCAAAAGTTTCATGCTGCTCGCCATCCTCAATCAGCAGGGCTGGTGGAGAAGTATAACAGGATTTTAAAGTTGAAGCTAGCAAAGCTACAAGATACTACAGGGTTGAAATGGCCTGATCTCTTACCCCTAGCTTTGCTGTCTGTAAGAACAACTCCCCACTCCCGTAGTGGGATATCACCATATGAGGTGATATTTAGTAGGCCCGCTAATATTTGGGATGTGCCCCGACCGAAATCTTTTAGAGATATTGAATATCCTATGTTGACAGATTATCTTTATGCATTAACTAAAGATCTTCGTTCCATCCACAAACAGATATCAGCAGTATTGCAGCCCCTGCCGGAGGGTCCTGGACATCGCCTTGAACCTGGACAGTGGGTTTTGATTCGGAACTACCAGCGAAAATCGAGTCTGGACCCGCGCTGGACCAAACCTTTTCAGATACTCCTTGCCACGAGAACGGCTGTTAAAGTCGAGGGGAAACGGCATTGGATTCATGTGTCGCATCTGAAAAAGGTTCCTCTCCCCTTGCCGGATGACCAGCGGGACCAGAATGAAGTACTAGTGCACGAGGGTGATCAGCTTACCGAAGAGTCACCTTCCTCTGAAGCCCGAGGAGAAGTGAACGGGCGAGAGGAGGGTGCAGTGAGTTCGGAAACATCTACAGCGGGTGGCCTGACACCCGGGAATGCTGCATCTGACCAGGAAAGTCACACATCCAGTCTTTTGCCTGATCCCACTGTGCCTGTTCTTTTCATTGATCCCAGAACACCAGGTCATGTTTGTTACAACCTGCGGCCCGACAAAAAAGCAAAGATACCAGGTTCAGTCTAGAGAACGAGAAGGAAGGCTTGAGTAAAACCTGGAGAACAAAAAGAACACTGGACTGAACTAGTTGAGAGCCTGGAACTTTTTGATAAAGCTCTGTTCAGAAAGAAGCTAGAGACATTGATCAGTTGGTGGGGCCCAGGTGGAGTTTTTCAGCAAGAAATTAGAATTTGAGAATAAGTTCATTTTTAATGAGATAGCTTCATTTAGTGAAAACATCAAAAGCTGGCATCGATTTATTGATGACATCTTTTTTATCTGGAGAGGCCCGGAAGAACAACTCCATGAATTCATCTTGTGGATCAATCTTTGTGATGTCCATCTCAAATTTAGTCCCAATATAAGTAAGTCCAAAATTGAATTTCTAGATATCTGGATACAAATTGTTGACGAAAAAATTGAGGTTAGTCTTAATACCAAGCCCACTGCCAAAAATACCCTACTTCAATACTCAAGCTTCCATCCTCGTAGCCAAAAGGACAACATCCCCTTCAGCCAATTTTTACGCCTACGTAGGAACTGTACCACTCTATTAAGCTACGACAGGCATGCAGAAGAACTCAAACAAAAATTTGCTAATAGGGGTTACCCCCTTAAATTGATCAAGGATGCCTATAAAAGAGCAAAATACTATGACAGAACAGTATTGTTGCAGACTAAAGAAACTAAAAATGAGGAAAAACTGGTTTGTGTTACCACCCACTCCAATATTGACCACAAGATTAGACAGATCAATAATAATGAGTGGCATATCTTGAATTCGGATCACTCTAAAAAGACTCTTCCTAAACCTATTTTTGCGTTTAGACGGAACAAAAATTTAAGGAACTCTTTGGTTAAGTCCAAAGTATCTACCGTCAATTCTTTTGTCCAGAAATCTATCACTGGTACTAGACCTATTAGTGGTACACACAAATGTGGCTGCTGTCACGCATGCCAGTTTGCCATTGTGACCAACGAATTAATTTGGGATAAACTGACCTTTTCATTTAAAGACATGACCAATTGCCGCACCCGACATGTGGTCTACCTTATCCTCTGTCCTTGTGACAAAGGATACGTAGGTGAAACCAGCAGAGAATTTCGCGTTCGCTTTAGCGAACACAAGTCAGCTATTCTCAATAAACGTGAAGGGGCACCAATGGTTGCTCATTGGATTGAGAAACAACACACGATTTCTGACCTCCGGTGGTTAATTTTGGAACATGTACATCCACCCAACAATTCTAATGTGGATGCACTTAAACGCAAAAGGGAGGTTTTCTGGATATATACACTTCGGACACAAGAAAAAGGCCTTAATGAACATCTTCCTTGGAAAAATGCGATCATGTAGACACAGTTTTTCCAACTATGTAGCAACCACATGGAAAATATGTATATGTTTTCCTTATCTCGGTTGCTTAACAATAACAAGATTTGTGTTTATTGTGCATGATGTCTTAACCCTGCCATTGGGCTACATGCTGCGTCCTATTTTCTTTAAAAATCTAATTTTTTAAAATATTTCTTCATATAGATACCCTTATATGTGCGTTTCGAACAGTATTATCTACATCGTTATTTAATACAACCATTCACGCATTTACTTGTGTACCTTGGGTGATTACTTGTGACCATTTTCCTAGCTCCCCCATTGGTAATGTTTACCAATCCTGCTCAGGGGTTCCTTCATTTCTAAGCCTTTCGCCACCTCACGCAGTGAAACCTTGCATTCTAGTCCGGTTTCCATTTCACTTCAAGCCTATATCCCCTTTGACATTTTGAGTCCCTTTTCAGTGCCCATGACTGGGTCACGCCACTTCCTGATTGTTCCATATAAGGAAGACGCCAGACTCCATATCGTTCTACGCTGAGAGCGGTAGCAGTTGGACCGTGGATACTGATCGCTTGCAATTCCTGGTAAGGGCTTTATCGGAGTGGTTATAAGTCGTTTGTTCACTCTTTAAACCATGCTCACGCCGTTATCTTGCGTGCAGTTTATTTACACTATGTGTGTCTTTTTTTTAGATAGCCTGAATGGTTCGCATCTTCTACGCTGAGTACCCGACCTACATTTTTAAGACACAAGCCTGTGTAATGACTGAACATTAATCTATCCAGGTACACAATATGCCTATTGTTAAGTAACACGAGGCTATGACCTGTACTTATACCTCTACCCTCTCTATATTTTGATATAGCCTGTTTTTTGTATACTTTCAGGCTATCCCTAACGGCGCAATTAACTATACTGATCTCCTTTTACACTATTACGGGTCCATACATTTTTCTTGGCCTCACCGGTTTTAAACTATCGGCTTGGACACAGCTATTACGCTATGTGAACTCTTAGTTGGGTAAGTAGCTGGGATGGTACTTCATAACCTCTAGTTCTCCCAGTACATCGCGTCATTCTAATACAACCTGTTTTCTGCATACTTTCAGGTTATCTTTAACTACGTGACTATCTTTAACGATTTCCACGATTACCATTACGGGTCCGCATACTTTCACTTGGATATTTCCCTGACCGGCTTTAAAATTGACCGGTTCGGATGCTGTTACCATGCTCTGTGATATCTCAGTTTGGTAAGTGGTGGATCTGTATTCTATAACCCTAAATCCTTCTAGCATAACGTGACATTCTCGTATCCATGATAGAACATATCTCGATAGATAATCATGCTTCCAGTCCCAGCCTGACTCTAAGAATAACACACGTTTGGTGAGGATTCCAGTTAAACATTCCGTTAGACATAAGTCTTCTTATCATCGTAGTAACGGTCATAGATTGGATTGATAATTCTTCCTTTCATCTAAATGCCCCCGTTCTATGTTCATTGACACTTTGGTTCACTATGGGGGAGTTCCCTTATTTCCACACTCCATTAACTTTACCGTAGATTCAGTTATCTACTATATTTTTAGATTTTGCAAGGGTCATTGTTTCTTCTCTTTCTATTTTTAGTTCCTTTTTAAACATTGACACAAAGATCGAAGTTGTTGTCCATCTGGTATCCTCTTGTTAAAGAGTTTTCCCTGACAAGTATGTGTTTATATATCTTTCCTTCAAAATTCTTTCCATTATGGTGATTGGTACTTGGTTTTTTACTTTTATTTTCTCACACTTTCTTGGGTGACCGTTTTTACCACGGGTCTAATATATAGCTCCTTTTCTCTCTCTATAGCTCCCGTCCTCATAAAAACTGAAAATATAAATTAGTATTATATGTACTTATTGCGGTTCTTTATACCCACAGACCAACGGCTGTCAATACTGAATCTGTAATTTACCTTATGAGGTTGGACACCAAATTAGGCCTTGAAGCCTTGGTTCCCTGAAAGACCACTCAAATAGGCCCTGAAGAAGGAGCCTGTAAAACCATATAGGAGCTCCGAAACGCGCGTTGGCGCTGGTCTTATGTTCAAACTTCATAACCTATGGTTTTAATTATCACGTCATTGTGTTCTTTTTGTGTATTTTCAGGTTCACTGTCTCAATTTTTTGCTATTTATGTTGTATATATGTCTCTTATTCATGTCATGGTTGTATATTGTTGAAAACAAGCTACAATTGTGTTTTATTATTGTGATACAACATACACTTTATGCATTAATGTACAGATTTAAATGTATATGCTTTCTGAAAAAATGAAAAAAATGAAAAAATGAGCTAATAAATGAATTAATATAGTTTTGTACACCGTTGACTGTGGGTTTTACTTTATCTTATGGACACATTGCCTTTTAGACAAGTGTAGGAAGTCCTGTTCTATGTATAGTTCTTTTCCCTGATCTCTTCCTCACATATTTACAAATTCAGGGTCCCTCTACTGTAGTCTACAGAAAGAAGCTAGAGACATTGATCAGTTGGTGGGGCCCAGGTGGAGTTTTTCAGCAAGAGTTGTGTCAAGTGCAACTCCAACGCGAGAAGTTTTTGTTTCTTTTTCTTTTATTTGGAACAATAGGAGTCTGCCTGTGAGGCTCTAACACGGACACAGGAAAGAAGCACCCTCTGGCAGGTTGGACTGCTCGTAGATCTGTTTTTCCCGAGATTATATCTGGACTTTTAGTGAGAATATACCCTTTTGCTCGTTTTGTCCCCGAAGAGGAACGTCCTATAGTGCCCCGCCCTTTGTACCCATATATGCCTATGTTTTCCACTTGGAGTTTGCGTGCCAAAATAGTTTTTATTGCCATAATAGTTGTGTCTTTAGTAATATGTTTAGGTGTGTTAATTTATTTAGAGTTTCGTCATCCTGTGCATACCTTGATAGCTTCTACTCCTGTCCCTGAAGAGCATCGTTTCCAGACTTTTGCCCCACATAAAGAAAGACATCGTCAAACATATGTAAATAATGCTTTTATTGAAATGCTGCACCAGACCCATAGTTCGACAAATGCTACAAATTGCTGGGTCTGTGGCCTCCTCCCCTCAGTTATGCACAAGCACGACCTGTTCATTTCAATGCCTTTGTCATATTTAGGCAGTTGTGAAGCCTGGTTTAAATTACTGTCAATGATATATACGCACTATACTGTAGATGAACATCGATTTTCAGAAAAGGATTATGAAATGATTCTAGTATATATAGAAATGCATCAGGGATTTACCCCAAATGAAGATGGTACAGACGGTACCCTGGATCCAACTGCTTGCATGAATGTTTATACGGAATATGAAAATGACACCTGGTTAAGGGACGAAGTGTTAGACTTCGTGTCTTTTATTTTTACTGAGTATTTTAAGTACTTTCAGGAACGAAATGTATCAGATGATAAGGTCATTCCGGTCCCTGTGTTGAATACGTCATCTTCCTTCTGTGTACATGGTACTGGTCACCTATTCGTTGGTTTTAGTAAATGTAACTATACATACAGATTGCAAACATTTAGCAGCCCGCCAATACTTACTCCTCCAAATGTGTACTTTGTATGCGGAGAAAATGCTTACACTTGGCTTCCCAGAGGATGGTCAGGTAGATGGTATTTGTCTTTCCTATACCCTCCTGTGTATATAGCCCCTTCCGACTATCATAAGACTCATTCACTGAGCCGACAAAGCTTAAAGGTAGGGGCTACTGATGGAGATGCTACGGATCAGACTGATACCCCTGCACAACATTTCGTCGACATAATGAAAGGAGTCCCCATATGGGGACCCGTTTTGACCAGTAAGGAAATTAGAAGATTATCCAGGGTGGTAGAGGGAGTAGTGAATATCACTGCTGGAATACTGACTAATATAACTGTTGAGCTTCAAGCGACCAGACTCGTAACTCTTCAAAACCGTCTAGTTTTAGACGTTATCTTAGCTGATCGCGGAGGAGCATGCAGAGTGATCGGCAGCTCCTGCTGTGTGTATATACCTGACTCCGCCCCCTCGGTGCATTTAGCCATTCAAAAGCTACACTGATTAGTATCTGAAATTCATACAGATACAGGTACCTGGTCTATATCTGATTGGTTTTGGGGTCTCCTTACCACCTGGGGATGGAAAATATTCATGATCCTTTTAGGAATAGTAAGTTTCCTTTTCACTTGTTGTGTCTGCATACAATGTGGACCTGCCTGTTGCTCTTATTGTGCTGCTCGAATTCGTCTTGCCCTCCCTGAACCTAAAATAAACCCAGTGAAGATAGGTACTCAATTAGCACAGAAGGAGATATATGACATGATGCAGATAGATGAAGGTATCTTCGAAGATTAATTTGGTATGTTAGCTACATTATGCTAAAAAGGGCCGTTCTGTAGTATAAAATCATTCATTCTGTTCATTTGCACTATGTAAGGTTAGCATAATGTATCTAGAACGGTATTCCGACCACATGAACACGAGATATACTTTAGAAGAAACGGTATTCCTTTCCTTTTCCGATTGCATGATAGAAAGGTCCGAAAACTATACTGCAGCCATCTTGGTTTGTGATAAGCCGCGTTTCAGATCACGTGATTCTCTTTGCCCACCATCTCCCTTTAATTAGTTCATACCAGCTCAGAGACAGGTTAGTTGTATTTACGGCCGAGGCCCAAGGTCACATCTGCTGTAGGGAGTATCAAGCAGATTCCTCCAGGCCTGGGACGAATAGGGAGTCACCCTGCCGACCTTCTCTGTATAAATAGCAACCCCTTTGTGTGTAACCGAAACCAAATACGGTATGAGCTCATTTAGGAGCTCCTGGGCTAACTGGTGTTTTTCCACTTGTAAGTCTTTGTATGTTGAATCTGTTATGTATATAAGTGTGACTTTGTCAAGGGGCCAGCAGTCTTCCTCGGCGCACCTGATGGGTGAGGATCGATGAGGCTCCTCTATGTAGAGTTCTGTTGTGGCCAATAAACGCTTGAACCTGCCACGTTGCCAACTGCTTATTATTTGTATTACTATTGCGGGCCACTGGTAAGTGTGGCCCTTGGGATAATTTCTTGATTACTACAGTACACGCACGCGTACACACTGATCGTAAACGTACCTGTACTACGGTAGTACACGTACGTGTACGATCAGTGTGTACGCGTGCATGTATGATCAGTGTGTACGCGTGTGTGTACGGAATGTACATCTCACACAAGAATCGGATGAACTATCTCTAGACTCTACTATAGCGCCTCATATGTACCGGTGATTGCAGGTGGTGGGCACTTAGCGCTGCCACTCTTTTGAGGTCCGGCGTCCGGCCTGCGGCGTATTTCTCATCATCGGCCTTCACCCCCAGAGCAAGAGAGAAAAGTCAGTTAACCGAGGAATACAACGAGAAAGAAACAGTGACATAAGGAAACGAGGGTGCAGAAAGGAACGTGTGAGAGTAACGGAGCTGACCTAATGGCCATTGCTTTTATCATTACAAAACGTAAGCAGAATGGTTAAAAAAGACCACGTTTGTGAATACAGAGCCGCAGTATGCATTTTGTTACCCAATGCACGGATCCAACAAGCAGGCATTTCAGTACCTCCGGGAATAGTGTGCTTTCCCACCCAGGGAAAACATGGTTGTGCAAAGAGCGAGGAGGCGACAAAAGTAGGGCTTCACTGGCAAACACGAATGTGGCGCGAATGTGTTTAGGTGTGAATACATCAATATGGCCACCTTCTTTTAGTTAGTTAGTTATTTTTCATTTTTTGAATGTTTTATTTCTCTCTACCCTGAGGCTGCACTTAGAAATTGAATAATTTCTGCAAAAGACTACGTTTCCAGCAAGTGTATTTCTTTTTTTGATCCATTTCACAAGGAAGCAAATACACGAAAGGAGGAATAAGAAGGTAATACCTGTTTCTTGAAGTCTCTACTACAAGAGGAGGAGCGAGACAGAGAGGGAAGAGGGGGAATAAAGGAGGGGGGAGGCAGCTGCCAACAGCGGGAGAACTGGACTCAAGCAGTGACTTACGACGACAGAGCACATCTCACAATCGATTGAACATCTATAGCGCCTACTGAGACCTAATGCCCATTGCTTATATCATGAAAAAAAAAAAGCAGGTTGCGCGTGGTGGTGGGCCGAGGGAGAATAAAATGATAATAATAACAAAAACTTACATGACCCAACCGCCTCTGCTCCTGGTCCGCGTTGGCGCCTCTGTCGCCTTCAAACAGGAACACCGTCGTCAGCACACTGGAGTGGCAACCCCTCAGCCAATCATGGCACTGCTGTAGTGCCAGGATTGGCTGAGGGCAACGCTTACGCTTCGCCCGCCGCCTGCACATTAGGAGACCGAGGGGCACCTAATGGGCATGCGCAAGGCAGTAACAACACAAGTAGGCATGACTGGGCACGGGCTAAATATGAGCTCACCATGCCCACTCATGCGCACTTGTGCTGCCTTTCCCAGGCTTGTCTGACAATGCATGTCAGTCAACATGACGCGGGACTGCCCACGGTCCAACCTCATGCTGACTGACATGCATTGTCAGTTCACCCTCGGCGTTCAGAGACCCTAATGGACGCACCGCGCCTGCGTGTGTGTCCGATTAAGTGTGTACGCGTGTGTGTACAGTCCGTACACACGTGCGTTTTCCTACCACTATCCCCAATATAGTGACACAACCGCACACACGCCCTCAGAGCGTGTGTACGGTGCGTTTCACAGCTTACAATGGGGATAGTAGGCGCTCACAAAAGCAATGGAGGTCTCAGACTCGCACAAGGCTGTACATCAAGTCATTGTAAGTGCAGTCCTTCATGTGCAGGGACAATGCGTGTCAGGCAGTGATATGGCACATGTCTCGTCATGTGTTATCACAATAGATGTGTGAGGACCTGTGTCCCCATGTCATGTGTGATGGGGCACTATGTACACACTTCTCTTTCACACTTTGCACATGTGTGCATGTAGTACAAACATGTCAAGCACTGCATCACTGGTAAGGCACAGTCAACAACAGCCGCAACTGTCCCATGATGCCAGGGACAGTGACACTACCACCTGACATCTAACTACCAGCGTGCCCCGATGTGACTATGTCATGTGTGTCATGTGTTCCCATGAGCTTGCTGTCGCTGGTCCGTCAACTGCATCTGCTGTTGCTGCCTCCAACATGTGTCTGTGTGTATATGCGCATGTCATACATATACGCACAACATGCCACATGTGGCTTCACACGTAACGTGTGTCTGGATGCTCCGAACATGATAGTTGTTTTACATGAGGACATATCTGCGGTGTCTCCATGTCTGTGTTTTCATTACTCACGTGTACCCCTTCATTGCAATGTGTGTGATCTGTAAATTTAAGATGACATGTGACCTGTGCGTCTAGCTGGCCGCCAGCTGTCTGTATGAGATGTCATCCTTGGAATGCAGATATGTGGATGTATGTTACTCCTGTGATGTGTCTGGCTGTTCACTTACACTGGCTAAGTTCCAGGGCATGTAATGTAGAAGTTGACAATCAACGGGTGTAGCTGTGTCTTCGCAGGAGTATCACTTGGATAGCATATGTGTCCTGGATGTATTGCACAGACCATACTCTGAATTTAGCAGATGTGTAGTAGCAGCGTAGCATGTGCTCAGTTCATTGACCTAGATGTCGTCATGTACTCACCCTTCGTTATTCATTCTGATTTTCTGCAGGGCACCGCCTCTACCCAGACCAATGCCAGACTTGGGTGCCATGAGGGAACGTGACTGCATCAGACGCTACCGCTTCTCGCAACAGTTGATTGAGAACTTAACCGCAAAGCTGGAACCACACCTCCAACCGCGACACAGGTATCCTACTGCGCTGACCCCCAAGATGAAGGTGATGGCAGCCCTACATTTTTTCGCCACGGGTACGTTTCAATTCACCATAGCTGATGTTGGTGGCATGTCACAGACCATGTTCAGCCGTGTGCTGCATGATTTTTTGGAAGCCATGTTGCAGCACATGGATGAATTCATCCATTTCCCGACTCGTGAGCAGTTGACAGGTGTCAAGGGTAAGTTCTATGCCCTGGGAGGGATGCCCCATGTCATTAGGGCGATTGATGGGACACATGTGGCTTTGGTACCACCACAGGCACAGGAGGTAGCCTTTCGCAACCGTAAACATTATCACTCTATTAATGCCCTTGTGGTGTGTCTTGCTAACATGCTTATTTCCCATGTCTGTGCATGTTTTCCAGGGTCAGCACACGATGCCTACATCATGAGGCGTAGCAGGGTGCCAGAAATGATGCTGCGGCTGCACAACGAACGAGCATGTCTTGTTGGTGGGTATACTCTGTTTGTCCTGTGTTTAGTGCTATCTTTGTATCTTACGTCATCTCCTGACCCACTTCTTCACATGATGTTTTCATGTAGGGGACTCTGACTATCCCAACATGCCATGACTGATGACGCCTCTCCGCAACCCCAGAACAGCTGCAGATCACCGTTACAACAACTCCCATGGGCAGACCAGGCGAGTGATTGAGAGAACGTTTGGACTCCTGAAGAGCCAATTCAGGTGCCTTCATAAGACAGGTGGGTCTCTCCCATATGCACCGGTGAAGGTCTGAAAAATCTTCCTCGTGTGCTGCATGCTGCACAACATGGCAGTGGAGAAAGCTGTGCCACTCATCCTGGTTCCGGATGAGCAGGAACATCCACCCGTGGAGGATGAAGGGCTTGGTCACGAGGCAAGTGAGGAGGAGGAGGAGGAGGACATCCGGAGTCAGCTCATCCGCAACTTCTTCTCATAATGGTGAGTCCCTGTGTCTGAGTGTGCATGCTTGGAGCCTTGTGTGGCATGTGTTGCAATGTGTGTGTCCAGCTGACTGTATGCTAAGTGCCTTAGAGGTGTGTTCAGATGTGTCCCTTGACTGATAATGTCATTCAAGGCATTGTAGCTGAGACACTCAATGTTAAAGTAGCATGGTGACACACTCATTCCTATAGGGTAAATGACCATGCATGCGGATGGGAATGTTTTGGCTGACATTTTGTGTGTCTGTCATCCCCAGGTAGTTGCGCATGCTGTCTGATCGTGTCGTGGTTGGCCTCCTGCTATTGCTCATGAGTATTGTAACGTGTGCTGAATCAGCGTTCCATGCACGGACATGGTGAGTAGTCATTTTGTGTAAGGATTGCTGCAAGGCCTTTTGGGTGTGGTTGTTGTTTGTAATGTGTGTGCCCTGCTCCTTTGCATGTAGTGTCACTATGCATACATGTCGACTCAACATGGGGCACATGACATGTAGCATGACTCCCATGACTTGATAGTCACACTTCGTGACAGTCATCTGTAATGGGACTGTGGATTCTGATGAAGGCATCAATGTGTGTAAAACTTCCCTGGGAACATACAGGATGCTACGGGTGGACATAGTGTGGGACATCCCCATAACAGGCTCAATGGGGAATTGCAGCCTCTGCTTGTGCAGCAGGGGGTGTTTGGCTCACCCACTTCACTTGTGTGCCAGTTCATTGGATTTACAGCCTCTGTGTTGTGAAGGGGGTGCCCAGTGTAGGTCCCACATGTTCAGGCTAAAGATCTGTGAGTCTGTTCAGATTGATGCATGTCCCATGGTGTGAGCCTGAGTAATAAAGGTGTTCCTCACCCTCCAAGGTTGCCTCATTTCACACAATGCAGGTCTCTTGCCACTTTGCATGCGGCATCTCTGGCATAGTTGTCAAAGATTGGGAATATGAGTCTATGTGTAGTTTAGCAACATGCATGCAGTTAATCATGGATTCAATTGTCTATTGTGCATGAAGTCCATGTTTGTGTATGTATTTGGGCATGTTGGTCCCCACAACAGGCACTCAACGCCTGCTGAGGGTGTGTCTCCTGTGCACATCTCGGCCTTCGGTTTAATGGTCCTGTGTCAGTCATCTTTGGTGATTGTGCATCCATTGTCTCTGGGTGTGCCATGTAAAAGCGGACACTCCTTCATGTACATACGCCTGTTGCAGTTGTCCTTTCTGACATCTTTGTGTTTTGGTGCAACTTGTGGCATATTTTCAAGGACATGCTGCATGCTGATGCAGCCCCAGCAGCAAGGGCACAGAAAGTATCCGGATTCAGCAACACACACGCCTCCAAGATGATCCTCCCTTCCTCCCTCCACCCATTCATTTGGCCTGTCATCATCTTGTCTGTGCCACTGTTGCGGTCACACGGTGCCAAAGGATGGACCCTCAGCGCATGCAACGTGCACCTTGCACCACCCTCATGTCCTTGCATGACCCACATCACACTACAGTCTGATGTTGCAGCCACACTCCAAGCAATGTCCATCCGCAAATCTGCCGCCTGCTCTCAGGCATACCCTAAGCACACACACAGCACCTTTGCATGATGAGTGTGCCACTCCAACTGCCTACACAGCACTGCCACGCATTCCAGGCCCTGTCACACCAACCAGGTCATGTCCCTCCTACTCCCCACCGGCGCTGTACCACAGCAAGTACATGGGAGTGGGAGTCAAGCCTTCAGCATGTAGTATGGTGTCGTCATCTGGCACATGGCCCAGGTATCATCTCTGAGCGTGTCAATCGTCTATGTGTCCAGGACCACCTTATCCCCCATGACATGCGCACAGCAACTCGTCATCAGCTCGTATGCCATTGACAGCCAGGTGCTACTCACCCTCACCAAAGACGCCAACATTGCCAGTTCCAATATTCAAGAATGCATGACATCCATTGATGAATATCTGTACAGCAGCCACCTGAGGCTGGACTTGTACAGGACTGAGGTAATAATCTGAGGATTGTCCCCTTACAGCTGGGTCAACTGGTTGTGTCCCACCCGCAAGACACCTGCACAAGCACACAGTGGCCACGCACACAAGATGGTGTGCATCATGTATTGCTAGCTCACATTTGCCATGCAAATCTCCAGCATCTGTACCTCAGGCCGAAACTCCCTCAGCATTATGCACATGATCCACAGATAGATCCACTACACGGACAGACAGACCCTCAGATGCAGGCCTTGACGATGCTTGTGATGCTCCGTCGGAGAAATCCTCCTCCTCCCTCCCTCCCTGTGGCTGGTGTTGTTCTTCGCCTGGTGGCACAGGGAGGGTTGCCCATGTTGTCGGCGATCCGACGGAGTGAACGGCTCATGTCCGTTTGCACCGCCAGGAGCTCAGCCAGTCTTGCCTCCATCCGTCCTTGGTGTTGCTGTTGACTGGCATGTTGCTCGGCCTGCATGTTCTTCATTTCATCGAGGGTCCCCTTGATGTCTGTGAGGCTTGCCACTACCTGGCTGATGCCCCTGGTGTCACGCCGGTATGTGTCCAGAATGTGGCGTATGTGTGACAGGTTCTCACCTGCGCCTGCCTCCACTCCCACCACCCCTGCCCACACGAGCCGGGCCTGCCGTTGTGGGCACATCGGGTCTATGGGACCCCTGAGGGATGGCATTTGCAGGGTTGTCTGCCTCCTCCTGGGTGCCCGGAGAACCTTGCACCTCCTGGTCAGACTGGCTGTGTTGTTCAGTGCAAGCAGGGCTCCTGGTTGTTTCCAGGGATGTGGCAGGAATGGGGGTGGTGGTTGGCCCAGATGTACCTGAAGCAGGTGCTGCAGGGGCTTGGGCACCAGAGAGGCCAGGTTGGCTGGGGTCATCCACAGAGTGGTGAGAGTCGTCGCTGCCGGTGGGATCATCTTCACGCCGAGCCTGGG
The DNA here is from genome assembly GCF_964204655.1 of Triturus cristatus. Taxonomy (NCBI): domain Eukaryota; kingdom Metazoa; phylum Chordata; class Amphibia; order Caudata; family Salamandridae; genus Triturus; species Triturus cristatus. Next base: position 1,200,386,247 of record NC_140582.1, on the reverse strand, counting down.
ACTGTGATTGTTCCCCCCTGTGTTAGGGGGAGATCCATGACGTTGCCCTGTGTGTGAGAGAGAGACAATGTTAATGCTGTTTCATGCAACATCCATGTTTCATACATATTCAAGTTGGCAGAGTTCCTCAAGGTAGTTGGATGTGCCTGGCATTCTTCTCAATGGACACTTGTGGATGGGTATGTTGCGGGGGACAGATTGATATTTTCTGCTGAGTGTTTGACCTGTGGAATTTTGCCTAGGATGCTGATTTGGCTATGGATTGTTCTTGTTGTGTTATGTTATGTTATCGTAATTTATATAGCGCGCGATTACCAAATAGGTGTCCTGGCGCTGTCCATTACTCCATAAACCAAAACTCCGGAATTATTTAACAAACAGGCAGGTCTTCAGTGCCTTCCTAAATTGAAATAAGTTGTCCATGCAACGCAGGTGAAGTGGCAAACCGTTCCACAACTTGGCAGCACCGTAAGAGAAACTACGGCCTCCCCAGTTAACTTTCCTTGTAAGAGGGACCTTAATCAGACAAGCATCCGACGAGCGAAGATGTCGGGCAGGGACATACCTTCTAAAACTGTTGATGAGGAAGTCTGGGCCCTCTCCGTGTAGGGCCTTAAAGACCAAGCAAAGGGACTTAAACTGGACCCTATACTTAATAGGAAGCCAGTGTAGGTCTCGAATGGCTTTTGATATCGGCGAGAACTTGGGGAGGCCAGTTAGGAGTCTGGCAGCGGCATTCTGCAAAAGCTGCAGTCTATGCAACAGGCCTTCCTGAATGTTGAGGTATAGATTGTTGCAATAGTCCAGTCTAGATGTTACCAGGGCTACTACAACAGTCTGTCGATGTTCCTGCGGAAGCAGGAACAAAATCTTCCTCAACATTCTCAGGATATAGCCGGTCTTAGAAGCTACAGCTTTTACCTGTAATGCCATGGACAGCTTGGCATCCACTACCATTCCAAGATTCTTAACTTTGTCTACGGGAGTGGGAAGGGTCCCCAGTTCCTGCGGCCACCATGCTGGGGTCCAGAAACTAGGGTTGTTACCAAACAACATAACCTCGGTTTTGTTGGAATTCAACCTAAGGCAGTTGCTTGCCATCCATTGCGCCACCTCGGACATACATGACTGAAAATTCTGGTCCAACCCTAGTTCATGGCCATGTAAAAGAGACACAACAATTTGCGTATCGTCCGCATAGGAAGTAACGCTAAAACCGTGGTTTCTGATAATGGGCGCTAGGGAGGAGACGTAGATATTGAAAAGTGTGGGACTCAGCGACGATCCCTGTGGGACTCCGCAAGGCAGCGAGAAAGGTCAGGAAGCAAAGTTTTCCAGGGAAACTATTTGGCTGCGATCGGAAAGAAAGGAGTTTAGTAAGTCCCATGCCTTTTGCTGAATTTCACTTTTCTTAAGTCGGTCCATCAGCAGACCATGATGGACGGTGTCGAACGCAGCGGATAGATCTAAAAGAATCAAGGCTGCTCTGCCTCCCCGATCCACCGTAAACCTGATCTGATCCGTAGCCGTGATCAGTGCGGATTCGGTGCTGTGTCCTTCCCGGAATCCGTGCTGTGAGGGATCCAGTAGTAAGGTGTTCCTCACAAAAGCTGTGAGTTGGTGGTTTAACGCCTTTTCAACTAGCTTAGCCGGAAATGGGAGACGAGAGATAGGCCGGAAATTATTTGGGTCGGAGGGATCCAGACTAGGTTTTTTCAACAAGGGGAGGATGGATGAATTTTTCCAGACTATTGGGAATATCCCTCCATCAAACATGCCGTTAAAGATTGCTGTGAGATGGGTGGCGATCGGTACTGGCGCCAATTTAATAATTTTCAGAGGGCAGGGGTCCAGTGGGGACCCTGAGTTGGCTTTAGCTATTAGCTCCAGGGTGTCCTGAAAGGTAAGATGCCTAAACTCCTTGAGGATAACAGGTGGTAAAATTTAATTGGACTTTATTTCGCCCTCCTGATTCCTGTCAATTGGGTCGTTAAGACTAGTGAAGATAGTGTTAACTTTACTCAAAAAGAATGAAGATATTTTTTCACAAAGCTCAGAGCTGGCCGGTACAGAAGCAGGGTTTACTAAGGACAGTTTATTAATAGTTTAAAAAATCTCTTTCGTAGGACTTTTTGCCGCTACAATCTGAGAGGCAAACTACTTTTGTTTGGCTTCCCTTATCATACATTTATATTTGGCCAAGCACGCCAGATATACCAGTTTTTCTCCATCCATGTATGCCTTCCTCCAATTACGTTCTAATTTCTTGCATACGCATTTTTGAGATTTTAATTCGCTCGTATACCATGGGGCTGATGGCATAGTTCTATTGAAAACCGCAGATTTGGGTGGAGCCAGAATTACACAAGCCTGGGTAATCCAGTTCGTGTACGACAATGCCGCCTCCTCCATATTGCTGGGCATGGGTGTAACCGTGGTGGAGAGAACCCTGGATAAGGTCTCAGCTTCCACCCTATTCCAAGCTCTGACTACTCTGGCCACTGTTTGGGGGCGCCCGTTGGATAAATGGGAAGTAGGTGTGATATTAAACCGAACTCCCGCGTGGTCTGACCAGGCCAGAGGTAGCAGAGCTGCGAAAGCTAGTTCCGATGTATTGGAAAAGATCCCATCAAGGGTATGACCAGCCTGGTGGGAAGGACCCGTTACACGTTGTAGCAGCTCTGCAGTTTCCATAATATTAAAGAGACGTGCTGTATCTGGGTCCTCTGGCTGCTCAAGATAGAAATTAAAGTCCCCTAATATGGTATACGAGTTCCCCAACAAGGCATCCTCCAAAAGGGTACCCAAGGTGGGAAAAAAAGGTAATTTAGTTCCCGGAGGTCTGTAAATGAGGGTTGCTTTGAAGGAAAAGTGACTCGTTAGTCTTAGGTTAAATGCAAGTGCTTCGCATGCTGGCAATGATAGCGCTTTGAAGGTACCCTGCACTGAGCTATGATATAAGATGGCTACACCACCACCCCTCTTGTTAGCTCTATGAAGAACCTCGCAATAGTACCCCGGAGGAGTTGCTTGAACTAGGTCTAGACCGGATGACTCGTCCGTCCAGGTCTCTGTGATAAAAGCAATTTCAATATCAAACTCCAACAGCAATTGGGAGCATTCCGTACTGTGTTTTACCAAGGATCTGGCGTTAATTAGAATACAGGGAAAGGTCTCTGAAGCCCCATTCGTTGATGGACCAGCATTAGTCCTTGCTTTAATATATTCTGGGCGTATCAAAGGTATAGGCAAAGAGCAATTGGGGCAGGGGCCCAGGGACCGAGCCTGTTGAAACTCTGCCGATACACGAGAGCAGTCGGCGTTACTCCCCCCCCGAGTTTAACTCCATCAAGGAGGCTCTAGAGTAGACGAGACGTTTCTTTACGCCTGATTGAAAATGGACAGGGGGTAGTGCGCTGAGCGCGACCCGGGCGCGGATGGGCGCAGACGGGCTTGCCTTAGGTGCGCCTTCGGCGCACCAGCGGCGCGCCCGCTGCTCGCGTCCGCTGCGCGGTCGTGCCAGTGCCCCTGATATAGGATTGCTGAGAACAGCTAGACCGCCTAGACCGCCCCTGCCTCACTAAAGATGGCCGCCGTTACCAACTCCATGTCCATTGTGAGAGTGGGTAAATCCGTTGCCTGCCGTGATGTAAGGGGGAAGGGTGTGACCGGGCCTGCAGTTGGGTATAGTGTGAGTTGGCATTGGGTCTCCCAGGTGATGTGTCTGTCCCCTCATGGTGCATGCTGGCATGACAGTGAGTGTGAGTTCCTGTGCTAGGTATTTGAGTTTGTGGAGTTGGTGTTTGAGTGTACAGTGGTCACAGGAGGGCCTTGTGCTGGCTACAGGAGGGTCAAGTGTCAGCTACATTTTCAGTACTTGGCCAGTCCCTGTGCATTGAGCATGGTGCATGGTTATGTACCTAGGCCATATGGGCTGAGGGCATTGATGTCTGCTTCTGAGTTGCACAATGTGTTTTGTGAGCAGCACCCGGCCAGCATCGCAGACAGCCAGTCTTGGGTTTGTGTTTTGTGTAGCCTGGGACATGGCATGGCCTTGCTTTGTGAATGGGGCATGGACACGTTAGTGGCATGTGCGTGGTTTTTCAGTGTGGTTGTGTCCGGTGAGGGCTTTGGGGTAGTTGCGTGCATTTGTTGTAGTTGGGGTGTGGATGCCGTTCCCCCCATGTTAGGTCAGTGGTTTGTGTACTCACCAGGCTCTGCGACTCCTTCGACTCCGTGTACTCCCACCGGCGGCAGCGTGCCCATCACCTTCTTCTCCCAGGGATGGTAATGTACCGGTCTGCGGGGCAGCCCACCTCCAGTGATGTTACTCTGGGCGTGTTCCTCACTCATTTTGCGCCGGACTGCCCTCCGCAGATCGTACCACCTGGCTTAGCATTCATGCCTGGTCCTTCTGATGGGTGCAACAGCATTCACCTGATCGACGATCCTCTGCCACATGGCAGATTTTTCAGCGATGCTGGTCTGTCTGACCAATGTTCCAAAGAGCTGTGGCTCGACTCTGATGACTTTGTTGACAAGGATGTCCAGCTCCTTCCTTGTGAACTTTGGATTCTTGTCTGTGGGCATGGTGTGGGGTGTGGGTGTGGATGGTTGTGGGCGTGTGGGTGTGAATGTGACGGTGTGTGGGTGAATGTGGAGAGGGGGTGTTTGTGAAGGAGGTTGTGTGAAGGTGTGTAAGTTGAGGTGTATTTAAGGTGTTAGTAAGGTGCAGTTGTTCGTCTGTGGGGTCTGGCAGCAGTGGGTCTGTTGCAAAGGCTCATGGATTGTGTGCGTGAGCCCTTTTTATTGGTCCTTTTTTGGGTGTGGCTGTGTTTGACATTTTGGTGGGTGTGTTATAAGAGGTGGTTGTGGGGTTGGGCCTCTGTTTGCCTGTTTGGATGTGCAAGGTCAGTCATTGAGCTGTATTTTCTCATGTAGACGTTTTTTGTGATGTTGTGCGAGTCGAATTGAGCCTCATTGTGCTGTTTTACAGTGTCCTGGTTCGGTACGAGTCTTTTTCGCGTAGGTAAGGTGTGTACATACGCGATGCTGGTTGAGGGTACTGTGGTACAGTGTTGGGGTACGGTGCGTACAGGCACGGGGCTGGCGTACGGGCATGGGGTATGGTGCGTACAGGCACGGGGCTGGTGTATGGGCCTGGGGTACGGTGCGTACAGGCACAGGGCTGGTGTACGGGCCTGTGGTATGGTGCGTACAGACACGGCCTGGGATACGGTGTTGGGGTACGGTGCGTACAGGCACGGGGCTGGTGTACGGGCATGGGGTATGTTGCATACAGGCACGGGTCTGTGGGACGGGGCTGGGGTACGGCATGTACACGTAGGGGGCTGGGGTACAGTGCGGACATGGGGGTACGGTGCTGACATACGGTGGTACGGTGCTAACATATGCAGGGGGTGAGGGGGGCTGTGCGACTCGTATGCGGGCACAAGTTTAAACGTGTACATGAGTGGTAGAGCGTTCGCTCCGTACGGGGCTTTTTCCATACGGTTGTATATTCGGACGGACGGGATGAATCATACTTGCGTGCTCGAACTTCATTTTTATGAATTGTATGTAAAAATGACCGGGGACGTGTCGGGGACTTTTCCCGATACACGAATCGTATGTATTTTTCACATACGAATCGTACTTCACTGGATGGACGGTCCTTGTACAAATCGTACGTAAAAAAATACGGATACGAATCGTACGGGAAAAAAAAATAACGGCTCGGAATCGGCACCATAGTTGGAGACCCAATGCTCTTGAGAAGTAAAACCAGAGTTTCGCAATTAATCGGAATGCCTTTTCATACACACGCTTTCATACAGAAAATGTAGTACATTCACACAGAATTCTGCCTTTCCCGAGAACAGCGAACAGTCTGTCCTACTACAGAAATATACACTCGTTAACAAAGCAGCGCTTCCCATTACTTTGTCCTTCTAACAAGCTCAGAGAATACCTATTACCTTTCCAATGATAAGCGTTATCGGAATGCCAGTTGGATCCCTGGTACCTAAGACCAGATTTTCACAGGTAACCTTCACTATCATACTCTCCTTTTCTCATACAGAAATTTTCTAATGGCAACACACGGCAATGTCACCAAATCGAACCCAGACAATGCGTCGTGCAACTTCAATCATTACACGTTTTCCCTGTGTGCATACAGGGCCAACAATTCCGTCTTTCCCGAGAGCAGCGCTTACCTCTGCTCTAGTACGGAACTGTTAAAAACTTCCGACTTCCTACATCCCAGAAGTCGTGCAAACAACATAGAACTCACCGCGACTCTACATATAGTGTTAGTACATATACCAATACAAATCAATATTCAATAATCAATAAGCTATGTACAAGCAATAATCACCAAACCAAAACAATAACAACCATCCTCTGCTACCAGAAAAACTGTTGCAGCGCGGAATGCAAAATCCCTCCCTCCATCACAGACCAATTGATTTCCTCATTCACACATCGGATCAGCTAGTTGCTGATTTAAGTGATTTTCTAACCCTTCATTAACTTTAATTCAATGCAATTTCAATAAAATAATCAACTCGACACATTTGTAAATTTACCAATAAATCTTTATCTAATTAATGCAGATTTAATTCTTTGTTATTCAAGCCGCAAATCATCATATTTACCTATTCTGGCTATTTTTCGTTCTCTAAGTCAAAGTATGGCCATCAGTTCAGTCTGTCAGTGTCTCTGGGAAACAGCTGTCCTGCAGTGTCACCGTCCTCTCCGTCAGCATAACGTCAGGAAATGGTAAACCTCGCGATGTCACCTCTCTATTCTACCATATTTTATAGTAAAATCACATTCCAAAAGTATCAAATATTATTTCTGAATGTTTCTGATTGGTTAATCCAAATTATTCAACGGGGTTCTCACGCGGAGAAAGTCTCATTAAATGTAATACTTTTTAGCATGACAGTCCAATGTATCTTTTCATTGTTCATTCAGGGGAGCTGGCTTGTAGCCCGGAACGTCCTTGGTGGGTACAGCTGAAATAGGGTCACGAAGAGGCCATTGTTGCTGAAGTTAGCGCAGGCGCACTTCTCCATGAGCCAGAAATGAAGTCATCGACTCTGTCAGATACAGAAGGCAGCCATTTTGTGGCAGGCCCAAATGGTCAACTTAAGCAAAATAAACACAAAACATAATTAATACATTGAAATGATTAATAAAATGTTATTCCCTCACTAATTCCCATATGTGTGTGTATTTATCTAGCAGAAGAAACACTTAATGCAGTTTTATTCTCACTTAATAAAGCACGATTCACAAATACATTAGAAAAGCATTACGTTTATAACCTTAGTATGCATACCTATTTAGTTCACATATTATTTTAGCCATGCACATGCATACCCACGTGTATTTCATTGGTTAATATGGTTGATTAATTATCACACATCAAACTATTAATGAAATTATAATTAATCGATTATTCATTTTAATGTAAACATGCAAAATGAAGAGGGTATACTTTTTTTTAAACTTTACCCGCTCCAGCACCCCCTCATTTGGTTCCTTTTTAAATAAAATGTTTTAAGAGTTACCACTTTATTCCAATCAAGATGGCTTCAGGTGTGCAATACGTTTGTCATAAGTAGGACTGTTAGCGCTCTAGTTGTTCTTTAGAACACTGTGGGAAGCTGCAGTAGAACACAAAGGAATCAACTGACAGTCTCTGCCCTTGTTGGATGTACATGTTTTACTGAGAATGTCAGACTTCATTCTCACATGACTGAGAAAGATAATGTGAATTTACATAAAATATGCTCTCAGTTTAGCTTATAGATCACCTTCCAAACCTCTGTGGGAAAAGCTTGAGAAAATAGTTTTCTCTCAAACATGATTCATGATATAACAGCAGAAGGGTTTTTCACATGGTAAAATCACCTTAGAACACACCACAATTCCTAAAATGAGTATGGTACCATCAACAAATGATTTATAATCTAACTAAAGTCTTAAAACCTTCTATTAACTGCAATGCATTTTAATGAGGTGCTATCATTTATATTAGTCCCAAGATGGCTGCCAACACCTCTTGGATGAAGTACTGACAGCCAATCAGATCTCACGATGAGATGTGTGGTTAGGCACCGCCCAAATATATCTATCTTTTTAACTCTAATTTTCTCAGGAACTACTCAACGGATTTACACCATTTAAGCAAAAGGCACGAGTCTGAACTGAGGACTACCTCTTTGCCAAATTTGGTATAATTTCGTTCAGCTGTTCGGGCTGTAGCTGCGTCAACAGGTCCTATGGGAAAATACATGGGGAAAATGCGTTTTGGGACCCCCCTTTTTTCTCAGCCCCCGCTTGACAAATCACCGTGAAATTTTCAGGATAGGAGCGGACCGGAGCTGGCCAAAAGTTTGGAAAATTTTGCGAAGATTCGTCAATCGGTGCCAACGTTATTCCAAATAGAATGTTGTGGATTTCCTATGGAAAATAGTTCCTAACTATAACTACCTACTGGCGACTGCCAGTAGGTAATATATATATATATGAGAAGAGCCCTGCACCCTCACTCCTCCCTTGAGATGAGCCCTGCACCCCAAGCCCTCCCCCTGAGATGTGACCCGCACCCCCACCCCTCCCTTGAGATGAACCATGCACCCCAGTCCCTCCCCCTGAGATGAGCCCTGCACCCCAGGCCCTCCCCCTGAGATGAGACCCGCAATCCTCCCCCGAGATGAGCCCTGCACCCCAGGCCCTCCCCTGAAATGAGCCCTGCACCCCTGTCCCTTTCCTGAGAGGAGCACTGCACTTGCCCGCACCTCCCCTAAGATGAGCCCAGAATCCAGGGCTTTAAGTGGGATGAAAAAACTGGGCGGTCTCTCAAAGGGGCTTGGCCAGTGTAATTAAGGGTAATCCAGGGCAGCTCACCATAATCTTCACAACCAGGGATCAATAATTTTCCAAACAAATCATATTCACGCAACGGGGCCCATCATACACATCACCCATATACCCAGATCCCCGGTGTCACTGGTTTGATGCGCTGGGGGTTAGTTTTATACACTTTGATGAATTCAGGGGCATATTAACAAGCGTTAGCGTGAGAAAAATGTTATCGCTGGCTATCGCAGGAAATTATCGCCATGCTAGCTTGACCATGATATCCACCTCCCATTGGATATCATGGCTAAGTCAAACTAAAAGCAGGCGTAAGGAAAGTAGCGATAACCGCGATTAGCGCTACTTTTCTTATCGCTATGCTTGTTACCGTGCCCATTGATAATTGGAGAAATGTTGGTTAGCGACATTTCTCCAGTTATTTCGGGAAGGAACGCCCACTTTGCATCTCATTAGAGATGCAAAGATGGGTGTGAAAGGAAAGGGCGCTGAGGCAAGGATTCACGTGATAGCGTGATTTTGCTAATAGGGTGATACAATTATCGCCGCTTTCCGGCCGAAAACGGCCGCTCAAGCGGCGATACTTGTCTTGATGATATGCCCCTTCCTTTGGCCGACGGACCATTAGTTGAAGAGTTGATGGTAATTATAGGACTAATTCTAGCTTTCTAGTTAACTAAAAAATCACAGACTGTCTTTAAAGTTAATAATTTTTATCTTAGAATAAGAAAAGTTTCAGATTTGCTCATTACAGATTCACAGTGTAAACAGTAACCATTCACGTGAGAGAGAGAGAAAAAAACAATCCATCAAAAATCACATAGATTCAGTCTCATCAAAATATTGATATACATATGAGCAGATAGAAGAAGAGACAAAAGGTTCAGAGACAAATTGAATTTGCAAAAGACATTTCAGTATAAAAACCCATGGAATTCGGTGAAAACCACCCCCTTGGCCGAGGCGATGGTAGGGGTCCCCCAAGATAGGCTCAGGGAACAAAGGCAAAGAGGACAGATGGACAGGATTAGGACAGCTAGGCCTCTCTGCAAACCGATGGACATCTATCTTCCTCCCAAGCAAATTTCTAAACCACACCCCTAAAGTCTCCCTAGTTATAGTCTAATTTTTGGCAGATCATCCCAGATTTGTTTCAAGTTTAACAGAAAAACGAGCTTTCATTGTTTAGGATAGGGGGAGTTCAGTTGTACCACCTAGGTTCACACGCATTAACCCGTCCCCTTTCACATAAGTACATTTAGGAAATGCACATGAAACAATTTATAATAATGTAACAAATCACACAGGACCATATTATCGAGAAAGGCGATAACATTATGGCTGCTTTAGCGGCAGGAAACTGCTACTAAAGCGGCGATAAGGGGCTTTATAATATGCGCCATAGAATTCCTATAGAAGCCAAGGTTCGACATCAAACCTGGGCTTCTATTAGAATTCTATGGGGCCTATTATCCAGTCCCTTATTGCCAATTTAGCGTCAGTTTCCTGCAGCTAAATCGGCCATAATATTATCGCTTTTCTTGTTAATATGGCCCACAATTTTTAATTTAACAAAATGTAGAGTCGACAAAATTGATGTGTTCATCTTCTCCCGGTCCCACGGTTGGCCTTTTTCTTGGCAGGCATATAGCGGTGCACTGGCCTTGACACTTGGGACTTGACAGTACTCTGTCATTCTGCTGATACTAATAGTTTTATGCACGCATGCGTGGCACATCTCGATCCCTCCAGCTATGTCAACTTTACGAGGCCCCAAAAATGGCGCTTATATGACAAATGAATATAGACATTTTATTAATTATATGACAATTATATTTTCACTGTTTACCACCCACCATGGCTATCCTGTGTTATCCTAGCAAAACACATTAGTTTGAAGGCGGCATTTCTCTTGTTAATAGCGCACTGCACAAATTGTGCAATGTACAACACGGCTTATTCATGTGTTAGTAAGCGCAAAACAACAAATAAGCAGTCATGCCTTCTCATGCATTAGTTCTCTTTATTGTGCACATGCATAAAGCAAGCTCACGTCCATGCATTTGCAGGTTTAGTCACTACACTCTGTTAGTCAGTATTATGAGGGTGTCAATCGGAGCAGGACACATTTCTGCAAGTCCTGCTCCATCAATCCCCCCTTTGATGGTGTTTACCATCATAAAATACCCACCATACCATGTGCCATCGTTTGCTACCTATAGATCAGTGCTCTTTTCTCTTTTTATCATTTGCTCCTCTTGTTCTTTCATGGTATCATGGTACTTACCTTTCATGTCTTCTAATTCTATTTCTTCTCTTTTTCTCTTTCTTGCTTTTCTCTTATTATCTGATTCAACCACTTCTCTCTTTTTACATCTGTTCTTGCAACATCTATATACTATTATTATTACTGAGGCTACTGACAACATAATATGCATTGCTATTCGTTGTAATATGGTACTACCAAATGTAGAAAACCATTGACTTATAGAGGAGAAACACTTACCAAGTCGCTCCCAAACACCGTCAACTTCCAGTTGGGTCAAATCTTCATGCAAATTTGTAATATTCTTAATATATCCTTCAATACCTTCACTTTTGTCTGGTATATAAGTGCAACAATGTTGCAACATTCCACAGACTCCACCCTCTTATGCCAATAAGATAAGGGCAAGTCGATTTTGCAAAGCCTTTGATCTAATTGCAACCATATCAGTATCAATCATTAAGAATCCTCCAGCAGTATCTGTTGATAAATGATCAACCACTGTGGACAATTTTCGAATTTTGTGTGAATTTAGGACGACTCCAACTGAAGGTATCAGTGCACCAAAAATATCACCTGCTATTTCTGAAAAACGTGTTCTCTTAACTTGTGTTAGTCCTTGATTTACTTCAGGGATTCCATTATTTCTTTTGTCCATTTGGAAGACCTTTGGAAAGACAAACCCAAAATAGCAACGTCCATACCAATGTGCTGGCAACCTAAAGTAGGCTTTCTTACCACACACATAATACACTCCCGGAAAGACAGGATCAGTTCCTCCCTTTAATCCTCACCCTCCCGTAATTTGGAAGGTGTGTTCACATTCACTGAAACCAATGAAGTAATTATTATAGTTAGTTTCCTCTCTAAATAAACATAATTTTCCTGGCGAGGAATGTACATGCATGGGCTCCCGCGCATGCGCAGTTCCCAGAAGAAGATGCGATGGAGACGGATGGAAGCCCAGGGACGCCACCGATAAGGTAAGGTTATTTGAAATGTTATATATCATGCTTTTTAAAGTTATTTAATACTGCGGGCGGGAGCCTAACTTCCGTTACGCCCGAGTGTACGGAGATTTGCCTTGTTTCTCCGCCTACATCGCGGAAGGCGGAACGGGCAAATCTCCGCACATTCCGCGGGCGGAACGGAGTTGTCCGCCCACCCCTAGTAATAACCACATTAATAACAACACAAAGATACTACATAAGCAAGCTTTAATACATCTATGTTTTAGACTAGGTTTTGGATTTTCAGTCACTTTTGCTTCTGGCATTTTAAATACTAAAAATGAAAAATAAAAATCTAATTCTAGCTACTTCTTAACTTAGTAGTGTCTGCATTGTTTACTAAGTGAAATAAAATAGCACATATTATGGCTAAAAGCGAATTCATTGATAGATAAAATGCCTATCGGTTGCTAAAAGCATTTTGACTTTGTCTAAAAAATATTTATAGGAGGTGTTAAAAAGGGTCCGAGTTAAAACAGATATTGATTAGAAGGCCATGAAAGAAGATTAATTTGCGGTGGGGATAACCATACTGTAGGTGTGTACAAACCGCATTGTTTCATCTATCGCATGATTTAGCAAAGCATATATATGTAGAGATTACTAGGGAGCTACGGATTTCAAAGGGAAGTGTGCTTAAGGATAGCTCTGCGGGTGCACCACACAGAGTATAGAAACCGTGAGATGGTAAACACAATAAGTGAATCGGTTTCCTTCCTAAAAAGCCTGTACACCTCTGCGCAATGTCTGATCCCCCTATTTCTACACAGTTGTAAAAGCCACCATGACGTAGGCTTCCCATAGGCAGGGCAGAAGTAGAGAATGTGCATTTCAGTTTCCTCAGCTCGGTCACACCCAGGGCAGCCTGGAGAATGGGCTCCCTGCCATTTATTCGTGAATGCTCGGAGCGGGAGCGCCCCATATCTGAACTGGATATACATTTTTTGGGCTAGAAGCGGTTGGATGTGGTCAAAAGTCGTTTCTATCCTGTATTACTGCTTAATGTCCAGGAATCTGGAGGTTAAACAGACGGGCTTAGACCCCCGCCATAGTAGGGCCAGTTTACATTCTCTGTAGGAATCAAGTAGTGTCCTTCTGGGGGTTATTAGACATGTCTCGTCTGGGGTTGTCCACATATTTGACCTCCCTAAGGCGTGGCATGTATTCCTAATCTAGGCTAGCCAAGGGAGTTTCCCTGCACCTTGGATGCACATAACATCCTTCAGCTCCTCTCTGTATTTGGCTAGTTTGAGTGTACTCCAAAGGCGTTGCCAGTATAGGAGAGTTCTAGAGGAGACTACATCTGCTATAGGGCTAATCCCTAGATCCATCCTAAGCGGTGTTAGTGGGGAGCTCATAGGGAGGCCCAACAGTTGTCTAAGAAATGAATTTTCTGTCATTGCGAGGGAGGTAGATGGGCAGTGACCCCACAATTCTGCCCCATACAATGACGCTCCCCTAGCCTGGGTCTTATATATTTCTGCTACATGGCCTATCACTTTTTGCGTGCAACTCTTGTAGACTTTTATGACGCCCCCCGAGGACTGGGTCAGTTTGAGGCTAGCTTTCTTAATTTGTGACCCCCATTCCATCTTTTCAGTTAGTGTGATCCTGAGGTAGTCAAAGATGGACACCCTCTCTCGGGGAAATGCACAGTTCGAAGTGTCTGCATTCAAAAACATGTACTTGTTTTTTTGTAAATTAATTTCCATCCCCGATTTTTGCAGAAGATGCTGAATACCTCAAGCACCCTCTGCATGCCCATAGGAGATTTGGAAAGTAGAAGCATATCATACGCAAACATAAGAGCTGGAATTTTGCGGTTCGCCAACCTCGGCACATTAATGTCTTTTTTGGGTGACATCCACAAGGCTTATGGGGCGATAATTTGCTGGGTTAAGTGGTGAACCCTTTTTATAGAAGGAGATGATTTCGGCCCGGCCCACGTAGAGGGCAACTCCTTGCCTTGTAGGATAGCATTAAATAGTCACCAGAGGTAGGGAGCCCAGACTGTGGGTTCGGAGCAAAATAGATCCCCAGGGATCTTATCCAGCCCCGGTGCTTTAGCTGGGAGGAGCTTACCCAGTGCCTCTGTGATCTCCTTCCTTGTGCAAAGTGGGACGTCTAGATTTAAAGGCTCGACATCTGGGGTGGATGTTTCTACCCTACCTTCATCTTCTGATGACCTAGAGTATAAAGATTTAAAATGGGCTCTCCAGGCTTCTTCCCCCACGTTTGGTGCTATGGCCTGTTGACCTTCGGTTTTCCCTGTCTTAACTAGATTCCAGAAGGCTCTCATGTCATGGATATCCAGTGCTACTTTTATTGCTTCCCAATTATCGCTTTCCCAGTTATTTTTGGCTCCGGCTACAGCTTTTCTATACTGATCGCTGGCTTCCTTGATCCGTGGTCTATCATTTGTTCTGATGGAAATTAGGAGGTCATGCTTGGCTGCCTTACAGTGTGGGTTACACCAAGAGTGCCTTGGTTTGGATTTCGGCCTTGTCCTGTTGCTAGTATAGGAAAATTGGGCCAGGGCAGAAAGCGGGTCCTGGTGGTTGAAGTGCTGCTGGACACGGATAGTTGGAACGCAACTTCTAATAAGGGGACAATTTGTTGGTATAGAGAGGCAATTTTATCCGATGCTTGAGTGAGTTCCCCCAGCGCACCCTCCTCCCCCCTGCAGCCACTACTAGGTCTGGGTTAGATGTAAGGGATGTGCTAATTTGGTCTTCAGCATGCGGAAGGGATATTTCTAAAACCAGAGCATTGTGGTCACTCTCGTGGCGGGAAATAATATTAAAGTCGAGAACCCTGTGCCATAATCTAACATCTACCAAGATGTAATGTAGGATTGAGGCCTGCCCCGGTCTATTGAAATTAATATTCCCGGGGCTGTCGGATGGGAGTCGACCATTACAGGCCCTCAATGAGTAGCTTAGTGTGAGCGCATTCATTTGTAGGACCAAAGGAGTCCATGCCTGTGTTGGTGGAATATTGGGCTCAGGAATTGTCCAAGCTGAATCCTCCTCACTTGTAATACTAGAGGATATTTCAGGGGACTCGAATTGGCAATTGAAGTCCCCGCCTAGGATGACCCAGCAGTTCTCCGGTATAGTGAGGAGAAATAAGGATAGACAATCGAGCGTATGAGAGGATTGCCCATAGCATACGGGCTGCGAGTAGACATTGATTAGGGCAATCCTTCTAGATTTAGGAAAGGAGAGAAGGAGACACAGAATATCAGGGGAAGAAGTCTCTAATTGTTTGGCCTTACAGCCCAGGTGCACTCCAACCGAGGTGCACGAGCCCCCCGAGGGTCTCCCCCTAGTCCCTTGGACTGCTGGAACATAGTACGACGCATAGTCCTCTCTAAATGTGTCTGCCCTTGACCATGTTTCCTAGAA
The DNA here is from genome assembly GCF_964204655.1 of Triturus cristatus. NCBI lineage: Eukaryota > Metazoa > Chordata > Amphibia > Caudata > Salamandridae > Triturus > Triturus cristatus. The sequence continues at coordinate 1,200,370,672 of NC_140582.1, read as the reverse complement.
CATGCATAGATCGTGTTGGTCTATGAGTGCCCCCCAATCTGGAAGCTCCAGTTTCGTGTTAAGACCTGCTATGTTCCAAGAAAGAATCCACAAGCTTTGTGGTCCTACTATGTTGACCTGGGGAGCCTGTGGGGTGGGGCATGCCTTGGATGGAGCCTAGTATATACAATCGGGTCGTCCCCCTCCCCTGGAGCTACATTTGTTAGCACAGTGATTGTTACTGAGTAGAGTGGTATTGGAATCTGGGCGACCGCCCACATTGGTCTGCTCCTTATCTCTTGCTTGCTTCCCGAATCCGTCCTTTTGTACTGGGTCACCGTGTTTGTTACGGGGCCATTTGGTGGAGGGACCGGTGTGCTTTAGTCAGTCAGCGAAATCTAAAGGACCGAATCTGTTAGTAACAGGGATGTTATGTCAGCAGTATAGAACGAGCCCAGCCTACTTGTGGCCTTGCGCCACCTTGATCACTCAACCCCCATCGATTCGGCATATTTCCCGCATTGTGCGATAATTGCCTCGAGGGATAAAAATATCCCAGGGGCAAAGAAAAGATACCCCTGCGACCCTAAGGTGACCCCAATCTAGGATGTGTTGGACAACCCAGGGTTCCTTAAAATTAATCACTATTCAATCTCCAGCAATGTCTTTTTGCTTCCACCCCAGCCAGCTTACCCTCCGTGCAAATAGAATTTTGCTTCGATCTTGGTTAGGAAGAGGCCTATTGTTGGTTAACCAGTGAATACATTTATTTTTGAGTTCAGAGTGGGAGTCCCCTGAGCCCCTTTCCGCCTCAGGTACTCCGGCTAGCACAATTACATATGGAGTGGAGGCTGGGGGCAGATTGATGCATGCTAGTGCTAATGGGGTTTCCCTGGGTTTTATTTGTGATGGGGTCCTCTTGCGGCCCTCATTTCTGTGGCCAGCTTGTTGTGGATCTAGTGGGCCTAGTGTGGTCGGTGTTAACCTATTTGTGGGCTCAGGAAGAGGGGTGGGGGTGGTCCTCTGCCTGGAGTTGGCTCGATCCTGACTTTGCAGGGCAGTAGGTCTAGGAGTAAAAGAAGCATTCTCGCGCATGTTTGTGTTGGGCCCAACAGGAACAGGCGTGGTGCTGGGACAGGTTTTGTTACCTTGATGGGGTGCAAGGCTGACTATATGGCTAGAGGTCTGACAGGCTCATTCATTTTTAAAATAGAATCAGCTTTACCGACCCACTGGTCCACCAATGATGCTAACTTATCGATACGGGTCGTTAGAGCATCAAGTTCATCTTTTACGACCAAACTATAATGTTCTTTAAGGTCCAACACCAGCTTAGACACCCACTAAGGTTGCTCTAAGGTCATCTGGAGTTGCTCGCCTGCTCCTTGTTCCCACAGAGAACTATTTGGTAGTGGGACTGGTACTTGTTTGTTCCTCTTTGCTCCCTTGCAGGCAGTGGGTTTCTGTTTCCCCCCTTTCTTGTTCTTTCTTCCTCTTCCCAGAGAGATCTTGGGGACATGGCCTGCTCCTGTCTGGGCTCATGTCCTTGGTGGCTCAGGAGCCAATATCGAGGTAGGTGATGAAGATGGAGACAGAGTCCCATTGACAAGTGGAGTGGGGCTTGGGGCTGAGATCGGTGTCAGTGAAAGGCGTCTCTATGTGCGTTCAATTTCATTAGAGACCTCTCCGATTGCCCCCTGTAGCATTTTATCTATTGCAGTGGCTTGAACTGTAGGAAGTGCGGTTTGAGCTTTCTGCCGGGTAGTTGTACCCTTTGCTGTGGGAGTGCGTTTACCCATAGCTATTTATTGAATAGTCCTCAACAGTACATGTGTTCCTTGATGCTTTTAATAAAATTAACGACCAATGAGCGCTTGTGTGTGCACTGACCTCTGAGTTGCTTGCTGATTGCTCACTGACCCACAGCCCATCATCCGTGTGCAGCACTAAGGGGGGTGGCCCAGCCCAGTCTCATCTGGTCTAGGACGGGCGCAGACGAGCCCGCCCTTGGCCCGGGCCTCACCCACGCGCGTCCAGTGCTGCAGGAGGTCAGCAGTGCCTTTCTTGCGCCTCCGGGTGCGATCGCAGCGTCGCGGGTGCAGAGGTTGCTGAGATGTGTAGTCTATGCCGTTGCCCTCATGGCGTGGAGAAAGTGAACCATGCTGTTCCCCTCACGGCGGGAAGAACTGGACAGCCGGACCCCTTGGCGTCACTTGCTGTATTTTCTTCTTCTGTTTCAACAGTAGTTCTACTTGCCCCTGCTCTAATCTCACTTTCTTCTTCTTCACTATCTATAACTTCTGGTTCAACAGCAGTCTCTCGAGACCCAGTAGCTGGAGCCCACTCTACTTGACTTGTGCTGGGCTTTTCATCATCTTCAGCCTGTTCTTCAGAATCTGTTACTCTAGATTCTTCAGCTTCAACCACTTCAACTTCTGGTTCTGGACTTTGTTCTACCAGTTGTGGGTCTTTTTGACTTTCAAGTGGACTTGGGACTCGTCTGGTATGGCTAGCATGAATCCAGTTTGGCAAGCCAGCACACTTCACTTCTGTAGTCGTTACCAGAGTCACCTGATGAGGTTCACTCCATCTTGGTTCTAAACACGATTTTCTTGCGTGTTTCTTCACACAAACCTACTCGCCAGGACTCAGATCATGAGCTTGACTCGGCTGTGTTGTGGTTGCATCTCCTCTCACCTGATGACACACATGACTCACCATATCAGCCAATCCTCTGCAATATTCAAGTACCAGATCATCAGAGATATTTATCAGCTTGTTCACTGGTACTGTCATGTAGTTCCTATATCCCTATATAGGTTCTTTGTGTTAGGATCTCATATGCTATAGTCTTTGGCGGAGGACTGAGTAGATTGGCCACTATCACATATGCTAACTTTTTCGTAGCATATTTTTACCTTACTAGCTCAGAGGCCACACTAGAAACTTCTTGGCAACAAGAAGGGAATAGTTTCCAGCAACCATGCAACATGAAAAAACCCTGATCCCTCAGAATCGTGGAAAAACAAGAGATAACTCAGTTTCTAGTCATGCATGCTTATGTTCTCAGGAGTACACAGAAATAGCAGACTGGCGTTTCAATAAGTATTTATTGAACAGTCTTGTATTTTGTGTAAACGATATGAGCTGTTTCAATCGTTAGGCAGTATGCAAGATATATTATGGATATTACATGAAGCATAAAGAAATAGTATTGCTCTAACATTTCTCAAGGTTCATAAATACTTTCGTATAGATAAAACCATGTTTTAAAAGTATAGATAAAAGTACGAGTGAAATTACAGTTTAAAAGCACAGTTGAAAGTTCAGCACTTCTGAAGTGCTTTTCCTACCCAAATACATTCCTACCCGCACCTGCCCCTGGATCCAAACCTAAGTATAGATGTAGGTGCACGGGAAGGTGTAGGCACTGAATGCTATAGGATAATTTTCTATAGTCTGGGAGAATGAGTTGGCAGCATCGGTCACTGTCAAGCGATTTGTGAACATCATCTATGAAATTCAAGATCGCTGTCTCAGTGCTGCAACCTTTTCTGAAGCCTGATTGGTGAGGGTCTAGGAAGTTGTTGCTTTCCATGTGTTGTGTTAATTGCAGGAGGACACATCTTTCCAAGATTTTTTCTAAAAATGGGAGATTTGCGACTGTCCTGAAGTTGTTGAGATCATTGGGGTCAGAGCCCAGTTTTTTTAGTAGTGGTGTGACTTGACCAAATTTGAGACAGTCTGGCATGACTCCGGTTCTTAGGGAGCTATTTATAATCTTGGTACAGAGCGGGGCTAAGGTGAGATTGAGCTCCTTAGCTAGTTGCGCAGGGATAGGGTCCGAGAAGTGTGACGAGGGTTTGGAACTGGTAATCAATTTAGAAATCTCTGCTTCTGAGATGGGAGCGAAAGATTTCCAGTTGTTGGGGGGGTGCCTGGGCGGGTTGTGGTCTTCTTTACAGGGGGGCGGCTTACATTTGATGGCTGGCGGTTGTTGTCCAAGGAGAGCTCAATCTTATTGATCTTCTCATTAAAGAAATTGGAAAAGTTGTTGTATAGTTCTATGGAGGCCGTCACTGCGGATGGGAGGGGCTTGGAGGTTTGTTGTCTGATGATATTAAAGAGTTCTTTGGGTCTATTTTTGGCATTGTTTAGTGCATCACAGAAGAATGAGGGTTTTTCATTCTTGATGTGTTTTTTATATTCCCTGCGTTCGTTTTTGAGTAGGTCTAGGTGGATTATTGACGGGTTGTTTCCCCAGAGTATTTCTGCAGCTCTTAATTGTCTTCTTTCCAAGTTTAGGTCTGTGTTCAACCAGGATCTTGCAGGAATGGTCCTGGCTTTTTTTAGTTTCAAGGGGGCAATCTGGTTGAGAATGGAGGTCATTGTTACATTGTAGTGCGAGGTGAGTTCAGTTGTCTAAAGTTGCATGCGCTGATGGGAAGGAGTGAGCTTACCCTTTCTTCCAGGTCAGCAGGGGGATCTGTCTTAGATTTCTCACCCAGTGGAGGGATCCCTGTGTACGGTGGTAGGCGGCGGCATGTCTGATTGATGTGGAATAGGATGATATGGTGATCTGACCATTCAACCGGAAGGATGTGGTCAATCGTGATTGTGTCTTCGTGGGCAATGATGGCATCGAGAATTGTACCACTGTTATGAGTTCATTCGGTGCAGTGTTGAGAAAGATTGTTGTTGCGAAGAAGTTCATTCAGGGATTGGATCAGAGAGTTGTTTTCATTGTTCCAATGTAGATTGAGGTCCCCTAGTATTATCTTGTTGGAGTCTTGGAGAGAGCAGTGGGTTATCAGGTCTGAAAGGTGTTCTCCGAATGGAGGGGTGTTGCCTGGAGGATGGTAGAGGAGATGGCAGTCTAGCGTTTTGTTGTCGCTCGTCTTAATGGTGGCGGTTAGATGTTCAAATGAGTTATATTTGAAGGAGTCTGATTCCGTTACGGAAATGTTGCTCTTGTGGATGATTGCAATGCCCTCTTCTCTTGGTAATCGAGCTAGTGATGATTGTTAGGCTTTTGTTTGATCCAGTGGGTGGGTGTTTTGAACGTTTACACTGTCGAGTGTAGGATTGGTCCTCAGGAGAGGTCGGGCTGAGTGTTGTCTTAGTGCTGCGGCGCCATTGCTGCCGTGAGGAGGTGTCAAGTGGGCCTTCTCCCGCCCTCCATTTAGTGACCTGATGAGCCACTCGAGGGCCTCCGCTGCAATCGAAGTGTCAGGTATCAAAGTTTTCATGCCTGCAGGTACTCCTCAAGTTAGAGTTCAACAGATAGAACTGATCACAGTTCCGCTCATAATAGGAGAGTTTAAAGTGTCCAAATACCGCTCCACACGCAGTTGTTAGGAAATACACGTTGGAGGTAAGTATGCTTCATGATCCCCCATCTTAGGGGGACTAGGTGACAGGCCTCCAGGTTATCAGGATCTCAAGGGGCATATTTACAAGGAGGCGATAATAAATTATCGCCGCTTTAGCGGCCGTTTTCGGCCGAAAAGCAGTGATAATTTTATCGCCTAATTAGCAAGGTCACGTTAACGCGTGAAACCTTGCTTTAGCGTGGGGATTCCTAACGCCCAGCTTTGCATCTCTAATGAGATGCAAAGTGGGCGTTCCTGACCTGATATGACAGGAGAAATGTCGCTAAGCGACATTTCTCCTATCATCAAGCCCCACGCTATGAAGCATAGCGGCAGGAAAAGTAGCGATAACCCCTGTTATCCCTACTTTCCTTACGCCTGCTTCAGGACCGACTTAGCCATGATATCCTATGGAAGGTGGTTATCATGGCTAAGTTTGTGAGTCCCTATCAACAAGCTAATGTGAGATTATCGCTGGGTTTCCAGCGATAATCTCACGTTAGGCAGTTAGCGCTAGGATTTTTATCGCTTTTGAGATAAGCGTTGCTAATAGCACGCTATCTCAGCGATAAAAATCCATGCTAGCCGGCGATAATTATCCTAGCGCTGAGTGTGCTTAGCGATAATTATCGCCGGTTGTTGTTGATATGCCCCCAAGTACTCAGCAAAGTAGAGCACAGGTCGAGATAATAATCATAGATCCGCTCACCTTATAGTAGTGTGAAGTGATCAAGTATGACTTCACAAGCATTTGTTGGGGGAAAGGTCGTCGTGGGTAAACAAACTCGAGGAGCCACCACCTTAGGGTGAGGCATCCGGGTTGTTTGAGACTGCACGTTTTTATCCAAGTGTAGCACTAAGTAGATGTGAACAAGGATGACACCATGGTATTGGGCTCAACTGATTAAGCCATATCAATTCATTGTTGAGGACAATACAACCGATTTGTAAGAAAACCTGGGAGCCACCATTTTGGGGTCAGGCATACAGGATAGTATGCCCCGTATATCCAAGTATAGCATTAATCAAAGCACTGAGTAAATGTAAATGTAAATGTCAAGGTACTTATAGAGCGCACTGTCACCAGACGGCCACCTTGCAGTGTCGCCTTTTGCGGTTTCCTGGCGCTGATACTCATACCGCTGTGGAACCCCTCCTGGCTTTCCCTGTGAAGTGTCCACTCCTGGGCACCCCCAGGGTGAAGCCAGGCATCCTTAGCGCTGTTGGGGCCGGTGTGGAGGCTAAGCAAGCTATTGCCCAGAGTTGCAGCGTGGAGCCCGTGATTAGAATAGGCACCGAGGCGAGAATAGACAGGTCCGAGCCCCGCCGAGGCGGGAATCGAACCCTGGTCCCTGGCCAGAACTCTGCTTCAGGGTCTGCCGCTCTAACCATTGAGCCACACTCCTCCTCAGTAGATGTGAGCAAGAATGACACCAAGGTTTAGGGCACTCTGTTACGTAGACAAACAGTGAAGCCTTGTGTCTCCGGTGTCTTCGCTCAGCTGATGAAGCCGTACCTCTTCATTGTAGAGGACGTTACAGCCATTTTGCCTGAAACCGGGCAGCAGACATTTTGGAGTCAGGTACCCAGTATATTTTGTATCCCGTGCTTCGCAGCCACAGTGCACTCTATCAAGTAGGCTAGGGTGACCAGACGTCCCGGTTTCCCCCGGACGGTCCCCGTTTTTTGTGAAATGTCCCCGTGTCCCGACACTTTACTCCAATGGAGTCAAATGTCCCCGTTTTAGAACAGTGTCCGGGTTTAACAAAGAAATGTCCCGGTTTTTTACTGTTCCAGCTGCGCGCATGCTCTGTTTGCACAGCGCATGACGTCACTGAGGTGAGCGCTGTACCAGACAGGGAAATCCTTTGAAGAGAGACATTTTCTCTCGGGATTTCCCTTCTCTTTGTCTACACAGAGCCACCTACGTCATCATGCAGCTGGTTAGAACCACCTGTGACCGGCATGACCCTGATTTTACAGCCTGCAGCAAGATTCTACTGTGACCCTGCTCTGCCTGAAGGCGAGCGAGGGTCGAACAGTCTCAAAGTACAGCAGAATCCAGCAGCAGCTTTGTGACGCCGATGTGACGCCTCCCCAGCCCTACCAGCACCGTCGGGACCCTGCCTTGCATCAGAGCTGCATCATCCAGGAATCCTTGCCCTCCCAGCCTGCAACGTAAGTATTTTAACCCTGAGAGTTTTATATCTTATATGTTCTAAACTAATACTATGCTAATGTGTGTATATGTTTCCACATAAACGTGAGCCCCATTGACAATATCGTTTTTAACGTTGCATTTCTGATTCGGATACACCGCATATATTTTTGTACACTATGTAAGTATAAACCCTCGAGCCAGAAGCAAAGCGAACAGCAAAAAATAACAGAAAAGAAATTCTTTATATAGCGCTTTTGTGGTTTGGAGGCGCTGCAACAAATAGTTTTGGTACTTTGTAATGTTGCTCATTTTTTTTTGTACCCATGCCTATTGATATATGTGAGAAGAAAGGGTGTACTTGCTGAAATACAACTTTTAATATAAGGTATTTACAGAATAGAATTGCTTGCGTTATAGAGTTGCCAGTTCTTTCAACTCATGTTGACTATTTCTTTTTTCACATGGGTGTGTGGTTTGTTACTTTGGGTTATTATGATTTCTTCGTTCATCTCTCATTGTTTAATTGCAACACTGTGGATTTCATTTTTTGTTTTACGATCTTTGGATTTTCTGTGGGACTCTTAGCACTGGCTCTTCTGCCTAAATGACTTTTTCTTATATTTTTGTTGGGACTGACTCTTTTTGGCACTTTTGATTATTTGACGTGGATAACAACACTGCGGAATACTGTAATGCTGCTTGATTGTCAACTGTTATATTTAAACGTGTGCAGCCATCCATAAGTCTAAGTTATTATATTTGACACTTCTTGTGCTTTTCATGTTTTTCTGCTTTTATTTGGAGCTTGTGTTTGACTCAATCTGAGCTTCAGTCCATTATCAGTATTATGTTTGTAGTAGTTGATATCTTTGTTTCTTGTTGGAGGTTTTGCCTATCTCTGATTGTTAGTATGGGTGTCTCTCAGGTATTTTGTTTGTGCCTGTGCTGTTCGCATTTGACCTTTGTTTGGCAGCATAGCCAATAGGTCTCGCCTTTGGGACCATATATGTGTTTAGCCAGAGCTATTGGCTTTGCCAATGTCTGCAAGCTATGTTGTGGAGCATTTTGGCTGCTGTGAAGCATGTTGAAAAGATATAATAAAAAGGTGCTATAAGCATTTTTGTTACCTTCTATATAACCAAGAAGACATTATGTAAAACTGAACAACCATAATAAAAAAAGAATTAATAATATATGCTTGTTTGTCGAGGGGAAAAATCGACAATTGTCTAGTCAAACCTGTTAATACACTGCTCAGCCATTGTCCATTTATCTTTTTGAAGTAGGATGGCAAATGTCAACTAGGTGCATTTCAGAATGCAGTGTCATCCCTTTATTTCATATACAACCATAGAACTGGAAATAAAGTCTACATCAGGCCTTCAAATTAAATCTTAAGGGACTGGCAAATGTCAAAAACAATCTTTCTCCAGACCTCATTCGCATATTCTCTCATGGACAGCTTCCTTTTTGTGTATGAGTTTAGAACAGTTGGTCACTGAAGAGAAATCCAACCGCTGATAACGTGATTTTGCAAGCTGTAAAGAAGGTCGGCCATTTGCCTCCCCCTTCATCTTTAATTCGCTGGACTCCCAGCATGTGCAGTTTGATGCATTTGTATTGGAAATATTCACCCATTTCCAAACTCTTAATATGACATTTAAGAACATTGGCCTGATGGTCCAGTTTGCATTATGTCTGCCAGGAACTAATGCTCCAGTGGAAAGAATTCTTTCCATTATGAATAACACGTGGACTGATGAAAGAAACCAAATGGAACTGGAGACTCTAAAAGCCTTGTTAATCACAAGGGTCAACTTTGAACAAAGATGCAGTGAGTTCCATAATCGGTTAATGCAAGACAATATGGTGCTGCAGCAAATCCATTCTTCAGATAAGTACTGTGCAATGCAACAATAGGCCTTGTACATCAAACAGCATTTTTAGCTGTCTTTCAGTTTGGTCCTACTTTATGGATTTTTACCCTGCGTATATAATTCTTCAATCAAGAATGTCTTTAAATGTGAAAGTTTTTTTTTAAATAAAGCAAACATTATTTATATTTCAGTCAACTGCGCTGAACGTAGGGGGAGTGCTTTATGGGAAGGAGTATTCTACAAACAGCAGTATCTGATTTTGACAATGACAGAATGTGTGTGTGTGTGTGTGTGTGTGTATATATATATATATATATATCCAATCGCAAAAGGTTACCCTAAATGGAAGAGCCACCACAGGTAGTTGTTATTCCAATATTTTAATCACGAAGGCTGCAAACAGGGTGAAGAAAAACGGCATCAAATCTTGCTGCCAGACGCGTTTCAAGTCTTTTGGACCCTTAATCATTGGCATCTCATGTATCACACACCGGCAAATGTGCAACTGATTTTGATGTCTTTTAAGTCCGCCCCAGTGGGCGTGGCCACTTCTGTGGCCTTCTGGTATTTGTAGTTGCATTCTTTAAAATCAAGTGAGTCCGGTTAAGAAATACGTGAATTTACAGTACATTCTATTTGGAATAATTTTGGCGCCGGTTGACGAATCCTTGCGAAATTTGCAAAATAGGTGGGGTGCTCCGCTCCGCTCCTACCCTGAAAGTCTCGGGGGGATTCGTCAAGCGGGGGCGGAGAAAAAAGGGGGGTCCCAAAACGCGTTTTCCCCATGCAATTTTCCATAGGGACCTTTAGTCCAAGGTACAGCCCGAACGGCTGAACAGAATTACTTGAAATTTGGCAGAGAGGTAGTCCTCAGCTCAGGGAAGTGCCTTTTGCAGGTCTGGTGTCAATCTGTTCAGTAGTTCCTGAGAAAATCAAAAGTAAAATCATATATATATGTGGGCGGAGCCTAACCACACATCTCATCCTGAGATCTGATTGGCTGTCAGTACTTCATCCAAGAAGTGTTGGCAGCCATCTTGGGACCAATATACATGATAGCACCTCATTAAAAAGCATTGCAGTTAATAGAAGGTTTTAAGACTTTAGTTACATTATAAATCATTTGTTGATGGTACCATACTCATTTTAGGAATTGTGGTATGTTCTAAGGTGATTTCACCATGTGAAAAAGCCTTCTGCTGGGATATCATGATTGAGAGAAAAATATTTTGTTAGGCTAGTCCATGGATTCACACAACAGAGGATAGGGAGGAGGGGGATGGGGCAGCAAGCTAAATGTTCAGAGAAGGCGGGTATTAGGAACTTTATTGTTTTTAAAACGTGTGTCTGTGCGAACTACTTAAAATATGAACAAGTATGCAGCATAATCTCACTTTTATTCAGGAAGAAGCGGACGTTTGTGACTGTGACTCCGGGCTCACTTGGCAGAAACACCCCCTGACCCTCCACACCCTATCGCAAAATGTAATGCCCGTGAAAAGGGTAGGTGAACACAGTGTTATATAGAACATAGTCCTGAGAGCACGATTGAAAATGAAAACTAAATATAGTGTATGGTATAAACTATGCACCAAAAAGTGTGATATAAGATGAACCGGGCGTGAAATATAATATGCAATACATTGTGCGCAATGACAGATTCATTGGAGAGCGCGAGATAGCACAGGCACTAGCGCGTGCTATGCGATGTGCGCCTTGGAGTGTAATATGCACAGGGCAGTGTTGTGTAACCTAACTAGTCTCTAAAGTTGTAATATGTGCTGGGGAGTGTAACGTTGCATATGCACTGTGACAAAGATATGGATCCCAGATTGTAATATGTATGGCATAGCACTGTGCGTTATAACATAGGCATCGAGGAAGGCACGTTAGATGGGGCAATATAACCCGTGCGAAGACAAGTGTGGCATGACATATTCACGGGGTGGTGTTACAGTGCACATGGGCTAGAGAGTGTCATAGCATATGCACTAGCTGGTGGAATACAACACAGAGGTGTGTGGCACTCGGCAGGCAATGGTGGGTGTAACACAGCATTGGGCTCTGCCAGGAGCGCGCTGTGACTCTCAAGTGATGTTCGTCCCCTTTCCAGAGAGTAAAATAAAAAGTATTACACATCCGGCAGTGGATGTGTGTTTTATTAACCGTGAGGGGGGTTTCTTACATAGTGTTGGTCAAATTTTTGTCGAATCCCCTTTGAATGGCTTGGTGTGCATGTGTATTAAATGTGCCCGTCAATAGCTACCCATGTTTGTATAAATAAACTACAAGGGTGTCTACCGGGATTAGGCACGGTAGGGCATCAGACATGTCAGAGCTTCACTAGTGGTGTAAATACATTCCACGTGGATTCATTGTATGCATAGTCGCCTTTAAATGAATATCACTCAAATCGTCATGGTGATAGGTACGTACGGTTTGTCCAGCATGTCCTAGGTGTGTCTATAAATATATATATTTTTAAAATTATAATAAACGGTCGCCGGCCCTGGGAATTGGGGTCAAAAAAATATAATTAGGAGACAGGCCCTGGGGGATGGGGTCATCAGGGCCAATGAATTAGAATAAGAAGGGGAACCACACAGCCCCCCTTCTTAGAAAAGTAAAATAAATAAAAGACTGGCATCATGCCAGAGGCCACGCCTCCTCCTTGCAGCACTCTGCAAACGCGCCCCCTGGCGAGTTGTAAGTTGGGGAATTAATTCCTCTTCAATACTGAGGGTCCCTGAGGGCCAACTAGCCCAACAGGCATCTCCAGTATGCGCCAGGGAGCTGCGCTGCAGACAGGTGTTCTGAGGCCAAGCCCCTTTTTACACCTCTCTGCAACGCAGCTCTGTGGCGCTTACTGGAGGTACCTAGTGGTCTAGTTTGACCCTAGGGACCCTTAGGATTCAAGGGGACTTAATCTCTCAACTTAGAACAGCCACAGGGCGCGTTTACACAGTGGTGAAGGGAGGGGACGGGGCCTGAGGTGACGTGTGCAAACACGCACTATGGCACGTTTTAAATTGGGGATATAATTTCCCTTCAATACTGAGGGCCCCTGGGGGCTAACTAGCCCACCAAGTGCTTCCAGTAAGCGCCACTGAGCTGCATTGCAGCGAGGTGGTCCAGGCTGTGGCACTTTTTACACCTCTCTGCAACGCAGCTCTGTGGCACTTACTGGAGGTACCTAGTGGGCTAGTTGGACCCTAGGGACCCTCAGGATTCAAATAAACTTAATCTCCCAACTAAAAACGGACACAGGGCGTGTTTACACAGTGGTAAAGGGAGGGGACGGGGCCTGAGTTAACGTGTGCAAAAACGCCCTGTGACCTGTTTTAAGAGGTAGTTTTAATCCCCCTGCCCTATTATATACTAGGGGCTTACAGAGGAGGTCATGCTAATCACAGGGGGACCCCAACGCATAATGTTCCCTAGTGTATGTAGGTGTTTTCACTGTATTCTAAGTGTCTTTTAACATAGAACTGGCTCTAGGACTGGTTAGTCAGACTCAGTTACCACCAGTATCCGTCTGAAAAAGTTGAGGGTACAGGATGATTTTGCAACAAGGATTCTTTCTGCTCTTCTTTTTGTTCTTTCTGCACGTTATCCTTCTTCCTGCACTTTTCGTCTTTGAGGACTTCTGTTGCTTCTTTCTGCACTTCTTTTTTTTCTTTCTGTGCATTTTTTCTTCTTTCTTCACATGTCGTTTCTCTGTAGGCATAGTTAGAAATTAGCATTTAAAAAACCTTTGAAATTCACAGAAAAAAACCATAGGTTTCAGGCACGTTATAGTTAGGAATTAGCATTTAAAAAACCTCAGAAATTCACTGAAAAAACCATAGGTTTCAAGGGTGTTATAGTTAGCTGGACTTTTCACTTGTACAAAACCATTGAAATTCCCCCGTTATAGTTAGTTCAGCTAACTATAACTCGCGCGCCCGCAATGCACTGCTGATGACGTCACATATTACATCACTCATGACATGGTCAGTGACATCACTCATGACATCACTGATGACTTCACAAATGACATCACTGATGACATCACTGATGACATCATCCTTGTGATAGAGTGGCAGACCTCCTCTCACCCTAATATAACCTTTGATACACACATTCAAAAATAGAAACTAAACTTTTCAAAACAATGGACATACCAATACCAATTACAACAACCTCTTCAGTAATTCTAAGATCCACATACACATCCACTCATTCACCAACAGTCCTATACAGTCACTCATACATGTACTCACTCATCATATGTACTCATACACCTATGCATCCTGTTACACAATGCCACTCATCCATAGAGTTACTCACACACATAGTCACTCATGCTAATAAAGAATCAAACATACATTTACTTGCATATACAGTTATACACACACCACCACACTTACTTCTACGGAAACTTACACATACTTAGTCTTTTAAACAATCACTTATAGAAACACATACTTATTCATACAGGAACTCTTTCAATCTCTCACTCGCACATATACTCACTTATATACACCAATAGTCACATATACTAGTTTAAAACATATGTAGTTACTCATAAAGACACTATTGAGACAGTCATTCACTCACTAACACACCCACACACACACTCATCCACCCATACAGTCCTGCACACATGCTGTCTTCAACACATACAAACAGTGAGTCACTCATTCATGCACCTATGCACTACGTAATACCCCCCACCGAACCATGCAGACACTCAGACTGATACTCAAAAAACCAACTAATAATCTATATAGACACCCATGTAGCTACTCACCAACCCATGCAGCCAATTATACAAAAAGGGAGAGACTGATAAAGATATTTACATATTTAAACATTACTCACTAAGCCATGTATTCACTATGATACACTTAATCAGTCAGTTACACAATCAATTTTTCAAAAACAAATCATCCATTTAGACACTTATATACCCATTTATTCTTCCATCGACCTTGAGATATACATATATAAAACATATTTAATTTTCGGAAAAACAGACATTCACTGGATGATGTCATCAGTGATGTCATGAGTGATGTCACTGACCATGTCATGAGTGATGTAATATGTGACGTCATCAGCAGTGCATTGCAGGCGCGCGAGTTATAGTTAGCTGAACTAACTATAACGGGGGAATTTCAATGGTTTTGTACAAGTGAAAAGTCCAGCTAACTATAACACCCCTGAAACCTATGGTTTTTTCAGTGAATTTCTGAGGTTTTTTAAATGCTAATTCCTAACTATAACGTGCCTGAAACCTATGGTTTTTTCAGTGAATTTCTGAGGTTTTTTAAATGCTAATTCCTAACTATAACGTGCCTGAAACCTATGGTTTTTTCTGTGAATATATATATATATATAATTATAGCAAACTCGCTAGCGATGCACTCATTCACTTCCTCGTGGCAAAAACAAGAGCACAAACTCCTCTTCGATTATGCAATTTTCTTTATTGTTCAGTTAACAATCACAATATATATACTTATCTAATAAGAAAACAAACTTGGAATTTGGTCTCCAACTAAAGCAACTGTTGAGGCAAAGTCTGTTTAAATCGAATTAATGGTTACTGCCGATAAAAGACCTCTGATTTGTCATCTGTAATGCTTCATCTCGGACTTGAAGGGAGCTGTCGTAGTCCCTTTTCTATGTTTATCACAGCTGTCAAATAGTCCTACTTTTATGTCGATGGTTACTGCAAACCTTAGTCCTACTTCTATGTCTATGACCTGTCCTCGTTTTTTGTTTTGAGAATCTGGTCACCCTAAAGTAGGCATACAGTGGCTCCTTAAGATTTCGGTGTCTGCGCTTTCTGATTCCGTTTGGCTGCTTAATCCATACCTCTCCATTATAGAGGATGTTGCAGCCATTTTGTTGGAGCCTGGGGAGCCTCCATTTCGGGTCAGGCACCCAGGATGTTGAGACCCGTGCTTCGTCGCCACCGCGGGCCGCGCGTCATGTGTAGCTGCCCCGGGGATCTGGTGCATTGACCCTTGTCTCTAAACTTTCGGTCACTCACTGGTGATATGTTTCGCTCGGCTGTTAGCAAGTGAATAGGAGTAACGTGTAAGGGGGGCGCAGGATCATTCCGTCGATCCTGGGGTCGACACTGGAGCCACTCGAAGTTTTGGAGCCATTTGAAGATCTGTGTGTTCCCTCTCTGCATGAGATAGCGACGGCGCCACCAGGTAACGGCGTTCCTCGTTCTCTCTTGGTGTCCGCTTCACCTTTGACTCCAAGCTGCTCCTTGCCGTGTTTGTCCCTCAATCAACTGCTTTCCGGTGTAAAGATACTCCACACTGGTACTCAGGTTAAGAGTATTTATTAGGAGCAAGCAGGTACATCCACTCGACAGCAAGACTTCTCTCTAACTGCTGTCAAGCTTAGTTCTAGAGCACACAGATGTATCCAGCATCTGTCACCCTAGCAATGGTTACCCTGATAGTTGTGATACCATATCTCCTCTTTTTAAACCAAACAATATAAACTAAATCTATACATTTATAAAAAAAAATATGGGGCAGGTTTATGAGGTTTTGCCGTAGGGAAGCGCAGCAGGCCTTCCTGCTGCGCTTCCCTACTGCAAAAGAAAAGGGCAGGGATGCGCCGTATCTATAAAATGCGGTGCATTCCTGTCCTTTTCCCCTGCGCCGGCGCACAATGGGCTGCCTGCGCCAACGCAGGCACCTCTGCACCATGGTGCAAGGGTGCCTGCGTTGCGGAGATGAATATTTTTGTACAGGAAGGGAAACCTTTCTGTACAAAAATAATCACAAGAGGTTTTTCCTCTTTGTATGGGTGCTGCAGAATGCAGCACACATAGAAAAAGGAAAAACGAGGAGAAATAAAGATATTTCTCCCCGTTGCGCCTCCCTTACGCCTCCCCTGGGGAGGCGGAAGCTTTAGGCGCTGCCTCAGATTTACGATTTCTCGTAAATCTGGGGCAGTGTCAAAAGGCCATGGATGTTGCTGGGAATGCCCCCAGCAACACCCATTGCACGCCCCTTTAACGCAGAACACTGCGTTAAAGGGACTGATATTTATGAGGCAGCATTAAGCCAAAAAAAGTGGCTCAGTGCTGCCTGATACATATCACGCAGGCTACTGCGCCACGGAACGTCACAAAAAGTGACGTTCTGATGGCGCAACGGGCCTCATTAATCTGCCCCTATATTTCTAAAGATATTAGCAGAGAATCAGAATAGTAAATGAAAATGCAAGAATGTAACATGCAAAGATACAATAAGAGACATAGCGGAGCTCTACCCCCTTCCTTACCAAAATAAGGAAATAATTACATGGCATAACTTGTGTATTTCGCCAGTAATATTATCGCTCTACCGGGGTGTGTCATCCACCCAGAGCTACAGGAAGGTTGTACAGTGTTATTAGGAACAACTCTGATAGATGGAGAATGGAAGGTTTTTTGATTAGCAACAGTGGCATCAGTGATTTCATCCCACATCCAACTCATTGAGGAAGAAAATGTCTTTATGTTTTTTATTGTAGATAAGATTGCCACACTCAGACAGCCTGTTGTAATGCCAAACTTTACCATCACTCAACTTAGCAGACTTTGAGTAAGCCATAACTACTTGCAAGGGTGCCGAGTGTTTGCTCTGTCCTTTTTTTACCTTAGAGGCGAGTTTTACCTTGACCCAATCCCCTGCTTTCAGGTTAATGTCACAGGTGTTGTGTGTTTTGTGTGTTTTGTCGAAATGTGCTTTGCAAGTCTCATGCATTTTTCTTAAGTTAGATCTAACTAAAGCAGGTGACCATTTACCACATGTCTTCATGGTGTTCCAATCAACGTTGGGCCATATTATCAAGGAACGGCGATAACATTATCGCCGCTTTAGCGGCAGGAAACTGCCGCCAAAGCAGCAATAATGGGCTTGATAATTTGCCCTTGTGAATTCCCATAGAAGCCCATGTTCTGGTGTGAACATGGGCTTCTATGGGAATTCTATGCGAATATGCATGTTAACATCCTCTTGCTGAAAGGGCGATGGCTTTATCTCCGCTTTTCTGGCTTTTAAAGCCCTTGCTGATATGCCCCTAAGATTTTCCCATGGTCGATCAGAAAGGAGTCTTGTGCCAAGGGTGGGTCTAAGTACCCATTCGGTTTTATCAGCATCCTGACACATTGAACATTGTCTAACAAATTTCTCAGTATCTCTGTCTATACCTGGTCACCAATATTACATTTTGATCCTGGCTTTTAACTTTAGAATACCAAGATGACCTTCATGATTTAATTCCAAGACTTTGGATCGTAGTGTTGGGGGAACAATGATTCTTTCTCCTCTGCAAATGTAACCAGAATTGTCAATAGATAGTTCATTTTGTATTTCCCACATAGCTCTTAATTCTCCTTGACGTTAATTTTTACTGGGCAATCCCAGGGTGATGAAAGATGCTGCTTTACATAAGACTTTGTTGTGTGCATACTCAGTGTCCCATTCTTCCTCGGTGATAGCACTGGTTTTGTCGAATTCTACAGCCACATTGATGTCGTCCCAGTCCGTTTGTTCGGATGTTTCATATGGTAAGGGAGATCTACTCAGGTAGTCCGCCACCTGATTTCTTTTCCCAGGTAGGTATTCAACCTCAAAAGTGAAATCCAAGAGTTTCAAATTCATTTTGGCTATTCTTGGAGTGGCCTTGATTATGCCTTCCGAGATCAACACTTCGAGCAATGGTTTATGGTCCGTACGGAGAATAAATGTAGTGATCCACACAAACTACCTACATTTTCCCATCCACCATACAGTGGCTAGCATTTCTTTCTCTATCACAGAGTATTTTTCCTCGGCTGGAGATAGTGATCGAGAGGCAAAAGCGATGGTCACTTCTTTACCTCTATCATCGACTTGAGATAGTACTGCACCTAGGCCTTTGCCGCTCGATTCGGTGGTGATAATACTGCGTGCAAGATTGACAGAAGCTTGGAGAGGAAAGGCAGAAATAAGATCATTTTTTTTTATAAAATCACTTTCAAGTTCATCATTCCAGAGAAATTCTTGTTTTACTTTAAGTTATTGTCTCATATTATAAGTCTTTGTGGCGAAATTCTGTACGAATTTTGAGTGAAATTCAGCCATGCCAAGGACTGATCTTATTTCATCTTTGGACTTGGGTGCTGGGGCCTTTTTAATAGCATCAATTAGGCTGTTTTTAGGGGCGATACCCTCACCACTTACTTCATGGCCTAGGTATGTGACCGACTTCATCCTAAATTTGCATTTTTTAAGTTCAGCAGTTAACCCTTTTTCAGCTAAAATGTGGAGAACAGTTTTTAGTCTTTCCTCATGTTCGTTTTTGTCTCGACCCATGATTAAGATATCATCCTGGAAGTAGGTTATGCCTTTTAAACCTTTAAATAGTTTGTGCATTAACCTTTGGAACACGGCAGCAGCAGAAGCCAGGCCGAAAGGCATTCTCACAAATCGGTAACATCCAAACTAGGTTATAAAGGCAGTTAGGCTTCTGCTGCTGTCGTGGAACTGGATTTGATGATAGCTGTATGTTAAATCTATGGTCGAAAACCACTTAATGCCTTTGGTTTGTGCTAGTAACTCAGCAGTTCTGGGAAAGGGGAATTTATCTACTATGATATTTTTATTGATATCTCACAAATCAATGCATAGGCGCAATCGGCTGTCCGGTTTGCACGCTACGACCAAGGGAGCGAGCCATTCTGCACTCTCTACAGGCTCTATTATTCCTTTTTTTCCTAATGCATCTAGTTCAGCCATAACACCCTCTCTTATACTAGTGGGTTTTTTTCTGGTTTTGTGACAGACCAGCACAGTGTTGTCTTTGAGTTTAATCTAATGTACAAAACCACACAGTTTTTCCACCTTTCCGGAAAAAAAACACTGGGGAATTGTTTCACAATGTCATTAACTAAGCTTTTATCTGTCTCTTCTAAGAGCATGACCTGGTCATCCATATTTGGATTAAGAATGATCCCTAGTTCTACTTGATCAATCCACCCTAGTACAGAGGGTTCCTTTTCTGCAACATATAACTTGCCCATAGCACTCTGTCTGAAAGATTACTCCCACGTAACCTACCATGGGAATCTTTTCACCAGTGAAGGTTACTGGCTGTATGTCAGGAGGTTTCAGCTTTTGATCAATAACATTAGCAGATTTACTCTCCCAAGTGGCACGTTGAATGATGGTGTATGGTGAACCTGAGTCAGGTACAACCTGCAAATTCACACCCCTATGTTTATTTCACAAATAGGTTTCTTTTTTCCTGTGGCACAAACATTTAAAACAACAATATCAGTATCAGCTATGTCATTTATGCATTGTATACTATCATTACTAGAGGAATTTCCATCTTCAATAAGCTCTTCATTTTTATCCTCAATACATCCTACCACTTTCTTGTTGCCTTTCTGAATCCTCCTTCTGCAAACTTTTGTGAAATGGCCCATAATGCCACAAAAGCTGCATCTGGGTTTCAATGCAGGACACCATTTCTCACTCACTTTGTGTCCTTTGTACCCACATCTGTAACATGTTTGTGGTTTCTCTTCTTGTTCATTTTTAACACTTTTCTTGCTGACTTCTTAATAAGAGCGTTTGTCGAATTTCTTTCCCTCATTTTTGTTAGTGGATACTTTGCTAACTACGGGGCTAAAAACGGCGATAATGGGCTTGATAATATGCTCTATGGAATTCCAATTGAATCCCATGTTATATGTGAAGGACATCTAACCTGAGCTTCAAATGGAATTCCATAGAGCATTTCATCAAGTCCATTATCGCCGTTTTAGCGGCAGTTTTCTGTCGCTAAATGGGCGATAATTTTATCGCCTGTCTTGATAATATGCCCCATATTACCCTCTTCATTGTTCTTAAGTGCAACTTGTGCACACCTTTTTGACATTTCTCCTTTTTTAACTATGGCAATAATCTCATTCAAAGGTGCATGTCCACATACCCACAATTTTTCTTGAATAGCTGAATTATTAGAGTGCATGACAAGTTGGTCCCTAATGAAACTATCATGAAGATTGCCAGAATCACAATTAACAGACAATTTCTTCAAAGCAGAGACATAATCTTCAACAGATTCTGATTTATGTTGTTTTCTTTGAAAAGTTTCATATCTGTTAATTCCCACACACACTGTGGGTTGGAATGAGCATCAAGATCTTCTAAAGCTTCCAAACAGACATTGGAACCCTCACCAGATCTTGCTTTTTTCCATTTGGTAATAGATTCTGGATCCTTCTGGTCCTAAACTGTGTCAAAGAATTTTCTTTTTCCTAGAAAGAGAGAATTTGTCCTCATTCTCTTCTTCTAAAGCAGAAATATAATTAAGAAAGTACTCCTTCCAATCTGACCACTTTAATACAGGTTCACCAGGACGAGTGAGAAATGGGACATGAGTAACTAAACCACAGCCCTGAGTAGCCATGTTAAATACGGTATTGCAGTAAACAACAATTAATTTTGCAATAAACAATTACAGTATACAGCAAGAACAGTGCACAAGATGATTTCTCTATAAAAATAATAATATTGATGCTAGATAAAAATCGATTTGTATATCACAGTAGTCAGGCTGTTGAGAAAAGGATATGTGTATTGAAATAAAAGGATGTGCATATCATCGTAGATTGGTTTTAAGTAAAAGTATCTGTGTGAAGGGATATGCACTAATTACAAGCAGTGTGCATATCACTGCCGAGAAATTAAATTGTAAAATGTAACCATTGACTGGAAAAAAAATCTTACTAAATGCAAGCAGTGTGCATATCACTGTCAGGAAATTAAATTGTAAAATGTAACCATTGACTGGAAAAAAAATAGTACTAAATGCAAGCAGTGTGCATATCACTGTCAGGAAATTAAATTGTAAAATGTTACAATTGACTGGGAAAAATCGTAGTGGACAAGCAGGCTGTTCCGGTCTGTGTTGCTAAGATGCTGGTGGAATTTCAAATTGGCCACCACGCAATGTCACTTTGCGTAACCCCCGTGATGACGCGTGCAACGCTAACGTATGCGTGCAGACTTCCCAGCGTCGATTGGAGTATACGTTACCAGGTGAAGACTCGAAGGGTAGGTGTCACTCAGAATGGGTTCCTGGAATCTTGTTTCTTAGAACGGGAAGCTTGAACACTCGAAGAAGACGGTGACGGCTGGAACGCTGGAGAATGCCGCAGTCGCTCGAAAAATGCGGCAGAAAGTAACTGCTTCAACGGTCACCGCTGGTAGGCAACATTTAATAAGTTACCTTAAAGAAGTAGGAACACTGCTCCGCCTGTTATCGCCAATCTGTCAGCATCGATGGCAATGTCTTTGCACACAGGTACAAGTAGGCAGGAACTGTGGTGGAGCTTGCTAGTGACATTCACGAGTTAAACAGTCTTTCTTGTGAGAATAATCCAGAGGAACCAGGGGGCATATCAGCAACAACCGGCGATAATTATCGCTAAGCGCACTTAGCGCTAGGATAATTATCGCCTGCTAGCATGGATTTTTATCGCTGAGATAGAGTGCTATTAGCAACGCTTATCTCAAAAGCGATAAAAATCCTAGCGCTAACTGCCTAACGTGAGATTATCGCTGAAACTCGACTCTGAGACTTTCTGTGTTATACCTCCTCCCACGAACTGTGAGTGGCATCGTTGAGCTTACTGAACTTTCTTCAGAGTTATGTTAGTTCGTTTTTTTTATTTGTTATTTTAGTTTATTGTTTATTCATTCCTGGGTTAGATGGGATGTAGTGAGCCACCCGACCACCACACTACAGTGTTGCACCATCAACTCCCTGGGCTGGGCAGGGGAGTATAAATAAAGGGCGACGTCAGCGCTCATGACTGACAGCGCGGACCAAGATACTGAGTGGTCATGTGCCATTTACTGTGCCCAGCAAGTGTTAGGCCCTCTTTAGTCGTTACCCCCATTAGCTCATGGCTGACGATGCGTAGTGTGTCATTTACTGTGCCCAGCAAGTGTTAGGTCCTCCTTAGGAGCATATTATCAAGACACAGCGTTAAAATTATCGCCGCTTTAGTGGCAGAAAACTGCAGCTAAAGCGGCGATAATGGGCTTGATAATATGCCCTTGAAAATTACCATAGAAGCCCATGTTCTGGTGTCAACAAGAGCTTCTATTGGAAATCTCTGCGGCATATTATCAAGCCCATTATCACCGCTGTAGCGGCAGTTTTCTGCTGCTAAGGCGGCGATAATTTTAACGTCGTGCTTGATAACACACTCCTTTGTCTTTACCCCCATTAGACGGTCCCGTGCCCAATTACCTGTTACCAGGGCCCCTGGTGTGCCCCATCACACTGTGAATTACAAGCATTAAAAATGCTATAGGTCTCGCCTTTCATTAAGTTAAAGCCATTTGCGTTGCTGTACAATACCATTAGCAAAGCAAATGGCTTTAACTTCATCAAAGGCGAGACCTATTGCATTTTCAATGCTTGTTTTTTATTTCTATAGAAATGGAAGGCTCTCAAACACTTCCTCAGATGTTCAAGGACAAGAGTTAAAATAGCAATTCACCTTATTCTCTTTCGTTTGCATAGTATAATGGGTGAACTGCTGTTTCATTTATCTCAACTAACAGTTTAAATGCTAGGGTCTCAATGGCATTGAGTCAACGGTGCTGCCACCTATAGGTGATTATAAATCTTTGAGTTTGACGATGATAATAATTGATTTTTCATTTGTTGGATAATGAGTAAAACTAAGGGTTTCAAAAATTGCACCTTTCTAAAGCTGTTACAATAGCAGCACATACATGCTGTTAAAAAGTTAACAGTGCTACCCTCACTATACGTTCATTGACCAGCAGCACAACCCCAAAACAAGAATGGTTGCTGAAGTAATGCTAGCACACCGCTGATGACCAGTAAAGACTCTCATTTTGTGACGGTGATCTGGAATTTTAATACTGATTGGAATGAAAGTCTCGCTTTCTGAACAGTAGTACAGCAGGAAGGTGAGCTTACTGAATCGACAGTCTTGTCCCCTCCCCATTGTAATGCAGCCCATCATGCATTGCGCCCCCTCCTCGTGTTGATTTGCATATTAACAGACAGAGAGAAAGGTTGAAACTCTGCCTGGGAAGGCTTGAGTTATGCAGACTCGACGTTTGGATAACGTTGCTTATTTAAAATGGTATTTAAATGCACTCGCTTCATATCTTGAATTCAATCTTCCAATATGTAATTGTGCGTCTTTCTTAGGGGCATTTTATCAAGAAACGGCATTAAAATTATCGCCGCTTTAGCGACTGCCGCTAAAGTGGCGATAATGGGCTTGATAATATGCCGCAGAGAATTCCCATAGTAGCCAATGTTCTAATGTCAACATGGGCTTCTATTGGAATTCTCTGCGGCATATTATCAAGCCCATTATCGCCGTTTTAGCGGCAGATAATTTTAACGCCGTGCTTGATAATATGCCCCTAAGTATTTAATGGTTCATTTTCCACGATGCATTGTTATCTCGTGTGTGTCCCAGATCTCTTCGTTCGAAGGGTTACATGAAACAAGCGCGGTACCGCAAAGGCAGACGCGTGTTTACTTTTGTATCCCGCTTTCCCTTTAAGTGAAAGCGCGATGCGAAAATAAACACGCGGTTGACTTTGCCAAAGCTGAGTGAGAAGAAAAAAGTGCGTGGGGACTAATGAAGGAGAGAGTGTCACGCCGCCGGTAAAAGATCGAATCCCGGTGGGCGGTCTTCCTGTGCACATGCATTGTGTTCAATCCCTTGGCGCTTTCAGTAGCTGTTGATTCAAGTTTCATACCTGAACGCTTTCCCTGAAAGGCCACCCTGGATTTACCTGCAGGTCAGGGCCTGTTGGACAGATAATGTAAGGCAATGATCTCACACAAGTAATACGCAGAGGGCAGAGCATCAAGTTGTTGGCTGATACCATTCACTTGGATCTGGGTTGAAAAGGCCCTTTAAACCCACTGGTCCTTCTCACTTGTATTGATGGCAAACAGATTGCATTTTACTGTATTTTTGTCGCTTTACTTATTGCCAACAGTGGGGTAAGATTCCAGGCTTGTGGGAGCAAGGTCAAATAGAGATATCATTGAATATGGTAATAGCAACTATTTATTGAATTCAAAGGCAGGACTTATTCTATCTATTTTTATCATGCTAAAAAGAGAAGTAAATATTGAAGACATTTTTAGCAGTGCTTTAAATAGGTAGGTGCTGTCCGGTGCTCGGTACCTGCACTTCCTTAATTTGAAAGGTACCTGCACGTCTCAGCGCTGCTGCAATACCTTTAATAGGAGCGACCTTGCACTCCACAAGAGCAAACAGGTACCCTAAATAGTGAGGGGCAGATTTACTACTTCTGGCACATCTCTGCTAATCAGCAGGGATGCGCCAGAAGAGTTGCAACGCATCTGCCCATCCGTGCGCCACCACTGATGCACCGCATTTACAATGCGGCGCACCATGGCGCACGGATGGGCAAATGCGTGTCGCATTCCCCCCGCGGAAAGGTGGTGCATTGGTGGAGTTGCGTCGCAAGCGCGATGCAGCTCCAGCAAGGCTCGGGGTGCCCCTATCCCTAACATGCTGTGTCAATCCTTACGCCTGCTTCAAGCAGGCGCAGGGTTTTGATGCAGCATGGCCGTAAAAGTGACTGAGTGAAATCTTGCAGATTTCATGCAGCCAGTTTTCGGGGGCATTCCTGTGCCGGAACGCCCCCCCTGTGCAGGAACGCCCACATGTGGCGCAGGGCTTTACAACGTGATGCATCTCCCTAGATGCGTCACATTGTAAAAAGCCCGCAGCATGGCGCTGGCTTTGCGCCGCCACTGCGTCAAAAAAGTGACGCAACGGCGGCGCAAATATGGCGTAAGGGGCTTGTAAATTTGCCCCTGAGTATCTCCGCTTCTAAAATTCTATTTAAAGCGCTGGTTTATAACTTAAAAAGCTGAATGGTGGTACTCTTACTAAAGAGGGTAGATTAAAATTAAGAACAGATTGTATATGGCTCGACAAACATTTCCCGTCTATCACTAAAAAATGTTGCCATGTATTGTTCTGGCTCCCCCCCCCAACACATACAAAAATTGCTGCAGAATACAGGAGGGCTGTTGCTATTTCTACTCCTCTCTGTCCCGATTACAACAGACATATCTTGCCATTATGTCTACGAACCTACGAAAAGCTGACTCACACGTTTGCCCCTCACTGTTCAGAGAATCAAGAAGCAGGGCTGATATCTGTGACTTTCACTGCAGTGCAGGAGCTTGTGGCTGAATCATTGGCAAGGTCTTAGTGTATGTGATTGGCTTCCTTTGTTTCTCCTGCCCTGTTGTGCGTCATGGGAGGAATCGGGGATTGGTCAACGAACATTAAAAATCACCCGGGGTTCCTGGACCTGCGTTCCTTTGAGTGTTGCTGCGCTTAGGTGACACCCAAGCAAAGACTCCCACTGCTAGTCTCAATGACCAGGACGGACAGACGTCACTCTAGGCAGCCACAGGAGTAGGGAGGAGCCGAGTCCCAGTGTCGCGCTCTCACCCTTTGTCACACCTCTCCTGTTTGGTTGGGCGTGTGACAGCATTTCACGCATGCGCACCGACCAGCATGCATTTATTTTTATTCCTATAGAAATGGAAGGCTCTCAAACACTTCCTAAGATGTTCGAGGACAAGACTTAAAATAGTAATTCACCTTATTCTCTTTCGTGGAAATAGTGTAATGGGTGAACTGCTGTTTCATTTACCTCAACTAACAGTTTAAATGCTTGGGTCTCATTGGCATTCTTTAGCCGCTGGCGAGAAATAAGCAGACATGCTCATCTGAGTCAATGGTGCTGCCACCTAGGGGCACTTATAAATCTTTGAGCTTGACGATGATAATAGTTGATTTCTTATTTGTTGGACAAGGAGTAGAACTAAGGGTTTGAAAAATTACACCTTACTAAAGCAATAGTGGCATGTATGTTTTGTTAAGGTGTTAACAGAGCTGCCCTCACTATACATTCATTGAACAGCAGCACAACACCCCAAGATAAAGGTGGTTGTAGAAGTAATGCTAGCGCATTGCTGATGACCAGTAAAACCCTAATTTTTTATGGTGATCTGGAATTTTAATATTGATTGGAACAAAAGTTTTGCTTTCTGAATAGTATTACAGGCAGAAAGTGAGCTTACTGAATCGACAGTCTTGTCCCCTCCCCATTGTAATGCAACCCATCATGCATTGCGCCTCCTTCTCGTGTTGATTTGCAAATTAACAGACAGAGAGAGAGGTTGGGGCATATCAGCAAGGGCTTTAAAAACCAAAGAAATGCAGATAAAGCTATCGCCCTATTAACAAGAGGGTGCTAACATGCATATTCGCATGTAAGCACCCTTTTTCCCTACGCCTCCCTTTGCATCTCTAATGAGATACAAAGTGGGCGTTCCTCCCCAGAATAACGGGAGAAATGTCGCTAACCGACATTTCTCCTATTAACAAACCTCCCGCTAACTGGCATGGCGATAAGAAAAGTAGTGCTAACCGCGCTTATCGCTACTTTTCTTACGCCGCTTTCAATCTGACTTAGTCATTATATCCAATGGAAGGTGGATATAATGGGTAAGTCTGCCCTGTCCTATCACCAACGTATCGCCAATCGTTGTGCGATCATTGTTGGATTTCCAGCGATAATCGCACAATATGTAGCTATCGCTGGTATTTCAATCGCTTTTGAGATAAGCATTGCTGATAGCGTGCTATTTCAGCGATAGAAACCAGCGATAGCCGGCGATAATTATCCTAGCGCTAAATGTGCTTAGCGATAAATATCGCCGGTTGTTGATGATATGCCCCTTTGAAACTCTGCCCGGGAAGGCTTGAGTTTTGCAGACTCGGCGTTTGGATAACGTTGTTTGTTTAAAATGGTATTTAAATGCTCTCGCTTCAAATCTTGAATTCAATCTTCCAATATGTAATTGTGCGCCTTTCTAAGTATTTAATGGTTCATTTTCCACGATGCATTTGTATCTCGTATGTGTGTCCCAGATCTATTTGTTTGAGGACTGTGGAGATGTCGCAAGGAACTGAGTGAAGGGTGCGAAGGAGTAATTCTAAGGGGCACCCGTCTGGTGATACCTGCCAGGCTCTGGAGAAGAATAGTGAACCTGGCCCACCAAGGTCACCAAGGGGTCGAGAAAACAAAAGATCAAAGGTATGGTTCCCGGGCGTGGATCACATGGTGGAAGAAAAGGTCCGTGGTTGCCACGCCTTCCTAATAATGGGGGCTGAACCGCCGGTGTCTCCTGTCATCACTGAGGGACCGAGCCACACGCCATGGGCCAATGTGAGCATGGATTTTGGAAACTTTAACTGAAGGGAGGCATACCGTGGTCATGGTGGACAGTCATTCAAAATTCCCAGTAGTAGAAGTGGTAACATCGACAGCGTTCGACAGCATGAAACCAGTGATGGAAAATCATTTGCACTCCTCAGGATGCCGGGGGAGATCCACACAGACAATGGACCGCCTTTTCAGGGACACCGCAACGGCCTCAAGCCAACGGGGATGTTGAGAGATTCATGAGGACTCTGAACAAAGCATTAAGGATTGGAGTGGACCAGGCAGAGGACCTGGAAGGATGCTTACATCGGTTCCTATGGGCCTATCGCCAGACTCCGCACTGCACCACCCGTTGCACCACCAGCGACCTACTCATGAAGCGTGCCGTTAGAGACGTGCTCCCTACCAGTGACAGATGGTCCCCAGCTGTTTTGGATCTGGTGCGAACCCAGGCTCAGTGACAACAGAACAATGACATGGCCAGTCAGCGAAGGAGAGCCAGACCATCGGAAATATGCAGGGGTGACTACGTGGTTGTCAAAGATAGACATCCTGGGTCCAAGTTTCGGACACCTTACGAGCGAAAACTGTGGGAAGGGGTCCAGATAAAAGGATCCATGGTCACTGCGAGAAGAGGCACTCACCAAATAGTGCAGAATGCTTCCTGGTTCAAGAAAGCCGGTGTACCAGCTGTGGTCACGGAGGAGCAGGAGGCCGGAATCTCGGATGGAGCTGGGCGTTAACCGCTAGAAGCAACGGAGGTTCCGGAGACACCACCCACGGTGAAATTTGAGGAAAACCCCAATGACCCAGGCCTGTGCGTACCCGAAGAAGACAGCACCAGAGCTGAGGAAACCTGCACTCCCAGAGGAGGTCAGCGGTACTGGCTGAGAGATAACCCAAAGCCCAGCACTCGACTCTGAGACTTTCTGTGTTAAACCTCCTCTCACGAACTGTGAGCCGCATCATTGAGCTTACTGAACTTTCTTCAAGGTTATTGTTAGACCTTGCACCTTGGCGTGGGTCTCCCTTCCATTTTTCGCTGTTGCCTTGTATGTTTTTGCGGGTGTTAGTTGCTCAGGGCACTGTGCCACTGCTGTCCAGTGCCACAGTGCAAGTGCTCCCAATTGTAAGTGAATGTATGATTTGTGATTCCATGATTGGTTGGTTTGGTTTACTTGTCAGACCCTAGTACAGTGCACCAGGAGTGCCCAGGGCTTGTAAATCCAAATGCTGCTGGTGGGCTTGCAGCACTGGTTGTGCCACCCACAGAAGCAGCCTGTAAAAATGTGTCTAAGGTCTGCCATTGCAGAGCCTGCATGCAGTCTGGTACTGTCATGCTGACTGGGCAAATGCACCCACATGCCAGTCCCTAAACCTTCCCATTTCTTCATATCAGACACCCCTATGGTAGGCCCAAGGGCAGGGTGCATTGTAAGGATAAGGTAGGACATGCCCTGGTGTGTGTGGCATGTTCTAATAGTGAATTGCAGCCAATTTCGTTTTTCAATATTGCAAGGCTTCCTGTTCTCCATAGGCCAGAATGGGCAGATTGGTTATTACATTGTGTAATCTTAACTGACTCAGGGAACATGGTAGAAATTCGAATTTAGTATGCCTGAGCTCAGAATGATAAAATACATCTTTAAGTGAATTTGGTTTTAACATTCTGTGTTTGAAAATACCACTTTTAGAAAGTAGGTATTTTATTGTCTAACCATGCAAACCTGCCTCTGCTAGGCTGTGTATTCCCTGTCTGGAGTTTGAGTGACAGGGCTGGGGAATTCCAAGGAGACAGGGTGAGGTGTCCCAGTGGTGAATAGAGAGATCTGCATTTAGATGGGTGGGAGGAGTTGCACCTGGGACCTGAATAGGGCTGTGCCTTCCCTCCACAATGCTGGCTCCACCTCCTGTCGTGCGTCTGATGTCTCTGCCCTGCACTCTGAAAGGGAAGAAGGAGTCAGGTAAACATAGTGCTTCAGGACAGACCAGAACCGGTTTGAACAAGGCACAGCCCTGACATCAGAGGACAAAGGATTTTTGAGTATAAATATTGGGACCCTGATCCCAAGAATTTAGATCACTTTGGGAAACAAGAAGAAACTCTGATGAGGAGAGGAACCAAGAAGAAACTGAGGAGAGACTATCCCTGAAACTGGGGGAGTGGCCTGCAGGTGTTGCCTACTGCCAAAGAGAGGAGAAAGGAACTTTGGGGCATATTATCAAGGCAGGCGATAAAATTATTGCCGCTTTAGCAGCAGAAAACTACCGCTAAAACGGCGATAATGGGCTTGATAATATGCTCTATGGAATTCCAATTGAAGCCCATGTTAGATGTGAAGGACATCTAACATGGGCTTCAATTGGAATTCCATAGAGCATATTATCAAGCCCATTATCGCCGTTTTAAGCGGCAATAATTTTATAGCCTGACTTGATAATATACCCCTTTGTGTGTACTTTTGCTCAACTTGTGAAGGATCTCCAAGGGCTTGGAAAAGAGCTTTCCTCCTGCTGAAGTCTCAGGAACAACAAACTTCGCCCCCAGTTCCCCAGAGTTCTTTGGAAGTGCCTGCTGCTGTTGTTGGGCATTCTGAGGGACTGCGTGTCGCAAGGAGCTGGAAGCGCAACTCAAGAAGGAGAAGCGTGCCGCCGTCGGAGCTGTTGTCGTCGCATCGCGTAAAGTGTGTTGCCGCCGCAGCTGTCGCATCGAGCGTAAGCGTCTCACATCATCCAGGAAGTGTCTCGCAACGCCGAAGAAGCGTGTCGTCATCGCAGCCATCTTAGCTGACGCATTGCACCGCATCAAAAGAAGAGTCTCGCATCGAGGAAGAAGCGTGTCGCCATCGCAACTATCGTAGTTGTCTCATTGCACCGCATCAAGAAAAGCGCCTCGCATCCACGGAGAAGCGTGCCGCCGTCGGAGCTGTTGTCGTCGCATCGCGTAAATGGGTGTCGCCACTGCAGCATCGTATCGATCGGAAGCGCCTCGCAACGTCGGAGAAGAGTGCCTCTGCCAAGGCTGCTGTCGTCGCATCGCATAAAGGGTGTCGCCGTTGCAGCTGACGCATCGAGTCGAGTCTTCTCGCAACATCGGAGAAGCGTATCGCATCTTTATTTCTTTGCAGCAAAATCTTCAACGCATCAACATCGTTGTAACACTTTCGTTGCCCTGCGTGTTGCATCTAAAAGGTACATTGACTGAAAGTGTCGCATTTAAGAACTGAAGAGAACTAAGCAAAATTCTATCATCTAAAGTAACAGTATTGTGTATTTTTGTCGTTTAATGGTCTTGTGGTAAATCTATATAAAGAATGCTTATTTTTGATATAAAACCTGTGTGGTGTCCATCTGTAGTGTTGTCACTTGGTTACTGTATGTGTTCACAAATGCTTTACACACTTCCTCTGAGATAAGCCTGTCTGCTCATGCCAAGCTACCAGGGGGGTGAGCAGGGGTTATTTTAGGAGTGTACCCCCTTACCCTGACTAGAGGCGAGGGTCCCTATTTGTCACAAGTGCATACCTGTGCCAACTAGAGACCCCCAAGTCTAACAGTTATTATGTTAGTTTGTTTTTTTATTTGTTATTTTAGTTTATTGTTTAAACATTCCTGGGTTAGATGGGATGTAGTGAGCCACCCGACCACCACACTACAATGTTGCACCGTCAACTCCCTGGGCTGGGCTCGGGCCGGGGAGTATAAATAAAGGGCGACGTCAGCGCTCATGGCTGACGGCGCGGACCAAGATACTGAGTGGTCTTGTGTCATTTACTGTGCCCAGCAAGTGTTAGGCCCTCATTAGTCGTTAACCCCATTAGCTTATGGCTGACGGTGCGTAGTGTGTCATTTACTGTGCCCAGCAAGTGTTTAGGCCCTCCTTAGTCTTTACCCCCATTAGACGGTCCCGTGACCGATTACTTGTTACCGGGGCCCTTGGTGTGCCCCATCACACCGTAAATTACAAGCATTAAAAATGAAATAGGTCTCGCCTTTCATTAAGTTAAAGCCATATGCGTTGCTATACAATACAATTAGCATAGCAAATGGCTTTAACTTAATCAAAGGCGAGACCTATTGCATTTTCAATGCTTGTTTTTTATTCCTATAGAAATGGAAGGCTCTCCAACACTTCCTCACATGTTCGAGGACAAGAGTTAAAATAGCAATTCACCTTATTTTCTTTCATGGGCATAGTATAATGGGTGAACTGCTGTTTCATTTACCACAAATAACAGTTTAAATGCTAGGGTCTCAGTGGCATTCTATAGCCGCAGGCAAGAATTAAGCAGACATGCTAATGTTAATCGATTATACATCTTTGAGTTTGCCAATAGTTGATTTCTTATTTATTTATTGGACCATAAACGGAGATAAAAGTTTCAAAAATTGCATATTCCTAAAGCTATCGCAATAGCGGCGCATACATGTTGTTAAGGTGTTAAGAAAGCTACACTCACTATATCTTCATAGAACAGAAGTGCAATCTCCCAAAACAACCATGGCTGCTTGAGTAGTGAGTGCATCGTTAATGACCAGTAAAGAACCCTCATTTTGTTACGGTGATCTGGGATGGTAATACTGATTGGAACGAAAGTCTTGCTTTCTGAACAGTATCACAGCAGAAAAGTGAGCTTACTGAATCGACAGTCTTGTCCCCTCCCCATTGTAATGCAGCCCATCATGCATTGCGCCCCCTCCTCGTGTTGATTTGCATATTAACAGACAGAGAGAAAGGTTGAAACTCTGCCCGGGAAGGCTTGGGTTTTGCAGACTCGGCGTTGTTTATTTTAAATGGTATTTAAATGCACTCGCTTCAAATCTTGAATTCAATCTTCCAATATGTAATTGTGCGTCTTTCTAAGTATTTAATGGTTCATTTTCCACGATGCATTTTTATCTCGTGTGTGTCCCAGATCTATTCGTTCGAAGGGTTACATGAAACAAGCGCGGTACCGCAAAGGCAGACGCGTGTTTACTTTTGCATCCCGCTTTCATATTAAGTGAAAGCGCGATGCGAAAATAAACACGAGGCTGACTTTGCCAAAGCTGAGTGAGAAGAAAAAAGTGCGTGGGGACTAATGAAGGAGAGAGCGTCATGCCGCCGGTAAAAGGTCAAATCCCGGCAGGCAGTCTTCCAGTGCACATACGGTGGGGCAGATTTACAAGCCCTGTGCGCCACTTTTGCGCCGCCATTGCGTCACTTTTGTGACGCAGCGGCAGCGCAAAGATAGCGTCATGCTGCGACAGATTTACAACGTGACGCATCTAGGGAGATGCGTCACGTTGTAGAGCCCTGCGCCTCATTAAACCTGCGTCAGGTTTAATGTATGCAGGGTGGGCGTTACGTCGCAAAAAGCCTCGGAAAAGTGACGCAGTGAAATCTACAAGATTTCACGCAGTCACTTTTCTGACGCTGGTGCGTCAAATCCTTACGCCTGCTTCAAGCAGACGTAAGGCCTGAGGCACCATGTTAGGGGTAGGCCAGGTTGGAACAGTGCTGGAGTTGCGTCGCGCTTGCGACACAACTTCAACACTGCGCCAACCTTACGCCGGCAGATGCGTCACGCATCTGCTTGTCCTTGCGGCACGATGCACCGCATTGTAAATGCAGCGCATCTGTGGTGGCGCAAGGGCAAACTCGCGTGACTCATCTTCCCTGACGCATCCCTGCTGATTTGCAGGGATGCGCCAGGGAACATAAATCTGCCCCATTGTGTTCAATCCCTTGGCACTTTCAGTAGCTGTTGATTCAAGTTTCATACATGAACGCTTTCCCTGAAAGGCCACCCTGGATTTACCTCCAGGTCAGTGCCTGTTGGACAGATAATGTAAGGCAATGATCTCACACAAGTAATACGCAGAGGGCAGAGCATCAAGTTGTTGGCTGATACCATTCACTTGGATCTGGGTTGAAAAGGCCCTTTAAACCCACTGGTCCTTCTCACTTGTATTGATGGCAAACAGATTGCATTTTACTGTATTTTGTCACTTTACTTACGGCCAACAGTGGGGTAAGAATCCAGGCATGTGGGAGCAAGGTCAAATAGAGATATCAGTGAATATGGTAATAGCAACTATTTATTGAATTCAAAGGCAGGACTTATTCTATCTATTTTTATCATGCTAAAAACAGAACTAAATATTGAATATATTTTTAGCAGTGCTTTAAATAGGTAGGTGCTGTCCGGTGCTCGGTACCTGCACTTCCTTATTTGAAAGGTACCTGCACTTCTCAGCGCTGCTGCAATACCTTTAATGGGAGAGAAACGGCACTCCACAAGAGCAAACAGGTACTCTAAATAGTATCTCCGCTTCTATAATTCTATATAAAGCGCTGGTTTATAACATAAAAAGCTGAATGGTGGTACTCTTACTAAAGAGGGTAGATTAAAAATGAGAACAGATTGTATATGGCTCGACACACATTTCCCGTCTATCATTAAAAAATGTTGTCATGTATTGTTCTGTCCCGTTCCCCAACACGTACAAAAAGCGCTGCAGAATACAGGAGGGCTATTGCTATTTCTACTCCTCTCCGTCCCGATTACAACAGACATATCTCGCCATTATGTCTACGAACCTACAAAAAGCTGACTCACACGTTTGCCCCCTCACTGTTCAGAGAATCAAGAAGCAGGGCTGATATCTGTGACTTTCACTGCAGTGCAGGAGCTTGTGGCTGAATCATTGGCAAGGTCTTAGTGTATGTGATTCTCTTCCTTTGTTTCCCCGGCCCTGTTGTGCGTCATGGGAGGAATCGGGGATTGGTCAACGAACATTAAAAATCACCCGGGGTTCCTGGACCTGTGTTCCTTTGAGTGTTGCTGCACTTAGGTGACACCCAAGCAAAGACTCCCACTGCTAGTCTCAATGACCAGGATGGACAGACGTCACTCTAGGCAGCCACAGGAGTAGGGAGGAGCCGAGTCCTAGTGTCGCGCTCTCAAGTACGCACCCTTTGTCACGCCTCTACTATTTGGGTGGGCGTGTGAGAGCATTTCACACATGCGCACTGACCGGCAAGCATTTTTTGGGTCTAGCCTACGCAGTGCGCATGCGCTGCTTAGGAAAAATACCTTTTGGAATCGATTCGGTTTTTGCCCTAAAAACGTGCACGTGTTGCATTGCTTTCAATGGCAACGCGTGCACGTTTGGCGATTCCCTTGCGGGAACGAGCGTTGACAGATGGTTCCTGCTCGCTCCCGCAAGGGAAACAGGCACAGGCCGCCTCCTCTCTCCCCTCCCCCTTCTGCCTCCTCCTCTTCTCGTCAGCGCGAGGCGCGCCCGCTTGTGTTAAAACTAGTGATCTTTTCTAGATAGTAAATGCACCTCGTGGCAGTGCGTGTTATGATCAGTGCCAAGCTGCAGTGCGTTGACAGGCACCCCTCCTCTCTGTTAAGGGTTATGGCCGGGCAGTATTCCATCTACACACCTTGTGACTGTGTTTTGTTTTACACTAGTGATTTTTGGTAGGAGAAGTCCACCCGCTGTCTGTGTGCTGTGGTCATTTCCCAGCTGTGGTGAGATGGGGTCTTCCTCTGCTGCAGCCCCACTTTTCCCAATGGTTAGGGAGTGTTGCAGTCACGCGTTGAGATGCTGTCCTTTGTTTTACACTAGTGATCTTTCTGTGCCCGGTTTATTTCTCCCCTGGTGCCCCGCCGGCGGCCTGTGAGCGCTGAACAATCGGGGGATGCCACATCCCTTTTTATCTTCTGAGGATTATGGCCCTGGGGCTCCCAGACGGAGTCCCCACGCCACTTGAGCCGCTTCGAAGGGGGGGGGGCTGTGACACAAAAGCTGTGCTAGTGGCGGGCTACGATGCTCATTACTATGAGAGAGATTACAGGATGTCACCGGGGGGAGGGGCTTTGTGCTGCTGGGGTCCACAGCTCGGGACCTGCAAACCGTGCAAGTGTCAGCACCGACGCCTTCACATGCACAGGGCGTCACACCGACCACTTCACAGACTCCCGGATAAATAGGAGGAAAATGTGTGTCATCGAACACGCTGCAGGAATAATTTAGAGACAATAAGGGTTTGGCCACGCTAGGAAATGTAAATGTAGCCAGATAAAATCTTCTTGTGAGCAAGCGTGCAGATGAATTCACTTTTATTGCTACAGTGCGAACGCCAAGTTTTCCTTGTAAAGATAAAACTACCCTGGGAAATACCTACCTAATGCCTCGCAGATGGCATATTCCTCGGTTTCCCCTGCGACCAGGCGAACACAGCTACCTCAGAGTGAGGCCAAGGGAGTAATACGCTTTGTCCAACACACATATTATTACGCTTATAGGTGGGGGTGTAGCACAAATAACAAGTAATGCAGTGTATATATCACAGATCGTTGAAACGTTGCTATTGCGTGCACAAAAATATTATGGGTGATCAAGCCAAGTTTGCTTTGTCCAAGATCACACAATTTGAGACTTGTTCTGATAACCTAAAATGTGGCCACTCAGCCATATCTCCACCCAGAGACCCACATACACATGAAAGCAGCAAACTACTGTTGACTTTCCCCGGCCCAAAGTGCAAACCAAGCCCAACGTGTTTCCTGCTGTTGATCTGCACTCTCCAGTGCTGATCTGCTCCCGGTTCATTCCTTGTCAAATGGTCATACAACGGTGCTTGATTCGGCCATGTGCAGCATCACCTGTAAACCATCTGGGGACTGAAAGAGCTTCATGTTTCCTTTGCTCTTCATGGAGAGTAATCTTCCAATCGGTTTCCTCTTCCTGTGCTCCATTCTGCTCCCTTGTACTGAACTGGCCTTAGCCTTGAGAATTCCACACCAGAGCATGGGCTTCTATGGGAATTCTCTACGGCACATTATCAAGCCCATTATCGCCGCTTTAGCAGCAGTTTTCTGCCGATAAAGCAGCAATAATTTTAACGCCGGACCTTGATAAGATGCCCCTTAGGTCTTTGCAAAATGTCTTTATTATTTTCTTTCAAGTCTTCTTGACTTGCTATTTCATCCACTTGTTCTTTTTGTTCTCCATTTACATTAATCAACTTGAGTTTTAGACCTTTAGTCTCTGTAGGCCATTTATCTCCTTTTCTGTATTTCTTTGTTACAGGTTCAATTATTCCATGTTCAACTTTCCAAGCTCTTTTCCTCAGATTTCTTTTTAGATTTGTTTCATCATCACTTTCATCAGATTCAATCTCTGAATTTTCTTTATTTCCTCTGAATTTGAACTTTATTATTTCTGGTTCTTCCTCAGAGATTTGTTTTTCTTTTGTCACTTCAGTAGATTTACAAAATCGCATGTTAGCACCCTTGAGCGTGGTTGTTGGGCTGATTCTATGGGGCATATTAACAAGGACTTTATCTCCACTCTTTTGGCTTTAAAAGCCAAAGAAGCGGAGATAAAAATATCGCCCTATCAACAACAGGGTGCTAACATGCAAAATCGCATGTTAGCACCCTTTTTCACTACGCTTCCCTTTGCATCTCTAATGAGATGCAAAGTGGGCGTTCCAGAGCAATATAATGGGAGAAATGTCGCTAAGCGACATTTCTCCTATTATCAAGCTTCACGCTAACCCTGTTAGAGACAAAAAAAGCAGCGCTAACCACGGTTAACGCTGCGTCTGCTAATTTTCAGACTTAGCCACGTAATCCAATGGGAGGTGGATTGCATGGCTAAGTCCACCATGGGCTATCAACAAGGATATCCCTATCCTTGTAGTTTTATCGCTGCATTACCAGCGATAACCTCCCAAAATGCTGCTATCGCTGGATTTTTTATCGCCTCGGCGGTTAGCGTTGTTAATAACGCCATAACCAGGCGATATTATCCAGCGATAGAGGGCTTTAAAAAAATTAACGCTAAGCGCCCTTAGCGTTAATTTTCCCTCCTTTTTTAGTGTTCAAACTGGTTTTTCTGTTTCCAGATGTCGACTTACATGTCGATCTTCAATATCTGGACTTTCATTTATTTCAGTCTCTGTTTCTGACTCCAGATGTCGACTCACATGTCGATCTTCAATATCTGGATTTTCGTTTATTTCAGTCTCTGCTTCTGATGCTGAACTTGTATCAGATACTTCCAGATGTCGCCTCACAGGTCGATCTTTCTTATCTGGAACTTTACTTGTTGATTCTTCTATTTCAGAGTCTGAACTTGGTTCTGTTTCTCCAATCTGCTGTTTCACAGGTTCTGGTACACAGATGGTGTGGCTAGCGTGCACCCATCTTTTCACACCAGCACATTTCACAGCAGTTGTACTTATTAAGATCACCTGCCTTGGTTTATCCCAGCGAGGGCCCAGGCAGTTTCTCCTTCTGTGAACTTTAATCCTGACCCAGTCTCCTGGTTTCAAATCATGGGTCGGATGTTGTTCGAGAGTACATGCATCGGTTCCGACCTGGTGAAACACAGAAGTGATGTTATCAGACAAGCCTTTACAGTAATCCAATATGATATCATCATTTATAGATAGCAGTTTGTCAACTGGCACAAATGCTTGTCTCATTGATCGTCCCATCAAAATCTCATGTGGACTCAAGCCAGTTTTCCTGTCTGGAATGCTCCTTAATGTCATTAGAACTAATGGAAATCCGAAGCGTGGTGTCAGTTCTCTTAACATCAGTTTAGCTACAGTCGCCTCAACCCATCGTGAAAACAAGCAAATTAGGACGAGCACGTACTACAATTTATTACATGGTGGCATCTCCACAAAGTCCAATTGCATTCTCGTAGAAGGACCTCCCTCCCGTCCTATGGATCCCAAACTAACAATAGTCTTCCTTCCAG
Source organism: Triturus cristatus (assembly GCF_964204655.1). Classification (NCBI taxonomy): domain Eukaryota; kingdom Metazoa; phylum Chordata; class Amphibia; order Caudata; family Salamandridae; genus Triturus; species Triturus cristatus. Next base: position 1,200,332,172 of record NC_140582.1, on the reverse strand, counting down.
GGTTTAGTTGTTGACAAATCAAACATCTCTGACATAAATTTTCAGCAATTACAAGAAATTTTGGATTGTATCATGTTTGTCTGAAAAGTCTCTGTCAATGTGTGATTGACCATGAAATACCCTGGCCATGTTAGAGATCATGCTATCAGGCATTACTGGTCTTTCATCTTTATACACCCAGATCTCGTCCTCCTCCCTCTGTCGGCACCCCGATTTTATCCATCTCTCTTTTGCCTCATCATCTGCCTCATCCTGCAAATGTTTTACTTCCTGCCAAGTCTCTACTACGTTAGTAAGCATTAAAGGACTTGAAACATGCTCCTTTTCTCTGTCCCAATTTATAGAAACTTCATTTCGTGCAAAGTATTGAGCTATTGCATCTGCAAAACTGTTGCCCTCGGTGATGTAATCATCACCATTTTTGTGAGCAGTACATTTTATGACTGCAATACTCTTAGGCAGCTGTATCGCCTCAAGCAACATTCTCTCAAACTCACCATTTTTGATTGGTGATCCTGCAGTGGTCAAGTAACCTCTTTGGGACCACAGTTGACAATAGTCATGGACCACTCCAAATCCATACTGACTGTCAGTCACTATCGTAACTCGAACATCCTCTCCCAACTTACATGCTTGAATCAAAGCAATCAATTCAGCTACTTGTGCAGACCGTATCCCTTTCAAACAAGATGCTTCCATGACAGCTGCAACTGTACATACAGCATATGCGGCAATCAAAGTTCCTTCATTTGTTCTCAAACAGGAACCGTCCACAAACATCACATAATCAGATTCTTCCAAAGGTTCATCTTTTATGTCAGGTCTCGGTTTGGTGCGTATTCAAGCACATCCAAACATTCATAATCAACATCATCTTTTACTTCCACTTCCCATACGTCTGGTAATAAGGTTGCAGGGTTTACATTTACACATCTCATCACCGTCACATTCTCTGCACCCAGAATCACTTTTTCATACTTGGTCAAACGGCTATTCGTCATGTATTGCGTTCTGGTCCTGGTCAAAAGTATATCCACTGAATGGGGTACATACACTTCAACCGGGTAACCCATCACAATACCTTCACTCTGATCCAAACTCACACTAGTAGCAGCTACAGCTTTCAGGCACGCAGGCAATGCTTTTGCTACTGGATCCAAAACTGCTGAAAAGTATGCAATTGGTTTTCTCAACTTTCCATGTCTCGGTATTAGAACTGATAATGCACATCCTTCTCTCTCGCTACAGTATAGCTCAAACTCTTTTTCATAGTCAGGCATACCTAATGCCGGTGCTTCACATAAACGGGTTTTCAATTTTTCAAATGCTTCCATTTCTTCTTCATTTAGTATTATGGGGTCTTTTACATCTCCTCTTGTCAGTCTCTGCAAATGGTCTCGCGATCAGCGAGAACCCGCTTATCCACTGTCTACAGTATCTTACCATGCCCAAAAACATTCTCACTTGCTTCAGAGTTTTATGTGGATTCATTCCTCTGATGAGTTTAATTCTCTCTGTGGTCACTTGTCCTGTTCCCTTTCCAATCTTGTGGCCTTGATACTGTACTTCTTGTTGACAAAATTGTCATTTTGAGGGTGACACCTCATGTCCTCCTTCTGCTAAATGATTTAACAGTGCAATAGTATCTGTAATACAACCTTCTTTGGTCTTTGATGCCACTAATAGATCATCAATATATTACACCAATACAGATTTTCCTGGCATATTCAAATTTTCTAATGACTTTTTCAGCATTTGATTAAAGATTGAAGGACTTTCTGAATATCCTTGTGGGATTCGACACCATGCTAAAATACGCTCTCCAAACCTGAAAGCAAAAATTGGTTGGCTGTCAGGGTGTAATGGGACCGTAAAGAATGCATTACATAAATCAATAACGGTAAACCATTCTGCATCATGTGGAATTTGGTATAGTATCACTACTGGATTTGGTACAATTGGACAACATGGGACAACTATCTTATTTACCTTTCACAGATCTTGTACTATCCTGAAAGTTCCATTTGGCTTTTTCAATCCCATGATTGGCGAATTACAAGGACTGCTCATTATTTCCCTCAGAATTCCTTGCTCAATCATTTTATCAATCACTGGAGTCACACCTTCGATTATTTCTCGTGTCAATTTATATTGTGGAACATTTGGGTAAATAACATTTTCTTTTACCATAACTTTTACTAGACTTACTCCTTTCATCAGCCCTATCTCTTCTCCAGTGAAATCCCACACTTCTTCTCTGACTGTCTCTTTTAATTCAATTGGGATATTTTCTCTGTCAAACACAGGACAAGCTTCACTCTTTTCAGAATCAATCACTGACATGGTCATTTTATACAGAACATCATCATCTGCTGTTTGAAAAGCTATCCCATCAGGTGAACAATAAATGGCACAATTCATTCTACACAATATATCACGTCCAAGTAAATTCACAGGACTGCTGTCACATACCACAAATCGATGCATCTCTTTGAAATTTCCAATTTCCACTTCTACAGGCTGTGTCAATGGAGTTTTAATCTGCCTATTTGCTACACCTACAACTTGGATATTCTCCCCAGAGAGAGGAAGATCTGGTATGTCTACTGATCTCACTGTAGAACAGGTAGCACCTGTGTGCACTAAAAAGATAACATTTACACCATTCACCTTTCCACTTACAAAAGGACCAGATTTATCTACCTCTACGGTTGCGCCAAGTACGCACTCTACTTCCTCTCCTAGGCACCGTCAACAACTCTCATTGGATTCATTTCCATCCAATCTCAACCAAAACTGTGGAACACCATTCATACGCAATGATCTCTTTACCTGTTCTCCTCCGTAGAATCCTGTTCTGTTTCTGCACTGTATTTCTGAAGATTAGCACTCTGTGGCAGAGGTGGTTGTGGCACCTGTATCTGCTGTCTGACTACCTGCTGCTGTTGTGATGACTATTGATTTACACAAAAACAACGAGAGAGGAAGGGAACACAACACGGCTACTCCCCTCGAGGGATAAATCTCAAAAAACAACGAAGTCTGTGTGGTTTATACACAACCTCTTAGGGTCAAAGGAGCACAAGTCTGCTGACTCAAAACAACACTGTATGTTGTTTAAGGAGAAAAAACATGAATAGGTTTTATATAAAGCCCTCACTCGCCAACCTGGTTGGTGACATGCTTCATCATCGGGCTTCACTTGGTTAGGCCGAATGCCATCCCAGTGTGCTGCAACGCCAGGTTACTGCGGAGCGGGGTTCGTGTGAGGTGACAGTGAATTTAAAAGCTTCCAATTGAGTCAAAAAGGCAATTTTATTTGTTTTGCTAATTGGAAATATATTATTGATTTACCTCATTCTGCACCTGTTGATTCAATGATTTATTTTCTGGATTAACTTTTTGTGGTAACTTACACTCTTTCCTCCAATGCCCTAACTTTCTGCAATTGTGACATGGCCATTTCTTTTTAGCCTCATCTATATTCATTTGTCCCTTTCCTTTATTTGTATTATTTTTAAATTGTGCCTGATTTCCATCATTTGTCTGATTAATTAATTGTGCTTCTTGTTGTTCCGCAACCTCTACCTGTGCCCACATTGCCTTTTCTTTCAATTTATGCTGTCTAGCATCGATATCATCACTAAAATATTTGGCATACCTCAAAACATCATCCACTGAATTAGACTGCCAACACATCATGTGGTGTCTAATCAAGTCTCCTATCTCTGGTCTCAATCCAAAAACAAACCTATACACAAAATGACTCATTTCCTTTTCACTTAGATTTTCGTAGCCACTATATTGTTTGAAAACTAAGAGTAGCCTTTCATAATAGGCATGTACAGATTCTTTGGCCTCCTGTGTAGTCCTGTCTATTTTTAACCAATCCGTCCCTTTTGGCGGAATTTTCTTTTTCAAAAAGGTTATAACTTGGTCATATTTTCTCATGACTTCAGGACCTGGTGCACCTGTTTTTGGGTCTCTTGGATATTCCATCTTTGGCCAGTCTATTGTGGTAAATAAAATAAATATTACCGGACTGAATTTCATGCGGAATCTTAAATTAAAGTAAATAGCTCAAAATAACAAGAGGCAGAATCCGTGGTATAAGAGGTTTCTAATGGGCTTTATTCCATTCAAAATGGCCGACTCGAGTCGCGGCCCTCAGGTTCCGTCACCACGAAGGTTCAGGAAGTGAAGTACAATAATTCATTAACAGACATGTATTTTTATAATAAGTACATTACAATGAAACGAATGTAGAAGGCGTAACATTTGATAAGAAAAATGACGTATCAGTGACATAATCGAAACTAGGCGTAATAAGGAATAAAAGAAACATGATTGGTTAGAATTATCAGGCATAGGTGGATCTATAAGATAATACTTGGCATAGATGCGCGCGCGGCAGCATGACGTGTAATTGACGTGCAACTAGGGGGTGAAGGGGACTTGACATTTAGCTCTACATGTAGAGACGAGAAGTCTGGGGTCAAGTCATCCTAATCCCAAATCATATCTAACATCCTATGTTTAAAGAACTATGTTATCCACAAGGAAGAGACTCTCGGACAGAATCTATTCTATACTGACTGTGTGCGTGTACAAGCGTCTAAGTGTCTATATGAGATGCGAGGGATAGAAAACTTTCCATGGCAACAGGGCTATGAATCACTTGCAGGAGGACGGAAAGGCTGAGTCCTTTGCTTGTGAGCTAAAGGAAATGTTTACCTAAATCACTGGACAGGAATGCATCGGCTGGAGAGCAAAATAGATAATTCGAAGGTGAAATACAACTTCTTGGCAGACAGGCGAAAACTGGCCGAGGCAGGCACCGTTAGCTGCACAGGGAGTAGGACAAAGTTCATGGATACAGATGCGAGCTCAAGCTGAAGCTGTCAGAGACAGAGAGCAGGGAAAGGCTTTGAGGACAGAATCGGGCCTACTCGCCTGAACTGTAAAAATGAAGTAACTTAGCCATATAAAGTCGGTGGCCTTTCATACTTAGGAATCGAATATCCAGCCCATTGATGGCGGATCTGACAGAGAACATATTGACAGTAGACACACATATGTTTGCGTCTTAGAAACTGGAACTGGAGAGAACATACATGTACTTGTAACATGCATATAAAACCGTTGGGGTCCAAGATAGGGGACATAACTGATCAGGAAAATCCACATTTCCACATTCCCTCCTTGTCCCCTTCTTGCCCTTCACGAGACATCAATCTTCATCATTCCATTGATTTGCTCATGGAGCATCATTTCTTCTTCTTTCTTCTTCCGGGATCTTGAGCGAAAACCTTGATGTGGAATACACGATGTGGCACACATACCACAAATCGCTGGTCCACATTGCAGGCATAGACAACAACTGAAGAGCATAAGAAGGCCAATACCTAGGAAGGATAGAACTCTCCATCCCCAGGCTGATATCACACTCCAAAACCACCCGGACCACGTCCAAGCGCCTGGATTCTCGTGTATCTGGCTTACAATCTTATGAAGGCGTGTTATAGCTTTATATACAGATGGCGAATTTTCTGGTATGAATATACAGCAGCTGGATCCGATGACCCTACAAGCTCCGCCCCTATCAGCCAGGATGACGTCAAGGACAAGACGATTCTGGAGAACAACAATTCTCATCACTGATTGTTCCTCTGTCAGATTGCCTAGGGCGGCTATAGTCTCGTTTACTACAGCTTCAAGAGTCTTGGTGAGTCTGCGTATCAGCTTACTATTTGATATAGTACCTATATAGGGAAAGATACCTTTATTGAAATCTACATACTTGTCCCATGCTGTCTCAGTATAATCGACAACTGGGAGATCTCTCCGCTCTCTATTGTGTACTAAATGAACATCTCGATAATAATCAGGGGGAGCTAGGAAAACAGGTGGCAGAAGGAATGCTATGTAACAGGTACCATCCCAATCTAGAGGTAGACGCATATATGCAGTCTGACCACATATGAAGTAGGAATGGCGAGAAGCTCTAAATGAAGATTTACCTTGATCACTATATTCTACTGTAGTAACGCATTGGCTATGGCCCATATGTATGGAACCAACTTTTCTTACACATAATTCACCCTTAACTGGAAATACTGACATAGTGGGCAGAATTAGTTCAACTTCGGATTTGACATTCAAAATCATAAGATTAGGCGTAAAATTACCTAATTTATACACTTCATTTTCTAAATCAGTTCCTGTTCTACTGGGGTGACCCTCCTTATTAGGGTGACAGACTTTGAATAAAACTAGATTCAGATTTCCCCATATCCAATGTTGTTGATAAACTGCTGTGTCTGGGTCTATGGAATTTAATAAACTAAACCATGCTCCACAGGAGCCATTGTGTGTGAATGGATGTGGAAAGAAAGGCAGAACTCCTTTGTTATTCTGATAGGGAGGGAGTCGGCCACACACCCAACAATTGGTCGCATTACTAGTCTGATGGGAATGATGTAACATACTAATGAATGTGTTATTGCGCAGCGCAAGTCTATAAGATAATTCATGTGGCGGTAGGTCACTAAAAGAATGTTCATCAGTTATATTGAAAACACGTTTAGAAACAGGATGATATATGTGCAAAATCATACTCGTAATAATTACTAAAATACTCAATAAAAACAAAATTAATAATGTCACAATACAGTGGTTACGCAGTAATTTACAATAAGCATGTCGTTTCATTATGATTCTGGACTCTACATGATTCAGACCTAAGGGGTACATGTCGGGACAGATTCAACCGCTTCACCTTGGAGAGGACTTAAACAATCAAATCGTCCGACAGTTTAGATCTGGACCTGAGTTTCTGTTTATAGCACTGAGAGTCATTTTGTTCAACAAAAGGAAGTTTTGAATCAGTCTGTGAGGGAGTGCAGGGCACAGTGTCTATATCTGAAGGTAGTCCATGAAATTTTTTTACGTGACTCGAATGAATCCACCCCTTTCGTCCCTCGATCTTCACGGCTGTTCTTGTGGTCAACAGGACCAACTTGGGTGCTTTCCACCTGGGCTCCAATTGACTCTTCCTGTCGAAATTTCTCACAAAGACAAGATTACCCGGAACAACGTCATGGGGTTTCGCCTCAGTGTTGTCGGGAAAGGCTGCAGCTACCTGTGAACGAGAAGATTGTAGTGCAGACATCAAGGAAGCCAGGTAATCTGTCAGCATATTACAGTCAACATCAGTTATTTTACGTGGTATAGGCGTCCCCCACATATTCGGTGGTCTACCAAAGATCACCTCATACGGGGATAGCCCTGTTCTAGAGTGTGCTACCATTCTCATGTAAAAGAGTGCAACTGGTAATGCTACTATCCAGTCGACACCTTTCTCTCTACATATTTTGGACAGTCTGATTTTCAGTGTCTGGTTATGTCTTTCTACGAGACCTGCTGCCTCGGGATGTCGGACACAGTGGAACTTCCACTGATATCCCAACAAGAGTGAGACATGTTTCATTAATTCGGATGAGAAAGGCTGACCGTTATCTGAATATACAACACGTGGTAAACCGTACCGTGGGAAGAATTCTCGAACTAGCTGCTTGGCAGTAGTCGGGGCAGTGTAATCTGATACGGGATACGCCTCTGTCCAACGGGAGAGAGCGCAGACAACTACGAGGACATATTTGAATCCTCGACAACGTTCCATCTGAATATAATCCATCTGGAGGACTTCAAAAGGATGGTCAGGAGGCTGAAATCCACCCTGCTCTACGGGAACACTCTTTCCTGGGTTAAACTGACAACATATCATACAGGTACGAACTTTTTGTTTAGCTGCTGCTCGTAAATGTTTGTTGAACCAAATGTGCTGAATGCTGTCTAGCATAGCCTTCTCTCCTAAATGTGCTGGACTGTGAACTGTAGCTATAATGGCTTGAACCATGGAATCAGGGAGAAACCATACAGATTTCTCTTTCGTCATCCATCCTTGATCTGTCTGGATCCCTCCTAGTTCAGTCCACTTCTTTATTTCTTCTGCTGTGGCATGTGTCTGTATGTCAATTACGTCAAGTGCGGGATCCTTAATTGCCATACACTGTGTTGGGGTCTGAACTATTGGCTTTGTCATGTCTAATGTGCGATTCTGAGCAGTCTGTTTAGCTGTTCTGTCAGCTAAATTATTGCCTTGAGAAATGGTATCAATAACCTTCGTGTGTGCTTTACATTTCATAATCGATATAGCAGTGGGTAAATGTATTGCGTCTAACAAGGCATGAATGAGGGGTCCGTGCTGAATGTGGGCACCATGGGAAGTTAAATAACCTCTCTCTCGCCATAGCACGCCGAAGTCGTGTACAACTCCGAATGCATAACGTGAGTCAGTGTATACATTAACTTTCTTATTTGTGGCTTGAATACAGGCTTGCGTTAGAGCAATAAGTTCTGCTGCTTGGGCTGACAGAGTATCTATACAATTCGTCTCAATAACTTCAGTGTCTGTTGTGACTGCATACGCGGCCACTAAATCTCCTTTACTTGTTCTCATGCATGATCCGTCTACATACAACGTCAGGTCTGGATCTAACAATGGAACGTCTGTCAAGTCTTGTCTAGGTTTCGTCTTTATTTCAATGATTTCAACACAATCATGAGCTAGTGGGTCTGTTCCAATTACAGGTAATAGTGTAGCAGGATTCAATGTATTACACCGTCGGATCTCTATGTGTGGTTGAAACAATGTCAGTTCATAACCGGTAAGTCTTGCTATGGTCAAGTGTTGCGTTTGTGTTCGGTTCACAAGAACCTCTACTGCATGTGGTACTTGTACTGTCAATGGGTGTCCTAATACTATGGCATCGCTTTGTCTGATTGCTAAAGCTGTCGCTGCCACTGATTTCAGGCATGCAGGCAAAGCCTGAGCTACGGGATCTAATGTACTGGAAAAATAAGCACATGGCTTGCGTGATCCTGCTTGATCCTGAGTGAGTACTGACAAGGCAGTACCTTCGCGTTCTGTAACAAAGAGTGTAAAAGGTTTGCTATAACATGGTGTTGCTAAAACAGGTGCTTGACATAAAGCTTCCTTTAAGCTTTCAAAAGCTTGTGTATGTTCCTGAGTCCAAGGGAGAACAGTCGATGTGGCTGCCTCCTGTGTGGTTAACTGAATGAGTGGTTTTGCTAGAAATGCGTACTGAGGGATCCACTGCCTACAATATGAAGTGAGGCCTATGAAAGCCCGCACCTCCTTTTGTGTCTGGGGTATTGACATGTTAGCAATTAACTGGATGCGATCTGGTGTAAGCTGCCTTCCCTCCTTGGACAGCGAGTGACCAAGATAAATAACTCGCTGAACACAGAATTGCAGCTTAGAAGGGGACACCTTGTGCCCCTTGTCGGCTAGGAAATGTAAAACTGTCAGAGAAGCTTTTTCACATTCTGGCTCGCTTCTCGCGGTGATCAGCAGATCATCGACATATTGAAGCAGTGCTGTATTGACTGGCATGTGGATACTGTCAAGTTCTCGTTTCAGTGCTTGGCTGTAGATGCTGGGGCTTTCTGTAAATCCTTGGGGAGCGCGTGAGAATTTAAAGCTGCGCCCATTTAAACTGAATCCGAACAAGTATTGGCTTTCCGGATCTATTGGGACGCTGAAAAAGGCATTCTTGAGATCAATTACAGTAAAGAATGTTGCTTCGGAATCAATTGCTGTCAACAATGATGATATATCAGGGACCACAGGGAATTGTGGTACAATACACTTGTTTAGTTCACGCAAATCAATAACCAATCGGTACACTGGTGGAGCAGTAGGATCAGTTCGTTTAAGAATCGGAATTATCGGTGAATTACATACATTGGAGTCTGTTTCTACAACTACTCCCTGGGCAATTAGCTCATCAATGATTTTCAACAAAGCCACCACAGCATCATGCGGTAACTTGTATTGTCGCATTCGTGGTAGTACCACTCCTGCTTTCAATGTAACTCGATAGGGTGTAATGTTCATGCAGCCAACATCCGTAGGGCCTTGTGCCCATAGATGTACTGGTAAAATCTGTAGTCGGGGATCCATGTCTCTAGACACATAGTGACCTTTAAAATCACGCAAAAACAACCTTACTCCTTCCGGAGAACAACATATTATGGCTCCTAGTGCTTTCAGAGTTTTAATTCCTAACAAATTTTCTGGGCATGATTTAGTAAGCAATAAATCTGTAGTTCGTGTCAAAGGTCCTATCGTAAGTGGTAGAGGCTGTGATACTTCATTAACAATAGGTTTTCCTGAAAACCCAAGGGAAACATTTTGAGAGCCTGAGAGGGGTGCCCCTGGAACTTCACTACGTTTTATGGTTGTTCGACTTGCCCCTGTATCGAGTAAGAATTTTCTATCTTGACCTAATAATTCACTATGTACATAAGGTCCTTCTTGATCTACCGGAATCTCGATAAGCGGTAAGTCAACTTCCCTCTCTAGGCTGGTTCATGCGTAACGCTGATACTCAGGGTATTCATACTGTGCAGTCTGATACATTTGTTGTGTTGTGGTTTGTGTGGCAGTAGCAGGCAACGGTGGTGCAGCTGGCACAAACTGTATGGGTTGCTGTGAGGCTGGCATAGACTGTTGCTGAACTGGCATGGACTGTCCATGCTGCATAGCTCCTTTTTCATTCTGATCTTGTCTAACTAATCGTGGTCTCTCTTTTGCAATACCTGTAGCTATATTTCGTTTCAGGACTTGACAATCATGTACATAATGGCCTAGTTGTTTACAGTAATTGCAGGTTCCTTTTACAGGAACTGCAGAATCACCAGAATGTGTCACACCCTTTTTGTGACCATCTGCTGGTACTGTCTGAGAAACTAGCATTTTCATTTTTGTATCCTTCATGCGTTTATGCTCGTGTTCTTGTTCATCCCTAATTCTATTATGATGATACTGTAACATTTGTAGCATTTGCGACGGAGTGTTACTTTGCCAGGTACTCTCGAATTTCAATATTCTATTCTTCACTGGAGGCAATGCATTTTCCACTAATTTTGTCACAAATAGATGTGGATATGAGTCACTACTTGCTTTTATACCACTATTTATACCAAAACATTTTTCAAATCGAGCATAATAATCGCTTGTGTCTTCATCTTGCTTTTGTTTACAGGCTGTGATTGCACCCCAATCTTCCTTCTTTGTAGTTAATAAACGTGGCAGTACCTGTACTAGTAAACCTGGTAATAGTTTAACTTTATCCCCGAGCCCCGAACCTGCAGCTCGGCCCCTTTCTTCCTCTGCTAATGCTGTCCAGTCTATCTTTTGGTCTCCCACTTCCCACTCTTTTTCTTTCAGTTTTTCATATATGCCAGCAGGCAAAAGCACCTTTAATATCGTCATGATATCAGGAAAGGTGTACTCTCCCATCAGTAACATGTCTTTAATTTCTCGGTGGAAACCCGCTGGGTCTTTGTCATGACTAGGTACTACTTTTTTCATTTCTAATAATTCCATTTTTGATATGGGTGTGTAAACAAATACACGGTGAAACTCATTGTCTTCGCCTTTTATTGGGTGCACTTCCCGTAAAGGATTTTGTCTATCCATGTAGTACGGTGCTCTTTCTCTGGGGGGCAGGGAGAGAGAATCCGGACTTACAAAAAGAACATACTGCTTACGTGACACTAATATCTCTTTAATTAGCTTGTTACTAGAACCTCTCCATCTGTACGTGAGTAGTTCCGTTAATATATCAGGTAAAGGACCAGGGTCAGCATGTTGGCTCTTATATAATATGAGGAGTTGCTGAATCATATAGATTCCAGCTAAACGTTGTTCATCTGTACTGAGGTTGAGAAACGTGTGTGCTACGGTCTCATCACCGTATTTTTCAGGACTAACAATCCAGTGAACGGCTGACCTGGCTAATTCTTGCTCATCCTTGGAATCGAGGAGGTGGTAACCTCTTCGTTCTCGTAGTATTTTATCTGCGGCTTGAAACGAATGTTCAGGAGATTTCAGATTTATTACAGGCGTCGGATACGTTCTGCTATTATTTGGACATACAGAGTGTATTGGATCAGAAAAACATCTAGAATTTTCACAAGATCTTCCTCTGCCTACATAGGCTATGGTCTCTGACTGTCTTGCGGAATTCCCTGATTCGAACACTTCATCTTGCTCAAACTCGTCTGTTCCCAATCTCTCTTCATGAATACGCTCTATTTCTTTACGTATTTTTCGGCACATGGCTATTATACAATTTTGCTTATCGTGTCTCCCTTCTGATATATTCTGACTCCATTTTGTAAGAGTAAGCATTGCATTCGGGTCTACCCCCGGACGGTCTTGATTTCTGATCACACAGTTTATGAGGAAACGTAACAGTTCCCCCTGTATCTCTACTTTCTGGAATTCCATAGCTCTGTTAATACATCCTGGATCTCGTCCTGTTTGAACAAAATGGTATATGTTATCTAGATGCGTAGTCATTCCTGGTAACCTTGCTAAATACTCTGCGGCTCGTCTGATACGTAATGATGCCAGGACCATTTCGTCCTCTTTACCAACCACTGGGTCATATCTACAATTTACAAGGAGTTCCTTAAGCGTACGTTCATTTACGAACTTAGGTGTACGTGAATGTGCTGACTCTTGAAAAACAAGTTTATTTATTCTAGGTGGTGTAAAAATACTGCTAGCACCTCCCGTGGCCCCATCTGGGGCGTCGGGCGTGAATGGGTTCGTCGAACGTGACACCGCAACTATGGGTGTCGATACCCCTGTAGAGTCAACTGCGGAGACAGATGCGGAAACAGATGTGCTTGCCGAAGCTTGCGTCGGGACTTGCTGTTGCATGGGTGCAGATACCTGATCCTGACGTTGAACCCCTCCGCCAGACGGTCTATGTGGTGTGGCGTTAGCATACTCGGGAGCTGCGTCATCTAGATATGAGGAAAGAAAAACATCTTCTGCGGTTCTGGGATGCCCCTTTGGATGTACCTTAATTGGAAATAATGGGGGTGGCAAGTCTTTTGGCACCTCCGTAACAGCCTTAGGTAGTCCTTCGGCTAGAAGGGGATACATACCATTCATAAGAGCATTTCTTTGTCTATTTACTTGTTCTGATTTCACTCGGATACCTTCCTCAATTAATAGATTTTCTTGAACTTTATTTGAACTCTCTTTACTCCTCTCTTCTTGTCTACGTGCTTTTTCTGTTCGTCTATGAGATTCTTTACGCCATAACTCAACAGCGTCTTTCTGTGACTGTCTGACCTTTCTTTTCCATAACTCTTCCTCCACTTTCATGATGCACTCTGCATCCCAGGTTCCCGCTATGGGCCACCTTTGACTTTCCGGTAATCCTTTGGTATAATCTACCCATAGATCAAGAAACAATATGGCATCTAAGCCATGTTTATGGTACATGAAATGTCCTGGAGTGTCTCTAGGAGGAATAGGAACTGCTTCTTCAAGCACCCCTTTTCTGGTAGTAATCTGTCTTAACTTCGAGAAGAGCGGCATATTGACAACTGACCTGATACTTACTCTTGAACTTACTTAATACGAGAAACACAATAATGAACAGTGAACAATGAACAGTCATTCATACCACAATATGCAAGACATTTTTCTGAATACTTTAAACATTAAACATTAAACATTATAACAATGATCGACAATGATGACAGTCTGCCTAACTAATCACCACGCTGAATTCTTGACAATAACTGAATACTTCGGAATACTTGATATACTGCTAAACAGTACATATACACTGCTAAACAGTGCAGACCGGATTTGTGTACCCAAATCCGTCTTGACCGGCACAACCTATGTGCGCGTCAACACGCCTCCCCGGCGATGGTACTCACCGAGTAGCTCCTTGAAACGGAAGGCCTCAGAGAATGGACAGGACTCGATAACTGCGGACATCGGACCCTCTGGACGTCGGAATTTCGGAAAACCTGGTGGGCCTCTGTATACCTCGGATCTTGCTCTCTCAGCTAGGCTCTGGTCGGGATACTTCGCACTTCTCACCGCCTCGTCTGGGTTGATCGCAGCCTCAGTCGCCCCCGCTTGACCGGAGGGAGCTTACAGGAAATCCTGCTGGTACGCGTTTATGGTCCGTCCAGCTGTGGCAGGAGACCGGGCCTGCAACGCACCGCCGGCGCGTGAGATGAGAAAGTGTCCCTATTCGGGCGCCATTATGTGGTAAATAAAATAAATATTACCGGACTGAATTTCATGCGGAATCTTAAATTAAAGTAAATAGCTCAAAATAACAAGAGGCAGAATCCGTGGTATAAGAGGTTTCTAATGGGCTTTATTCCATTCAAAATGGCCGACTCGAGTCGCGGCCCTCAGGTTCCGTCACCACGAAGGTTCAGGAAGTGAAGTACAATAATTCATTAACAGACATGTATTTTTATAATAAGTACATTACAATGAAACGAATGTAGAAGGCGTAACATTTGATAAGAAAAATGACGTATCAGTGACATAATCGAAACTAGGCGTAATAAGGAATAAAAGAAACATGATTGGTTAGAATTATCAGGCATAGGTGGATCTATAAGATAATACTTGGCATAGATGCGCGCGCGGCAGCATGACGTGTAATTGACGTGCAACTAGGGGGTGAAGGGGACTTGACATTTAGCTCTACATGTAGAGACGAGAAGTCTGGGGTCAAGTCATCCTAATCCCAAATCATATCTAACATCCTATGTTTAAAGAACTATGTTATCCACAAGGAAGAGACTCTCGGACAGAATCTATTCTATACTGACTGTGTGCGTGTACAAGCGTCTAAGTGTCTATATGAGATGCGAGGGATAGAAAACTTTCCATGGCAACAGGGCTATGAATCACTTGCAGGAGGACGGAAAGGCTGAGTCCTTTGCTTGTGAGCTAAAGGAAATGTTTACCTAAATCACTGGACAGGAATGCATCGGCTGGAGAGCAAAATAGATAATTCGAAGGTGAAATACAACTTCTTGGCAGACAGGCGAAAACTGGCCGAGGCAGGCACCGTTAGCTGCACAGGGAGTAGGACAAAGTTCATGGATACAGATGCGAGCTCAAGCTGAAGCTGTCAGAGACAGAGAGCAGGGAAAGGCTTTGAGGACAGAATCGGGCCTACTCGCCTGAACTGTAAAAATGAAGTAACTTAGCCATATAAAGTCGGTGGCCTTTCATACTTAGGAATCGAATATCCAGCCCATTGATGGCGGATCTGACAGAGAACATATTGACAGTAGACACACATATGTTTGCGTCTTAGAAACTGGAACTGGAGAGAACATACATGTACTTGTAACATGCATATAAAACCGTTGGGGTCCAAGATAGGGGACATAACTGATCAGGAAAATCCACATTTCCACACTATAGTGATTTTACATTCAGTCCATAAGTCTGCTGGCACTACTATGTCAAATAATCCATCCAAATCTTCCACAGTACCTTTGAAACTTTCACAAACCTATCCACCTGCCTGTACCACTCGACTGGCTTTTCGCGCAATCGAGGGAAATCATTCGTAAATGATAATATATCCTGTCTACTCCATGGAACATGTACATAACCTCCTCCTGGTATTTCCCTCATAGGGTATTCTGCTATTGTTACCCATTCTTTTTACTTGACAGGGAAAGCTAAGGAAGTCCTATCCTTGGTTTTTTCCTTCGTCTTTAACCATTTAATTCTCCATCGGTCTACATCTCCCCATTTTCTCAGCACAACTACTAATTCTTTTATTTGGTTTAATCTTCCTGCTGTGTTCATGTTATCTATGTACTTTTCTGTGAAATCCACTCTGTATGGTTTCGGCAACATTTTTATTTTTGCAAAATCTATTCCTAAATCATTAGCAGTTTCTTCCAGTTTATCATATATATTTTTAGCTCTCCAAGTTATACTTTTGCTCATGAAAACTAATTCATCATCCTGATAACTTTTTAGTTTTTCTGTACCAATTGTCCCTATTATCAACTCTTCCATATCAGTTTTTAACCTAATTACATCTAGAACTTTTGGTTATGAATCTTTCTTTTGCAGTGTTTTAAACCACTCATTTAATTCTTCGGTGGATGGTCTTACCAGAGTTTCATTTAAATCTATCTCTATTGTACTTTTCTCAGGGGTTTCATTTGCTGACTCTGTTCCCATAGGCATTCCATGTAATGAACTTTGATTCATAGTTAAATTAGGTGGTGAGCTTCTAACAGTTCTCTTTATTTCGTTTAAATCTGGGTAAATTTTCTGTCCAACTTCTTTCATACTCGAATTCAAAGGAATAGTTAATGAATGTTCATCCATTTTCTGACTTTCAAAAAACGGTATTACAGGACCTATAGTTACAGGTACTGTCACAGCTTCTACATTCCTAGTTAATTCTTTAATTTACTCAGTTAATGCTTGTTTCGATTTTTCTAGTTCTGAAGTATTCATATTCTCATTTCGCACCGACTCTGATCTATCTAGTGCATGGTCTATCCCTAAATATCTTTTTGGAGTTTCTGTCATTCTAGTTTCTATTGGCGGTGCATTTGGAATCATCGCCACAGAAGTCGTTTGATACGGTGGAGGTCTTCTATTTAATATGATTTCCAGCACCTCATCCTCAATATCACTCATTCCATATTCACGTTTTTCTGAATGTAGATGATTCCTTTTCTCTGTACATTTTCTTCCTACAATTTCATCTACCGTTCTTACCGGATACATTCCATCCCACATATCTGCACAGCTCCATCTTTTCATTCTACTCTCATGTGTATCCCTCCAATATCCACTGAGATTTCCTTGTCTTTCCTTTACATTTCTGAACCTTTATTTTTCCTTCGCATTTATCTCATCTTCCCATTCCATTAAAGCTTCGAACTGAGTAGGTCTATGTTCAAGTTCCATCATTCATTCTCGTAAATTTCGTAACACTGTTCTGTTAAATGTACCTGTCTCTGGAAATGCCTATAATCCATCATGTTTAGTATACTTTGTCCAGTTTTCCAACCATATGCAAGTATGATAGCCATATTTCATCATCATGTATGATGCTGGCGTTTTCGGTGGAGGAAGTAATTTTCCCTCTCTTGTGACTATTTCCTTGTCTTTTTTAAAGAAATTCTTAAACTTCTTAAACCATGAATGTTTCTCTCTCTCCTTTTCACCATAATACAAACTCATTTTCACAAGTGTTCTGTCAATACGATCGTTCCCTTCTTTCAATCTGTTCCGCTATTTTCCACCAATCCTAGCGCAATTCACACTAACGCATCAATCAGAACAATCTACGTCACCAAAATTCTACCCTATCCTTGCGCGATTCACACTAACGCACCAATCAGAACTGAATATGTCACAGTCACGTGGACCTATTCCAGCGCGACTCTTGGTGATGTCAGCCTCACTCCTGTTTCTGCTGACCCCTCCTTTACTAATTTTATCTGCAAACTTTTCTAACGCTTTTCTTACATCAAATCTGTTCGTAACTACATAAACACATCTCCATTTCCTGTTTAGCTAATCCAAAAGAGATAGTTTGTTCAAATACACAAGTATTCTGTATTTCCAGTAGGCATCGCTTACCTCTTCCCTACCACAGAATTTTAGTTTTGCCGATAAAGTAGCACTTCCCTCTACTTTACCCTTCTATAACAAGCTTAGGTGAAACCCGCTACTCTCATCAGGAATAAGTTTTAGTCAGAGTACATATGACTTCATTTCTTACTGCTGATATTTTACAGGTGATCTTCGCTATACATTCACCTCTTACATACAGAAATGTCCCTATCTGTAACATACGACGATGTCACCACTTTGAAATCAGACAATGCGCTGTGCGACTTCTCTTGCCACACATTTCCTCTGTCTACATACAGAGTATTCCACTTCCTACTTCCCGGAAGCGTTCAATTCCAGACTACATTTAACGTAAACAGAACTCAACATTTAGGTGCCGATTCCGATCCGGTAAAACCCGAGTACAAATGGTCGTACGGAGCGTTTTTTCCCCGACTCGTACCCGGGAAAAACACCTTACAAACTCGCAAGTACGATTCGCACAGAAATACCATTTCCGTATGAGTGGTAAAAAACACCGACCGGCAAAAAATACATACAAATCTGATTCTGGACGGCGCATACGCGACGTCCGGATGGAGTCAGGCAGCGTTTCACGAACAAGCAAGTACGAATCGTGCCGACGTCACTCCGCACGTAGCATTTTTTACGGGAGCCAAAAACTGCCGGGAAATTGAGGACAACGCGAACAAGGAGCACCGGTACGCGTCGGACTGCGATGGACCCCAACCTACGCGTCATCCTGGGCCTCATAGCCTACGACCTCGTGTTCAGAAACTTACGCAGATGCCGCAGAAGGTCAGAACAACCCCCAGGGGCTAAGGGGGGGGGTGCAAGGGGCAGGAAACATAACCCACACCCCACAAAATACTAATACATCCTGCACATCAATTACCTCCATGGTCTGGTCACTTCGGGGGGCGTGTCCACCAATCCCACGTCCCGCCACAACGGAAGTGGACGTGGACGCGTACCCGTCACCACCACAATGGTGGTACGGGACATACCCACGCCCCTCAGAGCGTGGGTACGGTCCGTACCACCATTGTAGTGGTGATGTAGGGGTACGCGGGTACGGCCCGTACCCACGCCCCCATAGCGTGGGTACGGTCCGTACCCGCATACCCCTACATCACCACTACAATGGTGGTATGGACCGTACCCACGCCCCCAGGGTGTGGGTACGGCCCGTACCACACGTACCCCTACGTCACCGCCACAATGTTGGTACGGACCGTACCCACGCTCTGGGTGCGTGGGTACGGTCCGTACCACCATTGTAGTGGTGATGTAGGGGTACGCGTGTACGGACCGTACCCACGCTCTGGGGGCGTGGGTACGGGCCGTACACGCGTACCCCTACATCACCACTACAATGGTGGTACAGACCGTACCCACGCCCCCAGGGCATGGGTATGGCCCGTACCACGCGTACCCCTACGTCACCTCCACATTGGTGGTACGGACCGTACCCACGCTCTGGGGGCGTGGGTACGGTCCGTACCACCATTGTAGTGGTGATGTAGGGGTACGCGTGTACGGACCGTACCCACGCTCTGGGGCCGTGGTTACGGGCCGTACACGCGTACCCCTACATCAGCACTACAATGGTGGTACGGACCGTACCCACGCTCTGAGGGGCGTGGGTACGTCCCGTACCACGCGTACCCCTACGTCACCGCCACAATGGTGGTATGGCCCGTACCCACGCTCTGGGGGCGTGGGTACGGTCCGCACCACCATTGTAGTGGTGATGTAGGGGTACACGTGTACGGACCGTACCCACGCTCTGGGGGCGTGGGTACGGGCCGTACACGCGTACCTCTACATCACCACTACAATGGTGGTACGGACCGTACCCACGCCCCCAGAGCGTGGGTACGGTCCGTACACGTGTACCCCTACATCACCACCACAATGGTGGTACGGCCCGTACCCACGCCCCCAGAGCGTGGGTACGGGCCGTACCACCATTGTGGCGGTGACGTAGGGGTACGCGTGGTACGGGCCGTACCACCATTGTAGTGGTGATGTAGGGGTACGCGTGTACGGACCGTACCCACGCCCCCAGAGCGTGGGTACGGCCCGTACCACCATTGTAGTGGTGATGTAGGGGTACGCGTGTACGGACCATACCCACGCGTACCCCTACAGCCCCATGACATGATGGATACAAGGCGTACACACGCCACGGATGTAGGTGTACGGCTTGGTGCAGCACATCAGCTGTAAATTGGGGGTGCTGTATGCCCAGGACAGCAGTGTACCACAGCAAGGGTGCAAGTGGGTGGGTGGGTGGGTGCAGAGGACTCCCAGCAGTGTCCAGACATATGAGGGGTGGGTGCCTATCACTACCAGCAGTGCCCAGACATATGAGGGGTGGGTGCAGAGGACTCCCAGCAGTGCCCAGACATATGAGGGGTGGGTGTCTATCACTCCCAGCAGTGCACAGACATATGAGGGGTGGGTGCCTATCACTCCCAGCAGTGCCCAGACATATGAGGGGTGGGTGCAGAGGACTCCCAGCAGTGCCCAGACATATGAGGGGTGGGTGCCTATCACTCCCAGCAGTGCCCAGACATATGAGGGGTGGGTGCCTATCACTCCCAGCAGTGCCCAGACATATGAGGTGTGGGTGCAGAGGACTCCCAGCAGTGCCCAGGCATATGAGGGGTGGGTGCCTATCACTCCCAGCAGTGCCCAGACATATGAGGGGTGGGTGCCTATCACTCCCTGCAGTGCCCAGACATATGAGGGGTGGGTGCAGAGGAATCCCAGCAGTGCCCAGGCATATGAGGGGTGGGTGCAGAGGACTCCCAGCAGTGCCCAGACAAATGAGGGGTGGGTGCCTATCACTCCCAGCAGTGCCCAGACATATGAGGGGTGGTGCAGAGGACTCCCAGCAGTGGACAGGGACATGTGAGGGGTGGGTGCCCATCACTCCCAGCAGTGGACACAGAGATGGGGGTGGGTGCAGAGGACTCCCAGCAGTGGACAGAGACATGGTGGTGGGTGCAGAGGAATACCACCAGTGGACAGGGACATGTGAGGGGTGGGTGCCCATCACTCCCAGCAGTGGACAGAGACATGGGGTGGGTGCAGAGGACTCCCAGCAGTGGAGAGAGATATGGGGGTGGGTGCAGAGTACTCCCAGCAGTGGACAGAGATATGGGGGGTGTACATCATTATCAGATGACCACAGCTCCATGGGTGAATGTACGTATCCCTAACTTAGGACAATGATGAAAGTGCCATAACAACACATCACTGACAGCATTGTCCCACTCCCAGGAGGAAGGAGGTCTTACCCCCACTGCATGACACACCACATGTGGGTGTGAGGACAAATAACACATGCATACCCACCCCTGGCAGATGCAGCACAATACACACACTGAGATCATGCCACAAGACTGTTTAGTCATGTCACTGCCTAACAAACTAAGAGAGCCAAAGAGAACACACACTGTCACGCACATCCCAGGACTGATAGGAATGTTCAGGTGCTGGGCTAGCCACCAAGATGTTGTCTGTCATGGAAGGAATAGGGTGGAGTTCCCACAGATACAATGCCCACAATTGTCAGTCAGGTGTTCAAATACCCAGCAGAACAAGTACCATATGTGTACTAGGCTGGGATTACACACATGCATTGTGCGGAAAAGGGACCATTTATCCATGAAGGCATGGCAAAATACTCTATACACAAGTAGAGTGATTAACAAGGATGGCACAGACGATGCAGCCGGACACATTGCTGAGCAGGCATGGGCAGAGTTGAAGGGATCCATCACCAACAAAGGACATGTAGACACAGGGCAACACAACAATTGTGCAACTCTCTGCAGGGGAGATGTCAGGTGCCACAGAGGAAGGAACACCCCTTGGGACAATGTCTCCAAACACAAAGAGCAGACACGACAAAGAATCTTTGCAGAGATCGTGTGATGGCACGCAGATACCAGGTTCCACCCCATGAGCAGCAGACTACAACATTTCCCTGAAACATAACACATGCCCACAACCCCAACTCCTGTAGCATCAGCATCAACATCAATACCTGAAATGCAAGACTTTTCAAATGAAAAAGAAAATGCTTTATTCAGCATGAAAATAATAATGTGTAAACGAGGCTATTCACAAAGGCCAATGGCCAGTCCATATCATCAGTCCTTGGGGGGGGGGGGGGGGGGACACATGGCCATGCGTCTCCCCTAGCTTGCCTGCACATCACAAGACTGTGTCGTCGACTGGGGGGGGGGGGCATCATGTGGGGAAGGACCAGGCACCGCAGGGACAGGAGGGGGAAGGGTAGGTGTGGTGGGTGCAGGGACGGACGACTCCACCACAGGGGGTGGGGCAGCGCCAAAGGTGGAGGCGAGCTCGGCGCTGCACACTTCTGCTAGTTCTTCAAGCGTCTCCCCTGCACCCGGAGAAACAACAGGCCCCAAGGAGGGGGGGGGTCGGAGGGATGGGTTGCAGAGCTACTGGGGGAGGTGGTGGATGGGCTGGGGGACTTAACTTCCCTACCCGTGGAGTGCCTTGACCGTTTGCGTCCAGGTGAACTAGTGGGGCTGAGGCTCAGCCCAGCAAAGTAGGCCTCCTTCTCCGAATCTGGGGCAGGGGAGCCAAGGGGAGTGACATCGGAGGGACTGGGGAGTGAGTCATGTGGATGAGGACTGTGGCTGCGTGCCTGCCTGTGTGCCCCAGACCCAGTGGGTGTGCCTGCTACCCCCTGAGTGTGCGTGTCAGGAGGTGTGTGCTTGCCCTTATGTGGTGGTGTGCTGCTTCTGTCTGGTGGGGTGCGTGTGTGTGGATGTCTGGGTGTGCTTGGGACAGGCATGGGTGTCGGACTTGTGGATGGGCCAGGGGTAGGGGGGGTAGGCAGCACTGCAGGTGACTCGCTACTGCCGTCAGTGACGAGTCCAGGGACCTCAGCAACATCCGTTGGTCAGACATCGCTGATGACATGCCCTCCATGTACAACACCATCTGGGTCAGCAGTCTGGTGTGGCCATGGAGGACAGTCAGGATCGATGTCTGCCCAACTTGCAACTGCCGCTGAATGTCCACAGACTCGGCAGTGAGGGCAGCAGGGGGGACAGGGGCAGGGGGTGCGGTGCCTGGCACGAAGGAGACACGGTGTGGCCTAGCACGGACAGAAGGGACCTGAGCAAGTGGGAGGGCAATGATGGGAATGGAGGGGGCGGCGAGAGATGTACTGCTGCTTTCAGCTGTGGGAGCAGCCTCCGCCCCCTCTGGGAGCTCAGCCTCGAACCCGTCTGCCTCGTAGTCTGTGTTGGTACTGGGCAGGTCCTCCGCCTCACTCCTCTCGCCCTGCGTGCCACTAGATTCCACGACTCCACAGCAGTGGTGGCACCACTGCTCGATCCCTCTTCCACGTCCGTGCTGGTGTCTCCCTCGGTGTCCTCCGATGATGCTGTGGGCAAGGTGAAGAGACAGGAAAAAATCAGTCACCTGTATACATCTGACACATGATTCCAAACAAAATAGGCAACAGTGCATATCAGGAAAGGCATCAGGAGTAACATCTAGGATACTCCCCACATATGTAAGCCCTGCACTCCCCAGTTGGTTGACGCACCATGCCACTTGCAAACAATGAAAATTAGGACACAACAGCTAAAAACTTGAAATCCCAAGATCATGAGAGCTAGTGTCTGGGATCAGTTGAGCACAGCAGGACTATGAAGGCATGCCACCTCTTGTTCACTGGGAAACAAACAGTATTGTCGCACCCAAGGCCAAATACCACATGCCAATGCAGAAGGTGTCCCCACACTCAGAGACCTGTGAGTACTTTTGACACCCCAAAGAAATACATTGTGACTCCTGGAGAATCACAACCCTTTACAAAATGGACATGTCTAGCATGTGTGAATGTGGCACTCTGTGAACACAACACACATGTGTCTGTATAGCAGAAGTCACACAAGGATGTGCACACCAAACTACATGTACACAGTCATTGTCTGAGCTGACAGACTCATTCAAATCAGCCACTATTAGGCAGAAATGGCGTAGCAGTAAGTACATATACATGGCACCAGGGTGGTCTGGATGACTCGACACTCGTAAGTTGGTATCAGCAACAACCAAGGACTAACCCAAATGCAAGCACACTGTGGGAACATGTATATGTATGAACTCCAAACAAGTGTTGTTCAAACTGTGACTTACTTTAAAATGTGCCAGCGTGTACCTGGAAAGTGTAAAGGTGGTGTCTTGTGCACTTCCTTGGGAGACATCTGTCATGCAGGCACCTCATTGTCCTTCACAACAAAACAACAAGGGTCAAGCATATGAAACATTGAGACATGTTGACAGGTGTAGTGAGTGCCAATGGACATTTTCTCTGAGTAACAACTTGAATAATGTCATTTGTCACATGTCTTTCCGTCACCTGATCACACAGTTGGCTACACATATCACCTACTGACTGTCATCTGGAGTGGCACACATGTCCACACCCAGGACAATGCATGAGCTAATGTGCCTGCAGTTGTTTAGCAAAAAAGCCTAGCTGTACTGTGGGTTCCCCCTCATGGCAAGGCAGAATGTACCCACAGATGTCAGCCCACAATGTCACAACTGTGTAGCATCTGAACCACACACAGGTGCTAAAAATGTCCAAGCATGATACATGATTGTCAAGAACTGACAGAGGCAATGAAGCACCAACAGCAAGCACTGGCCAACATCACGGGGGCACTGCACGATGACTTTCTGTACTGCGAATCATCACACACAAGTCAGAACTAGCAATGAAATATCAGGGTTGAACATGTACGCCCCTCCCGCACACACCCACCCATACCTGAGTCAATGTGACTGATACCAAACAAGAAGTGACACCTCTTATTCAGGGTTACAATACCTGTGCTTGAAAACTAGCTTTATTAACACGACATCACCTTGTACGGCTGGCAAAACATATTTGTCACAAACAAACATCAACAGATTGTTGTGAATAGCCACACAGGCACTGCCCAGTGTGAGTATGCACAAGCAAACTGGTGTATCCCTGTCCAGTGGACACATGTAGCACACATGTGAAAAATACAACCTAGGCCAGGGAACAATGCCACAGAGGCAGAGCCATGATGAACCCACAGTGAATGTGCACAGTGTTGGATGACACACATGATAATGAGGGCAGGCTGTGTCAGGGGACTGTAGTGGGCACACTGCTCCATGGTCCTGGAATGAGCTGACTGTAACAGGAGCAACCGTCCCGGCACTATGCATATCTCCCACTAATGCACATCATGTCTGAGGCCACAACATTGGTAATGCATGCTGAAAGTCTGTTCATTAGAAACCTCACACCCCTATGTTGAGACTCAGCATCAGTGCCAACAATTATGCACCCCCAAATGACTGAACAGGACAGGGCACAGGCAGACCACCCCCACACATGATGCTGAAAGCAGTGTGCACCTTGATTAACTGGCAGCCTAGATGACCATGTGCAATAGTGATAACACACAGACCAGGTAACACATGTCAAGGAGGGGATGGGAGGAAGAACAGCACAGGTTGACTTTGGTGAACAGGATATGCACTGCACATATATACCCTGGCAGTGTATCCAGGCGACTGAGCAGCTACAAAATCTGGCGACACACAACAAACACACATGTACCTACCCCCTTCCTGCTGCTGTAACTCCTGAATCCGCCTATCCAGGTCAGGGAAGACCACCGCCAGGACACGCCGCATTTGGTGGATCAGGCGCCGGCGCCCGCCATGCTTGCGAGGAGGTGAGTCCCTCAGCATGACCCGGGCGATCCTCCGGGTCCAGCACCGGATGTCCTGCCATCTCTTCCTCACTTGTGCCAGGCGCCGACTACGACCCTCCACCGATTGCACGGCCTTGACGGCATCCTTCCAGATCTTCCCCTTCTGGTAGGCGGTTACCTGTGAGGATGACAAAGTGGGACAACATCACTACACCTGCTCCATGTCACAGAGACACACATTTGAACATATTTGATTTGTTGAACAGGGCATAGTATGCTGGCCACTAATAGCACCTTAGTCACAGGGACATTTGCCACTGTGGACGCACCAGTGCACCACATGGCATAGTAAGTACACAGGTGGCATGAGGGGTGCAAAACAATCCCTGATCATGGCACACACTGTGCATCCCAAGCAACACTAGGCTGATGTACAGCACCGCAAAGCAGTCACATGCCCCAGGCCACTGACGCAACCTCAGCAGAGTACACTGACACACACAGGCACAGATCAATCACCTGCCATTGGCAACAGCGTATACAAACCTCACTCTGCACATGTGCCACTTGCCAGGGGGGTGTCACAAGTGTGGGGCTAGCTCAGCAAGTCAGACACACAGCACGGTTTCCTTCTCACATCAGATGGGTAGAGCAGTTGCCTCCTCCATGCAGCTGTGGGGCAACACTCCACATAGACACTCACCCACATGACAAGGAACATTCACACACATCAATGTCCAGGGGGCGTACACATCATTTGGACACTCTCACCACAGCTCCACTCAACTCACACACATCTGTGGGTGCAGTCACCTGTCACACCGGTGGGACCACTGAATCACCGCAGAACAATAGAACAAGAATGCCCAAGAGGATTAGCCAGGCTGAATGTGCCATGCACTTTGCAGTGAATGTCACAGTAAGCACAATGCAAGTGAGGGGTGCACACATGAACTACATCAAGGCCTGCATGAGAGACATAAGCCATCCACCCCCCTGGGACCCACTCCAAACAACATTGTATGTCTGTCACACCTGGACACAATGCCAGAAGTGACAGACACAAAAAAGGTGCACAGGCAAAGGTAGTGGAGTCAGCACTCACCTGCTCCCCTGGTCGACCATACAGCATGGGGTACCGTGGGAGGATCACATCCAGCAAGGAAACCTTTTTCCTCCTGTGTGAAAGTCTGGGCCCTCTCCACGGTCCTCGACATGGTTCCAGAGGGAGACAATACAGCAGCAGTGGTATCGACTGACATGTTGTGCAGGCAAGTGCCCTCTCATGGGTTCTGCCTGCCTTATATCTGCCTTGCTGGCCTATTTCATTTACAGGAGTTCAGAGTGATTGGTCAGACTCATTTGCATCCTACGTTTCATCCAATCCCTTTAAACATACACCAGTGACAGACTTAGCAACTTTCGATTTTGCAGAATCATGTCAAGTCAACAACCACTTTGCAACAATGTATAATGTGGCCAACTGCTTTTTCCAGGTCACATGATGTAAAGATTTGAACTTGAAACTCGGTATCCATGACAACCAGCATGCATTTAGGCCCTAAAACTTGTCCCTCATGTGTCCCCATTGTAATTTTGAATTCCCCACACAGGTACGGTGTGTTTCACACGTACCCCTAGGGCACGATCACTACAGGGATACGGCCCATACTCGCGCATGTACGGTCCGTACACGCGTGAGTACGGGCTGTACTCACTATGGCCTATGGTAACACAACTATAGTGTGTACGGCCCGTACTCACGTGTGTACGGTCCGTACACGCATGAGTACGGGCGGTACTCACTATGGCCTATGGTAACACAACTATAGTGTGTACGGTCTGTACTCACGCGTGTACGGTCCGTACACGCGTGAGTACGGGCCGTACTCACTATGGCCTACGGTAACACAACTATAGTGTGTACGGCCTGTACTCACGCGTGTACGGTCCGTACACGCGTGAGTACAGTCTGTACACGCATGAGTACGGGCCATACTCACTATGGCCTGCGGTAACACAACTATAGTGTGTACGGCCCGTACTCACGCGTGTACGGTCTGTACACGCGTGAGTACGGGCCGTACTCACTAGGGCCTACGGTAACACAACTATAGTGTGTACGGCCCGTCCTCACGCGTGTACGGTCCGTACTCGCACATGTACGCACCGTACACACGGCCTCAGAGCGTGTGTACTGCGTTTTACAGCTTATACTGGTGATAGGAGGCGCACACGAAAGGAATGGAGGTGTCAGACTT
Source organism: Triturus cristatus (assembly GCF_964204655.1). Taxonomy (NCBI): domain Eukaryota; kingdom Metazoa; phylum Chordata; class Amphibia; order Caudata; family Salamandridae; genus Triturus; species Triturus cristatus. The sequence continues at coordinate 1,200,304,597 of NC_140582.1, read as the reverse complement.
GCACAAGGCTGTACATCAAGTCATTGTCAGTGCAGTTCTTCATGTGCAGGGCCTAGGTGTGTCAGGAAGTGATGTGGCACATGTCTCCTCATGTTGTGGCACAATAGATGTGTGCTGAGCTGTTTACACATGTCATGTGTGATGGGGCACTACGTGACACACTTCCCCTTCACACTTTGCACATGTGTGCATGTAGTACAAACGTGTCAAGCACTGCATCACTGGTATGGCACAGTCACCAACACCCGCAACTGTCCCCTGATGCCAGGTACACGGATAATTACACCTGACATGTGACTGCCAGCGTGCCATGATGTGACTATGTCATGTGTGTGTCATGTGTTCCCATGAGCTTGCAGTTGGTGTTCCGTCAACTCCATCTGCTGTTGCAGCATACAACATGTGTCTGTGTGCATATGTGCATGGCACACATATACGCACACCATGCCACATGTGGACCCACACGTTACATGTGTCATGATGGTTTGAAGATGACTTCCTGACATGAGGCAATATCTGCGTTGTCTCAATGTCTGTGTCATCAGGTTTTGACATGTACCCCTTCATGGGAATGTGTGTTATCTGTCCTTTTTCAGATGACATGTGACCTGTGCGTCTAGACTCCCGCCAGCTGTCTGTATGAGATAACATCCTTCAAATGCTGATATGTGGATGTCTGCCACTCATGTAATGTGTCTGGCTGTTCACTTACACTGGCCCACAGCTATTTTAATGGCATGTCACGTCAACATTGCCATGCAACTATTGTAGCTGGCTCTTCGTAGGAGTATCACCTGGCTGGCATACGTGTCCTGGATGTATTGCACAGACCAGACTCTGTATTTAGCAGATGTGTATTAGCTGTTGAACATGTGCTCACCTCAGTGACATTGGTAATGTACTCACTCTTCGTTATTCCTTCCAAATCTCTGCAGGGCACCGCCTCTCCCCAGACGAATGCCAGACCTGGATGCCATGCGTGAACATGACTGCATCCGTAGATACCGCTTCTCGCAAGAGTTGATAGAGAACTTGACCCGCCGGCTTGAACCACACCTCCAACCACAACACAGGTATCCTACAGCTCTGACCCCCAAGATGAAGGTGATGGCAGCCCTACATTTTTTTGCCACCAGCACGTTTCAATTGACCATAGCTGATGTCGGTGGCATGTCCCAGACAATGTTCAGCCGTGTCCTGCATGATGTTTTAGAAGCCATATTGGTGCACCTGGATGAATTCATCCATTTTCCCACTCGTGAACAGTTGACACGTGTCAAGGGTGAGTTCTATGCCCTGGGAGGGATGCCTCACGTAATCGGGGTCATTGATGGGACACATGTTGCTTTGGTACCACCACAGGCACAGGAGGTAGCCTTTAGGAACCGCAAACATTACCACTCTATCAATGCCCTTGTGGTGTGTCTAGCTAACATGTTGATTTCCCATGTCTGTGCCCGTTTTCCAGGGTCCGCACACGATGCCTACATCATGAGGCGTAGCAGGGTGCCAGAAATGATGCTGCAGCTGCATGCGGAACGAGCATGTCTTGTTGGTGGGTATACTCTGTTAGTCCTGTGTTTTGCGGTATCTTTGTATCTTACGGCATCTCCTGACCCACTTCTTCACATGATGTTTCCATGTAGGGGACTCTGGCTATCCCAACATGCCATGGCTGATGACGCCTCTCCGCAACGCCAGAACAGCCGCAGAACACCGGTACAACGACACCCATGGGCAGACGAGGCGCGTGATTGAGAGGACGTTTGGACTCCTGAAGAGCAGATTCCGGTGCCTCCACAAGACCGGCGGCGCACTCCCATATGCCCCGGTGAAGGTCTGCAAAATCTTCCGTGTGTGCTGCATGCTGCACAACATGGCAGTGGAGAAGGCCGTGCCACTCATCCTTGATCCGGATGAGCAGGATCATCCACCCGTGGAGGATGAAGGGCTTGGGCACGGGGCAAGTGAGGATGAGGATGAGGATGAGGACATCCGGAGTCAGCTCATCCGCAACTTCTTCTCATATTGGTGAGTCCCTGTGTCTGAGTGTGCACGCTTTGAGCCTTGTGTGGCATGTGTTGCAATGTGTGTGTCCAGCTGACTGTGTGCTAAGTGACTTGGAGGTGTGTTCTGATGTGTCATTCAAGTGATGATGTCATTCCACACATTTTAGCTGGGACACAAAATGCTTTTAAGAGCATGGTGACAACATCATTCCTGTAGAGTACATGTCCATGTCTGCGGATTACTAGCTCTTCGCTGACTTGTTGTGTGTCTGTCTTCCACAGGTTCTTGCGGCTATCGTCTGCTCATGTCATCATTGCCCTCCTGCTATTCCTCATGAGTATTGCAACGTGTGCTGGATCAGAGTTACATGCACGGACATGGTGAAAAGTCATTTTGGGTAAGGAGTGCAGCAAGGCATTTTGTGGGTGGTACGTGTTTGTGATATGCGGGGACTGCTCCTGTGCATGTTGTGTTACCATGCATACATGTCGACTCACCATGGGGCACATGACTTGTTGCATGGCTCCCATGAGTCACCCTTCCTGACAGTCATCTGTAATGGTTTGTGGATTCTGATGAAGGCATCAATGTGTGTATAACGTCCCTCAGGAACATACAGGATGCTAATGGTGGACATAGTGTGGGACATCCCCATATGAGGCTCAATGGGGAATTGCAGACTCTCCGTGTGCAGCAAGGGGTGTGAGGCTCAACCCCTTCACTTGTGTGCCAGCTCAGTAGGATTTACCACATCTGTGTGTTGAAGGGGGTGTCCAGTGTAGGTCCCACATGGTCAGCCAAATGACCTGTGAGTCTGTTCCAATTGATGCATTTCCCTTGTTGTGAGCCTGAGTAATAAACGTGTACATCACACTCCAAGGTGCCTCATCTCTGTCAATGCAGGTCTCTTGCCACTTTGCATGCGGCATATCTGGCATAGTTGTGGAAGATTATGCATAGGAGTCCATGTGTAGGTTAGCAACATGCATGCAGTTGCTCATGGATTAGGATCCCTATTGGGCATCAAGTACATGGTCATGTATGTTTTGTGGCATGTTGGTCCACACAATGGGCCATCAACACCTGCTGAGGGTGTGTCTCCTGTGCGCATGTGTCACGATTGCCGTCTTAGTTGTCTTCAGATGACGGCGAACCAGCACGCATGCGCGAGGAAGTCAGGCAAGCTATAAAGGCCTGACTTCCGTGGGAAACTGCGCTTTGCGTCATTTCCGTTTCCTGAGCCATAGAGTTCTCGAGTGAAGAATCAATCCTTTGAAACCCGAGAGCTCCGTTTCTTTTCTGGATCGTCTGATGACGAGAGGTTTCTGGTGCCTATGAAATAGCTGCCGTTGGCCCTTCCCATTTGGTACCTCAGGCGGTTTCTGTGTTGTTCCCCGTGGCGGACTGCAGAGCGAGAGTAGTTTTGGAGGCAGGTGTGAGGCTAGTCGCGTATCCCACACGTCACCCGGACTGGTGTTCCGGAGGCCGTTCGGACTGCGCGGGGTGTGCTCTCATTTGTTGTAAGACTACTACTCGTGTTGGGGTCAGCCGCGGGGCATAGTACAGTATCCCGTGTGAATCAGCACATGCTACATACGACCTGCCTTTCTAGTGACCATCGACTAGTGGAGGTCATTTCCCGTTCCTACCGCCTCCCGTTTGTTCCCCCTAAACCTCTCACCTGTGGCGGAGGAGTCAAGAAACTGTGGACAGTTGTTTTACTTGTGGGACTACGGTAACAGCGAGGATTCGCTGCCTTCTTTTCTTTTCATTTATTTAAGTACTATTGTGTACAAATTGGCTTCTTGCATGACATCAGAAATTACTTCTCTAATGGAAGACTAGCCTGAATTCCTTTATTATTCATTTCTGGATGTACAAGTTAAAGACAAACCAAGCCGGACTAGCCCGGTAAGCATGAGCAGTTATAGGTATCCTTCTAAGGTCTAAAGGTGTAGTGTAGTTGTTACTCACTTCTTCCTTCTTTCCCATTGTAGTTTAGAATCCCGGAGTGGTGAAACGTCTCCTGTTATAACTAGAAGAAGGGTGGATTTAAGGTACTTACTGAGAAGGGGAGTTTGCATAGTTTAGTATATGTCCAGACAGTAGAGTTATTTATTGTTTGTTTTCTCATTTTAGTTCTACTTGTGCGAAGAACTCCTGGTTGGTGCCAAAAGCTGAGAGATTCTTCCCCTACTTTCCTTGTTTTGTTTCCCTTCTTCCCCAGACCTTACATTGTGGCTTAGAGTTTGATAGGCTCGGTGTGGGTTGGGGAAGTAGTGGACCTTGTCATCAGTTCCAGGGCGCTCCTGCAGAAACAAACAGGTGAGCCCCTGATAGACTCTGACAGAATGCAAACCCCAACAGAATAGATATATATTCTGCCCGAGCGTCATGGAACTGAGTCAAGTGACATTAGCCGATTTGGCTAACATGATTGGGAACTTACAAGCAGAAACTCAATCTTTAGCTTCCAGAGTAGACGCCTTACAGAGAGAGAGGAGAGCGGATACTGATACAAGCAGACCAGGTGCTAGCGCGTCATTATCCGTAATACATGTCTGTACTCCACAGACAGTTCCCCTAGCCCCTCCTGAAAGGTTCCTAGGTGACACTGCTAAATTCGCCGCATTTATCAGCCAATGTCAATTACACTTTATGTGTAAGGTCGCCTGTTTCCCTACAGAACAAGCCAAGGTGGCATTTGTTATGTCGTATTTGGGTGGGTCAGCAGCCAATTGGACCATTCCTCTCATCGAACGAAATGACCCGCTTCTACATGACTATAATGCCTTTTGTGGAGAGCTTAAAAAGTTGTTTGATAGGCATACCTTCACTCATTCAGTAGACACTGAACTCTTGAAATTAAAACAAGGAACCAAAGATATCACAGCCTACATCACCTCATTTCATAGATTAGTGGCAGAATCGGGATGGCCTGAAGAGAAAAGAAGCGCCCTGTTTTATAAAGGCTTGAGGGAGGAGTTGAAAGATGCCTTGTCCCAGGTAGTGGATCCTCCAGAATCTTGTTCCGCATTAATAGATTTAGTCGTTAAGCTAGATCATCGACTTAGTGAGAGGCGACGCGAAAGGGGCAAGAGTGACAATAGGCTGGTCATGTATAAGGAGCGAAAAGCAGAGTCAGAAAAGAATAGTGAAGATCAAGAACCTATGCAGATTGACATCTTGAAGGGACCTTTAAGTGCGGAGGAAAGACAGAGAAGGAGAGATAACAAACTGTGTTTGTATTGTGGTAAACAAGGTCATTTTCTTCGAGAATGTCCGGTGAAGCCCAAGCCAACCAAGAAATCAGAAAACTAAAGGACCCGAGGCCTAGAGAGACAGGGTCCTCGGGTAATTCTGGGTTATTTGTCTCCTCCGAAGAAACAATTGAGGGTCGTACCCGTCATTTCTTTATTACGGCCTTGCTCTCTTGTAACAACAGAGTACAAGAGGTCCAAATCATGATAGACTCTGGAGCATCGGGTAATTTTATGGACGTACGGTGGGCACAGAGTACAAATATTCCTCATTTGGAGAAGAAAACGTGGGAAGAAGTTACGACCATAGATGGGAGCGTCTTAAAGTCAGGCCCAATAACTCACAATACGGTTCCCTTGGTTATGGATATAAAATCTGGCCATCAAGAACTTCTGGGATTTGATTTAATAAGCTCACCTCAGTTTCCTGTCATACTAGGAATACCCTGGTTACGTCTACATAACCCCTTAATTGATTGGAAAAAGATGACTCTATAATTCCGTGCAGACTACTGCAGTTCGCATATTCCGGTCTTAGAGAACCGGGTATCCAATAAGGTGGCCTCTACTGTTACAGAAGAAGGATCTTTACCATTACAGTACCAGGATCTACAATCCATTTTTGACGAAACCGAAGCCACGACTCTCCCTCCCCATCGGGAGTACAATTGTCGCATTGATTTACAGGTAGGGGCACGTATTCCCTGTAGCAGGGTTTATTCGCTGACAGAAAAGGAGACACTCTATCTGCGAGAATATCTGGATCGGATGCTTCAGATAGGGTTTATCCGACCTTCACGGTCTCCAGCTTCTTCATCTTTGTTTTTCATTCCCAAGCGGGAAGGCGGTCTGAGATGCTGTATTGATTATAGGGCGTTAAACAACGTGACCATAAAGAATAAATATCCTTTACCGTTAATTTCCTCCCTTCTTGACCGCATAAAGGACGCCACCATCTTCACTAAATTAGATTTACGAGGAGCGTATCATTTAGTGCGCGTCAGGGAGGGGGATGAATGGAAGACTGCCTTTTGCACCAAATACGGTTTGTATGAGTATTTGGTGATGCCTTTTGGGCTTTGTAATGCCCCTTCAGCATTTCAATTTTTCATCAATGAAACACTGAAAGAGATGATTGACGATTATGTCGTAGCTTACATAGATGATTTGTTAATCTACTCTTCCTCCCTTCAAGAACATCAAAAGCATGTGAGAAATGTATTAGAAAGGCTGAGAGAGACTAGGTTGTTTTGTAAACTATTTCACGTACAACAGGTAACCTTTCTGGGATTCATCATTTCTCCACAAGGTCTAAGTATGGACCCCCAAAAGGTGGAAGCAATTCATCGATGGCTGGCCCCACAGTCAGTCAAAGAAACACAGAGTTTTATTGGATTCACCAATTTTTATAGGCGGTTTATTTGCAACTTCTCTGGTTTGGTGTCCCCTATTACTAAATTACTGAGAAAAGGAGTAAAATTCACCTGGACCCCTGAAGCTGATGAGGCCTTTCATGCGTTAAAAAAGGCTTTCACTCAGGCACCGATTTTACGCCATCCGAATCCTGCTCATGCGTTTGTGGTTGAGGCTGATGCCTCCCAAGTGGCAGTGGGAGGAGTCCTTTCACAAACAGAAGCCAAGTTTTGCAAGCAGCTAAAGAATGGGATGGATTGGTTTGGATAGCTGAACTCTCTTATAATAACGGTTATCATGTATCCATCAAATCCACACCTTTCTTTTGCAACTTTGGCTATCATCCTCGTACTATACCTTGCCCCAAATTCTCCTCTTGTGCAACCCCAGCACCCATAGAGTTAGTACAGGAACTGCAAACGATACACCAAAGTACCCATCTCGCCCTAGAACAGGCCAAGGCTAGGTATAAACGAGGGGCTGATGCACACAGAAGGCCAGAACCTAAATATACACCAGGAGATCAGGTTTGGTTATCCTCGAAGAATTTAAAATTAAGAGGGTCTTGCTAGTTCAAACCAAAATACATAGGCCCTTTTGAAATTGTCAAAGTAATCAATCCTGTATCCATGAAGTTAGACCTCCCTCTATCACTAAAAATACATCCTGCCTTTCATGTGTCTTTATTAAAACCTGTAGAGCCAGGTACCCAACTTCCAATTACCCCTGCGCCAGTGGCAATTGATGGTGAACTTGAATTTGAAGTAGAGAAGATCATAGACTCCCGCAGAGTTCGACGTAAACTCCAATATTTGATACACTGGAAGGGGTATGGCATAGAAGAGCGCACTTGGGAGCCAGCCAGCAATGTGCATGCCCCTCGCCTGGTGCGCCTCTTTCACAGAAGACATCCAGACAAACCTAGGCCGATGGGGGGCTCATTGGGAGGGGTGTACTGTCACGATTGCCGTCTTAGTTGTCTTCAGATGACGGCGAACCAGCACGGATGCGCGAGGAAGTCAGTTAAGCTATAAAGGCCTGACTTCCGTGGGAAACTGCGCTTTGCGTCATTTCCGTTTCCTGAGCCATAGAGTTCTGTTGTGTCTCTGCAATTTCGAGTGAAGAATCAATCCTTTGGAACCCGAGAGCTCCGTTTCTTTTCCGGATCTTCTGTTGAGCCGATGACGAGAGGTTTCTGGGACCTACGAAATAGCTGCAGTTGGCCCTTCCCATTTGGTACCTCAGGCGGTTTCTGTGTTGTTCCCCGTGGCGGACTGCAGAGCGAGAGTAGTTCTGGAGGCAGGTGTGAGGCTCATCGCGTATCCCGCACGTCACCCGGACTGGTGTTCCGGAGGCCGTTCGGACTGCGCGGGGTGTGCTCTCATTTGTTGTGAGACTACTACTCGTGTTGGTGTCAGCCGCGGGGCATAGTACAGTATCCCGTGTGAATCAGCACGTGCTACATACGACCTGCCTTTCTAGTGTCCATCGACTAGTGGAGGTCATTTCCCGTTCCTACCGCCTCCCGATTGTTCCCCCTAAACCTCTCACCTGTGGCGGAGGAGTCAAGAAACTATGGACAGTTCTTTTACTTGTGGGACTACGGTAACAGCGAGGATTCGCTGCCTTCTTTTCTTTTCATTTATTTAAGTACTATTGTGTACAAATTGGCTTCTTGCATGACATCAGAAATGACTTCTCTAATGGAAGACTAGCATGAATTCCTTTATTATTCATTTCTGGATGTACAAGTTAAAGACAAACCGAGCCGGACTAGCCCGGTAAGCATGAGCAGTTATAGGTATCCTTCTAAGGTCTAAAGGTATAGTGTAGTTGTTACTCACTTCTTCCTTCTTTCCCATTGTAGTCTAGAATCCCGGAGTGGTGAAACGTCTCCTGTTATAACTAGAAGAAGGGTGGATTTAAGGTAATTACTGAGAAGGGGGGTTTGCATAGTTTAGTATATGTCCAGACAGTAGAGTTATTTATTGTTTGTTTTCTCATTTTTGTTCTACTTGTGTGAACAACTCCTGGTTGGTGCCAAAAGCTGAGAGATTCTTCCCCTACTTTCCTTGTTTTGTTTCCCTTCTTCCCCAGACCTTACATTGTGGCTTAGAGTTTGATAGGCTCGGTGTGGGTTGGGGAAGTAGTGGACCTTGTCATCAGTTCCAGGGCGCTCCTGCAGAAACAAACAGGTGAGCCCCTGATAGACTCTGACAGCATGTCGGCCTTCAGTTTCCTGATCCGGTGTCATGCCTCTCTGGTGATTGTGCATGCATGGTCTCTGGGTGTGCCATGTGACACTGGACACTCCTTACTTTACACACGTGCCTGTTGCAGTTGTCCTTCTGACATCCTAGTCTTTGTGTGCAAATTCTGGCATTTTGCAAGGAGATGCCGCCTGCTGCTGCGGCCCCTGCAGCAAGGGCCCGCAGAGTATCCAGATTTGGCAACACACACGCCTCCAAGATGCTCCTGACTTCCTCCCTCCACCCATTCATTTGGCTGTCCTCAGCTTGTCAATGCCACTGTTGCCGCCACGTGGTAGCAAAGGCTGGACCATCAGCACATGCAAGGTGCACATTGCACAACCATCCTGTCCTTGCATAACCCACATCACACTACAGTCTGATGTAGCAGCCACACTCCGAGCTATGCGCTATAAGGAGACAATGGCTCATGCGGATTAATACTTATCAATATAGTATATAATCTCAAAATAATAATCAAAAAAAGAAATGGGGAATATAAAAGATGTCAGAAGAAAAGGCAAGACCATACACGCTGGTTCTTATTTTGTGAAGAATGATCTTCGTTTATATTACTAGAAATTACACTAATTTTGTAATTTGTTTGTCTAATGTCAAAATTGTATTGGATATCTATGTACACCTCTTGTGTCGAAATTCTAGTAATATAAACGAAGATCATTCTTCACAAAATAAGAACCAGCGTGTATGGTCTTGCCTTTTCTTCTGACATCTTTTATATTCCCCATTTCTTTTTTTGATTATTATTTTGAGATTATATACTATATTGATAAGTATTAATCCGCATGAGCCATTGTCTCCTTATAGCACGTAATACCCAGGCTCCTTGTGGGTAGGGTTTCCTTGTTTCCCAATCAAACACTCCGAGCTATGTCCATGCGCACATCTAACGCCTGCTGTCAGACATACCCTGGGCACACTCACGACACCTTTGCATGCTGAGTGTGCAACTCCAACTGCCTACACTGCGCTGCCCCGCCTTCCAGGCCCTGTCACACCAACCAGGTCACGTCCCTGATACTCCCCACCGGCTCTGTAGCCCAGCAAGGGCATGGGAGGGGGACTCAAGGCTTAAGCATGTAGTATGGTGTCATCGTCTGGCACATGGCATTGACAGCCAGGTGCTCCTCACCCTCAACACAGACACAGACATTGGCAGTTCCAACCTTCAAGTATGCATGACATCCATTGATGAATGGCTGAAGACGAGCCACCTGAGGCTGGACTTGTACAGGACTGAGGTGATCATCTGAGGATTGTCCCCTTCCAGCTGGGTCAAGTGCCTGTGTCCCACCCGCAAGATCCCTGCACAAGCACCCAGTGGCCACACACACAAGATGGTGTGCATCATGTTTGGCTCGCTCACATATGCCATGCTAGCCCACAGCATCTGTACCTCAAGCTGCAACGCCCTCTGCATTATGCACATGATCCACAGATAGATCCACTCCAAGAAAAGACAGACCATCCCCCAGGTCCATGACAACATCCGTGTCAAATACTGCCCTGCCCTCTACGGAGCAAGTACATCCAAACTCCCAGGAAACTGGTCCACTTCCAGGGGGCATCTGCACACCTCAGCTTCAACACCCTGCGACCCAGCCACCTCACCGTCCACCATAGATAGCTGCAATGGATCACTGTCTGCTGCAGGATGACCTCCACACTCCCCACCCACACTCAGGAGGCAGTCCACAACTCCGACCCCAAACCAACCTTGTACGTCTGTCATCCTAGATCCCGTTGGGCTGTCTCCGTGCATCCAACCTTGCCCTGGCCACCGTTCTTCACATCCACCGTACTCCAGCATACAGGACATTGTTCTCCCACCTGGCCACACATACCTGGGACTCCCTCCCCGGGAACCTCCACATGAGCCATGACCTCTACGCCTTGATGATAAACTCCCAAATAGGTCTGTCCGCACAGTTTAGCAAGCCCCCCCTCAGCAGCCAGAGGCCATCACAGGTGAGTGTTGTGCTCCATGCCTACATTGAATGATACCTTGTGACCCATGTGTGTCCTGTACCAGACTCTGATCCCAGGGTATGGATGGCTGGAGTTAGTTCAACACTCAGGCATAGTTAGACATTTCCACACACATATGTCGTTAAATAATGCAAAATGACAGGAACCTCTCATGACCAAAGTGATATATTTATTTGCGATGGGGTACGTGTTTTGGTATATGAAATTAGGTGCTCTACGGGGGGAATAGAATCCAAAGTTCACAGGGGGAGATGGTATCCTAGGAATTGGAAGTCATCAGAGTCCAGAGCACAGTATTGGTCATCATTGGTCAGACTGTGACCAGCAAGTCCATGTGGCAGAGAATGTCATTGGATGAGGTGCTGCTGTTGCTCCAGAGGGCCAGGTGCCAGGCCAGGTGACCTGGGAGATGGGGATGGTCCGCTGACTCTCACGGTCTTTTCCGTGGACGACCCACCTTCCTCCGGGGACCCTCAGATGCAGGCCTTGGCGATGCTTGGGATGCTCCGTCAGACGAATCCTCCTCCTCCTCCCTCCCTGTGGCTGGTGCTGGTCTACGCCTGGTGGCACAGGGAGGGTTGGCCATGCTTTGGGCGATCTGACGGAGTGATTGGCTCATGTCCCTCTGCACCGCCAGGAGCTCAGCCAGTCTTGCCTCCATCCATCCTTGGTGTTGTTGATGACTGGCATGATGCTCGACCTGCAGGTTCTTAATCTCATCGAGGGTCCCCTGCACCTCGGAGAGTCTTGACAAGACCTGGTTGATGCCTCTGGTGTCACGCCGGTATGAGTCCAGGATGTTGCGTATGTGTGACATACCGGTGTCCTGAGCTGGCTGATCAGGTTTGCGCCTCCGCCTGCCTCCACTCCCACCACCACTGCCCACTTGAGCCTGGCCTGCCCTTGTGGGCACATCGGGTCTACGGGACCCCTGAGGGATGGCATTTGCAGGGTTGCCTGCCTCCTCCTGGGTGCCTGGAGAACCTTGTCCCTCCTGGTCAGACTGGCTCTGTTGTTCAGTGTGAGCAGGGCTCCTGGGTGTGTCCTGGGATGTGGCAGGAATGGGGGTGGTGGTTGGCACAGATGTACCTGACGCAGGTGCTGCAGGGGCTTGGGCACCAGAGGGTCCAGGTTGGTCGGGGTCATCCACGGAGTGGTGAGAGTTGTCGCTGCCGGTGGGATCATATTCACGCGGTGCCTGGGACTGTGATTCTTCCCCCCCAGTGTTGGGGGGAGATCGACGACGTTGCCCTGTGTGTGAGAGAGAGGCAATGTTAATGGTGTTTCATGCGACATCTATGTTTCATACATATTCAAGTTGACACATTTCCTCCAGGTAGTTGGATGTGCCTAGCATTCCTCTCAATGTCCACTTGGGGATGGGTATGTTGCGGGGGACAGATTGGGATGTTCTCCTGAGTGTTTGACCTGTAGATTGTTTGCTCTGATGCTTATTTGGCTCTGGATCGGTCTTGTTGTGTCACATGTCCATTGTGGGAGTGTGTAAATCCGTTGCCTGCCCCGGGTGTGTGTGCTTGTGTTAGGGGGGGGGGGGTTGTGACCGGGCCTGCTGCTGTGTGTAGTGTGAGTTGTCATTGGGTCTCCCAGGTGATGTGTCTGTCCCCTCATGGTGCATGCTGGCATGACAGTGAGTGTGAGTTCCTGTGCTAGATACCTGTGCTTGTGGAGTTGGTGTTTGAGTGTACAGTGGTCCCAGTAGGGCCTTGTGCTGCATACAGCAGGGCCAAGTGTCATCTACCTTGTCAGTACTTTGCCAGTCCCTGTGCATTGTGCATGGTTATGTACCTATGCCATATGGGCTGAGGGCATTGGTGTCTGCGTCTCATTTTCACAATGTGTTGTGTGGGGCCCACACTCCCAGCCTCCTGGACATCCAGTCTTGTGTTTGTGGTTGTTGTAGGCTTGGACATGGCCTTGCCTTGATTTGTGAAGGGTGCATGGAGACGTTAGTGGCATGAGCGTGGTTTTTGAGTGTGGTTGTTTGCGGTGAGTGCTTGGGGGAAGTTGCGTGCATTTGGTGGATATGTGGTGTGGACCCCATTGCCCCCATGTGACGTAAGTTGTTTGGTACTCACCAGGCTCTGCGACTCCTTCGACGCCGTGTACTCCCACTGGCGGTAGCAGGGCCAACACCTTCTCCCAGGGATGGTAGTGTACGGGTCTGCGGTGCGGCCCACCTCCAGTGATGTTAGTCTGGGCATATTCTTCATTCATTTTCCTCTTGACCACCCTGCGCAGATCGTACCACCTGGCTTGGCATTCATGCCTGGTCCTTCGGATGGGTGCAACAGCATTCACCTTATCAACAATCCTCTGCCACATGGCAGATTTTTCAGCTATGCTGGTCTGTCTGACCAATGTTCCAAACAGCTGTGGCTCGACTCTGATGACTTTGTTGACAAGGAGGTCCAGCTCTGCCGTTGTGAACTTTGGATTCTTGTCTGTGGGCATGGTGTGGGGTGTGGGTGTGGGTGTGGATGGTTGTGGGTATGTGGGTGTGAATGTGATGGTGTGTGTGTGAATGTGAAGAGGGGGATGTTTGTGGAGGAGGTTGTGTGAAGGTGTGTGAGTGAAGGTGTAGTGGAGGTATGAGTGATGTGGAGTTGTTTCTCTGTGGAGTTATTTCTCAGTGGGGTCTGGCAGCAGTGGGTCTGTTGCAAAGGCTCATGGGTTGTGTGTGTGGGCCCTTTTTATTGGTCCATTTTTGGGTGTGGCTGTGTTTGAATTTTGGTGGGTGTGTCATAAGAGTTGGTTGTGATTTGGGGCCTCTGTTTGCCTGTTTGGATGTGCCAGGTCAGTCATTGAGATGTATTTTGTCATGTAGACGTGTTTTGTGGTGTTGTGCAAGTCGAATTGACCCTCCTTGTGCTGTTTTACAGTGTCCTGGTTCTGTAAGAGTCTTTTTTGCGTAGGTACGATCCGTACATACGCGATGCTGTGTGAGGGTGCTGGGGTACGGTGTTGGAGTGCGGCGCGTACATGCGGTGGGGGTTCGGTGCGTACACGTGCGGCCCTGGGGTACGGCGCATACATGCGGTGGTACGGCACGTACATGGGGGGGCACGTACATGGGGGGAGGGCGCGTACATGCGGTGGGGGTACGGTGCGTACACGTGCGGCCCTGGGGTACGGCACGTACATGCGGTGGTACGGCGCGTACATGGGGGGGAAGCCGCGTACATGGGGGGCGCGTACATGGGGGGGGGCGCGTACATGAGGTGGGGGTACGGTGCGTACACGTGCGGCCCTGGGGTATGGCGCGTACATGCGGAGGTACGGCGCATACATGCGGGGGTGATGCGCCTACAGGGGGGGGTACGGCGCATACATGGGGGTATGGCACGTACAGGTGCGGGGCTGGGGTACAGTGCGGACAGGGGGGTAAGGCACGTACATGGGGGGGTACGGCGCATACATGGGGGGGTCCGGCGCGTACAGTTGCGGGGCTGGGGTACAGTGCGGACAGGGTGGTGTACGGTGCTGACATATTTGGGGGTGGGGGGCTATACGGCTCGTACACAGGCATGAGTTTACCCGTGTACATGTGTGCTACTGCGTTGGCTCCGTACGAGCCTTTTTACGTGCGATTGTGTAATCGGATGGACGGTCGGGATCGTACTTGCGTGCTCGGACTTGTGTTTTACGATTTGCACGTAATAATGTCCGGCTCACTCTCGTACACTTTTCCCGACGATATTCGGACGTGAAAACTTTCCGACGCACTCTCGTAGACTTTTCCAGACGCTAATCGTAGTTATTTTTCACGGACGAATCGTACTTGGCCATTTGTACGGTGCTTCTACGACTCGTACGTACAAAAATACGGATACGGGTCGTACGCAAAATATTTTTACCGGATCGGAATCTGCACCATAGTGTTAAAACATAAAACTACAATATCCCCAAACTAACCTATAGCAACCGTCACTCTGCTACCAGAAAATCTGATTCAGCGGAGCTTTCCAACAACCCTCAAAGCTCATCCCACTAAACCCAGGAGCAAGGTATTTCTACTCGTCGGTGGGGCCCATGACACCGCGAGTCTCACACACACACAAGCCACTCTACTCCCGAATCAGTGGTAACCAGAAGTGGGGTGCTGGAAAGGTTTACTGAGTGGTTTCTAAACACTTATACATTATATACATTACATTTTACTGTATCATTTGAGCTGTTTATAGGAAACCACAACAATATACTCCGCTGTTTTGGTCGATGGACCAGCTAGTAGAAGTTAGTTGATGGAGATTAAGACCAGCTCAATCACAGTAATCCTATAACTTTTAATTTTAATTCTGTCATGACATTTATTTACATTAAAAATGAATCAGACTCAAGTTTAAATTTAAAGAATTCATTCATCAAGCAATAGTTCAAGTAAAGAGTTTAGCAAGTTATTCAGTCATAGAAATTTAGCATTTATTTTAGTACAAATTAAAAGTGATGAAAATTAAGGAAAGACATATTACCCATCTGTCATAAGCGAATGACAGATGGGTCCCAAAACCTCTCTCTCTACTCTCGATAATGACTCCCTTCCAGGACAAAAATCCCAGAAATCAGCTCCATCAAAAATTAAAGTCCGAAAATGTTCTAAGTCCTAGCACCTTGATCTGTCCGACAGCGTGCCGTGGTGCAAAACAAAATGTGGAGCAAGCTTTTTTCTCTCCTCAAAAACAGGGGTTCTTATACCCTTTTTCTCTAACTATCTAATTTAAAATTGTAACTTTAGGGCCCACAGTCCTTCCCTATTGGTTCATGAGAGGGGCGGTGAACATCACCTCATCATTTTTCCTGCTCGTACCAGTTTGTAACTTTGCAAACCCATGTCCAAATTTCCCATTCGAATTAATTTACAAATTTTTAACTTTTAGACTTGGTTAATTTTCTTCCGTTTCCCATGTATTTGGATGTAGAAGTTTTACATAATTCTTTGTTTGAGGCCAACTGTCCTTGACATCCTCTGTCTCATGAGTAGTCCATTATTAATTATTTTTTCTTTATTCATCATTTTCAGAGCAGATGCACTGTGACCATCATTCTTGAAACGCTACCAATGGTCTTTGCAATCATATTTCCTGAAACACTGCCAATGGTTTCTCCGGCAGCCATTTTTTCACTAGGCCTCAATGGGAACTAATGCAAAAATAAACACGAGATAATTAGTTTAAGAAATTTGGGGGCATATTATCAAGCATGGAGTTAAAATGATCGCCCCTTTAGCGGCAGAAAACTGCCGCTGAAGCGGCGATAATGGGCTTGATAATATGCCGCAGAGAATTCCAATAGGAGCCCATGTTGACACCAGAACATGGGCTTCTATGGGAATTCTCAAGGGCATATTATCAAGCCCATTATCGCTGCTTTAGCTGAAGTTTTCTGCTGCTAAAGCGGCGATAATTTTAACTATGGGGCAGATTTATGTTTGACTTGCGCCTCATTTACGCCGCCGTTGCGTCACTTTTGTGACGCAGCAGCGGCGCAAATCCTGCGCCATGGTGCGGGGTATTTACAACGTGACGCATCTGGGAGATGCGTCACGTTGTAAAGCCCTGCGCCACATGTAGGCTTTCCAGGGCAGGTGGGGGCGTTCCGGCGCAGGAACGCCTCCTAAAAGTGGCTGAGTGAAATCTACAAGATTTCACTCAGTCACTTTTGAGCCCATGCTGCGTCAAAACCCTGCGCCTGCTTGAGGCAGGCGTAAGGATTGACGCAGCATTGTGCAGATAGGGCCCCCCAGAGCATTGCTGGAGCTGCGGCGCGCTTGCGGCGCAACTCCAGCAATGCGCCACTTTTACGGCACAGATGCGTGACGCATCTGTGCCGTTTTTGCCCCATGGTGCGCCGCATTATAGATGCGGCGCATCCATGGTGGCGGAGCTGGGGCGTAAAATAACTGGCGCATCCCTGCTGATATGCAGGGATGCGTCAGTTATTATAAATATGCCCCTATGTTTCTTGATAATATGCCCCATAGCCCTTCTGTTTACCTCCCTCCATTCTAATTTTTCCCAGTTAGTTATTACCTAGTGTAAGCACATAGATTGCATGATTATACTTACCCACTTGCTTTTAATTCACTTAGATCTGCCACAAAAGACATTTCCCTATATAAGCACAATTACATGCATTTTATCTTAAACTTGTATTAAAGCTCTACGTTAGTTAGACTCAATTTACACACATTAATATATTATTTCTTTGCATTTTAGCAATTGGTTTCCCATGTGTAGTGTCAGATTTTGATGCATACTATTGTTGATTAATTTTTCATGCTTCACTCCATTAATATTGTTACAGTTATGAGAGTCTAACTTCACGAGGGGTACATACAAATGTTTACCTCTCCCTCGCTCCATCAGTGGCTAGCTGTGATTTTTGTACGGAAGCCAGCTGGCTGGGGTGGACTGCTGTGCAGGCCAGCCCCTCCGACACACGGCCAGGCTGACGATCTCAGCTGAAAGGCCAAGTTGTAATATGATGCCTTGTAACTTTCTCCCTCTTCATTGTAAAGGAGGGAGATGTTGTAATATGATGCTCAGCCATTATGAATGTAGTTTAGAATGTTGGGATTTAGAACGTGACAAGGAAAGCTGTTGCCAGTTACTGAAAGGGCTGAGCACGATACTGGCTGCTCCTGGTGGGGCTCGCATAGGGGCATATTATCAAGGACGGCGTTATAATTATCTTCGCTTTAGCGGCAGAAAACTGCCGCTAAAGCAGCGATAATGGGCTTGATAATATGCCCTGGAGAATTCCAGTACAAGCCTGTGTTCAGACCAGAACCTGGACTTCTATTGAAATTCTCCATGGCATATTATCAAGCCCATTATCGCCGCTTAAGCGGCAGTTTTCTGCCGCTAAACCGGCGATAATTTTTAACGTTGTCCTTGATAATATGCCCCTTAGTCCCTTATATAACTTATCACCTAAATAAACCTTCCTGAAAATACCACGACTAAAGAAACTCCCTTTCATTTCATTACACAAGTCGACCCCCTGTCTGGCGAAACCCTCCTGGGTCCGACCGGCGGGCCAGTTGGCTGCCGGGTGGAGGGCCGAGCTGGACAGGCGGAATGGCCAAAAGGTTAAGCTTGGTTAGTACACCCTGCCGATCTGCTGGGAGAGAAGGCCGGGATGGAAGGCTGGGCTGGCTGGTGTGGCAGGCTGAGGGCTTGACGGGTAGACCCAAAAAAAAAAATGGATGAATGTTCCCTTTAAACGACTGACAGAGTGTAGAAACGAAACCGGCGTCTCCTCATTTCGGGGCATATTATCAAGGAAAATTCCGCCACTTTAGCTGCCCTTTTCGGCTGAAAAGCGGCGATTTTCTTAACGCTCAATCATCAAGGACACGCTAACGCGTGTTTCCTTAAGTAAGCAGCCCTTTAAACACCACTTTGCATGTCAGCGATGAATGCCAGCGTTAATGACATGTAAAGTAGGAGTTCCCTTACATTACTCCGTGGAAATCGGCAGCGCACTATTAGGAAGCCTCGAGCAAACCCGAGATGCGATAGGATAAACCGCGCAAACCGCGGTTATCGCTGGTTTGTTACGCCTGGTTAGAAACTGAGGGGCATATTAGCAAGGGCAGTATCGCCGCTTTAGCGGCACTTTTTGCAGATAAAGCGGTGATATTTTTATCACCCTATTAGCAAGCTGTCGCTGTTAGCGACAGCTCAATGTCGATAGCGGACGTTTTTTTTACCGCTTTGCATGTCAGCGATATTTACCGCTAATGACATGCAAAGTAGGCGTTCCTCACTAAAAGTAATAGGAAGAAGTCGCTCACACAGTTTCTCCCTATTAGCAATGCCCGCGAAGCGATAAAAAAACTCACGCTAACCACGATTATCACTGGATTTTAACACCTGCTAAAATCCTGATTTAGCCATTGTTTTCTATGGGAGGTGGATTCTATGGCTGAATCATCACCTGCCTATTAGCGACCTTATCCTTAGCGATGGGAATTCATCGCTGGAATTCCCGCGTTATTGCTGGAGGGTCGCCGCTATCACTGGTTTATTATCGCCTCGGAGATAAACGTTGATAATAACGCATTATCTCCGCGATGTAAACCAGCGATAGCCGGCGATAAAAAATACAGCGCTAAGCACGCTTAACGATAATTATCGCTCAGCCTATCTAATATGCCCCTGACTTTGCCATACATATAATGGCAGGTGAATTGTACGGCTGAGGCAACGGGGCATATCATCAATGAAACGCGATAAATATCGCATTTCCCGCTTTGCGCAATTCTGTTTGACGCAGCTATCGCAGGAATTTTCTCCGTGGAGATATGCGTTGATAATAACGCAATATCTCAGCGATTAAATCCTGCAATACGCGGCGTTAAACAGAATCGTGCAAAGCGGGAAATGCAATATCTATCCCCCACGTTCTCTGTACACTGTAGCTGCAGTCTGTGGAGACACTCTCCCTGCAGACAACTGCTGCTTCGACTGTGGACAGTGCTGTGATGTGCTGGAGACAGTTGCTAGAAGAGGGCAGGCTAGCACAGGGAACTAGATGATTCTGACGCTGCTCTCTGTATACCATAAAGTACTGCGTTGCATCTAACCTGCAGCAGTAGACTGTGAATTTGTAAATCATTTTTCAGACAAGAGTCAGAATTTTCAACATCTGTTTCAAGGTGTAGATCATTCACGGTTAAGCAGTACTCTGCCTCTTCGGACCGGATTAATTAGGGAGAATGCTACACTGCCTAGCAACTTATTTTGCCCCATGCTGTGTCTCTTCTACTAATCAACATTTTTTTTTTACATCTCCGTAACGGAAAGAACCAAGGGGCATATTATCAAGAAACAGATGTTAAAATTATCACCGCTTTAGCAGCAGAAAACTGTAGCTAAAGCGGCGATAATGGGCTTGATAATATGCCCTTGAGAATTCCCATAGAAGCCCATATTTTGGTGACAATATGGGCTTCTATTGGAATTCTCTGCGGCATATTATCAAGCCCATTATCGCCGCTTTAGCTGCAGTTTTCTGCCGCTAAAGCGGCGGTAATTTTAACTCCATGCTTGATAATATGCCCCTTGGGCATATTATCAAGGACGACATTAAAATTATCGCCGGCTTAGCGGCAGAAAACTGCCGCAAAAGCGGCGATAATGGGCTTGATAATATGCTGCAGAGAATTCCAATAGAAGCCCATGTTCACACCAGAACATGGACTTCTATTGGAATTATTTTTATAAACAACAGGGCTGACGAGCC
The DNA here is from genome assembly GCF_964204655.1 of Triturus cristatus. Taxonomy (NCBI): domain Eukaryota; kingdom Metazoa; phylum Chordata; class Amphibia; order Caudata; family Salamandridae; genus Triturus; species Triturus cristatus. The sequence goes on along the minus strand of NC_140582.1, from coordinate 1,200,284,388 downwards.
CTGGACCAGCACCTGCGCGCCATGAGTGGTACTTTACCTGATAATACTTTTTTGGCAGTCTACGCGGCAACCCCACACACTCACCTACTCCCTGCTGACGAGAGGCAACTACCTCGAAACACGTGTCCAGGGATGGCTAATGCGACACTTACTTTCATCGAACACTTTGGCACAGGCGTAATCGCCGTCGCCACTACATGGACCACAGTTCATTGGGGCAACATGCTGGTAGGACGAGCAGAGTGCGGCCAATCGGATTTGTTCTATTGGAATTCTCAAGGGCATATTATCAAGTCCATTATCGCCGCTTTAGCGGCAGAAACTGCCGCTAAACCGGCGATCATTTTTAACGCCGTTCTTGATAATATGGGGGCATATCAGCAACAACCGGCGATAATTATCGCTCAGTGCTCTTAGTGTGAGGATAATTATCGCCGGGTAACGTGGCTTTGTATTGCTGAGATAGCGTGCTATTAGCAACGCTTATCTCCTCAGCGATAAAAATCCTCACACTAACTGCCTAACGTGAGATTATCGCTGGAAACCCAGCAATAATCTCACGATGGGGCATATTATCAAGGACGGCGTTAAAAATTATCGCCGGTTTAGCGGCAGAAAACTGATGCTAAACCGGCGATAATGGGCTTGATAATATGCTCTATGGAATTCCCATAGCAGCCCATGTTCACACCAGACCATGGGCTGCTATGGGAATTGCATAGAGCATATTATCAAGCCCATTATCGCCGTTTTAGCTGCATTTTTCTGCCGCTAAAGCGGCGATCATTTTATCGCCTGGCTTGATAATATGTCCCGTAGTGTGGCGTTAGCTTGCTGATAGGGACTCACAAACTTAGCCATGATATCCACCTTCCATAGGATATCATGGCTAAGTCAGTCCTGAAGCAGGCGTAAGGAAAGTAGCGATAACAGGGGTTATCACTACTTTTCATGACGCTATGCTTCATAGCGTGGAGCTTGATAATAGGAGAAATGTCGCTTAGTGACATTTCTCCTGTCATGTTAGGTCAGGAACGCCCACTTTGCATCTCCATAGATGCGTCACGATGTAAATAGGGCGCAAAGTGGTGCAGGGTTTACGCTGCCGCTGCGTCACAAAAGTGACGCAACGGCGGCGTAAAAGGGGCGCAAGTCCCTCATAAATCTGCCCCAATATTCGTAAAAAAACATTAAAGATGAAGCCTTGTGAAGAAAAATAAAAAACACAGACACACGAATATTTGTCTAATATCCATCGTGATCTTGCATGGTCGGTGGTACAAGGTTGTTTTCCTTTACGGCTGTTTTTACATCAGAGGAGAATGTCTAGCTCCCCTATTTGTGTTAGAAAAGGGTGTTTCCTAGATGAGTCCATAGAACACTGAGGGGCAGATTTATGAGCCCCTTGCGCCACTTTTGCGTCACTTTTCCCATGTTAAAAGTGACGCAAAAGTGGCGCAGGGGGCTCATAAATCTGCCCCTTATTCTGGAACTGTATGATGGCGCAGGCCGTTTGGAAGTTGGCTAAGGAATGGCTTTCCCGCCTTAATAAAGATGTAGTTCTCACTAAGGAGATTGTTCTTTTTGGCATAATGAGATCAAGCTTTCCTTGCCATAAACTTTGGATTGTGTTAATTGCATTAAAGAGGCGCTTTGGAAGGTTCGTAACCTCCTCCTATTTAAAGGAGTAGATCTACCGCCACCTGTTGTTTATTCTCTCGGTCCAAGACTATTTATGTAAATTGGTATTTATTTATTTTTGTAAATTTTTTATGTAAATTGGTATTTTGTCTGATTGGGTATGGGATGACAAATAAGATTCATGTAATATTTCCTGAATCTCTTCATTTTGATCTCTGTTATATTAACCACACTGAATATGACTATTCTCTGGGTATTGTCTTAATAATCTGTGTTTATAAGCCTTAATTGCCTTTATTAGCATATAAATTAACTTTTTAACTGAACTCTGATGACATCATAAAAAAAATTAAAAAAGGATTTATTACCTTTAGAAACATTAACATGTTTTGCAGTCAGCTGACGGTCAACCTAAACAACTCTCGAGGCCCAAAAACCTTATGCAACAGCCACGTCCCCCACAATCCTTTGTGAAATAGCTGCATACAAACTCTCCTCGGGGCATATTAACAAGTGCTTTATCTCCACTTTTTTGGCTTTAAAAGCCAAAGAAGCGGAGATAAAAATATCACCCTATCAACAACAGGGTGCTAACATGCAAAATCGCATGTTAGCACCCTTTTTCACTACGCTTCTCGCATGTAATCCAATGGGAGGTGGATTACTTGGCTAAATCCACCATGGGCTATTAACAAGGAAATCCCTTTCTTTGTAGTTTTACAATACAGTAGGTAATCTTTAAAACAGTTATGCTATAAGCACTGATCTTAAAGTTAATTACAGCTTTCTGTCATTACCACATAGAGACTTTTCCTCCTAGAAAAGTCTTACAAAAATTGAGAAAGTAATTTTCATTGCCACACAAGGTGCAAATGATTATTTCTAGTCTCAGTTCAGTTCAGTTCAGTTCCGAGGTTCCAGCTAATAGTTATCCGTTGCGTGAACGCAGGAAATACAATCGCCTAATTATGTTAGTGCGAGACTGCAACTTGTGACGATGAACAATAGAGAGTATGGTATGAAAAGGTTTACCATAATTTGAGAAAACAGAATTTATTTTACAATAGATATTGTTATGCCTGTAGAGATAAGAGAAATGCGAGGAGATTTTGTGTGCAGATATTTCGCAAAGGATTGTGGGGGACGTGGCTGTTGCATATGGTTTTTGGACCTGCAGACTTTTTTTGTTTTATTTTTTTCTTGATTTTCCCGTCAAGCCCTCAGTCAGCCGGTCGAGCCAGCCAGCCCAGCCGAACTGCGGGAACCCCTCCGCGGCCGGCCATTAGCCGGTCGCCCTTGCGCTGGTCGGACCCAGGAGGGTTTCGCCAGACAGGGGGTCGACTTAGCCTTCCAGCCATGCCGTTCCACCGAGGTCGTCAGCCTGGCTGACCTTGTGTAAAAAATCACCATCCAGCCTGTCTGACAGTCAGCCCACTTCGCAGTGAGCCGCCCGGCAGTCCAGCTACTAAAAAGGTACGACGTCACCGTCATCGTGCTCGAGTGTTTCACTGACATGCAAAGTGCAATGATTGCATCCCAGATGACTGCGCTCCCTCTAGGGACAGAACAAGTGAACTACACCTGAAAGGAGCCAAAAGGCCGAGAAGCGTTTACCATAATTTCAGAAAACAGAGTTCATTAAAATAGATATTAATGCCTGTAGAGATAAAAGAGAAATGCGAGGAGAGTTTGTATGCAGATATTTCACAAAAGGATTGTGGGGGACGTGGCTGTTGCATAAGGTTTTTGGGCCTGGAGAGTTGTTTAGGTTGACCGTCAGCTGACTGCAAAACATGTTAATGTTTCTAAAGGTAATACATCCTTTTTTAAATTTTTTTATGATGTCATCAGAGTTCAGTTAAAAAGTTAATTTATATGCTAATAAAGGCAATTAAGGCTTATTGAGACAATACCCAGAGAATAGTCATATTCAGTGTGGTTAATATAACAGAGATCAAAATGACGAGATTCAGGAAATATTACATGAATCTTATTTGTCATCCCATACCCAATCAGAAAAAATTCCAATTTACATAAAAAATTTACAAAAATAAATAAATATCAATTTACATAAATAGTCTTGGACCGAGAGAATAAACAACAGGTGGCGGTAGATCTACTCCTTTAAATAGGAGGAGGTTACGAGCCTTCCAAAGCGCCTCTTTAATGCAATTAACACAATCCAAAGTTTATGGCAAGGAAAGCTTGATCTCATTATGCCAAAAAGAACAATCTCCTTAGTGAGAACTACATCTTTATTAAGGCGGGAAAGCCATTCCTTAGCCAACTTCCAAACGGCCTGCGCCATCATACAGTTCCAGAATAAGTGTTCTATGGACTCATCTAGGAAACACCCTTTTCTAACACAAATAGGGGAGCTAGACCTTCTCCTCTGATGTAAAAACAGCCGTAAAGGAAAACAACCTTGTACCACCGACCATGCAAGATCACGATGGATATTAGACAAATATTCGTGTGTCTGTGTTTTTTATTTTTCTTCACAAGGCTTCATCTTTAATGTTTTTTTACGAATATTGGGGCAGATTTATGAGGGACTTGCGCCCCTTTTACGCCGCCGTGGCGTCACTTTTGTGACGCAGCGGCGGCGTAAACCCTGCGCCACTTTGCGCCCTATTTACATCGTGACGCATCTATGGAGATGCAAAGTGGGCGTTCCTGACCTAACATGACAGGAGAAATGTCGCTAAGCGACATTTCTCCTATCATCAAGCTCCACGCTATGAAGCATAGCGTCATGAAAAGTAGTGATAACCCCTGTTATCGCTACTTTCCTTACGCCTGCTTCAGGACTGACTTAGCCATGATATCCTATGGAAGGTGGATATCATGGCTAAGTTTGTGAGTCCCTATCAGCAAGCTAACGCCACACTACGGGACATATTATCAAGCCAGGTGATAAAAGTATTGCCGCTTTAGCTGCAGAAAACTGCCGCTAAAACGGTGATAATGGGCTTGATAATATGCTCTATGGAATTCCAATTGAAGCCCATGTTAAATGTGAAGGACGTCTAACATGGGCTTCATTTGGAATTCCATAGAGCATATTAACAAGCCCATTTTCGCCGTTTTAGCGGCAGTTTTCTGCTGCTAAAGCGGCGATAATTTTATCGCCTGGCTGGATAATATGCCCCTAAGTGACAGCTAGGCTTTTTCATCCTCTCCACCCCTCGCAGGGGCTTGAACCCGTAGCCAAAAGCAGGAGACTGTTTCTGTAGCAGGTGGTGTCGGCGCAAGCGCTGAACCCACCGTGCTGCCTGTTTGTACTGAAGGAGCCTGACCTCTAGCGGCGGCACAGAGCATTGCACCCTCCCAGCCCCTCACCTGAGATGAGCCCTGCGCCCCCTCCTCTCCCTGAGATGAGCCCTGCACCCCCTCCCCTGAGATAAGCCCTGCGCCTAGGGTGACCAGCTGTCCTGGTTTTCCCCGAACAGTCCCAGTTTTCGGTGGACTGTCCCGACACATTTCTTCATTTTGCATAAATGTCCCGGTGTTTTGGACAAAAGGCTCTTCAGAACAAAGAAAAATTAAGAAATGTATTCAGTTTCCGTCAGGCAGCCAGTTCAGGAGGAATTCGGGGTGGGGAGAAGGGCTGGAGACAAAGATAATGTTCAGTGCATGTGGCACTGTAAATGTATGCGTGTGTATGTGTGTGTGTGTATATGTGTGCATATATACACACACACGTTTAAAAGTCATGTGTGTATATATATATATATATATTTATATATATATATATTCACAGAAAAAAACATAGGTTTCAGGCACGTTATAGTTAGGAATTAGCATTTAGCAAACCTCAGAAATTCATTGAAAAAAACATAGGTTTCAGGGGTGTTATAGTTAGCTGGACTTTTCACTTGTACAAAACCAGTGAAATTCCCCCGTTATAGTTAGTTCAGCTAACTATAACTCGCGCGCCCGCAATGCACTGCTAATGACGTCACATATTACATCACTCATGACATGGTCAGTGACATCACTCATGACATCACTGATGACATCTCAAATGACATCACTGATGACATCATCCAGTGAATGTGTGTTTTTCTGAAAATTAAATATGTTTTATATATGTATATCTCAAGGTCCATGGAAGAATAAATGGGTATATAAGTGTCTAAATGGATGATTTGTTTTTGTAAAATTGATTGTGTAACTGACTGATTAAGTGTATCATAGTGAATACATGGCTTAGTGAGTAATGTTTAAATATGTAAATATCTGTATCAGTCTCTCACTTTGTATATAAGTGGCTGCATGGGTTGGTGAGTAGCTACATGGGTGTCTATATAGGTTATTAGTTGTTTTTTTGAGTATCAGTCTGAGTGTCTGCATGGTTCGGTGGGGGGTATTACGTAGTGCATAGGTGCATGAATGAGTGACTCACTGTTTGTATGTGTTGAATACAGCATGTGTGCAGGACTGTATGGGTGGATGAGTAAGGGTGTGTTAGTGAGTGAATGACTGTCTCAATAGTGTCTTTATGAGTAACTACATATGTTTTAAACTAGTATATGTGACTATTGGTGTATATAAGTGAGTATATGTGAGAGTGAAAGATTGAAAGAGTTCCTGTATGAATAAGTATGTGTTTCTATAAGTGATTGTTTAAAAGACTAAGTATGTGTAAGTTTCCGTAGAAGTAAGTGTGGTGGTGTGTGTATAACTGTATATGCAAGTAAATGTATGTTTGATTCTTTATTAGCATGAGTGACTATGTGTGTGAGTAACTCTATGGATGAGTGGCATTGTGTAACAGGATGTATAGGTGTATGAGTACATATGATGAGTGAGTACATGTATGAGTGACTGTATAGGACTGTTGGTGAATGAGTGGATGTGTATGTGGATCTTAGAATTACTGAAGAGGTTGTTGTAACTGGTATTGGTATGTCCATTGTTTTGAAAATTTTAGTCTCTATTTTTGAATGTGTGTATCAAAGGTTATATTAGGGTGAGAGGAGGTCTGCCACTCTATCACAAGGATGATGTCATCAGTGATGTCATCAGTGATGTCATTTGAAATGTCATCAGTGATGTCACTGACCATGTCATGAGTGATGTAATATGTGACGTCATCAGCAGTGCATTGCGGGCGCGCGAGTTATAGTTAGCTGAACTAACTATAACGGGGGAATTTCAATGGTTTTGTACAAGTGAAAAGTCCAGCTAACTATAACACCCCTGAAACCTATGTTTTTTTCAGTGAATTTCTGAGGTTTTTTAAATGCTAATTCCTAACTATAACGTGCCTGAAACCTATGGTTTTTTCTGTGAATTTCAAAGGTTTTTTAAATGCTAATTTCTAACTATGCCTACAGAGATAGGACATGTGAAGAAAGAAGAAAAAATGCACAGAAAGAAAAAAAAGAAGTGCAGAAAGAAGCAACAGAAGTCCTCAAAGACGAAGAAAAGTGCAGGAAGAAGGATAACGTGCAGAAAGAACAAAAAGAAGAGCAGAAAGAAGCCTTGTTGCAAAATCATCCTGTAACCCTCAACTTTTTCAGACGGATACTGGTGGTAACTGAGTCTGACTAACCAGTCCTACAGCCAGTGCTATGTTAAAAGACACTTAGAATACAGTGAAAACACCTACATACACTAGGGAACATTATGCGTTGGGGTCCCCCTGTGATTAGCATGACCTCCTCTGTAAGCCCCTAGTATATAATAGGGCAGGGGGATTAAAACTACCTCTTAATACAGGTCACAGGGCGTTTTTGCACACGTTAACTCAGGCCCCGTCCCCTCCCTTCACCACTGTGTAAACACGCCCTGTGTCCGTTTTTAGTCGGGAGATTAAGTTCATTTGAATCCTGAGGCCTGGACCACCTCTCTGCAATGCAGCTCAGTGGCGCTTACTGGAAGCACTTGGTGGGCTAGTTAGCCCCCAGGGGCCCTCAGTATTGAAGGGAAATTATATCCCCAATTTAAAACGTGCCATAGTGCGTGTTTGCACACGTCACCTCAGGCCCCGTTCCCTCCCTTCACCACTGTGTAAACTCGCCCTGGGGCTGTTCTAAGTTGAGAGATTAAGTCCCCTTGAATCCTAAGGGTCCCTAGGGTCAAACTAGACCACTAGGTACCTCCAGTAAGCGCCACAGAGCTGCGTTGCAGAGAGGTGTAAAAAGGGGCTTGGCCTCAGAACACCTGTCTGCAGCGCAGCTCCCTGGTGCATACTGGAGATGCCTGTTGGGCTAGTTGGCCCTCAGGGACCCTCAGTATTGAAGAGGAATTAATTCCCCAACTTACAACTCGCCAGCGGGCGCGTTTGCAGAGTGCTGCAAGGAGGGGGCGTGGCCTCCGGCGCGATGCCAGTCTTTTATTTATTTAAATTTTTTAAGAAGGGGGGCTGTGTGGTTCCCCTTCTTATTCTAATTTATTGGCCCTGATGACCTCATCCCCCAGGGCCTGTCTCCTAATTATATTTTTTTGACCCCAATCCCCAGGGCCGGCCACTGTTTATTATTTTTAAAAAATATATATTTATAGACACACCTAGGACATGCTGGACAAACCGTACGTACCTATCACCATGACGATTTGCGTGATATTCATTAAAAGGCGACTATGCATACAATGAATCCACGTGGAATGTATTTACACCACTAGGGAAGCTCTGACATGTCTGATGCTCGACCAAAACTATGCAAGAAACCCCCCTCACGGTTAATAAAACACACATCCACTGCCGGATGTGTAATACTTTTTATTTTACTCTCTGGAAAGGGGACGAACATCACTTGAGAGTCACAGCGCGCTCCTGGCAGAGCCCAATGCTGTGTTACACCCACCATTGCCTCCTGAGTGCCACACACCTCTGTGTTGTATTCCACTAGCTAGTGCATATGCTATGACACTCTCTAGCCCATGTGCACTGTAACACCACCCCGTGAATATGTCATGCCACACTTGTCTTCGCACGGGTTATATTGCCCCATCTAACATGCCTTCCTCGATGCCTATGTTATAACGCACAGTGCTATGCCATACATATTACAATCTGGGATCCATATCTTTGTCACAGTGCATATGCAACGTTACACTCCCCAGCACATATTTTATATTACAACTTTAGAGACTAGTTAGGTTACACAACACTGCCCTGTGCATATTACACTCCAAATCGCATATCGCATAGCACGCGCTAGTGCCTGTGCTATCTCGCGCTCTCCAATGAATCTGTCATTGCGCACAATGTATTGCATATTATATTTCACGCCCGGTTCATCTTATATCACACTTTTTGGTGCATAGTTTATACCATACACTATATCTAGGTTTCATTTTCAATCGTGCTCTCAGGACTATGTTCTATATAACACTGTGTTCACCTACCCTTTTCACTGGCATTACATTTTGTGATAGGGGGTGGAGGGTCAGGGGGTGTTTCTGCCAAGTGAGCCCGGAGTCACAGTCACAAACGTCCTCTTCTTCCTGAATAAAAGTGAGATTATGCTGCATACTTGTTCATATTTTAAGTAGTTCGCACAGACACACGTTTTAAAAACAATAAAGTTCCTATTACCCGCCTTCTCTGAACAGTTAGCTTGCTGCCCCATCCCCCTCCTCCCTATCCTCTGTTGTGTGAATCCATGGACTAGCCTCCTCCCTCCTGCCATGCATGGTCTGATGTGCTGCCACTGCCCTCAATTTAGTATGATGTACCAGTCCACTCCTCTTGCCCTCCATTGCCCAATTCTATGCCCCATCATTGACCTCCTGCTTAAACTCTGTGCTTAGCTTGCTGCCCCTATTCTCCTTCCCCCTGCCCTCCGATGTCTTTGTGCATGTCCCTGCTCCATCCTTTTTGCCCACCATGTTCCATGGACCTGCCACTCCTATCTACTCTGAGTGTTCTGTTGAGCTGCCACTCCCCTCCCACCTGCCTAGCATTGTCAGATGACTGTAACCTGTCCCTGCCACCTCCACCCTGCCTGTCCACATGCCATGCCCCTATCCTCTTCCTCCTGTCCTACATGGTCCATTGTACTGCCACACCCTTCTGCCCTCCCTGGTCTGTTGTGCTGCAACTGCCCCTCCTGCCTGCCCCGTGCGGTCTGTTGTGAGGCCCCTTCCCCTGAACTTTCTTGTCTGTGCACAGGTCCTGACCCTCCCTTCTATCCTCCATCGTCTTTTGTGCATGCCCCTGCACCCTCCTTCTTGCCCATCATAGCCATTGTGCTGCCACTAACCCTCCCACTTGCCATGCATGGTCTTCTGTGCTGCCATGGCCCCTCCCACCTTCCCTGTGTGGTCAGTTAGCTGCCCCTGACCCCCTCCCACCTTCCCTCCATGGTCTGTGTGTATGCCATCACAGTCTCGCTGTTGCTCTTCATGGTGTGTCTTGCTTCTAGTGCCCATGGCTATCTTGCTGCTCCTGCCCTGCCCCCTTGCCCCCAGCCCTCTGTTTACATGTGCAGACCCCTACTCCCTCCCTCCTGGCTTGTCTGTTCCATTGTAATACCCCTCATCCGTCCCTCCTGCCCAATAAGGTCTGTTATGCTGCAGCTTTCTCTCCTGTCTGTCCATTATGGTCAGCTAGCTACCATTGCCTCTTGCCCCTCTGTTCTCTGTTGTCCATGTGCATGGTCCTGTCCCCTCCCTTTTGCTTTCTATGGATTGTTGTGCTGCACTCTCGTCCAGCATGCCCTGTGTGGTGTATTGTGCTGCTGCAAACCCTGATGCCTGCCCTGCAGGGTCAGTTTGGTGCACCTCTCCATGTTCCTCCTGTCCTCTGTTATCCAAGTCCATGTCCCTACCCCATTTCCTTCCATGATCCAATGTACCATACTTGCGAACATTTTGAACTTGGTAAGAGGGAGATTTTGAAAAAAAACTGGGATATTGATTTTCCCCTTTGAGTTACATTGAAAAAGAGGAGATTGTAGACAGGAGACAGATCAAATAAAGCCCATTTGAGCTTAAAAACATTGGACGTTTCCTGGCTGAATCGGGTCTGTTGGCATGTATGGTTGTACTACCATTGCCTCTTCCTTCTGCCCACAATGGTCTATTACATTGCCACAGCCTATCTTGCAAGTCCTGTATTGTTGGTTTGTTGCCCCTGCCCCCCTTTCCACTGCCCTCCATAGACTGTTGTGCTGCCACGGCCCTTCCTGCCTGCTCAGTGTGGTTAAATTGTTGCCTTTGCACCCTCCTACCTGCCTTCAATTTTCAGAGTCCGTGCCCCTGGCCTCTGCCTCTCAACAGTATCCTAACGAACAACTAGATTGCTAACATTCTATATTTATTACAAAAGTGTGGAACGCCTGACGTCATCTTGATGTGATCAAAACTGTAATACCCATAGGGACCTTTAGTCCAAGGTACAGCCCGAACGGCTGAACCGAATTACTTGAAATTTGGCAGTGAGGTAGTCCTCAGCTCAGAGATGTGCCTTTTGCATATATGGAGTCAATCTGTTCAGTAGTTCCTGAGAAAATCAAAAGTAAAATCATATATATATGTGGGCGGAGCCTAACCACACATCTCATCCTGAGATCTGATTGGCTGTCAGCACTTCATCCAAGAAGTGTTGGCAGCCATCTTGGGACCAATATACATGATAGCACCTCATTAAAAAGCATTGCAGTTAATAGAAGGTTTTAAGACTTTAGTTACATTATAAATCATTTGTTGATGGTACCATACTCATTTTAGGAATTGTGGTATGTTCTAAGGTGATTTCACCATGTGAAAAAGCCTTCTGCTGGGATATCATGATTGAGAGAAAAATATGTTCTCATGCTTTTCCCACAGAGGTTTGGAAGGTGATCTATAAGCTAAACTGAGAGCTTATTTTCTGTAAATTAACATTATTTTTCTCAGTCATGTGAGAATGAAGTCTGACATTCTCAGTAAAACATGTACATCCAACAAGGGCAGAGACTGTCAGTTGATTCCTTTGTGTTCTACTGCAGCTTCCCAGAGTGTTCCAAAGAACAACTAGAGCGCTAACAGTCCTACTTATGATAAACGTATGGCACACCTGAAGCCATCTTGCTTGGAATAAAGTAGTAACTCTTAAAACATTTAATTTAAAAAGGAACAAAATGAGGGGGTTCATTTTTCCATAAAAAGTATGATTAGTGCTGCAGAAAGAAAAATTAGGGCACATTTTGAGTGACTTCTCAAATCCTCTTCTATTTCATTAAAAAATTTTGACATGCAGACTGAAACATGCACTTTCAATACCAGCAGCAGTTTTCCCTGGTGAGCAGTAGCTTTACTACAGTGATCTAATGAGCAAAAAGAGTGCTAACATTCTAAATATTTGGCAAATGTGTGACACATCTGAATGCCTTCTTGATGGAATCAAAGTAAAAAACTGAAAGTATTTCCTACTGAGGAGACTGCAGTAAATAAGGAAATTAGGAAACTTCATAACAAATAAGTCTCCCAAAATGGCCACCAGAGACAAAAGAGCCCAAATGTAGCCCAAATATCACCCAGATGTAGCCCAAGTATAGACCAATGACAGAATGTCCCAGAGTGTTCTTAAAAACAACTAGAGCGCTTACTGTCTTCATTATGACAAAAGTATGGCACACCTGAAGCCATCTTGATTGGAATAAACTGGTAACACTTAAAACATTTAATTTGAAAAAGGAACACAATAAGGGGGTTCATTTTGCCATAGAAATTATGATTAATGCTGAAGAAAGAAAATGAGGGCACATTTTGAGTGACTTCTCAAATCCTCTTCTATTTCATTAAAAAATTCTGACATGCAGACTGAAACATGCACTTTTAATACCAGGAGCAGACTTCCATGGTGAACAGTAGTTTTACTACAGTGATCTAATGAGCAACTAGAGTGCTAACATTCAGAATTTATGGCAAATGTGTGACATATCTGAATACCTTCATGATGGAATCGAAGTAAAAAACTGAAAGCATTTCCTACTGAGGAGACTGCAGTACATGAGGAAATTAGGAAACTTCATAACAAATAAATCTCCCAAGATGCCCACCGGAGACAAAAGAGCCCAAATGTAGCCCAAAATCACCCAGATGTAGCCCAAATATAGCCCAATGACAGAAGTGTGCAAAACACTTATTATTTTGTGTTTTTGCAGTGTTATATAGTGCAGACTTGTCAGGTATTGGAGTGCTTTACATGAGCATTGGTTATATCACACAAGAACAAATTCATTTTGGTTGTAGACATGGGGAGACTAAGTGATTTGACCAGAATCACAGAATGTCGAGCTGAAGCAGAAACTCCAACCTGGTTCCCCAGTTGCAAAGTCTGCAGTTCTGGAAGTAACACCACATCCTCTCCCCTAAGTGCAACATTTAATCAAGTGGTCAACTGGATAAAAAAACATAAAGATAACAAATAATTTAAAAGTGCTTTGTCGCTATTTGAAAACTCAGAAAATGTGTCCTTATTTTAGTCTTTTAGAGCACTAACCATAATTTTGATGCCAATAAGACCCTCTCATATATGTAATTTCTAAAGGAAATGCTCTAGGTATTACAGTTTTGATTACATCAAGATGACGTCAGGCGTTCCACACTTTTGTAATAAATATAGAATGTTAGCAATCTAGTTGTTCATTAGGATACTGTTGAGAGGCAGAGGCCAGGGGCACGGACTCTGAAAATTGAAGGCAGGTAGGAGGGTGCAAAGGCAACAATTTAACCACACTGAGCAGGCAGGAAGGGCCGTGGCAGCACAACAGACTATGGAGGGCAGTGGAAAGGGGGGCAGGGGCAACAAACCAACAATACAGGACTTGCAAGAGAGGCTGTGGCAATGTAATAGACCATTGTGGACAGAAGGAAGAGGCAATGGTAGTACAACCATACATGCCAACAGACCCAATTCAGCCAGGAAACGTCCAATGTTTTTAAGCTCAAATGGGCTTTATTTGATCTGTCTCCTGTCCACAATCTCCTCTTTTTCAATGTAACTCAAAGGGGAAAATCAATACCCCAGTTTTTTTCAAAATCTCCCTCTTACCAAGTTCAAAATGTTCGCAAGTATGGTACATTGGATCATGGAAGGAAATGGGGTAGGGACATGGACTTGGATAACAGAGGACAGGAGGGACATAGAGAGGTGCACCAAACTGACCCTGCAGGGCAGGCATCAGGGTTTGCAGCAGCACAATACACCACACAGGGCATGCGGGACGGGAGTGCAGCACAACAATCCATAGAAAGCAAGAGGGAGGGGACAGGACCATGCACATGGACAACAGAGAACAGAGGGGCAAGAGGCAATGGTAGCTAGCTGACCATAATGGACAGACAGGAGAGAAAGCTGCAGCATAACAGACCTTATTGGGCAGGAGGGACGAATGAGGGGCATTACAATGGAACAGACAAGCCAGGAGGGAGGGAGTAGGGGTCTGCACATGTAAACAGAGGGCTGGGGGCAAGGGGGCAGGGCAGGAGCAGCAAGATAGCCATGGAGGTCAGGCAGGATGGGCACTAGAAGCAAGACACACCATGAAGAGCAACAGCGAGACTGTGATGGCATACACACAGACCATGGAGGGAAGGTGGGAGGGGGTCAGGGGCAGCTAACTGACCACACAGGGAAGGTGGGAGCGGCCATGGCAGCACAGAAGACCATGCATGGCAAGTGGGAGGGTTAGTGGCAGCACAATGGCTATGATAGGCAAGAAGGAGGGTGCAGGGGCATGCACAAAGGACGATGGAGGATAGAAGGGAGGGTCAGGACCTGTGCACAGACAAGAAATATCAGGGGAAGGGGCCTCACAAAAGACCGCACGGGGCAGGCAGGAGGAGCAGTTGCAGGACAACAGACCAGGGAGGGCAGAAGGGTGTGGCAGTACAATGGACCATGTAGGACAGGAGGAAGAGGATAGGGGCATGGCATGTGGACAGGCAGGGTGGAGGTGGCAGGAACAGGTTACAGTCATCTGACAATGCTAGGCAGGTGGGAGGGGAGTGGCAGGTCCATGGAACATGGTGGGCAAAAAGGATGGAGCAGGGACATGCACAAAGACATCGGAGGGCAGGGGGAAGGAGAATAGGGGCAGCAAACTAAGCACAGAGTTTAAGCAGGAGGTCAATGATGGGGCATAGAATTGGGCAATGGAGGGCAGGAGGAGTGGACTGGTACATCATACTAAATTGAGGGCAGTGGCAGCACATCAGACCATGCATGGCAGGAGGGAGGAGGCTAGTCCATGGATTCACACAACAGAGGATAGGGAGGAGGGGGATGGGGCAGCAAGCTAACTGTTCAGAGAAGGCGGGTATTAGGAACTTTATTGTTTTTAAAACGTGTGTCTGTGCGAACTACTTAAAATATGAACAAGTATGCAGCATAATCTCACTTTTATTCAGGAAGAAGAGGATGTTTGTGACTGTGACTCCGGGCTCACTTGGCAGAAACACCCCCTGACCCTCCACCCCCTATCGCAAAATGTAATGCCTGTGAAAAGGGTAGGTGAACACAGTGTTATATAGAACATAGTCCTGAGAGCACGATTGAAAATGAAAACTAGATATAGGTGCCAATTACGATCCGGTAAAAAAATTCCCCGTGCGACTCGTATCCGGTCTTTTTACCGTACGAATCGTACAAGTGCCGTACGAACTGGCAATCACGATTCGCATGGGAAAAAGACCATACGAATCGCATTGGGAATAATTCCCCACACGTCCTCGGGTCGGAAAAAGTGTCCGACACGTCCTCGGACGATTTACCGTACAAACGTGAAAAGCGAAGTCCGACCGGGGAATCACGATCCGTCCCGGGCGTCCGAATGTACAACCGTATGGTTAAAAGACCGTCCGCACCGAACCCCATAACAACCATGGAGACGTCCAAACAGGTGCCTGGTACGTGCCGTACCCCCCCCCAGCCCCCGCATGTACGCGCAGTACTCCCCCCAGCCCCCGCATGTACGCGCCGTACCCCCCCCAGCCCCCGCATGTACGCGCCGTACCCCCCGTGTATGTACGGTGCGTACCCCCCGTGTATGTACGGTGCGTACCCCCGTGTATGTATGGTGCGTACCCCCCGTGTATGTACGGTGCGTACCCCCTGTGTATGTACATCCAGCAGTGGATGTGTGTTTTATTAACCGTGAGGGGGGTTTCTTGCATAGTTTTGGTCGAGCATCAGACATGTCAGAGCTTCACTAGTGGTGTAAATACATTCCACGTGGATTCATTGTATGCATAGTCGCCTTTTAATGAATATCACGCAAATCGTCATGGTGATAGGTACGTACGGTTTGTCCAGCATGTCCTAGGTGTGTCTATAAATATATATTTTTTAAAAATAATAAACAGTGGCCGGCCCTGGGGATTGGGGTCAAAAAGATATAATTAGGAGACAGGCCCTGGGGGATGGGGTCATCAGGGCCAATAAATTAGAATAAGAAGGGGAACTACACAGCCCCCCTTCTTAAAAAATTAAAATAAATAAAAGACTGGCATCGCGCCGGAGGCCACGCCCAGACCTTGCAGCACTCTGCAAACGCGCCCCTGGTGAGTTGTAAATTGGGGAATTAATTCCTCTTCAATACTGAGGGTCCCTGAGGGCCAACTAGCCCAACAGGCATCTCCAGTATGCGCCAGGGAGCTGCGCTGCAGACAGGTGTTCTGAGGCCAAGCCCCTTTTTACACCTCTCTGCAACGCAGCTCTGTGGTGCTTACTGGAGGTACCTAGTGGTCTAGTTCGACCCTAGGGACCCTTAGGATTCAAGGGGACTTAATCTCTCAACTTAGAACAGCCACAGGGCGCGTTTACACAGTGGTGAAGGGAGGGGACGGGGCCTGAGGTGACGTGTGCAAACACGCACTATGGCACGTTTTAAATTGGGGATATAATTTCCCTTCAATACTGAGGGCCCCTGGGGGCTAACTAGCCCACCAAGTGCTTCCAGTAAGCGCCACTGAGCTGCATTGCAGAGAGGTGGTCCAGGCCGTGCCACTTTTTACACCTCTCCGCAACGCAGCTCTGTGGCACTTACTGGAGGTACCTAGTGGGCTAGTTGGACCCTAGGGACCCTCAAGATTCAAATGAACTTAATCTCCCAACTAAAAACGGACACAGGGCGTGTTTACACAGTGGTGAAGGGAGGGGACTGGGCCTGAGTTAACGTGTGCAAAAACGCCCTGTGGCCTGTTTTAAGAGGTAGTTTTAATCCCCCTGCCCTATTATATACTAGTGGCTTACAGAGGAGGTCATGCTAATCACAGGGGGACCCCAACGCATAATGTTCCCTAGTGTATGTAGGTGTTTTCACTGTATTCTAAGTGTCTTTTAACATAGCACTGGCTCTAGGACTGGTTAGTCAGACTCAGTTACCACCAGTATCCGTCTGAAAAAGTTGAGGGTACAGGATGATTTTGCAACAAGGCTTCTTTCTGCTCTTCTTTTTGTTCTTTCTGCACGTTATCCTTCTTCCTGCACTTTTCTTCATCTTTGAGGAATTCTGTTGCTTCTTTCTGCACTTCTTTTTTTTCTTTCTGTGCATTTTTTCTTCTTTCTTCACATGTCCTATCTCTGTAGGCTTAGTTAGAAATTAGCATTTAAAAAACCTTTGAAATTCACAGAAAAAACCATAGGTTTCAGGCACGTTATAGTTAGGAATTAGCATTTAAAAAAACCTCAGAAATTCACTGAAAAAACCATAGGTTTCAGGGGTGTTATAGTTAGCTGGACTTTTCACTTGTACAAAACCATTGAAATTCCCCCGTTATAGTTAGTTCAGCTAACTATAACTCGCGCGCCCGCAATGCACTGCTGATGACGTCACATATTACATCACTCATGACATGGTCAGTGACATCACTCATGACATCACTGATGACATCTCAAATGACATCACTGATGACATCATCCTTGTGATAAAGTGGCAGACCTCCTCTCACCCTAATATAACCTTTGATACACACATTCAAAAATAGAGACTAAAATTTTCAAAACAATGGACATACCAATACCAGTTACAACAACCTCTTCAGTAATTCTAAGATCCACATACACATCCACTCATTCACCAACAGTCCTATACAGTCACTCATACATGTACTCACTCATCATATGTACTCATACAACTATACATCCTGTTACACAATGCCACTCATCCATAGAGTTACTCACACACATAGTCACTCATGCTAATAAAGAATCAAACATACATTTACTTGCATATACAGTTATACACACACCACCACACTTACTTCTACGGAAACTTACACAAACTTAGTCTTTTAAACAATCACTTATAGAAACACATACTTATTCATACAGGAACTCTTTCAATCTCTCACTCTCACATATACTCACTTATATACACCATTAGTCACATATACTAGTTTAAAACATATGTAGTTACTCATAAAGACACTATTGAGACAGTCATTCACTCACCCTTACACACACTCATCCACCCATACAGTCCTGCACACATGCTGTCTTCAACACATACAAACAGTGAGTCACTCATTCATGCACCTATGCACTACGTAATACCCCCCACCGAACCATGCAGACACTCAGACTGATACTCAAAAAACCAACTAATAACCTATATAGACACCCATGTAGCTACTCACCAACCCATGCAGCCACTTATACACAAAGTGAGAGACTGATACAGATATTTACATATTTAAACATTACTCACTAAGCCATGTATTCACTATGATACACTTAATCAGTCAGTTACACAATCAATTTTACAAAAACAAATCATCCATTTAGACACTTATATACCCATTTATTCTTCCGTCGACCTTGAGATATACATATATAAAACATATTTAATTTTCAGAAAAACACATATTCACTGGATGATGTCATCAGTGATGTCATTTGAGATGTCATCAGTGATGTCATGAGTGATGTCACTGACCATGTCATGAGTGATGTAATATGTGACGTCATCAGCAGTGCATTGCGGGCGCGCGAGTTATAGTTAGCTGAACTAACTATAACGGGGGAATTTCAATGGTTTTGTACAAGTGAAAAGTCCAGCTAACTATAACACCCCTGAAACCTATGGTTTTTTTTCAGTGAATATATATATGTATATATATATATATATATATATATATATGTATATATATATATATATATATATATATGTATATATATATATATATATATATATATATATATATATATATATATATATATATATATATATATATACACTGAAAAAACCATAGGTTTCAGGGCTGTTATAGTTAGCTGGACATTTCACTCGTACAAAACCATTGAAATTTCTACTCACTATAACTAGCGTGCCCGCAATCCACTGCTGATGATGTCACATATTACATAATTCATGACGTGGTCAGTGACATCAAATGACATGCGCCACGATGCGCTGCATTGTAAATGCGGCACATCTGTGGTAAACTTGCTTGACGCATCTTTCATGGCGCATCCCTGCTGATTTGCAGGGATGCGCCAGGAAACATAAATCTGCCCCATGGTTCTGATTCTTTAACCGTCATCAGTAGAGATTACAGTCTTTCAAATGTGGAGTTTGCTGAGTAGGCTGCCAACATCTTTCTCAGGTCAGGTACCTCTCACAGGCATGCGGGTGCTTCATGGACGAGCTCGTCAGCTCACTGACTCACGGGAATACTATTAAACAGGAACAGGGGTGGTAGCACACCGCTTCACCTCCCAGGAAGGTTCGCCCCTGGCATTGTGGTAAATGCAGTTTTGGTTACTTGCTTGCTTCAAGAGTGTTCGAGTGTTTCGCCACAGTTGGCGCAGATAGTGTTGATCTCTAGACACGTGTTTCTGGTTCTTTAACCGTCATCCGTAGAGATTACAGTCTTTGAAATCTGGGGTTTGCTGAGTAGGCTGCCAACATCTTTCTCAGGTCAGGTACCTCTCACAGGCATGCGAGTGCTTCATCCACCAGCTCGTGAGCTCAATGACTCACGGGAGAACTATTAAACAGGAACAGGGGTGGGAGCACACCGCTTCACCTCCCAGCAAGGTTCGCCCCTGGCATTGTGGTAAAGGCAGTTTCGGTTACTTGCTTGCTTCAAGAGTGTTCGAGTGTTTCGCCACAGTTGGCGCAGATAGTGCTGATCTCTAGACACGTGTTTCTGGTTCTTCAACCGTCATCAATAGAGATTACAGTCTTTGAAATCTGGGGTTTGCTGAGTAGGCTGACAACATCTTTCTCAGGTCAGGTACCTCTCACAGGCATGCGGGTGCTTCATCCACCAGCTCGTCAGCTCAATGGCTCACGGGAGAACTATTAAACAGGAACAGGGGTGGGAGCACACCGCTTCACCTCCCAGCAAGGTTCGCCCCTGGCACTGTGACAAATGCAGTTTCAGTTACATGCTTGCTTCAAGAGTGTTTGAGTGTTTCGCCACAGTTGGCGCAGATAGTGCTGATCTCCAGACACTGGTTTCTGGTTCTTTAACTGTCATCAGTAGAGATTACAGTCTTTCAAATGTGGGGTTTGCTGAGTAGGCTGTCAACATCTTTCTCAGGTCAGGTACCTCTCACAGGCATGCAGGTGCTTCATCCACGAGCTCGTCAGCTCAATGACTCATGGGAGTACTATTAAACAGGAACAGGGGTGGGAGCACACCGCTTCACCTCCCAGCAAGGTTCGCCCCTGGCACTGTGACAAATGCAGTTTCAGTTACATGCTTGCTTCAAGAGTGTTTGAGTGTTTCGCCACAGTTGGCGCAGATAGTGCTGATCTCCAGACACGTGTTTCTGGTTCTTTAACCATCATCAGTAGAGATTACAGTCTTTCAAATGTGGGGTTTGCTGAGTAGGCTGCCAACATCTTTCTCAGGTCAGGTACGTCTCACAGGCATGCGGGTGCTTCATACACGAGCTCGTCAGCTCAATGACTCACTAGAGAACTATTAAACAAGAACAGGGGTGGGAGCACACCGCTTCACCTCCCAGTAATGTTCGCCCCTGGCATTATGGTAAATGCCACTTCAGTTACTTGCTTGATTCAAGAGTGTTCGAGTGTTTCGCCACAGTTGGCGCAGATAGTGCTGATCTCTAGACACGTGTTTCTGGTTCTTTAACCGTCATCAGTAGAGATTACAGTCGTTCAAATTTGGGGTTTGCTGAGTAGGCTGCCAACATCTTTCTCAGGTCTGGTACCTCTCACAGGCATGCGGGTGCTTCATTCACAAGCTCATCAGCTCAATGACTCACAAGAGTACTATTAAACAGGAACAGGGGTGGGAGCACACCGCTTCACCTCCAGCAAGGTTCGCCCCTGGCATTGTGGTAAATGCAGTTTCGGTTACTTACTTGCTTCAAGAGTGTTCGAGTGTTTCGCCACAGTTGGCGCAGATAGTGCTGATCTCTAGACACGTGTTTCTGGTTCTTTAACCGTCATCAGTAGAGATTACAGTCTTTCAAATTTGGGGTTTGCTGAGTAGGCTGCCAACATCTTTCTCAGGTCTGGTACCACTCACAGGCATGTGGGTGCTTCATGCACGAGCTCGTCAGCTCAATGACTCACGGGAGTACTATTAAACAGGAACAGGGGTGGGAGCACACCGCTTCACCTCCCAGCAAGGTTCGCCCCTGGCATTGTGGTAAATGCAGTTTCAGTTACTTGCTTGCTTCAAGAGTGTTCGAGTGTTTCGCCACAGTTGGCGCAGATAGTGCTGATCTCTAGACACGTGTTTCTGGTTCTTTAACGGTCATCAGTAGAGATTACAGTCTTTCAAATTTGGGGTTTGCTGAGTAGGCTGCCAACATCTTCCTCAGGTCTGGTACCACTCACAGGCATGCGGGTGCTTCATTCACAAGCTCATCAGCTCAATGACTCACGGGAGTACTATTAAACAGGAACAGGGGTGGGAGCACACCGCTTCACCTCCAGCAATGTTCGCCCCTGGCATTGTGGTAAATGCAGTTTCGGTTACTTACTTGCTTCAAGAGTGTTCGAGTGTTTCGCCACAGTTGGCACAGATAGTGCTGATCTCTAGACACGTGTTTCTGGTTCTTTAACCGTCATCAGTAGAGATTACAGTCTTTCAAATGTGGGGTTTGCTGAGTAGGCTGCCAACATCTTTCTCAGGTCAGGTATGTCTCACAGGCATGTGGGTGCTTCATGCACGAGCTCGTCAGCTCAATGACTCATGGGAGTACTATTAAACAGGAACAGGAGTGGGAGCACAACTCTTCACCTCCCAGCAAGGTTCGCCCCTGGCATTGTGGTAAATTCAGTTTCAGTTACTTGCTTCAAGAGTGTTCGAGTGTTTCGCCACAGTTGGCACAGATAGTGCTGATCTCTAGACATGTGTTTCTGGTTCTTTAACCGTCATCAGTAGAGATTACAGTCTTTCAAATTTGGGGTTTGCTGAGTAGGCTGCCAACATCTTCCTCAGGTCTGGTACCTCTCACAGGAATGCGGGTGCTTCATTCACAAGCTCATTGGCTCAATGACTCATGGGAGTACTATTAAACAAGAACAGGGGTGGGAGCACACCGCTTCACCTCCAGCAAGGTTCGCCCCTGGCATTGTGGTAATTGCAGTTTCAGTTACTTACTTGCTTCAAGAGTGTTCGAGTGTTTCGCCACAGTTGGCAGAGATAGTGCTGATCTCTAGACACGTGTTTCTGGTTCTTTGACCGTCATCAGTAGAGATTACAGTCTTTCAAATGTGGGGTTTGCTGAGTAGGCTGCCAACATCTTCCTCAGGTCTGGTACCTTCCACAGGAATGCGGGTGCTTCATTCACAAGCTCATTGGCTCAATGACTCATGGGAGTACTATTAAACAAGAACAGGGTTGGGAGCACACCGCTTCACCTCCAGCAAGATTCGCCCCTGGCATTGTGGTAATTGCAGTTTTGGTTACTTACTTGCTTCAAGAGTGTTTGAGTGTTTCGCCACAGTTGGCACAGATAGTGCTGATCTCTAGACACGTGTTTCTGGTTCTTTAACCATCATCAGTAGAGATTACAGTCTTTCAAATGTGGGGTTTGCTGAGTAGGCTGCCAACATCTTTCTAAGGTCAGGTATGTCTCACAGGCATGCGGGTGCTTCATGCACGAGCTCGTCAGCTCAATGACTCACTGGAGAACTATTAAACAGGAACATGGGTGGGAGCACACTGCTTCACCTCCCAGCAAGGTTCGCCCCTGGCATTATGGTAAATGTAGTTTCAGTTACTTGCTTGCTTCAAGAGTGTTCAAGTGTTTCGCCACAGTTGGTGCAGATAGTGCTGATCTCTAGACACGGGTTTCTGGTTCTTTAACCGTCATCAGTAGAGATTACAGTCTTTCAAATGTGGGGTTTGCTGAGTAGGCTGTCAACATCTTTCTCAGGTCAGGTACCTCTCACAGGCATGTGGGTGCTTCATCCACGAGCTCCTCAGCTCAATGACTCATTGGAGTACTATTAAACAGGAACAGGGGTGGGAGCACACCGCTTCACCTCCCAGCAAGGTTCGCCCCTGGCACTGTGACAAATGCAGTTTCAGTTACATGCTTGCTTCAAGAGTGTTCGAGTGTTTCGCCACAGTTGGCGCAGATAGTGCTGATCTCTAGACACGTGTTTCTGGTTCTTTAACCGTCATCAGTAGAGATTGCAGTCTTTCAAATCTGGGGTTTGCTGAGTATGCTGCCAACATATTTCTCTGGTCAGGTACCTCTCACAGGCATGCGGGTGCTTCATCCAGCAGCTCGTCAGCTCAATGACTCATGGGAGTACTATTAAACAGGAACAGGAGTGGGAGCACACTGCTTCACCTCCCAGCAAGTTTCCCCCCTGGCATTGTGGTAAATCCAGTTTCAGTTACTTGCTTCAAGAGTGTTCGAGTGTTTCGCCACAGTTGGCGCAGATAGTGCTGATCTCTAGACACGTGTTTCTGGTTCTTTAACCGTCATCAGTAGAGATTACAGTCTTTCAAATTTGGGGTTTGCTGAGTAGGCTGCCAACATCTTTCTCAGGTCTGGTACCTCTCACAGGCATGCGGGTGCTTCATTCACAAGCTCATCAGCTCAATGACTCACAAGAGTACTATTAAACAGGAACAGGGGTGGGAGCACACCGCTTCACCTCCAGCAAGGTTCGCCCCTGGCATTGTGGTAAATGCAATTTCGGTTACTTAATTGCTTCAAGAGTGTTCGAGTGTTTTGCCACAGTTGCCGCAGATAGTGCTGATCTCTAGACACGTGTTTCTGGTTCTTTAACCATCATCAGTAGAGATTACAGTCTTTGAAATCTGGGGTTTGCTGAGTAGGCTGTCAACATCTTTCTCAGGTCAGGTACCTCTCACAGGCATGCGGGTGCTTCATCCACAAGCTCATCAGCTCAATGACTCATGGGAGTACTATTAAACAGGATCAGGGGTGGGAGCACACCGCTTCACCTCCCAGCAAGGTTCGCCCCTGGCATCGTGGTAAATGCAGTTTCAGTTACTTACTTGCTTCAAGAGTGTTAGAGTGTTTCACCACAGTTGGTGCAGATAGTGCTGATCTTTAGACACGGATTTCTGGTTCTTTAACCGTCATCAGTGGAGATTACAGTCTTTCAAATGTGGGGTTTGCTGAGTAGGCTGCCAACATCTTTCTCAGGTCAGGTACCTCTCACAGGCATGCGGGTGCTTCATCCACGAGCTCGTCAGCTCAATGACTCATGGGAGTACTATTAAACAGGAACAGGGGTGGGAGCACACCTCTTCACCTCCCAGCAAGGTTCGCCCCTGGCATTGTGGTAAATGCAGTTTCAGTTACTTGCTTGCTTCAAGAGTGTTCGAGTGTTTCGCCACAGTTGGCGCAGATAGTGCTGATCTCTAGACACGTGTTTCTGGTTCTTTAACTGTCATCAGTAGAGATTACAGTCTTTCAAATTTGGGGTTTGCTGAGTAGGCTGCCAACATCTTTCTCAAGTCTGGTACCACTCACAGGCATGCGGGTGCTTCATTCACAAGCTCATCAGCTCAATGACTCACGGGAGTACTATTAAACAGGAACAGGGGTGGGAGCACACCGCTTCACCTCCAGCAATGTTCACCCCTGGCATTGTGGTAAATGCAGTTTCGGTTACTTACTTGCTTCAAGAGTGTTCGAGTGTTTCGCCACAGTTGGCACAGATAGTGCTGATCTCTAGACACGTGTTTCTGGTTCTTTAACAGTCATCAGTAGAGATTACAGTCTTTCAAATTTGGGGTTTGCTGAGTAGGCTACCAACATCTTTCTCAGGTCAGGTATGTCTCACAGGCATGTGGGTGCTTCATGCACGAGCTCGTCAGCTCAATGACTCACTGGAGAACTATTAAACAGGAACATGGGTGGGAGCACACTGCTTCACCTCCCAGCAAGGTTCGCCCCTGGCATTGTGGTAAATGCAATATCGGTTACTTACTTGCTTCAAGAGTGTTCGAGTGTTTCGCCACAGTTGGCGTAGATAGTGCTGATCTCTAGACACGTGTTTCTGGTTCTTTAACCGTCATCAGTAGAGATTATAGTCTTTCAAATTTGGGGTTTGCTGAGTAGGCTGCCAACATCTTTCTCAGGTCTGGTACCACTCACAGGCATGTGGGTGCTTCATGCACGAGCTCGTCAGCTCAATGACTCACTGGAGAACTATTAAACAGGAACAGGGGTGGGAGCACACCGCTTCACCTCCAGCAAGGTTCGCCCCTGGCATTGTGGTAAATGCAGTTTCGGTTACTTACTTGCTTCAAGAGTGTTCAAGTGTTTCGCCACAGTTGGCACAGATAGTGCTGATCTCTAGACACGTGTTTCTGGTTCTTTAACCGTCATCAGTAGAGATTGCAGTCTTTAAAATCTGGGGTTTGCTGAGTATGCTGCCAACATATTTCTCAGGTCAGGTACCTCTCACAGGCATGCGGGTGCTTCATCCAGCAGCTCGTCAGCTCAATGACTCATGGGAGTACTATTAAACAGGAACAGGAGTGGGAGAACACTGCTTCACCTCCCAGCAAGGTTCGCCCCTGGCATTGTGGTAAATGCAGTTTCAGTTACTTGCTTCAAGAGTGTTCGAGTGTTTCGCCACAGTTGGCAGAGATAGTGCTGATCTCTAGACGGGAAACAACCTTTACAACGCAACTTTTACAACGCAATGCTATTACAACGCATTTTTTACAACGCAAAAGCTTTTACAACGCATGCACTTACAACGCATGCTTTTATATGGTAAGTACTTTTACAACGCATATACTATTACAACGCATTTTTTAAATTTTTTAATTTTTTAGATAAATTATGTTTGAAAAATAATTAATAAATATTTTATTATTTATATTAAATACTATATTTGAAAAATATGAAAGAGTAATTATTGAATATAAATTATTTAATAATTACGAAAAATTAAAAAAAAAGAGTAGTATAATAAAAGATTAATACTTGAGTATTTATAAAATAGGAATGAGTATTTTTTAAGTTTAATTAAATTTAAAAAAAATGTAGTATTATGAGAGATTAATACTTGAGTATTTTTGTTTTTCCAAATTAAAAAGTAATTAATAATATAAAGTATTTAAAAAAAGAAAGAGTACTTTTGGAGTATTTAAAAAATAAATAATTAATATTTTATCATTTATATTAAATACTATATTTAAAAAATATGAAAGAGTAATTATTGTGTATAAATAATTTAATTATTAGGAAAAATTTTTAAAAAAAGAGTAGTATAATAAAAGATTAATACTTGAGTATTTTTCACCTTGTTATTTAAAATGTAAATTATGAAATAAAATATTTTTAAAAAGAAAGAGTACTTTTGGAGTATTTAAATATTAAATATTAATAATGTTTAAAAAAATAAAAAAATAAAAATATCATATTTAAAATATTAATAGAGTTATTAAAAAAGAATTTCTCATGAAATTATACCAATGGAAAATAGAAGTAAGAAAATAGAACTTACTTTTAAAAAATTCCCACGCTTTTGCATTGAAGTCTATGTGCTAAATTGTCCTTCATTTATTTTGGCAGCTTAAGAAGATACAACCCGCGGAACAAGAAAAGAAGGAGAGAAAAGAGGAGAAAAAGCAAGTTTGAAAGGAAAAAGAAAATAGAGTCGAGGTAAGGAACACATTTAGTAAATTTACATATTATAATGTACATTTTACATATTTAAATAAAAAAATAATAATAAATAACAGTAAACAAATAAGGTTTATTAAATATATCTTTATTTGAAATAACATATAAAAAACATTTTTGATTTATTGTTTTTTATAACATAATGTACATATTTTAGAAAAAATATACATAATTTATTATTAATTTTAAACATATATTTATTGAAATATTACATAAAATAGTCCTTTTTTAACATTGATGCACGCGATGACGTCATGACGTGAACGTAACGTAAGGCGCCATTTTGAAGAGCATCGGAGGAGGAAGCAGCAGGAAGCTGATCTGCGTCCAGGTAGGAAACTTTTTCACATTTATTTATAGATATAAAGTTAAAACAAGATACATATATAGTAAAAAAAGAATAAGGAGAGGTTGCGGAATAACTAATTGATGTTTAAAATGTAAAAAAGCATGTCCACGTTCATGTCATTAGTGTATGCCTATGTCGGGTCGCGAAAATGTATTTATTCATAAAAAAATGTAAGTAACTGTAACAGTATTTAAAGTTACTAATAAAAATGATTATTTCAAAACTTCGGAACAATTAACAATGATTTATATCTTAATTTAAAAAAAAAAAAAAATCCGTATTCATAATTTGTGAAAAAAAAAGATTGTTATTAATTTGGTGTTTATGCAGCAATGTGCATTTCGGAAAATTGTTTGACTTCTGAAAATTTGAAAAGGTAGAGTTTTTTTGGATTTTATGGATGGTTGTTAGTTAGGAAGTTTTCAAATATTTATTTACTTGCAATTGATCTTTGGAAAGTTGGTCAAATATAATAGAAAAGTTGTTTTGGATACATTGGTTGTTTGGAAAAAAATGAAGATTGGGGAAAAAAAAACACAAATTAGGAGACCTGACTCGTAATTTTGAAAAAATGTTTGAAAAATATTTGTATGCCAATTGTAATTAAAGGATATTTAAATTTGAAGCAAACCAGGAAAGTAAGTACATAACTATGTTTAGAAAGAAAGAATGTTAGCAAGATTTTCCAGGTAGTCTAGAGCCACACACAACGAAAATTGTTGTAATATAGCCAATAGTCTCTCAGACATTTCCTTAGTTTTGACAGTTACTCGTGGGTTTAGACTACCTGCAAGTGTTTGGGCAAGTCTCATTTCTTGAAAACTTTGCTCCTTCTTCAAAGTTTCCAAGAAAGACTAGAAATTTGGATGAGGTTTGCCAATTGTATGGTTGAAGGAGTTATGCCATCCCTCAATGGCATTATTTGTTTTTGCTTATCCCTCTAAACAGCTCGTGTAACAGTTCCACCACTCCACATGGAAACGTGGCTTCCTCCTGCGACCCGATCTGCTTAGGTGCCCAATCCATGTGTCCTCGAAATAATTTAGGATGGGTGCCAATTTCTCTTCATTACTTGTATAAAAAACAGATTCTATAATAGCAGTGTAGTACTCGACCACACTATCGGGAGGAACAAAACAAAGTGCTGTTAATTTTTTTAATTCAAACTGTAGTTTGCTATCTCGACAATATTCTGCAACTAGGGATGTTTTTTGTAATTTACGCCAAAATGCCTGGGAAAAATGGAAAAAACATCCCTGAATTTGGGTATCCGTGTACGTTTTATTGATCACATTGATCATGCTCAATTCAAAATCTATTATTATTTTCCTAGGACTTTGAGAAGTTTTACTTTTAATAACTGATAAAAGTTCAGAGTATGTTGCAGAAGTCTTATCAGGTAGCAAACTATATACTAAGGGGATTACACTATTGTTAATTTTTGCATGTATAGTGTAAATTTGAGTGAAAGGATGGGGTGTACTTTTAAACGTCCCATCCATCATCCAAATTTCACTATTTTCTAACTTTGCTAGGTTACGTGGGGTACTAAAAATAAGAATTCGTTTCTGAGGGTTTTGGTTATCATGCAGAAGGAAAGGTTCATCAGAAAAAGAAATAGAAAGATCATGTGGAATTCTAATATCAGAAAAAGTATGTGGTGTAGATAATTGGATGTTACTTGCCTGCTTTTGTCTTTGAATAATTCGTCTCAAATTAGGAATTATAGGCATGTTACTAGCAACATGACTGGGGACATGCTGTGCAAACTCTCTTAAAATGGATCCTGTAGAATCATTGGAGGGGCTTGCAATAGCTTTCATTTCATTAACAGTTTCTCTAATTTCTACCTCCATTGCAGAGGCAGAGTGGTTATGTTCTGTTGTTTTTACAACTAAATTGTCTAGTGTAACCGCTCTGCCACTGCAATGGGTAGTGTAGTATTGCACACACCTCCAATGATTTCTAGGAAAACTTATTCTTTCCTTACTATATATGTATCCTGCATGGTTTAATAAATTTTTCCCTTTCTTTGATTTTATGTATTTTGCTGCCTCAAGAGTAGACATTATGGTGCCGATCACGATCCGGCAAAAACCGGGTACGAACCGTCGGACGGAGCACAATCTCCGCCCGACGCGTACCCGGTCGTCAATTTTTACAAACAAGGAATTACGATTCGCACGGGTACACCATTACCGTACGATTCGTAAAAAAGCCCGGCCGAACAAAAAAACACCTACCAATGCGATCCGGGAAAGCGCCGACCTGACGTCGGGACGCTCGCAGCCAGCCATTCACGACCCAGGAATCACGATTCGCACCGACGTCACCCCGCACGGTGAATATTTTGCGGCAGCCAAAAACTGCCGGGAAATCAGGACAACGCGAACAAGGACCACCAGTACGCGACGGACAGACGACGACGCGAACAAGGAGGACCAGTACGTGACGGACACACAGGACGACGCGACCAAGGAGGACCCGTACGCGACAGGACGACGCGATCAAGGAGGACCCGTACGCGACAGGACGACGCGATCAAGGAGGACCCGTACGCGACAGGACGACGCGATCAAGGAGTACCAGTACGCGACGGACAGACATGGACCCGAACCTACGAGTCATCCCTGCCCTCATAGCAGTACACCTCCTCTACAGGTTACGACGCAGACGCCGCAGAAGGTCAGAATAACTAAGGGAGGGGGGAAAGTGGGGTGGGGGTGGCACGACCAGGGCAGGCCACAAAACAACCACATAAGTCACACACCACACATGGCCTGGACATACCTGACTCCCATGCCCTGGTCACCACGAGGGGGTGGGGGCGTGTCCTGATAAGCCAGCGACTGCCACAACAGAAGTCCGTCACCACGCGAACCGGCAACACAACCAGACAGGTACGTCCCGTACCCACGCCTGAAGAGCGTGGGTACGAGTCATACCACGCCCACACACACGTCACCCCAACAATAGCCGGACGGATCGTACCCACGTGGCAAAGGCCTGGGTACGGCCCGCACAAGCATCACATAGCATGGGGACGGATATGTACGGACCCTACCCCCACCCCGTATGCATGGAGCGTACCCCCACCCCAACAGTGTAAGTACGACCCGTACCCCCACCCGCGTATGTATGGAGCGTACCTCCACCCCAACCATGTATGTACGACCCGTACCCCCACCCGCGTATGCAAGGAGCGTACCCCCCACCCCAACAGTGTAAGTACGACCCGTACCCCCACCCGCGTATGTATGGAGCGTACCCCCCACCCCAACAGTGTAAGTACGACCCGTACCCCCACCCGCGTATGTATGGAGCGTACCCCCCACCCCAACAGTGTAAGTACGACCCGTACCCTCACCCGCGTATGCAAGGAGCGTACCCCCCACCCCAACAGTGTAAGTACGACCCGTACCCCCACCCGCGGACTCACGGACCGTACCCCCACCCCAACAGTGTAAGTACGACCTGTACCCTCACCCGCGTATGCAAGGAGCGTACCCCCCACCCCAACAGTGTAAGTACGACCCGTACCCTCACCCGCGTATGCAAGGAGCGTACCCCCCACCCCAACAGTGTAAGTACGACCCGTACCCCCACCCGTGTATGCAAGGAGCGTACCCCCCACCCCAACAGTGTAAGTACGACCCGTACCCCCAACCGCGGACTCACGCACCGTACCCCCACCACACCAGTGTAACTAGACCCGTACCCTCACCTCGAATGCATGGAGCGCACCCACACCGTGTATGTTCCAAGCGTACATATCCAGAAATCGGAGGTGTGTGTGCAGAGTCCACCCAGCAGTGCCCTGAGACAGGAGGGGTGTGTGCAGAGTCCTCCCAGCAGTGCCCTGAGACAGGAGGGGTGGGGCCCTATCACTCACAGCAGTGCCCTGAGACAGGAGGGGTGGGGGCCTATCACTAACAGCAGTGCCCTGAGACAGGAGGGGTGGGTGCAGAGTCCTCCCAGCAGTGCCCTGAGACAGGAGGGGTGGGGGCCTATCACTAACAGCAGTGCCCAGAGACAGGAGGGGTGGGGCCCTATCACTAACAGCAGTGCCCTGAGACAGGAGGGGTGGGTGTGGAGTCCTCCCAGCAGTGCCCTGAGACAGGAGAGGTGGGGCCCTATCACTCACAGCAGTGCCCTGAGACAGGAGGGGTGGGTGTGGAGTCCTCCCAGCAGTGCCCTGAGACAGGAGGGGTGGGGCCCTATCACTCACAGCAGTGCCCTGAGACAGGAGGGGTGGGTGTGGAGTCCTCCCAGCAGTGCCCTGAGACAGGAGGGGTGGGTGTGGAGTCCTCCCAGCAGTGCCCTGAGACAGGAGGGGTGGGGCCCTATCACTAACAGCAGTGCCCAGAGACAGGAGGGGTGGGTGTGGAGTCCTCCCAGCAGTGCCCTGAGACAGGAGGGGTGGGGGCCTATCACTAACAGCAGTGCCCAGAGACAGGAGGGGTGGGTGTGGAGTCCTCCCAGCAGTGCCCTGAGACAGGAGGGGTGGGTGCAGAGTCCTCCCAGCAGTGCCCAGAGACAGGAGGGGTGTAACACATGTGTGTGAGGCCGGAATTACCCACATCCATACTGCCTACAAGGGAACATGTCCCCATGAACTCATGTCAACAGACTCCACACACAAGTACAGTGATCACCAAGGATGCCACGATTGTTGCAGGTGGAGACATGGCCATGCATGCATGGCCAAAGTAGAAGGGCTCCGTCACACACACAGCTCATGTAGACACTGCTCTGCGCTAAACATTGGGAACACCCTGCAGGGAAGAAATCTGGGTACACAGAGGAAGGAATACACCCTGGGACAATTGAACCATGCAGTAACTGCTGACATGACCTAAGGAAGTTAGCCAACACCTTGTGACGGCACACAGATCCCAGGGTCGCCCCAATGAGCAGAACACTACTACAAATCCCACACACCCAAAGCCTTAAACACCACCCAAAACAATGTAGCAGCCCCACCAACACCAATACCACCATAGCAGGAGTGTGATAATGAAAACAAAATTAAGCTTTATTCAGCATGAGCACAATGTCCGTGGATCGCAGGCAGTTCAATTTTAACAAAGCCCATAGGGCAGTCAATGATTCCCAGCTGGATGGGGGACATAGTGGGATGTGTGTCCCCTACCTTGCCTGCACAGTCAAATGGCATCGTCTTCCATACTGGTGAGGGCATCGGGGGGGGGGGAAGCAACAGGCACCGCAGGGACATCAGGGCAAAGGGGCGGCGTTGTGGGTGCAGGGATGGAGGACTCAACCACAGGGGGTGTGTCATGGCCAAAGGCGGAGGCCAGGATGGCACTACACACCTTAGCAAGGTCCTCCAGGGACTCCCCTGCACCCGAAGTGACCTCAGGCCCCAAGGAGGGGGGGGGGTCAGAGGGATGGGTTGCAGCGCCACCGGGGGAGGGTGGAGACAGGGGGGGAGACTCAACCACCCTGACCGAGGACTTCCTTGACCGCTTGCGTGGTGGTGGAACTGTGGGGCTCAGGGACAGAGCGGCCATGAAGGAGTCCTTGGGGGAGATGTGGCCAGGAGAGCTGAGGGGAGGGGATTTGGAGGGAGTGGATTGTGTGGAATGCGGACTCCCACTCTGGCTGCGTGTCACACGTTTGCCCCCCGACCCAGTGGGTGTGCCTACCTCACCCTGTGTGTGCGTGTCAGGAGGAGTGCGGTGGACCTTCCCTGCTGGTGTGGTGCCTGTGTCTGTTGTGGTGGGTGCATGCCGACGTCTGGGTGTACGTGGGACAGGCATGGAAGTGGGAAGTGTGGATGGGGCAGGGGTAGGTGGGGGGAGGTCGCGCTGCAGGAGACCCACTGCTGCAGTCAGTGTGGAGTCTATGGACCTCAGCAAGTTGCGTTGGTCAGCCTGCGAAGAATGAATGCCCTCCAAGAATGCCTCGATGTTGGTGAGGGTTTTCCCGTGGGCATGGAGGACATTAAGGATCGCAACCTGACCAACCTGCAGTTGCCGCTGGATGTCCACAGACTCAGCATTGGCGGCAGCAGTGGAGACAGGGGCAGGGGGTGCGGTGCCTGGCCGGAAGGAGACATGCGGTGACCGGGCACGCTGGGAAGGGACACGAGCAAGTGGGAGGCGGCTGATGGGAACTGAGGGGGCGGTGCAAGGTGTTGTTCCGCTGTCAGCTGCTGGTGCAGCCACCGCCCACTCGGAGAACTCCTCCTCGGACCTGTCAGCTTCGTATTCTGACGTGCCAGTCGACAGGTCCTCGGCAGCACTATCCTCCACCTCTGTCCCACTCGATGTACCAGCCCCGATGTCACGGCTGGCACTGGTGCTCGGTCCCTCCGCCTTGCCTGTGTCCATGTCTCCCTCTGTGTCCCCCGACGATGCTGTGGGCAGGGTGGAGAGACATAAATTAATCAGACAGCTGTACACATCAGTCACATGAGTCCAATTGACATAGGTAACATTGCATAGCCTGAAAAGGAAGATCCCTAACATCTTCAAAACAAGGTACCGATGTAGGGCATGAAACACACAGTTGGTTGAGCCACCATGCCACTGAAATACCATGGAGAGCCTGAGACAATAGCTAAAGACAGGAAACGGAGTCTGACATAGCACCCAGGCCCTGGGGACAATCCAGCACTGCATCTGCACCACACAGCGTTGGCGAAAATACAAATGACCAGGGACCATATCCATGAACTTGAGACACATGCTGCATAGGTAATGCTGCAAACATGCCCAACATGACTCGGTCACTGCACCTTGCGTGTGTGTCCAGTAACATCACACACTGGCCAGACCCAGCAAGTAGAAATCCGGATTTGACACATAGGCATTGCCCGCCCCAACAAACCCCTACACGAGGCAAATTGTTGAGACACAGGTGGCACCAACATCTCATAGTCTGGGTGATAAACACAGGGGCAGGCAAAAAGCAAGATTGGACGCCAAACAGCCAAGGTGCGCCTGTACAAATAATGAGGTACCAGTGCCCATCCTCAGATGAGTATAACAAGACACACAGGCAGTGGCAACTGTGAGTATGAAGAAGGACAATCAGGTCAGGCTGCACAGTGGACACCTGTACATAATAGCACGTCTATATACATGGTGACAGGGGACAATGGCACAGAGCACAACCTACGCTGTAGACAGTGAGAGTGTCCACGTTTATGATGACACATACAACACTGAGGAAAAGGTGCCCCAGGGGACAGTAGTGGGCACGCAACTACATGCTACTGAATGGTAATGACTGCTACACACGTCACCATCCCTGCACTATGCGTATCGCACACTCATGCACATCATGTCACAGGCCACTACATAGGACATGCGCGCTGTGAGGCATGACACATGAGAGACCAACTCCCATGTCTGGAGTCAGCATCAGTGCCAACTGACATGGAACCCACATGCAGTGAACTTGACAGTGCACAGGCAAGGTCCCACAACCTGTTACACACCACCCCCAGACATGATGCTACAGTCATTGTTCTCGTGGACAAAGCGCCAGCCTACATTACCTTGTGAAGGAGTGACTACACACAGACCAGGGAACACATTGCAAGGAGGGGAAGGGTGGCAGGTGCGCAGCGCTATACTGGGGCAAACTGGATCTGCACAGCACCTTTAAACCCTGCCAGTGAATTCATGCCACTGTGCCCTTACAAATACCACCGGCAGCACACACCTGTGGAGGTGGCTCAGACGGCGGCGGCCGCGGTTCTTGTGGCTCTCAGGTGAGTCCCCCAGCAGGAGCCGTGCAATCCTCCGCGTCCAGCACCGGATATCCTGCCAGCGTTTCCTCACCTGGGACAGGCTCCGCCTCCGACCATCCACACCCCTCACGGCACTGACGGCGGTCAGCCAGATCTGCTCCTTGGCAGTGGCGCCTACCTGTGAGGAAGAACAAGTGACACCACATCAATACACCAGCCACATGTCACAGAGAGACATATGAGAACAAATTAGCTGGTTACAACAAGGCATGTCATGCAGCCAACGCATTGCACCTTTGTCATAGGGACATCATCCTCTGGTGAGGGAAAAGGCAGTACGTGCCATAGTGGGTACACAGGTGGAATGATGGCAATGTCACAATCAATGATCAAGGCTCACACTGTGCATCACACCCACCCCTCCTGTCTCAGGGCACTGCTGTGAGTGATAGGCCCCCACCCCTCCTGTCTCAGGGCACTGCTGGGAGGAGTCTGCATCCACCCCTCCTGTCTCAGGGCACTGCTGTTAGTGATAGGCACACACCCCTCCTGTCTCAGGGCACTGCTGGGAGACATCAGGCCCCCCCCCCCTGGTACCTCCCCGACAGTACATGGCATGTGTGTCACACCAGGACACAATGCCTGAAGTCACAGTCACAACATAGGGACAGTCTGTGGCAGTGGCCTATGCACTCACCTGATACCCTGGTCGCCCATACAGCATGGAGTACTGTGGGAGGATCACATCCAGCAGAGCCATGTTCTCCTCCAGGGTGAATGGCTGTGTCCTCTCCACAGCCCTTGACATGGTTCCAGGGAATCAGTAGCAGCAGCTGGGTCGACGAATGCAAAGATGTGCAGGCAAGTACTCCCTCATGGGACCTGGCTGCCTTATATGTGCCCTTCTGCCCAGTCTCATGCACAGGAGTACAGAGTGATTGGTCACTCACATTTGCATCCTATGTTTCCACCAATCCCTTCAAACCTAGCAGTCTGTGGGTTCTCTATCGGTTTCATTCTCCTGCATGATGTCAGCCCCACAAACACATTGCAACAAAGTAGAAGAATTCCAACTGACTTCTGCTGTGCACCTTCCAGAACAATTTCGAAATTTGAACTTGGTCTCCATGACAACCAGCATGCATGTAGGCTTTAATACTTGTCCCCTATGTAATTTGGAGCATCACACACAGGTACGGTGCGTTTCGGGGCCCTAGGGCACCCCAAATGCATGGCAACGGCCCGTACATGCATGCCTACGTTCACTATCACTATGGGTCTGCACGCGTATGCGTACCCGTAGTGGTACGGACCGTACACACGCATCTACGCTCACTATCACTATGAGTCTGCACGCGTATGCGTACAAGTAGTGGTACGGGCCGTACACTCGCATGTACGCTCACTATCACTACGAGTACGCATACGCGTGCAGACCCATAGTGATAGTGAGCGTACAGGCAAGTGTACGGCCCGTACCACTACGGGTACGCATGAGCGTGCAGACCCATAGTGATAGTGAGCGTAGATGCGTGTGTACGGCCCTATCACTATGGGTCTGCACGCGTATGCGTACAAGTAGTGGTACGGACCGTACAAATGCCTGTACGCTCGCCATCACGATGGGTACACATACGGCAGCACTCCCACAGTGATTTGGGAACATACACAGGCCCTCTTAGCAGCAGTACGGCGGTTTTTACACATCACTGTGGTGATAGGCGACACACAGGTAGGAATAGGGCGGACATACTTGTCCATGGATGGACATACTTGTCCAGGAATGGACATCAAGGCATCGTCTGTGCATTACTACATGTGTGGGGCACAGGTGTGACAGGCTGTGATGTGGAACATGCCTCCTGAGTGGAGAAGGCACCAGATGTATGATGAGATGTGTACAGGTGTACTGTGTGAGGGTGCAATGTGTGCCAGGCATGCCCTTGACTCCTTTGACATGTGTGCATGTCGGACTGCGCACTTGGGGTGAGCGTCACTGGCATGGCACGGACACCAACACACAGAAGTGTCCCATGATGCCCGGTACAGGGGTCATGACACATGACTTGTCACTACCCACAGTGCACAATGTGACTATGTCATTTATGTGTCCGGGATTTACATCAGGTTGATGTTGTAGCACCCTCAAAAGCTGCAGCCGTTGCAGCAACCAACATGTGTCTGTGTGTAGATTGTCATTGCACACTGTTCCGCACACCATGCCACATGTGTTATCGGATGTGAGGTGCACATGTATGCATGGGACACGGAGTAGCGTGACAAGGCCATGTCAGCATCCTCACAAGGAATGTG
Source organism: Triturus cristatus (assembly GCF_964204655.1). Lineage (NCBI taxonomy): Eukaryota > Metazoa > Chordata > Amphibia > Caudata > Salamandridae > Triturus > Triturus cristatus. Next base: position 1,200,247,308 of record NC_140582.1, on the reverse strand, counting down.
TGGTGAGTCATGACATGTGCACCTTCATGGCAAGGTGTGTGGGCTGGACTAGTGTAATGTCATGTGACCTGTGGTTCCAGTGTTCCGCTACCAGTCTCTGCAATCGGCATCCCACTTCTGCTGATGTGTGGGTGTATGTCACTCCTGTCTTGCGTCGGGCTGTTCACTTGCACTGGGACACAGCTATTCCCATGGCGTGGCATGGGGAGGTTCTCAATCACCGTGTGTAGCTGGGTCTTGGAAGGAGTGTCACCTTGCATCCATACGTGTCCTGGGCATGTAGCACATACCTGACTCCATATGTAGCATATGTGTATTGACAGATTAACATGTGCTCAGTACATATGAATTGTTGTCGTAGTGCACTCACTCTTCCTTGTCACTTCCTCATTACTGCAGAGCACCGCCTCTTGCCCGGATGATTCCAGACTTGGCTGCCATGCAGGAGAATGACAGCATCCGGCTCTACCGCTTCACCCAACCGTTGATTCTGGAGTTGACGGCGAGACTGGCACCACACCTGCAACCGCTGCACAGGTATCCCACGGCACTGACACCCCAGCTGAAGGTAATGGCTGCCCTACATTTCCTTGCCACGGGTACCTTTCAATATACCATAGCTCATGTTGGTGGCATGTCCCAGAGCATGTTCAGCGGTGTGCTGCATGATTTCTTAGAGGCCATGTTGATTCACCTGGATGACTTCATCAAGTTCCCAACCCCTGAACAGATGACAGAGGTCAAGCGTGGATTCTATGCCCTGGGAGGGATGCCCCATGTCATTGGGTCCATAGATGGGACACATGTAGCTTTGGTACCACCACACGCACGGGAGGTGGCGTACCGAAATCGGAAGCACTACCACTCCATCAATGCCCTTGTGGTGTGTCTGTCCAACATGGTGATTTCACATGTCTGTGCTCGTTTCCCAGGATCAGCACACGATGCCTACATCATGAGGCGTAGCGGGATGCCTGATATGATGATGCAGCTGCGCAACGAACGGGCATGTGTTGTTGGTGGGTACAGTCTGTCTGTCCTGTATTCTGTATAGCCGAGCAGCACGACCGCTTCGCCAGTTCTAACGATATCCATGTGCTTTCCATGTAGGGGACGCTGGCTATCCCAACATGCCTTGGCTGCTCACACCTCTCCGCAACCCCATCACGCCGGCCCAGCTCCGCTACAACACCGCACATGGCCGGACAAGGCGAGTGATAGAGAGGACGTTTGGCATGCTGAAGAGCCGATTCCGGTGCCTCCACAAGACCGGCGGCGCACTCCCATATGCCCCGGCGAAGGTTTGCAAGATCTTCATGGTCTGCTGCATGCTGCACAACATGGCAGTTGAAAGAGCTGTGCCACTCATCCTGAATCAACATGACGAGGACCATCCACCCGTGGAGGACGAAGGGCTTGGCAATGGGGCTAGTGATGTGGAGGATGTGGAGCCGCAAGAGGACATCCGGACTCGGCTCATACGCGACTTCTTTGCTTAGTGGTGAGTACCAGTGTCTGAGTGTGCACGCCTTGGTCCCCGTGTGGCATGTGTTGTGATGTGTGTCTCCACCTGCATGTATGGCACGTGAGTCAGAGGTGTGTGTGGGTGTGTCACTGGAGTGATGGTGGCAGTGATGGTAGTATTTCCCCAGTCATAATTGTGACCTAGCATGTTGTCATCCATACATGTGTCGAGTCAATGCACATGCAAGTGGCTGTGCTTTTTGTGGCTGACTTCTTGTGTGTCTCTCTTCCCCAGGTACCTGCGCATGCCATCTGCTGGTTGCATTGTTGTGGCACTGCTATTCCTCATGGACATGGCATCGTGGGCTGACTCAGCGTTACAGGCACGGACACGTTTGGAAGTCTCCATGGGGTAAGGGATGCATCTGGGGTGTATTGGGTGTGGCAGTTGTTCACAATGTGTGCACACTGCCCCGGTCGGGGTTTGTTTCCTCTGCAGACATGTCGCATCCCCATGGGACACGACATGCAGCTGGGTACACCTGAATAGATGGGCTGCCTGGTTGTCAGTCATCAGTGATGGGATAGTGGATTGTGATGATGGCATCAATGTGTGTGACACTGCCCTCGGACACATACGGTTAGCATTGGCTTGACATGGCGAGGGACTTCCACATCAGCGGATCTATGGTGTATGGCAGGCTCTCCGTGTGCAGCTGTGGGTATTTAGCTGTTAGCCGACGCTTGTGTGCCAGTACCATGGCTATCACGCATTTGTGCTGCAGAAGGGGGGTGCCAGTGTTGGACCCACATGTTACTCCACATGATGTGTTCATGTGTACTTCAAGTTGCCTCTGCAATCCCGAAAACATGACTAATAAAGGTGTCCCTATGCCTCCAAGGTGCCTCTTCTCAGTCAATGCTGGTGTGTTGGCACGGTGCATCCTGCATGTCTGGCATGGTATTCCCTGATTGTGGCTATGTGTCAATGTGTCGAGTGGCAAGATGCAAGCTGTGTGTGTGTGCTGAGACTGTGTATTGGGCATGATGTCCATGACTGTGTGGGTATTGTGACATGTGCCATCCCCATGCATCCAACGTTTTCCATGACCCCATTCTCTGCATCCACCGGACTCAAGCTTGCAGGACATGGTTCTGCCACCTGTCTACACATACCTGGGTGCCCCCCAGGACACTGGACAGGATCCCTGACCTCTGCGCATGACTGTTGCTGTACTCAATGTGTCTGTCAGCACGGTTGTTCGGCCACCCCCTCAGCTGGTTGTGCCCATCACGGGTGTGTATGGTGCTCCATGTCTGTCTTGCCTAATAAACTGTGACCCATGTGTCCTGTGCCAGACTCAGGCCCCAGGGTGTGGATGGTTGAAGAGAACAGATGACTCAGGCATGTTTAGACTTTACAAGACACATGTTAGGTAATAATGCTACCAGCAGGCATCTACTCTTAATAGTGTGATTTATTATTGGGGTGGGGGGGGACAAAGTGAGGGGCTTTCCGGGATTAGGGAATCCAAAGTTCAGTAGGGGAGTTGGTGTCCTTGCCATTGGAAATCCTCAGAGTCCATGCCACAGTCTTTGTCAACATTGGTCAGCCAGTGACCAGCAGAGCCATGTGGCAGAGAATGTCTCTTGATGCTGTGATGCTGTTGCTCCAGTGGGCCAGGTGCCAGGCCAGGTGTCCTGGGAGATGGTGATGTCGCAGCCACCCTCACGGTCCTTTCCGTGGACGACCCGGCCTCCTGCGGGGAACCTCACCAGCAGGCCGTGACGACGTCTGGGATGCTCCGTCGGATGTTTCCTCCTCCTCCTCCTGATCCCTCCCTGTGGGTGGTGATGTTCTCCGTCTTCTGGCACAGGGAGGGCCGGCCATGGTGTCGGCCATCCGACGGAGTGTAGCGTGAATCCCCTGGAACGCCGTTACTTGCTCAGACTGTCTGTCCTCCATCCTCCGTTGGTGTACCAGTAGACAGGCATGTAGCTCCGCATGTTGCTGGGCCTGCTGGGTCTTAATCTCATCGAGGCTCCCCTTGATCTCAGTGAGGGTGGACACAACCTGGGCCATGCCCGTGGTGTCCTGCCGGTATGAGTCCAGGATGTTACGGACATGAGAAAATACCGGATCCCCAGCCAACTGGTCAGGCTCGCGCCTCCGCCGTCCTCCACTCCCACCACCCCTGCCCACTTGCGCCTGGCCTGCACTTGTGGGCACATCGGGTCTCCGGGACCCCTGAGGGGTGGCATTGGCGTTGTCGCCTGCCTCCTCCTGGGTGCCCGGGACACCGTGTCCCTCCTGGCCAGCCTGGCTGCATTGTGGTGTTGGGGCAGGGATCCTGGGTGTCTCCTGGGATGTGGCAGGAGTGGGGGTGGTGGTTGGCACAGTTGTACCTGACGCAGGTGCTGCAGGTGGTTGGACACCAGAGGGGCCAGGTCGGTCGGGGTCGTCCGCAGAGTGGTGAGAGTGGTCGCTGCCGGTGGGATCGGTCTCCTGCAGATCCGGGTCCTGTGAGTGTTCCCCCCCAGTGTGGGGGGGTGCACCACGACGTTGACCTGTGTGTGAGAGAGACAATGTTAATTTAGGTCCATGCAACATCCATGTTTCATCCGTTTCAAAGTTGGCACATTTCCTCTTGGAATTAGGATCTGTCTTGCATTCCACTCACAGTGCACTTGTGCATGGGTGTGTCCCTTGGCCACCACTTTGGCCCCTTTAACTATGTGTGGCACAGTCTTACTTGCTGCCTCAAGTGTGACTGCAGTCAGCAGTGGAGTGGGCAGGTGTGGCGAGCCATGCATTTGCGCCTTCCTTGTAGCACTGTACATGTGCACTTGGAGTGGATCCACACACTTATATGATGCAGGTAGCTGTCCTTGTGCTCGTGTACAGGTTGTGACATGGCCCTGCGTTTTGCCATGGTGAAGAGGGGGGGTTCTGGCACTGGCCACCCTTGTCTACATGCACGCAGTCTACCTGCTGACGAGCAGCCATTCGCACACGCCACACGGCTGATTTGCTCTCCCTGTGTCTCCCTCCATCTCTGTCCCCCTCTCCCTCCCTCTCAGTCCCCCTCTCCCTCCCTCTGTGTCCCCCTCTCCCTCCCTCCGTGTGTCAGCCTCCTCCCTCTGTCCGTCTCCCTCCATCTCTGTCCCCCTCTCCCTCCATATCTGTCCCCCTCTCCCTCCCTCCGTGTGTCAGCCTCCTCCCTCTGTCCGTCTCCCTCCCTCTCTGTCCCCCTCTCCCTCCCTCTCTGTCCCCCTCTCCCTCCCTCTCTGTCCCCCTCTCCCTCCCTCTGTGTCCCCCTCTCCCTCCCTCCGTGTGTCACCCTCTGTCACCTCAGCCCAGCTTCCTGGGCACACACTGTTAGCAGATCTTTGAGTGGCCCTTGGCTTGTTGATGTGAGTTTGTTTCTGATCTCCAGGCACCCATTTGGTGTGATGTGTGTCTGTGCGCTGCTGCTGTGGTGGTGTGTGCTGCCACTCTTTCACAATGTTGGCTGTTCATTAGCTGCCATCATGTGCAAACCAGTGCCTTCACCCCCATGTGTTGATGCAAGGCGTCCGGCATTTGCTGGCAAGTCATTCCTGTGTTGGGACACACTGTTTGTCTGGCTGTGACCTAGGCCATATGGGCAGAGGGCATTGTTGTCTGCTTTGGAGTCGCACTATGTGATTTTTGGTGCCCAGCCTCCCGCCATCCGGGTTACCGTGTCATGTGTTGTTGTCTTCTGTGGCCTGTGACTTGAAATTGTCCAGCTGGGTGCATGGGGCATGGTGGCAGCAGTGGCATGTGCCTGCTCATGGAGTGTGGTTGAGTCATGCGATGGCTTGTGGTGGTTGCGTGGCTGTTAGTGATTTTGGTTGTGGTTGCAGTTCCCCCCATGTGAGGTGCGTTGTTTGTGTACTCACCCGGGTCTCGGAGTCCTTGTAATCCTTCAACTGCCTCCACCGGCAGTATGGCCATCACCCTCTCCTCCCAGGGATGGTACTGTACGGGTCTGCGGGAGGGCCCTCCTCCGGTGGCGTTGGCCTGGTCGTGTTCCTCCTGCCTCTTGGCTCTGACCCTCCTCCGCAGATCGTACCACCTGTTCTGGCAATCCTGCTTGGTCCTCCTGGTGTCCGCAACGGCATTCACAGCATCGACGATGGTCTGCCACATGACTGTTTTGGCTGCCAGGCTGGTGCTTCTGACCAATGTTCCAAAGATCTGTGGCTCGACTCTGAGGATTTGATCAACAAGGACCTCCAACTCTCGGTGACTGAACTTTGGATTCTTGGTAGTGGGCATGGTGAGGGGTGTGGGTGGGGATGGTGTGGGTGTGGGGGGTGTGTGGATGTTGGGGGGGGTGTGGATGGTTGTGTGTGTGTGTGAATGTGATGAGAGGGTGTTTGTGAGGGTGGTCGTGTGAAGGTGTGCAAGTGTAAGGTGTGGTGTAGCTTGTAGTCTGGTTCTGTGGTGTCTGGCAGCAGTGAGTCTGTTGCAAAGGATCATGGTTTGTGTGTGTGGGCCCTTTTTATTGGTCCATGGGTGGGTGTGGCAGTGTTTGAAGTTTGGGTGGGTGTGTTATAAGGAGTGGTGGTGTATTGGGCCTCTGTTTGTTTTTGGCAGTTGCAGGTCAGTGATTGGGTTATTTTAGTGGTTGTTGGCCATGTTTAGTGGCTTTGTGCCTTTCGAATGGTGTATTCTTGTGTTGTTTTGTTTTGTTCTGGTTGTGTACGTGCGTTTTGAGCGTGTGTACGGTGTGTACATGGGCCATTTGGTTGTACGATGATGTCCTTGTGTGTGGCTTTGTACGACTCGTACATGCGGTTGTGATGTTGGGGCATGGGGTGCGCTCCGTACTTAGGAGGTTGTGTTGGGGGTGCGCCAGGAACTACTGGGGTGTACATAGACGGTGGTACAACACGTACAGGGGTGGAGGGGTGTACATTGAAGGTGGTACGACACGTACTGGGGTGGGGGTACGACTGGAACGTACTGGGGTGTAGGTACATGGGGGGTATGACACGTACTGGGGTGGGGGTACGACTGGAACGTACTGGGGTGTAGGTACACGGGGCTATGACACGTACTGGGGTGGGGGGGTGTACATTGACGGTGGTACGACACGTACTGGGGTGGGGGTACGACTGGAACGTACTGGGGTGTAGGTACACGGTGGTACGACACGTACTGGGGTGGGGGTACGACTGGTACGTACTGGGGTGTAGGTACACGGGGGGTATGACACGTACTGGGGTGGGGGTACGACTGGAACGTACTGGGGTGTAGGTACACGGGGCTATGACACGTACTGGGGTGGGGGGGTGTACATTGACGGTGGTACGACACGTACTGGGGTGGGGGTACGACTGGAACGTACTGGGGTGTAGGTACACGGTGGTACGACACGTACTGGGGTGGGGGTACGACTGGAACGTACTGGGGTGTAGGTACACGGGGGGTACGACACGTACTGGGGTGGGGGTACGACTGGAACGTACTGGGGTGTAGGTACACGGGGGGTATGACACGTACTGGGGTGGGGGTACGACTGGAACGTACTGGGGTGTAGGTACACGGGGGGTATGACACGTACTGGGGTGGGGGTACGACTGGAACGTACTGGGGTGTAGGTACACGGGGGGTATGACACGTACTGGGGTGGGGGTACGACTGGAACGTACTGGGGTGTAGGTACACGGTGGTACGACACGTACAGGGGTGGGGGGGTGTACATTGACGGTGGTACGACACGTACTGGGGTGGGGGTACGACTGGAACGTACTGGGGTGTAGGTACACGGGGGGTATGACACGTACTGGGGTGGGGGTACGACTGGGACGTACTGGGGTGTAGGTACACGGGGCTATGACACGTACTGGGGTGGGGGTGGGGCTCGAACGTACTGGGGTGTAGGTTCACGGTGGTACAACACGTACTGGGGTGGGGGTACGACTGGAACGTACTGGGGTGTAGGTACACGGGGGGTATGACACGTACTGGGGTGGGGGTACGACTGGAACGTACTGGGGTGTAGGTACACGGGGCTATGACACGTACTGGGGTGGGGGTGGGGCTCGAACGTACTGGGGTGTAGGTTCACGGTGGTACGACACGTACTGGGGTGGGGGTACGACTGGAACGTACTGGGGTGTAGGTACACGGGGGTATGACACGTCCTGGGGTGGGGGTACGACTGGAACGTACTGGGGTGTAGGTACACGGGGGGTACGACACGTACTGGGGTGAGGGTACGACTGGAACGTACTGGGGTGTAGGTACACGGGGGGTATGACACGTACTGGGGTGGGGGTACGACTGGAACGTACTGGGGTGTAGGTACACGGTGGTACGACACGTACAGGGGTGGGGGGGTGTACATTGACGGTGGTACGACACGTACTGGGGTGGGGGTACGACTGGAACGTACTGGGGTGTAGGTACACGGGGGGTATGACACGTACTGGGGTGGGGGTACGACTGGAACGTACTGGGGTGTAGGTACACGGGGCTATGACACGTACTGGGGTGGTGGTGGGGCTCGAACGTACTGGGGTGTAGGTTCACGGTGGTACGACACGTACTGGGGTGGGGGTACGACTGGAACGTACTGGGGTGTAGGTACACGGGGGGTATGACACGTACTGGGGTGGGGGTACGACTGGAACGTACTGGGGTGTAGGTACACGGGGCTATGACACGTACTGGGGTGGGGGTGGGGCTCGAACGTACTGGGGTGTAGGTTCACGGTGGTACGACACGTACTGGGGTGGGGGTACGACTGGAACGTACTGGGGTGTAGGTACACGGGGGGTATGACACGTACTGGGGTGGGGGTACGACTGGAACGTACTGGGGTGTAGGTACACGGTGGTACGACACGTACAGGGGTGGGGGGTGTACATTGACGGTGGTACGACACGTACTGGGGTGGGGGTACGACTGGAACATACTGGGGTGTAGGTACACGGGGGGTATGACACGTACTGGGGTGGGGGTGGGGCTCGATTGTACTGGGGTGTAGGTTCACGGTGGTACGACACGTACTGGGGTGGGGGTACGACTGGAACGTACTGGGGTGTACCTAGACGGGTGGGGGTATACATACACGGGGGGTACGTGTCGGACGTACGGGGGCTGGGCGGAGTGTTGGGCGCGTATGCGGGCACATGTCTCCATGGTTGCTATAGGTGTTCGGTGCGGACGGTGTTTTTTCCATACGGTTGTACGCTCGGACGCACGGGATGGATCGTGATTCCTCGGTCGGACTTGGCTTTTCACGTTTGTAAGGTAAATCGTCCGAGGACGTGTCGGACACATTTTCCGACCCGAGGACGTGTGGGGAATGATTCCCAGTGCGGTTCGTATGGACTTTTTACCATGCGAATCGTGATTGCCAGTTCGTACGGCACTTGTACGATTCGTACGGTAAAAAGACCCGATACGAGTCGCACGGGGGAATTTTTTACCGGATCGTGATCGGCACCTATCTGTGAAGAGAAGAAAAGAAAAACAAATTAGGATGTAAAAGTAAATACACTAGCTCTAATGTTACCCCTACACCATCCAACACTTTCCTTACTGCTGCACCTTCCTGGAGTTAGAATAGTAAATATTACCCCTACACCATCCAACACTTTCCCTACTGCTGCACCTTCCTGGAGTTAGAATAGTAAATAATACCCCTACACCATCCAAGACTTTCCCTACTGCTGCACCTTCCTAGACTTAGAATAGTAATAGGTATTCCAACTACAAACCATATTTAAAGCATTGTGGGATCTTACTTAAAATAATAAATAAAAGGTTTGACTAATATATGGTTGGATTTATAACAGTGTTGATTTAAAATACCTTTTGTTTTTGGCTTTTTTTCCTTGGTGAGGCTTCTGCTGTGGTTTTGCTCTGCTGGCTGGAGTTTTGAGTTATGTGTTAAACAGATTTCTTCCACAAAGTTGAAAACAAATGTCTGGGAAAATGAACATAATAAAAAAATAAAAATTAAACATTTTGACAACGTTGGTGACAAATGCAAATTTTGAAAAAATGTTAGAAATGATGACATTGTATATAAGTGTAACTACATAACACTTTCCCTACTGTTGCACCCCCTGGAGTTAGATTAGTAAATTTTACCCCTATACTATCCAACACTTACCCTAATGTAGCACCCCCTGGAGTTAGAATAGTAATTTTTACCCCTACACCATCCAACACTTTCCCTACTGCTGCACCTTTCTGGAGTTAGAATAGTAAATTATACCCATACACCATCCAACACTTTCCCTACTGTTGCACCTTCCAGGAGTTAGAATAGTAAATTATACCCATACACCATCCAACACTTTCCCTAATGCTGCACCTTCCTTGAGTTAGAATAGCAAATATTACCCCTACACCATCCAACACTTTCCCTACTGCTGCACCTTCCTGGAGTTAGAATAGTAAATATTACCCCTACACCATCCAACACTTTCCTTACTGCTACACCTTCCTGGAGTTAGAATAGTAAATATTACCCCTACACCATCCAACACTTTCCCTACTGCTGCACCTTCCTGAAGTTAGAATAGTAAATAATACCCCTACACCATCCAACAGTTTCCCTACTGCTGCACCTTCCTGGAGTTAGAATAGTAAATTAAACCCCTACACCATCCAAGACTTTCCCTACTGCTGCACCTTCCTAGACTTAGAATAGTAATAGGTATTCCAACTACAAACCATATTTAAAGCATTGTGGGATCTTACTTAAAATAATAAATAAAAGGTTTTACTAAAATATGGTTGGATTTATAACAGTGTTAATTTAAAATACCTTTTGTTTTTGGCTTTTTTTCCTTGGTGAGGCTTCTGCTGTGGTTTTGCTCTGCTGGCTGGAGTTTTGAGTTATGTGTTTAACAGATTTTTTCCACAAAGTTGCAAACAAATGTCTGGGAAAATGAACATAATAAAAAATTAAAAATTAAACACTTTGACAACGTTGGTGACAAATGCAAATTTTGAAAAAACGTTTGAAATGATGACATTGTATTTATGTATAAGTATATAACACTTTCCCTACTGCTGCACCATTCTGGAGTTAGAATAGTAATTTTTACCCCTACACCATCCGACACTTCCCCTACTGCTGCACCTTCCTGGAGTGAGAATAGTAAATTCTACCCCTACACCATCCAACACTTTCCCTACTGCTGCAACTTCCTGGAGTTAGAATAGTAATAGGTTCGACTATTACATTGTTGGATTTATAACAGTGTTAATTTAAAATACCTTTTGTTTTTGGTGTTTCTTATCTTGGTTTGGATGCTTCTGTGGTTTTGGCCTGCTGGCTGGAGGATTGAGTTTTTTGTTTAAGAGATTTTTTCCACAAAGTTGCAAACAATTGTCTGTGAAAATGAAAAAAAATTAAAACAACTTTGACAAGGTTGGTAAAAAAAGCAAAATGTGAAAAATTGTTTGTAATTCTGACATTTTATTTCAGTGTAACTACATAACATATCATACTTTCCATGGTGCTGCACCACACTTGAGTTAGAAAAAAAAATAGGATTGGTACCCCTAAACATACTAAACTTACAATAATGATGGACCATTAAGAACTTAGAGTAGTAATGGATACCCCTACTCCATCCCTCACTTTCTCTACTGCTGCACCTTCCTGGAGTTAGAATAGTAATTGTTACCCCTGCACCATCAAACACTTTCTCTACTGCTGCACCTAAGTGCAGTAACCTTAGTAATTGTTACCCCTGCACCATTACACACTTTCCTTTCTGATGCACCTTAAATGTGTAAAAATTATTATTTATCCCTACACCATACTACACTTTTGCTAATGCTAAAAAAAAATTTTTTAATAAAAAAAGAATATACTAAATAATTTACCTTCACAATAACAAAGGTGAATCGAGTAGGTTGAGGTGAAGATAAATTAGGCAAACGATATGTTGCTTTTCAATGAAAAACAAATTTCTGTTTTAGGAACAAAAAAAAGATGCTTTTAGTTGGTATATATTAAAGTTACTTCAGAGAAAAAAAATTGGTTAGAGTACATTTTATAAAATATTAAAATTATTTTTACATCACTGTTTGGATGGAAATAAAACATGATTTAGGACAAAACAAGGTGTTAAAATATAATAGTGACTTACTAGTAGTTGGAAAGATAGAATGCTTCTCCAAAGGATTGCAGTGTTCTCTCAGTCGAGGTCACAGTCTAGGTGTCAGAGGGTCAGGTTTTTGCGTCTGGTCTCTCTGGTAGTTGATAATCAACTGATTGCAAAATGGTGTCTTGCTGGTATTTATAAGTTTTAGTCAGTGTCACTATTAAATTTTTTTTAAATAGCGTTCGTTGTGTTTTTTAGTATACTTTTATTTGCTGTGGAAATTGATAATTTAAAAAAGCATTAAAAGATGTATTGTTTTCATTCATTTGCTCCGTTTTGGCATCCATTTCGGAACATGTCTTTTGCTATTGTTTTCATAGAAAGTGTTGTAGGACAAGTTTTAGAAGTGAGATGGTTAAAATGGCGACTATGTGTATGTGTCTTCTGTTTTAATCCATTTACTTATTTGCTGATATAATCATTATTTAAATGTATATGAACTGTTGTTTAATTATTCGTTATTTGTGTAAAACTTTTAAATGTGTTAAAACGGATTATTTTGGAAAATAGGAGTATTAATTTTAATACTCGAGTATTAATTTTAATACTCGCGCATTAATTTGGTAATGCATTTCAGTTAATTTACGTTCAGTTTTTCTCCACATTTTAATACACTTCCCCAACCTAAAACCCCTAATTTCCCTGCATCCCGTGCCAGATTTTATTGTACTTTTTATTAAAAAATATATTTTTGGGCGTTGTAATGGTATGCGTTGTAATGGTTTTCGTTGTAAAAGCACTTTTAAGTATTTTACTTAGTTTTGCGTTGTAACAGTATTCGTTGTAAAATATTGCGTTGTAATAGTGTTTGCGTTGTAAAAAATGCGTTGTAAAGGTATGCGTTGTAATAGCATGCGTTGTAACGTCATACATCCCTCTAGACACGTGTTTCTGGTTCTTTGACGGTCATCAGTAGAGATTACAGTCTTTCAAATGTGGGGTTTGCTGAGTAGGCTGCCAACATCTTCCTCAGGTCTGGTACCTCTCACAGGAATGCGGGTGCTTCATTCACAAGCTCATTGGCTCAATGACTCATGGGAGTACTATTAAACAAGAACAGGTGTGGGAGCACACCGCTTCACCTCCAGCAAGATTCGCCCCTGGCATTGTGGTAATTGCAGTTTTGGTTACTTACTTGCTTCAAGAGTGTTCGAGTGTTTCGCCACAGTTGGCACAGATAGTGCTGATCTCTAGACACGTGTTTCTGGTTCTTTAACCGTCATTAGTAGAGATTACAGTCTTTCAAATGTGGGGTTTGCTGAGTAGGCTGCCAACATCTTTCTAAGGTCAGGTATGTCTCACAGGCATGCGGGGGCTTCATGCACGAGCTCGTCAGCTCAATGACTCACTGGAGAACTATTAAACAGGAACATGGGTGGGAGCACACTGCTTCACCTCCCAGCAAGGTTCGCCCCTGGCATTATGGTAAATGCAGTTTCAGTTACTTGCTTGCTTCAAGAGTGTTCAAGTGTTTCGCCACAGTTGGTGCAGATAGTGCTGATCTCTAGACACGGGTTTCTGGTTCTTTAACCGTCATCAGTAGAGATTACAGTCTGTCAAATGTGGGGTTTGCTGAGTAGGCTGTCAACATCTTTCTCAGGTCAGGTACGTCTCACAGGCATGCGGGTGCTTCATCCACGAGCTCGTCAGCTCAATGACTCATTGGAGTACTATTAAACAGGAACAGGGGTGGGAGCACACCGCTTCACCTCCCAGCAAGCTTCGCCCCTGGCACTGTGACAAATGCAGTTTCAGTTACATGCTTGCTTCAAGAGTGTTCGAGTGTTTCGCCACAGTTGGCGCAGATAGTGCTGATCTCTAGACACGTGTTTCTGGTTCTTTAACCGTCATCAGTAGAGATTGCAGTCTTTAAAATCTGGGGTTTGCTGAGTATGCTGCCAACATATTTCTCAGGTCAGGTACCTCTCACAGGCATGCGGGTGCTTCATCCAGCAGCTCGTCAGCTCAATGACTCATGGGAGTACTATTAAACAGGAACAGGAGTGGGAGCACACTGCTTCACCTTCCAGCAAGGTTCGCCCCTGGCATTGTGGTAAATGCAGTTTCAGTTACTTGCTTCAAGAGTGTTCGAGTGTTTCGCCACAGTTGGCGCAAATAGTGCTGATCTCTAGACACGTGTTTCTGGTTCTTTAACCGTCATCAGTAGAGATTACAGTCTTACAAATTTGGGGTTTGCTGAGTAGGCTGCCAACATCTTTCTCAGGTCTGGTACCTCTCACAGGCATGCGGGTGCTTCATTCACAAACTCATCAGCTCAATGACTCACAAGAGTACTATTAAACAGGAACAGGGGTGGGAGCACACCGCTTCACCTCCAGCAAGGTTCGCCTCTGGCATTGTGGTAAATGCAATTTCGGTTACTTACTTGCTTCAAGAGTGTTTGAGTGTTTCGCCACAGTTGGCGCAGATAGTGCTGATCTCTAGACACGTGTTTCTGGTTCTTTAACCATCATCAGTAGAGATTACAGTCTTTCAAATGTGGGGTTTGCTGAGTAGGCTGCCAACATCTTTCTCAGGTCAGGTACGTCTCACAGGCATGCGGGTGCTTCATCCACAAGCTCATCAGCTCAATGACTCATGGGAGTACTATTAAACAGGAACAGGGGTGGGAGCACACCGCTTCACCTCCCAGCAAGGTTCGCCCCTGGCATCGTGGTAAATGCAGTTTCAGTTACTTACTTGCTTCAAGAGTGTTAGAGTATTTCATTACAGTTGGTGCAGATAGTGCTGATCTTTAGACACGGGTTTCTGGTTATTTAACCGTCATCAGTAGAGATTACAGTCTTTCAAATGTGGGGTTTGCTGAGTAGGCTGCCAACATCTTTCTCAGGTCAGGTACCTCTCACAGGCATGCGGGTGCTTCATCCACGAGCTCGTCAGCTCAATGACTCATGGGAGTACTATTAAACAGGAACAGGGGTGGGAGCACACCGCTTCACCTCCCAGCAAGGTTCGCCCCTGGCATTGTGGTAAATGCAGTTTCAGTTACTTGCTTGCTTCAAGAGTGTTCGAGTGTGTCGCCACATTTGGCGCAGATAGTGCTGATCTCTAGACACGTGTTTCTGGTTCTTTAACTGTCATCAGTAGAGATTACAGTCTTTCAAATTTGGGGTTTGCTGAGTAGGCTGCCAACATCTTTCTCAAGTCTGGTACCACTCACAGGCATGCGGGTGCTTCATTCACAAGCTCATCAGCTCAATGACTCACGGGAGTACTATTAAACAGGAACAGGGGTGGGAGCACACCGCTTCACCTCCAGCAATGTTCGCCCCTGGCATTGTGGTAAATGCAGTTTCGGTTACTTACTTGCTTCAAGAGTGTTCGAGTGTTTCGCCACAGTTACCACAGATAGTGCTGATCTCTAGACACGTGTTTCTGGTTCTTTAACTGTCATCAGTAGAGATTACAGTCTTTCAAATTTGGGGTTTGCTGAGTAGGCTGCCAACATCTTTCTCAAGTCTGGTACCACTCACAGGCATGCGGGTGCTTCATTCACAAGCTCATCAGCTCAATGACTCACGGGAGTACTATTAAACAGGAACAGGGGTGGGAGCACACCGCTTCACCTCCAGCAATGTTCGCCCCTGGCATTGTGGTAAATGCAGTTTCAGTTACTTACTTGCTTCAAGAGTGTTAGAGTATTTCATTACAGTTGGTGCAGATAGTGCTGATCTTTAGACACGTGTTTCTGGTTCTTTAACCGTCATCAGTAGAGATTACAGTCTTTCAAATTCGGGGTTTGCTGAGTAGGCTACCAACATCTTTCTCCGGTCAGGTATGTCTCACAGGCATGTGGGTGCTTCATGCACGAGCTCGTCAGCTCAATGACTCACTGGAGAACTATTAAACAGGAACATGGGTGGGAGCACACCACTTCACCTCTCAGCAAGGTTCGCCCCTGGCATTGTGGTAAATGCAATTTTGGTTACTTACTTGCTTCAAGAGTGTTCGAGTGTTTCGCCACAGTTGGCGTAGATAGTGCTGATCTCTAGACACGTGTTTCTGGTTCTTTAACCATCATCAGTAGAGATTACAGTCTTTCAAATGTGGGGTTTGCTCAGTAGGCTGCCAATATCTTTCTCAGGTCAGGTACATCTTACAGGCATGGGGGTGCTTCATCCACAAGCTCATGAGCTCAATGACTCATGGGAGTACTATTAAACAGGAACAGGGGTGGGAGCACACTGCTTCACCTCCCAGCAATGTTCGCCCCTGGCATTGTGGTAAATGCAGTTTCAGTTACTTGCTTC
This sequence comes from Triturus cristatus, assembly GCF_964204655.1. NCBI lineage: Eukaryota > Metazoa > Chordata > Amphibia > Caudata > Salamandridae > Triturus > Triturus cristatus. The sequence continues at coordinate 1,200,231,406 of NC_140582.1, read as the reverse complement.
AAGAGTGTTCGAGTGTTTCGCCACAGTTGGCGCAGATAGTGCTTATCTCTAGACACGTGTTTCTGGTTCTTTAACCGTCATCAGTAGAGATTACAGTCTTTGAAATCTGGGGTTTGCTGAGTAGGCTGTCAACATCTTTCTCAGGTCAGGTACCTCTCACAGGCATGCGGGTGCTTCATCCACAAGCTCATCAGCTCAATGACTCATGGGAGTACTATTAAACAGGAACAGGGGTGGGAGCACACCACTTCACCTCCCAGCAAGGTTCGCCCCTGGCATCGTGGTAAATGCAGTTTCAGTTACTTACTTGCTTCAAGAGTGTTAGAGTGTTTCACCACAGTTGGTGCAGATAGTGCTGATCTTTAGACACGGGTTTCTGGTTCTTTAACCGTCATCAGTAGAGATTACAGTCTTTCAAATGTGGGGTTTGCTGAGTAGGTTGCCAACATCTTTCTCAGGTCAGGTACCTCTCACAGGCATGCGGGTGCTTCATCCACGAGCTCGTCAGCTCAATGACTCATGGGAGTACTATTAAACAGGAACAGGGGTGGGAGCACACCGCTTCACCTCCCAGCAAGGTTCGCCCCTGGCATTGTGGTAAATGCAGTTTCAGTTACTTGCTTGCTTCAAGAGTGTTCGAGTGTTTCGCCACAGTTGGCGCAGATAGTGCTGATCTCTAGACACGTGTTTCTGGTTCTTTAACCGTCATCAGTAGAGATTACAGTCTTTCAAATTTGGGGTTTGCTGAGTAGGCTGCCAACATCTTTGTCAGGTCTGGTACCACTCACAGGCATGCGGGTGCTTCATTCACAAGCTCATCAGCTCAATGACTCACGGGAGTACTATTAAACAGGAACAGGGGTGGGAGCACACCGCTTCACCTCCAGCAATGTTCGCCCCTGGCATTGTGGTAAATGCAGTTTCGGTTACTTACTTGCTTCAAGAGTGTTCGAGTGTTTCGCCACAGTTGGCACAGATAGTGCTGATCTCTAGACACGTGTTTCTGGTTCTTTAACCGTCATCAGTAGAGATTACAGTCTTTCAAATGTGGGGTTTGCTGAGTAGGCTGCCAACATCTTTCTCAGGTCAGGTATGTCTCACAGGCATGTGGGTGCTTCATGCACGAGCTCGTCAGCTCAATGACTCGCTGGAGAACTATTAAACAGGAACATGGGTGGGAGCACACTGCTTCACCTCCCAGCAAGGTTCGCCCCTGGCATTGTGGTAAATGCAATTTCGGTTACTTACTTGCTTCAAGAGTGTTCGAGTGTTTCGCCACAGTTGGCGCAGATAGTGCTGATCTCTAGACACGTGTTTCTGGTTCTTTAACCATCATCAGTAGAGATTACAGTCTTTCAAATGTGGGGTTTGCTGAGTAGGCTGTCAACATCTTTCTCAGGTCAGGTACGTCTCACAGGCATGTGGGTGCTTCATGCACGAGCTCGTCAGCTCAATGACCTACTAAAAAAAACTATTAAACAAGAACCGGGGTGGGACCACACCGCTTCACCTCCCAGTAATGTTCGCCCCTGGCATTATGGTAAATGCCGCTTCTGTTACTTGCTTGCTTCAAGAGTGTTCGAGTGTTTCGTCACAGTTGGCGCAGATAGTGCTGATCTCTACAAACGTGTTTCTGGTTCTTTAACCGTCATCAGTAGAGATTACAGTCTTTGAAATCTGGGGTTTGCTGAGTAGGCTGTCAACATCTTTCTCAGGTCAGGTACCTCTCGAAGGCATGCGGGTGCTTCATCCACAAGCTCATCAGCTCAATGACTCATGGGAGTACTATTAAACAGGAACGGGGGTGGGAGCACACCGCTTCACCTCCCAGCAAGGTTCGCCCCTGGCATCGTAGTAAATGTAGTTTCAGTTACTTACTTGCTTCAAGAGTGTTAGAGTGTTTCACCACAGTTGGTGCAGATAGTGCTCATCTTTAGACACGGGTTTCTGGTTCTTTAACCGTCATCAGTAGAGATTACAGTCTTTCAAATTTGGGGTTTGCTGAGTAGGCTGCCAACATCCTTCTCAGGTCTGGTACCACTCACAGGCATGCGGGTGCTTCATTCACAAGCTCATCAGCTCAATGACTCACGGAAGTACTATTAAACAGGAACAGGGGTGGGAGCACACCGCTTCACCCCCAGCAATGTTCGCCCCTGGCATTGTGGTAAATGCAGTTTCGTTTACTTACTTGCTTCAAGAGTGTTTTAGTGTTTCGCCACAGTTGGCACAGATAGTGCTGATCTCTAGACACGTGTTTCTGGTTCTTTAACCGTCATCAGTAGAGATTACAGTCTTTCAAATGTGGGGTTTGCTGAGTAGGCTGCCAACATCTTTCTCAGGTCAGGTATGTCTCACAGGCATGTGGGTGCTTCATGCACGAGCTCGTCAGCTCAATGACTCATGGGAGTACTATTAAACAGGAACAGGAGTGGGAGCACAACTCTTCACCTCCCAGCAAGGTTCGCCCCTGGCATTGTGGTAATTGCAGTTTCAGATACTTACTTGCTTCAAGAGTGTTCGAGTGTTTCGCCACAGTTGGCAGAGAAAGTGCTGATCTCTAGACACGTGTTTCTGGTTCTTTGACCTTCATCAGTAGAGATTACAGTCTTTCAAATGTGGGGTTTGCTGAGTAGGCTGCCAACATCTTCCTCAGGTCTGGTACCTCTCACAGGAATGCGGGTGCTTCATTCACAAGCTCATTGGCTCAATGACTCATGGGAGTACTATTAAACAAGAACAGGTGTGGGAGCACACCGCTTCACCTCCAGCAAGATTCGCCCCTGGCATTGTGGTAATTGCAGTTTCGGTTACTTACTTGCTTCAAGAGTGTTTGAGTGTTTCGCCACAGTTGGCACAGATAGTGCTGATCTCTAGACACGTGTTTCTGGTTCTTTAACCGTCATCAGTAGAGATTACAGTCTTTCAAATGTGGGGTTTGCTGAGTAGGCTGCCAACATCTTTCTAAGGTCAGGTATGTCTCACAGGCATGCAGGTGTTTCATGCACGAGCTCGTCAGCTCAATGACTCACTGGAGAACTATTAAACAGGAACATGGGTGGGAGCACACTGCTTCACCTCCCAGCAAGGTTCGCCCCTGGCATTATGGTAAATGCAGTTTCAGTTACTTGCTTGCTTCAAGAGTGTTCAAGTGTTTCGCCACAGTTGGTGCAGATAGTGCTGATCTCTAGACACGGGTTACTGGTTCTTTAACCGTCATCAGTAGAGATTACAGTCTTTCAAATGTGGGGTTTGCTGAGTAGGCTGTCAACATCTTTCTCAGGTCAGGTACCTCTCACAGGCATGCGGGTGCTTCATCCACGAGCTCGTCAGCTCAATGACTCATTGGAGTACTATTAAACAGGAACAGGGGTGGGAGCACACCGCTTCACCTCCCAGCAAGGTTCGCCCCTGGCACTGTGACAAATGCAGTTTCAGTTACATGCTTGCTTCAAGAGTGTTCAAGTGTTTCGCCACAGTTGGCGCAGATAGTGCTGATCTCTAGACACGTGTTTCTGGTTCTTTAACCGTCATCAGTAGAGATTGCAGTCTTTAAAATCTGGGGTTTGCTGAGTATGCTGCCAACATATTTCTCAGGTCAGGTACCTCTCACAGGCATGCGGGTGCTTCATCCAGCAGCTCGTCAGCTCAATGACTCATGGGAGTACTATTAAACAGGAACAGGAGTGGGAGCACAACGCTTCACCTCCCAGCAAGGTTCGCCCCTGGCATTGTGGTAAATGCAGTTTCAGTTACTTGCTTCAAGAGTGTTCGAATGTTTCGCCACAGTTGGCGCAGATAGTGCTGATCTCTAGACACGTGTTTCTGGTTCTTTAACCGTCATAAGTAGAGATTACAGTGTTTCAAATGTGGGGTTTGCTGAGTAGGCTGCCAACATCTTCCTCAGGTCTGGTACCTCTCACAGGAATGCGGGTGCTTCATTCAAAAGCTCATTGGCTCAATGACTCATGGGAGTACTATTAAACAAGAACAGGGGTGGGAGCACACCGCTTCACTTCCAGCAAGGTTCGCCCCTGGCATTGTGGTAATTGCAGTTTCAGTTACTTACTTGCTTCAAGAGTGTTCGAGTGTTTCGCCACAGTTGGCACAGATAGTGCTGATCTCTAGACACGTGTTTGTGGTTCTTTAACCGTCATCAGTAGAGATTACAGTCTTTCAAATGTGGGGTTTGCTGAGTAGGCTGCCAACATCTTTCTAAGGTCAGGTATGTCTCACAGGCATGCGGGTGCTTCATCCAGCAGCTCGTCAGCTCAATGACTCATGGGAGTACTATTAAACAGAAACAGGAGTGGGAGCACACTGCTTCACCTCCCAGCAAGGTTCGCCCCTGGCATTGTGGTAAATGCAGTTTCAGTTACTTGCTTCAAGAGTGTTCGAGTGTTTCGTCACAGTTGGCGCAGATAGTGCTGATCTCTAGACACGTGTTTCTGGTTCTTTAACCGTCATCAGTATAGATTACAGTCTTTAAAATCTGGGGTTTGCTGAGTATGCAGCCAACATATTTCTCAGGTCTGGTACCTCTCACAGGAATGCGGGTGCTTCATTCACAAGCTCATTGGCTCAATGACTCACAGGAGTACTATTAAACAGGAACAGGGGTGGGAGCACACCGCTTCACCTCCAGCAAGGTTCGCCCCTGGCATTGTGGTAAATGAAGTTTCGGTTACTTACTTGCTTCAAGAGTGTTCGAGTGTTTCGCCACAGTTGGCACAGATAGTGCTGATCTCTAGACACGTGTTTCTGGTTCTTTAACCGTCGTCAGTAGAGATTACAGTCTTTCAAATGTGGGGTTTGCTGAGTAGGCTGCCAACATCTTTCTTAGGTCAGGTACCTCTCACAGGCATGCGGGTGCTTCATCCACCAGCTCGTCAGCTCAATGACTCACGGGAGAACTATTAAACAGGAACAGGGATGGGAACACACCGCTTCACCTCCCAGCAAGGTTCGCATTTGGCATTGAGGTAAATGCAGTTTCAGTTACTTGCTTACTTCAAGAGTGTTCAAGTGTTTCGCCACAGTAGGTGCAGATAGTGCTGATCTCTAGACACGGGTTTCTGGTTCTTTAACCGTCATCAGTAGAGATTACAGTCTTTCATTTGTGGGGTTTGCTGAGTAGGCTGTCAACATCTTTCTCAGGTCAGGTACCTCTCACAGGCATGCGGGTGCTTCATCCACGAGCTCGTCAGCTCAATGACTCATTGGAGTACTATTAAACAGGAACAGGGGTGGGAGCACACCGCTTCACCTCCCAGCAAGGTTCGCCCCTGGCACTGTGACAAATGCAGTTTCAGTTACATGCTTGCTTCAAGAGTGTTCAAGTGTTTCGCCACAGTTGGCGCAGATAGTGCTGACCTCTAGACACGTGTTTCTGGTTCTTTAACCGTCATCAGTAGAGATTGCAGTCTTTAAAATCTGGGGTTTGCTGAGTATGCTGCCAACATATTTCTCCGGTCAGGTACCTCTCAGAGGCATGCGGGTGCTTCATCCAGCAGCTCGTCAGCTCAATGACTCATGGGAGTACTATTAAACAGGAACAGGAGTGGGAGCACAACACTTCACCTCCCAGCAAGGTTCGCCCCTGGCAATGTGGTAAATACAGTTTCAGTTACTTGCTTCAAGAGTGTTCGAGTGTTTCGCCACAGTTGGCGCAGATAGTGCTGATCTCTAGACACGTGTTTCTGGTTCTTTAACCGTCATAAGTAGAGATTACAGTCTTTCAAATGTGGGGTTTGTTGAGTAGGCTGCCAACATCTTCCTCAGGTCTGGTACCTCTCACAGGAATGCGGGTGCTTCATTCAAAAGCTCATTGGCTCAATGACTCATGGGAGTACAATTAAACAAGAACAGGGGTGGGAGCACACCGCTTCATCTCCAGCAAGGTTCGCCCCTGGCATTGTGGTAATTGCAGTTTCGGTTACTTACTTGCTTCAAGAGTGTTCGAGTGTTTCGCCACAGTTGGCACAGATAGTGCTGATCTCTAGACACGTGTTTCTGGTTCTTTAACCGTCATCAGTAGAGATTACAGTCTTTCAAATGTGGGGTTTGCTGAGTAGGCTGCCAACATCTTTCGAAGGTCAGGTATGTCTCACAGGCATGCGGGTGCTTCATGCACGAGCTCGTCAGCTCAATGACTCACTGGAGAACTATTAAACAGGATCATGGGTGGGAGCACACTGCTTCACCTCCCAGCAAGGTTCGCCCCTGGCTTTATGATAAATGCAGTTTCAGTTACTTGCTTGCTTCAAGAGTGTTCAAGTGTTTCGCCACAGTTGGTGCAGATAGTGCTGATCTCTAGACACAGGTTTCTGGTTCTTTAACCGTCATCAGTAGAGATTACAGTTTTTCAAATGTGGGGTTTGCTGAGTAAGCTGTCAACATCTTTCTCAGGTCAGGTACCTCTCACAGGCATGCAGGTGCTTCATCCACGAGCTCGTCAGCTCAATGACTCATTGGAGTACTATTAAACAGGAACAGGTGTGGGAGCACACCGCTTCACCTCCCAGCAGGGTTCGCCCCTGGCACTGTGACAAATGCAGTTTCAGTTACATGCTTGCTTCAACAGTGTTCGAGTGTTTTGCCACAGTTGGCGCAGATAGTGCTGATCTCTAGACACGTGTTTCTGGTTCTTTAACCGTCATCAGTAGAGATTGCAGTCTTTAAAATCTGGGGTTTGCTGAGTATGCTGCCAACATATTTCTCAGGTCAGGTACCTCTCACAGGCATGCGGGTGCTTCATCCAGCAGCTCGTCAGCTCAATGACTCATGGGAGTACTATTAAACAGGAACAGGAGTGGGAGCACAACGCTTCACCTCCCAGCAAGGTTCGCCCCTGGCATTGTGGTAAATGCAGTTTCAGTTACTTGCTTCAAGAGTGTTCGAGTGTTTCGCCACAGTCGGCGCAGATAGTGTTGATCTCTAGACACGTGTTTCTGGTTCTTTAACCGTCATCAGTAGAGATTACAGTCTTTCAAATTTGGGGTTTGCTGAGTAGGCTGCCAACGGTGAGCAGTCTATATATCGACTTTTTAATATCGAGGGACATAAATATCGAGTCAAAAATATCGAATGTACAAAATATCGAAATAGATAATATCGATGTGAAAAATATCGTTTTTTTTTTTACTTACATGTCGATGTAAGTAATATCGGTAGTAATAATATCGACATGTGAAAATATCGTTATTGTGTGTTTAGTAAATATTTTGAAGTTGTTTGTATAAATAGTTAAAATGGATATAATATGAGAAATATTTATATTGTTTTAGGGGCGGGATGTTGGGTTATAGGGGATAAGGGTGGGGAGTGTTTTAAAAAAGTTAAGTTATTTTTTTAATATATTGTAAAATTTAATTAGTAAATTTTATTTAAAATTTGAAATGTATATTTAATTTTAGGAGCGGGATGTTGGTTTATAGGGGATAAGGGTGGGAAGTGTTTTAAAAATGTTTATATATTTAGTAATTTAAAAAAAAAATTATTTAGAAATTGTAAATTAAATTTAGAATTTTACAAATAATTTTAGGAGCGGGATGTTGGTTTATAGGGGATAAGGGTGGGAAGTGTTTTAAAAATGTTTATATATTTTGTACTATTTAAAAAAAAATATTTAGAAATTGTAAATTAAATTTAGAATTTTACAAATAATTTTAGGAGCGGGATGTTGGTTTATAGGGGATAAGGGTGGGAAGTGTTTTCAAAATGTTTATATATTGTTTAAGTTTTTAAAAAAATTATGTAGAAATTGTAAATTAAATTTAGAATTTTACAAATAATTTTAGGAGCGGGATGTTGGTTTATAGGGGATAAGGGTGGGAAGTGTTTTAAAAATGTTTATATATTTTTTAATTTAAAAAAAAATATTTTTAGAAATTGTAAATTAAATTTTGAATTTTACAAATAATTTTAGGAGCGGGATGTTGGTTTATAGGGGATAAGGGTGGGAAGTGTTTTAAAAATGTTTATATATAGTTTAATTTAAAAAAAAATATTTTTAGAAATTGTAAATTTAATTTAGAATTTTACTAATAATTTTAGGAGCGGGATGTTGGTTTATAGGGGATAAGGGTGGGAAGTGTTTTAAAAATGTTTATATATTTGTTAATTTTTAATAAAAATTATTTAGAAATTGTAAATTAAATTTAGAATTTTACAAATATTTTTAGGAGTGGGATGTTGGTTTATAGGGGATAAGGGTGGGAAGTGTTTTAAAAATGTTTATATATTGTTTAATTTAAAAAAAAATTATTTAGAAATTGTAAATTAAATTTAGATTTTTACAAATAATTTTAGGAGCGGGATGTTGGTTTATAGGGGATAAGGGTGGGAAGTGTTTTAAAAATGTTTATATATTTGTTAATTTTTTAAAGAAATTATTTAGAAATTGTAAATTAAATTTAGAATTTTACAAATCATTTTAGGAGCGGGATGTTGGGTTATAGGGGATAAGGGTGGAAAGTTATTTAAAAATGTTTATATATTTTTAAATTTAAAAAAAATTTATTTAGAAAATTTAAATATAATTTAGAATTTAACAAATACCATAATTAAATATAGATTTGAGTCAGAATAGTAAATTAATTAATTTCAGTGTCCAGCAAGCACTTATCTTAATTAAATATAGACTGGAGTGGGAATAGTAAATTAATTAAGTTCATTGTCCAGCACCTACTGTAATTTAATACATTTTGGAGTGAGAATAGTAAATTAATTAAGTTCAGTGTCTAGCACTTATCTAAATTAAATATAGACTGGAGTGGGAATAGTAAATTAATTCAGTTCAGTGTCCAGCACATACTATAATTAAATATAGGTTGGAGTGAGAATAGGAAATTAATTAAGTTCAGTGTCCAGCACTTATCTTAATTTAATATAGACTGGAGTGGGAATAGTAAATTAATTTAGTTCAGTGTCCAGCACCTACCCTAATTTTATATAGGTTGCAGTGAGAATAGTAAATTAATTAAGTTCAGTGTCCAGCAGTTATCTTAATTAAATATAGACTGGAGTGGGAATAGTAAATTAATTAAGTTCAGTGTCCAGCACCTACTCTAATTTAATATAGGTTGGAGTGAGAATAGTAAATTTATTATGTTTACTGTCCAGCACTTATCTTAATTAAATATAGATTGGAGTGGGAATAGTACATTAATTAAGTTCTGTGTCCAGCACATACTCTAATTAAATATAGGTTGGAGTGAGAATAGTAAATTAATTAAGTTTAGTGTCCAGCACTTATCTTAATTAAATATAGACAGGAGTGGGAATAGTTAATTAATTCAGTTCAGTGTCCAGCACCTACTCTAATGTAATATAGGTTGGAGTGAGAATAGTAAATTATTTAAGTTCAGTGTCCAGCACTTATCTTAATTAAATATAGGTTGGAGTGAGAATAGTAAATTTATTAACTTCAGTGTCCAGCACTTATCTTAATTTAATATAGACTGGAGTGGGAATAGTAAATTATTTACGTTCAGTGTCCAGCAGCTACTCTAATTTAATATAGGTTGGAGTGAGAATAGTAAATTACTTAAGTTCTGTGTCCAGCAGTTATCTTAATTAAATATAGACTGGAGTGGGAATAGTAAATTAATTAAGTTCAGTGTCCAGCACATACTCTAATTAAATATAGGTTGGAGTGAGAATAGTAAATTAATTAAGTTCAGTGTCCAGCACTTATGTTAATTAAATATAGACTGGAGTGGGAATAGTTAATTAATTAAGTTCAGTGTCCAGCACCTACTCTAATGTAATATAGGTTGGAGTGAGAATAGTAAATTAATTAAGTTTAGTGTCCAGTACTTATCTTAATTAAATATAGACTGAAGTGGAAATTATTAATTAATTCAGTTCAGTGTCCAGCATATACTCTAATTAAATATAGGTTGGAGTGAGAATAGTAAATTTATTAAGTTCAGTGTCCAGCAGTTATCTTAATTTAATATAGACTGGAGTGGGAATAGTAAATTAATTAAGTTCAGTGCCCAGCAGCTACTCTAATTACATATAGGTTGGAGTGAGAATTGTAAATTAATTAAGTTCAGTGTCCAGCACTTATCTTAATTAAATATAGACTGGAGTGGGAATAGTAAATAAATTTAGTTCAGTGTCCAGCAGCTACCCTAATTTTATATAGGTTGGAGTGAGAATAGTAAATTAATTAAGTTCAGTGTCCAGCATCTACTCTAATTTAATATAGGTTGGAGTGAGAATAGTTACTTAATTATGTTCAGTGTCCTGCGCTTATTTTAATTAAATATAGACTGGAGTGGGAATAGTAAATTAATTAAGTTCAGTGTCCAGCAACTACCCTAATTAAATATAGATTGGAGTGAGAATAGTAAATTAATTAAGTTCAGTGTCCAGCACTTATCTTAATTAAATATAGATTGGAGTGGGAATAGTAAATTAATTAAGTTCAGTGTCCAGCACATATTCTAATTAAATATAGGTTGGAGTGAGAATAGTGAATTAATTAAGTTCAGTGTCCAGCAGTTATCTTAATTAAATATAGACTGGAGTGGGAATAGTTAATTAATTAAGTTCAGTGTCCAGCACCTACTCTAATGTAATATAGGTTGGAGTGAGAATAGTAAATTAATTAAGTTCAGTGTCCAGCACTTATCTTAATTAAATATAGACTGGAGTGGGAATAGTAAATTAATTCAGTTCAGTGTCCAGCACATACTCTAATTAAATATAGGTTGGAGTGAGAATAGTAAATTTATTAAGTTCAGTGTCCAGCACTTATCTTAATTTAATATAGACTGGAGTGGGAATAGTAAATTAATTAAGTTCAGTGTCCAGCAGCTACTCTAATTTAATATAGGTTGGAGTGAGAATAGTAAATTAATTAAGTTCAGTGTCCAGCACTTATCTTAATTAAATATAGACTGGAGTGGGAATAGTAAATTAATTTAGTTCAGTGTCCAGCACCTACTCTAATTTAATATAGGTTGGAGTGAGAATAGTAAATTAATTAAGTTCAGTCTGTAGTGGGAGTAGTATGTTAATTAAGTTTGGTAAATAGCAAATATTAGAATTAAATATAGAGTTGAATAGGAACAGTTAAATGAATTTGTTTTAATTAACAAAAAATCTGTAGATTTTAGTTTTGGTTGGATAAAAGATAGAAGTTATATCAGAATGCAAATTCCAATTTTTTTTATAAAATAGTAGAAAGGAAAATAAGATTTGTTTTATAGTTGTTGGAATGTATATTAATTAGAGAGAAAATATTGTTTATTATTACGCATATTCTAATAATTAAATCATCGAAATAAACATGTAATAAAATAATTAATATTTAACATTTGTATTATTGTCATAATTTTTTTATAATGGATATATATTTGTTTAATGTATATTTTGGACATGAATATATGAACACACAAAATAATTAAAAAAAATAAATCAGATTTTTATACCTGTTTAATATTTTAAAATTTATATTGTGTACTCTCAATATTTTTAGACTTTATTTTAATTTATAAGAAATTGTATGTTTTGAAATATATGATAAATATATTTTAATTATTAATATTTATATTAGATAATTAATATTGAAATTGTTTACATTTTAGAATATGTATTTTTATTTTTATTTTTGGTATGTTGTAGATACAATATATTAATTATATCATGTTCATCAATTTATTTTGGTAATATATACAGTTTTATTATTATATTAATAAATATTTTTTATTTATTATATTTATTTGTATACTATAAAAAAAATTCACATAGATAAAAAAAATAGGTATTCTTTTTGAGTATTTTATTCTAATGTTTTACTAATTTTTAAAGTAATGTGTAATGTTAAGTAAATAGTTAGGGCATTTATTGGTATTTTTTTAGTTGTTATGTTTGTTTGGGTCTTTTATTTTATAACCGCTCGCTGTTGTTTTGGGTTATTTTGGTCGAATCCAGGTCGCGGTCGGGAGCTGTTTCGCGTTTGAGAAGGTAAGAGTTATTTTCTTTATTATTAAATAGTTTTAAGTGTTTTGTGGAAGTAGTAATGTTGTAATAAGTGTGTATGGATTGATGTTTGAGAAGTTAGGGTGTTAGTAATAGTTTGTATACGGTTTTTTTATTTACGTTGTGTTCCGTGTTTGTGGCTTTGTTAGTGTTTTGTTATTTCGGTGTGTTAAAGTTTTATAGTGTATGAATAATGTTTGTAGTGATGTTTTTAGGTGCCTTATGTGTGTTTGTGTGTGGGTGGGAATGTTTGTTTCTCTTTTGTAGGTTTTACGGAGAAGATATTTTCGTCGGTTTCAAACACCTTATTTTTTTTAAAGGAAGTGTGTATTAGTTGTGTTTACTAATCTTTATTTTACACTTCCTTTATTGTTCGGGTTTCCAGAAGCGGTTATTTACCTTTTTAATATTTTTCGGGATTTTTATGGTTAATGGATAGTCGTTTTTTTGCGTAGACGTTGTTTTCGATAAACAGTTGTATTTTTACATTTTATTTGGATTTCTTTTTGATACCTATGGATGTTAAACTACCTGGATTTATTTGGAAGGAATGTTATTATCCCATTTGAGCAACTACACAGGTAAGTTCATTTAAATATTTTTATTGTTGGTGGCCAAATCTTATATATTTAATATTGTTGTTGTGTACTTGGTTTGTTTAATTATGTTGTCTAAATATATGTCGATATAAATTATTTATATATTTTAGACAACATAATTAAATATGTGATATAATAAAGTGGTTTATTTATGTTGTGATAGTTGTTTTAGTACAATTGTGGGTTAATATTTAGGAAAGGGTTTAGAAGAGAGTTTGAGCTATTATATTTAAGTACTCAAGTCCTCTTGTGGATGGGTATAGCTGTACCTGTTGTTGTAGGTAATTATACATTTGAGTAGTTTGTCTAGATTGTTTTGGTTTTAATTGTAGGACAGATTGTTGCATTCTTAATTCTTGGAAACTTTGTTCCTTTTGTATGGCAATTAGTAGTTTTTGTAGTGTTGGAGTTGTTCTCCCATTAGAAGTTAGGAATGCATTATGCCAGCCCTCGACGGCGTTGTTAGTTTTGGCTTGTTGGTTGAGTGTACTTACATATACATTCCACCAAGGTATTTGGAACTTGGGCTGACGTCTATGGCCTGATCTGTGTAGTCTCCCCACCCAGGTATCCTCAAAATAATCTAATAGGGGAGATAACTTTACTTCATTTTGTTTGTAGAATGGACTTTCTAATAAAAGATTGTAATGTTCTGCAACATCTGTGGTTGGTACATAAGCTAGGGCTGTTAGAAGTTTTATTTGATGTGCAAAACTTATGTTAGTGGCATATTCTACACTTAGTGAAGATTTTTGTAAATGTCTCCATATACATTGGTTTAGATGGAAGTAACATCCTTGGATAGCTGTATGGGGGTACAGTTTTAGAATGCAATTTATCATGGCTTGCTCAAAACCTATGATAATTCGTTGAGGGTAAAAATCATTTGATTCTTGTTTTAGTTTTCCTAGCATTTCATTATATGTTGTGTTTTGTTTGTTAGGTAATAGTGCATAAATTAAAGGTATGGAAGTGTTGTGATATTGACCGTGTATTGTGTAAAGCTGGTAGAATGGTTTTGGGCATATTGTAAAGGTGCCATCCATCATCCATGTTTGGCATTGTTGGAGTTTAGTTATATTGTTTGCAGTAGCAAACATTATGATTCTTTTTTCTGTGCTTTTGTTATCAAAAAAAATAAAAGGTTCATTATTGTGGGTCATAGTTAATTCTGGTGGAATGATGATATCTTGAAAAGTTTTAGGGGATGGTATAGTTGTCGTGGTTGCTTTTTTGGTCCTAGCAATAGTTCTTTTTATAGAAGCAATTGATGGTAATTGGCCTCTTGCTTCTTTGGGCACTCTAGGTAATAGTTCTTTTAGGATTACACTTGTAGCAGTTTGTGAAACAGCGCTTAATTCTTTGATATTTTCGAGGGTTGATCTGACTTCTATTTCAGAGAGATTGGGTGGATGGTTATGCTCTCTTGTATATAGTACAGTTGTTTATCTTGTTGTTGCTCGTCCATAGCATTTGTTCGAATAATATTTAGAACACTTCCAGTTCACTTTTCGGTCCGTCTGCTTTTCTTGGGTGTATGTGTAACCCATGTAACACAATAGGAATTTTCCTTTCTGCAAAGTTATAAATTGGGCTTCTTCTGTCATTGTGATGTGTTAGAAATCTGCAAAAAAATGTATATGAAAATATATGCTATAGTACTTTATATATTTCTATAACAATAGGAAACAAACTACTTTTTTATATATACTTACCAAGTGTTTTTGATTGTATTTGAATGAAGATGTTGTTTGTAGACAAAATGCTGTTTAGTTGATGTAGTCTCTGAAAGTTAAAGAACATATATTGTTATGGTTGGTTTAGGGTTTTTAAGTGGGGTGGTATTGCTGTTTGGTATAGACTATATTTTTTTTGTTGAAACGTATTTTATTGTTTTACAAATCAACAACTCATCAAACATTCCCCCGCCTTCACCTGTCCCGGAAGTACCACACATTTATCATCAAGACCAATTATTCAGGAGAAGGAACAACCTTCCCACCCAGTTCTCTACCCCCCCCCTCCCCCACCACATGTCAATGTACCCCCGTCCCCTACCCCTCTTACTATGTGCCCCTCCTCCTTAATAAATAAGATGCAGGAGCCCAACCTCTCCCTAAGCAAACAGAGCCTTCCCTCATGCCCAGTGGTATAGACTATGGTGCCGATCACGATCCGGTAAAAACCGGGTACGAACCGTCGGACGGAGCATATTCTCCGTCCGACGCGTACCCGGTCGTCAATTTCTACAAACAAGGAATTACGAATCGCACGGGTACACCATGACCGTACGATTCGTAAAAAAGTCCGACCGAACAAAAAAACACCTACCAATGCGATCCGGGAAAGTGCCGACCTGACGTCGGGACGCTCGCAGCCAGCCATTCACGACCCAGGAATCACGATTCGCACCGACGTCACCCCGCACGGTGAATATTTTGCGGCAGCCAAAAACTGCCGGGAAATCAGGACGACGCGAACAAGGACCACCAGTACGCGACGGACAGACGACGACGCGAACAAGGAGGACCAGTACGTGACGGACACACAGGACGACGCCACCAAGGAGGACCCGTACGCGACAGGACGACGCGATTGGAGTACCAGTACGCGACGGACAGACATGGACCCGAACCTACGAGTCATCCCTGCCCTCATAGCAGTCCACCTGCTCTACAGGCACCGACGCAGACGCCGCAGAAGGTCAGAATAACTAAGGGAGGGGGGAAAGTGGGGTGGGGTGGGGGTGGCACGACCAGGGCAGACCACAAAACAACCACATAAGTCACACATGGCCTGGACATACCTGACTCCCATGCCCTGGTCACCACGAGGGGGTGGGGGTGTGTCCTGATAAGCCAGCGACCGCCACAACGGAAGTCCGTCACCACGCGAACCGGCAACACAACCAGACAGGTACGTCCCGTACCCACGCCTCAAGAGCGTGGGTACGAGTCGTACCACGCCCACACACACGTCACCCCAACAATGGCGGGACGGATCGTACCCACGTGGCAAAGGCCTGGGTACGGCCCGCACAAGCATCACATAGCGTGGGGACGGATATGTACGGACCCTACCCCCACCCGCGTATGCATGGAGCGTACCCCCACCCCAACAGTGTAAGTATGACTCGAACCCTCACCCGCGGACGTACGGACCGTACCCCCCATGCCAACAGTGGAAGTACGACCCGTACCCCCACCCGCGTATGCATGGAGCGTACCCCCCATGCCAACAGTGTAAGTACGACCCGTACCCCCACCCGCGTATGCATGGAGCGTACCCCCCATGCCAACAGTGTAAGTACGACCCGTACCCCCACCCGCGTATGCATGGAGCGTGCCCCCCACCCCATCAGTGTAAGTACGACTCGAACCCTCACCCGCGGACGTACGGACCATACCCCCACCCCCACCAGTGTAAGTACGAGCCGTACCCCCACCCACGTATGCAAGGAGCGTACCCCCCACCCCAACAGTGTAAGTACGACTCGAACCCTCACCCGCGGACGTACGGACCGTACCCCCACCCCCACCAGTGTAAGTACGACCCGTACCCCCACCCGCGTATGCATGGAGCGTAACCCCCATGCCAACAGTGTAAGTACGACCCGTACCCCCACCCGCGTATGCATGGAGCGTGCCCCCCACCCCATCAGTGTAAGTACGACTCGAACCCTCACCCGCGGACGTACGGACCATACCCCCACCCCCACCAGTGTAAGTACGAGCCGTACCCCCACCCGCGTATGCAAGGAGCGTACCCCCCACCCCAACAGTGTAAGTACGTCTCGAACCCTCACCCGCGGACGTACGGACCGTACCCCCACCAGTGTAAGTACGACCCGTACCCCCACCCGCGTATGCAAGGAGCGTACCCCCCACCCCAACAGTGTAAGTACGACTCGAACCCTCACCCGCGGACGTACGGACCGTACCCCCACCCCCACCAGTGTAAGTACGACCCGTACCCCCACCCGCGTATGCAAGGAGCGTACCCCCCACCCCAACAGTGTAAGTACGACTCGAACCCTCACCCGCGGACGTACGGACCGTACCCCCCATGCCAACAGTGGAAGTACGACCCGTACCCCCACCCGCGTATGCATGGAGCGTAACCCCCATGCCAACAGTGTAAGTACGACCCGTACCCCCACCCGCGTATGCATGGAGCGTGCCCCCCACCCCATCAGTGTAAGTACGACTCGAACACTCACCCGCGGACGTACGGACCATACCCCCACCCCCACCAGTGTAAGTACGAGCCGTACCCCCACCCGCGTATGCAAGGAGCGTACCCCCCACCCCAACAGTGTAAGTACGTCTCGAACCCTCACCCGCGGACGTACGGACCGTACCCCCACCCCCACCAGTGTAAGTACGACCCGTACCCCCACCCGCGTATGCAAGGATCGTACCCCCCACCCCAACAGTGTAAGTACGACTCGAACCCTCACCCGCGGACGTACGGACCGTACCCCCACCCCCACCAGTGTAAGTACGACCCGTACCCCCACCCGCGTATGCAAGGAGCGTACCCCCCACCCCAGCAGTGTAAGTACGACTCGAACCCTCACCCGCGGACGTACGGACCGTACCCCCACCCCCACCAGTGTAAGTACGACCCGTACCCCCACCCGCGTATGCAAGGAGCGTACCCCCCACCCCAACAGTGTAAGTACGTCTCGAACCCTCACCCGCGGACGTACGGACCGTACCCCCACCCCCACCAGTGTAAGTACGACCCGTACCCTCACCTCGAATGCATGGAGCGCACCCACACCGTGTATGTCCCAAGCGTACATATCCAGAAATTGGAGGTGTGTGTGCAGAGTCCTCCCAGCAGTGCCCAGAGACAGGAGGGTGTGTGCAGAGTCCTCCCAGCAGTGCCCTGAGACAGGAGGGGTGGGTGCAGAGTCCTCCCAGCAGTGTCCAGACCCAGGAGGGGTGTGTGCAGAGTCCCCCCAGCAGTGTCCAGACCCAGGAGGGGTGTGTGCAGAGTCCTCCCAGCAGTGCCCAGAGACAGGAGGGGTGGGTGTGGAGTCCTCCCAGCAGTGCCCTGAGACAGGAGGGGTGGGTGCAGAGTCCTCCCAGCAGTGCCCTGAGACAGGAGGGGTGGGTGTGGAGTCCTCCCAGCAGTGTCCAGACCCAGGAGGGGTGGGTGTGGAGTCCTCCCAGCAGTGCCCTGAGACAGGAGGGGTGTGTGCAGAGTCCTCCCAGCAGTGTCCAGACCCAGGAGGGGTGTGTGCAGAGTCCCCCCAGCAGTGTCCAGACCCAGGAGGGGTGTGTGCAGAGTCCTCCCAGCAGTGCCCAGAGACAGGAGGTGTGTGTGCAGAGCCCTCCCAGCAGTGCCCTGAGACAGGAGGGGTGGGTGCCCATCACTCCCAGCAGTGCCCTGATACAGGAGGGGTGTAACACATGTGTGTGAGGCCAGAATTATCCACATGCATACTGGCTACAAGGGAACATGTCCCCATGAACTCATGTCAACAGACTGCACACACAAGTACAGTGATCACCAAGGATGCCACGATTGTCGCAGGTGGAGACATGGCCCTGCATGCATGGCCAAAGTAGAAGGGCTCCGTCACACACACAGCTCATGTAGACACAGCTCTGCGCTAAACATTGGGAACACCCTGCAGGGAAGAAAGCTGGGTACACAGAGGAAGGAATACACCCTGGGACAAGTGCACCATGCAGTAACTGCTTACATGAACAAAGAAAGTTAGCCAACACCTTGTGATGGCACACAGATCACAGGGTCCCACCAATGAGCAGTACAATACTACACATCCCACACACCCAAACCCTTACACACCACCCAAAACCATGTAGCAGCCCCACCAACACCAATACCAGCATAGCAGTAGTGTGATAATGAAAACAAAATTAAGCTTTATTCAGCATGAGCACAATGTCCGTGGATCGCAGGCAGTTCAATCTTCACAAATCCCATAGGGCAGTCAATGATTCTCAGCTGGATGGGGGACACAGTGGGATGCGTGTCCCCTACATTGCCTGCACAGTCAAATGGCATCGTCTTCCACACTGGTGAGGGCATCAGGGGGGGGGGGAAGCAACAGGCACCGCAGGGACATCAGGGCAAAGGGGCGGCGTTGTGGGTGCAGGGATGGAGGACTCCACCACAGGGGGTGGGTCAGTGCCAAAGGCGGAGGCCAGGATGGCACTACACACCTTTGCAAGGTCCTCCAGGGAGTCCCCTGCACCCGAAGGGACCTCAGGCCCCAAGGAGGGGGGGGGGTCAGAGGGATGGGTCGCAGCGCCACCGGGGGAGGGTGGAGACAGGGGGGGAGACTCAACCACCCTGACCGGGGACCTCCTTGACCGCTTGCGTGGTGGTGTAACTGTGGGGCTCAGGGACAGAGCGGCCATGAAGGTGTCCTTGGGGGAGATGTGGCCAGGAGAGCTGAGGGGAGGGGATTTGGAGGGAGTGGACTGGGTGGAATGCGGACTCCCACTATGGCTGCGTGTCACACGTTTGCCCCCGACCCAGTGGGTGTGCCTACCTCACCCTGTGTGTGCGTGTCAGGAGGAGTGCGGTGGACCTTCCCTGCTGGTGTGGTGCCCGTGTCCGTTGATGTGGGTGCATGCCGACTTCTGGGTGTACGTGTGACAGGCATGGGAGTGGGAAGTGTGGATGGGGCAGGGGTAGGTGGGGGGAGGTCGCGCTGCAGGAGACCCACTGCTGCAGTCAGTGTGGAGTCGATGGACCTCAGCAAGTTGCGTTGGTCAGCCTGCGATGAATGAATGCCCTCCAAGAAAGCCTCGATGTTGGTGAGGGTTTTGCCGTGGGCATGGAGGACATTAAGGATCGCAGCCTGACCAACCTGCAGTTGCCGCTGGATGTCCACAGACTCTGCATTGGCGGCAGCAGTGGAGACAGGGGCAGGGGGTGCGGTGCCTGGCAGGAAGGAGACATGCTGTGACCGGGCACGCTGGGAAGGGACACGAGCAAGTGGGAGGCGGCTGGTGGAAACTGAGGGGGCGGTGCGAGGTGTTGTTCCGCTGTCAGCTGCTGGTGCAGCCTCCGCCCACTCGGAGACATCGTCCCCGGACCTGTCAGCTTCGTAGTCTGATGTGCCAGTCGACAGGTCCTCGGCCACACTCTCCTCCGCCTCTGTACCACTCGATGTGCCAGACCCGATGTCACGGCTGGCACTGGTGCTCGGTCCCTCCGCCTGGTCTGTGCCCATGTCTCCCTCTGTGT
This sequence comes from Triturus cristatus, assembly GCF_964204655.1. Lineage (NCBI taxonomy): Eukaryota > Metazoa > Chordata > Amphibia > Caudata > Salamandridae > Triturus > Triturus cristatus. The sequence goes on along the minus strand of NC_140582.1, from coordinate 1,200,211,580 downwards.
CCCCCGACGATGCTGTGGGCAGGGTGGAGAGACAGAAATAATCAGACATCTGTACACATCTGTCACATGAGTCCAATCCACATAGGTAACATTGCATGGCCTGAAAAGGAAGATCCCTAACATCTACTGAACAGGGTACCGATGTAGGGCATGAAACACACAGTTGGTTGAGCCACCATGCCACTGAAATACCATGGAGAGCATGAGACAATAGCTAAACACAGGAAAAGGAGTCTGACATAGCACCCAGGCCCTGGGGACAATCCAGCACTGCATCTGCACCACACAGCGTTGGCGAAAATACCGATGACCAGGGACCATATCCATGAACTTGAGACACATGCTGCATAGGTAATGCTGAAAACATGCACAACATGACTCTGTCACTGCACATTGCGTGTGTGTCCAGACACATCACACACTGCCCAGACCCAGCAAGTGGTATTCAGGATTTAACACATAGGCATTGCCCGCCCCAACAAGACCCTACACGAGGCAAATTGTTGAGACACAGGTGGCACCAACATCTCATAGTCTGGGTGATACACACAGGGGCAGGCAAAAAGCGAGATTGAACGCCAAACAGCCAAGGTGCGCCTGTACAAATAATGTGGTACCAGTGCCCATCCTCAGATGAGTATAGCAAGACACACAGGCACTGGCAACTGTGAGTATGAAGAAGGACAATCAGGTCAGGCTGCACAGTGGACACCTGTACAAAATAGCACGTCTATATACATGGTGACAGGGGACAATGGCAGAGAGCACAACTTACGCTGTAGACACTGACAGTGGCCACGTTTATGATGACACATACACCACTGAGGAAAAGGTGCCCCAGGGGACAGTAGTGGGCACGCAACTACATGCTACTGAATGGTAATGACTGCAACACACGTCACCATCCCTGCACTATGTGTATCGCACACTCATGCACATCATGTCACAGGCCACTACATGGGACATGCGCGCTGTAAGGCATGACACATGAGAGACCAACTCCCATGTCTGGAGTCAGCATCAGTGCCAACTGATATGGAACCCACATGCAGTGAACTTGACAGTGCACAGGCAATGTCCCACAACCTGTTACACACCACCCCCACACATGATGCTACAGACATTGTTCCCGTGGACAAAGCGCCAGCCTACATTACCCTGTGGAGGAGTGACTACACACAGACCAGGGAACACATTGCAAGGAGGGGAAGGGTGGCAGGGGCACAGCGCTATACTGGGGCAAACAGGATCTGCACAGCACCTTTAAACCCTGCCAGTGAATTCATGCTACTGTGCCCTTACAAATGCCGGTGACACACAACAAACACACATGTACCTACCCCCTTCCGGCTGCTGCATCGCCTGTAAGCGCCTCTCCAGGTCTGGAAAGACCACCGGCAGCACACGCCTGTGGAGGTGGCTCAGACGGCGGCGGCCGCGGTTCTTGTGGCTCTCAGGTGAGTCCCCCAGCAGGAGCCGTGCAATCCTCCGCGTCCAGCACCGGATATCCTGCCAGCGTTTCCTCACCTGGGGCAGGCTCCGCCTCTGACCATCCACACGCCTCACGGCACTGACGGCGGTCAGCCAGATCTGCTCCTTGGCAGTGGCGCCTACCTGTGAGGTAGAACAAGTGACACCACATCAATACACCAGCCACATGTCACAGAGAGACATATGGGTACAAATTAGCTGGTTACAACAAGGCATGTCATGCAGCCAACGCATTGCACCTTTGTCATAGGGACATCATCCCCTGGTGAGGGGAAAAAGCACTACGTGCCACAGTAGGTACACAGGTGGAATGATGGCAATGTCACAATCAATGATCAAGGCTCACACTGTGCATCACACCCACCCCTCCTGTCTCAGGGCACTGCTGTTAGTGATAGGCACACACCCCTCCTGTCTCAGGGCACTGCTGGGAGCACTCTGTACCCACCCCTCCTGTCTCAGGGCACTGCTGGGAGACATCAGGCACCCCCCCCCTGGGACCCCCCCGACAGTACATGGCATGTGTGTTACACCTGGACGCAATGGCAGAAGTCACAGTCACAACATAGGGACAGTCTGTGGCAGTGGCCTATGCACTCACCTGATACCCTGGTCGCCCATACAGCATGGGGTACTGTGGGAGGATCACATCCAGCAGAGCCATGTTCTCCTCCAGGGTGAATGGCTGTGTCCTCTCCACAGCCCTTGACATGGTTCCAGGGAATCAGTAGCAGCAGCTGGGTCGACGAATGCAAAGATGTGCAGGCAAGTGCTCCCTCATGGGACCTGGCTGCCTTATATGTGCCCTTCTGCCCAGTCTCATGCACAGGAGTACAGAGAGATTGGTCACTCACATTTGCATCCTATGTTTCCACCAATCCCTACAAACCTAGCAGTCTGTGTGTTCTCTATCGGTTTCATTCTCCTGCATGATGTCAGCCCCACAAACACATTGCAACAAAGTAGACAAATTCCAACTGACTTCTGCTGTGCACCTTCCAGAACAATTTCGAATTTTGAACTTGGTCTCCATGACAACCAGCATGCATGTAGGCCTTAATACTTGTCCCCTATGTAATTTGGAGCATCACACACAGGTACGGTGCGTGTGGGGGCCCTAGGGCACCCCAAATGCATGGCAACGGCCCGTACATGCATGCCTACCCTCTCCATCACTATGGGTCTGCACGCGTATGCGTACCCGTAGTGGTACGGACCGTACACTCGCATCTACGCTCACTATCACTATGGGTCTGCACGCGTATGCGTACCCGTAGTGGTACGGACCGTACACTCGCATCTACGCTCTCCATCACTATGGGTCTGCACGCGTATGCGTACTCGTAGTGATAGTGAGCGTAGATGCGAGTGTACGGTCCATACCACTACGGGTACGCATACGCGTGCAGACCCATAGTGATAGTGAGCGTAGATGCGAGTGTACGGTCCGTACCAATACGGGTACGCATACGCGTGCAGACCCATAGTGATAGTGAGCGTAGATGCGAGTGTACGGTCCGTACCACTACGGGTACGCATACGCGTGCAGACCCATAGTGATAGTGAGCGTAGATGCGAGTGTACGGTCCGTACCACTACGGGTACGCATACGCGTGCAGACCCATAGTGATAGTGAGCGTAGATGCGAGTGTACGGTCCGTACCACTACGGGTACGCATACGCGTGCAGACCCATAGTGATAGTGAGCGTAGATGCGAGTGTACGGTCCGTACCACTACGGGTACGCATACGCGTGCAGACCCATAGTGATAGTGAGCGTAGATGCGAGTGTACGGTCCGTACCACTACGGGTACGCATACGCGTGCAGACCCATAGTGATAGTGAGCGTAGATGCGAGTGTACGGTCCGTACCACTACGGGTACGCATACGCGTGCAGACCCATAGTGATAGTGAGCGTAGATGCGAGTGTACGGTCCGTACCACTACGGGTACGCATACGCGTGCAGACCCATAGTGATAGTGAGCGTAGATGCGAGTGTACGGTCCGTACCACTACGGGTACGCATACGCGTGCAGACCCATAGTGATAGTGAGCGTAGATGCGAGTGTACGGTCCGTACCACTACGGGTACGCATACGCGTGCAGACCCATAGTGATAGTGAGCGTAGATGCGAGTGTACGGTCCGTACCACTACGGGTACGCATACGCGTGCAGACCCATAGTGATAGTGAGCGTAGATGCGAGTGTACGGTCCGTACCACTACGGGTACGCATACGCGTGCAGACCCATAGTGATAGGGCCGTACACTCGCATCTACGCTCTCTATCACTATGGGTCTGCACGCGTATGCGTACTCGTAGTGGTACGGACCGTACACTCACATTTACGCTCTCCATCACTATGGGTCTGCACGCGTATGCGTACTCGTAGTGGTACGGACCGTACACTCACATTTACGCTCTCCATCACTATGGGTCTGCACGCGTATGCGTACCCGTAGTGACACGGACCGTACACTCGCATCTACGCTCGCCATCACGATGGGTACACATACGGCAGCACTCCCACAGTGATTTGGGAACATGCACAGGCCCTCTCAGCAGCAGTACGGCGGATTTTACACATCACTGTGGTGATCGGCGACACACATGTAGGAATAGGGCGGACATACTTGTCCATGGATGGACATACTTGTCCAGGAATGGACATCAAGGCATCGTCTGTGCATTACCACATGTGTGGGGCACAGGTGTCACAGGCTGTGATGTGGAACATGCCTCCTGAGTGGAGAAGGCACCAGATGTATGATGAGATGTGTACATGTGTACTGTGTGAGGGTGCAATGTGTGCCAGGCATGCCCTTGACTCCTTTGACATGTGTGCATGTGGGACTGCGCACTTGGGGTGAGCGTCACTGGCATGGCACCGACACCAACACACGGAAGTGTCCCATGATGCCAGGTACAGGGGTCATGACACATGACTTATCACTACCCACAGTGCACAATGTGACTATGCCATATATGTGTCCGGGATTTACATCAGGTTGATGTTGTAGCACCCTCAAAAGCTGCAGCCGTTGCAGCAACCAACATGTGGCTGTGTGTAGATTGTCATTGCACACTGTTCCCAACACCATGCCACATGTGTCCTCGGATGTGAGGTGCACATGTATGCAAGGGACACGGAGTAGCGTGACAAGGCCATGTCAGCAAACTCACAAGGAATGTGTGGTGAGTCATGACATGTGCACCTTCATGGCAAGGTGTGTGGGCTGGACTAGTGTAATGTCATGTGACCTGTGGCTCAAGTGTTCCGCTGCCAGTCTCTGCAATCAGCATCACACTTCTGCTGATGTGTGGGTGTATGTCACTCCTGTCTTGCGTCGGGCAGTGCACTTGCACTGGGACACAGCTATTTCCATGGCGTGCCATGGGGAGGTTCTCAATCACCGTGTGTAGCTGGGTCTTGGAAGGAGTGTCACCTTGCATCCATACGTGTCCTGGGCATGTAGCACATGCCTGACTCCCTATGTGGCATGTGTGTATTGCCAGATTGACATGTGCTCAGTAGACATGAGTTGTTCTCGTAGTGCACTCACTCTTCCTTGTCACTTCCAAATTACTGCAGAGCGCCTCCTGTTGCCCGAAGAATTCCAGACTTGGCCACCATGCAGGAGAATGACAGGATCCGGCTCTACCGCTTCACCCAACCGTTGATTCTGGAGCTGACGGCGAGACTGGCACCACACCTGCAACCGCAGCACAGGTATCCTACGGCACTGACACCCCAGCTGAAGGTAATGGCTGCCCTACATTTCCTTGCCACGGGTACCTTCCAAAATACCATAGCTCATGTTGGTGGCATGTCCCAGAGCATGTTCAGCGGTGTGCTGCATGATTTCTTGGAGGCCATGTGGATTCACCTGGATGACTTCATCAAGTTCCCAACCCCTGAACAGATGACTGAGGTCAAGCGTGGTTTCTATGCCCTGGGAGGGATGCCCCATGTCATTGGGTCCATAGATGGGACACATGTAGGTTTGGTACCACCACACGCACGGGAGGTGGCGTACCGCAATCGGAAGCACTACCACTCCATCAATGCCCTTGTGGTGTGTCTGTCCAACATGGTGATTTCACATGTCTGTGCTCGTTTCCCAGGATCAGCACACGATGCCTACATCATGAGGCGTAGCGGGATGCCTGATATGATGATGCAGCTGCGCAACGAACGAGCATGTGTTGTTGGTGGGTACAGTCTGTCTGTCCTGTATTCTGTTTGGCCGAGCAGCACTACCGCTTCGCCAGTTCTAACGATATCCATGTGCTTTCCATTTAGGGGACGCTGGCTATCCCAACATGCCTTGGCTGCTGACACCTCTCCGCAACCCCATCACGCCGGCCCAGCTCCGCTACAACACCGCCCATGGCCGGACAAGGCGAGTGATAGAGAGGACGTTTGGCATGCTGAAGAGCCGATTCCGGTGCCTCCACAAGACCGGTGGCGCACTCCCATATGCCCCGGCAAAGGTTTGCAAGATCTTCATGGTCTGCTGCATGCTGCACAACATGGCAGTTGAAAGAGCTGTGCCACTCATCCTGAATCAACATGACGAGGACCATCCACCCGTGGAGGACGAAGGGCTTGGCAATGGGGCTAGTGATGTGGAGGATGTGGAGCCGCAAGAGGACATCCGGACTCGGCTCATACGCGACTTCTTTGCTTAGTGGTGAGTACCAGTGTCTGAGTGTGCACGCCTTGGTCCCCGTGTGGCATGTGTTGTGATGTGTGTGTCCACCTGCATGTATGGCACGTGAGTCAGAGGTGTGTGTGGGTGTGTCACTGGAGTGATGGTGGCAGTGATGGTAGTATTTCCCCAGTCATAATTGTGACCTAGCATGTTGTCATCCATACATGTGTCGAGTCAATGCACATGCAAGTGGCTGTGCTTTTTGTGGCTGACTTCTTGTGTGTCTCTCTTCCCCAGGTACCTGCGCATGCCATCTGCTGGTTGCATTGTTGTGGCACTGCTATTCCTCATGGACATGGCATCGTGGGCTGACTCAGCGTTACAGGCACGGACACGTTTGGAAGTCTCCATGGGGTAAGGGATGCATCTGGGGTGTATTGGGTGTGGCAGTTGTTCACGATGTGTGCACACTGCCCAGGTCGGGGTTTGGTTCCTCTGCAGTCATGTGGCATCCCCATGGGACACGACATGCAGCTGGGTACACCAGAATAGATGGGCTGCCTGGTTGTCAGTCATCAGTGATGGGATGGTGGATTGTGATGATGGCATCAATGTGTGTGACACTGCCCTCGGACACATACGGTTGACATTGGCTTGACATGGCGTGGGACTTCCACATCAGCGGATCTATGGTGTATGGCAGGCTCTCCGTGTGCAGCTGTGGGTATTTAGCTGTTAGCCGACGCTTGTGTGCCAGTACCATGGCTATCACGCATTTGTGCTGCAGAAGGGGGGTGCCAGTGTTTGAGCCACATGTTACTCCACATGATGTGTTCATGTGTACTTCAAGTTGCCTCTGCAATCCCAAAAACATGACTATTAAAGGTGTCCCTATGCCTCCAAGGTGCCTCTGCTCAGTCAATGCTGGTGTGTTGGCACGGTGCATCCTGCATGTCTGGCATGGTATTCCCAGATTGTGGCTATGTGTCAATGTGTCGAGTGGCAAGATGCAAGCTGTGTGTGTGTGCTGAGACTGTGTATTGGGCATGATGTCCATGACTGTGTGGGTAGTGTGACATGTGCCATCCCCATGCATCCAATGTTGTCCAGGCCCCCATTCTCTGCATCCACCGGACTCAAGCTTGCAGGACATGGTTCTGCCACCTGTCTACACGTACCTGGGTGCCCCCCAGGACACGGGCCAGGTTCCCTGACCTCTGCGCATGACTGTTGCTGTACTCAATGTGTCTGTCAGCACGGTTGTTCGGCCACCCCCTCAGCTGGTTCTGCACATCACGGGTGTGTATGGTGCTCCATGTCTGTCTTGCCTAATAAACTGTGACCCATGTGTCCTGTGCCAGACTCAGGCCCCAGGGTGTGGATGGTTGAAGTGAACAGATGACTCAGGCATGTTTAGACTGTACAAGACACATGTTAGGTAATAATGCTACCAGCAGGCATCTACTATTAATAGTGTGATTTATTAGGGGGGGGGGGACAAAGTGGGGGGCTTTCCGGGATTAGGGAATCCAAAGTCCAGTAGGGGAGTTGGTGTCCTTGCCATTGGAAATCCTCAGAGTCCATGCCACAGTCTTTGTCAACATTGGTCAGCCAGTGACCAGCAGGGCCATGTGGCAGAGAATGTCTCTTGATGCTGTGATGCTGTTGCTCCAGTGGGCCAGGTGCCAGGCCAGGTGTCCTGGGAGATGGTGATGTAGCAGCCACCCTCACGGTCCTTTCCGTGGACGACCCGGCTTCCTGCGGGGAACCTCAGCAGCAGGCCGTGACGACGTCTGGGATGCTCCGTCGGATGTTTCCTCCTCCTCCTCATGATCCCTCCCTGTGGGTGGTGATGTTCTCCGCCTTCTGGCACAGGGAGGGTCGGCCATGGTGTCGGCCATCCGACGGAGTTCAGCGTGAATCCCCTGGGACGCCGTCACTTGCTCAGCCTGTCTGTCCTCCATCCTCCGTTGGTGTAGCTGTAGACAGGCTATTAGCTCCGCATGTTGCTGGGCCTGCTGGACCTTGATCCCCTCGAGGACGGACACAACCTGGGCCATGCCCGTGGTGTCCTGCCGGTATGAGTCCAGGATGTTACGGACATGTGAAAATACCGGATCCCCAGCCAACTGGTCAGGCTCGCGCCTCCGCCGTCCTCCACTCCCACCACCCCTGCCCACTTGCGTCTGGCCTGCACTTGTGGGCACATCGGGTCTCCGGGACCCCTGAGGGGTGGCATTGGCGTTGTCGCCTGCCTCCTCCTGGGTGCCCGGGACACCGTGTCCCTCCTGGCGAGCCTGGCTGCATTGTGGTGTTGGGGCAGGGATCCTGGGTGTCTCCTGGGATGTGGCAGGAGTGGGGGGGGTGGTTGGCACGGTTGTACCTGACGCAGGTGCTGCAGGTGGTTGGACACCAGAGGGGCCAGGTCGGTCGGGGTCGTCCGCAGAGTGGTGAGAGTGGTCGCTGCCGGTGGGATCGGTCTCCTGCAGATCCGGGTCCTGTGAGTGTTCCCCCCCAGTGTTGGGGGGTGCAGCACGACGTTGACCTGTGTGTGAGAGAGAAAATGTTAATTTTGATCCATGCAACATCCATGTTTCATCCGTTACAAAGTTGGCACATTTCCTCTTGGAATTAGGATCTGTCTTGCATTCCACTCACAGTGCACTTGTGCATGTGTGTGTCCCTTGGGCACCAATTTGGCCCCTTTAACTATGTGTGGCACAGTCTTACTTGCTGCGTCAAGTGTGACTGCAGTCAGCAGTGGAGTGTGCATGTGTGCCGAGCTATGCATTTGCGCCTTCCTTGTAGCACTGTACATGTGCACATGGAGTGGATCCACACACTCATATGATGCAGGTGGCTGTCCTTGTGCTCGTGTACAGGTTGTGACATGGCCCTGCGTTTTGCCATGATGAAGAGGGGGGGTTCTGGCACTGGCCACCCTTGTCTACATGCACGCAGTCCACCTGCTGACGAGCAGACATTCCCACACACCACAGGACTGATTTGCTCTCCCTGTGTCTCCCTCCTTCTCTGTCCCCCTCTCCCTCCCTCTCTGTCCCCCTCTCCCTCCCTCTGTGTCCCCCTCTCCCTCCCTCTCTGTCCCCCTCTCCCTCCCTCTCTGTCCCCCTCTCCCTCCCTCTGTGTGTCAGCCTCCTCCCTCTGTCCATCTTCCTGTGTCTCCCTCCCTCTGTGTCCCCCTCTCCCTCCCTCTGTGTGTCAGCCTCCTCCCTCTGTCCATCTTCCTGTGTCTCCCTCCCTCTGTGTGTCAGCCTCCTCCCTCTGTCCATCTTCCTGTGTCTCCCTCCCTCTCTGTCCCCCTCTCCCTCCCTCTCTGTCCCCCTCTCCCTCCCTCTGTGTGTCAGCCTCCTCCCTCTGTCCGTCTCCCTCCCTCTCAGTCCCCCTCTCCCTCCCTCTGTGTCCCCCTCTCCCTCCCTCTCTGTCCCCCTCTCCCTCCCTCTGTGTGTCAGCCTCCTCCCTCTGTCCGTCTCCCTCCCTCTCAGTCCCCCTCTCCCTCCCTCTGTGTCCCCCTCTCCCTCCCTCTCTGTCCCCCTCTCCCTCCCTCTGTGTGTCAGCCTCCTCCCTCTGTCCGTCTCCCTCCCTCTCAGTCCCCCTCTCCCTCCCTCTGTGTCCCCCTCTCCCTCCCTCCGTGTGTCACCCTCTGTCACCTTGGCCCAGCTTCCTGGGCACACACTGTTAGCAGATCTTTGAGTGGCCCTTGGCCTGTTGATGTGAGTTTGTTTCTGATCTCCAGGCACCCATTTTGTCTGCTGTGTGTCTGTGCGCTGCTGCTGTGGTGGTGTGTGCTGCCACTCTTTCACACTGTTGGCTGTTCATTAGCTGCTGGCATGTGCAAAACAGTGCCTTCACCCCCATGTGTTGATGCAAGGCATCCGCCATTTGCTGGCAAGTCATTCCTGTGTTGGGACACAGTGTTTGTCTGGCTGTGACCTAGGCCATATGGGCAGAGGGCATTGTTGTCTGCTTTGGAGTCGCACTATGTGATTCTTGGTGCCCAGCCTCCCGCCATCCGGGTTACCGTGTCATGTGTTGTTGTCTTCTGTGGCCTGTGACTTGACATTGTCCAGCTGGGTGCATGGGGCATGGTGGCAGCAGTGGCATGTGCCTGCTCATGGAGTGTGGTTGAGTAATGCGATGGCTTGTGGTGGTTGCGTGCCTGTTATTAATTTTGGTTGTGGTTGCAGTTCCCCCCATGTGAGGTGCGTTGTTTGTGTACTCACCCGGGTCTCGGAGTCCTTCTACTCCTTCAACTGCCTCCACCGGCAGTATGGCCATCACCCTCTCCTCCCAGGGATGGTACTGTACGGCTCTGCGGGAGGGCCCTCCTCCGGTGGCGTTGGCCTGGTCGTGTTCCTCCTGTCTCTTGGCTCTGACCCTCCTCCGCAGATCGTACCACCTGTTCTGGCAATCCTGCTTGGTCCTCCTGGTGTCCGCAACAGCATTCACAGCATCGACGATGGTCTGCCACATGGCTGTTTTGGCTGCCTGGCTGGTGCTTCTGACCAATGTTCCAAAGATCTGTGGCTCGACTCTGAGGATTTGATCAACAAGGACCTCCAACTCTCGGTGACTGAACTTTGGATTCTTGGTAGTGGGCATGGTGAGGGGTGTGGGTGGGGATGGTGTGGGTGTGGGGGGTGTGTGGATGTTGGGGGGGGTGTGGATGGTTGTGTGTGTGTGTGAATGTGATGAGAGGGTGTTTGTGAGGGTGGTCGTGTGAAGGTGTGCAAGTGTAAGATGTGGTGTCGCTTGTAGTCTGGTTCTGTGGTGTCTGGCAGCAGTGGGTCTGTTGCAAAGGCTCATGGTTTGTGTGTGTGGGCCCTTTTTATTGGTCCATGGGTGGGTGTGGCAGTGTTTGAATTTTGGGTGGGTGTGTTATAAGGAGTGGTGGTGTATTGGGCCTCTGTTTGTTTTTGACAGTTGCAGGTCAGTGATTGTGTTATTTTAGTGGTTGTTGGCCATGTTTAGTGGCTGTGTGCCTTTCTAATGGTGTATTGTTGAGTTGTTTTGTTTTGTCCTTGTTGTGTACGTGCGTTTTGGGCGTGTGTACGGTGTGTACATGGCCCATTTGGTTGTACGATTTGGTCCTTGTGTGTGGCTTTGTACGACTCGTACATGCGGTTGTGATGTTGGGGCATGGGGTGCGCTCCGTACTTAGGAGGTTGTGTTGGGGGTGCGCCAGGAACGTACTGGGGTGGGGGTACGACTGGAACGTACTGGGGTGTACATAGACGGTGGTACGACACGTACAGGGGTGGGGGGGTGTACATAGACGGTGTTACGACACGTACAGGGGTGGGGGGGTGTACATTGACGGTGGTACGACACGTACTGGGGTGGGGGTACGACTGGAACGTACTGGGGTGTACAGAGACGGTGGTACGACACGTACAGGGGTGGGGGGGTGTACATAGAAGGTGGTACGACACGTACAGGGGTGGGGGGGTGTACATTGACGGTGGTACGACACGTACTGGGGTGGGGGTACGACTGGAACGTACTGGGGTGTACATAGACGGTGGTACGACACGTACAGGGGTGGGGGGGTGTACATTGACGGTGGTACGACACGTACAGGGGTGGGGGGGTGTACATTGACGGTGGTACGACACGTACAGGGGTGGGGGGGTGTACATTGACGGTGGTACGACACGTACAGGGGTGGGGGGGTGTACATTGACGGTGGTACGACACGTACAGGGGTGGGGGGGTGTACATTGACGGTGGTACGACACGTACTGGGGTGGGGGTACGACTGGAACGTACTGGGGTGTAGGTAGACGGGGCCATGACACGTACTGAGGTGGGGGTGTGGCTCGAACGTACTGGGGTGTAGGTACACGGGGGGTACGACACGTACTGGGGTGGGGGTACGACTGGAACGTACTGGGGTGTAGGTAGACGGGGCTATGACACGTACTGGGGTGGGGGTGTGGCTCGAACGTACTGGGGTGTAGGTACACGGGGGGTACGACACGTACTGGGGTGGGGGTACGACTGGAACGTACTGGGGTGTAGGTAGACGGGGCTATGACACGTACTGGGGTGGGGGTGTGGCTCGAACGTACTGGGGTGTAGGTACACGGGGGGTACGACACGTACTGGGGTGGGGGTACGACTGGAACGTACTGGGGTGTAGGTAGACGGGGCTGTGACACGTACTGGGGTGGGGGTGTGGCTCGAACGTACTGGGGTGTAGGTACACGGGGGGTACGACACGTACTGGGGTGGGGGTGCGACTGGAACGTACTGGGGTGTACATAGACGGTGGTACGACACGTACAGGGGTGGGGGGGTGTACATTGACGGTGGTACGACACGTACAGGGGTGGGGGGGTGTACATTGACGGTGGTACGACACGTACAGGGGTGGGGGGGTGTACATTGACGGTGGTACGACACGTACAGGGGTGGGGGGGTGTACATTGACGGTGGTACGACACGTACAGGGGTGGGGGGGTGTACATTGACGGTGGTACGACACGTACTGGGGTGGGGGTACGACTGGAACGTACTGGGGTGTAGGTAGACGGGGCTGTGACACGTACTGGGGTGGGGGTGTGGCTCGAACGTACTGGGGTGTAGGTACACAGGGGGTACGACACGTACTGGGGTGGGGGTGCGACTGGAACGTACTGGGGTGTACATAGACGGTGGTACGACACGTACAGGGGTGGGGGGGTGTACATTGACGGTGGTACGACACGTACTGGGGTGGGGGTACGACTGGAACGTACTGGGGTGTACATAGACGGGTGGGGGTATACATATACGGGGGGTACGTGTCGGACGTACGGGGGCTGGGGGGAGTGTTGGGCGCGTATGCGGGCACATGTCTCCATGGTTGCTATTGGTGTTCAGTGCGGACGGTGTTTTTTCCATACGGTTGTAGGCTCGGACGCACGGGATGGATCGTGATTCCTCGGTCGGACTTGGATTTTTACGTTTGTAAGGTAAATCGTCCGAGGACGTGTCGGACACATTTTCCGACCCGAGGACGTGTGGGGAATGATTCCCGGTGCGGTTCGTATGGACTTTTTACCATGCGAATCGTGATTGCCAGTTCGTACGGCACTTGTACGATTCGTACGGTGAAAAGACCCGATACGAGTCGCACGGGGGAATTTTTTACCGGATCGTGATCGGCACCTATAGGTGTTAATTTATACAGGTTTTTTAAAACTTAAAAAGAGAACATGGATTTGTTTAGGGGTTTAGGATGTTTTGGGGTTGGAGTAGGATTTAATTAATATTTTATAAAGTATTTTGATAGTATACTTACTTTTTAGTGAGTCTTTTCTGGCAATCTTCAATATTTTCTTTAGCTGTTTGGAGTAATATCTGTAGTGGAAACATAAAGAGATGGAATATATAAGTTAGTTATTTATTTGAGTAAAGATAAATTAGTGTTTTAGTTTAATTTGGCAGTTTAGTTAGAAAAGAATATTTACTTACGTTTTTAGAATAGTAGTAGGATGTAGGTTTCTTCTGTTTAGCAGAGTTTCTTCTTCGTTCAATGCTTTGGTTTAAGGCACAGTAGAAGACTTGTTTTAATTGGTTTATATAGTGGTTTTAAATTGTTTCTTGAATGTTGTTGGTTGTTTTCTGTATGTGGTCTTTCGATTGGATGGTTTGAATTTTTTTTAGTTAATTGGTTTCCTTTTATGGAAAATGCTAAGTAAGAGTATATTTAGTTTTAAAGGAGGAGAGTTTTAAATAATTATATATAAAAAGATTGTTTATAATGTGTTGTAATTTTTTTTAAATGTGTTCGAAATGCCAATGTGATAATTATTTCAGTGTTTTTTTATTATGTTGTTAAATATTGAGATCATTATAAATGTTATGTTTATGTTTAAGTAGAATCTCATTTGAAAATGTATGTTTTCGGAAAATATTGTCTTTATGTTGTTTAAAGTATTGGTTTTATTAGTATTAGAATTGTCGATATATTTAAAAAAAACGATATTATTGATGTCTATATTTTGGTTATCGATATTTGTGACATGTGTCATATTTATTTACTTATGTCGATATTTAGTATTGCGATATTTATGTGTGCGATTTTTGTGTGATCGATATAATTGTATTACGATATTGTAGTGTCGATATTAGTGTAGTTTTTTAAATAAGTATACAATGTCGATATTTTTTATGTCGATATATTTGATGCGATATTTGTGTAGTTCGATAATGTGTCTTTCGATAATATGTCAGAGATCCGCTGCCAACATCTTCCTCAGGTCTGGTACCTCTCACAGGAATGCGGGTGCTTCATTCACAAGCTCATTGGCTCAATGACTCACGGGAGTACTATTAAACAGGAACAGGGGTGGGAGCACACCGCTTCACCTCCAGCAAGGTTCGCCCCTGTCATTGTGGTAATTGCAGTTTCGGTTACTTACTTGCTTCAAGAGTGTTCGAGTGTTTCGTCACAGTTGGCGCAGATAGTGCTGATCTCTAGACACGTGTTTCTGGTTCTTTAACCGTCATCAGTATAGATTACAGTCTTTAAAATCTGGGGTTTGCTGAGTATGCAGCCAACATATTTCTCAGGTCTGGTACTTCTCACAGGAATGCGGGTGCTTCAGTCACAAGCTCATTGGCTCAATGACTCACGAGAGTACTATTAAACAGGAACAGGGGTGGGAGCACACCGCTTCACCTCCAGCAAGGTTCGCCCCTGGCATTGTGGTAAATGAAGTTTCGGTTACTTACTTGCTTCAAGAGTGTTCGAGTGTTTCGCCACAGTTGGCACAGATAGTGCTGATCTCTAGACACGTGTTTCTGGTTCTTTAACCGTCATCAGTAGAGATTACAGTCTTTCAAATGTGGGGTATGCTGAGTAGGCTGCCAACATCTTTCTCAGGTCAGGTACGTCTCACAGGCATGCGGGTGCTTCATCCACGAGCTCGTCAGCTCAATGTCTCACTAGAGAACTATTAAACAGGAACAGGGGTGGGAGCACACCGCTTCACCTCCCAGCAAGGTTCCCCCCTGGCATTGTGGTAAATGCAGTTTCAGTTACTTGCTTGCTTCAAGAGTGTTCGAGTGTTTCGTCACAGTTGGCGCAGATAGTGCTGATCTCTAGACACGTGTTTCTGGTTCTTTAACCATCATCAGTAGAGATTAGTCTTTCAAATGTGGGGTTTGCTGAGTAGGCTGCCAACATCTTTCTCAGGTCAGGTACCTCTCACAGGCATGCGGGTACTTCATCCACGAGCTCGTCAGCTCAATGACTCACAAGAGTACTATTAAACAGGAACAGGGGTGGGAGCACACTGCTTCACCTCCAGCAAGGTTCGCCCCTAGCATTGTGGTAAATGCAGTTTCGGTTACTTACTTGCTTCAAGAGTGTTCGAGTGTTTCGCCACAGTTGGCGCAGATAGTGCTGATCTCTAGACACGTGTTTCTGGTTCTTTAACCGTCATCAGTAGAGATTACAGTCTTTCAAATGTGGGGTTTGCTGAGTAGGCTGCCAACATCTTTCTTAGGTCAGGTACCTCTCACAGGCATGCGGGTGCTTCATCCACCAGCTCGTCAGCTCAATAGCTCACGGGAGAACTATTAAACAGGAACAGGGGTGGGAGCACACCGCTTCATCTCCCAGCAAGGTTCGCATCTGGCATTGAGGTAAATGCAGTTTTGGTTACTTGCTTGCTTCAAGAGTGTTGGAGTGTTTCGCCACAGTTGGCGCAGATAGTGCTGATCTCTAGATACGTGTTTCTGGTTCTTTAACCGTCATCAGTAGAGATTACAGTCTTTCAAATTTGGGGTTTGCTGAGTAGGCTGCCAACATCTTTCTCAGGTCTGGTACCACTCACAGGCATGCGGGTGCTTCATTCACAAGCTCATCAGCTCAATGACTCACAGGTTTACTATTAAACAGGAAGAGGGGTGGGAGCACACCGCTTCACCTCCAGCAAGGTTCGCCCCTGGCATTGTGGTAAATGCAGTTTCGGTTACTTACTTGCTTCAAGAGTGTTCGAGAGTTGCGCCACAGTTAGCGCAGATAGTGCTGATCTCTAGACACTTTTTTCTGGTTCTTTAACCGTCATCAGTAGAGATTACAGTCTTTCAAATGTGGGGTTTGCTGAGTAGGCTGCCAACATCTTTCTCTGGTCAGGTACGTCTCACAGGCATGCGGGTGCTTCATGCACGAGTTCGTCAGCTCAATGACTCACTGGAGAACTATTAAACAGGAACATGGGTGGGAGCACACTGCTTCACCTCCCAGCAAGGTTCTCCCCTGGCATTGTGGTAAATGCAGTTTCATTTACTTGCTTGCTTCAAGAGTGTTCAAGTGTTTCGCCACAGTTGGTGCAGATAGTGCTGATCTCTAGACACGGGTTTCTGGTTCTTTAACCATCATCAGTAGAGATTACAGTCTTTAAAATCTGGGGTTTGCTGAGTACGCTGCCAACATATTTTTCAGGTCAGGTACCTTTCACAGGCATGAGGGTGCTTCATCCAGCAGCTCGTCAGCTCAATGACTTATGGGATTACTATTAAACAGGAACAGGGGTGGGAGCACAACGCTTCACCTCCCAGCAAGGATGGCCCCTGGCATTGTGGTAAATGCAGTTTCAGTTACTTGCTTGCTTCAAGAGTGTTCGAGTGTTTCGCCACAGTTGGTGCAGATAGTGCTGATCTCTAGACACGGGTTTCTGGTTCTTTAACTGTCAACAGTAGAGATTACAGTCTTTCAAATGTGGGGTTTGCTGAGTCGGCTGCCAACATCTTTCTCAGGTCAGGTACCTCTCACAGGCATGCGGGTGCTTCATCCACGAGCTCGTCAGCTCAATGACTCATGGGAGTACTATTAAACAGGAACAGGGGTGGGAGCACACTGCTTCACCTCCCAGCAAGGTTCGCCCCTGGCATTGTGGAAAAATGCAGTTTCAATTACTTGCTTGCTTCAAGTGTGTTCGAGTGTTTCGCCACAGTTGGCGCAGATAGTGCTGATCTCTAGACACATGTTTCTGGTTCTTTAACCGCCATCCGTAGAGTTTACAGTCTTTCAAATTTGGGGTTTGCTGAGTAGGCTGCCAACATATTTCTCAGGTCTGGTACCTCTCACAGGAATGCGGGTGCTTCATTCACAAGCTCATCAACGCAATGACTCATGGGAGTACTATTAAACGGGAACAGGGGTGGGAGCACAACGCTTCACCTCCAGCAAGGTTCGCCCCTGGCATTGTGGTAAATGCAGTTTCAGTTACTTGCTTGGTTCAAGAGTGTTTCGCCACAGTTGGCACAGATAGTGCTGATCTCTAGATACGTGTTTCTGGTTCTTTAACCGTCATCAGTAGAGATTACAGTATTTCAAATGTGGGGTTTGCTGAGTAGGCTGCCAACATCTTTCTGACGTCAGGTACCTCTCACAGGCATGCGGGTGCTTCATCCACGAGCTCGTCAGCTCAATGACTCACGGGAGTACTATTAAACAGGAACAGGGGTGGGAGCACACCGCTTCACCTCCCAGCCAGGTTCACCCCTGGCATTGTGGTATATGCAGTTTCAGTTACTTGCTTGCTTCAAGAGTGTTCAAGTGTTTCGCCTCAGTTGGCACCGATAGTGCTAATCTCTAGACACGTGGTTCTGGTTCTTTAACCGTCATCAGTAGAGGTTACAGTCTTTCAAATTTGGAGTTTGCTAAGTAGGCTGCCAACATCTTTCTCAGGTCAGGTACCTCTCACAGGCATGCGGGTGCTTCATCCACGAGCTCGTCAGCTCAATGACTCAAGGGAGAACTATTAAACAGAAACAGGGGTGGGAGCACACCACTTCACCTCCCAGCAAGGTTCGCCCCTGGCATTGTGGTAAATGTAGTTTTGGTTACTTGCTTGCTTCAAGAGTGTTCGAGTGTTTGGCCACAGTTGGCGCAGATAGTGCTGATCTCTAGACACGTGTTTCTGGTTCTTTAACCATCATCAGTAGAGATTACAGTCTTTCAAATGTGGGGTTTGCTGAGTATGCTGTCAAAATCTTTCTCAGGTCAGGTACCTCTCACAGGTATGCAGGTGCTTCATCCACGAGCTCATCAGCTCAATGACTCATGGGAGTACTATTAAACAGGAACAGGGGTGGGAGCACACCGCTTCACCTCCAGCAAGGTTCGCCCCTGGCATTGTGGTAAATGTAGTTTCAGTTACTTGCTTGCTTCAAGAGTGTTCGAGTGTTCGAGTGTTTCGCCACAGTTGGTGCAAATAGTGCTGATCTCTAGACACGGGTTTCTGGTTCTTTAACCGTCATCAGTAGAGATTACAGTCTTTCAAATGAGGGGTTTGCTGAGTAGGGTGCCAACATCTTCCTCAGGTCTGGTACCTCTCACAGGAATGCGGGTGCTTCATTCACAAGCTCATTGGTTCAATGACTCACGGGAGTACTATTAAACAGGAACAGGGGTGGGAGCACACCGCTTCACCTCCAGCAAGGTTCGCCCCTGGCATTGTGGTAAATGCAGTTTCAGTTACTTGCTTGCTTCAAGAGTGTTCGAGTGTTCGAGTGTTTCGCCACAGTTGGTGCAGATAGTGCTGATCTCTAGACACGGGTTTCTGGTTCTTTAACCGTCATCAGTAGAGATTACAGTCTTTGAAATCTGGGGTTTGCTGAGTAGGCTCTCAACATCTTTCTCAGGTCAGGTGCCTCTCACAGGTATGCAGGTGCTTCATCCACGAGCTCATCAGCTCAATGACTCATGGGAGTACTATTAAACAGGAACAGGGGTGGGAGCACACCGCTTCACCTTCCAGCAAGGTTCGCCCCTGGCATTGTGGTAAATGTAGTTTCAGTTACTTGCTTGCTTCAAGAGTGTTCGAGTGTTCGAGTGTTTCGCCACAGTTGGTGCAAATAGTGCTGATCTCTAGACACGGGTTTCTGGTTCTTTAACCGTCATCAGTAGAGATTATAGTCTTTCAAATGAGGGGTTTGCTGAGTAGGGTGCCAACATCTTTCTCAGGTCAGGTACCTCTCACAGGCATGCGGGTACTTCATCCACGAGATCGTCAGCTCAATGACTCACGGGAGTACAGTTAAACAGGAACAGGGGTGGGAGCACACCGCTTCACCTCCCAGCCAGGTTCCCCCCTGGCATTGTGGTAAATGCAGTTTCAGTTACTTGCTTGCTTCAAGAGTGTTCAAGTGTTTCGCCACAGTTGGCGCCGATAGTGCTGATCTCTAGACATGTGGTTCTGGTTCTTTAACCGTCATCAGTAGAGATTACAGTCTTTCAAATGTGGAGTTTGCTAAGTAGGCTGCCAACATCTTTCTAAGGTCAGGTACCTCTCACAGGCATGCGGGTGCTTCATCCACGTGCTCGTCAGCTCAATGACTCAAGAGAGAACTATTAAACAGGAACAGGGGTGGGAGCACACCACTTCACCTCCCACCAAGGTTTGCCCCTAGCATTGTGGTAAATGCAGTTTTGGTTACTTACTTGCTTCAAGAGTGTTCGAGTGTTTCGCCACAGTTGGCGCAGATAGTCCTGATCTCTAGACACGTGTTTCTGGTTCTTTAACCGTCATCAGTAGAGATTACAGTTTTTCAAATGTGGGGTTTTCTGAGTAGGCTGCCAACATCTTTCTCAGGTCAGGTACATCTCACAGGCATGCGGGAGCTTCATCCACGAGCTCGTCAGCTCAACGACTCACTGGAGAAGTATTAAACAGGAACAGGGGTTTGAGCACACCGCTTCACCTCCCAGCAAGATTTCCCCCTGGCATTGTGGTAAATGCAGTTTCAGTTACTTGCTTGCTTCAAGAGTGTTCGAGTGTTTCGTCACAGTTGGCGCAGATAGTGCTGATCTCTAGACACGTGGTTCTGGTTCTTTAACCATCATCAGTAGAGATTACAGTCTTTCAAATGTGAGGTTTGCTGAGTATGCTGTCAAAATCTTTCTCAGGTCAGGTACCTCTCACAGGCATGCGGGTGCTTCATCCACGAGCTCGTAAGCTCAATGACTCACAAGAGTACTATTAAACAGGAACAGTGGTGGAAGCACGCTGCTTCACCTCCCAGCAAGTTTAGCACACTGGCATTGTGGTAAATGCAGTTTCATTTACTTGCTTGCTCAAGAGTGTTTGAGTGTTTCACCAAAGTTGGCACAGATAGTGCTGATGTCTAGACACGTGTTTCTGGTTCTTTAACCATCATCAGTAGAGATAACAGTCTTTCAAATGTGGGGTTTGCTGAGTAGGCTGCCAACATTTTTCTCAGGTCAGGTACCTCTCAAAGGCACACGGGTGCTTCATCCACGAGCCCGTCAGCTCAATGACTCACAGGAGAACTTTTAAACAGGAACAGGGGTGGGAGCACACCACTTCATCTCCCAGCAAGGTTTGCCCCTGGCATTGTGGTAAATGTAGTTTTGGTTACTTGCTTGCTTCAAGAGTGTTCGAGTGTTTGGCCACAGTTGGCGCAGATAGTGTTGATCTCTAGACACGTGTTTCTGGTTCTTTAACCGTCATCAGTAGAGATTACAGTCTTTCAAATGTGGGGTTTGCTGAGTAGGCTGCCAACATTTTTCTCAGGTCAGGTACCTCTCAAAGGCACACGGGTGCTTCATCCACGAGCCCGTCAGCTCAATGACTCACAGGAGAACTTTTAAACAGGAACAGGGGTGGGAGCACACCACTTCATCTCCCAGCAAGGTTTGCCCCTGGCATTGTGGTAAATGTAGTTTTGGTTACTTGCTTGCTTCAAGAGTGTTCGAGTGTTTCGTCACAGTTGGCGCTGATAGTGCTGATCTCTAGGCATGTGTTTCTGGTTCTTTAACCATCATCAGTAGAGATTACAGTCTTTCAAATGTGGGGTTTGCTGAGTAGGCTGCCAACATCTTTCTCAGGTCAGGTACCTCTCACAGGCATGCGGGTGCATCATCCACGAGCTCGTCATCTCAATGACTCACGAGAGTACTATTAAACAGGAACAGGGGTGGGAGCACACTGCTTTACCTCCAGAAAGGTTCGCCCCTAGCATTGTGGTAAATGCAGTTTTGGTTACTTACTTGCTTCAAGACTGTTCGAGTGTTTCGCCACAGTTGGCGCAGATAGTGCTGATCTCTAGACACGTGTTTCTGGTTCTTTAACCGTCATCAGTAGAGATTACAGTCTTTCAAATGTGGGGTTTGCTGAGTAGGCTGCCAACATCTTTCTCAGGTCAGGTACATCTCACAGGCATGCGGGTGCTTCATCCACGAGCTCGTCAGCTCAATGATTCACTGGAGAACTATTAAACAGGAACAGGCGTGGGAGCACACCGCTTCACCTCCCAGAAAGGTTCACCCCTGGCATTGTGGTAAACGCAGTTTCGGTTACATGCTTGCTTCAAGAGTGTTCGAGTGTTTCGCCACAGTTGGCGCAGATAGTGCTGATCTCTAGACACGTGTTTCTGGTTCTTTAACCATCATCAGTAGAGATTACAGTCTTTGAAATTTGGGGTTTGCTGATTAGGCTGCCAACATCTTTGTCTGGTCAGGTACCTCTCACAGGCATGCGGATGCTTCATCCACAAGCTCCTCAGCTCAATGACTCACGAGAGTACTATTAAACAGGAACAGGGGTGGGAGCACACTGCTTCGCCTCCCAGCAAGGTTCGCCCCTGGCATTGTGGTAAATGCAGTTTCGGTTACTTACTTGCTTCAAGAGTGTTCGAGTGTTTCGCCACAGTTGGCGCCGCTAGTGCTGATCTATAGACACGTGTTTCTGGTTCTTTAACCTTCATCAGTAGAGATTACAGTCTTTCAAATGTGGGGTATGCTGAGTAGGCTGCCAACATCTTTCTCAGGTCAGGTACGTCTCACAGGCATGCGGGTGCTTCATCCATGAGCTCGTCAGCTCAATGACTCACTAGAGAACTATTAAACAGGAACAGGGGTGGGAGCACACCGCTTCACCTCCCAGCAAGGTTCCCCCCTGGCATTGTGGTAAATGCAGTTTCAGTTACTTGCTTGCTTCAAGAGTGTTCGAGTGTTTCGTCACAGTTGGCGCAGATAGTGCTGATCTCTAGACATGTGTTTCTGGTTCTTTAACCATCATCAGTAGAGATTACAGTCTTTCAAATGTGGGATATGCTGAGAAGGGTGCCAACATCTTTCTCAGGTCAGGTACCTCTCACAGGCATGCGGGTGCTTCATCAACAAGCTCGTCAGCTCAATGAATTGCGAGAGTACTATTAAACAGGAACAGGGGTGGGAGCACACCGCTTCACCTCAAGCAAGGTTCACCCCTAGCATTGTGGTAAATGCAGTTTCGGTTACTTACTTGCTTCAAGAGTGTTCGAGTGTTTCGCCACAGTTGGCGCAGATAGTGCTGATCTCTAGACACGTGTCTCTGATTCTTTAACCGTCATCAGTAGAGATTACAGTCTTTCAAATGTGGGGTTTGCTGAGTAGGCTGCCAACATCTTTCTCAGGTCAGGTACATCTCACAGGCATGCGGGTGCTTCATCCACGAGCTCGTCAGCTCAATGACTCACTGAAGAACTATTAAACAGGAACAGGGGTTTGAGCACACTGCTTCACCTCCCAGCAAGATTCCCCCCTGGCATTGTGGTAGATGCAGTTTCAGTTACTTGCTTGCTTCAAGAGTATTCGAGTGTTTCGTCACAGTTGGCGCAGATAGTGCTGATCTCTAGACACGTGTTTCTGGTTCTTTAACCATCATCAGTAGAGATTACAGTCTTTCAAATGTGAGGTTTGCTGAGTATGCTGTCAAAATCTTTCTCAGGTCAGGTACCTCTCACAGGCATGCGGGTGCTTCATCCATGAGCTCGTCAGCTCAATGACTCACGAGAGTACTATTAAACAGGAACAGTGGTGGGAGCACGCTGCTTCACCTCCCAGCATGGTTAGCACACTGGCATTGTGGTAAATGCAGTTTCAGTTACTTGCTTGCTCAAGAGTGTTTGAGTGTTTCACCACAGTTGGCACAGATAGTGCTGATGTCTAGACACGTGTTTCTTGTTCTTTAACCATCATCAGTAGAGATAAGAGTCTTTCAAATGTGGGCTTTGCTGAGTAGGCTGCCAACATTTTTCTCAGGTCAGGTACCTCTCACAGGCACGCGGGTGCTTCATCCACGAGCCCGTCAGCACAATGACTCACAGGAGTACTTTTAAACAGGAACAGGGGTGGGGGCTCACCACTTCATCTCCCAGCAAGGTTTGCCCCTGGCATTGTGGTAAATGTAGTTTTGGTTACTTGCTTGCATCAAGAGTGTTCTAGTGTTTGGCCACAGTTGGCGCAGATAGTGCTGATCTCTAGACATGTGTTTCTGGTTCTTTAACCGTCATCAGTAGAGATTACAGTCTTTCAAATGTGGGGTTTGCTGAGTAGGCTGCCAACATCTTTCTCAGGTCAGGTACATCTCACAGGCATGCGGGTGCTTCATCCACGAGCTCGTCAGCTCAATGACTCACTGGAGAACTATTAAACAGGAACAGGGGTTTGAGCACACCGCTTCACCTCCCAGCAAGATTTCCCCCTGGCATTGTGGTAAATGCAGTTTCAGTTACTTGCTTGCTTCAAGAGTGTTCAAGTGTTTTGTCACAGTTGGCGCAGATAGTGCTGATCTCTAGACACGTGGTTCTGGTTCTTTAACCATCATCAGTAGAGATTACAGTCTTTCAAATGTGAGGTTTGCTGAGTATGCTGTCAAAATCTTTCTCAGGTCAGGTACCTCTCACAGGCATGCGGGTGCTTCATCCACGAGCTCGTCAGCTCAATGACTCACGAGAGTACTATTAAACAGGAACAGTAGTGGGAGCACGCTGCTTCACCTCCCAGCATGGTTAGCACACTGGCATTGTGGTAAATGCAGTTTCAGTTACTTACTTGCTCAAGAGTGTTTGAGTGTTTCACCACAGTTGGCACAGATAGTGCTGATGTCTAGACACGTGTTTCTGGTTCTTTAACCATCATCAGTAGAGATAACAGTCTTTCAAATGTGGGGTTTGCTGATTAGGCTGCCAACATTTTTCTCAGGTCAGGTACGTCTCACAGGCATGCGGGTGCTTCCTCCACGAGCTCGTCAGCTCAATGACTCACTGGAGAACTATTAAACAGGAACAGGGGTGGGAGCACACCGCTTCACATCCCAGCAAGGTTAACCCCTGGCATTGTGTTAATTGCAGTTTCAGTTAATTGCTTGCTTCAAGAGTGTTCAAGTGTTTCGTCACAGTTGGCGCAGATAGTGCTGATCTCTAGACACGTGGTTCTGGTTCTTTAACCATCATCAGTAGAGATTACAGTCTTTCAAATGTGGGGTTTGCAGAGTAGGCTGCCAACATCTTTCTCAGGTCAGGTACATCTCACAGGCATGCGGGTGCTTCATCCACGAGCTCGTCAGCTCAATGACTCACTGGAGAACTATTAAACAGGAACAGGGGTGGGAGCACACCGCTTCAACTCCCAGAAAGGTTCACCCCTGGCATTGCGGTAAATGCAGTTTCAGTTACTTGCTTGCTTCAAGAGTGTTCGAGTGTTTCGCCACAGTTGGCGCAGATAGTGCTGATCTCTAGACACGTGTTTCTGGTTCTTTAACCATCATCAGTAGAGATTACAGTCTTTGGAATTTGGGGTTTGCTGATTAGGCTGCCAACATCTTTCTCTGGTCAGGTACCTCTCACAGGCATGCGGATGCTTCATCCACGAGCTTGTCAGCTCAATGACTCATGAGAGTACTATTAAACAGGAACAGGGGTGGGAGCACACCGCTTCACCTCCCAGCAAAGTTCCCCCCTGGCATTGTGGTAAATGCAGTTTCAGTTACTTGCTTGCTTCAAGAGTGTTCGAGTGTTTCGTCACAGTTGGCGCTGATAGTGCTGATCTCTAGGCATGTGTTTCTGGTTCTTTAACCATCATCAGTAGAGATTACAGTCTTTCAAATGTGGGGTTTGCTGAGTAGGCTGCCAACATCTTTCTCAGGTCAGGTACCTCTCATAGGCATGCGGGTGCATCATCCACGAGCTCATCATCTCAATGACTCACGAGAGTACTATTAAACAGGAACAGGGGTGGGAGCACACTGCTTTACCTCCAGAAAGGTTCGCCCCTAGCATTGTGGTAAATGCAGTTTTGGTTACTTACTTGCTTCAAGAGTGTTCGAGTGTTTCGCCACAGTTGGCGCAGATAGTGCTGATCTCTAGACACGTGTTTCTGGTTCTCTAACCGTCATCAGTAGAGATTACAGTCTTTCAAATGTGGGGTTTGCTGAGAAGGCTGCCAACATCTTTCTCAGGTCAGGTACATCTCACAGGCATGCGGGTGCTTCATCCACGAGCTCGTCAGCTCAATGACTCACTGGAGAACTACTAAACAGGAACAGGCGTGGGAGCACACCGCTTCACCTCCCAGAAAGGTTCACCCCTGGCATTGTGGTAAATGCAGTTTCGGTTACATGCTTGCTTCAAGAGTGTTCGAGTGTTTCGCCACAGTTGGCACAGATAGTGCTGATCTCTAGACACGTGTTTCTGGTTCTTTAACCATCATCAGTAGAGATTACAGTCTTTGAAATTTGGGGTTTGCTGATTAGGCTGCCAACATCTTTGTCTGGTCAGGTACGTCTCACAGGCATGCGGGTGCTTCATCCACGAGCTCGTCAGCTCAATGACTCACTGAAGAACTATTAAACAGGAACAGGGGTTTGAGCACACTGCTTCACCTCCCAGCAAGATTCCCCCCTGGCATTGTGGTAAATGCATTTTCAGTTACTTGCTTGCTTCAAGAGTGTGCGAGTGTTTCGTCACAGTTGGCGCAGATAGTGCTGATCTCTAGACACGTGGTTCTGGTTCTTTAACCATCATCAGTAGAGATTACAGTCTTTCAAATGTGAGGTTTGCTGAGTATGCTGTCAAAATCTTTCTCAGGTCAGGTACCTCTCACAGGCATGCGGATGCTTCATCCACGAGCTCGTCAGCGCAATGACTCACGAGAGTACTATTAAACAGGAACAGGGGTGGGAGCACACTGCTTCGCCTCCCAGCAAGGTTCGCCCCTGGCATTGTGGTAAATGCAGTTTCGGTTACTTGCTTGCTTCAAGAGTGTTCGAGTGTTTCGCCACAGTTGGCGCAGCTAGTGCTGATCTCTAGACACGTGTTTCTGGTTCTTTAACCTTCATCAGTAGAGATTACAGTCTTTCAAATGTGGGGTATGCTGAGTAGGCTGCCAACATCTTTCTCAGGTCAGGTACGTCTCACAGGCATGCGGGTGCTTCATCCATGAGCTCGTCAGCTCAATGACTCACTAGAGAACTATTAAACAGGAACAGGGGTGGGAGCACACCGCTTCACCACCCAGCAAGGTTCCCCCCTGGCATTGTGGTAAATGCAGTTTCAGTTACTTGCTTGCTTCAAGAGTGTTCGAGTGTTTCGTCACAGTTGGCGCAGACAGTGCTGATCTCTAGACACGTGTTTCTGGTTCTTTAACCATCATCAGTAGAGATTACAGTCTTTCAAATGTGGGATATGCTGAGAAGGGTGCCAACATCTTTCTCAGGTCAGGTACCTCTCACAGGCATGCGGGTGCTTCATCAACAAGCTCGTCAGCTCAATGACTCGCGAGCGTACTATTAAACAGGAACAGGGGTGGGAGCACACCGCTTCACCTCCAGCAAGGTTCACCCCTAGCATTGTGGTAAATGCAGTTTCGGTTACTTACTTGCTTCAAGAGTGTTCGAGTGTTTCGCCACAGTTGGCGCAGATAGTGCTGATCTCTAGACACGTGTCTCTGGTTCTTTAACCGTCATCAGTAGAGATTACAGTCTTTCAAATATGGGGTTTGCTAAGTAGGCTGCCAACATCTTTCCCAGGTCAGGTACATCTCACAGGCATGCGGGTGCTTCATCCACGAGCTCGTCAGCTCAATGACTCACTGAAGAACTATTAAACAGGAACAGGGGTTTGAGCACACTGCTTCACCTCCCAGCAAGATTCCCCCCTGGCATTGTGGTAAATGCATTTTCAGTTACTTGCTTGCTTCAAGAGTGTTCGAGTGTTTCGTCACAGTTGGCGCAGATAGTGCTGATCTCTAGACACGTGGTTCTGGTTCTTTAACCATCATCAGTAGAGATTACAGTCTTTCAAATGTGAGGTTTGCTGAGTATGCTGTCAAAATCTTTCTCAGGTCAGGTACCTCTCACAGGCATGCGGGTGCTTCATCCATGAACTCGTCAGCTCAATGACTCACGAGAGTACTATTAAACAGGAACAGTGGTGGGAGCACGCTGCTTCACCTTCCAGCATGGTTAGCACACTGGCATTGTGGTAAATGCAGTTTCAGTTACTTGCTTGCTCAAGAGTGTTTGAGTGTTTCACCACAGTTGGCACAGATAGTGCTGATGTCTAGACACGTGTTTCTTGTTCTTTAACCATCATCAGTAGAGATAAGAGTCTTTCAAATGTGGGCTTTGCTGAGTAGGCTGCCAACATTTTTCTCAGGTCAGGTACCTCTCACAGGCACGCGGGTGCTTCATCCACGAGCCCGTCAGCTCAATGACTCACAGGAGTACTTTTAAACAGGAACAGGGGTGGGAGCACACCACTTCATCTCCCAGCAAGGTTTGCCCCTGGCATTGTGGTAAATGTAGTTTTGGTTACTTGCTTGCATCAAGAGTGTTCAAGTGTTTGGCCACAGTTGGCGCAGATAGTGCTGATCTCTAGACACGTGTTTCTGGTTCTTTAACCGTCATCAGTAGAGATTACAGTCTTTCAAATGTGGGGTTTGCTGAGTAGGCTGCCACCATCTTTCTCAGGTTAGGTACGTCTCACAGGCATGCGGGTGCTTCCTCCACGAGCTCGTCAGCTCAATGACTCACTGGAGAACTATTAAACAGGAACAGGGGTGAGAGCACACCGCTTCACCTCCCAGCAAAATTCCCCCCTGGCATTGTGGTAAATGCAGTTTCAGTTACTTGCTTGCTTCAAGAGTGTTCAAGTGTTTCGTCACAGTTGGTGCAGATAGTGCTGATCTCTAGACACGTGGTTCTGGTTCTTTATCCATCATCAGTAGATATTACAGTCTTTCAAATGTGGGGTTTGCTGAGTAGGCTGCCAACATCTTTCTCAGGTCAGGTACCTCTCACAGGCATGTGGGTGCTTCATCCACGAGCCCGTCCGCTCAATGACTCACAGGAGTACTTTTAAACAGGAACAGGGGTGGGAGCACACCGCTTCACCTCCCAGCAAGGTTCCCCCCTGGCATTGTGGTAAACGCAGTTTCAGTTACTTGCTTGCTTCAAGAGTGTTCGAGTGTTTCGCCACAGTTGGCGTAGATAGTGCTCTTCTCCAGACACGTGTTTCTGGTTCTTTAACCGTCATCAGTAGAGATTATAGTCTTTCAAATGTGGGGTTTGCTGAGTAGGCTGCCAACATCTTTCTCAGGTCAGGTACATCTCACAGGCATGCGGGTGCTTCATCCACATGCTCGTCAGCTCAATGACTCACTGGAGAAGTATTAAACAGGAACAGGGTTTTGAGCTCACCGCTTCACCTCCCAGCAAGATTACCCCCTGGCATTGCGGTAAATGCAGTTTCAGTTACTTGCTTGCTTCAAGAGTGTTAGAGTGTTTCGTCACAGTTGGCGCAGATAGTGCTGATCTCTAGACACGTGGTTCTGGTTCTTTAACCATCATCAGTAGAGATTACAGTCTTTCAAATGAGGGTTTTGCTGAGTAGGCTGCCAACATCTTTCTCAGGTCAGGTACCTCTCACAGACATGCGGGTGCTTCATCCACGAGCCCGTCAGCTCAATGACTCACAGGAGTACTTTTAAACAGGAACAGGGGTGGGAGCACACCACTTCATCTCCCAGCAAGGTTCGCCCCTGGCATTGTGGTAAATGGAGTTTTGGTTACTTGCTTGCTTCAAGATTGTTCGAGTGTTTCGTCACAGCTGGCGCAGATAGTGCTGATCTCTAGACACGTGTTTCTGGTTCTTTAACCGTCATCAGAAGAGATTACAGTCTTTCAAATGTGGGGTTTGCTGAGTAGGCTGCCACCATCTTTCTCAGGTCAGGTACCTCTCACAGGCATGCGGGTGCGTCATCCACGAGCTCGTCAGCTCAATGACTCACAAGAGTACTATTAAGCAGGAACAGGGGTGGGAGCACGCTGCTTCACCTCCCAGCAAGGTTCGCACACTGGCATTGTGGTAAATGCAGTTTCAGTTACTTGCTTGCTCAAGAGTGTTTGAGTGTTTCGCCACAGTTTGCGTAGATAGTGCTGATCTCTAGACACGTGTTTCTGGTTCTTTAACCGTCATCAGTAGAGATTACAGTCTTTCAAATGTGGGGTTTGCTGATTAGGCTGCCAACATCTTTCTCAGGTCAGGTACCTCTCACAGGCATGCGGGTGCTTCATCCACGAGCTTGTCAGCTCAATGACTCACGAGAGTACTATTAAATAGGAACAGGGGTGGGAGCACACTGCTTCACCTCCCAGCAAGGTTCGCCCCTGGCATTGTGGTAAATGCAGTTTCAGTTACTTGCCTGCTTCAAGAGTGTTCGAGTGTTTCACCACAGTTGGCGCAGCTAGTGCTGATCTCTAGACACGTGTTTCTGGTTCTTTAAGCATCATCAGTAGAGATTACAGTCTTTCAAATGTGGGGTATGCTGAGTAGGCTGCCAACATATTTCTCAGGTCAGGTACTTCTCACAGGCATGCGGGTGCTTCATCCACGAGCTTGTCAGCTCAATGACTCACTAGAGAGCTATTAAACAGGAACAGGGGTGGGAGCACACCGCTTCACCTCCCAGCAAGGTTCCCCCCTGGCATTGTGGTAAATGCAGTTTCAGTTACTTGCCTGCTTCAAGAGTGTTCGAGTGTTTCGTCACAGTTGGTGCAGATAGTGCTGATCTCTAGACACATGTTTCTGGTTTTTTAACCATCATCAGTAGAGATTACAGTCTTTCAAATGTGGGGTTTGCTGAGTAGGCTGCCAACATCTTTCTAAGGTCAGGTACCTCCCACAGGCATGCGGGTGCTTCATCCACGAGCTCGTCATCTAAATGACTCACGAGAGTACTATTAAACAGGAACAGGGGTGGGAGCACACTGCTTCACCTCCTGAAAGGTTCGCCGCTAGCATTGTGGTAAATGCAGTTTTGGTTACTTACTTGCTTCAAGAGTGTTCGAGTGTTTCGCTACAGTTGGCGCAGATAGTGCTGATCTCTAGACACGTGTTTCTGGTTCTTTGACCGTCATCAGTAGAGATTACAGTCTTTCAAATGTGGGGTTTGCTGAGTAGGCTGCCAACATCTTTCTCAGGTCAGGTACATCTCACAGGCATGCGGGTGCTTCATCCACGATATCGTCAGCTCAATGACTCACGAGAGTACTATTAAACAGGAACAGGGGTGGGGGCACGCTGCTTCACCTCCCAGCAAGGTTCACACACTGGCATTGTGGTAAATGCAGTTTCAGTTACTTGCTTGCTCAAGAGTGTTTGAGTGTTTCGCCACAGTTGGCGTAGATAGTGCTGATCTCTAGACACATGTTTCTGGTTCTTTAACCGTCATCAGTAGAGATTACAGTCTTTCAAATGTGGGGTTTGCTGAGTAGGCTGCCAACATCTTTCTCAGGTCAGGTACCTCTCACAGGCATGCGGGTGCTTCATCCACGAGCTCGTCAGCTCAATGACTCACTGGAGAACTATTAAACAGGAACAGGGGTGGGAGCACACCTCTTCACCTCCCAGAAATGTTCACCCCTGGCATTGTGGTAAATGCAGTTTCGGTTACATGCTTGCTTCAAGAGTGTTCGAGTGTTTCGCCACAGTTGGCGCAGATAGTGCTGATCTCTAGACACGTGTTTCTGGTTCTTTAACCATCATCAGTAGAGATTACAGTCTTTGAAATTTGGGGTTTGCTGATTAGGCTGCCAACATCTTTCTCTGGTCAGGTACCTCTCACAGGCATGCGGATGCTTCATCCACAAGCTCGTCGGCTCAATGATTTATGAGAGTACTATTAAACAGGAACAGGGGTGGGAGCACACTGCTTCACCTCCCAGCAAGGTTCGCCCCTGGCATTGTGGTAAATGCAGTTTCGGTTACTTACTTGCTTCAAGAGTGTTCAAGTGTTTCGCCACAGTTGGCGCAGCTAGTGCTGATCTCTAGACACGTGTTTCTGGTTCTTTAACCGTCATCAGTAGAGATTACAGTCTTTCAAATGTGGGGTTTGCTGAGTAGGCTTCCAACATCTTTCTCAGGTCAGGTACATCTCACAGGCATGCGGGTGCTTCATCCACGAGCTCGTCAGCTCAATGACTCACTGGAGAACTATTAAACAGGAACAGGGGTTTGAGCACACCGCTTCACCTCCCAGCAAGATTTCCCCCTGGCATTGTGGTAAATGCAGTTTCAGTTACTTGCTTGCTTCAAGAGTGTTCGAGTGTTTCGTCACAGTTGGCGCAGATAGTGCTGATCTCTAGACACGTGGTTCTGGTTCTTTAACCATCATCAGTAGAGATTACAGTCTTTCAAATGTGAGGTTTGCTGAGTATGCTGTCAAAATCTTTCTCAGGTCAGGTACCTCTCACAGGCATGCGGGTGCTTCATCCACGAGCTCGTCAGCTCAATGACTGACGAGAGTACTATTAAACAGGAACAGTGGTGGGAGCACGCTGCTTCACCTCCCAGCATGGTTAGCACACTGGCATTGTGGTAAATGCAATTTCAGTTACTTGCTTGCTCAAGAGTGTTTGAGTGTTTCACCACAGTTGGCACAGATAGTGCTGATGTCTAGACACGTGTTTCTGGTTCTTTAACCATCATCAGTAGAGATAACAGTCTTTCAAATGTGGTGTTTGCTGATTAGGCTGCCAACATTTTTCTCAGGTCAGGTACCTCTCACAGGCACGCGGGTGCTTCATCCACGAGCCCGTCAGCTCAATGACTCACAGGAGTACTTTTAAACAGGAACAGGGGTGGGAGCACACCACTTCATCTCCCAGCAAGGTTTGCCCCTGGCATTGTGGTAAATGTAGTTTTGGTTACTTGCTTGCTTCAAGAGCATTCGAGTGTTTGGCCACAGTTGGCGCAGATAGTGCTGATCTCTAGACACGTGTTTCTGGTTCTTTAACCGTCATCAGTAGAGATTACAGTCTTTTAAATGTGGGGTTTGCTGAGTAGGCTGCCACCATCTTTCTCAGGTCAAGTATGTCTCACAGGCATGCGGGTGCTTCCTCCATGAGCTCGTCAGCTCAATGACTCACTGGAGAACTATTAACCCCTTCAGTGCCCATGACGAGCTGGACTCGTCATGGAGCACAGTCGCGCTGTGCCCATGACGAGTCCAGCTCGTCATGGGACCCACCCTTGGGGGAAGCGCTGGCGCTCCCCCCGTGATTCGGCGATTTATGTATTTTTTACTGGGGAGGCTGGGGAAGACCTTCCCCCTCCTCCCCCCGCCCCCCCCCGCTCGCGTCATCAATGACGTCAGCGCGCGAGCCGCGCTGACGTCACCGGAGGCTTCCCCTTTGCTCTCCGAGGCGCAGGAAGCCATTTGCTTCCTGCGCGTCGGAGAGTAAAGGTCAGTTTTGGGGCTGGGGAGGGGGTATTGTTGCTTCGGTGGGTTAGGTAGGGTGGGGGCACAATGCTGGGGGGGTAGAAATGTATTTTTGTTGGCTCTGCTTTCTCAATTACGCTTAGATCGTCCAAGTGCAGGGGCTTGTTGATGTTATTTATTCGAAAAAAAAACGCTCGTTTTCGTTTTTCTCTCGTTTTCTGCGTCATGGGTGCTGCTAGCGTGGGATGGGGGTGGGGGGCGAAATAAAGTCAGTCCTAGGGGTTCCAAAGTGGCCAGATTGATTTTATTTGCTTACAAAAACACCAGCATCAGAGTTTGCCAGTGCAGTGTGACTTTCGTGTTCTCGTGTAACTTTGAACTGCATTGTTGTACCAAGGGGGGGCGAAAGAAAGTAAGACAGAGGGGTTGCAAAGTGGCCAGATTGATTTTATTTGCTTCCAAGTACACCAGCATCAGAGTTTGCCAGTGATGTGCTTTTTTCGTTTTTTTGTCTTCCTTTGAACTGTATTGTTGTTCCCAGGGGGCAAAGTAAAGTTAGACAGAGGGATTGCAAAGTGGCCAGATTGATTTCATTTGCATCCAAGCACACCAGCATCAGAGTTTGCCAGTGCAGTGCGACTTTCGTTTTCTCGCCTAACTTTGAACAGTATTGTTGTTCCCAGGGGGGGCGAAATAAAGTAAGACAGAGGGGTTGCCAAGTGGCCAGATTGTTTTTATTTGGATCCAAGTACACCAGCATCAGAGTTTGTCAGTGTATTGCTACTTTCGTTTTCTCATCTAACTTTGAACAGCATTGTTGTTCCCAGGGGGGGTGAAATAAAGTAAGACAGAGGGGTTGCAAAGTGGCCAGATTGATTTTATTTGCATCCAAATACACCAGCATCAGAGTTTGCCAGTGCAGTGTGACTTTCGTTTTCTCGTGTAACTTTGAACAGCATTGTTGTACCAAGGGGGGGCGAAAGAAAGTAAGACAGAGGGGTTGCAAAGTGGCCAGATTGTTTTTATTTGGATCCAAGTACACCAGCATCAGAGTTTGTCAGTGTATTGCTACTTTCGTTTTCTCATCTAACTTTGAACAGCATTGTTGTTCCCAGGGGGGGTGAAATAAAGTAAGACAGAGGGGTTGCAAAGTGGCCAGATTGTTTTTATTTGGATCCAAGTACACCAGCATCAGAGTTTGTCAGTGTATTGCTACTTTCGTTTTCTCGTGTAACTTTGAACAGCATTGTTGTACCAAGGGGGTTGAAAGAAAGTAAGACAGAGGGGTTTGCCAAGTGGCCAGATTGATTTTATTTGCATCCAAATACACCAGCATCAGAGTTTGCCAGTGCAGTGTGACTTTCGTTTTCTCGTGTAACTTTGAACAGCATTGTTGTACCAAGGGGGGGCGAAAGAAAGTAAGACAGAGGGGTTGCAAAGTGGCCAGATTGTTTTTATTTGGATCCAAGTACACCAGCATCAGAGTTTGTCAGTGTATTGCTACTTTCGTTTTCTCATCTAACTTTGAACAGCATTGTTGTTCCCAGGGGGGGTGAAATAAAGTAAGACAGAGGGGTTGCAAAGTGGCCAGATTGATTTTATTTGCTTCCAAGTACACCAGCATCAGAGTTTGCCAGTGATGTGCTTCTTTCGTTTTTTTGTCTTCCTTTGAACAGTGTTGTTGTTCCCAGGGGGGGCGAAGTAAAGTAAGCCATAGGGGTTGCAAAGTGGCCAGATTGATTTTATGTGCATCCAAGTACACCAGCATCACATAGTTTTCCAGTGAATTGCTTGTTTTGTTTTCTGGTCTTCCCTTGAACAGCATTGTTGTTCCCCGGGGGCAAAATAAAGTTAGACAGAGGGATTGCAAAGTGGCCAGATTGATTTTATTTGCATCCAAGCACACCAGCATCAGAGTTTGCCAGTGCAGTGCGTCTTTAGTTTTCTCGCCTAACTTTGAACAGTATTGTTGTTCCCAGGGGGGGGCGAAATAAAGTAAGACAGAGGGGTTGCCAAGTGGCCAGATTGTTTTTATTTGCATCCAAGTACACCAGCATCAGAGTTTGCCAGTGTATTGCTACTTTCGTTTTCTCATCTAACTTTGAACAGCATTGTTCCCAGGGGGGGCGAAATAAAGTAAGACAGAGGGGTTGCAAAGTGGCCAGATTGATTTTATTTGCATCCAAATACACCAGCATCAGAGTTTGCCAGTGCAGTGTGACTTTCGTTTTCTCGTGTAACTTTGAACAGCATTGTTGTACCAAGGGGGTTGAAAGAAAGTAAGACAGAGGGGTTTGCCAAGTGGCCAGATTGATTTTATTTGCTTCCAAGTACACCAGCATCAGAGTTTGCCAGTGATGTGCTTCTTTCGTTTTTTTGTCTTCCTTTGAACAGTGTTGTTGTTCCCAGGGGGGGCGAAATAAAGTAAGCCATAGGGGTTGCAAAGTGGCCAGATTGATTTTATGTGCATCCAAGTACACCAGCATCACATAGTTTTCCAGTGAAGTGCTACTTTCGTTTTCTGGTCTTCCTTTGAACAGCATTGTTGTTCCCCGGGGGCAAAATAAAGTTAGACAGAGGGATTGCAAAGTGGCCAGATTGATTTCATTTGCATCCAAGTACACCAGCATCAGAGTTTGCCAGTGCAGTGCGACTTTCGTTTTCTCGTCTAACTTTGAACAGTATTGTTGTTCCCAGGGGGGGGCGAAATAAAGTAAGACAGAGGGGTTGCCAAGTGGCCAGATTGTTTTTATTTGCATCCAAGTACACCAGCTTCAGAGTTTGCCAGTGTATTGCTACTTTCGTTTTCTCATCTAACTTTGAACAGCATTGTTGTTTCCAGGGGGGGCGAAATAATGTAAGACAGAGGGGTTGCAAAGTGGCCAGATTGATTTCATTTGCAGCCAAGTACACCAGCATCAGAGTTTGCCAGTGTATTGCTACTTTCGTTTTCTCGTCTTCCTTTGAACAGCATTGTTGTTTCTAGGGTGGGAGAGTTTACGATTTCTGTAGGTACTGCAATACCTGGTTGATGGGTGAATTGGAAAACACAATGTGCACCATGGTTCTGTGTTTATGGATGTGGTCTACCATACTGCTTATGTTTTGTAAGGATGTAAGCAATGGACAGTGAAACGTTTCCCTTCAGGGCCCTCTAGTCATGTCCATAACTTTTCCGGTGAAACCACTCGCTGATTTCTGAATAGTTAGAGATCGTTTAGGTAACCATGTTGTTTCTGCTTACATTTCACATGCTTGGCATTCCCTAGGAGTTTTTTTTTTTGTCAGCGTATTACTCTTATCAAGTGCATAATTTGAATTGAGCCACATCCAAGTGTTTATAGCGGGCACAATTAGGTTATAGCTGAAGGCAGTGCGAGTTTCTCTCAGTGGGCAAGTATGGCGTTCAGTGGGGATGTGGCACTATGGCCGGAGCTGTTGAATTTGGAAATGGGGAACCGGGTTCAGCATTCATGACCAGTCCACCACACCACTGTACTGAGGGAGCACATTCCCATGCTACACCGTAGAAGGCCCCACTGGACCTTAGAAGGCTTGATGTCTTAGCACAAGCAGATGTACTGTAGTGGTGTCAACTTACAAAAGAGTACAAAGTACAAGTAGAGGTATAATACTGCACTAAATGGCAGACACGCAAAACACAGGAACACACTGGGTAGGCACTTCTACGGGCATGGAGAACAGAATTTCCTATAATGTAAAGACTTCCTTCACACAATAGAGAGGGTGTGAATTAAGTTTGGAAGTGTCTTTGCAGGAGGAGAAATTTGAGGTTAGTTTTGAAGGACTGGGAAGAGGGAGGGGGTGGTCCGGAGCTGAGGCTCACTTCCAGATTCTCGGCGCGTTGCTTGTAAAGGATTGGGCCATCAATCTTTCCTTTTTGAAAGTGGGAGGGTCAAACAATACATTTTGCGCAGTACGTGATGGTCTAGAGCATTATATGCATATGTTACAATAAAGTTTTTTTTCTTCTTTTTTTTCTAGTCTAAAGCTTTTCGACGGTGGCTGTTCTGCAGTTTTGTGTAGTTGCATTGTGTTGGTAAGAAATTTTTTGTTGTTGTATTTACACCAAATGAGTAATAATATAATGTCCGAATGAATTTTTTTGTAAGTGATGTCATAATGGCGGCATATTTAGTTAGTGGTTTGAGCATGAAATTCTTTGCGATGTGTTTTGCATAGTCTTATGTGTAATTGCTTTTCTCTTTCTTTTTTTAGTGGGATATTGTTGATCCATACTGTGTCTGTACAGAGTTGGTGGTGGTGAGTAGTTTTGCTGCCTCTGGCAAGTGAGTGGTATTGTTTTGGAGTATATTTGAGTTTTTGATAAAGGTGCTTTTTGCTTATTACTTATTTTACAAAGAGTTTGTTGTTGTTGACAAGTTACATTTATTAGTAAGCAATATGGCTAGCCGTAGAATGACTGCTCAACAGGTGGTCGGTATGCTTCTTGAATCTTCCTCTGATCATGATTATGAGACTGACAGTGCGTCTGAGGGAGAGGAGGGAGGGGAAGATTCTGGCAGTGAGTTTTCACTCAACATGGAATCATCGGATGATGAAGGTACTCTCAGTGCAGATGAAGGTACTCTTGGTGTGGATGAAGCAACTCTCAGTGCGGATGAAGTGCCTGTCTTAGAGGAGGAAACTGCTGTGCCGATGGTGCAAGAGGCATCTGGATTGCAGTCTGAGGCTGCTTGGCTTCCTACTGGAAGTGCTGGACTTTGGGTTGATCCAAACATGGTGCAGCCGGTGTTGCCTGCCTTTAGCGGTGTTGCAGGGTGTACAGTGAATTGTGAAAACTTTTTGCCTATACAGTTTTTTCAGTTGTTTATGGATGATGTATTTTTGGGTGAGATTGTTGAGCAGACGAATTTGTATGCTGAACAGTTTTTGAGGAACAACAGCGACAAACTTAGGCCCCAGTCTAGAGCTACCCGGTGGACTCCCACATATCTGGAAGAGATTAAGAAGTTTTTGGGTTTGACTTTATTGATGGGTGTGGTAAGGAAGCCAACCTTGGCTTCATATTGGTCTACTAGCCCCTTGTTGGCAACTGCCATATTTCCTGCAGTTATGACTCGTAATCGGTATTTACTTTTGCTACGTATGCTGCATTTTGTTGATAATTCAATGGCGTTGCCACGAGATCACCCTGACTGTGACCGTCTTTTTAAGATTCGGCCCGTTCTTGATCACTTCGTGGATCGATTTTCTGAGATCTATACTCCAGGGAAAGAAATATCTATTGATGAGTCTTTGGTCTTGTTCAAGGGCCGTTTGGTTTTTAGGCAGTACATCCCTAGCAAGAGGGCACGCTATGGAATTAAGCTGTATATGTTGTCTGAGAGTAGGACAGGATATGTTTTTAATTTCCGTGTGTACACTGGTAGAGATTCTGCTATTGACCCCCCAGGATGTCCGTCCACTTTTGGAGTTGCAGAGAAAATTGTGTGGGATCTTGCTAGGAGACTGTTTAACAGAGGCCACCATTTGTACCTTGATAACTTCTATACTGCTGTGCAATTATTTAAGGAATTGTATAAAGTGGACACTTTTGCATGTGGCACAATCCGCTCTAACCGTAAAGCTTATCCGAAAGAGCTTGTTTGCAAAAAACTTCAGAGGGGGCAGTGCAGTTCCTTGCGTAGTGATGAACTACTAGCTGTGAAATTTGTGGACAGGAGGGATGTGTACATGCTGACTACCATCCATGATGAGAGTACTTCACCTGTGGCTGTTTGGGGTCAGGTTGCTGAAGTGCGCAAACCTGTGTGCATTCTAGACTACAATAAGCACATGGGTGGTGTTGACAGAGTAGATCAGAGGTTGGAACCTTACTCTGCTATTCGGAAGGCTTATGTTTGGTATAAGAAGTTGGCCATCCATTTCTTCGAATTAGCAATGTTCAATGCTTTTATTGTGTTCAAGGAGTGTTCTCCTGCGTCAAAGTTGACATTTATTCAGTTTCAGCACTCTGTGATAGCTAGCCTTGTTGTTGTGGAACAGGCAAGTGTTCCTAGATTTGGAGTGGTGGAGGATGTGGTTCGATTGAAAGATCGCCACTTTCCTGATTTCATCCCTCCCACACCGGCAAAAGATTTTCCCACTAGGAGATGTAGAGTCTGTTGGCGAAGAGATAAGCGGAAGGAGACTCGTATGTACTGCTCCGACTGTCCATCTAAACCTGGGCTGTGTGTCCCTGCTTGTTTTAGAGCGTACCATACCCAAAAGAATTTTTGGGAGCAATCATGAGTGGTAAAGTTAACTGATTGGTTTGTTTTCTTTGAAAAATGTGATTCTGTTTCAAGGTTGGCTTTAGTGCAATGTGTTTAGTTTCTGATTTTGTGTTTGTAGATTTTTATCTATTTGTGATTTGTTTGTGTTTTTATTTTTGTCTAAAAAAATCCTAAATGTGTTGGCAGTGTGTGTGGACTGGCACTTCTTTGGCGGTGTACGTGGAATGGTGCTTGGCTGGCGGTGTGCATGGACTGGTGCTTGGCTGTTGGCGTGCGTGGCCTGGTGCTTGGCTGGCGGTGTGTGTGGACTGGTGCTTGGCTGGCGGTGTGCGTGGACTGGTGCTTGGCTGGCGGTGTGCGTGGACTGGTGCTTGGCTGGCGGTGTGCGTGGACTGGTGCTTGTCTGGCGGTGTGTGTGGACTGGTGCTTGGCTGGCGATGTGCGTGGACTGGTGCTTGGCTGGCGGTGTGCGTGGACTGGTGCTTGGCTGGCGGTGTGCGTGGACTGGTGCTTGGCTGGCGGTGTGTGTGGACTGGTGCTTGGCTAGCGGTGTGCATGGACTAGTGTTTAGCTAGCGGTGTGCGTGAACTGGTGCTCGGCTAGCTGTGTGCGTGGACTGGCGCTCGGCTGGCTGTGTGAGTAGTGACTTGCTGCTGGTCACTACACACACTGCTAGCTGAGTGCCACTCCACGCAATCCATCTGCTTGTGTAGTTGCTGTGTCAGGAATGTGGGCGTGTGAAAGTGATGGGCCCTTGAATGGCGCTGTGTGCTGGTGTGAGTTTTGTTATGTGATGGGCCCGCGGCTGGCGGTATGAATGGTTTTGTATGTCTCACACGTATGAAAGGTGTATGAATGGCCTGTAAAGAGGTTGGTGCCTTGTCGTGGCTTTACAGCTCACGAGCTGTGAGTCAATGGTTCAGTTTCTCGCCCTTTCAATTATTAACAGTGCATTTCATTTTTGTGAAATCACTTGCTAATACAATTGTATATTCTGAACCATCACTCACTCTCGTGCCAAATCCAACCAGTATGTGTGTGTGCTTGAGGATTAGATGGCTGTGCAGTAATATTTGCCTTTCTGAAGCAGGGTGTACCTTGTCCCTTTTGTGAATTTTGTAATGTGTTGTTTTTGTGCCTGGTGGTGCGAATGGTCTTGTGTGTATCACGTATGAAAGGTGTGTGAATGGCCTGTAAAGCGGTTGGTGCCTTGCCGTGGCTTTACAGCTCACGAGCTGTGAGTCATTGGTTCAGTTTTTTCTCCATTGAATTATTGACAGTGCATTTCATTTTTGTGAAATCTCTTGTTAATAAAATTTAATATACTGAACCATCACTCGCCCTCGTGCCAAATCCAACCAGTATGTGTGTGCGTTTGAGGAATAGGTGGCTGTGCAGGATTCTTTGTCTTTTTAGTTTCTCTGCCAAGGTGTATGTTCCATGTAAAAATAACCCACCGACTGTAGATATTGTCGTAAACCCATGGGAGTTCATGGTGATGTCTCTCTTGTGAATTTCAAAAAGGTTTTTTATCCTCAATGTCCTGCAAACCTCAAAATATTGCTCACATTGTCCATGCAATATTGTTTCAAATTTCTCACGTTGTAGAAACAATGTCGAAACGTTCTGGTTTTGCAAGGGGGTCAACTGTCTTTTTGTCCCGTGCTCGGCGGCCATCTAGGGAAACCTACCAAACCCACCATTTCCGAAAACTAGACACCCGGCGGCTTCTAGGGAGGTATGGCTTGCGTGGATCCCCCAACGTTTCCTTACCCAGAATCCTCTGCAAACCTCAATTTTTGCTGAAACAATCACTTTTTTCACACATTTTGGGGTGGGAAAGTAGTGGCATCACCGGGCTCACACAAATTTACCACCACCCAGCGTTCCCCCAGGTCTCCCGGTAAAAATGGTGCCTCACTTGTGTGGGAGGCCCAAGTACCCGCGGCAGGCAAGGGCCCAAAACGCAGTGAGGCGACATCAAAATGGCCTGTCGCAAAACCACCTGGTTTTGCAAGGGGGGTCAATTAGGTTTTTGGCCCGGTGCTCGGCGGTCATCTAGGGAAACCTACCAAACCCACGCATTTCTGAAAACTAGACACCCGGCGGCTTCCAGGGAGGTATGGCTTGCGTGGATCCCCCAACGTTTCCTTACCCAGAATCCCCTGCAAACCTCAATTTTTGCTAAAAAAAATCACTTTTTTCACACATTTTGGGGTGGGAAAGTAGTGGCATCACCGGGCTCACACAAATTTACCACCACCCAGCGTTCCCCCAGGTCTCCCGGTAAAAATGGTGCCTCACTTGTGTGGGAGGCCCAAGTACCCGCGGCAGGCAAGGGCCCAAAACGCAGTGAGGCGACATCAAAATGGCCTGTCGCAAAACCACCTGGTTTTGCAAGGGGGGTCACTTAGGTTTTTGGCCCGGTGCTCGGCGGCCATCTAGGGAAACCTACCAAACCCACACATTTCTGAAAACTAGACACCCGGCGGCTTCCAGGGAGGTATGGCTTGCGTGGATCCCCCAACGTTTCCTTACCCAGAATCCCCTGTAAACCTCAATTTTTGCTGAAAAAATCACTATTTTCACACATTTTGGGGTGGGAAAGTAGTGGCATCACCGGGCTCACACAAATTTACCACCACCCAGCGTTCCCCCAGGTCTCCCGGTAAAAATGGTGCCTCACTTGTGTGGGAGGCCCAAGTACCCGCGGCAGGCAAGGACCCAAAACGCAGTGAGGCGACATCAAAATGGCCTGTCGCAAAACCACCTGGTTTTGCAAGGGGGGTCACTTAGGTTTTTGGCCCGGTGCTCGGCGGCCATCTTGGGAAACCTACCAAACCCATGCATTTCTGAAAACTAGACACCCGGCGGCTTCCAGGGAGGTATGGCTTGCGTGGATCCCCCAACGTTTCCTTACCCAGAATCCCCTGCAAACCTCAATTTTTGCTGAAAAAATCACTTTTTTCACACATTTTGGGGTGGGAAAGTAGTGGCATCACCGGGCTCACACAAATTTCACACCTCCCAGCGTTCCCCTGGGCCTCCCGGTAAAAATGGTGCCTCACTTGTGTGAGAGGCCCAAGTACCCGCGGCAGGCAAGGGCCCAAAACGCAGTGAGGCGACATCAAAATGGCCTGTCGCAAAACCACCTGGTTTTGCAAGGGGGGTCACTTAGGTTTTTGGCCCGGTGCTCGGCGGCCATCTAGGGAAACCTACCAAACCCACGCATTTCTCAAAACTAGACACCCGGCGGCTTCCAGGGAGGTATGGCTTGCATGGATCCCCCAACGTTTCCTTACCCAGAATCCCCTGCAAACCGCAATTTTTGCTGAAAAAATCACTTTTTTCACACATTTTGGGGTGGGAAAGTAGTGGCATCACCGGGCTCACACAAATTTACCACCACCCAGCGTTCCCCCAGGTCTCCCGGTAAAAATGGTGCCTCACTTGTGTGGGAGGCCCAAGTACCCGCGGCAGGCAAGGGCCCAAAACGCAGTGAGGCGACATCAAAATGGCCTGTCGCAAAACCACCTGGTTTTGCAAGGGCGGTCACTTAGGTTTTTGGCCCGGTGCTCGCCGGCCATCTAGGGAAACCTACCAAACCCACGCATTTCTGAAAACTAGACACCCAGCGGCTTCCAGGGAGGTATGGCTTGCGTGGATCCCCCAACGTTTCCTTACCCAGAATCCCCTGCAAACCTCAATTTTTGCTGAAAAAATCACTATTTTCACACATTTTGGGGTGGGAAAGTAGTGGCATCACCGGGCTCACACAAATTTACCACCACCCAGCGTTCCCCCAGGTCTCCCGGTAAAAATGGTGCCTCACTTGTGTGGGAGGCC
Organism: Triturus cristatus; assembly: GCF_964204655.1. Classification (NCBI taxonomy): domain Eukaryota; kingdom Metazoa; phylum Chordata; class Amphibia; order Caudata; family Salamandridae; genus Triturus; species Triturus cristatus. The sequence goes on along the minus strand of NC_140582.1, from coordinate 1,200,168,803 downwards.
CAAGTACCCGCGGCAGGCAAGGGCCCAAAACGCAGTGAGGCGACATCAAAATGGCCTGTCGCAAAACCACCTGGTTTTGCAAGGGGGGTCACTTAGGTTTTTGGCCCGGTGCTCGGCGGCCATCTAGGGAAACCTACCAAACCCACGCATTTCTGAAAACTAGACACCCGGCGGCTTCCAGGGAGGTATGGCTTGCGTGGATCCCCCAACGTTTCCTTACCCAGAATCCCCTGCAAACCTCAATTTTTGCTAAAAAAATCACTTTTTTCACACATTTTGGGGTGGGAAAGTAGTGGCATCACCGGGCTCACACAAATTTACCACCACCCAGCGTTCCCCCAGGTCTCCCGGTAAAAATGGTGCCTCACTTGTGTGGGAGGCCCAAGTACCCGCGGCAGGCAAGGGCCCAAAACGCAGTGAGGCGACATCAAAATGGCCTGTCGCAAAACCACCTGGTTTTGCAAGGGGGGTCACTTAGGTTTTTGGCCCGGTGCTCGGCGGCCATCTAGGGAAACCTACCAAACCCACGCATTTCTGAAAACTAGACACCCGGCGGCTTCCAGGGAGGTATGGCTTGCGTGGATCCCCCAACGTTTCCTTACCCAGAATCCCCTGCAAACCTCAATTTTTGCTGAAAAAATCACTATTTTCACACATTTTAGGGTGGGAAAGTAGTGGCATCACCGGGCTCACACAAATTTACCTCCACCCAGCGTTCCCCCAGGTCTCCCGGTAAAAATGGTGCCTCACTTGTGTGGGAGGCCCAAGTACCCGCGGCAGGCAAGGGCCCAAAACGCAGTGAGGCGACATCAAAATGGCCTGTCGCAAAACCACCTGGTTTTGCAAGGGGGGTCACTTAGGTTTTTGGCCCGGTGCTCGGCGGCCATCTAGGGAAACCTACCAAACCCACGCATTTCTGAAAACTAGACACCCGGCGGCTTCCAGGGAGGTATGGCTTGCGTGGATCCCTCAACGTTTCCTTACCCAGAATCCCCTGCAAACCTCAATTTTTGCTAAAAAAAATCACTATTTTCACATATTTTGGGGTGGGAAAGTAGTGGCATCACCGGGCTCACACAAATTTACCACCACCCAGCGTTCCCCCAGGTCTCCCGGTAAAAATGGTGCCTCACTTGTGTGGGAGGCCCAAGTACCCGCGGCAGGCAAGGGCCCAAAACGCAGTGAGGCGACATCAAAATGGCCTGTCAAAAAACCACCTGGTTATGCAAGGGGGGTCACTTAGGTTTTTGGCCCGGTGCTCGGCGGCCATCTAGGGAAACCTACCAAACCCACGCATTTCTGAAAACTAGACACCCGGCGGCTTCCAGGGAGGTATGGCTTGCATGGATCTCCCAACGTTTCCTTACCCAGAATCCCCTGTAAACCTCAATTTTTGCTGAAAAAATCACTATTTTCACACATTTTGGGGTGGGAAAGTAGTGGCATCACCGGGCTCACACAAATTTACCACCACCCAGCGTTCCCCCAGGTCTCCCGGTAAAAATGGTGCCTCACTTGTGTGGGAGGCCCAAGTACCCGTGGCAGGCAAGGGCCCAAAACGCACTGAGGCGACATCAAAATGGCCTGTCGCAAAACCACCTGGTTATGCAAGGGGGGTCACTTAGGTTTTCGGCCCGGTGCTCGGCGGCCATCTAGGGAAACCTACCAAACCCACGCATTTCTGAAAACTAGACACCCGGCGGCTTCCAGGGAGGTATGGCTTGCGTGGATCCCCCAACGTTTCCTTACCCAGAATCCCCTGCAAACCTCAATTTTTGCTGGAAAAATCACTTTTTTCACACATTTTGGGGTGGGAAAGTAGTGGCATCACCGGGCTCACACAAATTTCACACCTCCCAGCGTTCCCCTGGGCCTCCCGGTAAAAATGGTGCCTCACTTGTGTGGGAGGCCCAAGTACCCGCGACAGGCAAGGGCACAAAACGTAGTGATGCGACATTTGGGATAGGCAATGTTGATGTCGCATCACTACGTTTTGTGCCCTTGCCTGTCGCGGGTACTTGGGCCTCCCACACAAGTGAGGCACCATTTTTACCGGGAGGCCTGGGGGAACGCTGGGTGGTGGTAAATTTGTGTGAGCCCGGTGATGCCACTACTTTCCTACCCCAAAATGTGTGAAAAAAGTGATTTTTTTAGCAAAAATTGAGGTTTGCAGGGGATTCTGGGTAAGGAAACGTTGGGGGATCCACGCAAGCCATACCTCCCTGGAAGCCGCCGGGTGTCTAGTTTTCAGAAATGCGTGGGTTTGGTAGGTTTCCCTAGATGGCCGCCGAGCACCGGGCGAAAAACCTAAGTGACCCCCCTTGCAAAACCAGGTGGTTTTGCGACAGGCCATTTTGATGTCGCCTCACTGCGTTTTGGGCCCTTGCCTGCCGCGGGTACTTGGGCCTCCCACACAAGTGAGGCACCATTTTTACCGGGAGACCTGGGGGAACGCTGGGTGGTGGTAAATTTGTGTGAGCCCGGTGATGCCACTACTTTCCCACCCCAAAATGTGTGAAAAAAGTGATTTGTTTAGCAAAAATTGAGGTTTGCAGGGGATTCTGGGTAAGGAAACGTTGGGGGATCCACGCAAGCCATACCTCCCTGGAAGCCGCCGGGTGTCTAGTTTTCAGAAATACGTGGGTTTGGTAGGTTTCCCTAGATGGCCGCCGAGCACCGGGCCAAAAACCTAAGTGACCCCCCCTTGCAAAACCAGGTGGTTTTGCGACAGGCCATTTTGATGTCGCCTCACTGCGTTTTGGGCCCTTGCCTGCCGCGGGTACTTGGGCCTCCCACACAAGTGAGGCACCATTTTTACCGGGAGACCTGGGGGAACGCTGGGTGGTGGTAAATTTGTGTGAGCCTGGTGATGCCACTACTTTCCCACCCCAAAATGTGTGAAAAAAGTGATTTTTTTTAGCAAAAATTGAGGTTTGCAGGGGATTCTGGGTAAGAAAACGTTGGGGGATCCACGCAAGCCATACCTCCCTGGAAGCCGCCGGGTGTCTAGTTTTCAGAAATGCGTGGGTTTGGTAGGTTTCCCTAGATGGCCGCCGAGCACCGGGCCAAAAACCTAAGTGACCCCCTTGCAAAACCAGGTGGTTTTGCGACAGGCCATTTTGATGTCGCCTCACTGTGTTTTGGGCCCTTGCCTGCCGCGGGTACTTGGGCCTCCCACACAAGTGAGGCACCATTTTTACCGGGAGACCTGGGGGAACGCTGGGTGGTGGTAAATTTGTGTGAGCCCGGTGATGCCACTACTTTCCCACCCCAAAATGTGTGAAAAAAGTGATTTTTCCAGCAAAAATTGAGGTTTGCAGGGGATTCTGGGCAAGGAAACGTTGGGGGATCCACGCAAGCCATACCTCCCTGGAAGCCGCCGGGTGTCTAGTTTTCAGAAATGCGTGGGTTTGGTAGGTTTCCCTAGATGGCCGCCGAGCACCGGGCCAAAAACCTAAGTGACCCCCCTTGCAAAACCAGGTGGTTTTGCGACAGGCCATTTTGATGTCGCCTCACTGCGTTTTGGGCCCTTGCCTGCCGCGGGTACTTGGGCCTCCCACACAAGTGAGGCACCATTTTTACCGGGAGACCTGGGGGAACGCTGGGTGGTGGTAAATTTGTGTGAGCCCGGTGATGCCACTACTTTCCCACCCCAAAATGTGTGAAAAAAGTGATTTTTTCACCAAAAATTGAGGTTTGCAGGGGATTCTGGGTAAGGAAACGTTGGGGGATCCACGCAAGCCATACCTCCCTGGAAGCCGCCGGGAGTCTTGTTTTCAGAAATGCGTGGGTTTGGTAGGTTTCCCTAGATGGCCGCCGAGCACCGGGCCAAAAACCTAAGTGACCCCCCTTGCAAAACCAGGTGGTTTTGCGACAGGCCATTTTGATGTCGCCTCACTGCGTTTTGGGCCCTTGCCTGCCGCGGTTACTTGGGCCTCCCACACAAGTGAGGCACCATTTTTACCGGGAGACCTGGGGGAACGCTGGGTGGTGGTAAATTTGTGTGAGCCCGGTGATGCCACTACTTTCCCACCCCAAAATGTGTGAAAAAAGTGATTTTTTCCGCAAAAATTGAGGTTTGCAGGGGATTCTGGGTAAGGGAACGTTGGGGGATCCATGCAAGCCATACCTCCCTGGAAGCCGCCGGGTGTCTAGTTTTCAGAAATGCGTGGGTTTGGTAGGTTTCCCTAGATGGCCGCCGAGCACCGGGCCAAAAACCTAAGTGACCCCCCTTGCAAAACCAGGCGGTTTTGCGACAGGCCATTTTGATGTCGCCTCACTGCGTTTTGGGCCCTTGCCTGCCGCGGGTACTTGGGCCTCCCACACAAGTGAGGCACCATTTTTACCGGGAGACCTGGGGGAACGCTGGGTGGTGGTAAATTTGTGTGAGCCCGGTGATGCCACTACTTTCCCACCCCAAAATGTGTGAAAAAAGTGATTTTTCCAGCAAAAATTGAGGTTTGCAAGGGATTCTGGGTAAGGAAACGTTGGGGGATCCACGCAAGCCATACCTCCCTGGAAGCCGCGGGGTGTCTAGTTTTCAGAAATGCGTGGGTTTGGTAGGTTTCCCTAGATGGCCGCCGAGCACCGGGCCAAAAACCTAAGTGACCCCCCTGCAAAACCAGGTGGTTTTGCGACAGGCCATTTTGATGTCGCCTCACTGCGTTTTGGGCCCTTGCCTGCCGCGGGTACTTGGCCCTCCCACACAAGTGAGGCACCATTTTTACTGGGAGACCTGGGGGAACGCTGGGTGGTGGTAAATTTGTGTGAGCCCGGTGATGCCACTACTTTCCCACCCCAAAATGTGTGAAAAAAGTGATTTTTTCAGCAAAAATTGAGGTTTGCAGGGGATTCTGGGTAAGGAAACGTTGGGGGATCCACGCAAGCCATACCTCCCTGGAAGCCGCCGGGTGTCTAGTTTTCAGAAATGCGTGGGTTTGGTAGGTTTCCCTAGATGGCCGCCGAGCACCGGGCCAAAAACCTAAGTGACCCCCCTTGCAAAACCAGGTGGTTTTGCGACAGGCCATTTTGATGTCGCCTCACTGCGTTTTGGGCCCTTGCCTGCCGCGGGTACTTGGGCCTCCCACACAAGTGAGGCACCATTTTTACCGGGAGACCTGGGGGAACGCTGGGTGGTGGTAAATTTGTGTGAGCCCGGTGATGCCACTACTTTCCCACCCCAAAACGTGTGAAAAAAGTGATTTTTTCAGCAAAAATTGAGGTTTGCAGGGGATTCTGGGTAAGGAAACGTTGGGGGATCCACGCAAGCCATACCTCCCTGGAAGCCGCCGGGTGTCTAGTTTTCAGAAATGCGTGGGTTTGGTAGGTTTCCCTAGATGGCCGCCGAGCACCGGGCCAAAAACCTAAGTGACCCCCCTTGCAAAACCAGGTGGTTTTGCGACAGGCCATTTTGATGTCGCCTCACTGCGTTTTGGGCCCTTGCCTGCCGCGGGTACTTGGGCCTCCCACACAAGTGAGGCACCATTTTTACCGGGAGACCTGGGGGAACGCTGGGTGGTGGTAAATTTGTGTGAGCCCGGTGATGCCACTACTTTCCCACCCCAAAATGTGTGAAAAAAGTGATTTTTTCAGCAAAAATTGAGGTTTGCAGGGGATTCTGGGTAAGGAAACGTTGGGGGATCCACGCAAGCCATACCTCCCTGGAAGCCGCCGGGTGTCTAGTTTTCAGAAATGCATGGGTTTGGTAGGTTTCCCTAGATGGCCGCCGAGCACCGGGCCAAAAACCTAAGTGACCCCCCTTGCAAAACCAGGTGGTTTTGCGCCAGGCCATTTTGATGTCGCCTCACTGCGTTTTGGGCCCTTGCCTGCAGCGGGTACTTGGGCCTCCCACACAAGTGAGGCACCATTTTTACCGGGAGACCTGGGGGAACGCTGGGTGGTGGTAAATTTGTGTGAGCCCGGTGATGCCACTACTTTCCCACCCCAAAATGTGTGAAAAAAGTGATTTTTTCAGCAAAAATTGAGGTTTGCAGGGGATTCTGGGTAAGGACACGTTGGGGGATCCACGCAAGCCATACCTCCCTGGAAGCCGCCGGGTGTCTAGTTTTCAGAAATGCGTGGGTTTTGTAGGTTTCCCTAGATGGCCGCCGAGCACCGGGCCAAAAACCTAAGTGACCCCCCTTGCAAAACCAGGTGGTTTTGCGACAGGCCATTTTGATGTCGCCTCACTGCGTTTTGGGCCCTTGCCTGCTGCGGGTACTTGGGCCTCCCACACAAGTGAGGCACCATTTTTACCCGGAGACCTGGGGGAACGCTGGGTGGTGGTAAATTTGTGTGAGCCCGGTGATGCCACTACTTTCCCACCCCAAAATGTGTGAAAATAGTGATTTTTTTCAGAAAAAATTGAGGTTTGCAGGGGATTCTGGGTAAGGAAACGTTGGGGGATCCACGCAAGCCATACCTTCCTGGAAGCCCCCGGGTGTCTACTTTTCAGAAATGTATGGATTTGGTAGGTTTCCCTAGATGGCCGCCGTGCCCCGGGCCAAAAAGCCAAGAGACCCCCCTTGCAAAACCAGGTGGTTTTGAGATAGGCAATTTTGATGTCACCTCACTATGTTTTGCGCCGTTTCCTGTCGCGGGCACTAGGCCGACCCACACAAGTGAGGTACCGTTTTTCTCGGAAGACTTTGGGGAACGCGGGGTGGGTGGAAAATTGTGGATCCACGCAGATTCCGGAACTTTCCACGACAGAAAAGTGGGGAAAATGTGGTTTTTTTTGCAAATTTTTTAGGTTTGCAAGGGATTCTGGGTAACAGACCCTGGTGGGAGGCAGTCAAGTCACCCCATCCTGGATTCCCCTGGGTGTCTAGTTTTCAAAAATGTATAGGTTTGCTAGGTTTCCCCAGGTGCCCGCAGAGCTAGGGTTCAAAAACTACAGCTAGTCATTTTTCCAAAAAAGGGTCTTTTTTCACTGCGAAATTGAGGTGTGACCAGGTTGCGTTTTGCGCCGTTTCCTGTCACGGGCACTAGGCCGACCCACACAAGTGAGGTACCGTTTTTCTCGTAAGACTTTGGGGAACGCGGGGTGGGTGGAAATTTGTGGATCCACGCAGATTCCGGAACTTTCCACGACAGAAATGTGTGGAAAATGTGTTTTTTTTGACAATTTTTTAGGTTTGCAAGGGATTCTGGGTAACAGACCCTGGTGGGAGGCAGTCAAGTCACCCCATCCTGGATTTCCCTGGGTGTCTAGTTTTCAAAAATGTATAGGTTTGCTAGGTTTCCCAAGGTGCCCGCAGAGCTAGGGTTCAAAAACTACAGCTAGTCATTTTTCCAAAAAAGGGTCATTTTTCACTGCGAAATTGAGGTGTGACCAGGTTGCGTTTTGCGCCGTTTCCTGTCGCGGGCACTAGGCCGACCCACACAAGTGAGGTACCGTTTTTCTCGTAAGACTTTGGGGAACGCGGGGTGGGTGGAAATTTGTGGATCCACGCAGATTCCGGAACTTTCCACGACAGAAATGTGGAGAAAATGTGTTTTTTTTGCCAATTTTTTAGGTTTGCAAGGGTTTCTGGGTAACAGACCCTGGTGGGAGGCAGTCAAGTCACCCCATCCTGGATTCCCCTGGGTGTCTAGTTTTCAAAAATGTATAGGTTTGCTAGGTTTCCCAAGGTGCCCGCAGAGCTAGGGTTCAAAAACTACAGCTAGTCATTTTTCCAAAAAAGGGTCTTTTTTCACTGCGAAATTGAGGTGTGACCAGGTTGCGTTTTGCGCCGTTTACTGTCGCGGGCACTAGGCCGACCCGCACAAGTGAGGTACCGTTTTTCTCGTAAGACTTTGGGGAACGCGGGGTGGGTGGAAATTTGTGGATCCACGCAGATTCCGGAACTTTCCACGACAGAAATGTGGGGAAAATGTGTTTTTTTTGCCAATTTTTTAGGTTTGCAAGGGATTCTGGGTAACAGACCCTGGTGGGAGGCAGTCAAGTCACCCCCTCCTGGATTCCCCTGGGTGTCTAGTTTTCAAAAATGTATAGGTTTGCTAGGTTTCCCAAGGTGCCCGCAGAGCTAGGGTTCAAAAACTACAGCTAGTCATTTTTCCAAAAAAGGGTCATTTTTCACTGCGAAATTGAGGTGTGACCAGGTTGCGTTTTGCGCCGTTTCCTGTCGTGGGCACTAGGCCGATCCACACAAGTGAGGTACCGTTTTTCTCGAAAGACTTTGGGGAACGCGGGGTGGGTGGAAATTTGTGGATCCACGCAGATTCCGGAACTTTCCACGACAGAAATGTGGAGAAAATGTGTTTTTTTTGCCAATTTTTTAGGTTTGCAAGGGTTTCTGGGTAACAGACCCTGGTGGGAGGCAGTCAAGTCACCCCATGCTGGATTCCCCTGGGTGTCTAGTTTTCAACAATGTATAGGTTTGCTAGGTTTCCCAAGGTGCCCGCAGAGCTAGGGTTCAAAAACTACAGCTAGTCATTTTTCCAAAAAAGGGTCTTTTTTCACTGCGAAATTGAGGTGTGACCAGGTTGCGTTTTGCGCCGTTTCCTGTCGCGGGCACTAGGCCGACCCACACAAGTGAGGTACCGTTTTTCTCGTAAGACTTTGGGGAACGCGGGGTGGGTGGAAATTTGTGGATCCACGCAGATTCCGGAACTTTCCACGACAGAAATGTGTGGAAAATGTGGTTTTTTGACAATTTTTTAGGTTTGCAAGGGATTCTGGGTAACAGACCCTGGTGGGAGGCAGTCAAGTCACCCCATCCTGGATTCCCCTGGGTGTCTAGTTTTCAAAAATGTATAGGTTTGCTAGGTTTCCCAAGGTGCCCACAGAGCTAGGGTTCAAAAACTACAGCTAGTCATTTTTCCAAAAAAGGGTCATTTTTCACTGCGAAATTGAGGTGTGACCAGGTTGCGTTTTGCGCCGTTTCCTGTCGCGGGCACTAGGCCGACCCACACAAGTGAGGTACCGTTTTTCTCGTAAGACTTTGGGGAACACGGGGTGGGTGGAAATTTGTGGATCCAAGCAGATTCCGGAACTTTCCACGACAGAAATGTGGGGAAAATGTGTTTTTTTGCCAATTTTTTAGGTTTGCAAGGGATTCTGGGTAACAGACCCTGGTGGGAGGTAGTCAAGTCACCCCATCCTGGATTCCCCTGGGTGTCTAGTTTTCAAAAATGTATAGGTTTGCTAGGTTTCCCAAGGTGCCCGCAGAGCTAGGGTTCAAAAACTACAGCTAGTCATTTTTCCAAAAAAGGGTCATTTTTCACTGCGAAATTGAAGTGTGACCAGGTTGCGTTTTGCGCCGTTTCCTGTCGCGGGCACTAGGCCGACCCACACAAGTGAGGTACTGTTTTTCTCGTAAGACTTTGGGGAACGCGGGGTGGGTGGAAATTTGTGGATCCACGCAGATTCCGGAACTTTCCACGACAGAAATGTGGAGAAAATGTGGTTTATTTGCCAATTCTTTAGATTTGCAAGGGTTTCTGGGTAACAGACCCTGGTGAGAGGCAGTCAAGTCACTCCATCCTGGATTCCCCTGGGTGTCTAGTTTTCAAAAATGTATAGGTTTGCTAGGTTTCCCAAGGTGCCCGCAGAGCTAGGGTTCAAAAACTACAGCTAGTCATTTTTCCAAAAAAGGGTCATTTTTCACTGCGAAATTGAGGTGTGACCAGGTTGCGTTTTGCGCCGTTTCCTGTCGCGGGCACTAGGCCGACCCACACAAGTGAGGTACCGTTTTTCTCGTAAGACTTTGGGGAACGCGGGGTGGGTGGAAATTTGTGGATCCACGCAGATTCCGGAACTTTCCACGACAGAAATGTGGGGAAAATGTGTTTTTTTTCACACTTTTTTAGGTTTGCAAGGGATTCTGGGTAACAGACCCTGGTGGGAGGCAGTCAAGTCACCCCATCCTGGATTCCCCTGGGTGTCTAGTTTTCAAAAATGTATAGGTTTGCTAGGTTTCCCAAGGTGCCCGCAGAGCTAGGGTTAAAAAACTACAGCTAGTCATTTTTCCAAAAAAGGGTCATTTTTCACTGCGAAATTGAGGTGTGACCAGGTTGCGTTTTGCGCCGTTTCCTGTCGCGGGCACTAGGCCGACCCACACAAGTGAGGTACCGTTTTTCTTGTAAGACTTTGGGGAAGGCGGGGTGGGTGGAAATTTGTGGATCCACACAGATTCCGGAACTTTCCACGACAGAAATGTGGAGAAAATGTGTTTTTTTTGCCAATTTTTAGGTTTGCAAGGGTTTCTGGGTAACAGGCCCTGGTGGGAGGCAGTCAAGTCACCCCATCCTGGATTCCCCTGGGTGTCTAGTTTTCAAAAATGTATAGGTTTGCTAGGTTTCCCAAGGTGCCCGCAGAGCTAGGGTTCAAAAACTACAGCTAGTCATTTTTCCAAAAAAGGGTCTTTTTTCACTGCGAAATTGAGGTGTGACCAGGTTGCGTTTTGCGCCGTTTCCTGTCGCGGGCACTAGGCCGACCCACACAAGTGAGGTACTGTTTTTCTCGTAAGACTTTGGGGAACGCGGGGTGGGTGGAAATTTGTGGATCCACGCAGATTCCGGAACTTTCCACGACAGAAATGTGAGGGAAATGTGTTTTTTTTCACAATTTTTTAGGTTTGCAAGGGATTCTGGGTAACAGACCCTAGTGGGAGGCAGTCAAGTCACCCCATCCTGGATTCCCCTGGGTGTCTAGTTTTCAAAAATGTATAGGTTTGCTAGGTTTCCCAAGGTGCCCGCAGAGCTAGGGTTCAAAAACTACAGCTAGTCATTTTTCCAAAAAAGGGTCATTTTTCACTGCGAAATTGAGGTGTGACCAGGTTGCGTTTTGCGCCGTTTCCTGTCGCGGGCACTAGGCCGACCCACACAAGTGAGGTACCGTTTTTCTCGTAAGACTTTGGGGAACACGGGGTGGGTGGAAATTTGTGGATCCACGCAGATTCCGGAACTTTCCACGACAGAAATGTGGGGAAAATGTGTTTTTTTTGCCAATTTTTTAGGTTTGCAAGGGATTCTGGGTAACAGACCCTGGTGGGAGGCAGTCAAGTCACCCCATCCTGGATTCCCCTGGGTGTCTAGTTTTCAAAAATGTATAGGTTTGCTAGGTTTCCCAAGGTGCCCGCAGAGCTAGGGTTCAAAAACTACAGCTAGTCATTTTTCCAAAAAAGGGTCATTTTTCACTGCGAAATTGAGGTGTGACCAGGTTGTGTTTTGCGCCGTTTCCTGTCGCGGGCACTAGGCCGATCCACACAAGTGAGGTACCGTTTTTCTCGAAAGACTTTGGGGAACGCGGGGTGGGTGGAAATTTGTGGATCCACACAGATTCCGGAACTTTCCACGACAGAAATGTGGAGAAAATGTGTTTTTTTTGCCAATTGTTTAGGTTTGCAAGGGTTTCTGGGTAACAGACCCTGGTGGGAGGCAGTCAAGTCACCCCATCCTGGATTCCCCTGGGTGTCTAGTTTTCAAAAATGTATAGGTTTGCTAGGTTTCCCAAGGTGCCCGCAGAGCTAGGGTTCAAAAACTACAGCTAGTCATTTTTCCAAAAAAGGGTCATTTTTCACTGCGAAATTGAGGTGTGACCAGGTTGCGTTTTGCGTCGTTTCCTGTCGCGGGCACTAGGCCGATCCACACAAGTGAGGTACCGTTTTTCTCGTAAGACTTTGGGGAACGCGGGGTGGGTGGAAATTTGTGGTTCCACGCAGATTCCGGAACTTTCCACGACAGAAATGTGTGGAAAATGTGTTTTTTTTGACAATTTTTTAGGTTTGCAAGGGATTCTGGGTAACAGACCCTGGTGGGAGGCAGTCAAGTCACCCCATCCTGGATTCCCCTGGGTGTCTAGTTTTCAAAAATGTATAGGTTTGCTAGGTTTCCCAAGGTGCCCGCAGAGCTAGGGTTCAAAAACTACAGCTAGTAATTTTTCCAAAAAAGGGTCATTTTTCACTGCGATATTGAGGTGTGACCAGGTTGCGTTTTGCGCCGTTTCCTGTCGTGGGCACTAGGTCGATCCACACAAGTGAGGTACCGTTTTTCTCGTAAGACTTTGGGGAACGCGGGGTGGGTGGAAATTTGTGGATCCACGCGGATTCCGGAACTTTCCACGACAGAAATGTGGGGAAAATGTGTTTTTTTTGCCAATTTTATAGGTTTGCAAGGGATTCTGGGTAACAGACCCTGGTGGGAGGCAGTCAAGTCACCCCATCCTGGATTCCCCTGGGTGTCTAGTTTTCAAAAATGTATAGGTTTGCTAGGTTTCCCAAGGTGCCCGCAGAGCTAGGGTTCAAAAACTACAGCTAGTCATTTTTCCAAAAAAGGGTCATTTTTCACTGCGAAATTGAGGTGTGACCAGGTTGCGTTTTGCGTCGTTTCCTGTCGCGGGCACTAGGCCGATCCACACAAGTGAGGTACCGTTTTTCTCGTAAGACTTTGGGAAACGCGGGGTGGGTGGAAATTTGTGGTTCCACGCAGATTCCGGAACTTTCCACGACAGAAATGTGTGGAAAATGTGTTTTTTTTGACAATTTTTTAGGTTTGCAAGGGATTCTGGGTAACAGACCCTGGTGGGAGGCAGTCAAGTCACCCCATCCTGGATTCCCCTGGTTGTCTAGTTTTCAAAAATGTATAGGTTTGCTAGGTTTCCCAAGGTGCCCGCAGAGCTAGGGTTCAAAAACTAGAGCTAGGCACTTTGCAAAAAAAGGGTAATTTTGCATTGTGAAAATGTGGTGTGACCACGTTGCGTTTTGCGCCGTTTCCTGTCGTGGGCACTATGCCTACCCACACAAGTGAGGTACCATTTTTATCGGGAGACTTAGGGTAATTCAGATTTGTAAAGGAACTGTTATTATCTATTGACTTTCCATGCATTTCTGCTTTCCAAATGAAAGATATTGTGTAAAAAAGAAGTCATTCTAAAAAATGACTGATAATTCTCATGCTAGTATGAGTATTCCCAATTTCAGAAATGTGCAAATATCTACTGTTTCTAAACTCTATATTTTGTTCCCATTTCAGAAATACATAGGTGTCTTTCATACCGATTTTTCCATGTACACTTTTTTACAGAATAATTACTATATACCCGGTACATAATAAAAAACCATTGCAAGTTACTACTCAGTTTTTGGCTCTGGGTTCGTCGGGTTCTTGGTGAACCTACAAGTCCTATATATCCCCACAACCAGTAATGTCCAGCGGATGCAACGGTATATTGCTTTCAAAGAGCTGTCATAATTAGAAGAAGTTACAGGTGAAAACGTTGACACAAAAGGCTGTTTTTTTCAACTGAATTTCAATTTATCCTACATTTAACTGTTTGTTTCTGTTAGACCTGGCACCTTGGCGTGAGTCTCCCTCCCTCTTTTTGTCGCTGTGCCTCATGTGATTTTATGGTGTTGGCCGCTCAGCGCGCTGTGCCACTGCCAACCAGTGTCGCGGTGCGAGTGCTCCCTTTGTAAATTGTATGTGTTGGTTGGATTCCATGATTGGATTGTTTGATTTACTATCAGACCCCAGTAAAGTGCGCCAGGAGCGCCAGGGCATGTAAAGGCAAACGCCGCTGGTGGGCCTGCAGCACGGGTTGTGCCACCCACAGAAGCGGCCGGTAAAATACGTCTAAGGTCTGCCATCGCAGAACCTGCGTGCAGTCTGGTACTGACGCGCCGACCGACAAGTGCCCACACTTGCCGGTCCCCGAAACCTTCCCTTAGCTGCATGTTAGTCACCCCTCTGGTAGGCCCACGGGCAGGGTGCATTGTGAGCCTGAGGTAGGACAAGCCTAGATGCGTGGCATGTCCTGGTAGTGAACGACCGCCATTTTTGTTGTTCACTACTGTAAGGCTACCCTGTTCCCATAGGCCAGTATGGGCGGCCTGGATTATTACACCCTATGATCCTAACCGACCCAGGGAACATGGTAGGAGATCGAGTTTAGTATGCCTGAACTCGGAATGATAAGGTACATCTTTTCGCAAGGTTTATTTTAATATTCCGGGTTTGCAAATGTCACTTTTAGAAAGTTGGCCTTTGCTTGCCTAACCATTTCAGCCGCCTCTGCGTGATGTGTATCTGATGTCTGGCTGGTGTGAGTGACAGGGCTGGGGGAACCCAGATGGGCAGGGCTAGGTAGCCTGGTATGAATAGGACGATCGACAGGTAGATGGGTGGGAGGAGTGCTCCTAGGTTCTGAATAGGACAGTGCTCCGCTACCTCGATGCCGGCTCCACCCCCTGTGGAGCGTCTGATGACTCTGCCCTGCACTCTGAAAGAAGAAGCCTGCGTCACGTAAACAAAGTGCTCAGAAACCGGACTGAACTAGGCAAGGGCCCCCCTGGCCTGGGAGAACAAAAGATTTGTGGTATAAATGGAGGAGCCCTGCTCCTAAGAAACTAGATCCGCTTTTGACCAAAAAGAATCTCTGCCTGAGGAGGAGGCACCGGGAAAGCTGTAGGAGGAAGACTGTCCCTATCCTGGGGGATTGGCCTGCAGTGGTGACCTTGCTGCCAAAGGGGAGAAGAGAAACTGTTGCTGAAGACTTTGCTTTATTTTACTTTCAAGACTTGTGCTTTTCCAAAACGATCTCCGAGGGCTTGGAACTGAGCTTGCCCCCTGAACTGAGCCCCAGGACCATTGGGCTCTACCTGATCTTCACTCGCCTGCTGCTGGACTGTGGTGTCCTTTCCCTCGCCGGAGCTGTGACCCTCGTGCCGCAGTCCCTCCCTGAGCCGTGACCAGGACTGCTTAGCCGCCCCCGCCTTGGGAAGAGCCTCGCTCGATCGGAGCCGCTCCCCCTACGCCGTGCTGGGCTGCCCCTGTCACCTCGCTCGCTGGAGGCTCGCTGTGCACCTTCACCCTCCCGCCGGAATCGGCGTTTGTGAGCATCTCCAAGCCTCGGACGGCCCGGACGTATCTGGGTGCCCGGCTGCCCCGCTTTGTTCACCCGCCACCTGCAACACCCGCTCTTGTCGTGAGCCTGAAGATCAGACACCCATCGTGAAGTGTGGGAGCCCCGGACGCCGCCTCGCTCTTCTGAGGAAGAGTCGCTGACATCCCGCACCCACCTTCGCGTCAAGAAACAAGGTACTGTGCTTACAACCTCGACCACGAGCTCGCATCGGATCCAGGGTCCGCAACGTTCTGATTTCCCTGTCATCTGCCGTGTGCTTCCCGGTCGCCGCTTCAGCCCGGAGTGTGCTGAGGCCTACAGTCACCTTGTGCCCGCCTAAAGAACTTTTCCGCACAAAGAGAACTTTACCGTATTCCTAAGAATTGTGGCCCCATCAGTTCAACGTTACTGGGCCTTGTATTTAACTCTGCTGAAACTACATAAAAGCTTATTTTTATATACTACCGGATTGGTGTCCATTTGTGGTGCATGCAAGGGGTTTACTGTATGTGTAATTGCATTTGCTTAACCGTGTACGCCTGAGACTTAGCCTAGACTGCTCGCGCCACGCACCTAGAGGGTGAGCAGGGGTTATTCTGGGGAGTCATCCTTCGCCCTGACAAGAAGTAAAGGGTCCCTGCTTGTTGTGGGTTCACACCTGCGTCAACCAGAGCCCCCTCATTTCTAACATTGGTGGCAGCGGTGAGGATTTACGGATTTGCATTTGTGGTTTGCGTATAGTGAATCACTGATCGCCACGTAGTGAGAGCAGACCAGTAACACAGCCACAAGGCTAGCATTTGTTTTTGTTTTGCCAAGAATCTCCGTTGTTAGAGCCATGCCTGGTTCACTTTCCGCCGGAAGGGCGGCTTCCGTAATCTCTGGATTTGAGGACGTAGATTGGGAAGAAGGCGCGCTTACGGATCGTACCAATGAAGACTTGAAAGGTCTTTGCTCCAAGTTCAGGATTGCCCAAACTGGATTGAAAAGGAAGGAGCAATTCGTAAAGGCGCTGAGGGCCTGGTATGAGTCAAAGGCACCAGAGAATCAGGTGGAAGTGATTCCCCCAGAAAGTGTCCATGAGTTCGGCAGATGCCTGTCGCCAGAGGAGTTGGCGGACAGGGCAGCAACCCGGGCACACGAGGTGGAAATGGCGAAACTTCATGGGCAGATGGATATGGAAAAACAAAGATTAGCCATGGAAGAAAAGAAACTACAATTAGAGCATGACATGAAGCTGAGGGAGCTGGAGCTGAAAGCAAAAAGTTTGGAGCTTAATCCCTCTGGTGGCAGCACACCGCCAGTACCGGCGGAACCAAGAGTTTATATTCCCAAGGATGTAGTGAAGGAGTTCTTCAGGAATGACGACATCGGGCAGTGGTTCAGAGCCTACGAGGTAGCCATGTCTTCCCACCGGGTCCCTGAGAAAGATTGAGGAGCGGGGTTGTGGGGAAGGTTCCTGAGTGAGGGGCGGGACACACTGTTAGATTTACCTGTTGATGTTCGTAATTCTTATTCCCATATGAAGGAAGCATTGATGGCTAGGTATGGGTTGACCCCTGAGTTATATAGACAGCGGTTCAGGGGTTGCACTAAGATTCCCAATAGTACGTATGTGGAGTATGTGACTTTCTTTTGCAGAGCGCTGGATGGTTGGGTAAAGGGTAGTAAGGTGAATGATTATCAAGGGCTTCTTGATCTAATGGCATGGGAGCACTTGTCCAGTAATTGTTTTCCTGAGCTACGCCAGCACCTGATCGATAGTAAGCTGACTAACCCGAGGAAGCTTGCTGAGGAGGCGGACCGCTGGGTCAGTACCAGGGTCCACAAGGGTACCGTGGGAGATTCCGCCAAAAGTGGGCAGGGTCCCCAGCAGAAGAGTGGGGGGGACAGGGGTAAACAGAAGCAGTTCCAAAAAGGGCCCCAAAATAATCCCCAAGGGAACCAAGGGAAGGGTTCTCAGCCTCCCCCACCCCAGAAACCGACCGGGGCCCCGACAGGTCCTCCTGTTCAGAAGGGGCCCGTAAGATGTTACAGGTGTAACAATTTGGGGCATTTTGCCTCTGATGTGAAGTGTCCGATGTTTGGTAAACCAGCACCCACTGGTGCTCCACCCCGGCAGGTGACTAGTGTAGCCTTGGGGGAGGAGAGGGATGTCCAAGGTGGGTGGGGTCCCGCAGAAATGTCCCTGGTCTCGCTAGGAGACCGTGAAGTGGTCCCTCCAACCCAGCTGCCTGAGAACACTAAGAAGTACAGGCAGTGGGTGACCATAAATGGCCATAGGGTGGAAGCTCTTAGAGATACAGGAGCCAGTGTGACAGCTGTCAGGTGTCACCTGGTGTCTCAGGAGCAGGTGGTCCCCAATGCATTCTAGCCCGTTGTTGCCGCTGACAACACAGAGAGACACTGCAAGGTGGCTCAGGTTCCCTTCGAGTGGGGGGGGGGTCTCTGGTACTCTTCAGGTAGCTGTGAGGCCCGCCATGCCTGTAGACTGTTTGTTAGGGAACGATTTGGAGAGCTCACCTTGGGCTCAGGTGGAGCGGAGCGCTCACCTGGAGATGTTGGGTATGCCGGATTGGGCGTGTGTCACCACACGATCCATGGCAGCCAGTAAAGGTACTCGAGAGGTCCTGGAGCCTGAGAGGGAGGCCCAGGAGCCGGCCTCAGAGAGAAGGGGCAAGGGGCGCGGGAAGCCGGCCCCTGAAGTTCCCACGGTCCAGGAGGAAGCAGACCTTGAGGGGGATGCCCTGGAGCCTACAGGGGAACAGATAGCTGAACTGGGAGACCTACCGGAGCTGACCCATTGGCAGCAGGAAGGGGGTCCCACCAGGGAGGACTTTTGTAAGGCACAGAAGGAGTGCCCTTCTCTCGTGGGTATGCGGCAGCAGGCTGCAGCCCAGGCCGCAGGTGATCAGTCAGGATCGCATTTCATTTACTGGGAGAACGACCTCCTATATACAGAGCCTAAGGTTGCTGAGCCTGGGTCAGCCCGTGCGCTGGTGGTACCCCAGGACTTCAGAGCCTTCCTACTGGGGCTGGCTCACGATGTGCCATTGGCAGGGCATTTGGGGCAGGACAAGACCTTTGAAAGGCTTGTCACCCACTTTTATTGGCCTCAAATGCGCAGGAGTTCGGACACTCACTGCAGGACATGCCAGACTTGCCAGGCAAGTGGAAAGAGTGGGAGGAAGCAGAAGGCTCCACTCCAGCCATTCCCTGTGGTCGGTACTCCATTCCAGCGAGTGGGGATTGACATTGTAGGGCCACTGGACCCCAAGACAGCGATGGGCAATAGGTTCACCCTGGTCCTGGTGGACCATGCCACCCGGTACCCGGAAGCCATCCCTCTGAGGACAGTGACGGCCCCCGTGGTGGGACGTGCACTGATGGGAATTTTCTCCCGAGTGGGATTCCCTCTAGAGGTGGTGTCTGACCGAGGTACCAATTTCATGTCCAAGTACATGAAATCTCTTTGGCAAGAGTGTGGTGTAACCTACAAGTTCACCAAACCTTACCACCCCCAAGGAAACGGGTTGGTTGAGAGATTCAACCGAACCCTCAAAGGCATGATAATGGGCCTGGAAGGACCCATGAGGCGCAAGTGGGACGTCCTCTTACCATGCCTTCTCTTCGCTTACCGCGAGGTGCCACAGAAGTCTCTGGGGTTCAGTCCCTTTGAGCTTCTGTATGGTCACCCCGTCAGAGGACCTCTAAGTCTGGTCAAGGAAGGCTGGGAGCAATCTCCCAGGAAACCTCCCCAGAATGTATACAGCTACATGCTGGCCTTCAGGAATCAGACTAGGCGTTTCAGGCAACTTGCTGAGGCAAATCTGGAAGCCAGCCAGGAGGAGATGAAGCGGTGGTACGACCAGAATGCCACTCTGGTAGAGCTTCAGCCTGGGCAGAAAGTATGGGTCTTGGCCCCCGTGGAGCCATGTGCGCTCCAGGATAAGTGGACCGGTCCCTTTGAGGTGGTGGAGCGCAAGAGTCCTGTTGCCTACGTGGTGGACCTGAAGACTCCCAGGAACCCCTTACGGGTCCTACATGTCAACCGCCTCAAGCCCCACTTGGAGAGGTCCCAAGTGGGCATGCTCTTGGCAACAGATGCGGGGATGGAAGAGGAGACAGAACCTCTTCCGGACCTCCTGTCAGCCAAGGAGCAAGATGGGTCAGTGGATGGTGTCATCCTCTCTTCCACCCTGACCCCTGAGCAACAGAATGATTGTCGCCAGTTGCTGGGACAATTTTCTGATCTGTTTTCCCTGGTCCCTGGTGTCACTGATTGGTGCGTCCATGATGTGGACACTGGGGATAGCCCACCTGTGCGGCATAAGGCCTACAGGGTGACTGACAGGGTGAGGACATGCATCAAGGAGGAGGTCTCCAAGATGTTTGCCCTCGGGGTCATTGAGTCTTCTAGCAGTCCTTGGGCCAGCCCCGTGGTCTTGGTCCCAAAGGCTGCAGCGCCGGGAGCCACACCCGAACTCCGGTTCTGTGTGGACTACAGAGGACTCAATTCAGTCACTAGGACTGACGCACACCCCATCCCCTGAGCTGATGAGCTCATCGATCGGCTAGGGGCTGCCAACTACCTCAGCACGTTTGATCTAACGTCTGGGTATTGGCAAATCGCCTTGACCGAGGGGGCCAAAGAGAGGTCAGCATTTTCCACCCCAGATGGGCACTACCAGTTCCGGGTTATGCCATTTGGGATGAAGAATGCCCCTGCCACCTTCCAGAGATTGGTCAACCAGGTGTTGGCTGGGCTGGATTCGTTCAGTGCAGCCTACCTGGATGACATCGCCGTGTTCAGCCCCACGTGGGAGGAACACTTGCGTCACCTCTGGGAAGTGTTGATGGCGCTGCGGAAGGCAGGCCTCACGATCAAGGCGAGTAAGTGCCAGATCGGGCAGGGTTCCGTGGTGTACTTGGGACACCAAGTTGGGAGTGGCCAGGTGGCACCCCTTCAGCCCAAGATAGAAACCATCCTGAATTGGGAGGCGCCCAAAACCCAGACAGAGGTGAGAGCCTTCCTAGGTCTCACCGGGTACTACAGGAGGTTTGTCAAGGGGTATGGCAACCTGGTTGCCCCCTTGACAGCGCTGACTTCGAAGAAGCAGCCCAGGAAGGTGATCTGGACTGACACCTGTCAGAGAGCTTTTGAGGCCTTGAAGACTGCTATGTGCACGGCGCCCGTGCTCTTGGCTCCCAACTTCTCCAAAGAGTTTATCGTTCAGACAGACGCTTCAGAGCATGGTGTGGGGGCTGTTCTTTCACAGATTAATGAGGAGGGCCTAGATCAACCCGTAGCCTTTATTAGCAGGAGGTTACTTCCACGGGAACAGAGGTGGAGTGCTATTGAGCGTGAGGCATTTGCTGTGGTCTGGGCGCTGAAGAAGCTAAGACCCTACTTGTTTGGGTCTCACTTCCGGGTTCAGACGGACCACAGGCCCCTCAGATGGTTGATGCATATGAGGGGTGAGAATCCAAAGCTGTTGAGGTGGTCCATTTCCCTACAGGGGATGGATTTCACGGTGGAACATCGCCCTGGTACAGATCACGCCAATGCTGACGGTCTGTCCAGATTTTTCCGCCTTAGTGATGAGGAACTCCCTGGGGTAGGGTAGTTCCCCCCACTTTTCAGCTGGAGGGGACACGTGTTAGACCTGGCACCTTGGCGTGAGTCTCCCTCCCTCTTTTTGTCGCTGTGCCTCATGTGATTTTATGGTGTTGGCCGCTCAGCGCGCTGTGCCACTGCCAACCAGTGTCGCGGTGCGAGTGCTCCCTTTGTAAATTGTATGTGTTGGTTGGATTCCATGATTGGATTGTTTGATTTACTATCAGACCCCAGTAAAGTGCGCCAGGAGCGCCAGGGCATGTAAAGGCAAACGCCGCTGGTGGGCCTGCAGCACGGGTTGTGCCACCCACAGAAGCGGCCGGTAAAATACGTCTAAGGTCTGCCATCGCAGAACCTGCGTGCAGTCTGGTACTGACGCGCCGACCGACAAGTGCCCACACTTGCCGGTCCCCGAAACCTTCCCTTAGCTGCATGTTAGTCACCCCTCTGGTAGGCCCACGGGCAGGGTGCATTGTGAGCCTGAGGTAGGACAAGCCTAGATGCGTGGCATGTCCTGGTAGTGAACGACCGCCATTTTTGTTGTTCACTACTGTAAGGCTACCCTGTTCCCATAGGCCAGTATGGGCGGCCTGGATTATTACACCCTATGATCCTAACCGACCCAGGGAACATGGTAGGAGATCGAGTTTAGTATGCCTGAACTCGGAATGATAAGGTACATCTTTTCGCAAGGTTTATTTTAATATTCCGGGTTTGCAAATGTCACTTTTAGAAAGTTGGCCTTTGCTTGCCTAACCATTTCAGCCGCCTCTGCGTGATGTGTATCTGATGTCTGGCTGGTGTGAGTGACAGGGCTGGGGGAACCCAGATGGGCAGGGCTAGGTAGCCTGGTATGAATAGGACGATCGACAGGTAGATGGGTGGGAGGAGTGCTCCTAGGTTCTGAATAGGACAGTGCTCCGCTACCTCGATGCCGGCTCCACCCCCTGTGGAGCGTCTGATGACTCTGCCCTGCACTCTGAAAGAAGAAGCCTGCGTCACGTAAACAAAGTGCTCAGAAACCGGACTGAACTAGGCAAGGGCCCCCCTGGCCTGGGAGAACAAAAGATTTGTGGTATAAATGGAGGAGCCCTGCTCCTAAGAAACTAGATCCGCTTTTGACCAAAAAGAATCTCTGCCTGAGGAGGAGGCACCGGGAAAGCTGTAGGAGGAAGACTGTCCCTATCCTGGGGGATTGGCCTGCAGTGGTGACCTTGCTGCCAAAGGGGAGAAGAGAAACTGTTGCTGAAGACTTTGCTTTATTTTACTTTCAAGACTTGTGCTTTTCCAAAACGATCTCCGAGGGCTTGGAACTGAGCTTGCCCCCTGAACTGAGCCCCAGGACCATTGGGCTCTACCTGATCTTCACTCGCCTGCTGCTGGACTGTGGTGTCCTTTCCCTCGCCGGAGCTGTGACCCTCGTGCCGCAGTCCCTCCCTGAGCCGTGACCAGGACTGCTTAGCCGCCCCCGCCTTGGGAAGAGCCTCGCTCGATCGGAGCCGCTCCCCCTACGCCGTGCTGGGCTGCCCCTGTCACCTCGCTCGCTGGAGGCTCGCTGTGCACCTTCACCCTCCCGCCGGAATCGGCGTTTGTGAGCATCTCCAAGCCTCGGACGGCCCGGACGTATCTGCGTGCCCGGCTGCCCCGCTTTGTTCACCCGCCACCTGCAACACCCGCTCTTGTCGTGAGCCTGAAGATCAGACACCCATCGTGAAGTGTGGGAGCCCCGGACGCCGCCTCACTCTTCTGAGGAAGAGTCGCTGACATCCCGCACCCACCTTCGCGTCAAGAAACAAGGTACTGTGCTTACAACCTCGACCACGAGCTCGCATCGGATCCAGGGTCCGCAACGTTCTGATTTCCCTGTCATCTGCCGTGTGCTTCCCGGTCGCCGCTTCAGCCCGGAGTGTGCTGAGGCCTACAGTCACCTTGTGCCCGCCTAAAGAACTTTTCCGCACAAAGAGAACTTTACCGTATTCCTAAGAATTGTGGCCCCATCAGTTCAACGTTACTGGGCCTTGTATTTAACTCTGCTGAAACTACATAAAAGCTTATTTTTATATACTACCGGATTGGTGTCCATTTGTGGTGCATGCAAGGGGTTTACTGTATGTGTAATTGCATTTGCTTAACCGTGTACGCCTGAGACTTAGCCTAGACTGCTCGCGCCACGCACCTAGAGGGTGAGCAGGGGTTATTCTGGGGAGTCATCCTTCGCCCTGACAAGAAGTAAAGGGTCCCTGCTTGTTGTGGGTTCACACCTGCGTCAACCAGAGCCCCCTCATTTCTAACAGTTTCTATAAAAAAACCTTGATGGATCTACACAAATGACCCCTTGCTGAATTCAGAATGTTGTCTTCTTTTCGAAAATGTATAGCTTTCCAGGATCCACTATTGCTTTTGTACCCATTTCAGCCACTAACTGGAAGGAGGTCAAAAGCACAAAAAATTGCAAAAATAGGCTATGTCCCAGAAAAATGCCAAAACTGTGTAAAAAATGTTGGGTTTCTGTCAAAAGTCAAGTATCCCCGAAAAGCTGGGAAAATGGTGATTTCAACCCCACAAACCCTTTTTTGATAACATTTGCAGGGAAAAACCCAGATGCTTTCATTTGCAGCCCGTTTTTCCAATTTTTCCAAAAAACCCCAAAATTTTGCTGTATTTTGGCTCTTTTCTGTGACCCCTCCAGGGGAATCCACAAACCCTGGGTACCTTTAGAATCCCCATGATGTTGGAAGAAAAGGACGCAAATTTGGCGTGGCTACCTAATGCGGTCAAAAAGTTACAGGGGCCTAAGCGCGCACTACCCCAAATAGCCAAAAAAAGGCCTGGCACAGGAGGGGGAAAAGGCCTGGCAGCGAAGGGGTTAAACATGAACAGGGGTGGGAGCACACCGCTTCACCTCCCAGCAAGGTTAACCCCTGGCATTGTGGTAAATGCAGTTTCAGTTACTTGCTTGCTTCAAGAGTGTTCAAGTGTTTCGTCACAGTTGGCGCAGATAGTGCTGATCTCTAGACACGTGTTTCTGGTTCTTTAACCGTCATCAGTAGAGATTACAGTCTTTCAAATGTGAGGTTTGCTGAGTTTGCTGTCAAAATCTTTCTCACGTCAGGTACCTCTCACAGGCATGCGGGTGCTTCATCAACGCGCTCGTCAGCTCAATGACTCACGAGAGTACTATTAAACAGGAACAGGGGTAGGAGCACGCCGCTTCACCTCCCAGCAAGGTTCGCACACTGGCATTGTGGTAAATGCAGTTGCCGTTACTTGCTTGCTCAAGAGTGTTTGAGTGTTTCGCCACAGTTGGCATAGATAGTGCTGAGCTCTAGACACGTGTTTCTGGTTCTTTAACCGTCATCAGTAGAGATTACAGTCTTTAAAATGTGGGGTTTGCTGAGTAGGCTGCCAACATCTTTCTCAGGTCAGGTACATCTCACAGGCATGCGGGTGCTTCATCCCCGAGCTTGTCAGCTCAATGACTCACTAGAGAACTATTGAACAGGAACAGGGGTTTGAGCACACCGCTTCACCTCCCAGCAAGATTCCCCCCTGGCATTGTGGTAAATGCAGTTTCAGTTACTTGCTTGCTTCAAGAGTGTTCGAGTGTTTCGTCACAGTTGGCGCAGATAGTGCTGATCTCTAGACACGTGGTTCTGGTTCTTTAACCATCATCAGTAGATATTACAGTCTTTCAAATGTGGGGTTTGCTGAGTAGGCTGCCAACATCTTTCTCAGGTCAGGTACCTCTCACAGGCATGTGGGTGCTTCATCCACGAGCCCGTCAGCTCAATGACTCACAGGAGTACTTTTAAACAGGAACAAGGGTGGGAGCACACCACTTCATCTCCCAGCAAGTTTCGCCCCTGGCATTGTGGTAAACGCAGTTACTTGCTTGCTTCAAGATTGTTTGAGTGTTTCGTCACTGTTGGTACAGATAGTACTGATCTCTAGACACATGTTTCTCGTTCTTTAACCGTCATCAGTAGAGATTACAGTCTTTGAAATTTTGGGTTTGCTGAGTAGGCTGCCAACATCTTTCTCAGGTCAGGTACCTCTCACAGGCATGCGGGTGCTTCATCCATGAGCTCGTCAGCTCAATGACTCACTGGAGAACTATTAAACAGGAACAGGGGTGGGAGCACACCGCTTAACCTCCCAGAAAGGTTCACCCCTGGCATTGTGGTAAATGCAGTTTCGGTTACATGCTTGCTTCAAGAGTGTTCGAGTGTTTTGCCACAGTTGGCACAGATAGTGCTGCTCTCTAGACACGTGTTTCTGGTTCTTTAACCATCATCAGTAGAGATTACGGTCTTTGAAATTTGGGGTTTGCTGATTAGGCTGCCAACATCTTTCTCAGGTCAGGTACCTCTCACAGGCATGCGGGTGCTTCATCCATGAGCTCGTCGAGAGTACTGTTAAACAGGAACAGGGGTGGAAGCACACTGCTTCACCTCCCAGCAAGGTTCGCCCCTGGCATTGTGGTAAATGCAGTTTTGGTTACTTACTTGCTTCAAGAGTGTTCGAGTGTTTCGCCACAGGTGGCGCAGCTAGTGCTGATCTCTAGACACGTGTTTCTGGTTCTTTAACCGTCATCAGTAGAGATTACAGTCTTTCAAATGTGGGGTTTGCTGAGTAGGGTGCCAACATCTTTCTCAGGTCAGGTACGTCTCACAGGCATGCGGGTGCATCATCCAAGAGCTTGTCAGCTCAATGACTCACTAGAGAACTATTAAACAGGTAAAGGGGTGGGAGCACACGGCTTTACCTCCCAGCAAGGTTCCCCCCTGGCATTGTGGTAAATGCAGTTTCAGTTACTTGCTTGCTTCAAGAGTGTTCGAGTGTTTTGCCACAGTTGGCGTAGATAGTGCTGATCTCTAGACACGTGTTTCTGGTTCTTTAACCGTCATCAGTAGAGATTACAGTCTTTCAAATGTGGGGTTTGCTGAGTAGGCTGTCAACATCTTTCTCAGGTCAGGTACCTCTCACAGGCATGCTGGTGCTTCATCCACGAGCCCTTCAGCCCAATGACTCACAAGAGTACTTTTAAACAGGAACAGGGGTGGGAGCACACCACTTCATCTCCCAGCAAGGTTCACCCCTGGCATTGTGGTAAATGCAGTTTCAGTTACTTGCTTGCTTCAAGAGTGTTTGAGTGTTATGCCACAGTTGGCGCAGATAGTGCTGATCTCTAGACACGTGTTTCTGGTTCTTTAACCCTCATCAGTAGAGATTACAGTCTTTGAAATTTGGGGTTTGCTGATTAGGCTGCCAACATCTTTCTCAGGTCAGGTACCTCTCACAGGCATGTGGGTGCTTCATCCACGAGCTCGTCAGTTCAATGACTCACGGGAGTACTATTAAACAGGAACAGGGGTGGAAGCACACCGCTTCACCTCCCAGCAAGGTTCGCCCTTGGCATTGTGGTAAATGCAGTTTCGGTTACTTGCTTGCTTCAAGAGTGTTTGAGTGTTTCGTCACAGTTGGCGCAGATAGTGCAGATCTCTAGACACGTGTTTCTGGTTCTTTAACCGTCATCAGTAGAGATTACAGTCTTTCAAATGTGGGGTTTGCTGAGTAGGCTGCCAACATCTTTCTCAGGTCAGGTACATCTCACAGGCATGCCGGTGCTTCATCCACGAGCTCGTCAGCTCAATGACTCACTGGAGAACTATTAAACAGGAACAGGGGTGGGAGCACATCTTTTCACCTCCCAGAAAGGTTCACCCCTGGCATTGTGTTAAATGCAGTTTTGGTTACTTGCTTGCTTCAAGAGTGTTCGAGTGTTTCGCCACAGTTGGCGCAGATAGTGCTGATCTCTAGACACGTGTTTCTGGTTCTTTAAACCTCATCAGTAGAGATTACAGTCTTTGAAATTTGGGGTTTGCTGATTAGGCTGCCAACATCTTTCTCAGGTCAGGTACATCTCACAGGCATGCGGGTGCTTCATCCACGATATCGTCAGCTCAATGACTCACAAGAGTACTATTAAACAGGAACAGTGGTGGGAGCACGCTGCTTCACCTCCCAGCAAGGTTCACACACTGGCATTGTGGTAAATGCAGTTTCAATTACTTGCTTGCTTAAGAGTGTTTGAGTGTTTCGCCACAGTTGGCGTAGATAGTGCTGATCTCTAGACACGTGTTTCTGGTTCTTTAACCGTCATCAGTAGAGATTACAGTCTTTCAAATGTGGGGTTTGCTGAGTAAGCTGCCAACATCTTTCTCAGGTCAGGTACATCTCACAGGCATGCGGGTGCTTCATCCACGAGCTCTTCAGCTCAATGACTCACTGGAGAACTATTAAATAGGAACAGGGGTGGGAGCACACCTCTTCACCTCCCAGAAAGGTTCACCCCTGGCATTGTGGTAAATGCAGTTTCGGATACATGCTTGCTTCAAGAGTGTTCGATTGTTTCGGTTACATGCTTGCTTCAAGAGTGTTCGATTGTTTCGCCACAGTTGGCGCAGATAGTGCTGATCTCTAGACACGTGTTTCTGGTTCTTTAACCATCATCAGTAGAGATTACAGTCTTTGAAATTTGGGGTTTGCTGATTAGACTGCCAACATCTTTCTCTGGTCAGGTACCTCTTACAGGCATGCGGATGCTTCATCCATGAGCTCGTCAGCTCAATGACTCACGAGAGTACTATTAAACAGGAACAGGGGTGAGAGCACACTGCTTCACCTCCCAGCAAGTTTCGCCCCTGGCATTGTGGTAAATGCAGTTTCGGTTACTTACTTGCTTCAAGAGTGTTCGAGTGTTTCGCCACAGTTGGAGCAGCTGGAGCTGATCTCTAGACACTTGTTTCTGGTCCTTTAACCGTCATCAGTAGAGATTACAGTCTTTCAAATGTGGGGTTTGCTGAGTAGGCTGCCAACATCTTTCTCAGGTCAGGTACATCTCACAGGCATGCGAGTGCTTCATCCACGAGCTCGTCAGCTCAATGACTCACTGGAGAACTATTAAACAGGAACAGGGGTTTGAGCACACCGCTTCACCTCCCAGCAAGATTTCCCCCTGGCATTGTGGTAAATGCAGTTTCAGTTACTTGCTTGCTTCAAGAGTGTTCGAGTGTATCGTCGCAGTTGGCGCAGATAGTGCTGATCTCTAGACACGTGGTTCTGGTTCTTTAACCATCATCAGTAGAGATTACAGTCTTTCAAATGTGAGGTTTGCTGAGTATGCTGCCAACATCTTTCTCAGGTCAGGTACCTCTCACAGGCATGCGGGTGCTTCATCCATGAGCTCGTCAGCTCAATGACTCACAAGAGTACTATTAAACAGGAACAGTGGTGGGAGCACGCTGCTTCACCTCCCAGCAATGTTCACACACTGGCATTGTGGTAAATGCAGTTTCAGTTACTTGCTTGCTTAAGAGTGTTTGAGTGTTTCGCCACAGTTGGCGTAGATAGTGCTGAGCTCTAGACACGTGTTTCTGGTTCTTTAACCGTCATCAGTAGAGATTACAGTCTTTCAAATGTGGGGTTTGCTGAGTAAGCTGCCAACATCTTTCTCAGGTCAGGTACATCTCACAGGTATGCGGGTGCTTCATCCACGAGCTCTTCAGCTCAATGACTCACTGGAGAACTATTAAACAGGAACAGGGGTGGGAGCACACCGCTTAACCTCCCAGAAAGGTTCACCCCTGGCATTGTGGTAAATGCAGTTTCGGTTACATGCTTGCTTCAAGAGTGTTCGAGTGTTTTGCCACAGATGGCACAGATAGTGCTGCTCTCTAGACACGTGTTTCTGGTTCTTTAACCATCATCAGTAGAGATTACGGTCTTTGAAATTGGGGTTTGCTGATTAGGCTGCCAACATCTTTCTCAGGTCAGGTACCTCTCACAGGCATGCGGGTGCTTCATCCATGAGCTCGTCGAGAGTACTGTTAAACAGGAACAGGGGTGGGAGCACACTGCTTCACCTCCCAGCAAGGTTCGCCCCTGGCATTGTGGTAAATGCAGTTTTGGTTACTTACTTGCTTCAAGAGTGTTCGAGTGTTTTGCCACAGGTGGCGCAGCTAGTGCTGATCTCTAGACACGTGTTTCTGGTTCTTTAACCGTCATCAGTAGAGATTACAGTCTTTCAAATGTGGGGTATGCTGAGTAGGGTGCCAACATCTTTCTCAGGTCAGGTACGTCTCACAGGCATGCGGGTGCGTCATCCAAGAGCTTGTCAGCTCAATGACTCACTAGAGAACTATTAAACAGGTAAAGGGGTGGGAGCACACGGCTTCACCTCCCAGCAAGGTTCCCCCCTGGCATTGTGGTAAATGCAGTTTCAGTTACTTGCTTGCTTCAAGAGTGTTCGAGTGTTTTGCCACAGTTGGCGTAGATAGTGCTGATCTCTAGACACGTGTTTCTGGTTCTTTAACCGTCATCAGTAGAGATTACAGTCTTTCAAATGTGGGGTTTGCTGAGTAGGCTGCCAACATCTTTCTCAGGTCAGGTACCTCTCACAGGCATGCTGGTGCTTCATCCACGAGCCCTTCAGCCCAATGACTCACAAGAGTACTTTTAAACAGGAACAGGGGTGGGAGCACACCACTTCATCTCCCAGCAAGGTTCACCCCTGGCATTGTGGTAAATGCAGTTTCAGTTACTTGCTTGCTTCAAGAGTGTTTGAGTGTTATGCCACAGTTGGCGCAGATAGTGCTGATCTCTCGACACATGTTTCTGGTTCTCTAACAGTCATCAGTAGAGATGACAGTCTTTGAAATTTGGGGTTTGCTGAGTAGGCTGCCAACATCTTTCTCAGGTCAGGTACCTCTCACAGGCATGCGGGTGCTTCATCCATGAGCTCGTCAGCTCAATGACTCACTGGAGAACTATTAAACAGGAACAGGGGTGGGAGCACACCCCTTCACCTCCCAGAAAGGTTCACCCCTGGCATTGTGTTAAATGCAGTTTTGGTTACTTGCTTGCTTCAAGAGTGTTCGAGTGTTTCGCCACAGTTGGCGCAGATAGTGCTGATCTCTAGACACGTGTTTCTGGTTCTTTAACCCTCATCAGTAGAGATTACAGTCTTTGAAATTTGGGGTTTGCTGATTAGGCTGCCAACATCTTTCTCAGGTCAGGTACCTCTCACAGGCATGCGGGTGCTTCATCCACGAGCTCGTCAGTTCAATGACTCACGGGAGTACTATTAAACAAGAACAGGGGTGGAAGCACACCGCTTCACCTCCCAGCAAGGTTCGCCCTTGGCATTGTGGTAAATGCAGTTTTGGTTACTTGCTTGCTTCAAGAGTGTTTGAGTGTTTCGTCACAGTTGGCGCAGATAGTGCAGATCTCTAGACACGTGTTTCTGGTTCTTTAACCGTCATCAGTAGAGATTACAGTCTTTCAAATGTGGGGTTTGCTGAGTAGGCTGCCAACATCTTTCTCAGGTCAGGTACATCTCACAGGCATGCCGGTGCTTCATCCACGAGCTCGTCAGCTCAATGACTCACTGGAGAACTATTAAACAGGAACAGGGGTGGGAGCACATCTTTTCACCTCCCAGAAAGGTTCACCCCTGGCATTGTGTTAAATGCAGTTTTGGTTACTTGCTTGCTTCAAGAGTGTTCGAGTGTTTCGCCACAGTTGGCGCAGATAGTGCTGATCTCTAGACACGTGTTTCTGGTTCTTTAAACCTCATCAGTAGAGATTACAGTCTTTGAAATTTGGGGTTTGCTGATTAGGCTGCCAACATCTTTCTCAGGTCAGGTACATCTCACAGGCATGAGTGTGCTTCATCCACGATATCGTCAGCTCAATGACTCACAAGAGTACTATTAAACAGGAACAGTGGTGGGAGCACGCTGCTTCACCTCCCAGCAAGGTTCACACACTGGCATTGTGGTAAATGCAGTTTCAGTTACTTGCTTGCTTAAGAGTGTTTGAGTGTTTCGCCACAGTTGACGTAGATAGTGCTGATCTCTAGACACGTGTTTCTGGTTCTTTAACCGTCATCAGTAGAGATTACAGTCTTTCAAATGTGGGGTTTGCTGAGTAAGCTGCCAACATCTTTCTCAGGTCAGGTACATCTCACAGGCATGCGGGTGCTTCATCCACGAGCTCTTCAGCTCAATGACTCACTGGAGAACTATTAAATAGGAACATGGGTGGGAGCACACCTCTTCACCTCCCAGAAAGGTTCACCCCTGGCATTGTGGTAAATGCAGTTTCGGATACATGCTTGCTTCAAGAGTGTTCGATTGTTTCGGTTACATGCTTGCTTCAAGAGTGTTCGATTGTTTCGCCACAGTTGGCGCAGATAGTGCTGATCTCTAGACACGTGTTTCTGGTTCTTTAACCATCATCAGTAGAGATTACAGTCTTTGAAATTTGGGGTTTGCTGATTAGGCTGCCAACATCTTTCTCTGGTCAGGTACCTCTTACAGGCATGCGGATGCTTCATCCACGAGCTCGTCAGCTCAATGACTCACGAGAGTACTATTAAACAGGAACAGGGGTGAGAGCACACTGCTTCACCTCCCAGCAAGTTTCGCCCCTGGCATTGTGGTAAATGCAGTTTCGGTTACTTACTTGCTTCAAGAGTGTTCGAGTGTTTCGCCACAGTTGGAGCAGCTGGAGCTGATCTCTAGACACTTGTTTCTGGTCCTTTAACCGTCATCAGTAGAGATTACAGTCTTTCAAATGTGGGGTTTGCTGAGTAGGCTGCCAACATCTTTCTCAGGTCAGGTACATCTCACAGGCATGCGAGTGCTTCATCCACGAGCTCGTCAGCTCAATGACTCACTGGAGAACTATTAAACAGGAACAGTGGTGGGAGCACGCTGCTTCACCTCCCAGCAATGTTCACACACTGGCATTGTGGTAAATGCAGTTTCAGTTACTTGCTTGCTTAAGAGTGTTTGAGTGTTTCGCCACAGTTGGCGTAGATAGTGCTGAGCTCTAGACACGTGTTTCTGGTTCTTTAACCGTCATCAGTAGAGATTACAGTCTTTCAAATGTGGGGTTTGCTGAGTAAGCTGCCAACATCTTTCTCAGGTCAGGTACATCTCACAGGTATGCGGGTGCTTCATCCACGAGCTCTTCAGCTCAATGACTCACTGGAGAACTATTAAATAGGAACAGGGGTGGGAGCACACCTCTTCACCTCCCAGAAAGGTTCACCCCTGGCATTGTGGTAAATGCAGTTTCGGTTACATGCTTGCTTCAAGAGTGTTCGATTGTTTCGCCACAGTTGGCGCAGATAGTGCTGATCTCTAGACATGTGTTTCTGGTTCTTTAACCATCATCAGTAGAGATTACAGTCTTTGAAATTTGGGGTTTGCTGATTAGGCTGCCAACATCTTTCTCTGGTCAGGTACCTCTTACAGGCATGCGGATGCTTCATCCACGAGCTCGTCAGCTCAATGACTCACGAGAGTACTATTAAACAGGAACAGGGGTGGGAGCACACTGCTTCACCTCCCAGCAAGGTTCGCCCCTGGCATTGTGGTAAATGCAGTTTCGGTTACTTACTTGCTTCAAGAGTGTTTGAGTGTTTCGCCACAGTTGGCGCAGCTAGAGCTGATCTCTACACACGTGTTTCTGGTTCTTTAACCGTCATCAGTAGAGATTACAGTCTTTCAAATGTGGGGTTTGCTGAGTAGGCTGCCAACATCTTTCTCAGGTCAGGTACATCTCACAGGCATGCGAGTGCTTCATCCACGAGCTCGTCAGCTCAATGACTCACTGGAGAACTATTAAACAGGAACAGGGGTTTGAGCACACCGCTTCACCTCCCAGCAAGATTTCCCCCTGGCATTGTGGTAAATGCAGTTTCAGTTACTTGCTTGCTTCAAGAGTGTTCGAGTGTTTCGTCACAGTTGGCGCAGATAGTGCTGATCTCTAGACACGTGTTTCTGGTTCTTTAACCCTCATCAGTAGAGATTACAGTCTTTGAAATTTGGGGTTTGCTGATTAGGCTGCCAACATCTTTCTCAGGTCAGGTACCTCTCACAGGCATGCGGGTGCTTCATCCACGAGCTCGTCAGTTCAATGACTCACGGGAGTACTATTAAACAGTAACAGGGGTGGAAGCACACCAGTTCACCTCCCAGCAAGGTTCGCCCTTGGCATTGTGGTAAATGCAGTTTCGGTTACTTGCTTGCTTCAAGAGAGTTTGAGTGTTTCGTCACAGTTGGCGCAGATAGTGCAGATCTCTAGACACGTGTTTCTGGTTCTTTAACCGTCATCAGTAGAGATTACAGTCTTTCAAATGTGGGCTTTGCTGAGTAGGCTGCCAACATCTTTCTCAGGTCAGGTACCTCTCACAGGCATGCGGATGCTTCATCCATGAGCTCGTCAGCTCAATGACTCACTGGAGAACTATTAAACAGGAACAGGGTTGGGAGCACACCCCTTCACCTCCCAGAAAGATTCACCCCTGGCATTGTGTTAAATGCAGTTTTGGTTACTTGCTTGCTTCAAGAGTGTTCGAGTGTTTCGCCACAGTTGGCGCAGATAGTGCTGATCTCTAGACACGTGTTTCTGGTTCTTTAACCCTCATCAGTAGAGATTACAGTCTTTGAAATTTGGGGTTTGCTGATTAGGCTGCCAACATCTTTCTCAGGTCAGGTACCTCTCACAGGCATGCGGGTGCTTCATCCACGAGCTCGTCAGTTCAATGACTCACGGGAGTACTATTAAACAGTAACAGGGGTGGAAGCACACCAGTTCACCTCCCAGCAAGGTTCGCCCTTGGCATTGTGGTAAATGCAGTTTCGGTTACTTGCTTGCTTCAAGAGAGTTTGAGTGTTTCGTCACAGTTGGCGCAGATAGTGCAGATCTCTAGACACGTGTTTCTGGTTCTTTAACCGTCATCAGTAGAGATTACAGTCTTTCAAATGTGGGCTTTGCTGAGTAGGCTGCCAACATCTTTCTCAGGTCAGGTACATCTCACAGGCATGCGGGTGCTTCATCCACGAGCTCGTCAGCTCAATGACTCACTGGAGAACTATTAAAAAGGAACAGGGGTGGGAGCACATCTCTTCACCTCCCAGAAAGGTTCACCCCTGGCATTGTGTTAAATGCAGTTTTGGTTACTTGCTTGCTTCAAGAGTGTTCGAGTGTTTCGCCACAGTTGGCGCAGATGGTGCTGATCTCTAGACACGTGTTTCTGGTTCTTTAACCCTCATCAGTAGAGATTACAGTCTTTGAAATTTGGGGTTTGCTGATTAGGCTGCCAACATCTTTCTCAGGTCAGGTACCTCTCACAGGCATGCGGGTGCTTCATCCACGAGCTCGTCAGTTCAATGACTCACGGGAGTACTATTAAACAGGAACAGGGGTGGAAGCACACCAGTTCACCTCCCAGCAAGGTTCGCCCTTGGCATTGTGGTAAATGCAGTTTCGGTTACTTGCTTGCTTCAAGAGAGTTTGAGTGTTTCGTCACAGTTGGCGCAGATAGTGCAGATCTCTAGACACGTGTTTCCGGTTCTTTAACCGTCATCAGTAGAGATTACAGTCTTTCAAATGTGGGGTTTGCTGAGTAGGCTGCCAACATCTTTCTCAGGTCAGGTACATCTCACAGGCATGCGGGTGCTTCATCCACGAGCTCGTCAGCTCAATGACTCACTGGAGAACTATTAAAAAGGAACAGGGGTGGGAGCACAACTCTTCACCTCCCAGAAAGGTTCACCCCTGGCATTGTGTTAAATGCAGTTTTGGTTACTTGCTTGCTTCAAGAGTGTTCGAGTGTTTCGCCACAGTTGGCGCAGATGGTGCTGATCTCTAGACACGTGTTTCTGGTTCTTTAACCCTCATCAGTAGAGATTACAGTCTTTGAAATTTGGGGTTTGCTGATTAGGCTGTCGACATCTTTCTCAGGTCAGGTAACTCTCACAGGCATGCGGGTGCTTCATCCACGATATCGTCAGCTCAATGACTCACAAGAGTACTATTAAACAGGAACAGTGGTGGGCGCACACTGCTTCACCTCCCAGCAAGGTTCACACACTGGCATTGTGGTAAATGCAGTTTCAGTTACTTGCTTGCTTAAGAGTGTTTGAGTGTTTCGCCACAGTTGGCGTAGGTAGTGCTGATCTCTAGACACGTGTTTCTGGTTCTTTAACCATCATCAGTAGAGATTACAGTCTTTGAAATTTGGGGTTTGCTGATTAGGCTGCCAACATCTTTCTCTGGTCAGGTACCTCTTACAGGCATGCGGATGCTTCATCCATGAGCTCGTCAGCTCAATGACTCACGAGAGAACTATTAAACAGGAACAGGGGTGGGAGCACACTGCTTCACCTCCCAGCAAGGTTCGCCCCTGGCATTGTGGTAAATGCAGTTTCGGTTACTTACTTGTTTCAAGAGTGTTCGAGTGTTTCGCCACAGTTGGCGCAGCTAGAGCAGATCTCTAGACACGTCTTTCTGGTTCTTTAACCGTCATCAGTAGAGATTACAGTCTTTCAAATGTGGGGTGTTAGAGTCGGGGATCTCTGGTTGGCGCAAGGTTGCCCTTGTGTCAAGCAGGAACCCTATCCTCCACGTCAGGGCGCAGGATAACCCCTCGCGAATGACCCTTGCTCACCCTCTAGGTGCGTGGCGTGAGCAGCCAAGGCGATTCCTCAGGCGTTGTTGGTTAAGCACTTACAATCGTACACACAGTAAATAC
Source organism: Triturus cristatus (assembly GCF_964204655.1). Lineage (NCBI taxonomy): Eukaryota > Metazoa > Chordata > Amphibia > Caudata > Salamandridae > Triturus > Triturus cristatus. The sequence goes on along the minus strand of NC_140582.1, from coordinate 1,200,133,733 downwards.
ATCAATCCCCCCCAGAAACGGACACCAGACTTGGATATATATAAAAATACGATTCTTTATGTAAAAATAAGGTATATATATCTCAGCAGACTTATCACAAGACCAATAACGTTTCCGCTATGCCACCAGGTTGTAAAGCAGGCAAATGTTCGTTGTTCGTAGCTTCAAATGGGTACTTTGCAGTCTCTTGCAAATGTTACTTGTGGTTCCAGTACTCACAGAGTTCGTCTCCTGCGAACGGGGAAATAAGGCGTTGCGGGCCCCGAGCCCGATACTGGAACTTCTTTCTTGATGTGGAGAGTCGGCACAGGTCGGTGCGACTCTCGGCTTAAGAAGTGTTCTTGGGTCCTCAATCAGCAGGTGTGGGCACGTAGGCAGGCGCGGCCAGCGACCCTTTAGCACGGCGGTGCAGGAGGGTCTCCACAGCGGGGGCGGCGCGGCCAGATATGTCCGGGGATAGCGAAGCGGGGTCACAGGGCACGGTCAGTGCAGCTGGGTGACCCGGCGTAGATCACAGTCGTCGGACGGCTTCCGGCGGGAGGGGTGATAGCGCGGTCAGCGCGCTCCAGTAGCAGGCGGTGACAGGGATGCAGGCGGCCTGGCCCGGGGACAGAGAGCGGCTCGGGACGGAGCGGGGCTCTCACGGGTGGGAGGCAGGCGAGCTTCTGAGTGTCACGGCCCTAGGAGGGGCGATGAGGGGCGCAGTCTCTTTTCCAGCGGGATGCCCACACGGCTCGAATTGGAGGATGAGCAAGAAGCACAGAGAACCCACTGTTCCTGGGGTTCAGTTCAGGGGGCAAGCTCAGATCAAGCCCTTGGAGAATGTTCAAGCACAAAGTAGCAAAGTCTTTTCAGTAAGTCTCTTCCTCTCCTTTCTCAGCAAGGCAAGCAGCAGGCCAGCTCCTCCAGCGTCTTCTTCTCCTTCTAGTCGGGCAGAGGTTCTTTGTGGTAAACAGGATTCTGATTTCTTAGGAGCCAGGCTCCTACTTTTATACACCAATTCTTTTGTTCTTTAGCGCCAGGGGGCCTAGGCCTGGCTCAGTCCAGTTCTGGAGCACTTTGTTATGGTGACTCTGCTCTTTCCTTTCAGCAGCAGGGCAGAGACATCAGCCGCCCCACAGGGGGTGGCGCCGGCTTTGTGGTGGCAGAGCACAGGTCTATTCAAGAGTCAAGGTGTACTCCTCCCACCCATCCAGGTGTAATCTCTCTACCCACCACCTGGCAGCCAACCTGTCTCTGGGGATCCCCCCACCCTGCTCCTTACTGTTGCCAGGCAGAACACATACACACAGCAGAGGCGGACTGAGATGGTCAGGTCAGTAAATACTAACTTTCTAAAAGTAGTATTTACAAACCCAGGATATTAAAATAAACTTGACTACAAGAAGTATCTTATCATCCTGAGTTCAGGCATACCAAACTTGACACTCTACCATTCTCTCTGAGTCCACTGGGGTCACAGCGTTGGCGTGATCCCAGCAGCCCATTCTGGCCTAAGGAGAGCAGGTAGCCTTCAATAGTGAAAAACGACAAGGGCTGTAATTCACTACTAAGACATGCCACACACATCAGGGCATGTCCTACCTTATGCCTACAATGCACCCTGCCCTCGGGCCTACCAGAGGGGTGGCTAACATGTAGGTAAGGGAAGGTTTAGGGACTGGCAAGTGGGGGCACTTGCGCAGTCAGCGCGACGGTCCCGGACCGCGCACAGGGTCTGCGGTGGCAGACCCTAGACACACTTTACAAGGCCGCTTCCGTGGGTGGCGCAACCAGCGCTGCAAGCCCACCAGCAGCATTGGCATCCACAAGCCCTGGCACCCCTGGTGCACTTTACTGGGGACTGACAGTGAATCCAATCAACCAATCATGGACATCAATTACAGGTACACGTTACTTAGGGAGCACTTGCACTGCGGCACGGATTAGCCGTGGCGCAGTGCCCTGAGCGGACAACACCAGCAAAACAATCGAGGCACACCATCAAAAAGTGGAAGGGAAACTCACGCCAAGGTGCCAGGTCTAACACGTGTCCCCTCCAGCTGAAATGTGGGGGGAACTACCCTTGCCCAGGGGGTTCCTCGTCACTAAGGCGGAAATACCTGGACAGACCGTCAGCGTTGGCGTGATCTGTACCAGGACGGTGTTCCACCGTAAAGTCCATACCCTGTAGGGAGATGGACCACCTCAACAGCTTCGGGTTTTCACCCCTCATTTGCATCAACCATCTGAGGGGCCTGTGGTCCGTCTGAACCCGGAAGTGAGACCCAAACACGTAGGGTCTTAGCTTCTTCAGCGCCCAGACCACAGCAAATGCTTCTCGCTCAGTTGCACTCCACCTACTTTCCCGTGGAAGTAACCTCCTACTGATGAAGGCTACGGGTTGGTCCCAGCCCTCCTCAGTCATCTGTGAGAGAACAGCCCCTACACCATGCTCTGAAGCGTCTGTCTGGACTAGGAATTCCTTGGAGAAGTCAGGGGCCAAGAGCACGGGCGCCGTGCACATGGCAGTCTTCAGGGTGTCGAAAGCTTTCTGACAGGTGTCAGTCCAAATCACGTTCCTGGGCTGCTTCTTAGAAGTCAGCTCTGTCAAGGGGGCAACGATCGTTCCATAGCCCTTGACAAACCTCCTGTAGTACCCAGTGAGCCCCAGGAAGGCCCTCACTGCGGTCTGCGTCTTGGGGGGTTCCCAAGCCAGGATGGTTTCAATTTTGGGTTGCAAGGGTGCCACCTTGCCACTCCCCACTTGGTGTCCCAAGTACACCACGGAACCCTGCCCGATCTGGCACTTGCTTGCCTTGATCGTGAGGCCTGCTCGGCGCAGCGCCATCAACACTTCCCAGAGGTGGCGCAGGTGTTCAGGCCAGGTGGCACTGAACACCGCGATGTCATCCAGGTAGGCGGCACTGAACGCATCCAGCCCAACCAGTACCTGGTTGACCAACCTCTGAAAGGTGGCAGGGGCATTCTTCATCCCAAATGGCATGACTCGGAACTGGAAGTGCCCATCTGGTGTAGAGAATGCTGACCTCTCTTTGGCCCCGTCGGTCAAGGCGATCTGCCAGTACCCAGACGTTAAATCAAACGTACTGAGGAACCGGGCAGCCCCCAGCCGATCTATGAGCTCATCAGCTCTGGGGATGGGGTGCGCGTCAGTCTTCGTGACTGAATTGAGTCCTCTGTAGTCCACACAGAACCGGAGTTCAGGTGTGGCTCCCGGCGCAGCAGCCTTTGGGACCAAGACCACGGGGCTGGACCAAGGACTGCTGGAGGATTCAACCACCCCTAGCGCAAGCATCTTGGAGACCTCCTCCTTAATGCAAGCTCTGACCCTGTCAGTTACCCTGTAAGCCTTGTGCTTCACAGGTAAGCTGTCTCCGGTGTCCACATCATGGACGCACCAATCTGTGACACCAGGAACCAGGGAGAATCGGTCGGAAAATTGTCCCAGCAAGTGGCGGCAATCTTCCTGTTGTTCGGGCGTCAGGGTGGGTGAGAGGTTAACTCCATCCACTGACCCATCTTTCTCAGAGGCCACTAAGAGGTCAGGAAGAGGCTCGGTCTCCTCTTCCATTCCATCATCAGTGGCCAGCAGCATGCCCACTTCGGTCCTCTCTAAGTGGGGCTTAAGGCGGTTAACATGTAGGACCCTAAAAGGGTTCCTGGGAGTCTGCATGTCCACCAAGTAGGTGATAGGACTTTTGCGCTCCACAACCTCAAATGGACCTGTCCACTTATCCTGAAGTGCAAAAGGCTCCACTGGGGCCAAGACCCACACCTTTTGTCCAGGTTGAAGCTCTACCAGAGTGGCATTCCGGTCGTACCACCGCTTCATCTCCTCCTGGCTGGCTTCCAGATTTGCCTCAGCAAGTTGCCTGAAACGCCGAGTCTGGTTTCGGAAGGCCAGCATGTAACTATATACACTCTGGGGAGGTTTCCTGGGAGATTGCTCCCAGCCTTCCTTTACCAAACTCAGAGGTCCTCTTACCGGGTGACCATACAGAAGCTCAAAGGGGCTGAATCCTAGAGACTTCTGTGGCACCTCTCGGTAAGCGAAGAGCAGGCATGGCAAGAGGACGTCCCACTTACGCCTCATTGGACCGTCCAGGCCCATGATCATGCCTTTGAGGGTTCGGTTGAATCTCTCAACCAACCCATTTCCTTGGGGGTGGTAAGGAGTGGTGAACTTGTAAGTTACCCCACACTCCTTCCACAGGGATTTCATATATGTGGATATGAAATTGGTCCCCCTGTCGCTCACCACCTCTAGAGGGAATCCCACTCGGGAGAAAATTCCCATCAGTGCCCGTCCCACCACGGGGGCCGTCACTGTCCTCAGAGGGATGGCTTCAGGGTACCGGGTGGCATGGTCCACCAAGACCAGGATGAACCTGTTGCCCAGGGCTGTCTTGGGGTCCAGAGGCCCCACAATGTCAATACCCACTCGTTGGAATGGCGTACCGACCACCGGGAAAGGTTGCAGAGGAGCCTTGTGCTTCCCTCCGCTCTTACCACTTGCCTGGCAAGTCTGACAGGTTCTGCAGTAGGAATCTGAATTCTTATGCATTTGGGGCCAGTAAAAGTGGGTGACAAGCCTGTCATAGGTCTTGTCCATCCCCAAATGTCCTGCTAACGGCACATCATGAGCCAGCCCCAGTAGGAAGGTTCTGAACTTCTGGGGTACCACCAGCACACGGGCTGACCCAGGTTCAGCAGCCTTAGGCTCGGAATACAGGAGGTCACTCTCCCAGTATACGTAGTGTGTTTTGGCCTGAACACCATTGGCCTGGTCTGCAGCCTGTTGCCGCATACCCACGAGAGAAGGGCATTCTTTCTGCTCCCTGCAGAATTCCTCCCTGGAGGGACCTCCTTCTTGCTGCCAATGGGTCAGCTCAGGCAGATCTCCCAGTTCGGCAATCTGTTCCCCGGTAGGCTCCAGAGCATCCCCCTCCGGGTCTGCTTCCTCCTGGGCCGTGGGAACTTCGGGGGCCGGTTTCCCGCGCCTCCTGCGCCTTCTCCCTAAGGCCGGTTCCTGGACCTCTCCCTCAGGCTCCAGGACCCTCTCAACACCCCTACTGGCTGCCATGGACCGGGTGGTCACGCACGCCCAGTCGGGTAGACCCACCATCCTCAGATGCGTGGTCTTCTCCACCTTTTCCCAAGGGGAACTCTCCAGGTCGTTCCCTAGCAGACAGTCTACAGGCATGTCAGTTCTCACAGCGACTTGTAGAGTACCAGAGACCTCCCCCCACTCAAAGGGAACTTGAGCCATTGGACAACGACTCTCTACGTTGTCAGCATTGACAACCCTACAGTAGGCATTGGGTACAATTTGCTCTTGAGACACCAGGTGTTGCCTCACCGAGGTCACGCTGGCTCCCGTGTCTCTAAGAGCCTCAACCTTCTTTCCATTGATGGTCACCACCTGCCCATATTTCTTAGTGTTAGAGGGCAGGTAGGTTACAGGGACCATCTCACTGTCTCCTAGCGAGACTAGGGTCATCTGCCCGGGACCCCCACCCTCCTGGACTGCGACCTCCTCCCCAAAGTTAACACTAGCTACTTGCCGGGGGGGAGCACCAGTGGGTGCGGTCTTGCCAAACAGGCGACACTTAGGATCAGAGGCAATGTGACCCAGGTCACCACACTTATAACAATTGAAGGGCCCCTTTGGAACAGGTCTACCTGTCGGGGCCCCGTTCTGCTGCGGGGGTGGGGGAGGCTGAGAACCCTTCTGCTGGTTCCCTTGGGAATTACTTTGGGGGCCTTTTTGGAACCCCTTCTGTTTACCCTTGTCCCCCCCACTCTTCTGCTGGGGACCCTGCCCACCCTTGGCGGAGTCTCCCACTTGACCCTTGTGGACCCTGGTGCTGAGCCAGCGGTCCGCCTCCTCAGCAAGCTTCCTCGGGTTGGACAGCTTGCTATCAATTAGGTGCTGGCGTAGCTCAGGAAAACATTGACTGGACAAGTGCTCCCATGCAATTAAATCAAGCAGCCCTTGATAATCATTCACTTTGCTACCCTTCACCCAACCATCCAGCGCTCTGCAGAAAAAGGTCACATATTCCACATACGTACTCTCAGGGATCTTCTTGGTCTCCCTGAACCTCTGTCTATATAGCTCCGGAGTTAACCCATACCTGGTCATTAAAGCTTCCTTCATATGGGGGTATGAGGTTTGGAGATCTAAGGGTAAATCTAACAGTGTGTCACGCCCTTCAGCAAGGAACCTTCCCCACAACCCCGCTCCCCAGTCTTTCTCAGGGACCCGGTGTGAGGACATGGCCACCTCGTAGGCCCTAAACCACTGCCCTATGTCATCCTTTCTAAAATACTCCTTTACTACATCTTTGGGGATGTACACCTTGGACTCTACCTGCGCTGGTGGAGTGCTGCCACCAGAAGGAGCGGTGTCCAAACTTTTCGCCTTCAGCTCCAACTCCTTCAATCTGATATCATGATCCATTTGGCGTTGTTGTGCCTCCAGGGCCAACTTCTGCTTTTCCATTTCCATCTGTCCTGCCAACTTTGCCATCTCCATTGCATGCGCCCTGTCTGCTGCCCTGTCTGCCAGCTCCTCTGGCGACCGGACTCTGCTGGGCTCCTCAAGGTTGTCGGGTGGAACGATGTCCCCCGCATTCCGTAGGTCTCGTGACTCCTTCCAGGCTCTCAACGCCTTGGTGTACTGGGGCTTCCTCTTGCATCCAGCATGGGGGACTCTGAATTGTACACTGTAGCCTTTCAATTGCTCCATCGTGTAGCCTTCCAGTCTCTCCCAATCCACCTCATCGATTCCAGAAATCACAGAGAGGGCCCTCCCAGCGGAGTGTGAGCCAGGCATGGTTGCAGTAATGGCAGATGTCTCAACAAAGTTCAACAATTACAAACCTGTGGCTGCGTTATTTGGTCTGCTCTCACTATCTGGTGATTAATAATTCACTGTATGTAAATTACAAGTGCAAATCCGAAATCCCACCCGCTGCCAACAATGTTAGAGTCGGGGATCTCTGGTTGGCGCAAGGTTGCCCTTGTGTCAAGCAGGAACCCTATCCTCCACGTCAGGGCGCAGGATAACCCCTCGCGAATGACCCTTGCTCACCCTCTAGGTGCGTGGCGTGAGCAGCCAAGGCGATTCCTCAGGCGTTGTTGGTTAAGCACTTACAATCGTACACACAGTAAATACATCAATCCCCCCCAGAAACGGACACCAGACTTGGATATATATAAAAATACGATTCTTTATGTAAAAATAAGGTATATATATCTCAGCAGACTTATCACAAGACCAATAACGTTTCCGCTATGCCACCAGGTTGTAAAGCAGGCAAATGTTCGTTGTTCGTAGCTTCAAATGGGTACTTTGCAGTCTCTTGCAAATGTTACTTGTGGTTCCAGTACTCACAGAGTTCGTCTCCTGCGAACGGGGAAATAAGGCGTTGCGGGCCCGAGCCCGATACTGGAACTTCTTTCTTGATGTGGAGAGTCGGCACAGGTCGGTGCGACTCTCGGCTTAAGAAGTGTTCTTGGGTCCTCAATCAGCAGGTGTGGGCACGTAGGCAGGCGCGGCCAGCGACCCTTTAGCACGGCGGTGCAGGAGGGTCTCCACAGCGGGGGCGGCGCGGCCAGATATGTCCGGGGATAGCGAAGCGGGGTCACAGGGCACGGTCAGTGCAGCTGGGTGACCCGGCGTAGATCACAGTCGTCGGACGGCTTCCGGCGGGAGGGGTGATAGCGCGGTCAGCGCGCTCCAGTAGCAGGCGGTGACAGGGATGCAGGCGGCCTGGCCCGGGGACAGAGAGCGGCTCGGGACGGAGCGGGGCTCTCACGGGTGGGAGGCAGGCGAGCTTCTGAGTGTCACGGCCCTAGGAGGGGCGATGAGGGGCGCAGTCTCTTTTCCAGCGGGATGCCCACACGGCTCGAATTGGAGGATGAGCAAGAAGCACAGAGAACCCACTGTTCCTGGGGTTCAGTTCAGGGGGCAAGCTCAGATCAAGCCCTTGGAGAATGTTCAAGCACAAAGTAGCAAAGTCTTTTCAGTAAGTCTCTTCCTCTCCTTTCTCAGCAAGGCAAGCAGCAGGCCAGCTCCTCCAGCGTCTTCTTCTCCTTCTAGTCGGGCAGAGGTTCTTTGTGGTAAACAGGATTCTGATTTCTTAGGAGCCAGGCTCCTACTTTTATACACCAATTCTTTTGTTCTTTAGCGCCAGGGGGCCTAGGCCTGGCTCAGTCCAGTTCTGGAGCACTTTGTTATGGTGACTCTGCTCTTTCCTTTCAGCAGCAGGGCAGAGACATCAGCCGCCCCACAGGGGGTGGCGCCGGCTTTGTGGTGGCAGAGCACAGGTCTATTCAAGAGTCAAGGTGTACTCCTCCCACCCATCCAGGTGTAATCTCTCTACCCACCACCTGGCAGCCAACCTGTCTCTGGGGATCCCCCCACCCTGCTCCTTACTGTTGCCAGGCAGAACACATACACACAGCAGAGGCGGACTGAGATGGTCAGGTCAGTAAATACTAACTTTCTAAAAGTAGTATTTACAAACCCAGGATATTAAAATAAACTTGACTACAAGAAGTATCTTATCATCCTGAGTTCAGGCATACCAAACTTGACACTCTACCATGCTCTCTGAGTCCACTGGGGTCACAGCGTTGGCGTGATCCCAGCAGCCCATTCTGGCCTAAGGAGAGCAGGTAGCCTTCAATAGTGAAAAACGACAAGGGCTGTAATTCACTACTAAGACATGCCACACACATCAGGGCATGTCCTACCTTATGCCTACAATGCACCCTGCCCTCGGGCCTACCAGAGGGGTGGCTAACATGTAGGTAAGGGAAGGTTTAGGGACTGGCAAGTGGGGGCACTTGCGCAGTCAGCGCGACGGTCCCGGACCGCGCACAGGGTCTGCGGTGGCAGACCCTAGACACACTTTACAAGGCCGCTTCCGTGGGTGGCGCAACCAGCGCTGCAAGCCCACCAGCAGCATTGGCATCCACAAGCCCTGGCACCCCTGGTGCACTTTACTGGGGACTGACAGTGAATCCAATCAACCAATCATGGACATCAATTACAGGTACACGTTACTTAGGGAGCACTTGCACTGCGGCACGGATTAGCCGTGGCGCAGTGCCCTGAGCGGACAACACCAGCAAAACAATCGAGGCACACCATCAAAAAGTGGAAGGGAAACTCACGCCAAGGTGCCAGGTCTAACACGTGTCCCCTCCAGCTGAAATGTGGGGGGAACTACCCTTGCCCAGGGGGTTCCTCGTCACTAAGGCGGAAATACCTGGACAGACCGTCAGCGTTGGCGTGATCTGTACCAGGACGGTGTTCCACCGTAAAGTCCATACCCTGTAGGGAGATGGACCACCTCAACAGCTTCGGGTTTTCACCCCTCATTTGCATCAACCATCTGAGGGGCCTGTGGTCCGTCTGAACCCGGAAGTGAGACCCAAACACGTAGGGTCTTAGCTTCTTCAGCGCCCAGACCACAGCAAATGCTTCTCGCTCAGTTGCACTCCACCTACTTTCCCGTGGAAGTAACCTCCTACTGATGAAGGCTACGGGTTGGTCCCAGCCCTCCTCAGTCATCTGTGAGAGAACAGCCCCTACACCATGCTCTGAAGCGTCTGTCTGGACTAGGAATTCCTTGGAGAAGTCAGGGGCCAAGAGCACGGGCGCCGTGCACATGGCAGTCTTCAGGGTGTCGAAAGCTTTCTGACAGGTGTCAGTCCAAATCACGTTCCTGGGCTGCTTCTTAGAAGTCAGCTCTGTCAAGGGGGCAACGATCGTTCCATAGCCCTTGACAAACCTCCTGTAGTACCCAGTGAGCCCCAGGAAGGCCCTCACTGCGGTCTGCGTCTTGGGGGGTTCCCAAGCCAGGATGGTTTCAATTTTGGGTTGCAAGGGTGCCACCTTGCCACTCCCCACTTGGTGTCCCAAGTACACCACGGAACCCTGCCCGATCTGGCACTTGCTTGCCTTGATCGTGAGGCCTGCTCGGCGCAGCGCCATCAACACTTCCCAGAGGTGGCGCAGGTGTTCAGGCCAGGTGGCACTGAACACCGCGATGTCATCCAGGTAGGCGGCACTGAACGCATCCAGCCCAACCAGTACCTGGTTGACCAACCTCTGAAAGGTGGCAGGGGCATTCTTCATCCCAAATGGCATGACTCGGAACTGGAAGTGCCCATCTGGTGTAGAGAATGCTGACCTCTCTTTGGCCCCGTCGGTCAAGGCGATCTGCCAGTACCCAGACGTTAAATCAAACGTACTGAGGAACCGGGCAGCCCCCAGCCGATCTATGAGCTCATCAGCTCTGGGGATGGGGTGCGCGTCAGTCTTCGTGACTGAATTGAGTCCTCTGTAGTCCACACAGAACCGGAGTTCAGGTGTGGCTCCCGGCGCAGCAGCCTTTGGGACCAAGACCACGGGGCTGGACCAAGGACTGCTGGAGGATTCAACCACCCCTAGCGCAAGCATCTTGGAGACCTCCTCCTTAATGCAAGCTCTGACCCTGTCAGTTACCCTGTAAGCCTTGTGCTTCACAGGTAAGCTGTCTCCGGTGTCCACATCATGGACGCACCAATCTGTGACACCAGGAACCAGGGAGAATCGGTCGGAAAATTGTCCCAGCAAGTGGCGGCAATCTTCCTGTTGTTCGGGCGTCAGGGTGGGTGAGAGGTTAACTCCATCCACTGACCCATCTTTCTCAGAGGCCACTAAGAGGTCAGGAAGAGGCTCGGTCTCCTCTTCCATTCCATCATCAGTGGCCAGCAGCATGCCCACTTCGGTCCTCTCTAAGTGGGGCTTAAGGCGGTTAACATGTAGGACCCTAAAAGGGTTCCTGGGAGTCTGCATGTCCACCAAGTAGGTGATAGGACTTTTGCGCTCCACAACCTCAAATGGACCTGTCCACTTATCCTGAAGTGCAAAAGGCTCCACTGGGGCCAAGACCCACACCTTTTGTCCAGGTTGAAGCTCTACCAGAGTGGCATTCCGGTCGTACCACCGCTTCATCTCCTCCTGGCTGGCTTCCAGATTTGCCTCAGCAAGTTGCCTGAAACGCCGAGTCTGGTTTCGGAAGGCCAGCATGTAACTATATACACTCTGGGGAGGTTTCCTGGGAGATTGCTCCCAGCCTTCCTTTACCAAACTCAGAGGTCCTCTTACCGGGTGACCATACAGAAGCTCAAAGGGGCTGAATCCTAGAGACTTCTGTGGCACCTCTCGGTAAGCGAAGAGCAGGCATGGCAAGAGGACGTCCCACTTACGCCTCATTGGACCGTCCAGGCCCATGATCATGCCTTTGAGGGTTCGGTTGAATCTCTCAACCAACCCATTTCCTTGGGGGTGGTAAGGAGTGGTGAACTTGTAAGTTACCCCACACTCCTTCCACAGGGATTTCATATATGTGGATATGAAATTGGTCCCCCTGTCGCTCACCACCTCTAGAGGGAATCCCACTCGGGAGAAAATTCCCATCAGTGCCCGTCCCACCACGGGGGCCGTCACTGTCCTCAGAGGGATGGCTTCAGGGTACCGGGTGGCATGGTCCACCAAGACCAGGATGAACCTGTTGCCCAGGGCTGTCTTGGGGTCCAGAGGCCCCACAATGTCAATACCCACTCGTTGGAATGGCGTACCGACCACCGGGAAAGGTTGCAGAGGAGCCTTGTGCTTCCCTCCGCTCTTACCACTTGCCTGGCAAGTCTGACAGGTTCTGCAGTAGGAATCTGAATTCTTATGCATTTGGGGCCAGTAAAAGTGGGTGACAAGCCTGTCATAGGTCTTGTCCATCCCCAAATGTCCTGCTAACGGCACATCATGAGCCAGCCCCAGTAGGAAGGTTCTGAACTTCTGGGGTACCACCAGCACACGGGCTGACCCAGGTTCAGCAGCCTTAGGCTCGGAATACAGGAGGTCACTCTCCCAGTATACGTAGTGTGTTTTGGCCTGAACACCATTGGCCTGGTCTGCAGCCTGTTGCCGCATACCCACGAGAGAAGGGCATTCTTTCTGCTCCCTGCAGAATTCCTCCCTGGAGGGACCTCCTTCTTGCTGCCAATGGGTCAGCTCAGGCAGATCTCCCAGTTCGGCAATCTGTTCCCCGGTAGGCTCCAGAGCATCCCCCTCCGGGTCTGCTTCCTCCTGGGCCGTGGGAACTTCGGGGGCCGGTTTCCCGCGCCTCCTGCGCCTTCTCCCTAAGGCCGGTTCCTGGACCTCTCCCTCAGGCTCCAGGACCCTCTCAACACCCCTACTGGCTGCCATGGACCGGGTGGTCACGCACGCCCAGTCGGGTAGACCCACCATCCTCAGATGCGTGGTCTTCTCCACCTTTTCCCAAGGGGAACTCTCCAGGTCGTTCCCTAGCAGACAGTCTACAGGCATGTCAGTTCTCACAGCGACTTGTAGAGTACCAGAGACCTCCCCCCACTCAAAGGGAACTTGAGCCATTGGACAACGACTCTCTACGTTGTCAGCATTGACAACCCTACAGTAGGCATTGGGTACAATTTGCTCTTGAGACACCAGGTGTTGCCTCACCGAGGTCACGCTGGCTCCCGTGTCTCTAAGAGCCTCAACCTTCTTTCCATTGATGGTCACCACCTGCCCATATTTCTTAGTGTTAGAGGGCAGGTAGGTTACAGGGACCATCTCACTGTCTCCTAGCGAGACTAGGGTCATCTGCCCGGGACCCCCACCCTCCTGGACTGCGACCTCCTCCCCAAAGTTAACACTAGCTACTTGCCGGGGGGGAGCACCAGTGGGTGCGGTCTTGCCAAACAGGCGACACTTAGGATCAGAGGCAATGTGACCCAGGTCACCACACTTATAACAATTGAAGGGCCCCTTTGGAACAGGTCTACCTGTCGGGGCCCCGTTCTGCTGCGGGGGTGGGGGAGGCTGAGAACCCTTCTGCTGGTTCCCTTGGGAATTACTTTGGGGGCCTTTTTGGAACCCCTTCTGTTTACCCTTGTCCCCCCCACTCTTCTGCTGGGGACCCTGCCCACCCTTGGCGGAGTCTCCCACTTGACCCTTGTGGACCCTGGTGCTGAGCCAGCGGTCCGCCTCCTCAGCAAGCTTCCTCGGGTTGGACAGCTTGCTATCAATTAGGTGCTGGCGTAGCTCAGGAAAACATTGACTGGACAAGTGCTCCCATGCAATTAAATCAAGCAGCCCTTGATAATCATTCACTTTGCTACCCTTCACCCAACCATCCAGCGCTCTGCAGAAAAAGGTCACATATTCCACATACGTACTCTCAGGGATCTTCTTGGTCTCCCTGAACCTCTGTCTATATAGCTCCGGAGTTAACCCATACCTGGTCATTAAAGCTTCCTTCATATGGGGGTATGAGGTTTGGAGATCTAAGGGTAAATCTAACAGTGTGTCACGCCCTTCAGCAAGGAACCTTCCCCACAACCCCGCTCCCCAGTCTTTCTCAGGGACCCGGTGTGAGGACATGGCCACCTCGTAGGCCCTAAACCACTGCCCTATGTCATCCTTTCTAAAATACTCCTTTACTACATCTTTGGGGATGTACACCTTGGACTCTACCTGCGCTGGTGGAGTGCTGCCACCAGAAGGAGCGGTGTCCAAACTTTTCGCCTTCAGCTCCAACTCCTTCAATCTGATATCATGATCCATTTGGCGTTGTTGTGCCTCCAGGGCCAACTTCTGCTTTTCCATTTCCATCTGTCCTGCCAACTTTGCCATCTCCATTGCATGCGCCCTGTCTGCTGCCCTGTCTGCCAGCTCCTCTGGCGACCGGACTCTGCTGGGCTCCTCAAGGTTGTCGGGTGGAACGATGTCCCCCGCATTCCGTAGGTCTCGTGACTCCTTCCAGGCTCTCAACGCCTTGGTGTACTGGGGCTTCCTCTTGCATCCAGCATGGGGGACTCTGAATTGTACACTGTAGCCTTTCAATTGCTCCATCGTGTAGCCTTCCAGTCTCTCCCAATCCACCTCATCGATTCCAGAAATCACAGAGAGGGCCCTCCCAGCGGAGTGTGAGCCAGGCATGGTTGCAGTAATGGCAGATGTCTCAACAAAGTTCAACAATTACAAACCTGTGGCTGCGTTATTTGGTCTGCTCTCACTATCTGGTGATTAATAATTCACTGTATGTAAATTACAAGTGCAAATCCGAAATCCCACCCGCTGCCAACAATGTTAGAGTCGGGGATCTCTGGTTGGCGCAAGGTTGCCCTTGTGTCAAGCAGGAACCCTATCCTCCACGTCAGGGCGCAGGATAACCCCTCGCGAATGACCCTTGCTCACCCTCTAGGTGCGTGGCGTGAGCAGCCAAGGCGATTCCTCAGGCGTTGTTGGTTAAGCACTTACAATCGTACACACAGTAAATACATCAATCCCCCCCAGAAACGGACACCAGACTTGGATATATATAAAAATACGATTCTTTATGTAAAAATAAGGTATATATATCTCAGCAGACTTATCACAAGACCAATAACGTTTCCGCTATGCCACCAGGTTGTAAAGCAGGCAAATGTTCGTTGTTCGTAGCTTCAAATGGGTACTTTGCAGTCTCTTGCAAATGTTACTTGTGGTTCCAGTACTCACAGAGTTCGTCTCCTGCGAACGGGGAAATAAGGCGTTGCGGGCCCCGAGCCCGATACTGGAACTTCTTTCTTGATGTGGAGAGTCGGCACAGGTCGGTGCGACTCTCGGCTTAAGAAGTGTTCTTGGGTCCTCAATCAGCAGGTGTGGGCACGTAGGCAGGCGCGGCCAGCGACCCTTTAGCACGGCGGTGCAGGAGGGTCTCCACAGCGGGGGCGGCGCGGCCAGATATGTCCGGGGATAGCGAAGCGGGGTCACAGGGCACGGTCAGTGCAGCTGGGTGACCCGGCGTAGATCACAGTCGTCGGACGGCTTCCGGCGGGAGGGGTGATAGCGCGGTCAGCGCGCTCCAGTAGCAGGCGGTGACAGGGATGCAGGCGGCCTGGCCCGGGGACAGAGAGCGGCTCGGGACGGAGCGGGGCTCTCACGGGTGGGAGGCAGGCGAGCTTCTGAGTGTCACGGCCCTAGGAGGGGCGATGAGGGGCGCAGTCTCTTTTCCAGCGGGATGCCCACACGGCTCGAATTGGAGGATGAGCAAGAAGCACAGAGAACCCACTGTTCCTGGGGTTCAGTTCAGGGGGCAAGCTCAGATCAAGCCCTTGGAGAATGTTCAAGCACAAAGTAGCAAAGTCTTTTCAGTAAGTCTCTTCCTCTCCTTTCTCAGCAAGGCAAGCAGCAGGCCAGCTCCTCCAGCGTCTTCTTCTCCTTCTAGTCGGGCAGAGGTTCTTTGTGGTAAACAGGATTCTGATTTCTTAGGAGCCAGGCTCCTACTTTTATACACCAATTCTTTTGTTCTTTAGCGCCAGGGGGCCTAGGCCTGGCTCAGTCCAGTTCTGGAGCACTTTGTTATGGTGACTCTGCTCTTTCCTTTCAGCAGCAGGGCAGAGACATCAGCCGCCCCACAGGGGGTGGCGCCGGCTTTGTGGTGGCAGAGCACAGGTCTATTCAAGAGTCAAGGTGTACTCCTCCCACCCATCCAGGTGTAATCTCTCTACCCACCACCTGGCAGCCAACCTGTCTCTGGGGATCCCCCCACCCTGCTCCTTACTGTTGCCAGGCAGAACACATACACACAGCAGAGGCGGACTGAGATGGTCAGGTCAGTAAATACTAACTTTCTAAAAGTAGTATTTACAAACCCAGGATATTAAAATAAACTTGACTACAAGAAGTATCTTATCATCCTGAGTTCAGGCATACCAAACTTGACACTCTACCATGCTCTCTGAGTCCACTGGGGTCACAGCGTTGGCGTGATCCCAGCAGCCCATTCTGGCCTAAGGAGAGCAGGTAGCCTTCAATAGTGAAAAACGACAAGGGCTGTAATTCACTACTAAGACATGCCACACACATCAGGGCATGTCCTACCTTATGCCTACAATGCACCCTGCCCTCGGGCCTACCAGAGGGGTGGCTAACATGTAGGTAAGGGAAGGTTTAGGGACTGGCAAGTGGGGGCACTTGCGCA
The DNA here is from genome assembly GCF_964204655.1 of Triturus cristatus. Lineage (NCBI taxonomy): Eukaryota > Metazoa > Chordata > Amphibia > Caudata > Salamandridae > Triturus > Triturus cristatus. The sequence continues at coordinate 1,200,117,684 of NC_140582.1, read as the reverse complement.
GTCAGCGCGACGGTCCCGGACCGCGCACAGGGTCTGCGGTGGCAGACCCTAGACACACTTTACAAGGCCGCTTCCGTGGGTGGCGCAACCAGCGCTGCAAGCCCACCAGCAGCATTGGCATCCACAAGCCCTGGCACCCCTGGTGCACTTTACTGGGGACTGACAGTGAATCCAATCAACCAATCATGGACATCAATTACAGGTACACGTTACTTAGGGAGCACTTGCACTGCGGCACGGATTAGCCGTGGCGCAGTGCCCTGAGCGGACAACACCAGCAAAACAATCGAGGCACACCATCAAAAAGTGGAAGGGAAACTCACGCCAAGGTGCCAGGTCTAACATGGGGTTTGCTGAGTAGGCTGCCAACATCTTTCTCAGGTCAGGTACATCTCACAGGCATGCGAGTGCTTCATCCACGAGCTCGTCATCTCAATGACTCACGAGAGAACTATTAAACAGGAACAGGGGTTTGAGCACACCGCTTCACCTCCCAGCAAGATTTCCCCCTGGCATTGTGGTAAATGCAGTTTCAGTTACTTGCTTGCTTCAAGAGTGTTCGAGTGTTTCGTCACAGTTGGCGCAGATAGTGCTGATCTCTAGACACGTGGTTCTGGTTCTTTAACCATCATCAGTAGAGATTACAGTCTTTCAAATGTGAGGTTTGCTGAGTATGCTGCCAACATCTTTCTCAGGTCAGGTACCTCTCACAGGCATGCGGATGCTTCATCCATGAGCTCGTCAGCTCAATGACTCACTGGAGAACTATTAATCAGGAACAGGGTTGGGAGCACACCCCTTCACCTCCCAGAAAGATTCACCCCTGGCATTGTGTTAAATGCAGTTTTGGTTACTTGCTTGCTTCAAGAGTGTTCGAGTGTTTCGCCACAGTTGGCGCAGATAGTGCTGATCTCTAGACACGTGTTTCTGGTTCTTTAACCCTCATCAGTAGAGATTACAGTCTTTGAAATTTGGGGTTTGCTGATTAGGCTGCCAACATCTTTCTCAGGTCAGGTACCTCTCACAGGCATGCGGGTGCTTCATCCACGAGCTCGTCAGTTCAATGACTCACGGGAGTACTATTAAACAGTAACAGGGGTGGAAGCACACCAGTTCACCTCCCAGCAAGGTTCGCCCTTGGCATTGTGGTAAATGCAGTTTCGGTTACTTGCTTGCTTCAAGAGAGTTTGAGTGTTTCGTCACAGTTGGCGCAGATAGTGCAGATCTCTAGACACGTGTTTCTGGTTCTTTAACCGTCATCAGTAGAGATTACAGTCTTTCAAATGTGGGCTTTGCTGAGTAGGCTGCCAACATCTTTCTCAGGTCAGGTACATCTCACAGGCATGCGGGTGCTTCATCCACGAGCTCGTCAGCTCAATGACTCACTGGAGAACTATTAAAAAGGAACAGGGGTGGGAGCACATCTCTTCACCTCCCAGAAAGGTTCACCCCTGGCATTGTGTTAAATGCAGTTTTGGTTACTTGCTTGCTTCAAGAGTGTTCGAGTGTTTCGCCACAGTTGGCGCAGATGGTGCTGATCTCTAGACACGTGTTTCTGGTTCTTTAACCCTCATCAGTAGAGATTACAGTCTTTGAAATTTGGGGTTTGCTGATTAGGCTGCCAACATCTTTCTCAGGTCAGGTACCTCTCACAGGCATGCGGGTGCTTCATCCACGAGCTCGTCAGTTCAATGACTCACGGGAGTACTATTAAACAGGAGCAGGGGTGGAAGCACACCAGTTCACCTCCCAGCAAGGTTCGCCCTTGGCATTGTGGTAAATGCAGTTTCGGTTACTTGCTTGCTTCAAGAGAGTTTGAGTGTTTCGTCACAGTTGGCGCAGATAGTGCAGATCTCTAGACACGTGTTTCCGGTTCTTTAACCGTCATCAGTAGAGATTACAGTCTTTCAAATGTGGGGTTTGCTGAGTAGGCTGCCAACATCTTTCTCAGGTCAGGTACATCTCACAGGCATGCGGGTGCTTCATCCACGAGCTCGTCAGCTCAATGACTCACTGAAGAACTATTAAAAAGGAACAGGGGTGGGAGCACAACTCTTCACCTCCCAGAAAGGTTCACCCCTGGCATTGTGTTAAATGCAGTTTTGGTTACTTGCTTGCTTCAAGAGTGTTCGAGTGTTTCGCCACAGTTGGCGCAGATGGTGCTGATCTCTAGACACGTGTTTCTGGTTCTTTAACCCTCATCAGTAGAGATTACAGTCTTTGAAATTTGGGGTTTGCTGATTAGGCTGTCGACATCTTTCTCAGGTCAGGTAACTCTCACAGGCATGCGGGTGCTTCATCCACGATATCGTCAGCTCAATGACTCACAAGAGTACTATTAAACAGGAACAGTGGTGGGAGCACACTGCTTCACCTCCCAGCAAGGTTCACACACTGGCATTGTGGTAAATGCAGTTTCAGTTACTTGCTTGCTTAAGAGTGTTTGAGTGTTTCGCCACAGTTGGCGTAGGTAGTGCTGATCTCTAGACACGTGTTTCTGGTTCTTTAACCATCATCAGTAGAGATTACAGTCTTTGAAATTTGGGGTTTGCTGATTAGGCTGCCAACATCTTTCTCTGGTCAGGTACCTCTTACAGGCATGCGGATGCTTCATCCATGAGCTCGTCAGCTCAATGACTCACGAGAGAACTATTAAACAGGAACAGGGGTGGGAGCACACTGCTTCACCTCCCAGCAAGGTTCGCCCCTGGCATTGTGGTAAATGCAGTTTCGGTTACTTACTTGTTTCAAGAGTGTTCGAGTGTTTCGCCACAGTTGGCGCAGCTAGAGCAGATCTCTAGACACGTCTTTCTGGTTCTTTAACCGTCATCAGTAGAGATTACAGTCTTTCAAATGTGGGGTTTGCTGAGTAGGCTGCCAACATCTTTCTCAGGTCAGGTACATCTCACAGGCATGCGAGTGCTTCATCCACGAGCTCGTCAGCTCAATGACTCACGAGAGAACTATTAAACAGGAACAGGGGTTTGAGCACACCGCTTCACCTCCCAGCAAGATTTCCCCCTGGCATTGTGGTAAATGCAGTTTCAGTTACTTGCTTGCTTCAAGAGTGTTCGAGTGTTTCGTCACAGTTGGCGCAGATAGTGCTGATCTCTAGACACGTGGTTCTGGTTCTTTAACCATCATCAGTAGAGATTACAGTCTTTCAAATGTGAGGTTTGCTGAGTATGCTGTCAAAATATTTCTCAGGTCAGGTACCTCTCACAGGCATGCGGGTGCTTCATCCACGAGCTCGTCAGCTCAATGACTCACGAGAGTACTATTAAACAGGAACAGTGGTGGTAGCACGCTGCTTCCCCTCCCAGCATGGTTAGCACACTGGCATTGTGGTAAATGCAGTTTCAGTTACTTGCTTGCTCAAGAGTGTTTGAGTGTTTCACCACAGTTGGCACAGATAGTGCTCATGTCTAGACACGTGTTTCTGGTTCTTTAACCATCATCAGTAGAGATAACAGTCTTTTAAATGTGGGGTTTGCTGAGTAGGGTGCCAACATCTTTCTCAGGTCAGGTACGTCTCACAGGCATGCGGGTGCGTCATCCAAGAGCTTGTCAGCTCAATGACTCACTAGAGAACTATTAAACCGGTACAGGGGTGGGAGCACACGGCTTCACCTCCCAGCAAGGTTCCCCCCTGGCATTGTGGTAAATGCAGTTTCAGTTACTTGCTTGCTTCAAGAGTGTTCGAGTGTTTTGCCACAGTTGGCGTAGATAGTGCGTAGCTCTAGACACGTGTTTCTGGTTCTTTAACCGTCATCAGTAGAGATTACAGTCTTTAAAATGTGGGGTTTGCTGAGTAGGCTGCCAACATCTTTCTCAGGTCAGGTACATCTCACAGGCATGCGGGTGCTTCATCCCCGAGCTTGTCAGCTCAATGACTCACTGGAGAACTATTAAACAGGAACAGGGGTTTGAGCACACCGCTTCACCTCCCAGCAAGATTCCCCCCTTGCATTGTGGTAAATGCAGTTTCAGTTACTTGCTTGCTTCAAGAGTGTTCGAGTGTTTCGTCACAGTTGGCGCAGATAGTGCTGATCTCTAGACACGTGGTTCTGGTTCTTTAACCATCATCAGTAGATATTACAGTCTTTCAAATGTGGGGTTTGCTGAGTAGGCTGCCAACATCTTTCTCAGGTCAGGTACCTCTCACAGGCATGTGGGTGCTTCATCCACGAGCCCGTCAGCTCAATGACTCACAGGAGTACTTTTAAACAGGAACAAGGGTGGGAGCACACCACATCATCTCCCAGCAAGTTTCGCCCCTGGCATTGTGGTAAACGCAGTTTCAGTTACTTGCTTGCTTCAAGAGTGTTCGAGTGTTTTGCCACAGTTGGCACAGATAGTGCTGCTCTCTAGACACGTGTTTCTGGTTCTTTAACCATCATCAGTAGAGATTACGGTCTTTGAACTTTGGGGTTTGCTGATTAGGCTGCCAACATCTTTCTCAGGTCAGGTACCTCTCACAGGCATGCGGGTGCTTCATCCATGAGCTCGTCGAGAGTACTGTTAAACAGGAACAGGGGTGGGAGCACACTGCTTCACCTCCCAGCAAGGTTCGCCCCTGGCATTGTGGTAAATGCAGTTTTGGTTACTTACTTGCTTCAAGAGTGTTCGAGTGTTTTGCCACAGGTGGCGCAGCTAGTGCTGATCTCTAGACACGTGTTTCTGGTTCTTTAACCGTCATCAGTAGAGATTACAGTCTTTCAAATGTGGGGTATGCTGAGTAGGGTGCCAACATCTTTCTCAGGTCAGGTACGTCTCACAGGCATGCGGGTGCGTCATCCAAGAGCTTGTCAGCTCAATGACTCACTAGAGAACTATTAAACAGGTAAAGGGGTGGGAGCACACGGCTTCACCTCCCAGCAAGGTTCCCCCCTGGCATTGTGGTAAATGCAGTTTCAGTTACTTGCTTGCTTCAAGAGTGTTCGAGTGTTTTGCCACAGTTGGCGTAGATAGTGCTGATCTCTAGACACGTGTTTCTGGTTCTTTAACCGTCATCAGTAGAGATTACAGTCTTTCAAATGTGGGGTTTGCTGAGTAGGCTGCCAACATCTTTCTCAGGTCAGGTACCTCTCACAGGCATGCGGATGCTTCATCCACAAGCTCGTCGGCTCAATGATTTACGAGAGTACTATTAAACAGGAACAGGGGTGGGAGCACACTGCTTCACCTCCCAGCAAGGTTCGCCCCTGGCATTGTGGTAAATGCAGTTTCAGTTACTTGCTTGCTTCAAGAGTGTTTGAGTGTTATGCCACTGTTGGCGCAGATAGTGCTGATCTCTCGACACATGTTTCTGGTTCTCTAACCGTCATCAGTAGGGATGACAGTCTTTGAAATTTGGGGTTTGCTGAGTAGGCTGCCAACATCTTTCTCAGGTCAGGTACCTCTCACAGGCATGCGGGTGCTTCATCCATGAGCTCGTCAGCTCAATGACTCACTGGAGAACTATTAAACAGGAACAGGGGTGGGAGCACACCCCTTCACCTCCCAGAAAGGTTCACCCCTGGCATTGTGTTAAATGCAGTTTTGGTTACTTGCTTGCTTCAAGAGTGTTCGAGTGTTTCGCCACAGTTGGCGCAGATAGTGCTGATCTCTAGACACGTGTTTCTGGTTCTTTAACCCTCATCAGTAGAGATTACAGTCTTTGAAATTTGGGGTTTGCTGATTAGGCTGCCAACATCTTTCTCAGGTCAGGTACCTCTCACAGGCATGCGGGTGCTTCATCCACGAGCTCGTCAGTTCAATGACTCACGGGAGTACTATTAAACAGGAACAGGGGTGGAAGCACACCGCTTCACCTCCCAGCAAGGTTCGCCCTTGGCATTGTGGTAAATGCAGTTTCGGTTACTTGCTTGCTTCAAGAGTGTTTGAGTGTTTCGTCACAGTTGGCGCAGATAGTGCAGATCTCTAGACACGTGTTTCTGGTTCTTTAACCGTCATCAGTAGAGATTACAGTCTTTCAAATGTGGGGTTTGCTGAGTAGGCTGCCAACATCTTTCTCAGGTCAGGTACATCTCACAGGCATGCCGGTGCTTCATCCACGAGCTCGTCAGCTCAATGACTCACTGGAGAACTATTAAACAGGAACAGGGGTGGGAGCACATCTTTTCACCTCCCAGAAAGGTTCACCCCTGGCATTGTGTTAAATGCAGTTTTGGTTACTTGCTTGCTTCAAGAGTGTTCGAGTGTTTCGCCACAGTTGGCGCAGATAGTGCTGATCTCTAGACACGTGTTTCTGGTTCTTTAAACCTCATCAGTAGAGATTACAGTCTTTGAAATTTGGGGTTTGCTGATTAGGCTGCCAACATCTTTCTCAGGTCAGGTACCTCTCACAGGCATGCGGGTGCTTCATCCACGATATTGTCAGCTCAATGACTCACAAGAGTACTATTAAACAGGAACAGTGGTGGGAGCACGCTGCTTCACCTCCCAGCAATGTTCACACACTGGTATTGTGGTAAATGCAGTTTCAGTTACTTGCTTGCTTAAGAGTGTTTGAGTGTTTCGCCACAGTTGGCGTAGATAGTGCTGATCTCTAGACACGTGTTTCTGGTTCTTTAACCGTCATCAGTAGAGATTACAGTCTTTCAAATGTGGGGTTTGCTGAGTAAGCTGCCAACATCTTTCTCAGGTCAGGTACATCTCACAGGCATGCGGGTGCTTCATCCACGAGCTCTTCAGCTCAATGACTCACTGGAGAACTATTAAATAGGAACAGGGGTGGGAGCACACCTCTTCACCTCCCAGAAAGGTTCACCCCTGGCATTGTGGTAAATGCTGTTTCGGTTACTTGCTTGCTTCAAGAGTGTTCGATTGTTTCGCCACAGTTGGCGCAGATAGTGCTGATCTCTAGACACGTGTTTCTGGTTCTTTAACCATCATCAGTAGAGATTACAGTCTTTGAAATTTGGGGTTTGCTGATTAGGCTGCCAACATCTTTCTCTGGTCAGGTACCTCTTACAGGCATGCGGATGCTTCATCCACGAGCTCGTCAGCTCAATGACTCACGAGAGTACTATTAAACAGGAACAGGGGTGAGAGCACACTGCTTCACCTCCCAGCAAGTTTCGCCCCTGGCATTGTGGTAAATGCAGTTTCGGTTACTTACTTGCTTCAAGAGTCTTCGAGTGTTTCGCCACAGTTGGAGCAGCTGGAGCTGATCTCTAGACACTTGTTTCTGGTCCTTTAACCGTCATCAGTAGAGATTACAGTCTTTCAAATGTGGGGTTTGCTGAGTAGGCTGCCAACATCTTTCTCAGGTCAGGTACATCTCACAGGCATGCGAGTGCTTCATCCACGAGCTCGTCAGCTCAATGACTCACTGGAGAACTATTAAACAGGAACAGGGGTTTGAGCACACCGCTTCACCTCCCAGCAAGATTTCCCCCTGGCATTGTGGTAAATGCAGTTTCAGTTACTTGCTTGCTTCATGAGTGTTCGAGTGTATCGTCACAGTTGGCGCAGATAGTGCTGATCTCTAGACACGTGGTTCTGGTTCTTTAACCATCATCAGTAGAGATTACAGTCTTTCAAATGTGAGGTTTGCTGAGTATGCTGCCAACATCTTTCTCAGGTCAGGTACCTCTCACAGGCATGCGGGTGCTTCATCCATGAGCTCGTCAGCTCAATGACTCACAAGAGTACTATTAAACAGGAACAGTGGTGGGAGCACGCTGCTTCACCTCCCAGCAATGTTCACACACTGGCATTGTGGTAAATGCAGTTTCAGTTACTTGCTTGCTTAAGAGTGTTTGAGTGTTTCGCCACAGTTGGCGTAGATAGTGCTGAGCTCTAGACACGTGTTTCTGGTTCTTTAACCGTCATCAGTAGAGATTACAGTCTTTCAAATGTGGGGTTTGCTGAGTAAGCTGCCAACATCTTTCTCAGGTCAGGTACATCTCACAGGCATGCGGGTGCTTCATCCACGAGCTCTTCAGCTCAATGACTCACTGGAGAACTATTAAATAGGAACAGGGGTGGGAGCACACCTCTTCACCTCCCAGAAAGGTTCACCCCTGGCATTGTGGTAAATGCAGTTTTGGATACATGCTTGCTTCAAGAGTGTTCGATTGTTTCGGTTACATGCTTGCTTCAAGAGTGTTCGATTGTTTCGCCACAGTTGGCGCAGATAGTGCTGATCTCTAGACACGTGTTTCTGGTTCTTTAACCATCATCAGTAGAGATTACAGTCTTTGAAATTTGGGGTTTGCTGATTAGGCTGCCAACATCTTTCTCTGGTCAGGTACCTCTTACAGGCATGCGGATGCTTCATCCACGAGCTCGTCAGCTCAATGACTCACGAGAGTACTATTAAACAGGAACAGGGGTGAGAGCACACTGCTTCACCTCCCAGCAAGTTTCGCCCCTGGCATTGTGGTAAATGCAGTTTCGGTTACTTACTTGCTTCAAGAGTGTTCGAGTGTTTCGCCACAGTTGGAGCAGCTGGAGCTGATCTCTAGACACTTGTTTCTGGTCCTTTAACCGTCATCAGTAGAGATTACAGTCTTTCAAATGTGGGGTTTGCTGAGTAGGCTGCCAACATCTTTCTCAGGTCAGGTACATCTCACAGGCATGCGAGTGCTTCATCCACGAGCTCGTCAGCTCAATGACTCACTGGAGAACTATTAAACAGGAACAGGGGTTTGAGCACACCGCTTCACCTCCCAGCAAGATTTCCCCCTGGCATTGTGGTAAATGCAGTTTCAGTTACTTGCTTGCTTCAAGAGTGTTCGAGTGTTTCGTCACAGTTGGCGCAGATAGTGCTGATCTCTAGACACGTGGTTCTGGTTCTTTAACCATCATCAGTAGAGATTACGGTCTTTCAAATGTGAGGTTTGCTGAGTATGCTGCCAACATCTTTCTCAGGTCAGGTACCTCTCACAGGCATGCGGATGCTTCATCCATGAGCTCGTCAGCTCAATGACTCACTGGAGAACTATTAAACAGGAACAGGGGTGGGAGCACACCCCTTCACCTCCCAGAAAGATTCACCCCTGGCATTGTGTTAAATGCAGTTTTGGTTACTTGCTTGCTTCAAGAGTGTTCGAGTGTTTCGCCACAGTTGGCGCAGATAGTGCTGATCTCTAGACACGTGTTTCTGGTTCTTTAACCCTCATCAGTAGAGATTACAGTCTTTGAAATTTGGGGTTTGCTGATTAGGCTGCCAACATCTTTCTCAGGTCAGGTACCTCTCACAGGCATGCGGGTGCTTCATCCACGAGCTCGTCAGTTCAATGACTCACGGGAGTACTATTAAACAGGAACAGGGGTGGAAGCACACCAGTTCACCTCCCAGCAAGGTTCGCCCTTGGCATTGTGGTAAATGCAGTTTCGGTTACTTGCTTGCTTCAAGAGTGTTTGAGTGTTTCGTCACAGTTGGCGCAGATAGTGCAGATCTCTAGACACGTGTTTCTGGTTCTTTAACCGTCATCAGTAGAGATTACAGTCTTTCAAATGTGGGGTTTGCTGAGTAGGCTGCCAACATCTTTCTCAGGTCAGGTACATCTCACAGGCATGCGGGTGCTTCATCCACGAGCTCGTCAGCACAATGACTCACTGGAGAACTATTAAAAAGGAACAGGGGTGGGAGCACATCTCTTCACCTCCCAGAAAGGTTCACCCCTGGCATTGTGTTAAATGCAGTTTTGGTTACTTGCCTGCTTCAAGAGTGTTCGAGTGTTTCGCCACAGTTGGCGCAGATGGTGCTGATCTCTAGACACGTGTTTCTGGTTCTTTAACCCTCATCAGTAGAGATTACAGTCTTTGAAATTTGGGGTTTGCTGATTAGGCTGTCGACATCTTTCTCAGGTCAGGTAACTCTCACAGGCATGCGGGTGCTTCATCCACGATATCGTCAGCTCAATGACTCACAAGAGTACTATTAAACAGGAACAGTGGTGGGAGCACGCTGCTTCACCTCCCAGCAAGGTTCACACACTGGCATTGTGGTAAATGCAGTTTCAGTTACTTGCTTGCTTAAGAGTGTTTGAGTGTTTCACCACAGTTGGCACAGATAGTGCTGATCTCTAGACACGTGTTTCTGGTTCTTTAACCATCATCAGTAGAGATAACAGTCTTTCAAATGTGGGGTTTGCTGAGTAGGCTGCCAACATTTTTCTCAGGTCAGGTACCTCTCACAGGCATGCGGGTGCTTCATTCACAAGCTCATCAGCTCAATGACTCACTGGAGCACTATTAAACAGGAACAGGGGTGGGAGCACACCACTTCATCTCCCAGCAAGGTTTGCCCCTGGCATTGTAGTAAATGTAGTTTTGGTTACTTGCTTGCTTCAAGAGCGTTCGAGTGTTTGGCCACAGTTGGCGCAGATAGTGCTGATCTCTAGACACGTGTTTCTGGTTCTTTAACCGTCATCAGTAGAGATTACAGTCTTTCAAATGTGGGGTTTGCTGAGTAGGCTGCCACCATCTTTCTCAGGTCAGGTACGTCTCACAGGCATGCGGGTGCTTCCTCCACGAGCTTGTCAGCTCAATGACTGACTGGAGAACTATTAAACAGGAACAGGGGTGGGAGCACACCGCTTCACCTCCCAGCAAGGTTAACCCCTGGCATTGTGGTAAATGCAGTTTCAGTTACTTGCTTGCTTCAAGAGTGTTCGAGTGTTTCATCACAGTTGGCGCAGATAGTGCTGATCTCTAGACACGTGGTTCTGGTTCTTTAACCATCATCAGTAGAGATTACAGTCTTTCAAATGTGAGGTTTGCTGAGTATGCTGTCAAAATCTTTCTCAGGTCAGGTACCTCTCACAGGCATGCGGGTGCTTCATCCACGAGCTCTTCAGCTCAATGACTCACAAGAGTACTATTAAACAGGAACAGGGGTAGGAGCACGCTGCTTCACCTCCCAGCAAGGTTCGCACACTGGCATTGTGGTAAATGCAGTTTCAGTTACTTGCTTGCTCAAGAGTGTTGGAGTGTTTCGCCACAGTTGGCGTAGATAGTGCTGATCTCTAGACACGTGTTTTTGGTTCTTTAACCGTCATCAGTAGAGATTACAGTCTTTCAAATGTGGGGTTTGCTGAGTAGGCTGCCAACATCTTTCTCAGGTCAGGTACATCTCACAGGCATGCGGGTGCTTCATCCATGAGCTGGTCAGCTCAATGACTCACTGGAGAACTATTAAACAGGAACAGGGGTTTGAGCACACCGCTTCACCTCCCAGCAAGATTCCCCCCTGGCATTGTGGTAAATGCAGTTTCAGTTACTTGCTTGCTTCAAGAGTGTTCGAGTGTTTCGTCACAGTTGGCGCAGATAGTGCTGATCTCTAGACACGTGGTTCTGGTTCTTTAACCATCATCAGTAGATATTACAGTCTTTCAAATGTGGGGTTTGCTGAGTAGGCTGCCAACATCTTTCTCAGGTCAGGTACCTCTCACAGGCATGTGGGTGCTTCATCCACGAGTCCATCAGCTCAATGACTCACAGGAGTACTTTTAAACAGGAACAAGGGTGGGAGCACACCACTTCATCTCCCAGCAAGGGTCGCCCCTTGCATTGTGGTAAACCCAGTTTCAGTTACTTGCTTGTTTCAAGATTGTTTGAGTATTTTGTCACAGTTGGTGCGCCCCTGGCATTGTGGTAAATGCAGTTTCAGTTACCTGCTTGGTTCAAGAGTGTTTGAGTGTTACGCCACAGTTGGCGCAGACAGTGCTGATCTCTCGACACGTGTTTCCTGTTCTTTAACCGTCATCAGTAGAGATGACAGTCTTTGAAATTTGGGGTTTGCTGAGTAGGCTGCCAACATCTTTCTCAGGTCAGGTACCTCTCACAGGCATGCGGGTGCTTCATCCACGAGCTCGTCAGTTCAATGACTCACGGGAGTACTATTAAACAGGAACAGGGGTGGAAGCACACCGCTTCACTTCCCAGCAAGTTTCGCCCCTGGCATTGTGGTAAATGCAGTTTCAGTTACTTGCTTGCTTCAAGAGTGTTCGAGTGTTTCGCCACAGTTGGCGCAGATAGTGCTGATCTCTAGACACGTGTTTCTGGTTCTTTAACCGTCATCATTTGAGATTACAGTCTTTTAAATTTGGGGTTTGCTGAGTAGGCTGCCAAACTCTTTCTCAGATCAGGTACCTCTCACAGGCATTCGGGTGCTTCATCCACCAGCTCGTCAGCTCAATGATTCACGGAAGTACTATTAAACAGGAACAGGGGTGGGAGGCATGATATCCTATGGAAGGAAATTCAAGTTACTGGTAAGTGCGGTTAGAATTACTTTTCAAGATCAGTACTGGGCTCAAAGATGCAGTACTGAGGTCTGTCCTGATAACATGTGAGTAAATTGGAATTCGTAGTTCGGCTGATTTTAGAGGAATATTTGTAAGTTCCAAAACTCCACACTTAGCAAAATTTCCAAGTGAAACCAGTCAATGTTAACCTATGGAAGGAAATTCAAGTTACTGGTAAGTACGGTTAGAATTACTTTTCAGGAACATTACTGAGCTTAAACATGCAGCACTGAGGTCTCTCCTGATAACAGGTGAGTAAATCGGAATTCGTAGTTCGGCTGATTTTAGAGGAATATTTGTACGTTCCAAAAATCGACACTTAGAAACTTTTCTGCTGAAAACCACACAATGGATTTCTATGGAAGGAAATGCAAGTTACTGGCAAGAACGCTTAGAATTACTTTTCAGGATCAGTACTGGGCTTAAACATGCAGCACTGAGGTCTCTTCTGATAATAGGTGAGTAAATCGGAATTCGTAGTTCGGCTGATTGTAGAGGAATATCTGTAAGTTCCAAAACTCCACACTTAGAAACTTTTCTGCTGAAAACCACACAATGGATTCCTATGGAAGGAAATACAAGTTACTGGTAAATATGCTTAGAATTACTTTTCAGGGTCAGTGCTGGGCTAAAAGATGCAGCACTGGGTTCTCTCCTGATAACAGGTGAGTGAATCAGAATTCGTAGTTCGGCTGATTTTACTTCGATCCAGTATATATAGAGCCACTTTCCTACACCATCCCCTCCCTTCACCCCTGTGCAAACACGCCCTGTGGTGCATTTTAAGTTGGGGAAATAATTCCCCTTCAATCTTGAGGGTCCGTAGAGTCCAACTAGCCCACTAGGTACATCCAGTAAGCGCCACAGAGCTTCGTAGCAGAGAGATGTAAAAAGGCGCACGGCCTGCACCACCTCTCTGCAACGCAGCGCAGTGGCACTTCCTGGAAGCACCTGGTGGGCTTTAAAAGCCAAAAAAGCAGAGATAAAACTAGCACCCTATCAACAACAGAGTGCTAACATGCAAATTCGCATGTTAGCACCCTTTTACTCTACGCTTCCCCTTGCATCTCTAATGAGATGCAAAGGGGGAGTTCCAGAGTAAAATAATAGGAGAAATGTCGCTAAGCGACATTTCTCCTATTATCAAGAATATCGCTAACCCTGTTAGAGACAAACAAAGCAGCGCTAACCGCGGTTAACGCTGCTTTTTTACGTCTGGTATTTTTCTGACTTAGCCATGATATCCTATGGAAGGAGGATATCATAGCTAACATGCAAATTCGCATGTTAGCACCCTTTTACTCTACGCTTCCCCTTGCATCTCTAATGAGATGCAAAGGGGGAGTTCCAGAGTAAAATAATAGGAGAAATGTTGCTAAGCGACATTTCTCCTATTATCAAGAATATCGCTAACCCTGTTAGAGACAAACTAAGCAGCGCTAACCGCGGTTAACGCTGCTTTTTTACGTCTGGTATTTTTCTGACTTAGCCATGATATCCTATGGAAGGAGGATATCATGGCTAAGTTTGTCTGTCCCTATCAACAAGCTAACGTGAGATTATCGCTGGTTTTCCAGCGATAATCTCACGTTAGCCACTTAGCGTGAGGATTTTTATCATTATAGAGATAAGCGTTGCTAATAGCACGCTATCTCAGGGATAAAAATCCACGCTAGCCGGCGATTATTATCCTAGCGCTAAGTGCGCTTTGCGATAATTATCGCCGGTTGTTGTTGATATGCCCCCAGTACCTCCAGTAAGCGCCACAGAGCTACGTTGCATAGAGGTGTAAAAAGGGGCGTGGCCTCAGAACACCTGTCAGCAACCCAGCTCCCTGGCGCATACTGGAGATACCTTTTGGGCTAGTTGGCCCTCAGGGATACTCAGTATTGATGGGGAATTAATTCCCCAACTTACAACTGGCCAGGGGGCGCGTTTGCAGAGTGCTGCAAGGAGGGGGCGTGGCCTCCGGCGCGATGCCGGTCTTTTATTTATTTTTATTTTTTTAGAAGAAGGGCTGTGTGGCCCCCCTTCTTTTTCTAATTTATTGGCCCTGGGGACCCCATCCCCCAGGGCCTGCACCCTAATATTTTTTGTTGAAACAAATACATTTTGAAAGCGGCCCCGTGGCTCCCCTGCCAAGGCCTTAATCGACCCCGGGGACTCCAACCCCCGGGTCATGGCCTATTTTTTTTTTTATTCTTTAGGAGGGGGGCTTCGTTGCCCCCCTCCTCAGGCCACTTATGGCCCCGGGGACCCCATCCCCCGGGGCCGGCCTTTGTTTTTTATTATTTAAAAAAATATATATTTATAGAAACACCTAGAACATGCTGGACAAACCGTATGTACCTATCACCATGACGATTTGCGTGATATTCGTTAAAAGGCGACTATGCATACAATGAATCCACGTGGAATGTAGTTACACTGCTAGTGAAGCTCTGACGAGTCTGACGCCCTAGCGTGCCTAATCCCGGCGCCCCCGCCTGTGGGTAACCTCCAAGTAGACACCCTTGTCGTTTATTTCTACAAACATGGGTAGCTATTGACGGGCACATTTAATACACACGCACACCAAGCCATTCAAAGGGGATTCGACAAAAATTCGACCAAACTATGCAAGAAACCCCCTTCACTGTTAATAAAAGACACATCCACCGCCGGATGTTTAATATTTTTTATTTTACTCTCTGGAAAGGAGACGAACCTCACTTGAGAGTCACAGCGTGCTCCTGGCTGAGCCCAATGCTGTGTTACACCCACCAGTGCCCACCAAGTGCCACACACCTCTGTGTTGTATTCCACCAGCTAGTGCGTATGCTGTGAAACTCTCTAGCCCATGTGCACTGTAACACCACCCCGTGAATATGTCATGCCACACTTGCCTTCGCACGGGTTATATTGCCCCATCTAACGTGCCTTCCTCGATGCCTATGTTATAACGCACAGCGCTATGCCATACATATTACAATCTGGGATCCATATCTTTGTCACAGTGCATATGCAACATTACACTCCCCAGCACATATTTTATATTACAACTTTAGAGACTAGTTAGGTTACACAACACTGCCCTGTGCATATTTCACTCCAAGGCGCATATCGCATAGCACGCGCTAGTGCCTGTGCTATCTCGTGCTCTCCAATGAATCTGTCATTGCGCACAATGTATTGCGTATTATTTTTCATGCCCCGGTTCATCTTATATCACACTTTTTGGTGCATAGTTTATACCATATACTATATCTAGTTTTCATTTTCAATCTTGCTCTCAGGACTATGTTCTATATAACACTGCGTCCACCTACCCTTTTCACAGGCATTACATTTTGCGATGGGGGGTGGAGGGTCAGGGGGTGTTTCTGCCAAGTGAGCCAGGAGTCACAATCACAAGCGTCCTCTTCTTCCTGAATAAAAGTGAGATTATGCTGCATACTTGTTCATATTTTAAGTAGTTCGCACAGACACACATTTTAAAAACAATAAAGTTCCTAATACCCACCTTCTGTGAACAGTTAGCTTGCTGTCCCATCCACCTCCTCCCTATCCTCTGTTGTCTGAATCCATGGACTAGCCTCCTCCCTCCTGCCATGCATGGTCTGATGTGCTGCCACTGCACTCCATTTAGCATGATGTACCAGTCCACTCCTCCTGCCCTCCATTGCCCAATTCTATGGCCCATCACTGACCTCCTGATTAGCCTATGTGCTTAGCTTGCTGCCCCTATTCTCCTTCTCCCTGCCCTCCGATGTCTTTGTGCATGCCCCTGCTCCATCCTTTTTGCCCACCATGTTCCATGGACCTGCCACTCCTATCTACTCTGAGTGTTCTGTTGAGCTGCCACTTCCCTCCCACCTGCCTAGCATTGTCAGATGACTGTAACCTGTCCCTGCCACCTCCACCCTGCCTGTCCACATGCCATGCCCCTATCCCCTTCCTCCTGTCCTCTGTGGTCCATTTTACTGCCACACCCTTCTGCCCTCCCTGGTCTGTTGTGCTGCAACTGCTCCTCCTGCCTGCCCCGCGCGGTCTGTTGTGAGGCCCCTTCCCCTGAATTCTCTTGTCCGTGCCCAGGTCCTGACCCTCCCTTCTATCCTCCATGGTCCTTTGTGCATGCCCCTGCACCCTCCTTCTTGCCCATCATAGCCATTGTGCTGCCACTAACCCTCCCACTTGCCATGCATGGTCTTCTGTGCTGCCATGGCCCCTCCCACCTTCCCTGTGTGGTCAGCTAGCTGCCCCTGACCCCCTCCCACCTTCCCTCCATGGTCTGTGTGTATGCCATCATAGTCTCACTGTTGCTCTCCATGGTGTGTCTTGTTTCTAGTGCCCATCCTGCCTGACCTCCATGGTCATCTTGCTGCTCCTGTCCTGGCCCGTTGCCCCCAGCCCTCTGTTTCCATGTGCAGACCCCTATTCCCTCCCTCCTGGCTTGTCTGTTCCATTGTAATGCCCCTGATCCATCCCTCCTGCCCTTTATGATCTGTCATGCTGCAGCTTTCTCTCCTGTCTGTCCATTATGGTCAGCTAGCTACCATTGCCTCTTTCCCCTCTCTTCTCTGTTGTCCATGTGCATGGTCCTGTCCCCTCCCTATTGCTTTCTATGGATTGTTGTGCTGCACTCCCGTGCAACATTTAATCAAGTGGTCAACTGGATAAAAAAACATAAAGATTACAAATAATTTAAAAGTTCTTTGTCGCTATTTGAAAACTCA
Source organism: Triturus cristatus (assembly GCF_964204655.1). NCBI lineage: Eukaryota > Metazoa > Chordata > Amphibia > Caudata > Salamandridae > Triturus > Triturus cristatus. The sequence continues at coordinate 1,200,100,706 of NC_140582.1, read as the reverse complement.
GAAAATATGTCCTCATTTTAGTTTTTTAGAGCACTAACTATAATTTTGATGCAAATAAGACACTCTCATATATGTAATTTCTAAAGGAAATGCTCTAGGTGTTACAGTTTTGATTACATCAAGATGATGTCAGGCGTTCCACGCTTTTGTAATAAATATAGAGTGTTAGCAATCTAGTTGTTCATTGGGATACTGTTGAGAGGCAGAGGCCAGGGGCACGGACTCTCAAAATTGAAGGCAGGTAGGAGAGTGCAGAGGCAACAATTTGACCACACTGGGCAGGCAGGAAGGGCAGTGACAGTACAACAGACTATGGAGGGCAGTGGAAAGGGGGACAGGGGCAACAAACCAACAATACAGGACTGGCAAGAGAGGCTGTGGCAATATAATAGACCATTGTGGGCAGACGGAAGAGGCAGTGGTAGTACAACCATACATGCCAACAGACCCGTTTCAGCTAGGAAACGTCCAATGTTTTTAAGCTCAAATGGGCTTTATTTGATCTGTCTCCTGTCTACAATCTCCTCTTTTTCAATGTAACTCAAAGGGGAAAATCAATACCCCAGTTTTTTTTCAAAATCTCGCTCTTACCAAGGTCAAAATGTTCGCAAGTATGGTACATTGGATCATGGTAGGCAGGAGGAATTGGGGTAGGGACATGGACTCGGATAACAGAGGACAGGAGGGACATGGAGAGATGCACCAAACTGATCCTGCAGGGCAGGCATCAGGGTTTGCAGCAGCACAATACACCACACACGTCATGCGGGACGGGAGTGCGTCAAACACGTCAGAGCTTCACTAGCGGTGTAAATACATTCCACGTGGATTCATTGTATGCATAGTCGCCTTTTAATGAATATCACGCAAATCGTCATGGTGATAGGTACATACGGTTTGTCCAGCATGTTCTAGGTGTTTCTATAAATATATTTTTTTTTTAAATAATAAAAAACAAAGGCCGGCCCCATGGGATGGGGTCCCCGGGGCCATAAGTGGCCTGAGGAGGGGGGCAACGCAGCCCCCCTCCTAAAGAATTGAAAAAAAAAAAAAAGGCCATGACCCGGGGGTTGGGGTCCCCGGGGCCGATTAAGGCCTTGGGAGGGGCACATTTATTTTTTTCAACAAAAAAAATTAGGGTGCAGGCCCTGGGGGATGGCGTCCCCAGGGCCAATAAATTAGAAAAAGAAGGGGGGCCACACAGCCCTCCTTCTTAAAAAAATTAAATAAATAAAAGACCGGCATCACGCTGGAGGCCACGCCCCCTCCTTGCAGCACTCTGCAAACGTGCCCCCTGGCCAGTTGTAAGTTGGGGAATTAATACTAAGGGTCCCTGAGGGCCAACTAGCCCAACAGGTAACTCCAGTATGCACCAGGCAGCTGCGTTGCAGACAGGTGTTTTGAGGTCATGCCCCTTTTTACACCTCTATGTAACGAAGCTCTGTGGCGCTTACTGGAGGTACCTAGTGGGCTAGTTTGACCCTAGGGACCCTTAGGATTCAAGGGGACTTAATCTCTCAACTTTAACGGCCACAGGGCGCGTTTACACAGTGGTGAAGGGAGGGGATGGGGCCTGAGGTGACGTGTGCAAACACGCCCTATGGCGCATTTTAAGAGGTAGTTTTAATCCCCTGCCCTATTATATACTAGGGGCTTACAGAGGAGGTCATGCTAATCACAGGGGGACCCCAACGCATAGTCTTCCCTAGTGTATGAAGGTGTTTTCACTGTATTCTGAGTGTCTTTTAACATAGCACTGGCTCTAGGACTGGTTAGTCAGACTCAGTTACCACAAGTATCCGTCTGAAAAAGTTGACGGTTCAGGATGATTTTGCAACAAGGCTTCTTTCTGCTCTTCTGTTTATTCTTTCTGCACGTTATCCTTCTTCCTGCACTTTTCTTGAGGACTTCTATTACTTCTTTCTACATTTCTTTTTTTCTGTAGGCATAGTTAGAAATTTGCATTTAAAAAACCTTTGAAATTCACTGAAAAAACCATAGGTTTCAGGCACGTTATAGTTAGGAATTAGCATTTAAAAAACCTTAGAACTTAACTGAAAAAACCATAGGTCTCAGGGGCGTTATAGTTAGCTGGACTTTTCACTCGTACAAAACCATTGAAATTCCCCCGTTATAGTTAGTTCAGCTAACTATAACTCGCCCGCCCGCAATGCACTGCTGATGATGTCACATATTACATCACTCGTAACATGGTCAATGACATCACTCATGACATCACTGATGACATCATCCTTGTGATAGAGTGGCAGACCTCCTCTCCCCCTAATATAACCTTTGATACACACATTCAAAAATAGAAACTAAAATTTTCAAAACAATGGACATACCAATACCAGTTACAACAACCTATTCAGTAATTCTAAGATCCACATACACATACACTCATTCACCATCAGTCCTATACAGTCACTCATACATGTACTCACTCATCATATGTACTCATACACCTATACATCCTGTACATCCTGTTACACAATGCCACTCATCCATAGAGTTACTCACACACAGTCACTCATGCTAATAAAGAATCAAACATCCATTTACTTGCATATACAGATATACACACACCACCACACTTACTTCTACAGAAACTTACAAATAATTAATCTTTTAAACAATCACTTATAGAAACACATACTTATTCATACAGGAACTCTTTCAATCTCTCTCTCTCACATATACTCACTTATATACACCAATAGTCACATATACTAGTTTAAAACATATGTAGTTACTCATAAAGACACTATTGAGACAGTCATTCACTCACTCACACACCCATGCACACACTCATTCACCCATACAGTCCTGCACACATGCTGTCTTCAACACATACAAACTGTGAGTCACTCATTCATGCACCTATGCACTACGTAATACCCCCCACCGAACCATACAGACACTCAGACACTCATACTGATACTCAAAAAACCAACTAATAACCTATATAGACACTCATGTAGCTACTCACCAACCCATGCAGCCACTTAAACACAAAGTGAGAGAATGATACAGATATTTACATATTTAAACATTACTCACTAAGCCATGTATTCACTAAGATACACTTAATCAGTCAGTTGTACAATCAATTTTTCAAAAACAAATCATCCATTTAGAAACTCCCCTGAAATGAGCCCTGCACCCCTGTCCCTTCCCTGAGAGGAGCACTCCACTTGCCCGCACCTCCCCTAAAATGAGCCCAGAATCCAGGGCTTTAAGTGGGATTAAAAAACTGGGAGGTCTCTCAAAGGGGCGTGGCCAATGTAATTAAGGGTAATCCAGCGCAGCTCACCATAATCTTCACAACCAGGGATCAATAATTTTCCAAACAAATCATATTCGAGAAAATCATACACATCACCCATATACCCAGATCCCCGGTGTCACTGGTTTGTTGCGCTTGGGGTTAGTTTTATATAGTTTGATGAATTCAGGGGCATATTAACAAGCGGCAGCGCGAGTAAAATGTTATCGCTGGCTATCGCAGGAAATTATCGCCATGCTAGCTTGACCATGATATCCACCTCCCATTGGATATCATGGCTAAGTCAAACTAAAAGCAGGCGTAAGGAAAGTAGCGCTAACCGCGGTTAGCGCTACTTTTCTTATCGCTATGCTTGTTATCGTGCCCATTGATAATTGGAGAAATGTCGGTTAGCGACATTTCTCCAGTTATTTTGGGAAGGAACGCCCACTTTGCATCTCATTAGAGATGCAAAGATGGGTGTGAAAGGAAAGGGCGCTGAGGCAAGGATTCAAGTGATAGCGCAACCTTGCTAATAGGGCGATACAATTATCGCCGCTTTCCGGCTGAAAACGGCCGCTCAAGCACGATAATTGTCTTGATGATCTGCCTCTTCCTTTGGCCGACAGACCATTAGTTGAAGAGTTGATGGTAATTATAGGACTAATTCTAGCTTTCTAGTTAACTAAAAAATCTCAGACTGTCTTTAAAGTTAATAATTTTTATCTTAGAATAAGAAAAGTTTCAGATTTGCTCATTACAGATTCACAGTGTAAACAGGAACCATTCACGTGAGAGAGAGAGAGAAAAACAATCCATCATAAATCACATAGATTCAGTCTCATCAAAATATTGATATACATATGAGCAGATAGAAGAAGAGACAAAAGGTTCAGAGAAAAATTGAATTTGCAAAACACATTTCAGTATAAAAACCCATGGAATTCGGTGAAAACCACCCCCTTGGCCGAGGCGATGGTAGGGGTCCCCCAAGATAGGCTCAGGGAACAAAGGCAAAGAGGACAGATGGACAGGATTAGGACAGCTAGGCCTCTCTGCAAATCGATGGACAGCGACGCTCAGCCATCTATCTTCCTCCCAAGCAAATTTCTAAACCACACCCCTAAAGTCTCCCTAGTTATAGTCTAATTTTTGGCAGATCATCCCAGATTTGTTTCAAGTTTAACAGAAAAACGAGCTTTCATTGGTTAGGATAGGGGGAGTTCAGTTGTACCACCTAGGTTCACACGCATTAACCCGTCCCCTTTCACATAAGTACATTTAGGAAATGCACATGAAACAATTTATAATAATGTAACAAATCACACAGGACCATATTATCGAGAAAGGCGATAACATTATGGCTGCTTTAGCGGCAGGAAACTGCTACTAAAGCGGCGATAAGGGGCTTTATAATATGCCTTTGGTTTTGCTTTGTTCGCCATAAGTTGACAGGGTATGCTCAGACGTGAGTCCCTTGCTCACTTTGCCACTGGATTCAAGCAAGCCTGGCTGAAGACGGCTGAAATGCCAGAAACCGGTCCTAGGAAGCTTGTTTCCGGTCCAGGGAAGACATGGCTTGGCAGTTCGGGCTGGACTGTTCCCATGAGGCACAGGGTCAGACTGATTTGCATATGGCCATGTCTGAACTGGGGTGGCAGAGTGGGCTAAAGAACGGTGGTGGATTAAACCCAGATCAGTTGACTGGGGGTGAGTGCTTGCAATGTTCAACACTCCGTCCATCATTTCCTTTGGATTTGCTTTATAATATGCCCCATAGAATTCCTATAGAAGCCAAGGTTCGACATCAAACCTGGGCTTCTATTAGAATTCTATGGGGCCTATTATCAAGCCCCTTATTGCCGCTTTAGCGTCAGTTTCCTGCAGCTAAAGCGGGGATAATATTATCGCTTTTCTTGTTAATATGGCCCACAATTTTTAATTTAACAAAATGTAGAGTCGACAAAATTGGTGGGCCCGATTCACAGAATTAACTTAAGACTAAATCCTAAACTTACTACTTTGTGGTATTCACAGAATGCACTTACTACTTTTGGTATTCACAGAATGCACTTACTACTTATGGTATTCACAGAATGGATTTACGACTACTAACTTTACGTCCGCACTCGGGCCGGAGCTTCCGGCCCAGAGGCGGAGCTTCCGGCCCAGAGGCGGAGCTTCCAGCCCGGAGGCGGGGCTTCCGCACCGGAGGCGGAGCTTCCGGGCCGGAGGTGGGGATTCCGGCCGGTGGCGGAGATTTAGCCATGGCCGAAATCTCCACCTCCGGGCTGGAAGCTCCGCCTCCGGGCCCGAAGCCCCGCCTCCGGGCCCGAAGCTCCGCCTCCGGCCCAGAATTTCCGGCCCGAGTGCGGACGTAAAGTTAGTAGTCGTAAATCCATTCTGTGAATACCATAAGTAGTAAGTGCATTCTGTGAATACCAAAAGTAGTAAGTGCATTCTGTGAATACCACAAAGTAGTAAGTTTAGGATTTAGTCTTAAGTTAATTCTGTGAATCGGGCCTGGTGTGTTCATCTTCTCCCGGTCCCATGGTTGGCCTTTTTCTTGGCAGGCATACAACGGTGCACTGGCCTTGACACTTGGGACTTGACAGTACTCTTTCATTCTCCTGATTCTAATAGTTTTATGCACGCATGCGTGGCACATCTCGATCCCTCCAGCTATGTCAACTTTACGAGGCCCCAAAAATGGCGCTTCGATAACAAATGAATATAGACATTTATTAATTATATGACAATTAATCCTCATCGTTTACCACCCACCATGGCTATCCTGTGTTATCCTAGCAAAACACATTAGTTTGAAGGCGGCATTTCTCTTGTTAATAGCGCACTGCACAAATTGTGCAATGTACAACACGGCTTATTCATGTGTTAGTAAGCGCAAAACAACAAATATGCAGTCATGCCTTCTCATGCATTAGTTCTCATTATTGTGCACATGCATAAAGCAAACTCACCCTCATGTCCATGCATTTGCAGGTTTAGTCACTACACTCTGTTAGTCAGTATTATGAGGGTGTCAATCGGAGCAGGACACATTTCTGCAAGTCCTGCTCCATCAATCCCCCCTTTGATGGTGTTTACCATCATAAAATACCCACCATACCATGTGCCATCGTTTGCTACCTATAGATCAGTGCTCTTTTCTCTTTTTATCATTTGCTCCTCTTGTTCTTTCATGGTATCATGGTACTTACCTTTCATGTCATCTAATTCTATTTCTTCTTTTTTTCTCTTTCTTGCTTTTCTCTTATTATCTGATTCAACCACTTCTCTCTTTTTACATCTGTTCTTGCAACATCTATATACTATTATTATTACTAAGGCTACTGTAGCTACTGACAACATATGCATTACTATTCTTTGTAATATGATACTACCAAATGTAGAAAACCATTTACTTATAGAGGACAAACTCTTACGCTCCCAAAAACCGTCAACTTCCAGTTGGGTCAAATCTTCATGCAAATTTGTAATATTCTTAATATATCCTTCAATACCTTCACTTTTGTCTGGTATATAAGTGCAACAATGTTGCAACATCCCACAGACTCCACCCTCTTATGCCAATAAGATATCAAGGGCAAGTCGATTTTGCAAAGCCTTTGATCTAATTGCAACCATATCAGTATGAATCATTAAGAATCCTCCAGCAGTATCTGTTGATAAATGATCAACCACTGTGGACAATTTTCGAATTTTGTGTGAATTTAGGACGACTCCAACTGAAGGTATCAGTGCACCAAAAATATCACCTGCTATTTCTGAAAAACGTGTTCTCTTAACTTGTGTTAGTCCTTGATTTACTTCAGGGATGCCATTATTTGTTTTGTCCATTTGGAAGACCTTTGGAAAGACAATCCCAAAATAGCAACGTCCATACCAATGTGCTGGCAACCTATAGTAGGCTTTCTTACCACACACATAATACACTCCCGGAAAGACAGGATCAGTTCCTCCCTTTAATCCTCACCCTCCCGTAATTTGGAAGGTGTGTTCACATTCACTGGAACCAATGAAGTAATTATTATAGTTAGTTTTCTCTCTAAATAAACATAATTTTCCTGGCGAGAAATGCGCATGCGTGGGCTCCCGCGCATGCGCAGTTCCCAGAAGAAGACGCGATGGAGACGGATGGAAGCCCGGGGACGCCACCGATAAGGTAAGGTTATTTGAAATGTTATATATCATGCTTTTTCTTTTTTTGAAACAATTTTTATTAACATTAATTGTACACTGTTTGTCAATGCAGGCTTCACTCTCAAGACACAGTTTGCAATCAGATTGTTCAAGTTGTAACATTCTCAATAGTACACTTATGCAGTTACGCGCAACCTTTTGATACATCTCGTGTTGCCTCGTAGAGCTTTTCCCATTCCCTTTCCCCTGGTTCTGCCCTCGCTTATAGTGTAATGATGCCCATATTCTATTCGCTCAGTTCTGACTCTGAGTCCGGCAGAGGGGGTTCAGATATATTACCCCTGAATGTATTCCAGTTTCCCCAAACCCACTGCCATTTCCGGGAGCAAACCCTGTTACTACATACCACCTTTTCCGCAATCATGGCACCATCCAGGTCACGACACCACCACGCGTGGGAGGGGGTTGACTGCGCCCCTCAGTGTTGTGCAATATTCCTCTTTGCTAATGCTAGTCCCATGGCCACCCAGGTTTGGTCGGCGTGGTTAAGATTGGTAGCGTCCCACACATTTAGCAAACACATACGCGGCTCAGGGGGGACATCATGACCGGTAACCAGGGAGACAGTTGCCATAACCTCCCTCCAGTATATAGTGATGTCAGGGCAGTCCCATATGGTATGATAGAAGGTGGCCTGGAGGCCGCACCCTCGTAGGCAGAGCGGAGTATCTGCCCTTCCTATTTTATGAAGTGTGAATCTAGTGTAGTATATCCGGTATAGTATTTTAAGATGCACCAGCTTTAGTTTGGATGGGATCGCCACCCCCCGTGGGGACGCCAGCGCCTCCTGCCACTCTTGTTCGTCCATTTCCTTTTAAGGTCTTTTTGATGGTTAACCAGTTTACGATATGTCAACGATATACCTTTCTTGGCTAGGTGGTCTGTGAGCAAACGATCCTCAAGTGGGGAGGATTCAGGTAGGACGGTCCCTTTAGGTATGGCTTTCCTTAGTGCGTGCTGTATTTGCAGAAATCTGAAACGCTCCGTTCGTTCCATCCGAAACTCTGTCTGCAACTGTTCAAACGGGATCACCCCACCCCGTTTCCAGAGGTCTCCGACCCTGGAGATGCCTATGAGGTTCCACCCCGCAAATCCTTTACTTAGGTGTATCATGTCTATCTTGGGGGAGACCCATAGCGGCGTCTGCCGAGTGATCACTCCCTCCCAACCCAGCCTGCGCTGCGCTGCGCCATGTACCATATCTGTACGGTGTGTGCTGTGGGGCCCGTTAGCTTATTTTTCCAGGATTTATCATACAAGGCTCGGAGGACTCCCTTCAATCCCAGCATGTGCCTATCCATTCGTAGAGCCGGGTTGTCTTGTGGTGCGTGTAGCCATTGATTGATTATAATGAGCTGGGAGGCCCAATAGTATAGACGTATGTTGGGCAGGGCGATTCCAACATCATACCAACTCCGCACCAGTTTACAGAGAGCTATGCGGTGGGGCTTACCTTCCCACAGCAGACAGCCCACCTCCGCCTCCACTGATTTAAAGTAGGAGTCTGGGATCGATATGGGCGTGTTTTGCAGTGCATAAAGGAATCGAGGGAGAGCCATCATTTTGAACAGAGCTGCTCTCCCTAGTAACGTCAGTGGAAGGGAGTGCCAGTGCTTGACATCGCTTCGCAGTCTTCTCAAGGGCGGAAGTAGGTTGCGTTCAAAGAATCAGGTGTGATGTTAATGCCTAGGTATTTGAAACCATCCTCTGCCACTGATATCGTCACTCCTCTGGGTAGCTGTGGTGTGGGTCCATGTAAGACGTAAAGCACTGATTTCGCCCAGTTGATCGAGTAACCGGAGAGTCTACCATAGGACTCGCTAATGTCAAGTAGGCTACCTATGGACCACTCCGGTTGCGTCAGGTATACCAAGATATCGTCCGCGTATAGCGAGATACGGTCGTCCTAGCTCTCCGTCCACTTTAGTCCTGTTATAACTGGAACCTGCCTTATCCATGCCGCCAACAGTTCCAGCACCAGGGCGAATAGTAGTGGGGAGAGAGGGCACCCTTGTCTAGTCCCCCGTCCCAGCGCAAAGTCTCCTGACAGTCGTCCGTTCACTGCCACCTGCGCCAGAGGTCCTGTATATAGCAACCGCACCCATGCACAAAATTTGGACCCAAAACCCAAACGCGCAAGCACTGCAAAGAGGAAGGGCTACTCCACTCGGTCAAAAGCCATACTTACATCCAGCGAGATAATAACTGCATCCTCGTGGATGTGGGGCCCACTGGCCAGTATGCCGTGCAATCGTCATTGCCGTGTTTCGCCCTGGCAGAAAGCCCGATTGGTCTGGGTGAATGAGTGTCCGTAAATGAGGCTGTATACGGGTCGCTAGTACCTTTGCTAATATTTTGGCTTCTACATTGAGGAGTGAGATAGGTCTGTAGGAGGTACACTCATGAGGGGGCTTCCCAGGTTTTCAACCACTTCTCTCTTTTTACATCTGTTCTTGCAAAATCTATATACTATTATTATTTCTAAGGCTACTGTAGCTACTGACAACATAATATGCATTACTATTCTTTGTAATATGGTACTACCAAATGTAGAAAACCATTGACTTATAGAGGAGAAACTCTTACCAAGTCTCTCCCAAACACCGTCAACTTCCAGTTGGGTCAAATCTTCATGCAAATTTGTAATATTCTTAATATATCCTTCAATACCTTCACTTTTGTCTGGTATATAAGTGCAACAATGTTGCAACATTCCACAGACTCCACCCTCTTATGCCAATAAGATAAGGGCAAGTCGATTTTGCAAAGCCTTTGATCTAATTGCAACCATATCAGTATCAATCATTAAGAATCCTCCAGCAGTGTCTGTTGATAAATGATCAACCACTGTGGACAATTTTCGAATTTTGTGTGAATTTAGGACGACTCCAACTGAAGGTATCAGTGCACCAAAAATATCACCTGCTATTTCTGAAAAACGTGTTCTCTTAACTTGTGTTAGTCCTTGATTTACTTCAGGGATGCCATTATTTCTTTTGTCCATTTGGAAGACCTTTGGAAAGACAATCCCAAAATAGCAACGTCCATACCAATGTGCTGGCAACCTATAGTAGGCTTTCTTACCACACACATAATACACTCCTGGAAAGACAGGATCAGTTCCTCCCTTTAATCCTCACCCTCCCGTAATTTGGAAGGTGTGTTCACATTCACTGGAACCAATGAAGTAATTATTATAGTTAGTTTTCTCTCTAAAAAAACATAATTTCCCTGGCGAGGAATGTACATGCGTGGGCTCCAGCGCATGCGCAGTTCCCAGAAGAAGATGCGATGGAGACAAATGGAAGCCCGGGGACGCCACCGATAAGGTAAGGTTATTTGAAATGTTATATATCATGCTTTTTAAAGTTATTTAATACTGCAGGCGGGAGCCTAACTTCCGTTACGCCCGAGTGTACGGAGATTTGCCTTGTTTCTCCGCCTACATCGCGGAAGGCGGAACGGGCAAATCTCCGCACATTCCGCGGGCGGAACGGAGTTGTCCGCCCACCCCTAGTAATAACCACATTAATAACAACACAAAGATACTACATAAGCAAGCTTTAATACATCTATGTTTTAGACTAGGTTTTGGATTTTCAGTCACTTTTGCTTCTGCCATTTTAAATACTAAAAATGAAAAAAAAAAATCTAATTCTAGCTACTTCTTAACTTAGTAGTGTCTGCATTGTTTACTAAGTGAAATAAAATAGCACATATTATGGCTAAAAGCGAATTCATTGATAGATAAAATGCCTATCGGTTGCTAAAAGCATTTTGACTTTGTCTAAAAAATATTTATAGGAGGTGTTAAAAAGGGTCCGAGTTAAAACAGATATTGATTAGAAGGCCATGAAAGAAGATTAATTTGCAGTGGGGATAACCATACTGTAGGTGTGTACAAACCGCATTGTTTCATCTATCGCATGATTTAGCAAAGCATATATATGTAGAGATTACTAGGGAGCTACGGATTTCAAAGGGAAGTTTGCTTAAGGATAGCTCTGCGGGTGCACCACACAGAGTATAGAAACCGTGAGATGGTAAACACAATAAGTGAATCGGTTTCCTTCCTAAAAAGCCTGTACACCTCTGCGCAATGTCTGATCCCCCTATTTCTACACAGTTGTAAAAGCCACCATGACGTAGGCGTCCCATAGGCAGGGCAGAAGTAGAGAACGTGCATTTCAGTTTCCTCAGCTCGGTCACACCCAGGGCAGTCTGGAGTGTGGGCTCCCTACCATTTATTCGTGAATGCTCGGAGCGGGGGCGCCCCATATCTGAACTGGATATACATTTTTTGGGCTAGAAGCGGTTGGATGTGGTCAAAAGTCGTTTCTATCCTGTATTACTGCTTAATGTCCAGGAATCTGGAGGTTAAACAGACGGGCTTAGACCCCCGCCATAGTAGGGCCAGTTTACATTCTCTGTAGGAATCAAGTAGTGTCCCTCTGGGGATTATTAGACATGTCTCGTCTGGGGTTGTCCACATATTTGACCTCCCTAAGGCGTGGCATGTATTCCTAATCTAGGCTAGCCAAGGGAGTTTCCCTGCACCTTGGATGCACATAACATCCTTCAGCTCCTCTCTGTATTTGGCTAGTTTGAGTGTACTCCAAAGGCGTTGCCAGTATAGGAGAGTTCTAGAGGAGACTACATCTGCTATAGGGCTAATCCCTAGATCCATCCTAAGCGGTGTTAGTGGGGAGCTCATAGGGAGGCCCAACAGTTGTCTAAGAAATGAATTTTCTGTCATTGCGAGGGAGGTAGATGGGCAGTGACCCCACAATTCTGCCCCATACAATGACGCTCCCCTAGCCTGGGTCTTATATATTTCTGCTACATGGCCTATCACTTTTTGCGTGCAACTCTTGTAGACTTTTATGACGCCCCCCGAGGACTGGGTCAGTTTGAGGCTAGCTTTCTTAATTTGTGACCCCCATTCCATCTTTTCAGTTAGTGTGATCCTGAGGTAGTCAAAGATGGACACCCTCTCTAGGGGCCTGCCGTCTAATCGGGGAAATGCACAGTTCAAAGTGTCTGCATTCAAAACCATGTACTTGTTTTTTTGTAAATTAATTTCTAGTCCTCGATTTTTGCAGAAGATGCTGAATACCTTAAGCACCCTCTGCATGCCCATAGGAGATTTGGAAAGTAGAAGCATATCATACGCAAACATAAGAGCTGGAATTTTGCGGTTCGCCAACCTCGGCACATTAATGTCTTTTTTGGGTGACATCCACAAGGCTTATGGGGCGATAATTTGCTGGGTTAAGTGGTGAACCCTTTTTATAGATGGAGATGATTTCGGCCCGGCCCACGTAGAGGGCAACACCTTGCCTTGTAGGATAGCATTAAATAGTCACCAGAGGTAGGGAGCCCAGACTGTGGGTTCGGAGCAAAATAGATCCCCAGGGATCTTATCCAGCCCCGGTGCTTTAGCTGGGAGGAGCTTACCCAGTGCCTCTGTGATCTCCTTCCTTGTGCAAAGTGGGACGTCTAGATTTAAAGGCTCGACATCTGGGGTGGATGTTTCTACCCTACCTTCATCTTCTGATGACCTAGAGTATAAAGATTTAAAATGGGCTCTCCAGGCTTCTTCCCCCACGTTTGGTGCTATGGCCTGTTGACCTTCGGTTTTCCCTGTCTTAACTAGATTCCAGAAGGCTCTCATGTCATGGATATCCAGTGCTACTTTTATTGCTTCCCAATTATCGCTTTCCCAGTTATTTTTGGCTCCGGCTACAGCTTTTCTATACTGATCGCTGGCTTCCTTGATCCGTGGTCTATCATTTGTTCTGATGGAAATTAGGAGGTCATGCTTGGCTGCCTTACAGTGTGGGTTACACCAAGAGTGCCTTGGTTTGGATTTCGGCCTTGTCCTGTTGCTAGTATAGGAAAATTGGGCCAGGGCAGAAAGCAGGTCCTGGTGGTTGAAGTGCTGCTGGACACGGATAGTTGGAACGCAACTTCTAATAAGGGGACAATTTGTTGGTATAGAGAGGCAATTTTATCCGGTGCTTGAGTGAGTTCCCCCAGCGCACCCTCCTCCCCCCTGCAGCCACTACTAGGTCTGGGTTAGATGTAAGGGATGTGCTAATTTGGTCTTCAGCATGCGGAAGGGATATTTCTAAAACCAGAGCATTGTGGTCACTCTCGTGGCGGGAAATAATATTAAAGTCGAGAACCCTGTGCCATAATCTAACATCTACCAAGATGTAATGTAGGATTGAGGCCTGCCCCGGTCTATTGAAAGTAAAGTTCCCGGGGCTGTCGGATGGGAGTCGACCATTACAGGCCCTCAATGAGTAGCTTAGTGTGAGCGCATTCATTTGTAGGACCAAAGGAGTCCATGCCTGTGTTGGTGGAATATTGGGCTCAGGAATTGTCCAAGCTGAATCCTCCTCACTTGTAATACTAGAGGATATTTCAGGGGCTCGAATTGGCAATTGAAGTCCCCGCCTAGGATGACCCAGCAGTTCTCCGGTATAGTGAGGAGAAATAAGGATAGACAATCGAGCGTATGAGAGGATTGCCCATAGCATACGGGCTGCGAGTAGACATTGATTAGGGCAATCCTTCTAGATTTAGGAAAGGAGAGAAGGAGACACAGAATATCAGGGGAAGAAGTCTCTAATTGTTTGGCCTTACAGCCCAGGTGCACTCCAACCGAGGTGCACGAGCCCCCCGAGGGTCTCCCCCTAGTCCCTTGGACTGCTGGAACATAGTACGACGCATAGTTCTCTCTAAATGTGTCTGCCCTTGACCATGTTTCCTAGAACATGCATAGATCGTGTTGGTCTATGAGTGCCCCCCAATCTGGAAGCTCCAGTTTCGTGTTAAGACCTGCTATGTTCCAAGAAAGAATCCACAAGCTTTGTGGTCCTACTATGTTGACCTGGGGAGCCTGTGGGGTGGGGCATGCCTTGGATGGAGCCTAGTATATACAATCGGGTCGTCCCCCTCCCCTGGAGCTACATTTGTTAGCACAGTGATTGTTACTGAGTAGAGTGGTATTGGAATCTGGGCGACCGCCCACATTGGTCTGCTCCTTATCTCTTGCTTGCTTCCCGAATCCGTCCTTTTGTACTGGGTCACCGTGTTTGTTACGGGGCCATTTGGTGGAGGGACCGGTGTGCTTTAGTCAGTCAGCGAAATCTAAAGGACCGAATCTGTTAGTAACAGGGATGTTATGTCAGCAGTATAGAACGAGCCCAGCCTACTTGTGGCCTTGCGCCACCTTGATCACTCAACCCCCATCGATTCGGCATATTTCCCACATTGTGCGATAATTGCCTCGAGGGATAAAAATATCCCAGGGGCAAAGAAAAGATACCCCTGCGACCCTAAGGTGACCCCAATCTAGGATGTGTTGGACAACCCAGGGTTCCTTAAAATTAATCACTATTCAATCTCCAGCAATGTCTTTTTGCTTCCACCCCAGCCAGCTTACCCTCCGTGCAAATAGAATTTTGCTTCGATCTTGGTTAGGAAGAGGGCCTATTGTTGGTTAACCAGTGAATACATTTATTTTTGAGTTCAGAGTGGGAGTCCCCTGAGCCCCTTTCCGCCTCAGGTACTCCGGCTAGCACAATTACATATGGAGTGGAGGCTGGGGGCAGATTGATGCATGCTAGTGCTAATGGGGTTTCCCTGGGTTTTATTTGTGATGGGGTCCTCTTGCGGCCCTCATTTCTGTGGCCAGCTTGTTGTGGATCTAGTGGGCCTAGTGTGGTCGGTGTTAACCTATTTGTGGGCTCAGGAAGAGGGGTGGGGGTGGTCCTCTGCCTGGAGTTGGCTCGATCCTGACTTTGCAGGGCAGTAGGTCTAGGAGTAAAAGAAGCATTCTCACGCATGTTTGTGTTGGGCCCAACAGGAACAGGTGTGGTGCTGGGACAGTTGTTGTTACCTTGATGGGGTGCAAAGCTGACTATATGGCTAGAGGTCTGACAGGCTCATTCATTTTTAAAATAGAATCAGCTTTACCGACCCACTGGTCCACCAATGATGCTAACTTATCGATACGGGTCGTTAGAGCATCAAGTTCATCTTTTGCGACCAAACTATAATGTTCTTTAAGGTCCAACACCAGCTTAGACACCCACAAAGGTTGCTCTAAGGTCGTCTGGAGTTGCTCGCCTGCTCCTTGTTCCCCCAGAGGACTATTTGGTAGTGGGACTGGTACTTGTTTGTTCCTCTTTGCTCCCTTGCAGGCAGCGGGATTCTGTTTCCCCCCTTTCTTCTTCTTTCCTCCTCTTCCCAGAGAGATCTTGGGGACATGGCCCGCTCCTGTCTGGGCTCATGTCCTTGGTGGCTCAGGAGCCAAGATCGAGGTAGGTGATGAAGATGAAGATGGAGACAGAGTCCCATTGACAAGTGGAGTGGGGCTTGGGGCTAAGATCGGTGTCAGTGAAAGGCGTCTCTATGTGCGTTCAATTTCATTAGAGACCGCTCCGATTGCCCCTGTAGCATTTTATCTATTGCAGTGGGTTGAACTGTAGGAAGTGCGGTTTGAGCTTTCTGCCGTGTAGTTGTACCCTTTGCTGTGGGAGTGCGTTTACCCATAGCTATTTATTGAATAGTCCTGAACAGTACATGTGTTCCTTGATGCTTTTAATAAAATTAACGACCAATGAGCGCTTGTGTGTGCACTGACCTCTGAGTTGCTTGCTGATTGCTCACTGACCCACAGCCCATCATCCGTGTGCAGCACTAAGGGGGGTGGCCCAGCCCAGTCTCATCTGGTCTAGGACGGGCGCAGACGAGCCCGCCCTTGGCCCGGGCCTCACCCACGCGCGTCCAGTGCTGCAGGAGGTCAGCAGTGCCTTTCTTGTGCCTCCGGGTGCGATCGCAGCGTCGCGGGTGCAGAGGTTGCTGAGATATGTAGTCTATGCCGTTGCCCTCATGGCGTGGAGAAAGTGAACTATGCTGTTCCCCTCACGGCGGGAAGAACTGGATGGCCAGACCCCTTGGCGTCCCGCGCTGCGGGAGGTCGGCAGTGCCTTTCTTGCGCCTACGGGCACGATTGCAGCGTCGCGTGTGCAGATGCTGCTGGGATTTGTAGTCTATGCCGTTGCCCTCATGGCGTGGAGAAAGTGAACTATGCTGTTCCCCTCACGGCGGGAAGAACTGGACAGCCGGACCCCTTGGCGTCACTTGCTGTATTTTCTTCTTCTGTTTCAACAGTAGTTCTACTTGCCCCTGCTCTAATCTCACTTTCTTCTTCTTCACTATCTATAACTTCTGGTTCAACAGCAGTCTCTCGAGACCCAGTAGCTGGAGCCCACTCTACTTGACTTGTGCTGGGCTTTTCATCATCTTCAGCCTGTTCTTCAGAATCTGTTACTCTAGATTCTTCAGCTTCAACCACTTCAACTTCTGGTTCTGGACTTTGTTCTACCAGTTGTGGGTCTTTTTGACTTTTAAGTGGACTTGGGACTCGTCTGGTATGGCTAGCATGAATCCAGTTTGGCAAGCCAGCACACTTCACTTCTGTAGTCGTTACCAGAGTCACCTGATGAGGTTCACTCCATCTTGGTTCTAAACACGATTTTCTTGCGTGTTTCTTCACACAAACCTACTCGCTAGGACTCAGATCATGAGCTTGACTCGGCTGTGTTGTGGTTGCATCTCCTCTCACCTGATGACACACAGGACTCACCATATCAGCCAATCCTCTGCAATATTCAAGTACCAGATCATCAGAGATAAATATCAGCTTGTTCACTGGTACTGTCATGTAGTTCCTATATCCCTATATAGGTTCTTTGTGTTAGGATCTCATATGCTATAGTCTTTGGCGGAGGACTGAGTAGATTGGCCACTATCACATATGCTAACCTTTTCATAGCATATTTTTACCTTACTAGCTCAGAGGCCACACTAGAAACTTCTTGGCAACAAGAAGGGAATAGTTTCCAGCAACCATGAAACATGAAAAAACCCTGATCCCTCAGAATCGTGGAAAAACAAGAGATAACTCAGTTTCTAGTCATGCATGCTTATGTTCTCAGGAGTACACAGAAATAGCAGACTGGCGTTTCAATAAGTATTTATTGAACAGTCTTGTATTTTGTGTAAACGATATGAGCTGTTTCAATCGTTAGGCAGTATGCTAGATATATTATGGATATTACATGAAGCATAAAGAAATAGTATTGCTCTAACATTTCTCAAGGTTCATAAATACTTTTGTATAGATAAAACCATGTTTTAAAAGTATAGATAAAAGTACGAGTGAAAGTACAGTTTAAAAGCACAGTTGAAAGTTCAGCACTTCTGAAGTGCTTTTCCTACCCAAATACATTCCTACCCGCACCTGCCCCTGGATCCAAACCTAAGTATAGATGTAGGTGCACGGGAAGGTGTAGGCACTGAATGCTATAGGATAATTTTCTATAGTCTGGGAGAAAGAGTTGGCAGCATCGGTCACTGTCAAGTGATTTGTGAACATCATCTATGAAATTCAAGATCGCTGTCTCAGTGCTGCAACCTTTTCTGAAGCCTGATTGGTGAGGGTCTAGGAAGTTGTTGCTTTCCATGTGTTGTGTTAATTGCAGGAGGACACATCTTTCCAAGATTTTTGCTAAAAATGGGAGATTGGCGACTGTCCTGAAGTTGTTGAGATCATTGGGGTCAGAGCCCAGTTTTTTTAGTAGTGGTGTGACTTGACCAATTTTGAGACAGTCTGGCATGACTCCGGTTCTTAGGGAGCTATTTATAATCTTGGTACAGAGCGGGGCTAAGGTGAGATTGAGCTCCTTAGCTAGTTGCGCAGGGATAGGGTCCGAGAAGTGTGACGAGGGTTTGGAACTGGTAATCAATTTAGAAATCTCTGCTTCTGAGATGGGAGCGAAAGATTTCCAGTTGTTGGCGGGGTGCCTGGGCGGGTTGTGGTCTTCTTTACAGGGGGGCGGCTTACATTTGGTGGCTGGCGTTTGTTGTCCAAGGAGAGCTCAATCTTATTGATCTTCTCATTAAAGAAATTGGAAAAGTTGTTGTATAGATGTTATGTTATGTTATGTTATGTTAAATAATTTATAAAGCGCACGGTTACCCTAGGGTGTCCTGGCGCTGTTACCAATCACTTAAGAGGCTACAATTACCAGCGAGCAGAGAGAAGCGCAGTCAGTTAGAGGGTAAATAGCCATGTTTTCAGTGCCCTTCTAAAGGACAGCAGATCTGACAGGTTTCTGAGTTGAGCTGGAAGGGCATTCCAAGCTTTTGCTGCCCCAACTACAAATCTTCTGCCTCCCCAAGACTGTTTTTTTACCTTGGGGATAGAGGCCAGTTTAGCTCCCCGAGACCGGAGGTCTCTAGATGGTATATACCATTTTAGGAGTTCTTGCAAGTAGACCGGTCCGGTCGCGTGGAGAGCCTTAAATGCAGTGCATAATGTTTTAAAAAGAATCCTTTTCCTGACTGGAAGCCAGTGCAGTTTCTGAATTTCCTTCGATATGGGTGCAAATTTAGGGATCCCGGACAGTAATCTGGCTGCTGCATTTTGTAGCCTCTGCAATTTCTAGATCTTTTTTTAGAATTTTTAGATCTATGGAGGCCGTCACTGCGGATGGGAGGGGCTTGAAGGTTTGTTGTCTGATGATATTAAAGAGTTCTTTGGGTCTATTTTTGGCATTGTTTAGTGCATCACAGAAGAATGAGGGTTTTTAATTCTTGATGTGTTTTTTATATTCCCTGCGTTCGTTTTTGAGTAGGTCTAGGTGGATTATTGACGGGTTGTTTCCCCAGAGTATTTCGTCAGCTCTTAATTGTCTTCTTTCCAAGTTTAGGTCTGTGTTCAACCAGGATCTTGACGGAATGGTCCTGGCTTTTTTTTAGTTTCAAGGGGGCAATCTGGTTGAGAATGGAGGTCATTGTTACATTGTAGTGCGAGGTGAGTTCAGTTGTCTAAAGTTGCATGCGCTGATGGGAAGGAGTGAACTTACCCTTTCTTCCAGGTCAGCAGGGGGATCTGTCTTAGATTTCTCACCCAGTGGAGGGATCCCTGTGTACGGTGGTAGGCGGCGGCATGTCTGATTGATGTGGAATAGGATGATATGGTGATCTGACCATTCAACAGGAAGGATGTGGTCAATCGTGATTGTGTCTTCGTGGGCAATGATGGCATCGAGAATTGTACCGCTGTTATGAGTTCATTCGGTGCAGTGTTGAGAAAGATTGTTGTTGCGAAGAAGTTCATTCAGGGATTGGATCAGAGAGTTGTTTTCATTGTTCCAATGTAGATTGAGGTCACCTAGTATTATTTTGTTGGAGTCTTGGAGAGAGCAGTGGGTTATCAGGTCTGAAAGGTGTTCTCCGAATGGAGGGGTGTTGCCTGGAGGATGGTAGAGGAGATGGCAGTCTAGCGTTTTGTTGTCGCTCGTCTTAATGGTGGCGGTTAGATGTTCAAATGAGTTATATTTGAAAGAGTCTGATTCCGTTACGGAAATGTTGCTCTTCTGGATGATTGCAATGCCCCGACCTCGGAGTTTCGTTCTATCTTTATTGATGATTGAGAACCCCGGGGGGACGAAGACTCATTTAACCAAGTTTCTGTAATGAATGAGATGTCTATGTCATTGGTGAGGATGGTTTCTGCCAGTTCGGTGGCATGCTTGTTGGCCGATCTACAATTAATTAGCATGCATTTGGTCGACCCCTTGTTGTTGAGTTTCTTCGTTGGGGGAATCATGGGGACATTAATGAGGACGACTGGAGGCCTCAGTGTTCTGGGTGGTGAACATTCTCTTCCAAATCCCGTGATAACCTGGATTTTGGAGCAAGGGTTGACCGTTGAAGATGCATCATAGGAGTTGGCAAGATCAATCGCCTCACTCATGGACATTGCTGCAGTTGTTCTTTTGGGTCTTAGATGTTCGTTCAGCGACGGGGTAGTGGGCCAGCTGTGCTATTGAGCCTTGGGGGGTCTTGTGAGTTTAGTGTCAGTAATTATGGGAATGAGGTGAGGGCGTAGGGAAGGCTCCAGAGGTGATGAGAGGTATGATAGGATATTGTTGATGCCTAGTATTGCAATCAAGTATCGTCAGTTTCTGAGTCATGATCGAAGAGGAGGGGGTAGTGGAGTTCAGGTTTGTGCTGTACCAAGTGGGGCTGTCCAGGGAAGGGGAGAACTTGCCAGTGAGAGAGTGTCTCACAGTGTGGGAGTTTGCTGAATTGCCCTTGGGGGTGGTCGAGGACGTGTGGTGTGGCGACACACGTCGTGGTTCAAACATCAGCTTCTTGAGAGTCGGTGATAGGTGCAAGTTAGGAGTCAACGAATGAGGGTTAATTACATTAGCTGTTCTTGTGAATAGTATTGTGGAGGGTGGGAGAGGTGGAGTTCTGCATGGGGTTGGAAAGTCTCGGCTGAGACGTACTCCAGATTAGTACTGGATGAGAGGTATGTGTTGTGCAAGTCAGGAGAGGAGTGGAGGGAAGGTGGCGACAGGGGGTATAAGTTGGGGTTGGTGAGGTGTGTCATGAGGTTGGTTTGTGAATTCTCCATGGGGTAAGTCATTTTTCATTTCATAAGGCTTTATTCGAACATTAAGTAAGTTCATAAAAGCACACAATACAACAAAAAGATTATTTGTCATAAATACAGAGGCAGAAAATTCATCAAGATTAAAAAAACATATTAAAAAAGCATACTTTTCCTAGCATTAATGGACTTAAGAAGAAAAGTAGCCGTATAAAAACATATTACCGGATGATGTAAATTAAAAAGTAAACACATACAGTCATGTATAGTTCTGACTTCAAATTTTAAGAACAGGGGTTTCAAATAAGCTATCCGGAGGTGTTTATACAATTGACAAAGCAGAAGAAAGTGCACAGTGCTTTGGGGAGTGGAGTTATCACATAGACATGGACCAACAGGATGTAAATTCATAATCGGGAAGGCAACAAGGTTGTGGACAACTCCCATTCTAAATCTAGTCAACACAAACCGATGTGCCTTCCAAGTTATTTGAGACAGATAGGGTTGAAAGCCCACAACTTCATTTAAATCATGATAAGAAGTGTATGATGAAAGATTGGAGCTGTTCTGGTGTCTCTTAATAGCAGCCTGTTGTAAAAAACACTGCTTGAGATCAGTTTTAGACAACATATCTGCCCCGTGATGATCCGCTAGGATGTCAATGTTAAAAACCACCCGAAAGCTATCAATAGCGTACTTCAACCACGGAATCCTGGTAAAATGGTCCAAAGTGAGACAGTCAGAAATGATAGCTCTACATAAAGAAGTCTCTTCTTTAATCCAAATGGAGCACCATAGGAGCAACGGTCTAAGAGGGATCAAATCGGAGAGATGGCAAATACCCAATTCGTTATGCACTAAGGTGTTCGAGACAGAGCTTGGCAGACACAAAAGTTTTTTCAAAAATACGTTCTCTTCAACCTGAAGAGAACCTGCCGGGGCATAGCCCCATATGCTTGCTCCGTACAAAGCAATTGATACACACCGTGACTGATAAATTTTCAGCATGTCACTTATCCGCCTATCTCCTAATTTGGTAGCCATAGTGAAAATACCATAGGCACTCCTGGCCATTTTAGACCGTACATTCTTAAGTTCAGTTGTCCAGGTGTTTTTATTTGAAAAAGTAACCCCCAAATATGAAAAGTTATCAACAACCTGGACCTTTTGACCCTCTATAAAAAAGGAGGGTTGTTTCTTTCCAATCCTGTGGCCACATTCCATAACATAGGTTTTGGATTTCTTTAAAACTAGCTTTCTGCTTTTAATGAATTGCATGAAACCATCCAACAACAATTGAAGACCGTATGGTGTACGTGAAATTAAAACCGCGTCATCCGCGTAAAGTAACACGGGAACATATTCATTATTAATTTTGGGAGCATCCACTGCCAAAGATTTAAGAAAGGATTAGATTTCATTGATGAAAAGAATGAAAAGCAATGGGGCTAGCACACAACCCTGACGAATTCCACGCCCAATCTTAAACATGGGTGTACATTCGCCTTGTGGTCCAAAACGGACACAGGCTCTTAATTTAGAATATAGGCGTGCAAGAAAGAAGATAATACCCTCTGGGGCCCCCATTTCTAACAGCTTTTCCCAGAGAATGCCGTGGTCCACCAGATCAAAGGCACTACTGAGATCCGCAAAGCAAAGGTAAATAGTGCCAGTCTTTGCCAGGGTATATTTACCAACCAGTAGTTCTAAATTTAAACATTGCTCTATCGTTCCACGACCCTTCCTAAAGCCAAACTGGCTCTCGGCTAAAATGCCATTTTCTTCAGCCCATTCCTCCAATCTCACCATGAGCACTCTACTCATGACTTTAACAGAAGAGTCCAACAGGGAGATTGGTCGGTAATTCTTGGCTTCCCCGCGATTACCTTTCTTGAATATTGGGATTAAAATGGATTCTTCCCATGTCGGGGGCATCTTATTTCTAACAGCTGTGTTAAAAATATTAGTAAGCAAAGGCCCCCAGATTTCTGGGACCAATTTATACAAGTCGATTGGGACCCTGTCTGGGCCTTGTGCTTTCCCCCCCTTACTGTCCCGTGTACTGTCTAAAACCTCTTGAACCGTAAAATTTAGTGGGATGTGCGGCCATTGTTTCCCTAAAACTTGCGCTCCGCCATCAGGCTGGAAAATTTTAGAAAAATGCGCAATCCAATCTGCCTGCATAACATAGGAAGTTAGTTCTGGAATTTTGTCATCTTTAAGAAATGGGGAGTTGACAGTTTTCCAGAATAGGGAACAATTATTCAATTCGGCAGCCATTGACAAATTATCCCAGGCCTCTTGCCGAAGTTCCACTTTCCTATTTTTAAGGGTTTTGTTGTATCTGGCTCTTAGGTCTATGACCAGACCCTTATCTCTGGGTTTGACAGATAGAGCAGATTTCAGCTCCCTCAGGGCCGAGGTGCAAGCTGAATTAAACCAGCCCCGCGGTTGGTCCTCTTTATGTTTACGGGTATCTGTGAGTTTTAGGTTAATGGCCGCATTAATACTAATAAAATGTTCAATAGAGGAAGAAGTACATAAATTGTCTTGTAGAATCGCGGTAATATGTACCAGGGAACTGGTTATGATAGAATCAGACGTGATGTCTGCCTTATCGCCCTTCCACCTGAGTCTTGTACCATTAGGGCGCTCTGCCTCGATACAATTAATAGTACGGCCGGGGATACTAACATCATCCTTTTCCCACAACTTAGCCTTTACTACCAGGCAATTGTGGTCACTTAATTGGATATCTATAACTTTTGGGACCGTGAGCAAAACCTCCAGGCCCGTAGAGATGCAGATAAAATCTATTACAGATTTCATACCCCGGCCTGAAAAGGTGGGGCAAGTATCCCCTTGTGCATTTTTCTCATTATCCATAATGTACATATTATATGATGCGAGGAAATGATTTAGGGCGTCTCCATAATAATTATGTTTAAAATGGAGATTCCCATCCTCGTGAGCGTCCACTAATCCGCAAACATTAGCCTCAGACAAAGGGCAGGTGGTAATATTAAAATCCCCTACCAGGAGTAAATCAAAGACTTCATTAGAGTCCTTATACAACTCTTCTAGTGCTTTGGAAAGATCTTTGACCGGCTGATCCCTGGAGTCATTAAAACTATTATTATAAAAATTGATTAAAAGAATGTTCCTACCTCCTTTTATTTGCAGCCATAAAATCTGAGAATAAACCCCAACTTGTACATATTTGATAACAGATAAAGGGGCTTTGACTGAAATCAAAACAAGTAGACCTCCCTTGGCTCTACCTGAAACCGAGCTGATAGCAGGAAGCTGGTATGAGTTAAAACCACTGTAGCCTTTAAAATCAGTACACCAGGTTTCCTGTAAACAGATAATGTCAAAAAGATCCAAGAATTCCATCCACCCCAGACTATCTGTTTTTGATCGGATCCCAGCAATATTCCAACTTGCAATGTAACAGTCAGGTGAGGTGTGAGTACCTGTCCCCAAATTTATACCAATGCTATCCTGTTGGGAAGGGGCAACATTTAAAATCTCGTCTACTAACACAGGGTTACCCGATAAATTTCCCATTACGGCTGGCGGCAGACAAACTACAGGAATTTCCGCCACCAACCCTGATAAAAACATTTTCTGGCCAATTGTCAACAATCCTAGATTCCCTTGGGGTTCTTCTGTAGGACCTGGGGCGGCACCCTTCTCCTGTCAATCATTTTGGTCCAAACCACTCAGGCATTGATAACGATTAGCAGTAGCTACCTCAGTGTTTATCAGACTAACGCCCTCGTCTCCCCTCATTATCCCTCCCCTCCGCTGCAATGGGAGGTGCTCCATATTTTGCCTATAGAAAAAGCCAAGGGGACGGAGTACGATACCCTGGTCAGTGCTGGGACGGGACGTAGCGCGAATCAGAGCTGTTGTTGCTAGGTGAGGGTTACTAAAATTTATGATAACACAATCACCAGGAATGTTTTTGGGGGACATTCCAATCCAATTTGTTCTGGTGGTAACCAGAATCTGATCTGCCATAGCCACAGGAAAACCGCATTCACGGTTGAGCCATGCCACAGTTTTATTCTTAAGGGAATCATGTGATTCCACAATACGATTGGGCCCGTCCTGTCTGATAGCTGGCACGTTGGTCAAAACTGCCACATAAGGTGCACAGTCGGGTGGAAGATTTGGTTGGGGGAGGCGATTATCGTTAAACCTCCCTCTTCTTAAAGTCATGTTCGTGTTCCCCGTATCATGAGTAATTATATTAGTCGGGGCACCGTTAGCTGGATTAGCACTAGAAGTATCCCCGGGGGCGCATTGTGTTGCATTACCAGCAAACCCCCGCCGATCATTACTAGGAATAGTCCTTTTAATTGACTGAGTGGGAGAAATAGAACCCATGCTTAATTGTCCAGTACTTTTTAAGGTTTTAGATTGTTGCACATGTTGCCCCGTTAAATCCCCGATCTCCCCCTCCATAACGATCGGAGGGGAGGTATTATGGGATTTAAATCCCTGTTGCACCAGTTCACCCAATCTGTTCACTTCCCTGGATACAGCCTCGAGTTTATCTAAAAGCGGTATGATAATTTTGTCTAGCTTACTATCAATCATACCGATTAACATGTCCAGCTGAGCTGTTGCTAGTATCATTTGGGTAGGGTTATCTCCATTGTCTAAACAGGTATGCTCAGGGGAGCCAGCATTAGCGACCGGGTTCTTTTTGCTTTTGCGGCCCCCCTTTTTGGGTTGAACATATCTGTTAACATGTAAACCTGATCTTAGCACTCTATGTGTTTTAGGGGGTACAGGGGTTGAAACTACAGTGACATTCGGGGATTTGCTAATATCCGGATCCATGGGTAAGTCGATATCAGGCAAGGGAACCGGAGTAGACTCTGTTATGCAAACACTCACCCTCGATGGGGAAACTGTAGGTGCCAATACTTGGCTATCATCAAATGAATGGATCTCGGCCGAAACTAATTGGCTTGTAGTCTCAGGGCGACAATTGCTGGTCAGACCTAGGGATAGTCTGCGTTCCTTGTTGATTTTGTCTACTACTTTGACTAAATAATTATCAAGTGTAGACACAGTTGAACGAGGGGTCCCAGTCGTTTTAAACATGCTGCCCAAAGATAAAAACCAAATAATATAATAAAATATCTAAAACAAGAACAACTATTTAAAAATGGCACTTACTATGAAATGATACCACCAATATAAAAGTTGGATACAAGTTAAAAGTTGTGATATACCGTAGTGATATGCCTTGGAATAGATTGCTTTTTAGCTGATACTATATTCCTAAGACCTTTATGTGCAGGGAACAAAGGCCAACTACACACCACAGAGACACGTATATAACATATACGGGCACAGACCTCAATTGCGTATCACAACACCTCAAAATCCACAACTTACAACGAGGTGTCGATGAGCCACAGAAAATTAAAGCACCCTGGTCACTTCGGTGTCCAAATGTTCACAACTAAGGGGGATAGCCCTGCCCGGCCTCCTCCGGCCCCGGACGGCCACAGACGGTCCCGCCCTTGTCCCGGGCTTCTCCCGCCGCCGACCCGCGCGCGATCCCGCGACGCGGAGGGAGCCTCTGAATATGTAGCGCCTCCGGGCGCGTAGTCCTGCGGAAGTGGGCGGGGCAAAGGGAAATGCTGGGGCTTGTGGTTCAACCCTGCGGCAGCCTCAGGTGGCGCGAGGCGGCAGCGGCAGGGGAACCGGGCGTCCACACGGTGCAGAAGATGATTGCAAGTGCCCCAAGAGCCAGGTAGGTGCTGCGCTGAGACCACGCTTGCCTGCTTCTAGGCGTTGACCCCCTGCTCCACCGAGGGAGCCTCTGAATATGTAGCGCCTCCGGGCGCGTAGTCCTGCGGAAGTGGGCGGGGCAAAGGGGAATGCTGGGGCTTGTGGTTCAACCCTGCGGCAGCCTCAGGTGGCGCGAGGCGGCAGCGGCAGGGGAACCGGGCGTCCACACGGTGCAGAAGATGATTGCAAGTGCCCCAAGAGCCAGGTAGGTGCTGCGCTGAGACCACGCTTGCCTGCTTCTAGGCGTTGACCACCATGGGGTAAGTCTTTTGGTGGGCAGGGGGTTGTTTGAGTGGGCATGTCGGAGATGGGTGAGGGCGTTGCGTAGCGTGGGGAAGAGGGCGTCAAATGAGTCTAGATTGTCATTGTTTGCTTAGATCAGTACTGTACCGTTGCTGTAAATGGTCGCCGAAGTGTTGCCACTGCGTTTCGGACGGTTAGAGATTGATATTGTCAGTTTGCAGCTGAGAGGGGTGCTGGTTGTTTTGGATATGTGGAGGTGGGTTCTCAAAATGGTATTCCATTCCGCAGGGCTCAGGGTGTGGAAAATGAGATCCATTTTCTGCTGGCCTTTGGAGGAGCAGCTATAAATATCAGCGAATAGTGTTTCAGGGTGCTGTCTAATCAGCCTGTGTTTGAAATTTCTTTTCGCTTTGAGTGATAGATTGGGGGGAAAGATGATGGAGAAAGAGTTTGGGCCGTGGGGTATATGTAGTTCGTTGTAGGGGCATGGAGGGAGGTTGAGGTGACAGGAATCATTTTGTCCCCGTTAGCCGTGTAGTTTACCACCGGGTCGCTCCACAGTCTGTCGGTTTTAGAGAGTTGGACTGGGGGGCTTGGTTGAGTCTTGCTCTTCTCTTGGTAATCAAGCTAGTGATGATTGTTAGGCTTTTGCTTGATCCAGTGGGTGGGTGTTTTGAACGTTTACACTGTCGAGTGTAGGATTGGCCCTCAGGAGAGGTCGAGCTGAGTGTTGTCTTTGTGCTGCGGCGCCATTGCTGCCGTGAGGAGGTGTCAAGTGGGCCTTCTCCCGCCCTCCATTAGTGACCTGATGAGCCACTCGAAGGCCTCCGCTGCAATCTAAGTGTCAGGTATCAAAGTTTTCATGCCTGCAGTTACTCCTCAAGTTAGAGTTCAACAGATGGAACTGATCACAGTCCCGCTCATAATAGGAGAGTTTAAAGTGTCCAAGTACCGCTCCACGCACAGTTGTTAGGAAATTCGTGTTGGAGGTAAGTATGCTTCATGATCCCCCATCTTAGGGGGACTAGGTGGCAGGCCTCCAGGTTATCAGGATCTCAAGGGGCATATTTACAAGGAGGCGATAATAAATTATCGCCGCTTTAGCGGCCGTTTTCAGCCGTAAAGCAGCGATAATTTTATCGCCTAATTAGCAAGGTCACGCTAACGCGTGAAACCTTGCTTTAGCGTGGGGATTCCTAACGCCCAGCTTTGCATCTCTAATGAGATGCAAAGTGGGCGTTCCTGACCTGATATGACAGGAGAAATGTCGCTAAGCGACATTTCTCCTATCATCAAGCCCCATGCTATGAAGCATAGCGGCAGGAAAAGTAGCGATAACCCCTGTTATCCCTACTTTCCTTACGCCTGCTTCAGGACCGACTTAGCCATGATATCCTATGGAAGGTGGTTATCATGGCTAAGTTTGTGAGTCCCTATCAACAAGCTAATGTGAGATTATCGCTGGGTTTCCAGCGATAATCTCACGTTAGGCAGTTAGCGCTAGGATTTTTATCGCTTTTGAGATAAGCGTTGCTAATAGCACGCTATCTCAGCGATAAAAATCCACGCTAGCTGGCGATAATTATCCTAGCGCTAAGTGTGCTTAGCGATAATTATCGCCGGTTGTTGTTGATATGCCCCCAAGTACTCAGCAAAGTAGAGCACAGGTCGAGATAATAATCATAGATCCGCTCACCTTATAGTAGTGTGAAGTGATCAAGTATGACTTCACGAGCATTTGTTGGGGGAAAGCTCGTCGTGGGTAAACAAACTCGAGGAGCCACCACCTTAGGGTGAGGCATCCGGGTTGTTTGAGACTGCACGTTTTTATCCAAGTATAGCACTAAGTAGATGTGAACAAGGATGACACCATGGTATTGGGCTCAACTGATTAAGCCATATCAATTCATTGTTGAGGACAATACAACCGATTTGTAAGAAAACCTGGGAGCCACCATTTTGGGGTCAGGCATACAGGATAGTATGCCCCGTATATCCAAGTATAGCACTAATCCAAGCACTGAGTAGATGTGAGCAAGGATGACACCAAGGTTTAGGGCACTCTGTTACGTAGGCAAACAGTGAAGCCTTGTGTCTCCGGTGTCTTCGCTCAGCTGATGAAGCTGTACCTCTTTATTGTAGAGGACGTTACAGCCGTTGTGCCTGAAACCGGGCAGCCGCCATTTTGGAGTCAGGTACCCAGTATATTTTTTATCCCGTGCTTCGCAGCCACAGTGCACTCTATCAAGTAGGCATACAGTGGCTCCTTAAGATTTCGGGGCCCGATTCACAGAATTAACTTAAGACAAAATCCTAAACTTACTACTTTTGGTATTCATAGAATGCACTTACTACTTTTGGTATTCACAGAATGCACTTACTACTTTTGGTATTCACAGAATGGATTTACGACTACTAACTTTACGTCCGCATGCGGGCCGGAAATTCCGGCCCGGAGGCGGAGCTTCCGGCCCGGAGGTGGGGCTTCCGGGCTGGAGGCAGAGCTTCCGGGCCGGAGGTGGGGATTCCGGCCAGTGACAGAGATTTAGCCATGGCCAAAATCTCCACCTATGCGGCGATAAGAAAAGTAGTGCTAACCGCGCTTATCGCTACTTTTCTTACGCCGCTTTCAATCTGACTTAGTCATTATATCCAATGGAAGGTGGATATAATGGGTAAGTCTGCCCTGTCCTATCACCAACGTATCGCCAATCGTTGTGCGATCATTGTTGGATTTCCAGCGATAATCGCACAATATGTAGCTATCGCTGGTATTTCAATCGCTTTTGAGATAAGCATTGCTGATAGCGTGCTATTTCAGCGATAGAAACCAGCGATAGCCGGCGATAATTATCCTAGCGCTAAATGTGCTTAGCGATAAATATCGCCGGTTGTTGATGATATGCCCCTTTGAAACTCTGCCCGGGAAGGCTTGAGTTTTGCAGACTCGGCGTTTGGATAACGTTGTTTGTTTAAAATGGTATTTAAATGCTCTCGCTTCAAATCTTGAATTCAATCTTCCAATATGTAATTGTGCGCCTTTCTAAGTATTTAATGGTTCATTTTCCACGATGCATTTGTATCTCGTATGTGTGTCCCAGATCTATTTGTTTGAGGACTGTGGAGATGTCGCAAGGAACTGAGTGAAGGGTGCGAAGGAGTAATTCTAAGGGGCACCCGTCTGGTGATACCTGCCAGGCTCTGGAGAAGAATAGTGAACCTGGCCCACCAAGGTCACCAAGGGGTCGAGAAAACAAAAGATCAAAGGTATGGTTCCCGGGCGTGGATCACATGGTGGAAGAAAAGGTCCGTGGTTGCCACGCCTTCCTAATAATGGGGGCTGAACCGCCGGTGTCTCCTGTCATCACTGAGGGACCGAGCCACACGCCATGGGCCAATGTGAGCATGGATTTTGGAAACTTTAACTGAAGGGAGGCATACCGTGGTCATGGTGGACAGTCATTCAAAATTCCCAGTAGTAGAAGTGGTAACATCGACAGCGTTCGACAGCATGAAACCAGTGATGGAAAATCATTTGCACTCCTCAGGATGCCGGGGGAGATCCACACAGACAATGGACCGCCTTTTCAGGGACACCGCAACGGCCTCAAGCCAACGGGGATGTTGAGAGATTCATGAGGACTCTGAACAAAGCATTAAGGATTGGAGTGGACCAGGCAGAGGACCTGGAAGGATGCTTACATCGGTTCCTATGGGCCTATCGCCAGACTCCGCACTGCACCACCCGTTGCACCACCAGCGACCTACTCATGAAGCGTGCCGTTAGAGACGTGCTCCCTACCAGTGACAGATGGTCCCCAGCTGTTTTGGATCTGGTGCGAACCCAGGCTGAGTGACAACAGAACAATGACATGGCCAGTCAGCGAAGGAGAGCCAGACCATCGGAAATATGCAGGGGTGACTACGTGGTTGTCAAAGATAGACATCCTGGGTCCAAGTTTCGGACACCTTACGAGCGAAAACTGTGGGAAGGGGTCCAGATAAAAGGATCCATGGTCACTGCGAGAAGAGGCACTCACCAAATAGTGCAGAATGCTTCCTGGTTCAAGAAAGCCGGT
Organism: Triturus cristatus; assembly: GCF_964204655.1. NCBI lineage: Eukaryota > Metazoa > Chordata > Amphibia > Caudata > Salamandridae > Triturus > Triturus cristatus. Next base: position 1,200,069,595 of record NC_140582.1, on the reverse strand, counting down.
GTACCAGCTGTGGTCACGGAGGAGCAGGAGGCCGGAATCTCGGATGGAGCTGGGCGTTAACCGCTAGAAGCAACGGAGGTTCCGGAGACACCACCCACGGTGAAATTTGAGGAAAACCCCAATGACCCAGGCCTGTGCGTACCCGAAGAAGACAGCACCAGAGCTGAGGAAACCTGCACTCCCAGAGGAGGTCAGCGGTACTGGCTGAGAGATAACCCAAAGCCCAGCACTCGACTCTGAGACTTTCTGTGTTAAACCTCCTCCCACGAACTGTGAGCCGCATCATTGAGCTTACTGAACTTTCTTCAAGGTTATTGTTAGACCTTGCACCTTGGCGTGGGTCTCCCTTCCATTTTTCGCTGTTGCCTTGTATGTTTTTGCGGGTGTTAGTTGCTCAGGGCACTGTGCCACTGCTGTCCAGTGCCACAGTGCAAGTGCTCCCAATTGTAAGTGAATGTATGATTTGTGATTCCATGATTGGTTGGTTTGGTTTACTTGTCAGACCCTAGTACAGTGCACCAGGAGTGCCCAGGGCTTGTAAATCCAAATGCTGCTGGTGGGCTTGCAGCACTGGTTGTGCCACCCACAGAAGCAGCCTGTAAAAATGTGTCTAAGGTCTGCCATTGCAGAGCCTGCATGCAGTCTGGTACTGTCATGCTGACTGGGCAAATGCACCCACATGCCAGCCCCTAAACCTTCCCATTTTCGTTTTTCAATATTGCAAGGCTACCTGTTCTCCATAGGCCAGAATGGGCAGATTGGTTATTACATTGTGTAATCTTAACTGACTCAGGGAACATGGTAGAAATTCGAATTTAGTATGCCTGAGCTCAGAATGATAAAATACATCTTTTAGTGAATTTGGTTTTAACATTCTGTGTTTGAAAATACCACTTTTAGAAAGTAGGTATTTTATTGTCTAACCATGCAAACCTGCCTCTGCTAGGCTGTGTATTCCCTGTCTGGAGTTTGAGTGACAGGGCTGGGGAATTCCAGGAGACAGGGTGAGGTGTCCCAGTGGTGAATAGAGAGATCTGCATTTAGATGGGTGGGAGGAGTTGCACCTGGGACCTGAATAGGGCTGTGCCTTCCCTCCACAATGCTGGCTCCACCTCCTGCCGTGCGTCTGATGTCTCTGCCCTGCACTCTGAAAGGGAAGAAGGAGTCAGGTAAACATAGTGCTTCAGGACAGACCAGAACCGGTTTGAACAAGGCACAGCCCTGACCTCAGAGGACAAAGGATTTTTGAGTATAAATATTGGGACCCTGATCCCAAGAATTTAGATCACTTTGGGAAACAAGAAGAAACTCTGATGAGGAGAGGAACCAAGAAGAAACTGAGGAGAGACTATCCCTGAAACTGGGGGAGTGGCCTGCAGGTGTTGCCTACTGCCAAAGAGAGGAGAAAGGAACTTTGGGGCATATTATCAAGGCAGGCGATAAAATTATTGCCGCTTTAGCAGCAGAAAACTACCGCTAAAACGGCGATAATGGGCTTGATAATATGCTCTATGGAATTCCAATTGAAGCCCATGTTAGATGTGAAGGACATCTAACATGGGCTTCAATTGGAATTCCATAGAGCATATTATCAAGCCCATTATCGCCGTTTTAAGCGGCAATAATTTTATAGCCTGACTTGATAATATACCCCTTTGTGTGTACTTTTGCTCAACTTGTGAAGGATCTCCAAGGGCTTGGAAAAGAGCTTTCCTCCTGCTGAAGTCTCAGGAACAACAGACTTCGCCCCCAGTTCCCCAGAGTTCTTTGGAAGTGCCTGCTGCTGTTGTTGGGCATTCTGAGGGACTGCGTGTCGCAAGGAGCTGGAAGCGCAACTCAAGAAGGAGAAGCGTGCCGCCGTCGGAGCTGTTGTCGTCGCATTGCGTAAAGTGTGTTGCCGCCGCAGCTGTCGCATCGAGCGTAAGCGTCTCACATCATCCAGGAAGTGTCTCGCAACGCCGAAGAAGCGTGTCGTCATCGCAGCCATCTTAGCTGACGCATTGCACCGCATCAAAAGAAGAGTCTCGCATCGAAGAAGAAGCGTGTCGCCATCGCAACTATCGTAGTTGTCTCATTGCACCGCATCAAGAAAAGCGCCTCGCATCCACGGAGAAGCGTGCCGCCGTCGGAGCTGTTGTCGTCGCATCGCGTAAATGGGTGTCGCCGCTGCAGCATCGTATCGATCGGAAGCGCCTCGCAACGTCGGAGAAGAGTGCCTCTGCCAAGGCTGCTGTCGTCGCATCGCATAAAGGGTGTCGCCGTTGCAGCTGACGCATCGAGTCGAGTCTTCTCGCAACATCGGAGAAGCGTATCGCATCTTTATTTCTTTGCAGCAAAATCTTCAACGCATCAACATCGTTGTAACACTTTCGTTGCCCTGCGTGTTGCATCTAAAAGGTACATTGACTGAAAGTGTCGCATTTAAGAACTAAAGAGAACTAAGCAAAATTCTATCATCTAAAGTAACAGTATTGTGTATTTTTGTCGTTTAATGGTCTTGTGGTAAATCTATATAAAGAATGCTTATTTTTGATATAAAACCTGTGTGGTGTCCATCTGTAGTGTTGTCACTTGGTTACTGTATGTGTTCACAAATGCTTTACACACTTCCGCTGAGATAAGCCTGTCTGCTCATGCCAAGCTACCAGGGGGGTGAGCAGGGGTTATTTTAGGAGTGTACCCCCTTACCCTGACTAGAGGCGAGGGTCCCTATTTGTCACAAGTGCATACCTGTGCCAACTAGAGACCCCCAAGTCTAACAGTTATTATGTTAGTTTGTTTTTTTATTTGTTATTTTAGTTTATTGTTTAAACATTCCTGGGTTAGATGGGATGTAGTGAGCCACCCGACCACCACACTACAATGTTGCACCGTCAACTCCCTGGGCTGGGCTCGGGCCGGGGAGTATAAATAAAGGGCGACGTCAGCGCTCATGGCTGACGGCGCGGACCAAGATACTGAGTGGTCTTGTGTCATTTACTGTGCCCAGCAAGTGTTAGGCCCTCCTTAGTCGTTAACCCCATTAGCTTATGGCTGACGGTGCGTAGTGTGTCATTTACTGTGCCCAGCAAGTGTTTAGGCCCTCCTTAGTCTTTACCCCCATTAGACGGTACCGTGACCGATTACTTGTTACCGGGGCCCTTGGTGTGCCCCATCACACCGTAAATTACAAGCATTAAAAATGAAATAGGTCTCGCCTTTCATTAAGTTAAAGCCATATGCGTTGCTATACAATACAATTAGCATAGCAAATGGCTTTAACTTAATCAAAGGCGAGACCTATTGCATTTTCAATGCTTGTTTTTTATTCCTATAGAAATGGAAGTCTCTCCAACACTTCCTCACATGTTCGAGGACAAGAGTTAAAATAGCAATTCACCTTATTTTCTTTCATGGGCATAGTATAATGGGTGAACTGCTGTTTCATTTACCACAAATAACAGTTTAAATGCTTGGGTCTCAGTGGCATTCTATAGCCGCAGGCAAGAAATAAGCAGACATGCTAATGTGAATCAACGGTGGTGCCACCCATAGACGATTATACATCTTTGAGTTTGCCAATAGTTGATTTCTTATTTATTTATTGGACCATAAACGGAGTTAAAAGTTTCAAAATTTGCATATTCCTAAAGCTATCGCAATAGCGGCGCATACATGTTGTTAAGATGTTAAGAAAGCTACACTCACTATATCTTCATAGAACAGAAGTGCAATCTCCCAAAACAACTATGGCTGCTAGAGTAGTGAGTGCATCGTTAATGACCAGTAAAGAATCCTCATTTTGTTACGGTGATCTGGGATGGTAATACTGATTGGAACGAAAGTCTCGCTTTCTGAACAGTATCACAGCAGAAAAGTGAGCTTACTGAATCGACAGTCTTGACCCCTCCCCATTGTAATGCAGCCCATCATGCATTGCGCCCCCTCCTCGTGTTGATTTGCATATTAACAGACAGAGAGAAAGGTTGAAACTCTGCCCGGGAAGGCTTGGGTTTTGCAGACTCGGCGTTTGGATAACGTTGTTTATTTTAAATGGTATTTAAATGCACTCGCTTCAAATCTTGAATTCAATCTTCCAATATGTAATTGTGCTTCTTTCTAAGTATTTAATGGTTCATTTTCCACGATGCATTTTTATCTCGTGTGTGTGTCCCAGATCAATTCGTTCGAAGGGTTACATTAAACAAACGCGGTACCGCAAAGGCAGCCGCGTATTTACTTTTGCATCCCGCTTTCATATTAAGTGAAAGCACAGATGCAAAAATAAACACGAGGCTTGTAATGTTGTATGATGCCAGGCAGTAAGTACTTTCCCCCACAGACTCTCTGGAGACGTTCTACTTGCAATTAGAACCTTTATTACTCTTTATAGGACACCTATGGAGAGAGCGCCGGGCAACACGCTCCGATCGCGTCTCTCGTTCGCGCCGCTCTGCTCGCGCATGCGCGGTAGCGTCCGACGTCCGCTACGCGCCTCTACGTCCCTCCGTAGTGCGCGCGTCCACTAGACCGCGACACTACATATCTCCCCCTTTTCACACCACTCACACAAAGTCCCCGACCCGGAGGTCAGTCCATTTCAAAGTCTCTGAACTTGGATGGTCTCACCACTGCTCTTCCCCCCCGGGTGTGTCTTACCGGAGTGGAATGTCCTTCTCGGCTTCCCTCTGTGACCAGGCCTCCGTCAGTACCTTTCGGAGTGCCCGGACTCTCTTTCTCTTTTACCTCGCCATCTTCTCTCGTGGTCTCCCCCAAGGGTCTTCTCCCTGAGTTGTCTCTCTCTCTCTCTTGCTCACCGCCCATGTCCTCTCCGGGGCCTCCTTCGGATGAGTCTGTGTCCTTTATCACCCCCTCTGCCGGGGTTTCCCCTTCCGTGCACTCTCGGGGCCACTGTAAGATCTTATTGCATTTGGCCATGCGCTCGTGTGACCACACGTTACCGTCACTGAGCAGTGCCGCCCGGTCATACACCTCTTCTACTCTGAGGGGTGGGGAGTATTTGCTTTCTCCTTTCCGCTTAAGGACAGCCAGCTTCACTCTGACCCACTCCCCTTTTTCCAACGCCGTATCTTTTGTCTTCTTGTGGCGGTTGTAGTGCTCCGTGTAGATGCGTTGTGCCTTCTGCAGGTTGTGCTGCACCACTGCTGGGGACCATTTGCTGGTGATGGTCTTCTCCTGCCATGCCACATTGTCTTTGGTAAAGGGTTGCCGCCCCCGTAAGATCTGGAAGGGACTGTACCCCGTTCCGGCGGGGGTGATGCGGTATGCCCATATCACTCTGAGCAACTCCTTTTCCCAGTCTTTACCTCTTGTGATGGCCGCCTGTATGGAGCCCATCAGCACCCTGTTAAACCTCTCTACTTGTCCATTGCTGGATGGGTGGTATATCGAGGTGTGTTTGAGTATTATGCCATTCCTGTTCACAAACGTGACCCACTTGTCGGAGATGAACTGGGGGCCATTGTCGCTGATAATGCTCCTGGGTATGCCTTCCCGAAGGAACATCGCCTTGAGGAAGCGTAGGATCTCGTCCGTGTCCATGACCTCGTTGATGTGCACTTCTGGCCATTTCGAGTATTTATCCACTAGTACACATAGATATTTGGGGATGCCTTGGTCGTCCAGTATTGGTCCCAGGATGTCTACTGCTACCTCTTCCCACGGGTTGCTGGGGTTAGTGAATTTCCCTAGGGGTGGTCTCATTGGTTTGAGAGTCTTGTCTGCCCCTTGGCATTGCGCGCAGTCCTTCACGTGCCTCTCAACATGCGTGTCCATTCCTGGCCACCAGTAAGTTTGTTTTGTTCTGGCCTTTGTCTTCACAATTCCCAGGTGGCCTTCGTGAAGTATGGCTAGCAGGGTAGGTACGATGTTCTCCGGCGGCACCACCCTGTCACCCCTGTAGACGAATACTCCATCGTTGCCCACCGACAGCTCTTCTCTGACTTCGTAAAACTGCCTGATTTTTGGGCCTTGTCTCCTCCTGTCCGGCCATCCCCGCACAATGCACGTCTTGATTTCTTCCATGTCGGCATCCACTTCATATGCGTCCTTCCAGTCCTGCCTACTGATGGCCTTTTCCGGATCGTCCGTCAGAGCCACCATCTCGTCGTCGTCTTCCCTGTCGTTGGAAGCGCTGTCCATCGCCGATGCCCTGCTGAGGTAGTCCGCTATTTTGTTCCTGGAGCCCGGGATGTACTCCACGTCGTACCTGTACTCCAGGAGTTTCAGTGTCATTTTCGCTATCCGGGGCGTGGCGCTGGCATGGCCATCTGATGTCAGTACTTTCACGAGAGGCTTGTGATCTGTCTTCACCTGGAATCTGGTCCCCCACAGGAACTGACGGTACTTCGCCATGGCCCACACTACCGCTAGCATCTCTTTCTCTATCACGCTGAACTTTTGTTCCGATGCTGTCAGCGTCCGGGACGCGAAGCTGATCGTCTCCGTTCCGCCTTCTGGTCTTTCCTGCATGAGCACGGCTCCCAGCCCCTTTTCACTCGCGTCCGTCATCAATATCGACCGCCCCTGGGGGTCGAATCCTTGCAGCGGGATCGCTCCGCCTATCTCCCGTTTCACTGTGTCGAACTCTTCTTGCGTCTCCTCCGTCCATCTGAACGCCGTCTTGTCCCTCGTGAGCTGCCTCATGTGGTGGGTTTTCGTGGCAAAGTGGTGGACGAATTTACTGTAGTACTCTGCCATCCCTAGAAACGACCGTACTTCCTCCTTGGATGTGGGTGGCGGTGCTTCGCAGATGGCTTTTACGTTCCCTCTCTTCGGCGTTATTCCTTGTGCCCCTATCTCATGCCCCAGGTAGGTGACCGATGTCCTCCCAAAATGGCACTTCTCCCACTCTGCTGTGAGGCCCTTCTCCTCCAGGATCTTCAGTACTGCCGACAGTTTCCTGTCGTGGTCCTCCTGCTCCGTCCCCATCACTAAGATGTCGTCCTGAAAGTATTGCACTCCCTCAATGTCCTTGAATAGGCGGGCCATCAGCTTCTGGAACACCGCCGCTGCCGAGGCGAGACCGAAGGGCATGCGGCAGAATTGGTAGCAGCCGAACGGCGTGATGAACGATGTCAACTTTTTGCTTGTCGGATGTAGTGCTACTTGATGGTACGCCGATTGCAAGTCTATGGTGGAGAACCATTTTACTCCTTTCGTGCGGGCCAACATTTCCTCAATGCGTGGCAAGGGGAACTTCTCCACCACTATGCACTTGTTCAACTCCCTGAGGTCCACACAGAGGCGCACTTTGCCTGACGGTTTCATGGCCACCACCAAGGGAGCCAACCACTCCGCGCTGTCAATGGGCTCAATGATTCCTCCTTCTTCCAGTCGGAGGAGCTCCTGTTGCACCGCTTCCCTAACGGCAATCGGGATGTTCCGTACCTTGTGCGCAACTGGCCGTGCGTTGTCTTTGAGAACGATTTTGTGGGAGAACTTCTCCAGCCTCCCTATCTTCCCGCCGAAGACCTTCGGGTGCCCGCTCCGCCATTTTCCTGCTGTCGACTCCTCTCCGTCCAGCGTCGCCAGCACTTGGGTGTCCCCTCCTGCGTTCAGCTGTATTCCCAACACTCCCTGGTCCATCCAGCCCAGGACTGACGGTCCTTTCTCCGCGACGTACAGCTTGCAGATCGCACTCCTCTCCTTGAACTGGAACTTCATTGTCTTGAACCCTACCATCGGGATTGGGTCCCCTGTGTAGGTGACTGGTCGAATGTCGGGGGGTTCTAGGTGTGCGCCCCACGTGGGTCTGAACTTCTCGCTCCATACTGAGCGTTGAATGATCGTGTAAGGAGATCCCACCCTCGTCGCCACTGTAATGTTGTATGATGCCAGGCAGTAAGTACTTTCCCCCACAGACTCTCTGGAGACGTTCTACTTGCAATTAGAACCTTTATTACTCTTTATAGGACACCTATGGAGAGAGCGCCGGGCAACACGCTCCGATCGCGTTTCTCGTTCGCGCCGCTCTGCTCGCGCATGCGCGGTAGCGTCCGACGTCCGCTACGCGCCTCTACGTCCCTCCGTAGTGCGCGCGTCCACTAGACTGCGACACTACAAGGCTGACTTTGCCAAAGCTGAGTGAGAAGAAAAAAGTGCGTGGGGACTAATGAAGGAGAGAGCGTCATGCCGCCGGTAAAAGGTCAAATCCCGGCAGGCAGTCTTCCAGTGCACATACGGTGGGGCAGATTTACAAGCCCTGTGTGCCACTTTTGCGCCGCCATTGCGTCACTTTTGTGACGCAGCGGCAGCGCAAATCTAGCGTCATGTTGCGACAGATTTACAACGTGACGCATCTAGGGAGATGCGTCACGTTGTAGAGCCCTGCGCCTCATTAAACCTGCGTCAGGTTTAATGTATGCAGGGTGGGCGTTACGTCGCAAAAAGCCTCGGAAAAGTGACGCAGTGAAATCTACAAGATTTCACGCAGTCACTTTTCCGACGCTGGTGCGTCAAATCCTTACGCCTGCTTCAAGCAGGCGTAAGGCCTGAGGCACCATGTTAGGGGTAGGCCAGGTTGGAACAGTGCTGGAGTTGCGTCGCGCTTGCGACACAACTTCAGCACTGCGCCAACCTTACGCCGGCAGATGCGTCACGCATCTGCTTGTCCTTGCGCCACGATGCACCGCATTGTAAATGCAGCGCATCTGTGGTGGCGCAAGGGCAAACTTGTGTGACTCATCTTCCCTGGCGCATCCCTGCTGATTTGCAGGGATGCGCCAGGGAACATAAATCTTCCCCATTGTGTTCAACCCCTTGGCACTTTCAGTAGGTGTTGATTCAAGTTTCATACATGAACGCTTTCCCTGAAAGGCCACCCTGGATTTACCTGCAGGTCAGTGCCTGTTGGACAGATATTTTAAGGCAATGATCTCACACAAGTAATACACAGAGGGCAGAGCATCAAGTTGTTGGCTGATACCATTCACTTGGATCTGGGTTGAAAAGCGTCCTTTAAACCCACTGGTCCTTCTCACTTGTATTGATGGCAAACAGATTGCATTTTACTGTATTTTTGTCGCTTTACTTACGGCCAACAGTGGGGTAAGATTCCAGGCATGTGGGAGCAAGGTCAAATAGAGATATCATTGAATATGGTAATAGCAACTATTTATTAAATTCAAAGGTAGGACTTATTCTATCTATTTTTATCATGCTAAAAACAGAAGTAAATATTGAATATATTTTTAGCAGTGCTTTAAATAGGTAGGTGCTGTCCGGTGCTCGGTACCTGCACTTCCTTATTTGAAAGGTACCTGCACTTCTCAGCACTGCTGCAATACCTTTAATGGGAGAGAAACGGCACTCCACAAGAGCAAACAGGTACTCTAAATAGTGAATATCTCCGCTTCTATAAGGGAAAGTCAAAAGTAACAAGAAGCCGTCTGCCCCATGGTATAATGAGAAGTTGAGGTCGATGAAGACTAACTGCAAACAAGCAGAAAGGAAATGGAGGAGGAAATATCAGGAGACAGACAAAGCAGCCTTGAAACAACTATTACATATCTATAAAGAAATGATGGGTAAGGCCAAAGCTAAATACCTTGAGGAAACTATCCTACAATCGCCCTATAAGTCCAAAACCTTACTTAGCTTTGTAAGAGATATGTCCAACCCAGACTGCGCAAAGATTAAGGGGCATATTTACAATAACTGGCGCATCCCTGCATATCAGCAGGGATGCGCCAGTTATTGTGCGCACCATGGATGCACCGCATTTACAATGCGGCGCACCATGGGGCAAAAAACGGCACAGATGCGTGACGCATCTGTGCCGTAAAAGTGGCGCATTGCTGGAGTTGCGTCGCAAGCGCGACGCAGCTCCAGCAATGGTCTGGGGGGTCCTATCTTGTTAATGCTGCGTCAATCCTTACGCCTGCTTCAGGCAGGTGCAGGGTTTTGACGCAGCATGGGCCTAAAAGTGACTGAGTGAAATTTTGTAGATTCCACTTTTAGGAGGCGTTCCTGCGCCGGAATGCCCCCCCCTGCGCAGGAACGTCTACATGTGGCGCAGGGCTTTACAACGCAATGCATCTCCCAGATGCGTCACCTTGAAAGTACCCCGCACCATGGCGCAGGATTTGCGCCGCCGCTGCGTCACAAAAGTGCTGCAACGGCGGCATAAATGAGGCGCAAGGGGCTTGTAAATCTGCCCCTAAGATTCCAGCATCACAAGAACTTTGCGATGATCTCGCGGTTTTCGTTGAGGAAAAAAATAATAAAATTCTAACTGGGCTTAACTCTTCCAGGGACGTTGAGTTGGATAGAGAAGCTGATATGCATTTATCACTGCGTAGCAGAACTCCTTATGTAGCATCCTACAGGGAACCTACGTTGCCTCTGGAACTTTTCCAGGCCCCTTCACAAGAAGAGTTGAATATAATTGCAGCTGGCATCTCCTCAGGCTCTCCCTTGGACCCGCTCCCACATAAGATGTGGAAAGTCTTTGGTTCTGAGCTTTTTCATATGTTTACCAAATCTGCCTCCAGTATCTAACCAATAGCACAGTGCCTAACTGCTGCAAAAAGGCAGTTGTTTCTCCCTATTAAAGAAAGTCATGCTGGATCCCCAGTGCCCCTATAACTATAGACCCATTTCCCTGTTACCCTACCCGATTAAGGGGCATATTATCAAGACAGGCGATAAAATGATCGCCGCTTTAGCGGCAGAAAACTGCCGCTAAAACTGCGATAATGGGCATGATAATATGCTCTATGGAATTACAATTGAAGCCCATGTTAGATGTCCTTCAAATCTAACCTGAGCTTCAATTGGAATTCCATGGAGCATATTATCAAGCCCATTATCGCCGTTTTAGAGGCAGTTTTCTGCCGCTAAAGCGGCGATAATTTTATCGCCTGTCTTGATAATATGCACCTCAGATTTTAGAAAGGGTAGTGAGTAAATCTCTTTCAAAATTTGCGGAAGAAAACAATCTTCTGGATGAAGTTGAATTTGGGTTTCGGCCAGGACATGGCACTGAAACTGCTCTGGTGACAGTCCTGGATGGCCTAAGAATGCGGGCTGACAGTGGTCAAACAGCCATTCTAGTGCTGTTGGACACGGTCAACCATAAGATCCTGATCAGGAGACTTGAGGAGATTGGCATTGTGGGCAAGGCACTGGACTGGCTGCAGTCCTATCTTCTAAACAGACAGCAGGCAGTGACCTTGACGCCATTTCTCTCTCAGAATAGCCCGTAGAACAAGGGGTTCCACAGGGCTCGCCGATCAGTCCAATCCTTTTTAATGTCTACCTGTGCCCACTCATCTCCCTTATAAAATCTTTTGGCATTGATGTTATTGACTATGCAGACGACACCCAACTTGTTTTCTCCTTCGAGGGCAACAATGCAGTTACCCTGGAGAAAATCCATAGCTGTATGCGAGAAACAGCAGGCTGGCTCAGCGATAACTCATTACAATTTAATGGGGATAAGACGGAAGTACTCTGCTGTGCTGCAAGTAAAGTCCATCGCCCCCTACCAGCAGATTTCTGGCCAGTCTCTGCTAATAATCCTCCGTTGCCTATTAAGACTGCTCTTAATTTAGGAGTACTACTAGATAGTAATCTACAATTGGACTCTCAAGTAAACAAAACCGTGAGCACTTGTTTATCTTTGCTCCGAGCACTTCGTAAAATACTTCGGGGCATATCAGCAAGAGCCGTCGATAATTATCGCTCAGCGCTCTTAGCGTGAGGATAATTATCGCCGGCCAAGTCTGAATTTTATCGCGGAGATAGCGTGCTATTAGCAACGCTTATCTCCAAAGTGTTAAAATTCAGAGCTCAAGCTGACAAATGTGCGATTATCGCTGGAAATCCAGCGATAATCACACAACTTTTGGCAATAGCTTGCTGATAGGGCCTCACATACTTAGCCATGATATCCACCTTCCATAGGATATCATGGCTAAATCAGTTTCAAAGCAGGCATAAGGAAAGCTTTTCTTGTCGCTATGCTGCTTTGAGAGAGGCTTGATAATAGTAGAAATGACGCTTAGCGACATTTCTCCCGTTATCCTGGGGAGGAACGTCCACTTTGCATCTCATTAGAGATGCAAAGATGGGCGTTAAGGGAAACGGCGATAAGGCAAGGTTTCACGCGATAGCGTGACCTTGCTGATAAGGCGATCAAATTATCGCAGCTTTTCGTCCGAAAACGGTCGCAAAAGCGGCGATAATTTTTTATCGCCTGCTTGCTGATATGCCCCATCCTTTTCTACCTGCTCCAGCTAGACCTCAAGTGGTAAGGAGCATTATTTTGAGCAGATTAGATTACTGCAATGTCCTGCTCCTAGGAGCACCAGCCTCTTTGTTAAAAAGATTGCAAAGGATACAGATTATTGCAGCTAAGCTTGCGTTAAACAGACAACGTAGAGCATCAGCCTCGCTTGCCCTAAAAGATCTTCATTGGCTGCCCATTGCGCAGAGAGTCGAGTTTAAGGTACTCTGTATCGTTTATAAGGCAGCACATAAAATGGGGCCAAAGCTTTTACAGAGGAAATTCCCATGGTATTCTCTAGCTAGAAGCCTGCATTCCTCTTCAACCAGCCTGATATGCAGTCCCCATGTTAATAAAGTCCGACTGGGTGGCAGATCATTTAGTTTTGTAGCTTCCCGACTTTGGAATACACTGCCCATTGAGCTTAGACAACTGAACACTCTGTCACGCTTCGGGAAGGAACTGAAAACTAGACTATTTCCTAGAGATTAATTCTCCAGCCCTCTTTTTCAAGTTCAGCTACACACAGTGTTTTTTGGTAATCTCAGCGCCAGGATACCCGTTGGGTGGCAGCCGCGCTATATAAGTGTCCCTTACATTACATTACATAAAGCGCTGGTTTATAACATAAAAAGCTGAATGGTGGTACTCTTACTAAAGAGGGTAGATTAAAATTAGTAACAGATTGTATATGGCTCGACACACATTTTCCATCTATGACTTAAAAATGTTGTCATGTATTGTTCGGTCCCCCCCCCCCCACACATACAACAAGCATTTGCAATGCAAAAGGTCTCGCATTTACGCAAGTTTAAGCTATTGGCATTGTAAATGAAAATGCCTTTTTTAAAACATAAATAAAAGGCATTGTCATCTACAATGCCAATAGCTTAAACTCGCGTAAATGCGAGACCTATTGCATTGCAAATGCTTGTTTTAAAAGGCCTCAATATTTGAAAATGACATCCTCCCACTTGCAAACAGGAACTTAGTTTCCATATATTTAGCCCCCCCGTTCAAAGAACTTGTTTGCTCGCACAAGGGAAAATGCCAAATCGGTGGTGGAATGTAACAAACACGTAAAACATGTGTAACATAAATGCATCTTCTGTTCATGTGAGTTACGGCCTACATCTTCTTCATTGGCTTTTGGCTAGATGTGCGCTATAGAAATACTACATACATACAAACATACATACCTACATACATAGACAGACATACCTACATACATACATGACGAGGGATTAGACAATAGGTAACTTGCTCTTGGAGGTGTGAGGATAACATTGAAGTTGATTAATAGGTTGTTGAAAATGCTCAAGGAGCAAGTGATGTCATAAAAACAGTAGCATAGAGGAGAAGTCGATGTAGGAGGTGTAAAGGTCCTTAAAGGTTTGGAAGGGCCTAATGTCTGTGTAGGATGAAACTGCGCAGTATTTTCAAGGGATTCAGAATCTTAATGTATGAGATGTATAACGCTAGGTTAAAAAGCCATGAACCCCAGGGCATTGGGCCAGTTGGCAGCTTTGGCTCAGAGTCCCCCCGCTTTAAGGATGCACCTGTGTTCGGTGCACACCTCCCCTGCATAAATGGTGTGCATGCCTCGAGTGCATGAAGATGGAAACTCTACCATCTCATGATGTCTTTAAAGCAATGCCTCAGTGTGTCTTGCAAACCAGGAGGGAGCCGCTACCTTTAGATGCAAAGGCCTATGACGAAGAATCCTCATCTGCGCTTTCAATGCTACTGTGGTGCGTTCTGCTGAACTCGCATTTCTTTACCGCTGAGCCTCGTCCAGTATGCTACTATGTGGCTCTTGGGCCTCAATTCCGCCATCCGTCCTCAGTAATGAGGCAGCAGAGGACTCCTCGGTCAGTGCAGGTCTGATCTGCCTCGAGAAGGGCATCTCTGCGTCAACCACTGACATTTCCTGAACATCAGATCTACTGAAGCCGCTGCTGATGCACGGCCCTTCGAAGGGGGCTCTGACCTTCAGCATGTGGGAGGGCTAAATACTACCGCTACTGCCGGATGTCTGTGGAGGTCTTGGATAGCCTGACAGGAGTCAGCCCTACTGGCCTCTGCTGACCATTTAGAGCAGTGAGAGTCCGACGTATCGCTCGAGATGGGAGTGTACAGGGAGGGGTACAGAGCAAGAGAGCTACACAGCCCCCAGAGAGCTGGTCTGAGAAAGAGCGAGGATTAAAACTCGAACCAGTGCGAGAGGGAATACAGGGAGGAACGGGGAGTTGGAAATAAAGGAAGGACTAAAAAGAGCAACGGATAAGATAGAAATGAAAGATGTGCGAAGGAAAACAAGAGAGGCCATCATAATAGTGTTAGTAGTCACAGAATGGATAGAACGTAATAGGAACACAAAAACAAGGTGATAGCGTTCCCAAACAATGGGAAACCAAAAACAAATATTAAACAAGCGTTGGCCGCGCGCGAGCGGCCGGAGACGCAAAATGTGGTGGGGGAGGGGGAGAAGCGGGAGTTGTGTGTGCGCTCATGAGTTTTCAAAGTGCTGCTGGCGGCCGGCTGCGCGCGTGCACGATCGCATGAACGCAAGCGTTAGGCCAGCCAGCAGCACTTTGAAAATCCCACATACAAAATGTCTCTTCGAGCCAGCGCAAGCGCTGGGGCTCAGCGAGACCTAAAAAGCAAGGCTCGGGGTGCCACTATCCCTAACATGCTGTGTCAATCCTTACGCCTGCTTCAAGCAGGCGCAGGGTTTTGACGCAGCATGGCCGTAAAAGTGACTGAGTGAAATCTTGTAGATTTCACGCAGCCACTTTTCGGAGGCATTCCTACGCCGGAACGCCCCCCCCCCCCCCCCCCCCTGTGCAGGAATGCCCACGTGTGGTGCAGGGCTTTACAACGTGACGCATCTCCCTAGATGCGTCACGTTGTAAAAAGCCTGCAGCATGGCGCTGGCTCTGCGCCGCCGCTGCATCAAAAAAGTGACGCCACGGCGGCGCAAATCTGGCATAAGGGGCTTGTAAATTTGCCCCTGAGTATCTCCGCTTCTATAATTCTATATAAAGCGCTGGTTTATAACATGAAAATCTGAATGGTGGTACTCTTACTAAAGAGGGTAGATTAAAATTAAGAACAGATTGTATATGACTCGACACACATTTCCCGTCTATCATTAAAAAATGTCGTAATGTATTGTTCTCTCCCGTCCCCCAACACATACAAAAAGCGCTGCAGAATACAGGATTGCTATTGCTATTTCTACTCCTCTCTGTCCCGATTACAACAGACATATCTTGCCATTATGTCTACGAACCTACGAAAAGCTGAACCACACGTTTGCCCCCTCAGTGTACAGAGAATCAAGAAGCAGGGCTGATATCTGTGACTTTCACTGCAGTGCAGGAGCTTGTGGCTGAATCATTGGCAAGGTCTTAGTGTATGTGATTGGCTTCCTTTGTTTCTCCTGCCCTGTTGTGCGTCATGGGAGGAATCGGGGATTGGTCAACTAACATTAAAAATCACCCGGGGTTCCTGGACCTGCGTTCCTTTGAATGTTGCTGCGCTTAGGTGACACCCAAGCAAAGACTCCCACTGCTAGTCTCAATGACCAGGACGGACAGACGTCACTCTAAGCAGCCACAGGAGTAGGGAGGAACCGAGTCCTAGTGTCGCGCTCTCAAGTACGCACACTTTGTCACGCCTCTCCTGTTTGGGTGGGCGTGTGACAGCATTTCACGCATGCGCACCAACCGGCATGCATTTATTTTTTTATCCTATAGAAATGGAAGGCTCTCAAACACTTCCTAAGATGTTCGAGGACAAGAGTTAAATTAGTAATTCATCTTATTCTGTTTCGTGGGCATAGTGTAATGGGTGAACTGCTGTTTCATTTACCTCAACTGACAGTTTAAATGCTAGGGTCTCAATGGCATTCTTTAACCGCTGGCGAGAACTGAGCAGACATGCTCATCTGAGTCAACGGTGCTACCAGCTACACGCGATTATACATTTTTAGGTCTCGCCTGACCAGCGCTTTAGCGCTGCTCTGGCGAGACTTATAGTAAGCGCGTTTTGGAAGTGCAAACAGTGGCTTTGCAGGCCTCCAACTACAGTGCATGTGACCCGTCCGGGCGCGCGCACCATTTGGAGTCCTGCAACCACTTGTTTGCTTTCACTTTAGCCGTGATTCATCGCACCATTTGGCAGCCTGCGTGCCCGCCCCCACTCCCCCTCCCACTCCGTCAGCTTCAGTGTGCGTTTGTTTATACGCGTTAACAGTTGCTTGTGAGTCTTTGATCCGTCCCAGGGTGACAGCCGGCACAGCCGGGCGGCCTCCTTCATCGGGATCATCACACGTCCTTGAGCACTGGGGTCTACGAGCCTTTCACTCTCTTGCTGCGTCGTTCGCTTTAATATGGACCTTTCTCTTGGAGCGCAGACTGTCCCGGCTGTCAGTGTGAGACCCCACGTGCGGTAGACTTTCTCCTGAGTTGGCCATGAGCTGGCTTTGATTCAGGTAACGCTGGCTGCACCTTGGGTCAGTGTTGTGACCCTCCTTCCGTAGGTTCAAAGCATCTGAACTAAAGGGAGCAGTTCGAGGTCCGTTGTGTTACACCTCATCACTCACTAAAAGGAGTGAGGGGCGCAGCCTTTCATCTAAACTGCACCGTGGCCTGCATTGTATGCTCTGGGGTCGCTGCTCACATCTGTATCACGTGTTCCCTCCCGGCCTCCTTTACTGAGTGTCTGGAAACTAAAGTAACATTGGTTAATGTGTTCTGTACACACTCGGGGATGGGAGTGCTGGAAAGTTGCAGACTAAGCAATGAAGGGAGTGTTTTTAGGTTTACTTTATTTCAGTGCGACGCACATCCCTCCCTCCCCGTCGTTTACTCTTTATCCCCCCTGCGGTGCGTGTCGTGAGGCTGCCGATGCTGCCTTGTTTCATGTGTTTTCATTCCTGGTGAAGCCACTCCCAGGTCCGCGCTGCCTCCGCATTTACCCCACCTCCTCCCTCACAGATGCCAAGTCTCCAGGGGGAGGAGGGGAAACGAAAAAGGCAAACAAGCGCTGCAGCTGCCCTTTGTGCCTCCCTCCCAGTCAGGCGCTATCCTCCAACCATGGTGTAAATACCCCGATGCCACGGCTCAGCCCGTCCTTTGGCGCCGCTTGTTGAACACTTGACAGAAATACACGAGTCCGTTTTTTGTCTGGGTGGAGCACTTTAGCGTGTACAAAACAGAAGGTTAAAACTATTTCCTTGTTTTATTTCGTGCATGGGTTGTTGTGCTTGGGTTGCTGAAGGGGACAGTCTCTCTTGAGCGTCAAGTTTGCAGACGCAGATTTATTCTCATTTGTAACTCTTAGGGTGAAAGCACAACGTGTCATGCAAGGTGGAAGGGCAGCCAAGAACGTGGGGCTGCATTTCTATAAAAAAAAAAGTAAATACATAAAAAAAAAGCAGGCAGTTGCCGCATTTCTTTCCCATTTGTATACTTTTGTAGCAATATCGGCATGCCAGGCTTTAGCTTGTCCTTTTCTGGTTCCCACATCTTACAGCTCTACTGTGCGTCTCCTCCATTAAAGTGACGTGCCTGGCTGCGTTTTAGGCTTTTTTTTCTCCTTTTTAGGTCAACACATAAATAAATGGCTTTGTGATTTACAATGCCAATAGCTGAAACTCTAATAAATGCGAGACCTATTGCATTGCAAATGCTTGTTGAGCTTGACGATGATAATAGTTAATTTCTTATTTGTTGTTGGACAACAATAAGTAAAACTAAGAGTTCCAAAAATTGAATCTTTTTAAAGCTGACGCAATAATGGCGCATACATGTTGTTAAGGTGTTAACAATGCTGCCCTCACTACAGGTTCATTGAACAGCAACACAACCCCCAAAATAAAGATGGTTGTTGAAGTAGTGCTAGCGCATCGCTGAGAACCAGTAAAGGCCTTCATTTTGTTACGGTGATCTGGAATTTTAATACAGATTGGAACGAAAGTCTCGCTTTCTGAGCAGTATTACAGCTGGAAGGTGAGCTTACTGAATCAACAGTCTTGTCCCCTCCCCATTGTAATGCAGCCCACCACGCATTGCGCCCCCTTCTCGTTTTGATTTGCATATTAACAGACAGAGAGAAAGGTTGAAACTCTGCGGGGAAGGCTTGAGTTTTTCAGACTCGGCGTTTGGATAACGTTGTTTATTTAAAATAGTATTTAAATGCACTTGCTTCAAATCTTGAATTCAATCTTCCAATATGTTATTGTGCGTGTTTCTAAGTATTTAATGGTTCATTTTCCATGATGCATCTCGTGTATGTGTCCCAGATCTATTCGTTCGAAGGGTTACATTAAACAAGCGCGGTACCGCAAAGGCAGCAGCGTGTTTACTTTTGCATCCCGCTTTCTCTTTAAGTGAAAGCGCGATGCAAAAATAAACACGAGGCTGACTTTTCCAAAGCTGAGTGAGAAGAAAAAAAGTGCGTGGGGACTAATGAAGGAGAGAGTGTCACGCCGCCGGTAAAAGATCGAATCCCGGTGGGCGGTCTTCCAGTGCACATGCATTGTGTTCAATCCCTTGGCGCTTTCAGTAGCTGTTGATTCAAGTTTCATACCTGAACGCTTTCCCTGAAAGGCCACGCTGGATTTACCTGCAGGTCAGTGCCTGTTGGACAGATATTTTAAGGCAATGTTCTCACACAAGTAATACGCAGAGGGCAGAGCATCAAGTTGTTGGCTGATACCATTCACTTGGATCTGGGTTGAAAAGGGCCCTTTAAACCCACTGGTCCTTCTCACTTGTATTGATGGCAAACAGATTGCATTTTACTGTATTTTTGTCGCTTTACTTATTGCCAACAGTGGGGTAAGAATCCAGGCTTTTGGGAGCAAGGTCAAATAGAGATATCAGTGAATATGGTAATAGCAACTATTTATTGAATTCAAAGGTAGGACTTATTCTATCTATTTTTATCATGCTAAAAAGAGAAGTAAATATTGAAGACATTTTTAGCAGTGCTTTAAATAGGTAGGTGCTGTCCGGTGCTCGGTACCTGCACTTCCTTATTTGAAAGGTACCTGCACTTCTCAGCACTGCTGCAATACCTTTAATGGGAGAGAACCGGCACTCCACAAGAGCAAACAGGTACTCTAAATAGTATCTCCGCTTCTATAATTCTATATAAAGCGCTGGTTTATAACATAAAAAGCTGAATGGTGGTACTCTTACTAAAGAGGGTAGATTAAAAATGAGAACAGATTGTATATGGCTCGACACACATTTCCCGTCTATCATTAAAAAATGTTGTCATGTATTGTTCTGTCCCGTTCCCCAACACGTACAAAAAGCGCTGCAGAATACAGGAGGGCTATTGCTATTTCTACTCCTCTCCGTCCCGATTACAACAGACATATCTCGCCATTATGTCTACGAACCTACAAAAAGCTGACCCACACGTTTTCCCCCTCACTGTTCAGAGAATCAAGAAGCAGGTCTGATATCTGTGACTTTCACTGCAGTGCAGGAGCTTGTGGCTGAATCATTGGCAAGGTCTTAGTGTATGTGATTTGCTTCCTTTGTTTCCCCTGCCCTGTTGTGCGTCATGGGAGGAATCGGGGATTGGTCAACGAACATTAAAAATCACCCGGGGTTCCTGGACCTGTGTTCCTTTGAGTGTTGCTGCGCTTAGGTGACACCCAAGCAAAGACTCCCACTGCTAGTCTCAATGACCAGGATGGACAGACGTCACTCTAGGCAGCCACAGGAGTAGGGAGGAGCCGAGTCCTAGTGTCGCGCTCTCAAGTACGCACCCTTTGTCACGCCTCTACTGTTTGGGTGGGCATGTGAGAGCATTTCACACATGCGCACTGACCGGCAAGCATTTTTTGGGTCTCGCCTACGCAGTGCGCATGGGCTGCATAGGAAAAATAGCTTTTGGAATCGATTCGGTTTTTGCCCTAAAAACGTGCATGCGTTGCATTGCTTTCAATGGCAACGCGTGCACGTTTGGCGATTCCCTTGCGGGAACGAGCGTTGACAGATGGTTCCTGCTCGCTCCCGCAAGGGAAACAGGCACAGGCCCCCTCCTCTCTCCCCTCCCCCTTCTGCCTCCTCCGTTTCTCGTCAGCGCGAGGCGCGCCCGCTTGTTTTAAAACTAGTGATCTTTGCTAGATAGTAAATGCACCTCGTGGCAGTGCGTGTTATGATCAGTGCCAAGCTGCAGTGCGTTGACAGGCACCCCTCCTCTCTGTTAAGGGTTATGGCCGGGCAGTATTCCATCTACGCACCTTGTGACTGTGTTTTGTTTTACACTAGTGATTTTTGGTAGGAGAAGTCCACCCGCTGTCTGTGTGCTATGGTCATTTCCCAGCTGTGGTGAGATGGGGTCTTCCTCTGCTGCAGCCCCACTTTTCCCAATGGTCAGGGAGTGTTGCAGTCACGCGTTGTAATGCTGTCCTTTGTTTTACACTAGTGATCTTTCTGTGCCCGGTTTATTTCTCCCCTGGTGCCCCGCCGGCGGCCTGTGAGCGCTGAACAATCAAGGGACGCCACATCCCTTTTTATCTTCTGAGGATTATGGCCCTGGGGCTCCCAGACGGAGTCCCCACGCCACTTGAGCCGCTTCGAAGGGGGGGGGGGGTGATGTATGCCTGAGCCTGGGGGCTGTGACACAAAAGCTGTGCTCGTGGCGGGCTACGATGCTCATTACTATGAGAGAGATTACAGGATGTCACCGGGGGGAGGGGCTTTGTGCTGCTAGGGTCCACAGCTCGGGACCTGCAAACCGTGCAAGTGTCAGCACCGACGCCTTCACATGCACATGGCGTCACACCGACCACTTCACAGACTCCCGTATAAATTGGAGGAAACTGTGTGTCATCGAACACGCTGCAGGAATAATTTAGAGACAATAAGGGCTTGGCCACGCCAGGAAACCTAAATGTAGCCAGATAAAATATTCTTGTGAGCAAGCGTGCAGATGAATTCACTTTTATTGCTACAGTGCGAACGCCAAGTTTTCCTTGTAAAGATAAAACTACCCTGGGAAATCACTACCTAATGCCTCGCAGATGGCATATTCCTCGGTTTCCCCTGCGACCAGGCAAACACAGCTACCTCAGAGTGAGGCCAAGGGAGTAATACGCTTTGTCCAACACACATATTATTACGCTTATAGGTGGGGGTGTAGCAACAAGCAATGCAGTGTATATATCACAGATCGTTGAAACGTTGCTATTGCGTGTACAAAAAGATTATGGGTGATCAAGCCAAGATTGCTTTGTCCAAGATCACACAATTTGAGACTTGTTCTGATAACCTAAAATGTGGCCACTCAGCCATATCTCCACCCAGAGACCCACATACACATGAAAGCAGCAAACTACTGTTGACTTTCCCCGGCCCAAAGGGCAAACCAAGCCCAACGTGTTTCCTGCTGTTGATCTGCACTCTCCAGTGCTGATCTGCTCCCGGTTCATTCCTTGTCAAATGGTCATACAACGGTGCTTGATTCGGCCATGTGCAGCATCACCTGTAAACCATCTGGGGACTGAAAGAGCTTCATGTTTCCTTTGCCCTTCATGGAGAATAATCTTCCAATCGGTTCCCTCTTCCTGTGCTCCATTCTGCTCCCTGGTACTGAACTGGCCTTAGCCTTGAGTATTCCACACCAGAGCATGGGCTTCTATGGGAATTCTCTACGGCATATTATCAAGCCCATTATCGCCGCTTTAGCAGCAGTTTTCTGCCGATAAAGCAGCAATAATTTTAACGCCGGACCTTGATAAGATGCCCCTTAGGTCTTTGCAAAATGTCTTTATTATTTTCTTTCAAGTCTTCTTGACTTGCTATTTCATCCACTTGTTCTTTTTGTTCTCCATTTACATTAATCAACTTGAGTTTTAGACCTTTAGTCTCTGTAGGCCATTTATCTCCTTTTCTGTATTTCTTTGTTACAGGTTCAATTATTCCATGTTCAACTTTCCAAGCTCTTTTCCTCAGATTTCTTTTTAGATTTGTTTCATCATCACTTTCATCAGATTCAATCTCTGAATTTTCTTTATTTCCTCTGAATTTGAACTTTATTATTTCTGGTTCTTCCTCAGAGATTTGTTTTTCTTTTGTCACTTCAGTAGATTTACAAAATCGCATGTTAGCACCCTTGAGCGTGGTTGTTGGGCTGATTCTATGGGGCATATTAACAAGGACTTTATCTCCACTCTTTTGGCTTTAAAAGCCAAAGAAGCGGAGATAAAAATATCGCCCTATCAACAACAGGGTGCTAACATGCAAAATCGCATGTTAGCACCCTTTTTCACTACTCTTCCCTTTTCATCTCTAATGAGATGCAAAGTGGGCGTTCCAGAGCAATATAATAGGAGAAATGTCGCCAAGCGACATTTCTCCTATTATCAAGCTTCAGGCTAACCCTGTTAGAGACAAAAAAAGCAGCGTTAGCCACGGTTAACGCTGCGTCTGCTAATTTTCAGACTTAGCCATGTAATCCAATGGGAGGTGGATTGCATGGCTAAGTCCACCATGGGCTATCAACAAGGATATCCCTATCCTTGTAGTTTTATCGCAGCATTACCAGCGATAACCTCCCAAAATGCTGCTATCGCTGGATTTTTTATCGCCTCGGCGGTTAGCGTTGTTAATAACGCCATAACCAGGCGATATTATCCAGCGATAGAGGGCGTTAAAAAAATTAACGCTAAGCGCCCTTAGCGTTAATTTTCCCTCCTTTTTTAGTGTTCAAACTGGTTTTTCTGTTTCCAGATGTCGACTTACATGTCGATCTTCAATATCTGGACTTTCATTTATTTCAGTCTCTGTTTCTGACTCCAGATGTCGACTCACATGTCGATCTTCAATATCTGGATTTTCGTTTATTTCAGTCTCTGCTTCTGATGCTGAACTTGTATCAGATACTTCCAGATGTCGCCTCACAGGTCGATCTTTCTTATCTGGAACTTTACTTGTTGATTCTTCTATTTCAGAGTCTGAACTTGGTTCTGTTTCTCCAATCTGCTGTTTCACAGGTTCTGGTACACAGATGGTGTGGCTAGCGTGCACCCATCTTTTCACACCAGCACATTTCACAGCAGTTGTACTTATTAAGATCACCTGCCTTGGTTTATCCCAGCGAGGGCCTAGGCAGTTTCTCCTTCTGTGAACTTTAATCCTGACCCAGTCTCCTGGTTTCAAATCATGGGTCGGATGTTGTTCGAGAGTACATGCATCGGTTCCGACCTGGTGAAACACAGAAGTGATGGTATCAGACAAGCCTTTACAGTAATCCAATATGATATCATCATTTATAGATAGCAGTTTGTCAACTGGCACAAATGCTTGTCTCATTGATCGTCCCATCAAAATCTCATGTGGACTCAAGCCAGTTTTCCTGTCTGGAATGCTCCTTAATGTCATTAGAACTAATGGAAATCCGAAGCGTGGTGTCAGTTCTCTTAACATCAGTTTAGCTACAGTCACTCCATCATTTCTCCTGGTGGGGAAAGCCTCAACCCATCGTGAAAACAAGCAAATTAGGACGAACACGTACTACAATTTATTACATGGTGGCATCTCCACAAAGTCCAATTGCATTCTCGTAGAAGGACCTCCCTCCCGTCCTATGGATCCCAAACTAACAATAGTCTTCCTTCCAGGGTTTAGTTGTTGACAAATGAAACATCTCTGACATAAATTTTCAGCAATTACTAGAAATTTTGGATTGTATCATGTTTGTCTGAAAAGTCTTATCATTGCATCTCTGTCAATGTGTGATTGACCATGAAATACTCTGGCCATGTTAGAGATCATGCTATCAGGCATTACTGGTCTTTCATTTTTATACACCCAGATCTTGTGCTCCTCCCTCTGTCTGCACCCCGATTTTATCCATCTCTCTTTTGCCTCATCATCTGCCTCATCCTGCAAATGTTTTACTTCCTGCCAAGTCTCTACTACGTTAGTAAGCATTAAAGGACTTGAAACATGCTCCTTTTCTCTGTCCCAATTTATAGAAACTTCATTTCGTGCAAAGTATTGAGCTATTGCATCTGCAAAACTGTTGCCCTCGGTGATGTAATCATCACCATTTTTGTGAGCAGTACATTTTATGACTGCAATACTCTTAGGCAGCTGTATCGCCTCAAGCAACATTCTCTCAAACTCACCATTTTTGATTGGTGATCCTGCAGTGGTCAAGTAACCTCTTTGGGACCACAGTTGACAATAGTCATGGACCACTCCAAATCCATACTGACTGTCAGTCACTATCGTAACTCGAACATCCTCTCCCAACTTACATGCTTGAATCAAAGCAATCAATTCAGCTACTTGTGCAGACCGTATCCCTTTCAAACAAGATGCTTCCATGACAGCTGCAACTGTACATACAGCATATGTGGCACTCAAAGTTCCTTAATTTGTTCTTAAACAGGAACCGTCCACAAACATCACATAATCAGATTCTTCCAAAGGTTCATCTTTTATGTCAGGTCTCGGTTTGGTGCGTATTCAAGCACATCCAAACATTCATGATCAACATCATCTTTTACTTCCACTTCCCATACGTCTGGTAATAAGGTTGCAGGGTTTACATTTACACATCTCATCACCGTCACATTCTCTGCACCCAGAATCACTTTTTCATACTTGGTCAAACGGCTATTCGTCATGTATTGCGTTCTGGTCCTGGTCAAAAGTATATCCACTGAATGGGGTACATACACTTCAACCGGGTAACCCATCACAATACCTTCACTCTGATCCAAACTCACACTAGTAGCAGCTACAGCTTTCAGGCACCCAGGCAATGCTTTTGCTACTGGATCCAAAACTGCTGAAAAGTATGCAATTGGTTTTCTCAACTTTCCATGTCTCAGTATTAGAACTGATAATGCACATCCTTCTCTCTCGCTACAGTATAGCTCAAACTCTTTTTCATAGTCAGGCATACCTAATGCCGGTGCTTCACATAAACGGGTTTTCAATTTCTCAAATGCTTCCATTTTTTCTTCATTTAGTATTATGGGGTCTTTTACATCTCCTCTTGTCAGTCTGTGCAAAAGGTCTCGCGATCAGCGAGAACCCGCTTATCCACTGTCTACAGTACTTTACCAAGCCCAAAAGCATTCTCACTTGCTTCAGAGTTTTAGGTGGATTCATTCCTCTGATGAGTTTAATTCTCTCTGTGGTCACTTGTCTTGTTCCCTTTCCAATCTTGTGGCCTAGATACTGTACTTCTTGTTGACAAAATTGTCATTTTGAGGGTGACACCTCATGTCCTCCTTCTGCTAAATGATTTAACAGTGCAATAGTATCTGTAATACAACCTTCTTTGGTCTTTGATGCCACTAATAGATCATCAATATATTACACCAATACAGATTTTCCTGGCATATTCAAATTTTCTAATGACTTTTTCAGCTTTTGATTGAAAGACTTTCTGTATACCCTTGTGGGATTCGACACCATGCTAAAATACGCCCTCCAAACCCGAAAGCAAAAATTGGTTGGCTGTCAGGGTGTAATGGGACCGTAAAGAATGCATTACATAAATCAATAACGGTAAACCATTCTGCATCATGTGGTATTTAGTATAGTATCACTACTGGTTTTAGTACAATTGGACAACATGGGACAACTATCTTATTTACCTTTCGCAAATCTTGTACTATCCTGAAAGTTCCATTTGGCTTTTTCAATCCCATGATTGGCGAATTACAAGGACTGCTCATTATTTCCCTCAGAATTCTTTGCTCAATCATTTTATCAATCACTGGAGTCACACCTTCGGTTATTTCTGGTGTCAATTTATATTGTGGAACATTTGGGTAAATAACATTTTCTTTTACCGTAACTTTTACTAGACTTACTCCTTTCATCAGCCCTATCTCTTCTCCAGTGAAATTCCACACTTCTTCTCTGACTGTCTCTTTTAATTCAATTGGGATCTTTTCTCTGTCAAACACAGGAAAAGCTTGACTCTTTTCAGAATCAATCACTGACATGGACATTTTATACAGAACATCATCATCTGCTGCTTGAAAAGCTATCCCATCAGGTGAACAATAAATGGCACAATTCATTCTACACAATATATCACGTCCAAGTAAATTCACAGGACTGCTGTCACATACCACAAATCGATGCATCTCTTTGAAATTTCCAATTTCCACTTCTACAGGCTGTGTCAATGGAGTTTTAATCTGCCTATTTGCTACACCTACAACTTGGATATTCTCCCCAGAGAGAGGAAGATCTGGTATGTCTACTGATCTCACTGTAGAACGGGTAGCACCTGGGTGCTCTAAAAAGGTAACATTTACACCATTCACCTTTCCACTTACAAAAGGACCAGATTGATCTACCTCTACGGTTGCGCCAAGTACGCACTCTACTTCCTCTCCTAGGCACCGTCAACAACTCTCATTGGATTCATTTCCATCCGATCTCAACCAAAACTGTGGAACACCATTCATGTGCGCTGATCTCTTTACCTGTTCTCCTCCATAGAATCCTGTTCTGTTTCTGCACTGTATTTCTGAAGATTAGCACTCTGTGGCAGAGGTGGTTGTGGCACCTGTATCTGCTGTCTGACTACCTGCTGCTGTTGTGATGACTATTGATTTACACAAAAACAACGAGAGAGGAAGGGAACACAACACGGCTACTCCCCTCGAGGGATAAATCTCAAAAAACAACGAAGTCCGTGTGGTTTATACACAACCTCTTAGGGTCAAAGGAGCACAAGTCTGCTGACTCAAAACAACACTGTATGTTGTTTAAGGAGAAAAAACCTGAATAGGTTTTATATAAAGCCCTCACTCGCCAACCTGGTTGGTGACATGCTTCATCATCGGGCTTCACTTGGTTAGGCCGAATGCCATCCCAGTGTGCTGCAACGCCAGGTTACTGCGGAGCGGGGTTCGTGTGAGGTGACAGTGAATTTAAAAGCTTCCAATTGAGTCAAAAAGGCAATTTTATTTGTTTTGCTAATTGGAAATATATTATTGATTTACCTCATTCTGCACCTGTTGATTCAATGATTTATTTTCTGGATTAACTTTTTGTGGTAACTTACACTCTTTCCTCCAATGCCCTAACTTTCTGCAATTGAGACATGGCCATTTCTTTTTAGCCTCATCTATATTCATTTGTCCCTTTCCTTTATTTGTATTATTTTTAAATTGTGCCTGATTTCCATCATTTGTCTGATTAATTAATTGTGCTTCTCGTTGTTCCGCAACCTCTACCTGTGCCCACATTGCCTTTTCTTTCAATTTATGCTGTCTAGCATCGATATCATCACTAAAATATTTGGCATATCTCAAAACATCATCCACTGGATTAGACTGCCAACAAATCATGTGGTGTCTAATCATGTCTCCTATCTCTGGTCTCAATCCAAAAACAAACCTATACACAAAATGACTCATATCCTTTTCACTTAGATTTTCGTAACCACTATACTGTTTGAAAACTAAGAGTAGCCTTTCATAATAGGCATGTACAGATTCTTTGGCCTCCTGTGTAGTCCTGTCTATTTTTAACCAATCCGTCCCTTTTGGCGGAATTTTCTTTTTCAAAAAGGTTATAACTTGGTCATATTTTCTCATGACTTCAGGACCTGGTGCACCTGTTTTTGGGTCTCTTGGATATTCCATCTTTGGCCAGTCTATAGTGATTTTACATTCAGTCCATAAGTCTGCTGGCACTACTATGTCAAATAATCCATCCAAATCTTCCACAGTACCTTCGAAACTTTCACAAACCTATCCACTTGCCTGTACCACTCGACTGGCTTTTCGCGCAATCGAGGGAAATCATTCGTAAATGATAATATATCCTGTCTACTCCATGGAACATGTACATAACCTCCTCCTGGTATTTCCCTCATAGGGTATTCTGCTATTGTTACCCATTCTTTTTACTTGACAGGGAAAGCTAAGGAAGTCCTATCCTTGGTTTTTTCCTTCTTCTTTAACCATTTACTTCTCCATCGGTCTACATCTCCCCATTTTCTCAGCACAACTACTAATTCTTTTATTTGGTTTAATCTTCCTGCTGTGTTCATGTTATCGAGGTACTTTTCTGTGAAATCCACTCTGTATGGTTTCGGCAACATTTTTATTTTTGCAAAATCTATTCCTAAATCATTAGCAGTTTCTTCCAGTTTATCATATATATTTTTAGCTCTCCAAGTTATACTTTTGCTCATGAAAACTAATTCATCATCCTGATGACTTTTTAGTTTTTCTGTACCAATTGTCCCTATTATCAACTCTTCCATATCAGTTTTTAACCTAATTACATCTAGAACTTTTGGTTATGAATCTTTCTTTTGCAGTGTTTTAAACCACTCAATTAATTCTTCGGTGGATGGTCTTGCCAGAGTTTCATTTAAATCTATCTCTATTGTACTTTTCTCAGGGGTTTCATGTGCTGACTCTGTTCCCATAGGCATTCCATGTAATGAACTTTGATTCATAGTTAAATTAGGTGGTGAGCTTCTAACAGTTCTCTTTATTTCGTTTAAATCTGGGTAAATTTTCTGTCCAACTTCTTTCATACTCGAATTCAAAGGAATAGTTAATGAATGTTCATCCATTTTCTGTTTTTTCAAAAAACGGTATTACAGGACCTATAGTTACAGGTACTGTCACAGCTTCTACATTCCTAGTTAATTCTTTAATTTTCTCAGTTAATGCTTGTTTCGATTTTTCTAGTTCTGAAGTATTCATATTCTCATTTCGCACCGACTCTGATCTATCTAGTGCATGGTCTATCCCTGAATATCTTTTTGGAGTTTCTGTCATTCTAGTTTCTATTGGTGGTGCATTTGGAATCAAGCCACAGAAGTTGTTTGATACGGTGGAGGTCTTCTATTTAATTTGATTTCCAGCACCTCATCCTCAATATCACTCATTCCATATTCACGTTTTTCTGAATGTAGATGATTCCTTTTCTCTGTACATTTTCATCCTACAATTTCATCTACCATTCTTACCGGATACATTCCATCCCACATATCTGCACAGCTCCATCTTTTCATTCTACTCTCATGTGTATCTCTCCAATATCCACTGAGATTTCCTTGTCTTTCCTTTACATTTCTGAACCTTTCTTCTTCCTTCGCATTTATCTCATCTTCCCATTCCATTAAAGCTTCGAACTGAGTAGGTCTATATTCAAGTTCCATCATTCTTTCTCGTAAATTACGTAACACTGTTCTGTTAAATGTACCTGTCTCTGGAAATGCCTATAATCCATCATGTTTAGTATACATTGTCCAGTTTTCCAACCATATGCAAGTATGATAGCCATATTTCATCATTATGTATGATGCTGGCGTTTTCGGTGGAGGAAGTAATTTTCCCTCTCTTGTGACTATTTCCTTGTCTTTTTTAAAGAAATTCTTAAACTTCTTAAACCATGAAAGTTTCTCTCTCTCCTTTTCACCATAATACTAACTCATTTTCATAAGTGTTCTGTCAATACGATCGTTCCCTTCTTTCAATCTGTTCTGCTATTTTCCACCAATCCTAGCGCAATTCACACTAACGCATCAATCAGAACAATTTACGTCACCAAAATTCTACCCTATCCGTGCGCGATTCACACTAACGCACCAATCAGAACTGAATATGTCACAGTCACGTGGACCTATTTCAGCGCGACTCTTGGTGATGTCAGCCTCACTCCTGCTTCTGCTGACCCCTCCTTTACAAAATGTATCTGCAAACTTTTCTAACGCTTTTCTTACATCAAATCTGTTAGTAACTACATAAACACATCTCCATTGCCTGTTTAGCTAATCCAAAAGAGATAGTTTGTTCAAATACACAAGTATTCTGTATTTCCAGTAGGCATCGCTTACCTCTTCCCTACCACAGAATTTTAGTTTTGCTGATAAAGTAGCACTTCCCTCTACTTTACCCTTCTATAACAAGCTTAGGTGAAACCCGCTACTCTCTTCAGGGATAACTTTTAGTCAGAGTACATATGACTTCATTTCTTACTGCTGATATTTTACAGGTGATCTTCGCTATAAATTCACCTCTTACATACAGAAATGTCCCTATCTGTAACATACAACGATGTCACCACTTTGAAATCAGACAATGCGCTGTGCGACTTCACTTGCCACACATTTCCTCTGTCTAAATACAGAGTATTCCACTTCCTACTTCCCGGAAGCGTTCAATTCCAGACTACATTTAACGTAAACAGAACTCAACATATAGGTGCCGATCACAATCCGGTAAAAAATTCCCCCGTGCGACTCGTATCGGGTCTTTTTACCGTACGAATCGTACAAGTGCCGTACGAACTGGCAATCACGATTCGCATGGTAAAAAGTCCATACGAACCGCACTGGGAATCATTCCCCACACGTCCTCGGGTCGGAAAACGTGTCCGACACGTCCTCGGACGATTTACCTTACAAACGTGAAAAGCCAAGTCCGACCGAGGAATCACGATCCATCCCGTGCGTCCGAGCGTACAACCGTATGGAAAAAACACCGTCCGCACCGAACACCTATAGCAACCATGGAGACATGTGCCCGCATACGCGCCCAACACTCCCCCCAGCCCCCGTACGTCCGACACGTACCCCCCGTGTATGTATACCCCCACCCGTCGAGGTACACCCCAGTACGTTCCAGTCGTACCCCCACCCCAGTACGTGTCGTACCACCGTCAATGTACACCCCCCACCCCTGTACGTGTCGTACCACCGTCAATGTACACCCCCCCACCCCAGTACGTGTCGTACCCCCCGTGTACCTACACCCAAGTACGTTCCAGTCGAACCCCCACCCCTGGACGTGTCGTACCCCCCGTGTACCTACACCCAAGTACGTTCCAGTCGTACCCCCACCCCTGGACGTGTCGTACCACCGTGAACCTACACCCCAGTACGTTCGAGTCGTACCCCCACCCCAGTACGTGTCGTACCACCGTCAATGTACACCCCCCACCCCAGTACGTGTCGTACCACCGTCAATGTACACCCCCCCACCCCAGTACGTGTCGTACCACCGTCAATGTACACCCCCCACCCCTGGACGTGTCGTACCCCCCGTGTACCCACACCCCAGTACGTTCCAGTCGTACCCCCACCCCTGGACGTGTCGTACCACCGTGAACCTACACCCCAGTACGTTCCAGTCGTACCCCCACCCCAGTACGTGTCGTACCACCGTCAATGTACACCCCCCCACCCCAGTACGTGTCGTACCACCGTCAATGTACACCCCCCACCCCTGGACGTGTCGTACCCCCCGTGTACCTACACCCCAGTACGTTCCAGTCGTACCCCCACCCCTGGACGTGTCGTACCACCGTGAACCTACACCCCAGTACGTTCGAGTCGTACCCCCACCCCAGGACGTGTCGTACCACCGTCAATGTACACCCCCCCACCCCAGTACGTGTCGTACCACCGTCAATGTACACCCCCCACCCCTGTACGTGTCGTACCCCCCGTGTACCCACACCCCAGTACGTTCCAGTCGTACCCCCACCCCTGGACGTGTCGTACCACCGTCAATGTACACCCCCCACCCCTGGACGTGTCGTACCCCCCGTGTACCTACACCCCAGTACGTTCCAGTCGTACCCCCACCC
This sequence comes from Triturus cristatus, assembly GCF_964204655.1. Taxonomy (NCBI): domain Eukaryota; kingdom Metazoa; phylum Chordata; class Amphibia; order Caudata; family Salamandridae; genus Triturus; species Triturus cristatus. The sequence continues at coordinate 1,200,037,744 of NC_140582.1, read as the reverse complement.
CTGGACGTGTCGTACCACCGTGAACCTACACCCCAGTACGTTCCAGTCGTACCCCCACCCCAGTACGTGTCGTACCACCGTCAATGTACACCCCCCCACCCCAGTACGTGTCGTACCACCGTCAATGTACACGCCCCACCCCTGGACTTGTCGTACCCCCCGTGTACCTACACCCCAGTACGTTCCAGTCGTACCCCCACCCCTGGACGTGTCGTACCACCGTGAACCTACACCCCAGTACGTTCGAGTCGTACCCCCACCCCAGGACGTGTCATAGCCCCGTCTACCCACACCCCAGTACGTTCCAGTCGTACCCCCACCCCAGTACGTTCCTGGCGCACCCCCAACACAACCTCCTAAGTACGGAGCGCACCCCATGCCCCAACATCACAACCGCATGTACGAGTCTTACAAAGCCACACACAAGGACAAAATCGTACAACCAAATGGCCCATGTACACACCGTACACACGCTCAAAACGCACGTACACAACCAGGACAAAATAAAACAACACAAGAATACACCATTCGAAAGGCACACAGCCACTAAACATGGCCAACAACCACTTAAATAACACAATCACTGACCTGCAACTGCCAAAAACAAACAGAGGCCCAATACACCACCACTCCTTATAACACACCCACCCAAAATTCAAAAACTGCCACACCCACCCATGGACCAATAAAAAGGGCCCACACACACAAACCATGAGCCTTTCCAACAGACTCACTGCTGCCAGACACCACAGAACCAGACTACAAGCTACACCACACCTTACACTTGCACACCTTCAAACGACCACCCTCACAAACACCCTCTCATCACATTCACACACACACACAACCATCCACACCCCCCCCCAACATCCACACCCCCCCCACACCCACACCATCCCCACCCACACCCCTCACCATGCCCACTACCAAGAATCCAAAGTTCAGTCACCGAGAGTTGGAGGTCCTTGTTGATCAAATCCTCAGAGTCGAGCCACAGATCTTTGGAACATTGGTCAGAAGCACCAGCCAGGCAGCCAAAACAGCCATGTGGCAGACCATCGTCGATGCTGTGAATGCTGTTGCAGACACCAGGAGGACCAAGCAGGATTGCCAGAACAGGTGGTACGATCTGCGGAGGAGGGTCAGAGCCAAGAGGCAGGAGGAACACGACCAGGCCAACGCCACCGGAGGAGGGCCCTCCCGCAGAGCCGTACAGTACCATCCCTGGGAGGAGAGGGTGATGGCCATACTGCCGGTGGAGGCAGTTGAAGGAGTAGAAGGACTCCGAGACCCGGGTGAGTACACAAACAACGCACCTCACATGGGGGGAACTGCAACCACAACCAAAATTAATAACAGGCACGCAACCACCACAAGCCATCGCATTACTCAACCACACTCCATGAGCAGGCACATGCCACTGCTGCCACCATGCCCCATGCACCCAGCTGGACAATGTCAAGTCACAGGCCACAGAAGACAACAACACATGACACGGTAACCCGGATGGCGGGAGGCTGGGCACCAAGAATCACATAGTGCGACTCCAAAGCAGACAACAATGCCCTCTGCCAATATGGCCTAGGTCACAGCCAGACAAACACTGTGTCCCAACACAGGAATGACTTGCCAGCAAATGGCGGACGCCTTGCATCAACACATGGGGGTGAAGGCACTGTTTTGCACATGCCAGCAGCTAATGAACAGCCAACAGTGTGAAAGAGTGGCAGCACACACCACCACAGCAGCAGCGCACAGACACACAGCAGACAAAATGGGTGCCTGGAGATCAGAAACAAACTCACATCAACAGGCCAAGGGCCACTCAAAGATCTGCTAACAGTGTGTGCCCAGGAAGCTGGGCCAAGGTGACAGAGGGTGACACACGGAGGGAGGGAGAGGGGGACAGAGAGGGAGGGAGAGGGGGACAGAGAGGGAGGGAGAGGGGGACTGAGAGGGAGGGAGACGGACAGAGGGAGGAGGCTGACACACGGAGGGAGGGAGAGGGGGACACAGAGGGTGGGAGAGGGGGACAGGGAGGGAGGGAGAGGGGGACTGAGAGGGAGGGAGACGGACAGAGGGAGGAGGCTGACACACGGAGGGAGGGAGAGGGGGACACAGAGGGTGGGAGAGGGGGACAGAGAGGGAGGGAGAGTGGGACTGAGAGGGAGGGAGACGGACAGAGGGAGGAGGCTGACACACAGAGGGAGGGAGAGGGGGACAGAGAGGGAGGGAGAGGGGGACAGAGAGGGAGGGAGAGGGGGACAGAGAGAGAGGGAGACACAGGAAGATGGACACAGGGAGGAGGCTGACACACAGAGGGAGGGAGAGGGGGACAGAGAGGGAGGGAGAGGGGGACAGAGAAGGAGGGAGACACAGGGAGAGCAAATCAGTCCTTTGGTGTGTGGGAATGTCTGCTCGTCAGCAGGTGGACTGTGTGCATGTAGACAAGGGTGGCCAGTGCCAGAACCCCCCCTCTTCATCATGGCAAAACGCAGGGCCATGTTACAACCTGTACACGAGCACAAGGACAGCCACCTGCATCATATGAGTGTGTGGATCCACTCCATGTGCACATGTACAGTGCTACAAGGAAGGCGCAAATGCATAGCTCGGCACACATGCACACTCCACTGCTGACTGCAGTCACACTTGACGCAGCAAGTAAGACTGTGCCACACATAGTTAAAGGGGCCAAATTGGTGCCCAAGGGACACACACATGCACAAGTGCACTGTGAGTGGAATGCAAGACAGATCCTAATTCCAAGAGGAAATGTGCCAACTTTGTAACGGATGAAACATGGATGTTGCATGGATCAAAATTAACATTGTCTCTCTCACACACAGGTCAACGTCGTGCTGCACCCCCCAACACTGGGGGGGAACACTCACAGGACCCGGATCTGCAGGAGACCGATCCCACCGGCAGCGACCACTCTCACCACTCTGCGGACGACCCCGACCGACCTGGCCCCTCTGGTGTCCAACCACCTGCAGCACCTGCGTCAGGTACAACCGTGCCAACCACCACCCCCACTCCTGCCACATCCCAGGAGACACCCAGGATCCCTGCCCCAACACCACAATGCAGCCAGGCTCGCCAGGAGGGACACGGTGTCCCGGGCACCCAGGAGGAGGCAGGCGACAACGCCAATGCCACCCCTCAGGGGTCCCGGAGACCCCATGTGCCCACAAGTGCAGGCCAGACGCAAGTGGGCAGGGGTGGTGGGAGTGGAGGACGGCGGAGGCGCGAGCCTGACCAGTTGGCTGGGGATCCGGTATTTTCCCATGTCCGTAACATCCTGGACTCATACCGGCAGGACACCACGGGCATGGCCCAGGTTGTGTCCGTCCTCGAGGGGATCAAGGTCCAGCAGGCCCAGCAACATGCGGAGCTAATAGCCTGTCTACAGCTACACCAACGGAGGATGGAGGACAGACAGGCTCAGCAAGTGACGGCGTCCCAGGGGATTCACGCTGAACTCCGTCGGATGGCCGACACCATGGCCGACCCTCCCTGTGCCAGAAGGCGGAGAACATCACCACCCACAGGGAGGGATCATGAGGAGGAGGAGGAAACATCCGACGGAGCATCCCAGACGTCGTCACGGCCTGCTGCTGAGGTTCCCCGCAGGAAGCCGGGTCGTCCACGGAAAGGACCGTGAGGGTGGCTGCTACATCACCATCTCCCAGGACACCTGGCCTGGCACCTGGCCCACTGGAGCAACAGCATCACAGCATCAAGAGACATTCTCTGCCACATGGCCCTGCTGGTCACTGGCTGACCAATGTTGACAAAGACTGTGGCATGGACTCTGAGGATTTCCAATGGCAAGGACACCAACTCCCCTACTGAACTTTGGATTCCCTAATCCCGGAAAGGCCCTCACTTGGCCCCCCCCCCCCAATAATAAATCACACTATTAAGAGTAGATGCCTGCTGGTAGCATTATTACCTAACATGTGTCTTGTACAGTCTAAACATGCCTGAGTCATCTGTTCACTTCAACCATCCACACCCTGGGGCCTGAGTCTGGCACAGGACACATGGGTCACAGTTTTCTAGGCAAGACAGACATGGAGCACCATACACACCCGTGATGGTCAGAACCAGCTGAGGGGGTGGCCGAACAACCGTGCAGACAGACACATTGAGTACAGCAACAGTCATGCGCAGAGGTCAGGGATCCTGGCCCGTGTCCTGGGGGGCACCCAGGTACGTGTAGACAGGTGGCAGAACCATGTCCTGCAAGCTTGAGTCCGGTGGATGCAGAGAATGGGGTCATGGACAACGTTGGATGCATGGGGATGGCACATGTCACAATACCCACACAGTCATGGACATCATGCCCATTACACAGTCTCAGCACACACACACAGCTTGCATCTTGCCACTCGACACATTGACACATAGCCACAATCAGGGAATACCATGCCAGACATGCAGGATGCACCGTGCCAACACACCAGCATTGACTGAGAAGAGGCACCTTGGAGGCATAGGGACACCTTTAATAGTCATGTGTTTGGGATTGCAGAGGCAACTTGAAGTACACATGAACACATCATGTGGAGTAACATGTGGCTCCAACACTGGCACCCCCCTTCTGCAGCACAAATGCGTGATAGCCATGGAACTGGCACACAAGTGTCGGATAACAGCTAAATACCCACAGCTGCTCACGGAGAGACTGCCATACACCATACATCCGCTGATGTGGAAGTCCCACGCCATGTCAAGACAATGTTAACCGTATGTGTCCGAGGGCAGTGTCACACACATTGATGCCTTCATCACAATCCACTATCCCATCACTGATGACTGACAACCAGGCAGCCCATCTATTCAGGTGTACCCAGCTGCATGTCGTGTCCCATGGGGATGCCACATGTCTGCAGAGGACCCAAACCCCGACCGGGGCAGTGTGCACACATCGTGAACAACTGCCACACCCAATACACCCCAGATGCATCCCTTACCCCATGGAGACTTCCAAACGTGTCCGTGCCTGTAACGCTGAGTCAGCCCACGATGCCATGTCCATGAGGAATAGCAGTGCCACAACAATGCAACCAGCAAACGGCAGGCGCAGGTACCTGGGGAAGAGAGACACACAAGAAGTCAGCCACAAAAAGCACAGCCACTTGCATGTGCATTTACTCGACACATGTATGTATGACAACATGCTAGGTCACAATTATGCCTGGGGAAATACTACCATCACTGCCACCATCACTCCAGTGACACACCCACACACACCTCTGACCCACGTGCCATACATGCAGGTGGAGACACACATCACAACGCATGCCACACGGGGACCAATGCGTGCACACTCAGACCCTGGTACTCACCACTAAGCAAAGAAGTCGCGTATGAGCCGAGTCTGGATGTCCTCTTGCGGCTCCACATCCTCCACATCACTAGCCCCATTGCCAAGCCCTTCGTCCTCCACGGGTGGATGGTCCTCGTCATCTTGATCCAGGATGAGGGGCACAGCTCTTTCAACTGCCATGTTGTGCAGCATGCAGCAGACCATGAAGATCTTGCAGACCTTCGCCGGGGCATATGGGAGTGCGCCTCCGGTCTTGTGGAGGCACCTGAATCGGCTCTTCAGCATGCCAAACGTCCTCTCTATCACTCGCCTTGTCCGGCCATGGGCGGTGTTGTAGCGGAGCTGGGCCGGCGTGATGGGGTTGCGGAGAGGTGTCAGCAGCCAAGGCATGTTGGGATAGCCAGCGTCCCCTAAATGGAAAGCACATGGATATCGTTAGAACTGGCGAAGCGGTAGTGCTGCTCGGCCAAACAGAATACAGGACAGACAGACTGTACCCACCAACAACACATGCCCGTTCGTTGCGCAGCTGCATCATCATATCAGGCATCCCGCTACGCCTCATGATGTAGGCATCGTGTGCTGATCCTGGAAAACGAGCACAGACATGTGAAATCACCATGTTGGACAGACACACCACAAGGGCATTGATGGAGTGGTAGTGCTTCCGATTGCGGTACGCCACCTCCCGTGCGTGTGGTGGTACCAAACCTACATGTGTCCCATCTATGGACCCAATGACATGGGGCATCCCTCCCAGGGCATAGAAACCACGCTTGACCTCAGTCATCTGTTCAGGGGTTGGGAACTTGATGAAGTCATCCAGGTGAATCAACATGGCCTCCAAGAAATCATGCAGCACACCGCTGAACATGCTCTGGGACATGCCACCAACATGAGCTATGGTATATTGGAAGGTACCCGTGGCAAGGAAATGTAGGGCAGCCATTACCTTCAGCTGGGGTGTCAGTGCCGTAGGATACCTGTGCTGCGGTTGCAGGTGTGGTGCCAGTCTCGCCGTCAGCTCCAGAATCAACGGTTGGGTGAAGCGGTAGAGCCGGATCGTGTCATTCTCCTGCATGGTGGCCAAGTCTGGAATTCTTCGGGCAACAGGAGGCGCTCTGCAGTAATTTGGAAGTGACAAGGAAGAGTGAGTGCACTACGAGAACAACTCATGTCTACTGAGCACATGTAAATCTGGCAATACACACATGCCACATAGGGAGTCAGGCATGTGCTACATGCCCAGGACACGTATGGATGCAAGGTGACACTCCTTCCAAGACCCAGCTACACACGGTGATTGAGAACCTCCCCATGCCACGCCATGAAAATAGCTGTGTCCCAGTGCAAGTGCACTGCCCGACGCAAGACAGGAGTGACATACACCCACACATCAGCAGAAGTGTGATGCTGATTGCAGAGACTGGCAGCGGAACACTTGAGCCACAGGTCACATGACATTACACTAGTCCAGCCCACACACCTTGCCATGAAGGTGCACATGTCATGACTCCCCACACATTCCTTGTGAGTTTGCTGACATGGCCTTGTCACGCTACTCCGTGTCCCTTGCATACATGTGCACCTCACATCCGGTAACACATGTGGCATGGTGTTGGGAACAGTGTGCAATGACAATCTACACACAGCCACATGTTGGTTGCTGCAACGGCTGCAGCTTTTGAGGGTGCTACAACATCAACCCGATGTAAATCCCGGACACATATATGGCATAGTCACATTGTGCACTGTGGGTAGTGATGAGTCATGTGTCATGACCCCTGTACCGGGCATCATGGGACACTTCCGTGTGTTGGTGTCCGTGCCATGCCAGTGACGCTCACCCCAAGTGCGCAGTCCCACATGCACACATGTCAAAGGAGTCAAGGGCATGCCTGGCACACATTGCACCCTCACACAGTACACATGTACACATCTCATCATACATCTGGTGCCTTCTCCACTCAGGAGGCATGTACCACATCACAGCCTGTGACACCTGGGCCCCACACATGTGGTAATGCACAGACGATGCCTTGGTGTCCATTCCTGGACAAGTATGTCCATCCATGGACAAGTATGTCCGCCCTATTCCGACATGTGTGTCGCCTATCACCACAGTGATGTGTAAAATCCGCCGTACTGCTGCTGAGAGGGCCTGTGCATGTTCCCAAATCACTGTGGGAGTGCTGCCGTATGTGTACCCATCGTGATGGCGAGCGTAGATGCGAGTGTACGGTCCGTACCACTACGAGTACGCATACGCGTGCAGACCCATAGTGATAGAGAGCGTAGATGCGAGTGTACGCTCACTATCACTATGGGTCTGCACGCGTATGCGTACCCGTAGTGTTACGGACCGTACACTCGCATCTACGCTCACTATCACTATGGGTCTGCACGCGTATGCGTACCCGTAGTGTTACGGACCGTACACTCGCATCTACGCTCACTATCACTATGGGTCTGCACGCGTATGCGTACCCGTAGTGGTACGGACCGTACACTCGCATCTACGCTCACTATCACTATGGGTCTGCACGCGTATGCGTACCCGTAGTGGTACGGACCGTACACTCGCATCTACGCTCACTATCACTATGGGTCTGCACGCGTATGCGTACCCGTAGTGTTACGGACCGTACACTCGCATCTACGCTCACTATCACTATGGGTCTGCACGCGTATGCGTACCCGTAGTGGTACGGACCGTACACTCGCATCTACGCTCACTATCACTATGGGTCTGCACGCGTATGCGTACCCGTAGTGGTACGGACCGTACACTCGCATCTACGCTCACTATCACTATGGGTCTGCACGCGTATGCGTACCCGTAGTGGTACGGACCGTACACTCGCATCTACGCTCACTATCACTATGGGTCTGCACGCGTATGCGTACCCGTAGTGGTACGGACCGTACACTCGCATCTACGCTCACTATCACTATGGGTCTGCACGCGTATGCGTACCCGTAGTGATAGTGAGCGTAGATGCGAGTGTTCGGACCGTACCACTACGGGTACGCATACGCGTGCAGACCAAAAGTGATGGAGAGCGTAGGCATGCATGTACGGGCCGTTGCCATGCATTTGGGGTGCCCTAGGGCCCCCACACGCACCGTACCTGTGTGTGATGCTCCAAATTACATAGGGGACAAGTATTAAGGCCTACATGCATGCTGGTTGTCATGGAGACCAAGTTCAAAATTCGAAATTGTTCTGGAAGGTGCACAGCAGAAGTCAGTTGGGATTTGTCTACTTTGTTGCAATGTGTTTGTGGGGCTGACATCATGCAGGAGAATGAAACCGATAGAGAACACACAGACTGCTAGGTTTGAAGGGATTGGTGGAAACATAGGATGCAAATGTGAGTGACCAATCTCTCTGTACTCCTGTGCATGAGACTGGGCAGAAGGGCACATATAAGGCAGCCAGGTCCCATGAGGGAGCACTTGCCTGCACATCTTTGCATTCGTCGACCCAGCTGCTGCTACTGATTCCCTGGAACCATGTCAAGGGCTGTGGAGAGGACACAGCCATTCACCCTGGAGGAGAACATGGCTCTGCTGGATGTGATCCTCCCACAGTACTCCATGCTGTATGGGCGACCAGGTTATCAGGTGAGTGCATAGGCCACTGCCACAGACTGTCCCTATGTGGTGACTGTGACTTCTGCCATTGCGTCCAGGTGTAACACACATGCCATGTACTGTCGGGGGGGTCCCAGGGGGGGGGGGTGCCTGATGTCTCCCAGCAGTGCCCTGAGACAGGAGGGGTGTGTGCAGAGTCCTCCCAGCAGTGCCCTGAGACAGGAGGGGTGGGTGTGGAGTCCTCACAGCAGTGCCCTGAGCCAGGAGGGGTGGGTGTGATGCACAGTGTGAGCCTAGATCATTGATTGTGACATTGCCATCATTCCACCTGTGTACCCACTGTGGCACGTAGTGCTTTTCCCCTCACCAGGGGATGATGTCCCTATGACAAAGGTGCAATGCGTTGGCTGCATGACATGCCTTGTTGTTATCAGCTAATTTGTACCCATATGTCTCTCTGTGACATGTGGCTGGTGTATTGATGTGGTGTCACTTGTTCCTCCTCACAGGTAGGCGCCACTGCCAAGGAGCAGATCTGGCTGACCGCCGTCAGTGCCGTGAGGGGTGTGGATGGTCGGAGGCGGCGCCTGGCCCAGGTGAGGAAACGCTGGCAGGATATCCGGTGCTGGACGCGGAGGATTGCACGGCTCCTGCTGGGGGACTCACCTGAGAGCCACAAGAACCGCGGCGGCCGCCGTCTGAGCCACCTCCACAGGCGTGTGCTGCCGGTGGTCTTTCCAGACCTTGAGAGGCGCTTACAGGCGATGCAGCAGCCGGAAGGGGGTAGGTACATGTGTGTTTGTTGTGTGTCACCGGCATTTGTAAGGGCACAGTAGCATGAATCCACTGGCAGGGTTTAAAGGTGCTGTGCAGATCCTGTTTGCCCCAGTATAGCGCTGTGCCCCTGCCACCCTTCCCCTCCTTGCAATGTGTTCCCTGGTCTGTGTGTAGTCACTCCTTCACAGGGTAATGTAGGCTGGCGCTTTGTCCACGGGAACAATGTCTGTAGCATCATGTGTGGGGGTGGTGTGTAACAGGTTGTGGGACCTTGCCTGTGCACTGTCAAGTTCACTGCATGTGGGTTCCATGTCAGTTGGCACTGATGCTGACTCCAGACATGGGAGTTGGTCTCTCATGTGTCATGCCTTACAGCGCGCATGTCCTATGTAGTGGCCTGTGACATGATGTGCATGACTGTGCGATACACATAGTGCAGGGATGGTGACGTGTGTTGCTGTCATTACCATTCAGTAGCATGTAGTTGCGTGCCCACTACTGTCCCCTGGGGCACCTTTTCCTCAGTGGTGTATGTGTCATCATGAACGTGGCCACTGTCAGTGTCTACAGCGTAAGTTGTGCTCTGTGCCATTGTCCCCTGTCACCATGTATATAGACGTGCTAATTTGTACAGGTGTCCACTGTGCAGCCTGACCTGATTGTCCTTCTTCATACTCACAGTTGCCAGTGCCTGTGTGTCTTGTTATACTCATCTGAGGATGGGCACTGGTACCTCATTATTTGTACAGGCGCACCTTGGCTGTTTGGCGTCCAATCTTGCTTTTTGCCTGCCCCTGTGTGTATCACCCAGACCATGAGATGTTGGTGCCACCTGTGTCTCCACAATTTGCCTCGTGTAGGGTCTTGTTGGGGCGGGCAATGCCTATGTGTTAAATCCTGATTACCACTTGCTGGGTCTGGGCAGTGTGTGATGTGCCTGGACACACACGCAATGTGCAGTGACCGAGTCATGTTGTGCATGTTTTCAGCATTACCTATGCAGCATGTGTCTCAAGTTCATGGATATGGTCCCTGGTCATCGGTATTTTCGCCAACGCTGTGTGGTGCAGATGCAGTGCTGGATTGTCCCCAGGACCTGGGTGCTATGTCAGACTCCTTTTCCTGTGTTTAGCTATTGTCTCATGCTCTCCATGGTATTTCAGTGGCATGGTGGCTCAACCAACTGTGTGTTTCATGCCCTACATCGGTACCCTGTTCAGTAGATGTTAGGGATCTTCCTTTTCAGGCCATGCAATGTTACCTATGTAGATTGGACTCATGTGACAGATGTGTACAGGTGTCTGAATAATTTCTGTCTCTCCACCCTGCCCACAGCATCGTCGGGGGACACAGAGGGAGACATGGACACAGACCAGGCGGAGGGACCGAGCACCAGTGCCAGCCGTGACATCGGGTCTGGCACATCGAGTGGGACAGAGGCGGAGGAGAGTGTGGCCGAGGACCTGTCGACTGGCACATCAGACTACGAAGCTGACAGGTCCGGGGACGATGTCGCCGAGTGGGCGGAGGCTGCACCAGCAGCTGACAGCGGAACAACACCTCGCACCGCCCCCTCAGTTTCCACCAGCCGCCTCCCACTTGCTCGTGTCCCTTCCCAGCGTGCCCGGTCACAGCATGTCTCCTTCCTGCCAGGCACCGCGCCCCCTGCCCCTGTCTCCACTGCTGCCGCCAATGCAGAGTCTGTGGACATCCAGCGGCAACTGCAGGTTGGTCAGGCTGCGATCCTTAATGTCCTCCATGCCCACGGCAAAACCCTCACCAACATCGAGGCTTTCTTGGAGGGCATTCATTCATCGCAGGCTGACCAACGCAACTTGCTGAGGTCCATCGACTCCACACTGACTGCAGCAGTGGGTCTCCTGCAGCGCGACCTCCCCCCACCTACCCCTGCCCCATCCACACTTCCCACTCCCATGCCTGTCACACGTACACCCAGACGTCGGCATGCACCCACATCAACCGACACGGGCACCACACCAGCAGGGAAGGTCCACCGCACTCCTCCTGACACGCACACACAGGGTGAGGTAGGCACACCCACTGGGTCGGGGGGCAAACGTGTGACACGCAGCCATAGTGGGAGTCCGCAGTCCACCCAGTCCACTCCCTCCAAATCCCCTCCCCTCAGCTCTCCTGGCCACATCTCCCCCAAGGACTCCTTCATGGCCGCTCTGTCCCTGAGCCCCACAGTTACACCACCACGCAAGCGGTCACAGAGGTCCCCGGTCAGGGTGGTTGAGTCTCCCCCCCTGTCTCCACCCTCCCCCGGTGGCGCTGCGACCCATCCCTCTGACCCCCCCCCCTCCTTGGGGCCTGAGGTCCCTTCGGGTGCAGGGGACTCCCTGGAGGACCTTGCAAAGGTGTGTAGTGCCATCCTGGCCTCCGCCTTTGGCACTGACCCACCCCCTGTGGTGGACTCCTCCATCCCTGCACCCACAACGCCGCCCCTTTGCCCTGATGTCCCTGCGGTGCCTGTTGCTCCCCCCCCCCCCTGATGCCCTCACCAGTGTGGAAGACGATGCCATTTGACTGTGCAGGCAAGGTAGGGGACACGCATCCCACTGTGTCCCCCATCCAGCTGAGAATCATTGACTGCCCTATGGGCTTTGTGAAGATTGAACTGCCTGCGATCCACGGACATTGTGCTCCTGCTGAATAAAGCTTAATTTTGTTTTCATTATCACACTACTGCTATGCTGGTATTGGTGTTGGTGGGGCTGCTACATGGTTTTGGGTGGTGTGTAAGGGTTTGGGTGTGTGGGATATGTAGTAGTGTACTGCTCATTGGTGGGACCCTGTGATCTGTGTGCCATCACAAGGTGTTGGCTAACTTTCTTTGTTCATGTAGGCAGTTACTGCATGGTGCACTTGTCCAAGGGTGTATTCCTTCCTCTGTGTACCCAGCTTTCTTCCCTGCAGGGTGTTCCCAATGTTTAGCGCAGAGCTGTGTCTACATGAGCTGTGTGTGTGACGGAGCCCTTCTACTTTGGCCATGCATGCAGGGCCATGTCTCCACCTGCGACAATCGTGGCATCCTTGGTGATCACTGTACTTGTGTGTGGAGTCTGTTGACATGAGTTCATGGGGACATGTTCCCTTGTAGCCAGTATGCATGTGGATAATTCTGGCCTCACACACATGTGTTACACCCCTCCAGTCTCAGGGCACTGCTGGGAGTGATGGGCACCCACCCCTCCTGTCTCAGGGCACTGCTGGGAGGACTCCACACCCACCCCTCCTGTCTCAGGGCACTGCTGGGAGGACTCTGCACACACCCCTCCTGTCTCTGGGCACTGCTGGGAGTGATGGGCACCCACCCCTCCTGTCTCAGGGCACTGCTGGGAGGACTCCACACCCACCCCTCCTGTCTCAGGGCACTGCTGGGAGGACTCTGCACACACCCCTCCTGTCTCTGGGCACTGCTGGGAGTGATGGGCACCCACCCCTCCTGTCTCAGGGCACTGCTGGGAGGACTCTGCACACACCCCTCCTGTCTCTGGGCACTGCTGGGAGTGATAGGCACCCACCCCTCCTGTCTCAGGGCACTGCTGGGAGGACTCCACACCCACCCCTCCTGTGTCTGGGCACTGCTGGGAGGACTCTGCACCCACCCCTCCTGTCTCAGGGCACTGCTGGGAGGACTCTGCACCCACCCCTCCTGTCTCAGGGCACTGCTGGGAGGACTCTGCACCCACCCCTCCTGTCTCAGGGCACTGCTGGGAGGACTCCACACCCACCCCTCCTGTCTCAGGGCACTGCTGGGAGGACTCTGCACACACCCCTCCTGTCTCTGGGCACTGCTGGGAGTGATGGGCACCCACCCCTCCTGTCTCAGGGCACTGCTGGGAGGACTCTGCACACACCCCTCCTGTCTCTGGGCACTGCTGGGAGTGATAGGCACCCACCCCTCCTGTCTCAGGGCACTGCTGGGAGGACTCTGCACCCACCCCTTCTGTCTCAGGGCACTGCTGGGAGGACTCCACACCCACCCCTCCTGTCTCAGGGCACTGCTGGGAGGACTCTGCACACACCCCTCCTGTCTCTGGGCACTGCTGGGAGTGATGGGCACCCACCCCTCCTGTCTCAGGGCACTGCTGGGAGGACTCTGCACCCACCCCTCCTGTCTTAGGGCACTGCTGGGAGGACTCCACACCCACCACTCCTGTCTCAGGGCACTGCTGGGTGGACTCTGCACACACACCTCCGATTTCTGGATATGTGCGCTTGGCACATACACGGTGGGGGTACGCACACTGCATTCGAGGTGAGGGTACGAGTCTGGTGTGGTGGGGGTACGCTCCGTACGTCCGCGGGTGTGGGTACGGGTCGTACTTACACTGTTGGGCAGGGGGGTACGCTCCTTGCATTCGCGGGTGGGGGTACGGGTCGTACTTACACTGTTGGGCTGGGGGTACGCTCCGTACGTCCACGGGTGGGGGTACGGGTCGTTCTTACACTGTTGGCATGGGGGGTACGCTCCTTGCATTCGCGGGTGGGGGTACGGGTCGTACTTACACTGTTGGGCAGGGGGGTACGCTCCTTGCATTCGCGGGTGGGGGTACGGGTCGTACTTACACTGTTGGGCAGGGGGGTACGCTCCTTGCATTCGCGGGTGGGGGTACGGGTCGTACTTACACTGTTGGGCTGGGGGGTACGCTCCTTGCATTCGTGGGTGGGGGTTCGAGTCGTACTTACACTGTTGGCATGGGGGGTACGCTCCATGCATACGCGGGTGGGGGTACGGGTCGTACTTACACTGTTGGGCTGGGGGGTACGCTCCTTGCATTCGTGGGTGGGGGTTCGAGTCGTACTTACACTGTTGGCATGGGGGGTACGCTCCGTACGTCCGCGGGTGGGGTACGGGTCGTTCTTACACTGTTGGCATGGGGGGTACGCTCCTTGCATTCGCGGGTGGGGGTACGGGTCGTACTTACACTGTTGGGCTGGGGGGTACGCTCCTTGCATTCGTGGGTGGGGGTTCGAGTCGTACTTACACTGTTGGCATGGGGGGTACGCTCCATGCATACGTGGGTGGGGGTACGGGTCGTACTTACACTGTTGGGCTGGGGGGTACGCTCCTTGCATTCGTGGGTGGGGGTTCGAGTCGTACTTACACTGTTGGCATGGGGGGTACGCTCAGTACGTCCGCGGGTGGGGGTACGGGTCGTTCTTACACTGTTGGCATGGGGGGTACGCTCCTTGCATTCGCGGGTGGGGGTACGGGTCGTACTTACACTGTTGGGCTGGGGGGTACGCTCCTTGCATTCGTGGGTGGGGGTTCGAGTCGTACTTACACTGTTGGCATGGGGGGTACGCTCCATGCATACGCGGGTGGGGGTACGGGTCGTTCTTACACTGTTGGCATGGGGGGTACGCTCCTTGCATTCGCGGGTGGGGGTACGGGTCGTACTTACACTGTTGGGCTGGGGGGTACGCTCCTTGCATTCGTGGGTGGGGGTTCGAGTCGTACTTACACTGTTGGCATGGGGGGTACGCTCCATGCATACGCGGGTGGGGGTACGGGTCGTTCTTACACTGTTGGCATGGGGGGTACGCTCCTTGCATACGCGGGTGGGGGTACGGGTCGTACTTGCACTGTTGGGGTGGGGGGTACGCTCCTTGCATACGGGGTGGGGGTAGGGTCCGTACATATCCGTCCCCACGCTATGTGATGTTTGTGCGGCCCGTACCCAGGCCTTTGCCACGTGGGTGCGATCCGTCCCGCCATTGTTGGGGTGACGTGTGTGGGCGTGGTCCGACTCGTACCCACGCTCTTCAGGTGTGGGTACGGGACGTACCTGTCTGGTTGTGTTGCCGGTTCGCGTGGTGACGGACTTCCGTTGTGGCGGTCGCTGGCTTATCAGGACACGCCCCCACCCCCTCGTGGTGACCAGGGCATGGGAGTCAGGTATGTCCAGGCCATGTGTAGTGTGTCACTCATGTGGTTGTTTTGTGGCCTGCCCTGGTCGTGCCACCCCCACCCCACCCCACTTTCCCCCTCCCTTAGTTATTCTGACCTTCTGCGGCGTCTGCGTCGTAACCTGTAGAGGAGGTGGACTGCTATGAGGGCAGGGATGACTCGTAGGTTCGGGTCCATGTCTGTCCGTCACGTACTGGTCCTCCTTGTTCGCGGCGTCGTCTGTCCGTCGCGTACTGGTGGTCCTTGTTCGCGTCGTCCTGATTTCCCGGCAGTTTTTGGCTGCCGCAAAATATTCACCGTGCGGGGTGACGTCGGTGCGAATCGTGATTCCTGGTTCGTGAATGGCTGGCTGCGTGCGTCCCGACGTCAGGTCGGCGCTTTCCCGGATCGCATTGGTAGGTGTTTTTTGTTCGGTCGGGCTTTTTTACGAATCGTACGGTAATGGTGTACCCGTGCGAATCGTAATTCCTTGTTTGTAAAATTTGACGACCGGGTACGCGTCGGGCGGAGATTATGCTCCGTCCGACGGTTCGTACCGGGTTTTTGCCGGATCGTGATCGGCACCATAGTGTTAAAACATAAAACATCAATATCCCCAAACTAACCCATAGCAACCGTCACTCTGCTACCAGAAAATCTGATTCAGCAGAGCTTTCCAACAACCCTCAAAGCTCATCCCGCTAAACCCAGGAGCAAGGTATTTCTACTCGTCGGGGGGGCCCATGACACCGCGAGTCTCACACACACACACGCCACTCTACTCCTGAATCAGTGGTAACCAGAAGTGGGGTGCTGGAAAGGTTTACTGAGCGGTTTCTAAACACTTATACATTATATACATTAAACTTTACTGTATCATTTAAGCTGTTTATAGGAAACCACATCAATATACTCCGCTGTTTTGGTCGATGGACCAGCTAGTAGAAGTTAGTTGATGGAGATTAAGACCAGCTCAATTATAGTAATCCTATAACCTTTAATTTTAATTCTGTCATGACATTTATTTACACTAAAAATGAATCAGACTCAAGTTTAAATTTAAAGAATTAATTTATCAAGCAATAGTTCAAGTAAAGAGTTTAGCAAGTTATTCAGTCATAGAAATTTAGCATTTATTTTAGTACAAATTAAAAGTGATGAAAATTAAGGAAAGACATATTACCCATCTGTCATAAGCGAATGACAGTCGCATAGGTTCCCAAAACCTCTCTCTCTACTCTCGATAATGACTCCCTTCCAGGACAAAAATCCCAGCAATCATTCTGCTCCATCAAAAATTAAAGTCCGAAAATGTTCTAAGTCCTAGCACCTTGATCAGTCCGACAGCGTGCCGTGGTGCAAAACAAGATGTGGAGCAAGCTTTTTTCTCTCCTCAAAAACAGGGGTTCTTATACCCTTTTTCTCTAACTATCTAATTTAAAATTGTAAATTTAGGGTCCACAGTCCTTCCCTATTGGTTCGTGAGAGGGGCGGTGAACATCACCTCATCTTTTTTCCTGCTCGTACCAGTTTGTAACTTTGCAAACCCATGTCCAAATTTCCCATTCGATTTAATTTACAAATTTTTAACTTTTAGACTTTGTGTTCTCATTTCGATACAATGGTTAATTTTCTTCCGTTGCCCATGTATTTGGATGTAGACGTTTTACATAATTCTTTGTTTGAGGCCAACTGTCCTTGACATCCTCTGTCTCGTGAGTAGTCCATTATTAATATTCTTTTCTTTATTCATCACTTTTAGAGCAGATGCACTGTGACCATCTTTCTTGAAACGCTGCAATGGTCTTGCAGCCATTTTTTCTGAAACGCTGCCAATGGTTTCTACGGCAGCTATTTTTTCACTAGGCCTCAATGGGAACTAATGCAAAAATAAACACGAGAAAATTAGTTTAAGAAATTTGGGTGCATATTATCAAGCATGGAGTTAAAATGATCGCCCCTTTAGTGGCAGAAAACTGCCGCTGAAGCGGCGATAATGGTACAAAAGGGGGTGGTGATGGACGGAGCATGAGAACCAATCAAACACTCACACCCAGTCAACAGATCTGGGTTTGATCCATCACCGTTCTTTAGCCCACTCTGCCACCCCAGTTCAGACATGGCCATATGCAAATCAGTCTGACCCTGTGCCTCATGGGAACAGTCCAGCCCGAACTGCCAAGCCATGCCTTCCCTGGACCGGAAACAAGCTTCCTAGGACCGGTTTCTGGCATTTCAGCCGTCTTCAGCCAGGCTTGCTTGAATCCAGTGGCAAAGTGAGCAAGGGACTCACGTCTGAGCATACCCTGCCAACTTATGGCGAACAAAGCGGTACAAAAGGGGGTGGTGATGGACGGAGCATGAGAACCAATCAAACACTCACACCCAGTCAACAGATCTGGGTTTGATCCATCACCGTTCTTTAGCCCACTCTGCCACCCCAGTTCAGACATGGCCATATGCAAATCAGTCTGACCCTGTGCCTCATGGGAACAGTCCAGCCCGAACTGCCAAGCCATGCCTTCCCTGGACCGGAAACAAGCTTCCTAGGACCGGTTTCTGGCATTTCAGCCGTCTTCAGCCAGGCTTGCTTGAATCCAGTGGCAAAGTGAGCAAGGGACTCACGTCTGAGCATACCCTGCCAACTTATGGCGAACAAAGCGGTACAAAAGGGGGTGGTGATGGACAGAGCATGAGAACCAATCAAACACTCACACCCAGTCAACAGATCTGGGTTTGATCCATCACCGTTCTTTAGCCCACTCTGCCACCCCAGTTCAGACATGGCCATATGCAAATCAGTCTGACCCTGTGCCTCATGGGAACAGTCCAGCCCGAACTGCCAAGCCATGCCTTCCCTGGACCGGAAACAAGCTTCCTAGGACCGGTTTCTGGCATTTCAGCCGTCTTCAGCCAGGCTTGCTTGAATCCAGTGGCAAAGTGAGCAAGGGACTCACGTCTGAGCATACCCTGCCAACTTATGGCGAACAAAGCGGTACAAAAGGGGGTGGTGATGGACGGAGCATGAGAACCAATCAAACACTCACACCCAGTCAACAGATCTGGGTTTGATCCATCACCGTTCTTTAGCCCACTCTGCCACCCCAGTTCAGACATGGCCATATGCAAATCAGTCTGACCCTGTGCCTCATGGGAACAGTCCAGCCCGAACTGCCAAGCCATGCCTTCCCTGGACCGGAAACAAGCTTCCTAGGACCGGTTTCTGGCATTTCAGCCGTCTTCAGCCAGGCTTGCTTGAATCCAGTGGCAAAGTGAGCAAGGGACTCACGTCTGAGCATACCCTGCCAACTTATGGCGAACAAAGCGGTACAAAAGGGGGTGGTGATGGACGGAGCATGAGAACCAATCAAACACTCACACCCAGTCAACAGATCTGGGTTTGATCCATCACCGTTCTTTAGCCCACTCTGCCACCCCAGTTCAGACATGGCCATATGCAAATCAGTCTGACCCTGTGCCTCATGGGAACAGTCCAGCCCGAACTGCCAAGCCATGCCTTCCCTGGACCGGAAACAAGCTTCCTAGGACCGGTTTCTGGCATTTCAGCCGTCTTCAGCCAGGCTTGCTTGAATCCAGTGGCAAAGTGAGCAAGGGACTCACGTCTGAGCATACCCTGCCAACTTATGGCGAACAAAGCGGTACAAAAGGGGGTGGTGATGGACGGAGCATGAGAACCAATCAAACACTCACACCCAGTCAACAGATCTGGGTTTGATCCATCACCGTTCTTTAGCCCACTCTGCCACCCCAGTTCAGACATGGCCATATGCAAATCAGTCTGACCCTGTGCCTCATGGGAACAGTCCAGCCCGAACTGCCAAGCCATGCCTTCCCTGGACCGGAAGCAAGCTTCCTAGGACCGGTTTCTGGCATTTCAGCCGTCTTCAGCCAGGCTTGCTTGAATCCAGTGGCAAAGTGAGCAAGGGACTCACGTCTGAGCATACCCTGCCAACTTATGGCGAACAAAGCGGTACAAAAGGGGGTGGTGATGGACGGAGCATGAGAACCAATCAAACACTCACACCCAGTCAACAGATCTGGGTTTGATCCATCACCGTTCTTTAGCCCACTCTGCCACCCCAGTTCAGACATGGCCATATGCAAATCAGTCTGACCCTGTGCCTCATGGGAACAGTCCAGCCCGAACTGCCAAGCCATGCCTTCCCTGGACCGGAAACAAGCTTCCTAGGACCGGTTTCTGGCATTTCAGCCGTCTTCAGCCAGGCTTGCTTGAATCCAGTGGCAAAGTGAGCAAGGGACTCACGTCTGAGCATACCCTGCCAACTTATGGCGAACAAAGCGGTACAAAAGGGGGTGGTGATGGACGGAGCATGAGAACCAATCAAACACTCACACCCAGTCAACAGATCTGGGTTTGATCCATCACCGTTCTTTAGCCCACTCTGCCACCCCAGTTCAGACATGGCCATATGCAAATCAGTCTGACCCTGTGCCTCATGGGAACAGTCCAGCCCGAACTGCCAAGCCATGCCTTCCCTGGACCGGAAACAAGCTTCCTAGGACCGGTTTCTGGCATTTCAGCCGTCTTCAGCCAGGCTTGCTTGAATCCAGTGGCAAAGTGAGCAAGGGACTCACGTCTGAGCATACCCTGCCAACTTATGGCGAACAAAGCGGTACAAAAGGGGGTGGTGATGGACGGAGCATGAGAACCAATCAAACACTCACACCCAGTCAACAGATCTGGGTTTGATCCATCACCGTTCTTTAGCCCACTCTGCCACCCCAGTTCAGACATGGCCATATGCAAATCAGTCTGACCCTGTGCCTCATGGGAACAGTCCAGCCCGAACTGCCAAGCCATGCCTTCCCTGGACCGGAAACAAGCTTCCTAGGACCGGTTTCTGGCATTTCAGCCGTCTTCAGCCAGGCTTGCTTGAATCCAGTGGCAAAGTGAGCAAGGGACTCACGTCTGAGCATACCCTGCCAACTTATGGCGAACAAAGCGGTACAAAAGGGGGTGGTGATGGACGGAGCATGAGAACCAATCAAACACTCACACCCAGTCAACAGATCTGGGTTTGATCCATCACCGTTCTTTAGCCCACTCTGCCACCCCAGTTCAGACATGGCCATATGCAAATCAGTCTGACCCTGTGCCTCATGGGAACAGTCCAGCCCGAACTGCCAAGCCATGCCTTCCCTGGACCGGAAACAAGCTTCCTAGGACCGGTTTCTGGCATTTCAGCCGTCTTCAGCCAGGCTTGCTTGAATCCAGTGGCAAAGTGAGCAAGGGACTCACGTCTGAGCATACCCTGCCAACTTATGGCGAACAAAGCGGTACAAAAGGGGGTGGTGATGGACGGAGCATGAGAACCAATCAAACACTCACACCCAGTCAACAGATCTGGGTTTGATCCATCACCGTTCTTTAGCCCACTCTGCCACCCCAGTTCAGACATGGCCATATGCAAATCAGTCTGACCCTGTGCCTCATGGGAACAGTCCAGCCCGAACTGCCAAGCCATGCCTTCCCTGGACCGGAAACAAGCTTCCTAGGACCGGTTTCTGGCATTTCAGCCGTCTTCAGCCAGGCTTGCTTGAATCCAGTGGCAAAGTGAGCAAGGGACTCACGTCTGAGCATACCCTGCCAACTTATGGCGAACAAAGCGGTACAAAAGGGGGTGGTGATGGACGGAGCATGAGAACCAATCAAACACTCACACCCAGTCAACAGATCTGGGTTTGATCCATCACCGTTCTTTAGCCCACTCTGCCACCCCAGTTCAGACATGGCCATATGCAAATCAGTCTGACCCTGTGCCTCATGGGAACAGTCCAGCCCGAACTGCCAAGCCATGCCTTCCCTGGACCGGAAACAAGCTTCCTAGGACCGGTTTCTGGCATTTCAGCCGTCTTCAGCCAGGCTTGCTTGAATCCAGTGGCAAAGTGAGCAAGGGACTCACGTCTGAGCATACCCTGCCAACTTATGGCGAACAAAGCAGTACAAAAGGGGGTGGTGATGGACGGAGCATGAGAACCAATCAAACACTCACACCCAGTCAACAGATCTGGGTTTGATCCATCACCGTTCTTTAGCCCACTCTGCCACCCCAGTTCAGACATGGCCATATGCAAATCAGTCTGACCCTGTGCCTCATGGGAACAGTCCAGCCCGAACTGCCAAGCCATGCCTTCCCTGGACCGGAAACAAGCTTCCTAGGACCGGTTTCTGGCATTTCAGCCGTCTTCAGCCAGGCTTGCTTGAATCCAGTGGCAAAGTGAGCAAGGGACTCACGTCTGAGCATACCCTGCCAACTTATGGCGAACAAAGCGGTACAAAAGGGGGTGGTGATGGACGGAGCATGAGAACCAATCAAACACTCACACCCAGTCAACAGATCTGGGTTTGATCCATCACCGTTCTTTAGCCCACTCTGCCACCCCAGTTCAGACATGGCCATATGCAAATCAGTCTGACCCTGTGCCTCATGGGAACAGTCCAGCCCGAACTGCCAAGCCATGCCTTCCCTGGACCGGAAACAAGCTTCCTAGGACCGGTTTCTGGCATTTCAGCCGTCTTCAGCCAGGCTTGCTTGAATCCAGTGGCAAAGTGAGCAAGGGACTCACGTCTGAGCATACCCTGCCAACTTATGGCGAACAAAGCGGTACAAAAGGGGGTGGTGATGGACGGAGCATGAGAACCAATCAAACACTCACACCCAGTCAACAGATCTGGGTTTGATCCATCACCGTTCTTTAGCCCACTCTGCCACCCCAGTTCAGACATGGCCATATGCAAATCAGTCTGACCCTGTGCCTCATGGGAACAGTCCAGCCCGAACTGCCAAGCCATGCCTTCCCTGGACCGGAAACAAGCTTCCTAGGACCGGTTTCTGGCATTTCAGCCGTCTTCAACCAGGCTTGCTTGAATCCAGTGGCAAAGTGAGCAAGGGACTCACGTCTGAGCATACCCTGCCAACTTATGGCGAACAAAGCGGTACAAAAGGGGGTGGTGATGGACGGAGCATGAGAACCAATCAAACACTCACACCCAGTCAACAGATCTGGGTTTGATCCATCACCGTTCTTTAGCCCACTCTGCCACCCCAGTTCAGACATGGCCATATGCAAATCAGTCTGACCCTGTGCCTCATGGGAACAGTCCAGCCCGAACTGCCAAGCCATGCCTTCCCTGGACCGGAAACAAGCTTCCTAGGACCGGTTTCTGGCATTTCAGCCGTCTTCAGCCAGGCTTGCTTGAATCCAGTGGCAAAGTGAGCAAGGGACTCACGTCTGAGCATACCCTGCCAACTTATGGCGAACAAAGCGGTACAAAAGGGGGTGGTCATGAGGCACAGGGTCAGACTGATTTGCATATGGCCATGTATGAACTGGGGTGGCAGAGTGGGCTAAAAAATGGTGATGGATCAAACCCAGATCTGTTGACTGGGTGTGAGTGTTTGATTGGTTCTGATGCTCCGTCCATCACCACCCCCTTTTGTACTGCTTTGTTCGCCATAAGTTGGCAGGGTATGCTCAGACGTGAGTCCCTTGCTCACTTTGCCACTGGATTCAAGCAAGCCTGGCTGAAGACGGCTGAAATGCCAGAAACCGGTCCTAGGAAGCTTGTTTCCGGTCCAGGGAAGGCATGGCTTGGCAGTTCGGGCTGGACTGTTCCCATGAGGCACAGGGTCAGACTGATTTGCATATGGCCATGTCTGAACTGGGGTGGCAGAGTGGGCTAAAGAACGGTGATGGATCAAACCCAGATCTGTTGACTGGGTGTGAGTGTTTGATTGGTTCTCATGCTCCGTCCATCACCACCCCCTTTGCCACTGGATTCAAGCAAGCCTGGCTGAAGACGGCTGAAATGCCAGAAGCCGGTCCTAGGAAGCTTGTTTCTGGTCCAGGGAAGGCATGGCTTGGCAGTTCGGGCTGGACTGTTCCCATGAGGCACAGGGTCAGACTGATTTGCATATGGCCATGTATGAACTGGGGTGGCAGAGTGGGCTAAAAAATGGTGATGGATCAAACCCAGATCTGTTGACTGGGTGTGAGTGTTTGATTGGTTCTGATGCTCCGTCCATCACCACCCCCTTTTGTACTGCTTTGTTCGCCATAAGTTGGCAGGGTATGCTCAGACGTGAGTCCCTTGCTCACTTTGCCACTGGATTCAAGCAAGCCTGGCTGAAGACGGCTGAAATGCCAGAAACCGGTCCTAGGAAGCTTGTTTCTGGTCCAGGGAAGGCATGGCTTGGCAGTTCGGGCTGGACTGTTCCCATGAGGCACAGGGTCAGACTGATTTGCATATGGCCATGTATGAACTGGGGTGGCAGAGTGGGCTAAAAAATGGTGATGGATCAAACCCAGATCTGTTGACTGGGTGTGAGTGTTTGATTGGTTCTGATGCTCCGTCCATCACCACCCCCTTTTGTACTGCTTTGTTCGCCATAAGTTGGCAGGGTATGCTCAGACGTGAGTCCCTTGCTCACTTTGCCACTGGATTCAAGCAAGCCTGGCTGAAGACGGCTGAAATGCCAGAAACCGGTCCTAGGAAGCTTGTTTCTGGTCCAGGGAAGGCATGGCTTGGCAGTTCGGGCTGGACTGTTCCCATGAGGCACAGGGTCAGACTGATTTGCATATGGCCATGTATGAACTGGGGTGGCAGAGTGGGCTAAAAAATGGTGATGGATCAAACCCAGATCTGTTGACTGGGTGTGAGTGTTTGATTGGTTCTGATGCTCCGTCCATCACCACCCCCTTTTGTACTGCTTTGTTCGCCATAAGTTGGCAGGGTATGCTCAGACGTGAGTCCCTTGCTCACTTTGCCACTGGATTCAAGCAAGCCTGGCTGAAGACGGCTGAAATGCCAGAAACCGGTCCTAGGAAGCTTGTTTCTGGTCCAGGGAAGGCATGGCTTGGCAGTTCGGGCTGGACTGTTCCCATGAGGCACAGGGTCAGACTGATTTGCATATGGCCATGTATGAACTGGGGTGGTAGAGTGGGCTAAAAAATGGTGATGGATCAAACCCAGATCTGTTGACTGGGTGTGAGTGTTTGATTGGTTCTGATGCTCCGTCCATCACCACCCCCTTTTGTACTGCTTTGTTCGCCATAAGTTGGCAGGGTATGCTCAGACGTGAGTCCCTTGCTCACTTTGCCACTGGATTCAAGCAAGCCTGGCTGAAGACGGCTGAAATGCCAGAAACCGGTCCTAGGAAGCTTGTTTCTGGTCCAGGGAAGGCATGGCTTGGCAGTTCGGGCTGGACTGTTCCCATGAGGCACAGGGTCAGACTGATTTGCATATGGCCATGTATGAACTGGGGTGGCAGAGTGGGCTAAAAAATGGTGATGGATCAAACCCAGATCTGTTGACTGGGTGTGAGTGTTTGATTGGTTCTGATGCTCCGTCCATCACCACCCCCTTTTGTACTGCTTTGTTCGCCATAAGTTGGCAGGGTATGCTCAGACGTGAGTCCCTTGCTCACTTTGCCACTGGATTCAAGCAAGCCTGGCTGAAGACGGCTGAAATGCCAGAAACCGGTCCTAGGAAGCTTGTTTCTGGTCCAGGGAAGGCATGGCTTGGCAGTTCGGGCTGGACTGTTCCCATGAGGCACAGGGTCAGACTGATTTGCATATGGCCATGTATGAACTGGGGTGGCAGAGTGGGCTAAAAAATGGTGATGGATCAAACCCAGATCTGTTGACTGGGTGTGAGTGTTTGATTGGTTCTGATGCTCCGTCCATCACCACCCCCTTTTGTACTGCTTTGTTCGCCATAAGTTGGCAGGGTATGCTCAGACGTGAGTCCCTTGCTCACTTTGCCACTGGATTCAAGCAAGCCTGGCTGAAGACGGCTGAAATGCCAGAAACCGGTCCTAGGAAGCTTGTTTCTGGTCCAGGGAAGGCATGGCTTGGCAGTTCGGGCTGGACTGTTCCCATGAGGCACATGGTCAGACTGATTTGCATATGGCCATGTATGAACTGGGGTGGCAGAGTGGGCTAAAAAATGGTGATGGATCAAACCCAGATCTGTTGACTGGGTGTGAGTGTTTGATTGGTTCTGATGCTCCGTCCATCACCACCCCCTTTTGTACTGCTTTGTTCGCCATAAGTTGGCAGGGTATGCTCAGACGTGAGTCCCTTGCTCACTTTGCCACTGGATTCAAGCAAGCCTGGCTGAAGACGGCTGAAATGCCAGAAACCGGTCCTAGGAAGCTTGTTTCTGGTCCAGGGAAGGCATGGCTTGGCAGTTCGGGCTGGACTGTTCCCATGAGGCACAGGGTCAGACTGATTTGCATATGGCCATGTATGAACTGGGGTGGCAGAGTGGGCTAAAAAATGGTGATGGATCAAACCCAGATCTGTTGACTGGGTGTGAGTGTTTGATTGGTTCTGATGCTCCGTCCATCACCACCCCCTTTTGTACTGCTTTGTTC
Source organism: Triturus cristatus (assembly GCF_964204655.1). Lineage (NCBI taxonomy): Eukaryota > Metazoa > Chordata > Amphibia > Caudata > Salamandridae > Triturus > Triturus cristatus. The sequence goes on along the minus strand of NC_140582.1, from coordinate 1,200,011,691 downwards.
GCCATAAGTTGGCAGGGTATGCTCAGACGTGAGTCCCTTGCTCACTTTGCCACTGGATTCAAGCAAGCCTGGCTGAAGACGGCTGAAATGCCAGAAACCGGTCCTAGGAAGCTTGTTTCTGGTCCAGGGAAGGCATGGCTTGGCAGTTCGGGCTGGACTGTTCCCATGAGGCACAGGGTCAGACTGATTTGCATATGGCCATGTATGAACTGGGGTGGCAGAGTGGGCTAAAAAATGGTGATGGATCAAACCCAGATCTGTTGACTGGGTGTGAGTGTTTGATTGGTTCTGATGCTCCGTCCATCACCACCCCCTTTTGTACTGAAGCGGCGATAATGGGCTTGATAATATGCCGCAGAGAATTCCAATAGGAGCCCATGTTGACACCAAAACATGGGCTTCTATGGGAATTCTCAGGGGCATATTATCAAGCCCATTATCGCCGCTTTCGCTGCAGTTTTCTGCCGCTAAAGCGGCGATAATTTTAACTATGTTTCTTGATAATATGCCCCAAAGCCCTTCTGTTTACCTCCCTCCATTCTAATTTTTCCCAGTTAGTTATTACCTAGCATAAGCACATAGATTGCATGATTACACTTACCCACTTGCTTTTAATTCACTTAGATCTGCCACAAAAGACATTTTCCTATATAAGCACAATTACATGCATTTTATCTTAAACTTGTATTAAAGCTCTACATTAGTTTGACTCAATTTACACACATTAATATATTATTTCTTTGCATTTTAGCAATTAGTTTCCCACGTGTAGTGTCAGATTTTGAGGCATACTATTGTTGATTAATTTTTCATGCTTCACTCAATTAATATTGTTACAGTTATGAGAGTTTAACTTCACGAGGGGTACATAAATATTTTTACCTCTCCCTCGCTCCATCAGTGGCTAGCTGTGATCTTTGTATGGAAGCCAGCTGGCTGGGGTGGACTGCTGTGCAGGCTGACGATCTCAGCTGAAAGGCCAAGTTGTAATATGATGCCTTGTAACTTTCTCCCTCTTCATTGTAAAGGAGGGAGATGTTGTAATATGATGCTCAGCCATTATGAATGTAGTTTAGAATGTTGGGATTTAGAACGTGACAAGGAAAGCTGTTGTCAGTTACTGAAAGGGCTGAGCACGATACAGGCTGCTCCTGGTGGGGCTCGCATAAGGGCATATTATCAAGGACGGCGTTAAAATTATCGCCGCTTTAGCGGCAGAAAACTGCCGCTAAAGCAGCGATAATGGGCTTGATAATATGCCCTGGAGAATTCCAGTAGAAGCCTGTGTTCAGACCAGAACATGGACATCTAATGAAATTCTCCAGGGCATATTATCAAGCCCATTATCGACGCTTTAGCGGCAGTTTTCTGCCGCTAAACCGGCGATCATTTTTAACGCCGTCCTTGATAATATGTCCCTTAGTCCCTTATATAACTTATCTCCTAAATAAACCTTCCTGAAAATACCGCGACTAAAGAAACTTCCTTTCATTTCATTACACAAGTCGACCCCATGTCTGGCAAAACCCTCCTGGGTCCGACCGGCGGGCCAGTTGGCTGCCGGGTTGAGGGCCGAGCTGGACAGGCGGGATGGCCAAAAGGTTAAGCTTGGTTAGTACCCCCTGCCGATCTACTGGGAGAGAAGGCCGGGATGGAAGGCTGGGCTGGCTGGTGTGGCAGGCTGAGGGCTTGACGGGTAGACCCCGAAAAAAATGGATGAATGTTCCCTTTAAACGGCTGACAGAGTGTAGAAACGAAACCGGCGTCTCCTCATTTCAGGGCATATTATCAAGGAGAATTCCGCCGCTTTAGCTGCCCTTTTCGGCTGAAAATCGGCGGTTTTCTTAAGGCTCAATCATCAAGGACACGCTAACGCGTGTTTCCTTATGTAAGCAGCCCTTTAAACGCCACTTTGCATGTCAGCGATGAATATCGTTAATGACATGCAAAGTAGGAGTTCCCTTACATTACTCCGTGGAAATCCGCGCTGATACGGCAGCGCACTATTTGGAAGCCTCAAGCAAACCCGAGATACGATAGGATAAACCGCGCTAACCGCGGTTATCGCTGGTTTATTACGCCTGGTTAGAAACTGAGGGGCATATTAGCAAGGGCAGTATCGCTGCTTTAGCGGCACTTTTTGGAGATAAAGCGGTGATATTTGTATCACCCTATTAGCAAGCTGTCGCTAGGGGCATATTATCAAGGACGGCATTAAAATTATCGCCGGCTTAACGGCAGAAAACTGCCGCTAATGCGTCGATAATGGGCTTGATAATATGCCCCAGAGAATTCCAATAGAAGCCCATGTTCACACCAGAACATGGACTTCTATTGGAATTCTCAAGGGCATATTATCAAGCCCATTATCGCCGCTTTAGCGGCAGAAACTGCCGCTAAACCGGCGATAATTTTTAACGCCGTTCTTGATAATATGGGGGCATATCAGCAACAACCGGCGATAATTATCGCTCAGCGCTCTTAGCGTGAGGATAATTATCGCCGGGTAACATGGATTTTTATCGCTGAGATAGCGTGCCATTACCAACGCTTATCTCCTCAGTGATAAAAATCCTCACGCTAACTACCTAACGTGAGATTATCGCTGGAAACCCATCGATAATCTCACGATGGGGCCTATTATCAAGGACGGCGTTAAAAATTATTGTTGATTTAGCGGCAGAAAACTGCCGCTAAACCGGCGATAATGGGCTTGATAATATGCTCTATGGAATTCCCATAGCAGCCAATGTTCACACCAGAACATGGGCTGCAATGGGAATTCCATAGAGCATATTATCAAGCCCATTATCGGCGTTTTAGCGGCAGTTTTCTGACGCTAAAGCGGCGATAATTTTATCGCCTGGCTTGATAATATGCCCCGTAATGTGGCGTTAGCTTGCTGATAGCAACTCACAAACTTAGCCATGATATCCACCTTCCATAGGATATCATGGCTAAGTCAGTCCTGAAGCAGGCGTAAGGAAAGTAGCGATAACAGGGGTTATCGCTATGATGAATACAGGCCCCAGCTAGGCCCGCAAAGCACAAGGGTTCGCTCTCCTGTAACGGAATCTATAAGGAAGTTGGCACGGAAACTGCAAAGTACAAAAACAACGTTTATTAACCCTTAAGGGTGGTCCTACAATCCACACAACACTCTTCAGTATTGCATGGAGTAGCACAAAGAACTTGCGTACACAGTCCCCTTTTATACACGACAGAGGGGCTCATAGTGGGTGGATACAACATGAGGTCGAAGAACATTACCATTTATGGTCATTCTCGATACTGAATCAATACATGGGCGGAGCTAACATACTCTTTGGGCCCGTGAAAACACATGGTCAAGCAAAGCTAATTATAACAGATGTGGTCAAGTCTGGGCATGCGCCAGACGGACAAGAGAGAGCTATTTATAAACTGTTGCTAGGCAGATTACAAGAGCAACTAACACAGAGGTCGGACTCTCCTCGTGACGAACACGTGGCAGCATGTCAATACAAAATGGAGTCCGGACTTCGGTCAACATAACCGAAGAAAACACGATAACAGGGGAAGCATTAATGTTTTCAGTAAATGCTTAATCACATTCTGCTTTAATTTACAACAGACGACCCTTTCAGCATTTACTGAAGACATCCGGTTTCCAAGAATAATCATCATATATATCAATTATCATCATTCCCTTAACCTCTTTAGCTAGACCCTTCCGGCGAGCAACATCGGCAATAGCTTTCTTATCTGGAATGCAGAATGAAATGCATACGGAACAGCACAATGGTCCACATTGAATGCACATACAGAGAAAAAACAGAATTGCTATAATAATGCAGAGACCAGTTAAGACCTTCCATCCCCAGGTAGTAACCAACGCCCAAAACCATCCAGAAAAGGACCAAGTGCCGTTTTCTGTATGGATTTCAGCTGCTATTTTATGCAGCTTGTTAATGGCATTATAGACGGATGGCGTATGATCAGGGATGAACACACAGCAGCTACTTCCAATAATTTTACAAGCTCCACCTCGATCAGCTAACATTACATCTAATACCATACGATTCTGTAATGCAACAATCCTAGTTATTTGTAACTCTTCCGTAAGATTCCCAAGAGCAGCGGCAGTCTGATTAGTCACAGCTTCTACCACTCTTGTTAATCTTCGGATCTTCCTACTATTCAAAGCGGCTCCAACAAAGAAAAACAGTCCTAAGTTAAAATCAATATACTGTTGCAAGCTGGTATCGGTCTGATCCACATCATCAATTGATAGAGTACGTTTATATCTATTTACAGTCACATTATTCAACAGTTTCAAATCCTTATGATATGACGTAGGTGCTAAGAATACAGGAGGTAATAGGAATGATACATAGCATACCCCAGACCACCCGGCCGGCAAACGGTAATAGCCTTTATTTCCACATACAAAGTAGGTATTATGGGATGCTAGGAAGGTACTATTATTTAACCCATCGATGTTTAATACGGTTATGCAATCACTGACACCAACAGGGATAAAACCCACACTCTGGACACACAGGTCCGCTTGGGCTTGTGCTACTTGGATTACGAATTTGTCCTTCCCCACAGTGTCTCTGGTGTTCGTGAAGATATAGGGGATGGATTCATTGTCCGGTCGGTACTCTTCCCATTCCCAAATGGTCCCATTCGCTTGTGGATATCCATTCTTGTCCTGATGGCATTCTTTATTAAGTCTGAAAAGCAATCGTCCCACGGTCGGTTTCCGAGTGGCAAAAAGCAAAGTGTACCATGCTCTACAAGAGCCATTGTGAGAGAAAGGAAGTGGTATGAATGGCGTACCTCCTTTCTTCTGATGGGCTGGCATCATCCCACATATCCAACAGTTCGTAGCGTTCGTAGCAACGTGGGTATGATGCAACATCTGGATGAAAGTGTTATTCAAATAGGATTGTCGATGCTTCAACTCTTGATATGGCAACGTATAAAAGTAGTGCTCCGCAGGCACTGGAGTCGTCAACACAAGCGTCTTTCGAGCAGGAGTTGCCTCCTCCACAAACCATGTGGTTATACCAACGATAGCTACTGTTAGCATGAACCCCAACGCACAAAGAATTTTCTTCTTCTCCATGTCAAAGGAAATAATACCCTGATATCTTCCTGAAACTAAAAAGTCTGTCAGAACTCTTCCCCTTGGGCAGCGGTTGATTTCTTCACCAGCGGGCCAAGACGGGTGTCACTACACTAATGCAGGGCTGATCCCCCCCCCTTGCCTCATCGGCTCTCCGTTTCACTAACCCAAGGGCCGTTCTGACAGTATGTCCCGGTACTGGAAACCTCACTTCCTTGGTCGCAGATGATATCGCCTTCCTCCAGAAGTCGTGTGGTCCGGAAAGAGCTCCTCAGTGTCGTTTGGCTCTGCAGCACGGCCTGTTTCTGCTGCTAGGATGTCTCGTTGATCGGTCAGCACGGCAGACTCCACCAATCCGGGCGGTACCTTTCGACAGTGTAAGGAATGGATCCAATTCTTCCTAGTCGAGACTCGCACTGCCGTCCTCGTTGCAAGGAGGACTTGCTCAGGTCCGACCCATCTCGGCTCCAAACTGTTCGTTCTGTCGAAGACCTTCAGCATGACATGATCCCCAGGCCGGAGACCATGTCCTTCGCCGGTAGACCGATCAGGGAGCGCCTCTCGGACCTGTTGATGAATAGAAACCAAATTATCCGTTAACTGTGCCAGATAATCGCTCATCATTACACAAGGTACATCATACACAGCCTTAGGCCTTGGTGGACCCCAAATGTTCATTGGGCGTCCAAATACAATTTCGTATGGCGTAAGGCCAGTTCGAGAGTGTGGCACTGATCTAATTGACAATAATGCCAGTGGCAGGGCATCTGGCCAAGTCAACGACGTTGAAGCTTGAATTTTGGCGATCTTAAGCTTCAGTGTACCATTATACTTCTCAACTAGTCCTGCAGACTGAGGGTGGAACACGGCGTGGAACTTCTGGGTGATGCCTAGGCCCTTCAAGACATATTTTATAACATCCGCTACAAAGTGAGGGCCATTATCACTCCACAGAAGTCTACAGACGCCGTATCGAGGGAAAAACTCTTTCAGCAATAGCTTCGCTGTAGTCATTGCAGTATTGTCTTTCGTAGGGTACGCCTCAACCCATTTACTGAAGGCGCAGACCACTACTAGAACATACTTCAAATTGTTACAGCGCTCAAGCTGGATGTAATCCATCTGCAGAACCTCAAAGGGTGCAGTGGGTGTCGCAAATCCTCCTGCTGGAGTTCGAGTGCCTTTCCCTGGGTTATACTTCAGACAGATCATACAGGTCTGCACCACCCTCTTTGCCGTGCTAGCAATCTCTGGATGCTCCCAGACTTGGGTAAGCAATTTCACAATTGCGGAAGCTCCAACATGTGCTAGCCCATGTGCCATCTGAACCATAGGTTGTACAAAGGCCGTGGGTAATTTCCATCTATCCATCTGCTTATTTCTCCAGCAACCCTCGTCATCCAGTTCTCCTTCGCTAGCCCATTGTTCCCGCTCTTTGCCAGAAGCGGTCTTTTGTATTTCTCGCACTTCCTCCTTCGCATCATGCCATCTCTCCACCTGTGACTTCACTACATACATGGCAGTAGTACCGGGCTGCATCGCAGTCTCCCGTGCTACTCGATCCGCTAACGCATTCCCTTCTCCAACCTTATCAACCACTTTCCTATGGGCGCTACACTTAACAATGGCGATTTTCTTTGGGTATGTCAATGCAGTTAAAAGATTATGAACTAATTCTCCATGCATTATCTGTACTCCATGTGACGTTAGAAACCCTCTCTCCTTCCAGAGTAGGCCGAAATCGTGCGCTACTCCGAAGGCATAGCGGCTATCTGTATAAACATTCACACATAATCCTGTGCTGAGCTCACATGCTCGTGTTAATGCTATCAGTTCCGCTGCTTGAGCTGATTTCTGTGGTATGCGTGCTGTCTCCACTATCGTGTGTAATGTGGTAATTGCATACGCTGCTGAAGTCGTACCATCTGGTAGCTTCAGGCATGATCCGTCTACCCACAACTCTCCATCTACATCTGAAAAGGGCGTATCTTGGAGATCAATACGACCCTTTGTTTGTTCCTCAGTCACAAGAATACAATCATGCGCTTTCTGTGCCTCAGGCTGGGTCTCGGGGTATGGCAACAATGTGGCCGGGTTTAATGTCACGCACCTTTTTAACGTAATATGAGGAGCCAAAAGCGTCAACTCATATCCCGTTAAACGGGCACTGGTCAAATGCTGCGTCTTTGTTTGATTAAGCAGGGCATCAACAGCGTGGGGGACTAACACCAACAGTTTATGGGATAACACAATTCCTTCACTCTGCCGTATTGACACAGCTGTCGCCGCAACCGAGCGAAAACACCCTGGCAATGCTCGGGCGACAGGATCAAGTACAGCCGAAAAGTATGCACAAGGGCGCTGCTTATCGCCGTGCATCTGCACTAAGACTGATAATGCACATCCATCTTTCTCATGCACATACAACGAAAAGGGTTTTGCATAATCAGGGGTCCCTAACACTGGTGCTGAACAAAGGGCCTGTCGTAGTTGCTGAAAAGCAGCATCACACTCATCTGACCAAGGGATTGGGATAGGCGTGTCTTTTGTCAAAAGCGCTAGTAATGGCTTAGCTATGTGTGAAAACCCCAATATCCACTGTCTACAAAAAGAAACAAGACCCAAAAATGCACGCACATCCTTCTGCGTGGATGGCCTTGGTGTGTCCAAAATTACTTGGATACGATCTGGTGTGAGTGCACGTCCCTCCTTAGACAAAAGGTGACCCAAATAAGTCACCTTTGGTCTACAGAATTGCAATTTCTTCCTAGACACCTTATGATTGTGAGATGCTAAAAAGGAAAGTAAGGATAGCATGCTTTTCTCACACAACTCCAGGGTGTCAGCCGCCAACAGGATGTCATCGACATATTGAATGAGGGCGACCCCCTCGAGTAAAACAAAGGAATCCAACTGTCGTTTCAAAGCCTGACTGTAAATACTAGGGCTTTCTGTATAGCCTTGGGGAATTCTACAAAAACGATAAGATCTATTGTTTAATGTGAACCCAAAAAGAAATCGGCTATCAGGGTGAATGGGAATAGAAAAGAAGGCATTTTTCAAATCAATCACTGAGAACATGGTCGCCGTAGGCGGGACCAAGGTAAGCAACGTCGTGATATCAGAAACCACCGGGTACTGAGGTATCACGATCTTGTTTACCTCCCTCAAATCAATTATGAACCGATAGACCTTTGCATCCGTGTCCTTTTTCAAAATTGGGAGAATCGGACTGTTACAGATATTATAGGGAACTTCTTCCACTACCCCTACTGCGATCAAGTCTTGCACAATCTGTATGAGAGCCTCCTCGCCCTCCTGGGAAATACGATACTGCGGGAGGCGTGGTAGCACCGCCCCCTCCTGGACACTAATGTGGACCGGAGGAATCACCATTTGTCCCACATCTGTGTCCGAAGTCGCCCATAAAGCTCGGGGGAGGGTAGCCAACAACGCATCCTCTGATATCGTACACATCCGCCCAGACCTGGGATAGTTGTCATTTAAGATCACCCTCACACCCTCAGGGGAACAGCGGATTGTAGCCCTAAAGTACTTTAACATATCAAGGCCCATAATGTTATCCGGTGTGTACGGAGCAAGCAGAAACGGACAGGGCGCAGAAAAACAATCAACTTTAAATGCAAGGGGCTGTGAAAGAGGGCTTCGGGAGAGTGTACCGTCAAACCCTACCGATGTAACTATTGAGCCGGATGGGGGAGCCCCCGGAACCAAGTACCTAGACAATGCACTACGTGTCGCTCCTGTATCCACTAGGAACTGATCAGTAGAACCTAAAACCTCAGCCGATACATAAGGACCCGTCTGATCGACCGGCACCTCAACTGATTCGGACCCCCATCCTACGCATTCCTATGCATGCTGAGAATCATGATATCCCGATCGATCGATGTCCGATACATGATACTGGTGCTGGCGATCGAAAACATTTGAGCTATCTCGGTGCTGTCCAGCAGTATCGAAACGGACATTATCGTTGGAATTCCCTCTAAAGTTCGAGAAGCCCCCTCTACCTCTCGGGCCACCCGGAGTGTGCCCCTGACGCGAAGCACGCAACGCTGGGCAATCCCTGGCCCAATGGCCCAACTGCTTGCAATACGCACACTGGTTCCTATTCAAATCAGATCGGCCCGAAGGGGGACCATAAGATCCGCCCCTTCCTCTATTATTATTACCCCGTCGGGGCGGGCCATATACCTGTGCTAACATCACCTTGGTTTTGAGATCTTTCGATTTCTTCTCTTCCTGGCCCTTCGCCTCGTGCTCCTGACGCTCATAATACTGAGCGATAGTCAGAAGGGCCGTCGGCGTCGCGGAGGACCAGGAACTCTCACTCGCTTTTAACCGGGCCGCAACTGCCGGTAGCAGATTAGCCACATATTTGTCCGCGAAAAGGTGGCGGCCTGTGTCGTCAGTAAGCGACTGGCCACTAAAATCATGAAACGTCTCCTCAAAGCGCGTAAAGAAGTCCGCGACTGACTCGTCAACTTTCTGTTTACATGCAGCTAACATATTCCAGTCAATCTTTTTAGGGGGGATAATCGTCTTCAACTTAGTCACAATTGCAGCGGGGAGATCTAAAATATTCTGGGGTGGTTTCTGTGCGGGCTTCCGTTCCCTATCCTCATCCTCAAGGTCAGACCACCGGGCCTTAAAGGCAACTATATCATCTACCTTTCGTACAGATCGCCACGTATCCGGCGGTAGGATAAGGCCAAAGAACAGGTCTATATCCGCTAAGGTCATAATGCAAGAATTCAAGGCCCCCTCGACTTCTTCATAGAAGGCCGCTGGATTCTTGCGGGGGTCAGGCAGCGCATTCTTTAATGCCATAACATCGGCCCTATGCCATGGAGTGTAAACCCAATTATATACAAAATATCCCCTTGCATCGGCGGAGTTAATATCCGAGCTAGTCCCTGCTCCCTTAGGAGGAACATACAAAGGCGCCGCCTCTCGCATCGGTTTAGCATGCACTATGTCGTCCTTATCTGACTGGGAGGCGGATGGGTGGCCCCCTGCTGCAGACGAATCCGACTGCTTCTCCTCCTCCGTTTGTTGACGTGCTTTCTCTCTAAGGGCCAGCACCTCGTCCCGCAAAGCGAACAGCCGCCGAGCCGCCTCAGGAGCCTTAGGGGGAGAAAAAACACCATTACGTAATGCTCCGGCATCCGAAGACACTTCGTCAGGCTCAAGGACACTAGAATATTTTCGGAAAGCAGCAATTACTTCATCTGCAAAATGAGACAGAAAATACACCCTCCCTCTATCTTGCCACGACCCCCAAGTATGGAACAACTCCTCCTTAGACATCTTGCCCTTAAGTGCACGGAGGGAAAGTTTCCGAAGCTCAGCCATATGCTCGGCCGATAACATGGACCGTGTGTCGACCTTACCCGGAGCCGGGCCAGAATCTTGCGGCCGCGGAGCAGATGCGCCAACATAAGGGGGCGGAGAGCGATCTAGTAAATAAAAATCGTCATCAGGATTATTAAGGACAGGATAAAGTGGCTGACGAACAACATATTGACCCGAAACTTGTAGCCTACGCTCTTTCTCTTGTCTGTCCGTTTGCTCTTTGTCCTCCCGACGCTTCGCTTCCTGCGCTCGCATATGATCATTCTTTCGTTGCTCCTTATCAAACAGCGCTTTCTCACGTTTCTCTCGCTCACGCACTTCCTTCACCCATAATCGCACACACTCAAACATATCCTGACGAGCACGTCGCTTACACATACACTGTTCCACATACTCAATCTTACGTATATCAAACGATCCATACAAAGGCCATCGCAACTCAGGATCCTTCTTCGTGTATTTCCTCCACAACGTGCTGTACATTATGGAAGAAAGACCATGCTTCACGTACATATCCCTATTAGGAGTCCCCTCTGGGGGAGCTGGAGCAGATTCCTCGAGGTTCAACCGGTTTCCAAAACAGCAGCACCACTTACGGAGTGCGCTAAAAGCAGGCATGCTAAGAATAATGCAAAATATGCAATATTATAAAGAAAATGGCACTTAATCGTTGCGCCGTTCAAAGTTTACACAGCTCCTGGAGAAATTTCTCCACATTACCTGCCTATATGTGTTGCAACGCATATATTTTCACAAAGACAAATTCAAAATATGACTAGTCACCATCAATCAAACTCAAATAGCCAGACCAGGCTTCAAAACTCGGAGCAAGTACCGTACAACGGTTCTTACCAGTCAAGAGTCCAGGTTCCAACTGCCAAGCTCCACAATCGCCCAAACGGCTCTCACGGCAGGACCGACAGAAGAGGTCTCAGTCGATGACCGGCGCCACCCAGACGGTCAGCTCGGAAGGGAAGGAAGAAAAACCTCGGGATGCCAGGGCTAAGACGCCGCTGGCAGTGATCACGTCCCCGGCCAAACTCCTCACCTTCGTCGCGACCAGTCCTTCGAGCATCCGAGTCGCCGATGAGCCCCACGTGACGGGCGCCAATTGATGAATACAGGCCCCAGCTAGGCCCGCAAAGCACAAGGGTTCGCTCTCCTGTAACGGAATCTATAAGGAAGTTGGCACGGAAACTGCAAAGTACAAAAACAACGTTTATTAACCCTTAAGGGTGGTCCTACAATCCACACAACACTCTTCAGTATTGCATGGAGTAGCACAAAGAACTTGCGTACACAGTCCCCTTTTATACACGACAGAGGGGCTCATAGTGGGTGGATACAACATGAGGTCGAAGAACATTACCATTTATGGTCATTCTCGATACTGAATCAATACATGGGCGGAGCTAACATACTCTTTGGGCCCGTGAAAACACATGGTCAAGCAAAGCTAATTATAACAGATGTGGTCAAGTCTGGGCATGCGCCAGACGGACAAGAGAGAGCTATTTATAAACTGTTGCTAGGCAGATTACAAGAGCAACTAACACAGAGGTCGGACTCTCCTCGTGACGAACACGTGGCAGCATGTCAATACAAAATGGAGTCCGGACTTCGGTCAACATAACCGAAGAAAACACGATAACAGGGGAAGCATTAATGTTTTCAGTAAATGCTTAATCACATTCTGCTTTAATTTACAACAGCTACTTTTCCTGACGCTATGCTTCATAGCGTGGAGCTTGATGATAGGAGAAATGTCGCTTAGCGGCATTTCTCCTGTCATGTTAGGTCAGGAACGCCCACTTTGTATCTCATTAGAGATGCAAAGCTGGGCGTTAAGAATCCGGGCGCTAATGCAAGGTTTCACACGATAGCGTGACCTTGCTAATTAGGCGATAAAATTATTGCCGCTTTTTGGGCGAAAACGGCCACAAAAGCGTCAATAATTTACTATCGCCGCCTTGTAAATATGCCCCATAGAACCTCAGTCAACCCTATCTCATTTTCAAATAACCAGTAGCTGATTACAGCTCCTTTGGCCTCTGTAACAGTGGAAGCGAAGGTGCAAACTGGGAATATATGTTCTGAACCTTTATGAGAATGAACCTCTGCTATTAATTGGTCTTTGTTTAAACCAGAATCTCTTTTTAGCACAAATTGTAATAAATCAACACAGGATCGATAATTTCAAAGTTGAATGTCTCATTTGCTTGACAAAAATTCTCAAGTGATGATGCCTTAGCGGGTTGGGTTGGGGGGGGGGGAAGGTTTTGGGAGAGGGTGGAAATGTGATGTGTGGTGGGGACTTGGAGGGCCAGACGTTTCTTTTTGTTGTACTGCTAAAAACAATAAAAACTTGTTTATCAAAAAAAATTCTCAAGTGATGAGAGCACTGCATTATAGCACTAAATGTTGACAGTTTTATCTAAAAAACTGATCATTAATCAAATGTGAAATACTTGCCACATTTGAAGAGTGCATGGCGTGGCACGCTGTCTGCACCTCCTCTTACTGTGACCGCACACAGCCTCCGGAGAACACTCCTGCCGCACCCCCGGCATGGGAAGCCAGCACGTGTTGAGGACTCCTCTCTCCTTCATTTTCTCAAATTATGGTAAACGTTGTTGTACCATACCCTCTATTGTTGATCGTGACAAGTTGCAGCCTCACACTAACATTATCAGGCAATCATATTTTTCGGTTTGAAGCAACACCCACTGTTTCTAATACTCTAAACCACGGGTACTCATAGTACGGCCCGCGGGCCGTCAGCGGCCCGGCAAGCCTTCCTTGGCGGCCCGCGGACCTTGCAGACATATTGCCTGTGCCCTGTGCTTGTCAGCGAACACCGCCGGTTACAGCAGCGCGGAGCTGTGAGGCCGGGCGATTCTTTTAAAGGCCATTTACTTGTTAATGAGGCTTTGTTGTATTTCACCTCTTCTTAGCGCCCCTGCATCTCCCCTCTGATTGAGTGGAGATGCAGGGGCGCTAAGAAGAGGTGAAATACAACAAAGTCTCATTAACAAGTGAATGGTCTTTAAAAGACCTGTGAAGTACTTGGGTGCGGCGACCTTGTGCGTTCCCTGGAAGCCGTCTCAGCGCAGGGTGAGGTGACAGAGGACAGCAGGGTGAGGTGATGGAGGGCAGCAGGGAGTGAGAGCAGGGGGTGAGGTGACAGCGGGAGGAAGACAGAGTGTGACAGAGGGAGGAAGAGGGAGGGAGAGAGAGGGAGAGGAGGAAGACAGGGAGAGGAGGAAGACAGGGAGAGGGGGGAAGACAGGGAGAGAGAGAGGGAGACAGAGGGAGGGGGAGGGAGGGAGGGAGAGGGAGACGGAGGGAGAACGGAGGAGGGAGGGAGGGAGACAGAGTGAGAGATAGATAGAGAGAGAGGGCGGGAGACAGAGTGAGAGATAGATAGATAGATAGATAGATAGATAGATAGATAGATAGATAGATAGATAGATAGATAGATAGATAGAGAGAGAGAGGGCGGGAGATAGATAGATAGATAGATAGATAGATAGATAGATAGATAGATAGATAGATAGATAGATAGATAGATAGATAGATAGATAGGGCGGGAGACAGAGTGAGAGATAGATAGATAGATAGATAGATAGATAGATAGATAGATAGATAGATAGATAGATAGATAGATAGATAGATAGATAGATAGATAGATAGGGCGGGAGACAGAGTGAGAGATAGATAGATAGATAGATAGATAGATAGATAGATAGATAGATAGATAGATAGATAGATAGATAGAGCGGGAGACAGAGTGATAGATAGATAGATAGATAGATAGATAGATAGATAGATAGATAGATAGATAGATAGATAGATAGATAGATAGATAGATAAGATAGATAGATAGATAGATATGTGTGCATACCGGGTCTGGTGGCTCAGTGGATGAAGGCGTCCGCTGCAGTGGCCTGTGTTCAACCTCATGGTCATAGTTTTTTTTTGCTCTAGCCCCGCCCCCTCCCCCACTGGCCCCGCCCCCACCGGTGCGGCCCTCAGCCAGAAACCACACTGTAAATTTGGCCCCCGAGAGAAAGTTTGTGAGTACCCATGCTCTAAACTATTCAAGGGTGATTTTTCCGTATCACTCAGGTATGGCTGGATGAATGTTCCTTTTAAACGGCTGACAGAGTGTAGCCGTCGCAGCACTGGAGGAAGTGACGTAGACCCAGAAGTGGGCGTGTCGGCGGTGCAACCGGAAGAGGGTCGAAGGAAAGAGTGAAGCAAAAGCCTCCAGGAAAAGCTGTGATTACAGACGGGTACCCGACCACTTCTAGTGCGATATATGCATACCCACAATCCTATACTCTATACGCTATACTTGTTTTATCTTCATTTCATTACAATAGCTCCAATTTTTAATGATAGAGAAATACACACCGGTCTGCATACTCTTCCACATTGCGTCCGTTTAACATAACTAATCCTAATATTCGTAAAAAAACATTTAAAGATGAAGCCTTGTGAAGAAAAACAAAACAGACACACGAATTAATGTATTGTATATTAGCAGGCGGATGTATTCCTTTTAGAAACATTAACATGTTTTGCAGTCAGCTGACGGTCAATCTAAACAACTCTCGAGGCCCAAAAACCTTATGCAACAGCCACTTCCCCCACAATCCTTTGCGAAATATCTGCATACAAACTCTCCTCGCATTTCTCATTTATCTCTACAGGCATTAATATTCTATTTTAATGAATTATGTTTTCGCAAATTATGGTAAACGCTTCTCGGCCTTTTGGCTCCTTTCAGGTGTAGTTCACTTGTTCTGTCCCTAGAGGGAGCGCAATCAGCTGGGATGCAATGAAACTCTCGAGCACGATGACGTCGCACGTTTTTAGTAGTTGGACTGCCGGGCGGCTCACTGCGAAGTGGGCTGACTGTCAGACTGGCTGGAGGGTGAGTTTTTTCACATAGGTCAGCCAGGCTGACGACCTCGGTGGAACGGCGGCTCCAACGGCACGGCTGCAAGGCTAAATCGACTCCCTGACCGGCTAATGGCCGGCCGCGGAAGGGTCCCGCAGTTCGGCTGGGCTGGCTGGCTCGACCGGCTGACTGAGGGCTTGACGGGAAGATCAAGAAAAAAACACAACCCAAAAAAAGTCTGCGGGTCCAAAAACCGTATGCAACAGCCACGTCCCCCACAACCCTTTGCGAAATATCTGCATACAAACTCTCCTGCATTTCTCTTATCTCTACAGGCATAAAAATATCTATTTTAAAATAAATTCTGTTTTCTCAAATTATGGTAAACCTTTTTATACCATACTCTCTATTGTTCATCGTCAAAAGTTGCAGTCTCGCACTAATATAATTAGGCGATTGTACTTCCTGGGTTCACGCAACGGATAAAAAGTACCTGAAGCGGTATCGTCGTGTGGAGTGTTATGATTCACTTGCACCTTGTGTGGCAGTGATGATTACGTGTTCCCAATTTTTGTAAGACTTTCCAGGAGGAAATGTCTGTATGTAGTTATGTTAGAAAGCTCTATACAAACATTGATGTCATTGGGTGTAGTTTTGGTGATTTGAAGATTACTTACTGGTATCTATTAATGTTGTACAATTATAAAAATATAGGGATATCTCATCTTGCGAGGTTTAATCACTGGTAATGTAGTGATAAAACTAATAAGAAAGGCTTATCCTTGTTGATAGCCCATGGTGGATAGATCAGCCCATGGTGGATAGATCGCTAATAACACCCGTTAGCGAGTAAATAAAACCTAATCCCAATGCATCAACCCAAATACAGAATCGCTATTTAAGGAATCCTTAAATAGCGATTCCTTAAATAGCGATTCATTAAATAGCGATTCCTTAAATTGCGATTGCATTTAAGGAATCCCAAATTGAGATTCCTGAAATGCAATGCATGAAAGTTAAAAAAATAGCGAATTCGCTAATAGGGGGAGCAAATTACCATGAAGATGAACTGCATGGTAATTTGCTAAAAGTTTGAAAAATGCACTTTTGTGCATTTTTCAAAGTTTCATGTTGCGCACACACATGCCCTTAGAGCATGTGTGTGTGCAACATATGTGCACATATCAATTTCAGGGGTGCAATAGGGTGTAATTTTGACACCCTTGCACCCTTGAAATTGCATGAGCAATTTGCGAGAACCTACTGGTACTCGCAATTTGCTCATGCAATCTCCAATTCATTCCTAAGGGCCTGGAGGCCCATAGGAATGATTGGGACGGCATTCCTTAATTGCTACTCGCAATTTGCTAGTCGCAATTAAGGAAAGTTAAGGAATCGCTATTTGAATAGCGATTCCTACATGCATAGCCTTTTGCTATTCCTTATTAGCGATTCCTTATTTTTCGCTAATAAGGAATCGCAAATGGCATTGTTGATGCATGTGCCCCAATATCTGAAAATTAGCAGACATAACCATGGTTAGTGCTGCTTTTTTTGTCTCTAACTGAAGCTTTTGCTCTGGAACGCCCACTTTGCATCTCATTAGAGATGCAAAGGGAAGCGTAGTGAAAATGGGTGCTAACATGCGTTAGCACCCTGTTGTTGATAGGGCGATATTTTTATCTCCGCTTCTTTGGCTTTTAAAGACACAAAAGCGGAGATAAAGCACTTGTTAATATGCCCCATAGAACCAGCCTAACAACCACGCTCTTGCTCTGGAAAGAATAAAAATGATTGAATAAAGAGAGAAGCCGCACGTTCCCTATGAGAAGGTACATCGGGCTTTCGAGAGCAGCAGCATGAAACGAGTGACCTGTATAGGCTCACCTGCTGTATAATAGGTCTCTATTCCTCATTTTATCCCTGTGTTGTAGAAGGCGCAATGCACCCGGCCCCATTTCACTCTTCTGCTCTCTAAGGGGCATATTATCAAGCCAGGCGATAAAATTATCGCCGCTATAGCGGCCGAAAACTGCCGCTAAAAAGGCGATCATGGGCTTGATAATATGCTCTATGGAATTCCAATTGAAGCCCATGTTAAATGTGAAGGACGTCTAACATGGGCTTCATTTGGAATTCCATAGAGCAGATTAACAAGCCCATTTTCGCCGTTTTAGCTGCAGTTTTCTGCCGCTAAAGCGGCGATAATTTTATCGCCTGGCTTGATAATATGCCCCTAAGTTACAGCTAGGCTTTTTCATCCTTTCCAC
Organism: Triturus cristatus; assembly: GCF_964204655.1. Classification (NCBI taxonomy): domain Eukaryota; kingdom Metazoa; phylum Chordata; class Amphibia; order Caudata; family Salamandridae; genus Triturus; species Triturus cristatus. The sequence goes on along the minus strand of NC_140582.1, from coordinate 1,199,994,023 downwards.
CCCTCGCAGGGTCTTGAACCCATGGCCAAAAGCAGGAGCCTGTTTCTGTATCTGGTGGTGGCGGCGCAAGCGCTGAACCCACCGTGCTACCTGTTTGTACTGAAGGAGCCTGACCTCTAGCGGCGGCACAGAGCATTGCACCGCCCCAGCCCCTCACCTGAGATGAGCCCTGCGCCCCCTACTCTCCCTGAGATGAGCCCTGCACCCCCCTCCTCTCCCTGAGATGAGTATTTCAAATGTGGGGTTTGCTGAGTAGGCTGCCAACATCTTTCTCAGGTCAGTTACCTCTCACAGGCATGCGGGTGCTTCATCCATGAGCTCGTCAGCTCAATGACTCATGGGAGAACTATTAAACAGGAACATTGTTGGGAGCACACCACTTCACCTCCCAGCAAGGTTCGCCCCTGGCATTGTGTTAAATGTAGTTTCGGTTACTTGCTTGCTTCAAGAGTGTTCGAGTGTTTCGCCACAGTTGGCGTAGATAGTGCTGATCTCTAGACACGTGTTTCTGGTTCTTTAACCGTCATCAGTAGAGATTACAGTCTTTCAAATTTGGGGTTTCCTGAGTAGGCTGCCAACATCTTTCTCAGGTCTGGTACCTCTCACAGGCATGCGGGTGCTTCATTCACAAGCTCGTCAGCTCAATGACTCACGGGAGTACTATTAAACAGGAACAGGGTTCGGAGCACACCGCTTCACCTCCAGAAAGGTTCGCCCCTGGCATTGTGGTAAATGCAGTTTCGGTTACATGCTTGCTTCAAGAGTGTTCGAGTGTTTTGCCACAGTTGGCGCAGATAGTGCTGATCTCTAGACACGTGGGGGTAGATTTATGTTAGACTTGCGCCACTTTTACGCCGCCGTTGCATCACTTTTGTGACGCAGCGGCGGCGTAAACCCTGCACCACGTTGCACCCCATTTACATCGTGACGCATCTATGGAGATGCGTCACGGTGTAAAGCCCTGCGCACATTAAACCAGCGTCAGGTTTAATGTATGCAGGGTGGGCGTTCCTTCGGAAAAAGCCTCGGAAAAGTGACGTAGTGAAATCTACAAGATTTCACTCAGACACTTTTCCGACGCTGCTGCGTCAAAACCTAAGCAGGCGTAAGGCATGACGCAGCATGTTAGGTATGGGCAGCCACTAAACATTGCTGGAGTTGCGTCGTGCTTGCGACATGACTCCAGCAATGCGCCGCCCTTACGCCATCAGATGCGTCACGCATCTGTTTATCCTTGCGCCACGATGCGCTGCATTGTAAATGCGGCGCATCTGTGGTGGCGCAAGGGTAAACTTGCGTGACGCATCTTTCCTGGCGCATCCCTGCTGATTTGCAGGGATGTGCCAGGAAACATAAATCTGCCCCGTGGTTTCTGGTTCTATAACCGTCATCAGTAGAGATTACAGTCTTTCAAATGTGGGGTTTGCTGAGTAGGCTGCCAACATCTTTCTCAGGTCAGGTACGTCTCCCAGGCAAGCGGGTGCTTTATCCACAAGCTCGTCAGCTCAATGACTCACTGGAGAACTATTAAACAGGAACAAGGGTGGGAGCACACCGCTTCACCTCCCAGCAAGGTTCCCCCCTGGCATTGTGGTAAATGCAGTGTCAGTTACTTGCTTGCTTCAAGAGTGTTCAAGTGTTTCGTCACATTTGACGCAGATAGTGTTGATCTCTAGACACGTGGTTCTGGTTCTTTAACCATCATCAGTAGAGATTGCAGTCTTTCAAATGTGGGGTTTGCTGAGTATGCTGTCAACATCTTTCTCAGGTCAGGTAACTCTCACAGGCATGCGGGTGCTTCATTCACGAGCCCGTCAGCTCAATGACTCACAGGAGTACTTTTAAACTGGAACAGGGGTGGGAGCACACCACTTCACCTCCCAGCAAGGTTCGCCCTTGGCATTGTGGTTAATGTAGTTTCGGTTACTTGCTTGCTTCAAGAGTGTTTGAGTGTTTCGCCACAGTTGGCACAGATAGTGCTGATGTCTAGACACGTGTTTCTGGTTCTTTAACCGTCATCAGTAGAGATTACAGTCTTTGAAATTTTGGGTTTGCTGAGTAGGATGCCAACATCTTTCTCAGGTCAGGTACCTCTCTCAGGCATGCGGGTGCTTTATCCACGAGCTCGTCAGCTCAATGACTCACGGGAGTACTATTAAACAGGAACAGGGGTGGGAGCACACCGCTTCACCTCCCAGCAAGGTTTGCCCCTGGTATTGTGGTAAATGCAGTTTCGGTTACTTACTTGCTTCAAGAGTGTTCGAGTGTTTCACCACAGTTGGCGCAGACAGTGCTGATCTCTAGACACGTGTTTCTGGTTCTTTAACCATCATCAGTAGAGATTACAGTCTTTGAAATTTGGGGTTTGCTGATTAGGCTGCCAACATCTTTCTCAGGTCAGGTACCTCTCACAGTCATGCGGGTGCTTCATCCACGAGCTCGTCAGCTCAATGACTCACGGGAGTACTATTAAACAGGAACAGGATTGGGAGCACACCGCTTCACCTCCCAACAAGGTTCGCCCCTGGCATTGTGGTAAATGCAGTTTCGGTTACTTACTTGCTTCAAGAGTGTTCGAGTGTTTCGCCACAGTTGACGCTGATAGTGCTGATCTCTAGACACGTGTTTCTGGTTCTTTAACCGTCATCAGTAGAGATTACAGTCTTTCAAATGTGGGGTTTGCTGAGTAGGCTTCCTACATCTTTCTCAGGTCTGGTACCTCTCACAGGAATGCGGGTGCTTCATTCACAAGCTCATCAGCTCAATGACTCACGGGAGTACTATTTAACAGGAACCGGGGTGGGAGCACACCGCTTCACCTCCCAGCAAGGTTCACCCCTGGCATTGTGGTAAATGCAGTTTAGGTTACTTACTTGCTTCAAGAGTGTTCGAGTGTTTCGCCACAGTTGGCACAGATCGTGCTGATCTCTAGACTCGTGTTTCTGGTTCTTTAACCGTCATCAGTAGAGATTACAGTCTTTCAAATGTGGGGTTTGCTGAGTTGGCTGCCAACATCTTTCTCAGGTCAGGTACCTCTCACAGGAATGCGGGTGCTTCATTCACAAGCTCATCAGCTCAATGACTCACTGGAGAACTATTAAACAGGAACAGGGGTGGGAGCACACCGCTTCACCTCCCAGAAAGTTTTGCCCCTGGCATTATGGTAAATGCCGTTTCAGTTAATTGCTTGCTTCAAGAGTGTTCAAGTGTTTCGTCGCTGTTGGCGCAGATAGTGCTGATCTCTAGACTCGTGTTTCTGGTTCTTTAACCGTCATCAGTAGAGATTACAGTCTTTCAAATGTGGGGTTTGCTGAGTAGGCTGCCAACATCTTTCTCAGGTCAGGTACCTCTCACAGGCATGCGGGTGCTTTATCCACGAGCTCGTCAGCTCAATGACTCACGGGAGTACTATTAAACAGGAACAGGGGTGGGAGCACATCGCTTCACCTCCCAGCAAGGTTCGCCCCTGGCATTGTGGTAAATGCAGTTTCGTTTACTTACTTGCTTCAAGAGTGTTCGAGTGTTTCGCCACAGTTGGCGCAGCTAGTACTGATATCTAGACACGTGTTTCTGGTTCTTTAACCGTCATCAGTAGAGATTACAGTCTTTCAAAAGTGGGGTTTGCTGAGTAGGCTGCCAACATCTTTCTCAGGTCAGGTACGTCTCACGGGCATGCGGGTGCTTCAACCACGAGCTCGTCAGCTCAATGACTCACTAGAGAACTATTAAACAGGAACAGGGGTGGGAGCACACCGCTTCACCTACCAGCAAGCTTCCCCCCTGGCATTGTGGTAAATGCAGTTTCAGTTACTTGCTTGCTTCAAGAGTGTTCGAGTGTTTCGTCACAGTTGACATAGATAGTGTTGATCTCTAGACACGTGTTTCTGTTATTTAACCATCATCAGCAGAGATCGCAGTCTTTCAAATGTGGGGTTTGCTGAGTAGGCTGCCAACATCTTTCTCAGGTCAGGTACCTCTCACAGGCATGCGGGTGCTTCATCCACGAGCCCGTCAGCTCAATGACTCACAGGAGTACTTTTAAAGAGGAACAGGGGTGGAAGCACACCAGTTCATCTCCCAGCAGGGTTTGCCCCTGGCATTGTGGTAAATGCAGTTTCAGTTACTTGCTTGCTTCAAGAGTGTTTGAGTGTTTCGCCACAGTTGGCGCAGATAGTGCTGATCTCTAGACACGTGTTTCTGGTTCTTTAACCATCATCAGTAGAGATTACAGTCTTTGAAATTTGGGGTTTGCTGAGTAGGCTGCCAACATCTTTCTCAGGTCAGGTACCTCTCACAGGCATGCGGGTGCTTCATCCATGAGCTCGTCAGCTCAATGACTCACTGGAGAACTATTAAACAGGAACAGCGGTGGGAGCACACCGCTTCACCTCCCAGAAAAGTTCACCCCTGGCATTGTGGTAAATGCAGTTTCGGTTACATGCTTGCTTCAAGAGTGTTCGAGTGTTTCCCCACAGTTGGCGCGGATAGTGCTGATCTCTAGACACGTGTTTCTGGTTCTTTAACCATCATCAGTAGAGATTACAGTCTATGAAATTTTGGGTTTGCTGATTAGGCTGCCAACATCTTTCTCAGGTCAGGTACCTCTCACAGGCATGCAGGTGCTTTATCCACGAGCTCTAAACTTAATAGCACATGAAGGACGAGTAATCACTACCACACATTTCAAACCTACAGCAAGGAATTGCTTACTAGTCTATGACAGCTTTCATCCCAGAAGTCTGAAAGACAACCTTCCTTTCGGACAATTTTTGCGCCTGCGACGCAACTGTACAACACGTCAGGACTATAACATTCAAGCAAATGACTTGTCTAAAAAATTGTTACGAAGGCAATATCCACAATATCTTATATCCAGAGCACAAAAAAGAGCTTTAAACAACAACAGAGAGGCACTACTGGAAGACAAACCAGAGAACAGACAACCAGATCGCAAACGACAAATTTGTATTACCACCTTCAATATTGCATCAAATCAAGTAACTAAAATAATAAACAAACATTGGCGGACCCTGAACAGTGGAGGTTTAGACTTACAAAAACCCATGTTCAGCCATCGGAAAGCTAAGAACTTGAGGGACTTTTTAGTCCACACTCGCCCCAACCCCACAAGTACCATGGGCCCTTTACGTTTGTTACATCCACTGCCTCAGGGCCACTACCCATGCAGCAACTGCAGTGTATGTCATTTAACCAAAGTGGCAAAAACAGTAACCTACAACAACGGTAAGACATGGGACCTCCGATCCTTTACCAACTGCAACACGACGGGGGTAGTATACCTGATCACCTGTGTCTGCAACCTTCACTATGTGGGGATGACCACAAGGAAGGTAAATACCAGGATAATCGAACATCGGAGCAATTTCAGATGTAAACGCAACAACACCAAAATGACCACTCATTTTTTGGAAAAACAGCACACACCTAATGACCTTCATTGGGTCATTTTGGAACACGTAAACAATCAGCCAAATATTGAGAAAAAACTACACGAGAAGGAACAGCGATGGGTTTTTAAGCTACGTTCTGATAGCCACGGTTTGAATGACGATATACCCTGGGGACAATTCACATAAAAATTGATACCCACTATGATAGTCTTAAACTGTACCATTGGCACCGTCATGGCTTTTTTCCATTGCCTTTTTTCTATTTCCTGTTTCCATTTGAGATCCGATTAATTCTAATTTTCTTAAACATCATACCCCTACAGGTCCTGTCTTAACAACAATTTTGTAATTATTTAACAACAAATTTGGATTTTTTGAGCAGCCTATATGGATGTAAGCTTAACACAGCACTTTCACATCCCTCCCACTATGGCGGCGCGCTCTCTCTCTTCAGCATATTCTGCTGTCCAGATCCATTGGATGTTCCATTTTTCGTCCATTATATTTCCTTACAATTCCTCATTTCCCCTGGTAATTTTTCATTTAACTCCGAATATTGTTTGTTTTAACCGTCATGTCCCAATCCAAGATGGCCGCACCCGGACGTTACTCTGAGTACGAGTCCCTCCTTCACTTTCCACTGTATCAATCTACATAAACAATACCACACCGGAGACACGCCATAATGGATGTAAGCTTAACACAGTACTTTCACATCCCTCTCACTATGGCGGCGCGCTCTCTCTCTTCAGCATATTCTGCTGTCCAGATCCATTGGATGTTCCGTTTTTCGTCCATTATATTTCCCTACAATTCCTCATTTCCCCTGGTAATTTTTCATTTAACTACGAATATTGTTTGTTTTAACCGTCATGTCCCTATCCAAGATGCCCGCACCCGGACGTTACTCTGAGTACGAGTCCCTCCTTCACTTTCCACTGCATCAATCTACATAAACAACACCACACCGGAGACACGCCAGAATGCGGTCCGGTAGGTGTTGGCCCAAGTAGGTGTTCAGAAGCGTGGCTGTCCGAGTACAAGTAAGTGAACGCTCTGGGATAGTTTCTTCATTTCATCCTACCCGCCTTACGGAGAACATCGATTCTTTCCGTTTCTGTTTCCTAAAAGGGCGCGCATTGACCACGAAGCACACCACAGCTTTAACGGCAACCCTTACATTGTTTCTTTAGATGTACAAGACCGCCACTGCCCCTCCGCTGACCATGAGGCATATTAATGTCTTGTAAAAAGTATGTAAAACGCGTTTTTATGTCATCTATATGTTTGTGTATGTGTGTTCCGTGTTGTGTCAGACATGGTATTTTTATTGAATCACAATCACTTTTTCAGCACAAACACCGGCATGGAGAGAACGAATTAACATTAATTTGTTTCCTTCTTTTTTATAAAGAACCCACAACGAGGCACATCACAGACTGAAGTGATTGATCACTTGGGTGTAGTGTGCTCACATTTTTAAAGGATAACAGTACTTATGAATTACCTTTTTCCAAATAATTTGTATCTCATTATATCCTACAGATATCGTCTGACGTACATTACGTATGTCTAGCAAAGGAAGTGTTACCTGTTGTTCCTCAATGGAAAGAGGAGGTTAGGAGTGGATCATCAAGAAAAGTGGATTAGACTCCAAGTGTGATATGTACGGAGTGGGTAATCCTTTTGTTGGATTTTAATGCCCTCACACACCCTTTCAGGTGTCATGCTTCATCATCTGGGCTGCTCCTCGTCGGGCCGGCGGTGCAATGCCCAACGGGCTCCCTTAAAAAGGGGCACTTTGTCGGAGTTCTTTTATCCAACAGCCGTTTGGTGAAGTGCGGGTATGGGGGCCTGATTGATGTAGATTAGCAAAAGTGATTTAAAACAGGGTCGAGAGTACCAATACAGGGAATCAATTTTATTCTAGAGGTCTCCTTCCCTGATTAAAAAGGTGTGTTTAACACTCGGTAGAGTTTAATGTCTCTAATTAGAGTGTTTAAAATCAGTGTAAGTGGTCAACATGTTTCTCGCTTAGAGCTCGTGCACTCGCGATTCGTCAGGACCTATAAACAAAACTATCTACAAATGGGTGGGGACTATCTAAATAATTAGTCTCTGAATCACAACAAGTAATGTGATAAAGTCATTCATCTAAAAAACCTGTCATGGTCTGGTGCTACCTGTAAAAAAGGGGGAAGCGGTAGGTTAAACAGATCAAGGTTAAATCAAATTTGATCACAGGTAAACGATAAATGAGGAACCAACAAAAAGGCCGTCGAGGTGATCCGTCTCGGTCAAATCTAAAAGGATCAGTGGTGGTAACTGATGCAAGAAAGTCAGAAACTCTCTGGTTAAGTGGTGTACCAACAAAGTGAACTAAGTGACTATTCACCTGTGTGGAACATATAAAAACATTAAAACATAGCAGCAGAGAAAATCGAAGGACTCACCCTATTCAGTAGGACTGTGGACCACAACAGTGCTGGGTGGGCTCTGCATGAGCCGGGGAACCTCTAAAAGTAGGTCTGGACCAAAAAGTAGTGATGGACTTAATGGCATAAAACAGGGGAAGGGAGGGGGGATCACAAATCACAACATATAGATGGACGTGAAGACAAGAAGGGCATCAGCACAAAATCAATGATAAACAATAACCACATTGGTGGGCTAGGTCTCAGAGGGTGTGTGGGGGATAAAAAGTAGTTAAGCCCTTCTGTTAAATGGCTAACGTACAGATTATGTATTGTGATATGTTGGAATGATAGTAAGTGTGTTGTAGCGCTATTTTGCATATTTATACATCCCATGGTATTCATTTTACCGGAAGTCCAAAATGCTAAAAAGCTGTCAGTTAGCATACAAAGTAGAATAATCTCGCCCTCTGCCAGTCAAATGGAAAAACAGGAGGTTAAGGGGAAAAGCTACCCTTTGGTGGCTATCGTGTAGTAAATGTAACAAGGTCCGCTGGACCGAGCGCTAGTGTGTTGTAGCGCTATCTCGCATCTTGATACACAACATGATGTTCCTTCTTGGGAAGCCAAATCTGCTCTAACGCTGTCTGTGAGCATGTGAAATAGACTAATATCGCCCACTGTCAGTTGCGGGGGATTGATTTAAACATTGGGAAGCCAAATCTGCTCTAACGCTGTTAGTAAGCATGTGGAATAGACTAATATCGCCCACTGTCAGTTGCGGGGGAGAGCAGGAAGGGAAAGGAAAGGGCGTACGAGTAATCGGCGCTTAACATCAGTGGGAGCTAACCATCGCGGGTCGCGCAGAGTCTAACAAGGTATCTAAATGAGAGAGAGGGTGGTTGAGATACTCACGCCTGCCCCGCTTACGCCGTGCCTGTAGACCTACCCGAGCCACCGAGTCTGGGAGGTGGCGTCTAGGACGTACTACAGGGAATTTAAACATCCGGTGAAGTCACGTGATGATGTCACGTGATCGGAACTGGATTGCGAATATGCAAGGGTTTAAAAACAACTGTAATGCGCTACAAATGTAGGGGTAGTGGGCTGGATTGAAGACTGGACGTAACATGATCCCGCCCAAGGAAACATGAAAAAAGGAGAGGTAGATCTTGCTCCGGTGAAATCGGGCAGTGAAACCGTGTCGGCCATCTTGGGTTGGGAGACCAGATTGAGAAATGGGCTGTAATTAAGCATGACTGTCAGATATAGTGAATGCTTAAAAACAAAAGGGGGTGGAAATAGATGCCTGTATGGAAGGTGGCATGGTAAGAGGTGGGTGTAATGGTGCCTCAGAGTTTAACATAGGGAGGCCAAAGGTATTTGTAAATTATACAGGTGTCGTTGGACTTGGATAAAGCACAAAAAATGGACATCTGATACAGGAGGTCAATTGAGAGATGTCAATTCAGCACTTGAGTGACCCCCATGGGATATCGTCAATTAGCCCAATGACATTTGAAGACAGACGGTGTATCCATCTCTGTTCTTTCTTGAACAGATTAGGTTGAGATGAATGGGGGTTGGCTTCTAGAATAAGCCATTCAACCGAATCTGGTGAGTGTTGTTTTTCTAAGAAATGGGCACTGATCTTAGTATTCTGTTTATGGCATCGAAAATTGCTGCGATGTTCTGAAATCCGCAATTTTATCGGTCTGGTTGTCATCCCCACATAGTATACATTGCAGGGGCATTTAATAAGGTATATGCAATTGCTGGTATTGCAGTTTGTGTGTGACCTCAGTTCCCAGACGAAAGTATTGTTGAGGGTGACAGTTTTATGTACGGATGTGAACATGCACGCAGTACACATACCGCACGGATAATGTCCCTTAACTGCTGGTAGTTGCCAGAGTGTGCTCTGAGTAGGTTTCGTTTTAGGTCTGGGTCTAGTGCTGATAATCAAATCCTTAATATTTTTGGAACGTTTGTACGCGAACCGAGGTGGTTCAAGATTCATAGATCCTGTATTAAGGATGTTCCAGTGTTTCTTTAAAACCTTAGTCACTTGGTTGGTGTTAGGTGTGAAAGTTGTGACGCAGGTCAAGATGTCAGAGGTAGTTGTCGTGTTTGCTCTGGGTTCCAACAGGGCTTCTCTGTTATTATTTCTGGCCCTTTTTTTGGACTGAGTGATGCTCTTCATTGGGTATTGTCTTTCCCTTAGGTTACGGGATAGAGTTTCTGCCTCATGTTTGAAAGCATCTATGGTGCTGCAATTCCTCCTCAATCTGAGAAATTGCCCAAAGGGTAAGTTCTCTTTAAGTGCTCTGGGATGATGGCTGGTGAAATGTAGCAAGCTGTTACGATCTGTGGCTTTTCTGTAGAGAGTCGTTGAGAGAACACCCTGGGTCAGTCTAATGGTTAAATCAAGGAAAGCAATTTGAGAAGGAGATGCTGTAACCTCCTCTTTCCATTGAGGAACAACAGGTAACACTTCCTTTGCTAGTCTAGCTGTTGGGGCACCCTACTTGTTTGGACCTCCTGCTCCTTTTTGAGCAGAAAAAGCCCCCCCTTCTCCATCCCCCTTGTTTGAAACCAATGCTTTGCACGGTCTAAACCCCCGTGGGATTTCCTAATTGGTGGGTGAGATTTGTTCTATCCCCCGACCTATCTGATTTCCTCTCGACTTCTTGCGAGACCCAACAGTTATCCATTGTATAACTGGTTTTATATCCCTGGCTCCACCCTACCCATCCAGCCATGGAGGGACAGGGCTTGAGCTATGGGGATGATCAAGCAGCAGAGATTCTCCGGACCCCCTCCATACTAGGCCTCGACCACGAACTGGCCACAGGCAGTCAATCAGCTGAGTGGCAATCACTTTCAGACATGAAAAGAGAATGGGTACGTATCACCCTACACGGTGCCCTCATGACAGAGTACTTCAGGGCCAATATTTCTCCCAACAGCCTCATAGTGAAAAATGTCCCCAGAATTTTCTGGGAAGATGGCCAATTTAAAATTGAATGGTCCCAGATATCATGGAAGTGCACCAGGGACCTTTTGATCCTAATTGTGAATACTGCCAAGAGATTGGCAGATGAACTACTTTCGCGCATTCAGGCTATCGAAAGCAGTCTCAAACAAAGCAATCCTGGTGCCCAGTACAAATCTAAACTAACTGAACTCAACAACGAGATAGCCGAACACAGAGAATTTCTAATGAAACAAAAAGTTGTGAAGCTACAAAAAGACATTAAACGCTTCGATAAGGAGAAAGTATATCCCTATCTTAAGGCAGATTATGTCCCACCAAACACCAACTATCCATCAGATATTGATTCGGACTCCTCAAGGAGAGGATCCTCCACCAATAGTGACTCTAGCACTGAGAATATGAGACCGAATCAGTCTAGAGGGAAGAAAGGCAGACGGGGATATAACTTCTTTCCCCCAACACCTTATCAGGGACCTGCTTTCTGGCAATATCCAATGTACCCCCAGTGACCCCCTCAATTTGGCCCTCATGGCCTACCTCAATTCGTACCCCAGGGCATGAACCAGCCACCACCTTTTTTAGGCAGAGGTTGGGGCAGAGGGCGAGGGCGAAGAAGAGGGGCCCCACAAGAGAAAAGAGTACAATGGGAAGAACCACCTCAACGGGGAATGGAGACCAGGAGTCACACCAACAAAAAACAAACTTAGTTGTCAACTTGTCATCCCGACAACTGACAGCAATGGAAGATGATGTCCTTCAAAAAGGATTAGGATTCGTTCCCACTCCAAAAGTAGATCTCTTTACCCAAACTTGCGAATTACACCAATTCTTCCGCAAGATCCGGTTGAGATTTTTCTTTGAGGGGAAAGACTACATACCTGACAATGATTCAGGGTTACACAATCCCTCGACCTTTACTCCCCATGCAGGGATGGTACCTAATGAAGTACTGACATATGAACAGGCTGTACTCAAGGATATCACAACGATTTCTGGTAAGCAAAGCAGAGAGACTTGCCATCACATCTTTGGCCAATGATCCTACAATCACCATAAAACAGGCCGATAAAGGCGGCGCTACCGTCATAATGACTGCAATCGATTATGACAAAGAGTGTTTGAGACAACTGGGTAACAGACAATACTACACTCCCATTCCCAGTAACCCTACTGAACGCCTTAGAAAGACTATCACTGGTTTAGTCGACTCAGCAGAGAGTCAAGTCTGGCTAAGTGAGAAGGAGGCTTCCTTTCTAATCAAAAAAGAAAACCGAGGACCCCCTATTTCTACATTCTACCAAAGATTCACAAGGGGGTCACTCCGGTGCCTGGACGCCCCATAGTATCGGGCATTGACTCAATCCTTGAACCCTTGTCGCAATTTTACGATCATTTCCTGCAACCCTTGGTCAAGCGTACACCGTCATACGTACAAGACACAACCGACGTACTACGCATACTAGACCAAACCCACGATACCCATAACATCAGCTTCCTCATCACCCTTGATGTTGAAGCTCTTTATACAAACATCCCGCAAAAAGCGACCATTGATGTTGTTGAGGAAGTACTCGGACGCGACCCTTGGGAATCACCAACTCCACTGTCCTTTATCATTGAGTGTGCCACCTTAGCTCTCACAGAGAACTTTTTTGAATTCAAAGGTCAATTATACCACCAGACCCAAGGGACATCGATGGGGAGCACTTTTGCTCCGAGCCTGGCCTGTTTATACATGGCCTGGTTCGAGGGAGTACATATATTCTGTGACACGAATCCATATCGCCACAATATCCGATTATGGAAACGTTTCATAGATGACATCTTGATCTTCTGGACAGGAGATTCTACGAGCTATGAAGCATTTTTTACATGGCTTAATCATCTGAATCCTCATCTCAACTTCACGATCACAGCATCTCCTTCTCAAATTGCTTTCCTTGATTTAACCATTAGACTGACCCAGGGTGTTCTCTCAACGACTCTCTACAGAAAAGCCACAGATCGTAACAGCTTGCTACATTTCACCAGCCATCATCCCAGAGCACTTAAAGAGAACTTACCCTTTGGGCAATTTCTCAGATTGAGGAGGAATTGCAGCACCATAGATGCTTTCAAACATGAGGCAGAAACTCTATCCCGTAACCTAAGGGAAAGACAATACCCAATGAAGAGCATCACTCAGTCCAAAAAACGGGCCAGAAATAATAACAGAGAAGCCCTGTTGGAACCCAGAGCAAACACGACAACTACCTCTGACATCTTGACCTGCGTCACAACTTTCACACCTAACATCAACCAAGTGACTAAGGTTTTAAAGAAACACTGGAACATCCTTAATACAGGATCTATGAATCTTGAACCACCTTGGTTCGCGTACAAACGTTCCAAAAATATTAAGGATTTGATTATCAGCACTAGACCCAGACCTAAAACGAAACCTACTCAGAGCACACTCTGGCAACTACCAGCAGTTAAGGGACATTATCCGTGCGGTATGTGTACTGCGTGCATGTTCACATCCGTACATAAAACTGTCACCCTCAACAATACTTTCGTCTGGGAACTGAGGTCACACACAAACTGCAATACCAGCAATTGCATATACCTTATTAAATGCCCCTGCAATTTATACTATGTGGGGATGACAACCAGACCGATAAAATTGCGGATTTCAGAACATCGCAGCAATTTTCGATGCCATAAACAGAATACTAAGATCAGTGCCCATTTCTTAGAAAAACAACACTCACCAGATTCGGTTGAATGGCTTATTCTAGAAGCCAACCCCCATTCATCTCAACCTAATCTGTTCAAGAAAGAACAGAGATGGATACACCATCTGTCTTCAAATGTCATTGGGCTAATTGACGATATCCCATGGGGGTCACTCAAGTGCTGAATTGACATCTCTCAATTGACCTCCTGTATCAGATGTCCATTTTTTGTGCTTTATCCAAGTCCAACGACACCTGTATAATTTACAAATACCTTTGGCCTCCCTATGTTAAACTCTGAGGCACCATTACACCCACCTCTTACCATGCCACCTTCCATACAGGCATCTATTTCCACCCCCTTTTGTTTTTAAGCATTCACTATATCTGACAGTCATGCTTAATTACAGCCCATTTCTCAATCTGGTCTCCCAACCCAAGATGGCCGACACGGTTTCACTGCCCGATTTCACCGGAGCAAGATCTACCTCTCCTTTTTTCATGTTTCCTTGGGCGGGATCATGTTACGTCCAGTCTTCAATCCAGCCCACTACCCCTACATTTGTAGCGCATTACAGTTGTTTTTAAACCCTTGCATATTCGCAATCCAGTTCCGATCACGTGACATCATCACGTGACTTCACCGGATGTTTAAATTCCCTGTAGTACGTCCTAGACGCCACCTCCCAGACTCGGTGGCTCGGGTAGGTCTACAGGCACGGCGTAAGCGGGGCAGGCGTGAGTATCACAACCACCCTCTCTCTCATTTAGATACCTTGTTAGACTCTGCGCGACCCGCGATGGTTAGCTCCCACTCATGTTAAGCGCTGATTACTCGTACGCCCTTTCCTTTCCCTTCCTGCTCTCCCCCGCAACTGACAGTGGGCGATATTAGTCTATTCCACATGCTTACTAACAGCGTTAGAGCAGATTTGGCTTCCCAATGTTTAAATCAATCCCCCGCAACTGACAGTGGGCGATATTAGTCTATTTCACATGCTCACAGACAGCGTTAGAGCAGATTTGGCTTCCCAAGAAGGAACATCATGTTGTGTATCAAGATGCGAGATAGCGCTACAACACACTAGCGCTCGGTCCAGCGGACCTTGTTACATTTACTACACGATAGCCACCAAAGGGTAGCTTTTCCCCTTAACCTCCTGTTTTTCCATTTGACTGGCAGAGGGCGAGATTATTCTACTTTGTATGCTAACTGACAGCTTTTTAGCATTTTGGACTTCCGGTAAAATGAATACCATGGGATGTATAAATATGCAAAATAGCGCTACAACACACTTACTATCATTCCAACATATCACAATACATAATCTGTACGTTAGCCATTTAACAGAAGGGCTTAACTACTTTTTATCCCCCACACACCCTCTGAGACCTAGCCCACCAATGTGGTTATTGTTTATCATTGATTTTGTACTGATGCCCTTCTTGTCTTCACGTCCATCTATATGTTGTGATTTGTGATCCCCCCTCCCTTCCCCTGTTTTATGCCATTAAGTCCATCACTACGTTTTGGTCCAGACCTACTTTTAGAGGTTCCCCGGCTCATGCAGAGCCCACCCAGCACTGTTGTGGTCCACAGTCCTACTGAATAGGGTGAGTCCTTCGATTTTCTCTGCTGCTATGTTTTAATGTTTTTATATGTTCCACACAGGTGAATAGTCACTTAGTTCACTTTGTTGGTACACCACTTAACCAGAGAGTTTCTGACTTTCTTGCATCAGTTACCACCACTGATCCTTTTAGATTTGACCGAGACGGATCACCTCGACGGCCTTTTTGTTGGTTCCTCATTTATCGTTTACCTGTGATCAAATTTGATTTAACCTTGATCTGTTTAACCTACCGCTTCCCCCTTTTTTACAGGTAGCACCAGACCATGACAGGTATTTTAGATGAATGACTTTATCACATTACTTGTTGTGATTCAGAGACTAATTATTTAGATAGTCCCCACCCATTTGTAGATAGTTTTGTTTATAGGTCCTGACGAATCGCGAGTGCACGAGCTCTAAGCGAGAAACATGTTGACCACTTACACTGATTTTAAACACTCTAATTAGAGACAATAAACTCTACCGAGTGTTAAACACACCTTTTTAATCAGGGAAGGAGACCTCTAGAATAAAATTGATTCCCTGTATTGGTACTCTCGACCCTGTTTTAAATCACTTTTGCTAATCTACATCAATCAGGCCCCCATACCCGCACTTCACCAAACGGCTGTTGGATAAAAGAACTCCGACAAAGTGCCCCTTTTTAAGGGAGCCCGTTGGGCATTGCACCGCCGGCCCGACGAGGAGCAGCCCAGATGATGAAGCATGACACCTGAAAGGGTGTGTGAGGGCATTAAAATCCAACAAAAGGATTACCCACTCCGTACATATCACACTTGGAGTCTAATCCACTTTTCTTGATGATCCACTCCTAACCTCCTCTTTCCATTGAGGAACAACAGGTAACACTTCCTTTGCTAGTCTAGCTGTTGGGGCACCCTACCTGTTTGGACCTCCTGCTCCTTTTTGAGCAGAAAAAGCCCCCCTTCTCCATCCCCCTTGTTTGAAACCAGTACATTACGTATGTATCATAAATTACGCATGCCTTACAATTGCAGCGTCTCACATTTTGCACCTTATTAAGGTTGACTAGGAGTGGCACAATCTCACTGGGCTGGTCCCGGTGTTGTCCTGACGAAGAGCTGGGGAAGCTCGAAACTAGTTGACCTGACAATATGCTAGGTACACCTATTCATTACAATTAGGGACTTTAGCATATCACCCCATTTTTAATTTTTTCAGCTTAGAGCATCAATAAAGTTTATTTGGCCCACTAGCTGATTAATTTTAAATTCCACTCCACCTTTTCACTTGCACTACACATAGTCTGATTTTAGTGCTCCTACGTAATTCGCAAGTTGCAGCACGCCTCAGTCCGTAGAGGACTGGGAGGACCCCAATGATGAAGCATGTCACCGTGGGGAAACCCTGGTGAGTGTGGGGACTCAAGAAAAATAATTTTTTTTCCTTTTTCTACATTTGGTGTATTTCAGAATCAAGATTGTTTTCTGACACCTCCCATCCCCCTAGGTTAGGTTCTTCTACTTGACTAGTTCAGGCTGTTCTTTTATCCACGAGCTCGTCAGCTCAATGACTCACGGGAGTACTATTAAACAGGAACAGGGGTGGGAGCACACCACTTCACCTCCCAGCAAGGTTCGCCCCTGGCATTGTGGTAAATGCAGTTTTGGTTACTTACTTGCTTCAAGAGTGTTCGAGTGTTTCGCCACAGTTGGCGCAGCTAGTACTGATATCTAGACACGTGTTTCTGGTTCTTTAACCGTCATCAGTAGAGATTACAGTCTTTCAAATGTGGGGTTTGCTGAGTAGGCTGCCAACATCTTTCTCAGGTCAGGTACGTCTCACCGGCATGCGGGTGCTTCAACCACGAGCTCGTCAGCTCAATGACTCACTAGAGAACTATTAAACAGGAACAGGGGTGGGAGCACACCGCTTCACCCACCAGCAAGGTTCCCCCCTGGCATTGTTGTAAATTCAGTTTCAGTTACTTGCTTGCTTCAAGAGTGTTCGAGTGTTTCATCACAGTTGGCGCAGATAGTGCTGATCTCTAGACACGTGTTTCTGTTCCTTAACCTTCATCAGCAGAGATTACAGTCTTTCAAATGTGGGGTTTGCTGAGTAGGCTGCCAACATCTTTCTCAGGTCAGGTACCTCTCACAGGCATGCGGTGCTTCATCCACGAGCCCGTCAGCTCAATGACTCACAGGAGTACTTTTAAACAGGAACAGGGGTGGGAGCACACCAGTTCATCTCCCAGCAAGGTTCGCCCCTGGCATTGTGGTAAATGCAGTTTCAGTTACTTGCTTGCTTCAAGCGTGTTTGAGTGTTTCGCCACAGTTGGCGCAGATAGTGCTGATCTCTAGACACGTGTTTCTGGTTCTTTAACTATCATCAGTAGAGATTACAGTCTTTGAAATTTGGGGTTTGCTGATTAGGCTGCCAACATCTTTCTCAGGTCAGGTACCTCTCACAGTCATGCGGGTGCTGTTAGGTTCTAGATCTGGAGTTCCACGTGGAACCTTCGCATGGAGGTTCGACGGGAGTTCCAGAAGCCGGGAGTTAGACGGTTGAGAAGGAGAAAGAAGGAGGGAGCTGGAACAGTAATTTGAGTTTTGTCGCTGACGACACACTGCATACAATCCCTAACAAAATGTTCAACATCTTTGTCAAGGCCCGGCCACCAGAATTGCTCCCTAACCCTTCTTTTCATAGCACGTATCCCTATATGTCCTTCGTGAGCCAGGGTAAGAACCTTATTTCTCATAGCTGTAGGAACCACCAGAGAAGTGGAACGAAATAACCAACCATTAATGATTGACAACTCCTCAAAAACGTGTTTAAATTTACTGATAGAATCACAAAGAGATAATCCATTATTCCATCCAGTGTGAATAGTGTTCATTACCTCCTTGATGTCCACATCACTAGCATAAGCCTCTCTCCACTCCTCTTGCGAAATTGCACTACATGGATTAAAAATGGCAAAACAAAATACATCACCTTCCTCCACCTCTTCTACTTCTTTTATTTTCTCACTATTTGGCAACCTAGACAGGCAGTCCGCCACTATATTCTTTTTCCCTGGAACATACTCCACATCAAAATTATGTTCCAACAACCTATATTGCCATTTTGCAATACGGGGTGTTGCTTTCTCACCTCCTTTCGTGGTGAAGAGTTGTACCAAAGGCTTGTGATCAACCCTCACCGTAAATTTGGAGCCCCACAAATAGTGCTTAAAGTGAACAATTCCCCACCAACAAGCTAGAGCTTCACGCTCTATTACCGAGTATGTTCCTTCTGCACCTTTGAGGCTTCTCGAAGCAAAGGCTACAACATCCTCCCTTCCATCCCTGCGTTGCATCAACACAGCACCAAGACCTTTCTGACTGGCATCTGTCATTAATATGGTCTTATCATTTATGTCAAAAGGTTTCAGAGGAATGGCATGAGCAACCTCATGTTTAATCATCTGAAATTCCCTGTTGCATTCCTCACACCATTTGAAAAGTACACTTTTCTTAAGAAGATTCCTCATGTGAAACGTTTTAGATGAGCAATTAGGAACGAACCTTGCATAAAACTCAATGAGTCCCATGAAAGATCTTAATTGATCCTTGTCAATTGGAATACTGAAGTTTTCTATGGCTTTGATTAGGCTATCCTTAGGTTCAATTCCTTTATCAGATAACCTATACCCCAAATAATCCACAGAAGCTACATCCATTTTACACTTGCTCACACTTAAGGTAACACCTTTTTCCTTTAGAATATTGAGTACCTTAGACAAGGTCTCATCATGTTGTTTTTGATCCGAACCATAAACCAAAACGTCATCCTGAAACGCCATCACCCCAGGAATGCTCTTGAACATACTTTCGACGATTCTTTGGAAAACCGCCGAAGCGGATGCAAGACCGAATGGCATACGTTTAAATTGGAACAATCCTTCAGGGGTGATGAAAGCAGTGTAATGCCGCGAATCAGGATGCAACTCAACTTGGTGGTAGGCTGAGGTCATGTCTAACAAACTGAACTTTTTCCCATTTTTGAGGGTGCTGGTCATTTCGGTAATGTTTGGTAAGGGATGCTGATCTATCCAAATGTTTCGGTTTAATTCTCGAAGGTCCACACACATCCGAAGAGAACCATTGGCCTTACGCGCCAAAACTATGGGAGACACCCAATCCGAAGATTCTATGGACTCGATGACATCACTCGCGCAGAGTTTGTCAAGTTCTTTTTTGAGAGCTTCACGTAGAGCCAATGGTACTCTCCGAACTTTATGCACCACAGGTTTGCTTCCCTCAATTAGTTTGATTCTGTGTTTGAAACCTTTAATTAAGCCTAGTTTGTCATTAAAAATCTCAGGGTGAGTATTCACCCACGTTTCATCCGTGAGTGCATGTACCCGAACTAAGTCTTTTTTTAATATTACCTGTTCAGGGTCATTTGGATCTAATATAATTCCCAAATTACCTTTGTCTTTCCAACTCAAAAGACATGTGTCATCTTTAGCAACATACACAATTGTACTAGCATTATTACCCTTAAAACATAAGTTAGCATCAAATTCACCTATAACATTTATGTTTTTACCACCATACGCTATAGGTTTTACTAACGAATGTCTCAAAACATGCCCTTGAGCTTCGAACAGTTCTTCCCAAATTTTGACTGAAATTAAGGTAAATGGAGATCCAGAATCAGCTAGTACTTTGATGTTGACATCATTTACAGTTAGCATGCATGTGGGTCGTTTAGCCTCTGACTCAATTATAGCAATGATGATGAATACAGGCCCCAGCTAGGCCCGCAAGACACAAGGGTTCGCTCTCCTGTAACGGAATCTATAAGGAAGTTGGCACGGAAACTGCAAAGTACAAAAACAACGTTTATTAACCCTTAAGGGTGGTCCTACAATCCACACAACACTCTTCAGTATTGCATGGAGTAGCACAAAGAACATTCGTACACAGTCCCCTTTTATACACAACAGAGGGGCTCATAAGTGGGTGGATACAACATGAGGCCGAAGAACATTACCATTTATGGTCATTCTCGATACTGAATCAATACATGGGCGGAGCTAACACACTCCTTGAGCCCGCGAAAGGACATGGTCAAACAAAGCTAATTATAACAGATGTGGTCAAGTCTGGGCATGCGCCAGACGGACAAGAGGGAGCTATTTATAAACTGTTGCTAGGCAGATTACAAGAGCAACTAACACAGAGGTCGGACTCTCCTCGTGGTGAACACATGGCAGCATGTCAATACAAAATGGAGTC
Source organism: Triturus cristatus (assembly GCF_964204655.1). Taxonomy (NCBI): domain Eukaryota; kingdom Metazoa; phylum Chordata; class Amphibia; order Caudata; family Salamandridae; genus Triturus; species Triturus cristatus. The sequence goes on along the minus strand of NC_140582.1, from coordinate 1,199,973,597 downwards.
CGGACTTCGGTCAACATAACGAAGAAAACATGATCTAAAGGGAAAGCATTAATGTTTTCAGTAAATGCTTAATCACATTCTGCCTTAATTTACAACAGACGACCCTTTCAGCATTTACTGAAGACATCCGGCTTCCAAGAATAATCATCATATATGTCAATTATCATCATTCCTTTAACCTCTTTAGCTAGACCCTTTTGGTGAGCAACATCAGCAACAGCTTTCTTATCTGGAATGCAGAATGAAATGCATACAGAACAGCATAATGGTCCACATTGAATACACATACAGAAAAGGAACAGAACTGCTATAATAATGCAAAGACCAGTTAAGACCTTCCATCCCCAGGCAGTAACCAACGCCCAAAACCATCCGGAAAAGGACCAAGTGCCGTTTTCTGTGTGGATTTCAGCTGCTATTTTATGCAGCTTGTTAATGGCGTTATAGACGGATGGCATATGATCAGGGATGAACACACAGCAGCTACTTCCAATAATTTTACAGGCTCCACCTCGATCAGCTAGCATTACATCTAATACCATACGATTCTGCAATGCAACAATCCTAGTTATTTGTAACTCTTCCGTAAGATTCCCAAGAGCAGCAGCAGTCTGATTTGTCACAGCTTCTACCACTCTTGTCAATCTTCGGATCTTCCTACTATTCAAAGCAGCTCCAACAAAGAAAAACAGTCCTAAGTTAAAATCAATATACTGTTGCAAGCTAGTATCGGTCTGATCCACATCATCAATTGATAGAGTACGTTTATATCTATTTACAGTCACATTATTCAACAGTTTCAAATCCTTATGATATGACGCGGGTGCTAGGAACACAGGAGGTAATAGGAATGATACATAGCATACCCCAGACCACCCAGCGGGCAAACGGTAATAACCTTTATTTCCACATACAAAATAGGTATTATGGGACGCTAGGAAGGTACTGTTGTTCAGCCCGTCGATGTTCAGTACAGTTATACAATCACTGACACCAACAGGGATAAAACCCACACTCTGGACACACAGGTCCGCTTGAGCTTGTGCTACTTGGATTACGAACTTGTCCTTCCCCACAGTGTCTCTTGTGTTCGTGAAAATATAGGGAATGGATTCATTGTCCGGTCGGTACTCTTCCCATTCCCAAATTGTCCCATTTGCTTGTGGATATCCATTTTTATCTTGATGACATTCTTTATTGAGTCTGAAAAGCAATCGTCCCACTGTTGGTTTCCGAGTGGCAAACAGCAAAGTGTACCATGCTCTACAAGAGCCATTATGAGAGAAAGGAAGAGGTATGAATGGCGTTCCTCCTTTCTTCTGATGGGCTGGCATCATCCCACATATCCAACAGTTTGTAGAGTTCGTAGCAACGTGGGTGTGATGCAGCATCTGAATGAAAGTGTTATTCAAATAGGACTGTCGATGCTTCAACTCTTGATATGGCAGTGTATAAAAGTAGTGCTCCGCAGGCACTGGAGTCGTCAACACAAGTGTCTTTCGAGCAGGAGTTACCTCCTCCACGAACCATGTGGTTATCCCAACAATAGCTACTGTTAGCATGAACCCCAACGCACAAAGGATTTTCTTCTTCTCCATGTCAAAAGAAACAATACCCTGATATCTTCCTGAAACTAAAAGTCTGTCAGAACTCTTCCCCTTGGGCAGCGGTTGATTTCTTCACCAGCGGGCCAAGACGGGTGTCGCTACACTAATGCAGGGCTGATCCCCCCCCTTGCCTCATCGGCTCTCCGTTTCACTAACCCAAGGGCCGTTCTGACAGTATGTCCCGGCACTGGAAACCTTACTTCCTTGGTCGAAGATGATATCGCCTTCCTCCAGACGTCGTGTGGTCCGGAAAGAGCTCCTCAGTGTCATTCGGCTTCGCAGCACGGTCTGTCTCTGCTGCTAGGATTTCTCGTTGATCGGTCAGCACGGCAGACTCCACCAATCCGGGCGGTACCTTTCGACAGTGCAAGGAATGGATCCAATTCTTCCTGTTCGAGACTCGCACTGCCGTCCTCGTTGCAAGGAGGACTTGTTCAGGTCCTACCCATCTCGGCTCCAAACTGTTCGTTCTGTCGAAAACCTTCACCATAACATGATCCCCAGGCCGGAGACCATGTCCTTCACCGGTAGACCGATCAGGGAGCGCCTCTCGGACCTGTTGATGAATAGAAACCAAATTATCCGTTAACTGTGCCAGATAATCGCTCATCATTACACAAGGTACATCATACACAGCCTTAGGCCTTGGTGGACCCCAAATATTCATTGGGCGTCCAAATACAACTTCATATGGCGTAAGGCCAGTTCGAGAGTGTGGCACCGACCTAATTGACAATAACGCCAGTGGCAGGGCGTCTGGCCAAGTCAAAGATGTTGAAGCTTGGATTTTGGCGATCTTAAGCTTCAGTGTACCATTATACTTCTCGACTAGTCCTGCAGACTGGGGGTGGAATACGGCGTGGAACTTCTGGGTGATGCCTAGGCCCTTCAAGACATATTTTATAACATCCGCTACAAAGTGAGGCCCATTATCACTCCACAGAAGTCTACAGACGCCGTATCGAGGGAAAAACTCTTTCAGCAATAGTTTCGCTGTAGTCATTGCAGTATTGTCTTTCGTAGGGTACGCCTCAACCCATTTACTCAAGGCGCAGACCACTACTAGAACACACTTCAAATTGTTACAGCGCTCAAGCTGGATGTAGTCCATCTGCAGAACCTCAAAGGGTGCAGTGGGCGTCGCAAATCCTCCTGCTGGAGTTCGAGTGCCTTTCCCTGGGTTATACTTCAGGCAGATCATACAGGTCTGCACCACCCTCTTTGCTGTGCTAGCAATCTCTGGATGCTCCCAGACTTGGGTAAGCAATTTCACAATTGCGGAAGCTCCAACATGTGCTAGCCCATGTGCCATCTGAACCATAGGTTGTACAAAGGCCGTGGGTAATTTCCATCTATCCATCTGCTTATTTCTCCAGCAACCCTCGTCATCCAGCTCTCCTTCGCTAGCCCATTGTTCCCGCTCTTTGTCAGAAGCGGTCCTTTGCATTTCTCGCACTTCCTCCTTCGCATCACGCCATCTTTCCACCTGTGACTTTACTACATACATGGCAGTAGCGCCGGGCTGCATCGCAGTCTCCCGTGCTACTCGGTCTGCTAACGCATTCCCTTCTCCAACTTTATCAACTACTTTCCTATGGGCACTACACTTAACAATGGCAATTTTCTTCGGGTATGTCAATGCGGTTAAGAGATTGTGGACTAACTCCCCATGCATTATCTGTACCCCATGTGACGTTAAGAACCCTCTCTCCTTCCAGAGTAGGCCGAAATCGTGCGCTACTCCGAAGGCATAGCGGCTATCTGTGTAAACATTCACGCACAATCCTGTACTGAGCTCACATGCTCGTGTTAATGCTATCAGTTCCGCTGCTTGAGCTGATTTCTGTGGTATGCGTGCTGTCTCCACTATCGTGTGTAATGTGGTAATTGCATACGCTGCTGAAGTCGTACCATCTGGTAGCTTCAGGCATGATCCGTCTACCCACAACTCTCCATCTACATCTGAAAAGGGCGTATCCTGGAGATCAATACGACCCTTTGTTTGTTCCTCAGTCACAAGAATACAATCATGCGCTTTCTGCGCCTCAGGCTGGGTCTCGGGGTATGGCAACAATGTGGCCGGGTTTAATGTCACGCACCTTTTCAACGTAATATGAGGAGCCAAAAGCGTCAGCTCATATCCCGTTAAACGGGCACTGGTCAAATGCTGCGTCTTTGTTTGATTAAGCAGGGCATCCACAGCATGGGGAACTAACACCAACAATTTATGGGACAACACAATTCCTTCACTTTGGCGTATTGACACAGCTGTCGCCGCTACCGAGCGAAAACACCCTGGTAATGCTCGGGCGACAGGATCAAGCACAGCCGAAAAGTATGCACAAGGGCGCTGCTTGTCGCCATGCATCTGTACTAAGACTGACAATGCACACCCATCTTTCTCATGCACATACAACGAAAAGGGTTTTGTATAATCAGGGGTCCCTAACACTGGTGCTGAACAAAGGGCCTGTCGTAGTTGCTGAAAAGCAACATCACACTCATCTGACCAAGGGATTGGGATAGGCGTGTCTTTTGTCAAAAGAGCTAGTAATGGCTTAGCTATGTGTGAAAACCCCAATATCCACTGTCTACAAAAAGAAACAAGACCCAAAAATGCACGCACATCCTTCTGCGTGGATGGTCTCGGTGTGTCCAAAATTACTTGGATACGATCTGGTGTGAGTGCACGTCCCTCCTTAGACAAAAGGTGACCCAAATAAGTCACCTTTGGTCTACAGAATTGCAATTTCTTCCTAGACACTTTATGATTGTGCGACGCTAAAAAGGAAAGGAGGGATAACGTGCTCTTTTCACACAACTCCAGGGTGTCAGCCGCCAACAAGATGTCGTCGACATATTGAATGAGGGCGACCCCCTCGAGTAAAACAAAGGAATCCAACTGTCGTTTCAAAGCCTGACTGTAAATACTAGGGCTTTCTGTATAGCCTTGGGGAATTCTACAAAAACGATAAGATCTATTGTTTAATGTGAACCCAAAAAGAAATCGGCTATCAGGGTGAATGGGAATGGAAAAGAAGGCATTTTTCAAATCAATCACTGAGAACATGGTCGCCGTAGGCGGGACCAAGGTAAGCAACGTCGTGATATCAGAAACCACCGGGTACTGAGGTATCACGATCTTGTTTACCTCCCTCAAATCAATTATGAACCGATAGACCTTTGCATCCGTGTCCTTTTTCAAAATTGGGAGAATCGGACTGTTACAGACATTATAGGGAACTTCTTCCACTACCCCTACTGCTATCAAGTCTTGCACAATCTGTATGAGAGCCTCCTCGCCCTCCTGGGAAATACGATACTGCGGGAGGCGTGGTAGCACCGCCCCCTCCTGGACACTAATGTGGACCGGAGGAATCACCATTCGTCCCACATCTGTGTCCGAAGTCGCCCATAAAGCTCGGGGGAGGGTAGCCAACAACGCATCCTCTGATATCGTGCACATCCGCCCAGACCTGGGATAGTTGTCATTTAAGATCACCCTCACACCTTCAGGGGAGCAGCGGATTGTAGCCCTAAAGTACTTTAACATATCAAGGCCCATAATGTTATCCGGTGTATACGGAGCAAGCAGAAACGGACAGGGCGCAGAAAAACAATCAACTTTAAATGCAAGGGGCTGTGAAAGAGGGCTTCGGGAGAGTGTACCGTCAAACCCTACCGATGTAACTATTGAGCCGGATGGGGGAGCCCCCGGAACCAAGTACCTAGACAATGCACTACGTGTCGCTCCTGTATCCACTAGGAACTGATCAGTAGAACCTAAAACCTCAGCCGATACATAAGGACCCGTCTGATCGACCGGTGCCTCAACTGATTCGGACCCCCATCCAACGCATTCCTATGCATGCTGAGAATCATGATATCCCGATTGATCGATGTCCGATACATGATACTGGTGCTGGCGATCAAAAACATTTGAGCCATCTCGGTGCCGTCCGGCAGTATCGAAACGGACATTATCGTTAGTATTCCCTCTAAAGTTCGAGAAGCCCCCTCTACCTCTCGGGCCACCCGGAGTGTGCCCCTGACGCGAAGCACGCAACGCTGGGCAATCCCTAGCCCAATGGCCCAACTGCTTGCAATACGCACACTGGTTCCTATTCAAATCAGATCGGCCCGGAGGGGGACCATAAGATCCGCCCCTTCCTCTATTATTATTACCCCGTCGGGGCGGGCCATATACTTGTGCTAACATCACCTTGGTTTTGAGATCTTTCGATTTCTTCTCCTCCTGGCCCTTCGCCTCGTGCTCCTGACGCTCATAATACTGAGCGATAGTCAGAAGGGCCGTTGGTGTCGCGGAGGACCAAGAACTTTCACTCGCTTTTAACCGGGCCGCAACTGCCGGTAGCAGATTAGCCACATATTTGTCCGCGAAAAGGTGGCGGCCCGTGTCGTCAGTAAGCGACTGGCCACTAAAATCGTGAAACGTCTCCTCAAAGCGCGTAAAGAAGTCCGCCACTGACTCATCAGCTTTCTGTTTACATGCAGCTAACATATTCCAGTCAATCTTTTTAGGGGGGATAATCGTCTTCAACTTAGTCACAATAGCAGCAGGGAGATCTAAAATATTCTGGGGCGGTTTCTGTGCGGGCTTCCGTTCCCTATCCTCATCCTCAAGGTCAGACCACCGGGCCTTAAAGGCAACCGCATCATCTACCTTTCGGACAGAGCGCCACGTATCCGGCGGTAGGATAAGCCCAAAGAACAGATCTATATCCGCTAAAGTCATAATACAAGAATTCAAGGCCCCCTCGACTTCTTCATAGAAGGCCGCTGGATTCTTGCGGGGGTCAGGCAACGCATTCTTTAGTGCCATAACATCGGCCCTATGCCATGGAGTATAAACCCAGTTATATACAAAATATCCCCTTGCATCGGCGGAGTTAATATCCGAGCTAGTCCCTGCTCCCTTAGGAGGAACATACAAAGGCGCCGCCTCTCGCATTGGTTTAGCATGCACTATGTCATCCTTATCTGACTGGGAGGCGGATGGGTGGCCCCCTGCTGCAGACGAATCCGACTGCTTCTCCTCCTCCGTTTGTTGACGTGCTCTCTCTCTAAGGGCCAGCACCTCGTCCCGCAAAGCGAACAGCCGCCGAGCCGCCTCAGGAGCCTTAGGGGGAGAAAAAACACCATTACGTAATGCTCCGGCATCCGAAGACACTTCGTCAGGCTCAAGGACACTAGAATATTTTCGGAAAGCAGCAATTACTTCATCCGCGAAATGAGACAGAAAATACACCCTCTCTCTATCTTGCCACGACCCCCAAGTATGGAACAAGTCCTCCTTAGATATCTTGCCCTTAAGGGCACGGAGGGAAAGTTTCCGAAGCTCAGCCATATGCTCGGCCGATAACATGGACCGTGTGTCTACCTTACCCGGAGCTGGGCCAGAATCTTGCGGCCGCGGAGCAGATGCGCCAACATAAGGGGGCGGAGAACGATCTAGTAAATAAAAATCATCGTCAGGATTATTAAGGACAGGATAAAGTGGCTGACGAACAACATATTGACCCGAGACCTGTAGCCTACGCTCTTTCTCTTGTCTGTCCGTTTGCTCTTTGTCCTCCCGACGCTTCGCTTCCTGCGCTCGCACATGGTCATTCTTCCGTTGCTCTTTATCAAACAGCGCTTTCTCACGTTTCTCTCGCTCACGCACTTCCTTCACCCATAATCGCACACACTCAAACATATCCTGACGAGCACGTCGCTTACACATACACTGTTCCACATACTCAATCTTACGTATATCAAACGATCCATACAAAGGCCATCGCAACTCAGGATCCTTCCTCGTGTATTTCCTCCATAGCGTGCTGTACATTATGGAAGAAAGACCATGCTTCACATACATATCCCTATTAGGAGTCCCCTCTGGGGGAGCTGGAGCAGATTCCTCGAGGTTCAACCGGTTTCCAAAACAGCAGCACCACTTACGGAGTGCGCTAAAAGCAGGCATGCTAGGAATAATGCAAAATATGCAATATTATAAAGAAAATGGCACTTAATCGTTGCGCCGTTCAGAGTTTACACAGCTCCTGGAGAAATTTCTCCACATTACCTGCCTATATGTGTTGCAACGCATATATTTTCACAAAGACAAATTCAAAATATGACTAGTCATCATCAATCAAACTCAAATAGCCAACCAAGGCTTCAAAAACTCGGAGCAAGTACCGTACAACGGTTCTTACCAATCAAGAGTCCAGGTTCCAACTGCCAAGCTCCACAATCGCCCAAACGGCTCTCACGGCAGGACCGACAGAAGAGGTCTCAGTCGATGACCGGCGCCACCCAGACGGTCAGCTCGGAAGGGAAGGAAGAGAAACCTCGGGATGCCAGGGCTAAGACGCCGCTGGCAGTGATCACGTCCCCGGCCAAACTCCTCACCTTCGTCGCGACCAGTCCTTCGAGCATCCGAGTCGCCGATGAGCCCCACGTGACGGGCGCCAATTGATGAATACAGGCCCCAGCTAGGCCCGCAAGACACAAGGGTTCGCTCTCCTGTAACGGAATCTATAAGGAAGTTGGCACGGAAACTGCAAAGTACAAAAACAACGTTTATTAACCCTTAAGGGTGGTCCTACAATCCACACAACACTCTTCAGTATTGCATGGAGTAGCACAAAGAACATTCGTACACAGTCCCCTTTTATACACAACAGAGGGGCTCATAAGTGGGTGGATACAACATGAGGCCGAAGAACATTACCATTTATGGTCATTCTCGATACTGAATCAATACATGGGCGGAGCTAACACACTCCTTGAGCCCGCGAAAGGACATGGTCAAACAAAGCTAATTATAACAGATGTGGTCAAGTCTGGGCATGCGCCAGACGGACAAGAGGGAGCTATTTATAAACTGTTGCTAGGCAGATTACAAGAGCAACTAACACAGAGGTCGGACTCTCCTCGTGGTGAACACATGGCAGCATGTCAATACAAAATGGAGTCCGGACTTCGGTCAACATAACGAAGAAAACATGATCTAAAGGGAAAGCATTAATGTTTTCAGTAAATGCTTAATCACATTCTGCCTTAATTTACAACAATGACATCAGCATTTTGGGCATCAAATAGTGTACAAATCTGTTCTTCATCACTAGAAGAAGATGTGTCCGAGGATTGTTCAATGTTCATGACTTTTTTAGTGGATGACGTGTTGGATAGGCTCACAGACATCTTGCTATTGGATCTGCAAGCACTTGCAAAATGTCCCTTCTTTTGACACTTGCTGCAGATTTTATTAAGAGCGGGACAAAACTTGGCATTGCCCAGGTGGGAACTGCTCCCGCAACGGTAACACTCCCAACGTTTATTAGCTCTGGAATTTTTCACAGTGTTGCGTTGTCCCTCTTTTTTCTCTTTGCGTCTATCTTTAGAAAAGGAATTTTGTTTGGTTTTTAGCGAAGAGACTGCTTGCGCTTGACCTTCTGAACTGGTTATGGACATTTGCTCTAAATGAGAAGAAGTACTTTCAATCCTTGTGGCTATTTTGAGCGCCTTCTGTAGAGACAAATTAGGTTTGTTTAAAAGGGCTTCTTGAACCTTTTTACTGTTGGTCTTTTCTACCAACTGGTCCCTAATCATCTCTTCTTCAACATTTTTGTAATCACATGACTCAGCTAAAATACGCAAAGCGCCAACATAAGTAGTAGCAGATTCACCAGAGAGCTGAGCTCTTTTCCTGAATTTATGTCTTTCTAGTGTTATGTTCTTGCATGCTTTGAACCTATTATCTAAAGATTTAATAGCAGTAGAATAAGGATCTTCCGCACCATGAGCTTCATCTCCGCTTCCTTCGTCTGCACTTAAAAAAACTACAACTTTTGTTGTATGTTTAAGGATGGTGCGACCTTCAGATCCGAGACAGTGCCTTAAAATCGAAAATTTCCTCTTTTGTGTAAAGGAATCGCCATCAAGAGCACCAAGATATGCTTCAAAACTTTCTTTCCATTTCTCCCAGTCTAATTCCGGAGAAGATGAGCTTGGAGAAAACGCTGGAGGGGCAGATATAGATTGTTGCATTTTTAGTGGCAGCAATTAAATGGTTAAGGTGGTTGAGAACAAACAGGTGCAGAACAAAGCACAGATTTCAAAGTTTCAACTTTTGTTGGCAATACTGTTAATTTGTTACAAATTGAAGTATGAAAGTTCTTCAATATATCAGCATGCGCGCTGTATTACAAATGCGCTATTGCCCGTACACAGTTCAAAGTATTAGCGTGCGCATCGCTGTATTAGAAATGCGCAATTGTCTGAACACAGTTTAAGCTTCAGCGCGCGTTGCTCAGCAACGAGTAAACACGCAGAGAGTTCCGATGGAAGCGTGTGCGTCAAGCGTTGCTCAGCATACGCTTCTATTGGAACTTTCAGCGTGTTTACTCGTTGCTGAGCAACGCTTGACGCACACGCTTCCATCGGAACTCTCTGCGTGTTTACTCGTTGCTGAGCAATGCGCGCTGAAGCTTAAACTGTGTTCAGACAATTGCGCATTTCTAATACAGCGATGCGCACGCTAATACTTTGAACTGTGTACGGGCAATAGCGCATTTGTAATACAGCGCGCATGCTGATATATTGAAGAACTTTCATACTTCAATTTGTTACAAATTAACAGTATTGCCAACAAAAGTTGAAACTTTGAAATCTGTGCTTTGTTCTGCACCTGTTTGTTCTCAACCACCTTAACCATTTAATTGCTGCCACTAAAAATGCAACAATCTATATCTGCCCCTCCAGCGTTTTCTCCAAGCTCATCTTCTCCGGAATTAGACTGGGAGAAATGGAAAGAAAGTTTTGAAGCATATCTTGACGCTCTTGATGGCGATTCCTTTACACAAAAGAGGAAATTTTCGATTTTAAGGCACTGTCTCGGATCTGAAGGTCGCACCATCCTTAAACATACAACAAAAGTTGTAGTTTTTTTTAAGTGCAGACGAAGGAAGCGGAGATGAAGCTCATGGTGCGGAAGATCCTTATTCTACTGCTATTAAATCTTTATATAATAGGTTCAAAGCATGCAAGAACATAACACTAGAAAGACATAAATTCAGGAAAAGAGCTCAGCTCTCTGGTGAATCTGCTACTACTTATGTTGGCGCTTTGCGTATTTTAGCTGAGTCATGTGATTACAAAAATGTTGAAGAAGAGATGATTAGGGACCAGTTGGTAGAAAAGACCAATAGTAAAAAGGTTCAAGAAGCCCTTTTAAACAAACCTAATTTGTCTCTACAGAAGGCGCTCGAAATAGCCACAAGGATTGAAAGTACTTCTTCTCATTTAGAGCAAATGTCCATAACCAGTTCAGAAGGTCAAGCGCAAGCAGTCTCTTCGCTAAAAACCAAACAAAATTCCTTTTCTAAAGATAGACGCAAAGAGAAAAAAGAGGGACAACGCAACACTGAGAAAAATTCCAGAGCTAATAAACGTTGGGAGTGTTACCGTTGCGGGAGCAGTTCCCACCTGGGCAATGCCAAGTTTTGTCCCGCTCTTAATAAAATCTGCAGCAAGTGTCAAAAGAAGGGACATTTTGCAAGTGCTTGCAGATCCAATAGCAAGATGTCTGTGAGCCTATCCAACACGTCATCCACTAAAAAAGTCATGAACATTGAACAATCCTCGGACACATCTTCTTCTAGTGATGAAGAACAGATTTGTACACTATTTGATGCCCAAAATGCTGATGTCATTGCTATAATTGAGTCAGAGGCTAAACGACCCACATGCATGCTAACTGTAAATGATGTCAACATCAAAGTACTAGCTGATTCTGGATCTCCATTTACCTTAATTTCAGTCAAAATTTGGGAAGAACTGTTCGAAGCTCAAGGGCATGTTTTGAGACATTCGTTAGTAAAACCTATAGCGTATGGTGGTAAAAACATAAATGTTATAGGTGAATTTGATGCTAACTTATGTTTTAAGGGTAATAATGCTAGTACAATTGTGTATGTTGCTAAAGATGACACATGTCTTTTGAGTTGGAAAGACAAAGGTAATTTGGGAATTATATTAGATCCAAATGACCCTGAACAGGTAATATTAAAAAAAGACTTAGTTCGGGTACATGCACTCACGGATGAAACGTGGGTGAATACTCACCCTGAGATTTTTAATGACAAACTAGGCTTAATTAAAGGTTTCAAACACAGAATCAAACTAATTGAGGGAAGCAAACCTGTGGTGCATAAAGTTCGGAGAGTACCATTGGCTCTACGTGAAGCTCTCAAAAAAGAACTTGACAAACTCTGCGCGAGTGATGTCATCGAGTCCATAGAATCTTCGGATTGGGTGTCTCCCATAGTTTTGGCGCGTAAGGCCAATGGTTCTCTTCGGATGTGTGTGGACCTTCGAGAATTAAACCGAAACATTTGGATAGATCAGCATCCCTTACCAAACATTACCGAAATGACCAGCACCCTCAAAAATGGGAAAAAGTTCAGTTTGTTAGACATGACCTCAGCCTACCACCAAGTTGAGTTGCATCCTGATTCGCGGCATTACACTGCTTTCATCACCCCTGAAGGATTGTTCCAATTTAAATGTATGCCATTCGGTCTTGCATCCGCTTCGGCGGTTTTCCAAAGAATCGTCGAAAGTATGTTCAAGAGCATTCCTGGGGTGATGGCGTTTCAGGATGACGTTTTGGTTTATGGTTCGGATCAAAAACAACATGATGAGACCTTGTCTAAGGTACTCAATATTCTAAAGGAAAAAGGTGTTACCTTAAGTGTGAGCAAGTGTAAAATGGATGTAGCTTCTGTGGATTATTTGGGGTATAGGTTATCTGATAAAGGAATTGAACCTAAGGATAGCCTAATCAAAGCCATAGAAAACTTCAGTATTCCAATTGACAAGGATCAATTAAGATCTTTCATGGGACTCATTGAGTTTTATGCAAGGTTCGTTCCTAATTGCTCATCTAAAACGTTTCACATGAGGAATCTTCTTAAGAAAAGTGTACTTTTCAAATGGTGTGAGGAATGCAACAGGGAATTTCAGATGATTAAACATGAGGTTGCTCATGCCATTCCTCTGAAACCTTTTGACATAAATGATAAGACCATATTAATGACAGATGCCAGTCAGAAAGGTCTTGGTGCTGTGTTGATGCAACGCAGGGATGGAAGGGAGGATGTTGTAGCCTTTGCTTCGAGAAGCCTCAAAGGTGCAGAAGGAACATACTCGGTAATAGAGCGTGAAGCTCTAGCTTGTTGGTGGGGAATTGTTCACTTTAAGCACTATTTGTGGGGCTCCAAATTTACGGTGAGGGTTGATCACAAGCCTTTGGTACAACTCTTCACCACGAAAGGAGGTGAGAAAGCAACACCCCGTATTGCAAAATGGCAATATAGGTTGTTGGAACATAATTTTGATGTGGAGTATGTTCCAGGGAAAAAGAATATAGTGGCGGATTGCCTGTCTAGGTTGCCAAATAGTGAGAAAATAAAAGAAGTAGAAGAGGTGGAGGAAGGTGATGTATTTTGTTTTGCCATTTTTAATCCATGTAGTGCAATTTCGCAAGAGGAGTGGAGAGAGGCTTATGCTAGTGATGTGGACATCAAGGAGGTAATGAACACTATTCACACTGGATGGAATAATGGATTATCTCTTTGTGATTCTATCAGTAAATTTAAACACGTTTTTGAGGAGTTGTCAATCATTAATGGTTGGTTATTTCGTTCCACTTCTCTGGTGGTTCCTACAGCTATGAGAAATAAGGTTCTTACCCTGGCTCACGAAGGACATATAGGGATACGTGCTATGAAAAGAAGGGTTAGGGAGCAATTCTGGTGGCCGGGCCTTGACAAAGATGTTGAACATTTTGTTAGGGATTGTATGCAGTGTGTCGTCAGCGACAAAACTCAAATTACTGTTCCCAGTCCGGTTCAGGCTGTAGAAGTTCCTTCAAAACCATGGTCCAAATTGGCCATTGATCTCATAGGTCCCTTAAAGTTGTCAGATCATGGTGTGTCAGAGTATGGTATCGTGGTCATGGATTATTACAGCCGTTGGCCTGAATTAAAGTTTGTGAAGGTCCCCACATCTTCTTGTATTATAGAGTTCTTAGAGTTCCTTTTTGCAAGAGACGGTGTTCCTGATGAAATTGTTTCTGACAATGGCGGCCAGTTTACCTCCTCGGAGTTTGAGGAGTTTTTAAAATTCATCGACATAAAACATACCAAGACTTCTCTTTATCACCCTAGGAGTAATGGCCTGGTGGAAAGGTTTAATAGGGTGATTAAGGACAACATTCAACTTTCTAAGGCTAGTCGTCTTGATTGTAAGAAAGAACTTAAGAATCTGTTATGGGCTGTACGCACTACTCCGAACTCGGATACAGGAGTTTCTCCTTTTGTTTTACTCAGGGGTCGAGTTCCTTCTTCTAAAATGTTGAGAGGATGGATGGGGGTATTTAGTGTGCCTATAACGAAATTGCAAGAGGTTGATAAGAAAAGACACGATGCTCAAGAGAAGTACGTTCAATCAAGCACTAGACAGCTGAATGTCAAAGTGGGGGATTGGGTGCGTGTTAAATGTTCTAGAATTTTACCCAAAGGTTCATCTAAGTTTTCTCAACCTCAACTTGTGGTGAGAACGAATAAGAGTGCAGTACAATTGGAAGATGGAAAGTGGTGGAATAAGGGCAAGATTTCTGTTTCTAACCACTGTAACTCATCTCGTGTTAAAAGGCCTGTTACTGATTCTAGCCAAACTAGTACATCTATAGATTCCCATCTTCGAGAGCGTTCGTCCAGGTCAACAAAATTGCCTTGCAAATTTCGTGATTATGAAATGTATTAATGTACAACGTGACATATTAAGTTTGGGTGGATGTGCTGTTTTAGAGGAACATGGACGTATGTAATTTGTTTTAAACTGTATAGGGGAAAGATGTGTTAGGTTCTAGATCTGGAGTTCCATGTGGAACCTTCGCATGGAGGTTCGACGGGAGTTCCAGAAGCCGGGAGTTAGACGGTTGAGAAGGAGAAAGAAGGAGGGAGCTGGTATTGTGTATGTCCGTGTGTCCTGCTGCCTAATAAAGAAGTATCTTACCGTACGAGGACTCCACTTCTTTTCAGGTGCTTCATCCACGAGCTCGTCAGCTCAATGACTCACGGGAGTACTATTAAACAGGAACAGGGGTGGGAGCACACCGCTTCACCTCCCAACAAGGTTCGCCCCTGGCATTGTGGTAAATGCAGTTTCGGTTACTTACTTGCTTCAAGAGTGTTCGAGTGTTTCGCCACAGTTGGCGCTGATAGTGCTGATCTCTAGACACGTGTTTCTGGTTCTTTAACCGTCATCAGTAGAGATTACAGTCTTTCAAATGTGGGGTTTGCTGAGTAGGCTTCCTACATCTTTCTCAGGTCTGGTACCTCTCACAGAAATGCGGGTGCTTCATTCACAAGCTCATCAGCTCAATGACTCACGGGAGTACTATTTAACAGGAACCGGGGTGGGAGCACACCGCTTCACCTCCCAGCAAGGTTCACCCCTGGCATTGTGGTAAATGCAGTTTAGGTTACTTACTTGCTTCAAGAGTGTTCGAGTGTTTCGCCACAGTTGGCACAGATAGTGCTGATCTCTAGACTCGTGTTTCTGGTTCTTTAACCGTCATCAGTAGAGATTACAGTCTTTCAAATGTGGGGTTTGCTGAGTAGGCTGAGTCGGGGTGACAAATGCAAAAACAACAGTTGATGGACAGAATGCAGAACAATGTCATACATTCACCCCAGTACAGAGATCTGGGCCTAAATCCATCATTTTTTTGCTCACCATGCCATTCCAGTTTGAACCCAGCCATATGCAAATCAGTCTTGACCCTGTGCCTCATGGGAACAGTCCAGCCCGAACTGCCAAGCCAGGTCCTCCCTGGACTGGAAACAAGCATCCCAGGACCGGTTTCGGGGTTTCACCCCTCTTCAGCCAGGATAGCTTGATTTCAGTGGCATGGAGAGCACGGGACTCACGTCTGAGCATACCCATCCCACTCGGGGTGACTAATGCAAAAACAACAGTTGATGGACAGAATGCAGAACAATGTCATACATTCACCCCAGTACAGAGATCTGGGCCTAAATCCATCGTTTTCTTGCACACCATGCCATGCCAGTTTGAACCCAGCCATATGCAAATCAGTCTTGACCCTGTGCCTCATGGGAACAGTCCTCCCTGGACTGGAAACAAGCATCCTAGGACTGGTTTCGGGGTTTCACCCCTCTTTAACCAGGATAGCTTGATTCCAGTGGCATGGAGAGCACAGGACTCACGTCTGAGCATACCGTCTCACTCGGGTGACAAATGCAAAAACAATAGTTGATGGACAGAATGCAGAACAATGTCATACATTCACCCCAGTACAGAGATCTGGGTCTAAATCAATCGTTTTTTTGCTCAACATGCCATTCCAGTTTGACCCCAGCCATATGCAAATCAGTCTTGACCCTGTGCCTAATGGGAACAGTCCAGCCCGAACTGCCAAGCCAGGTCCTCCCTGGACTGGAAACAAGCATCCTAGGACCTGTTTCGGGGTTTCACCCCTCTTTAGCCAGGATAGCTTGATTCCAGCGGCAAGGAGAGCACGGGACTCACGTCTGAGCATACCCGTCCCACTCAGGGTGACAAATGCAAAAACAATAGTTGATGGACAGAATGCAGAACAATGTCATACATTCACCCCAGTACAGAGATCTGGGTCTAAATCCATCGTTTTTTTGCTCAACATGCCATTCCAGTTTGAACCCAGCCATATGCAAATCAGTCTTGACCCTGTGCCTCATGGGAACAGTCCAGCCCGAACTGCCAAGCCAGGTCCTCCCTGGACTGGAAACAAGCATCCTAGGACCGGTATCGGGGTTTCACCTCTCTTCAGCCAGGATAGCTTGATTCCAGTGGCATGAAGAGCATGGGACTCCCGTCTGAGCATACCCGTCCCACTCGGGGTGACAAATGCAAAAACAACAGTTGATGGACAGAGTGCAGAACAATGTCATACATTCACCCCAGTACAGAGATCTGGGCCTAAATCCATTGTTTTTTTGCTCACGATGCCGTTCCAGTTTGAACCCAGCCATATGCAAATCAGTCTTGACCCTGTGCCTCATGGGAACAGTCCAGCCCGAACTGCCAAGCCAGGTCCTCCCTGGACTGGAAACAAGCATCCTAGGACCGGTTTCGGGGTTTCACCCCTCTTCAGCCAGGATAGCTTGATTTCAGAGGCATGAAGAGCACGGGACTCACGTCTGAGCATACCCGTCCCACTCGGGGTGACAAATGCAAAAACAACAGTTGATGGAGAGAATGCAGAACAATGTCATACATTCACCCCAGTACAGAGATCTGGGCCTAAATCCATCGTTTTCTTGCACACCATGCCATGCCAGTTTGAACCCAGCCATATGCAAATCAGTCTGGACCCTGTGCCTCATGGGAACAGTCCAGCCCGAACTGCCAAGCCAGGTCCTCCCTGGACTGGAAACAAGCATCCTAGGACCGGTTTCAGGGTTTCACCCCTCTTCAGCCAGGATAGCTTGATTCCAGTGGCATGGAGAGTACGGGACTCACGTCTGAGCATACCCGTCCCACTCGGGTTGACAAATGCAAAAACAGCAGTTGATGGACAGAATGCCAAACAATGTCATACATTCACCCCAGTACAGAGATCTGAGCCTAAATTCATCTTTTTTTGCTCACCATGCCATTACAGTTTGAACCCAGCCATAGGCAAATCAGTCTTGACCCTGTCCCTCATGGGAACAGTGCAGCCCGAATTGTCAAGCCAGGTCCTCCCTGGACTGGAAACAAGCATCCTAGGACAAGTTTTGGGGTTTCACCCCTCTACAGCCAGGATAGCTTGATTCCAGTGGCATGGAGAGCACGGGACTCACGTCTGAGCATACCCATCCCAGTCAGGGAGACAAATGCAAAAACAACAGTTGATGGACAGAATGCAGAACAATGTTATACATTCACCCCAGTACAGAGATCTGGGCCTAAATCCATCGTTTTTTTGCTCACCATGCCATTCCCGTTTGAACCCAGCCATATGCAAATCAGTCTTGACCCCGTGCCTCATGGGAACAGTCCAGCCCGAACTGCCAAGCCAGGTCCTCCCTGGACTGCAAACAAGCATCCTAGGACTGGTTTCGGGGTTTCACCCCCCTTTAGCCAGGATAGCTTGATTCCAGTGGCATGGAGAGCACAGGACTCACGTCTGAGCATACCGTCTCACTCGGGTGACAAATGCAAAAACAACAGTTGATGGACAGAATGCAGAACAATGTCATACATTCACCCCAGTACAGAGATCTGGGCCTAAATCCATCGTTTTTTTGCTCACCATGCCATGCCAGTTTGAACCCAGCCATATACAAATCAGTCTTGACCCTGTGGTTCATGGGAACAGTCCAGCCCGAACTACCAAGCCAGGTCCTCCCTGGACTGGAAACAAGCATCCTAGGACCGGTTTCGGGGTTTCACCCCTCTTCAGCCAGGATAGCTTGATTCCAGTGGCATGGAGAGCACGGGACTCACGTCTGAGCCAACCCATCCCACTCAGGGTGACAAATGCAAAAACAACAGTTGATGGACAGAGGACCGAACAATGTCATACATTCACCCCAGTACAGAGATCTGGGCCTAAATTCATCGTTTTTTTGCTCAACATGCCAATCCAGTTTGAACCCAACCATATGCAAATCCGTCTTGACCCTGTCCCTCATGGGAACAGTGCAGCCCGAACTGCCAAGCCAGGTCCTCCCGGAACTGGAAACAAGCATCCTAGGACCGCTTTGGGGGTTTCACCCCTCTACAGCCAGGATAGCTTGATTCCAGTGGCATGGAGAGTACGGGACTCACGTCTGAGCATACCCGTCCCACTCGGGTTGACAAATGCAAAAACAACAGTTGATGGACAGAATGCCGAACAATGTCATACATTCACCCCAGTACAGAGATCTGAGCCTAAATTCATCTTTTTTTGCTCACCATGCCATTCCAGTTTGAACCCAGCCATAGGCAAATCAGTCTTGACCCTGTCCCTCATGGGAACAGTGCAGCCCGAATTGTCAAGCCAGGTCCTCCCTGGACGGGAAACAAGCATCCTAGGACCAGTTTTGGGGTTTCACCCCTCTACAGCCAGGATAGCTTGATTCCAGTGGCATGGAGAGCACGGGACTCACGTCTGAGCATACCCATCACAGTCAGGGTGACAAATGCAAAAACAACAGTTGATGGACAGAATGCAGAACAATGTTATACATTCACCCCAGTACAGAGATCTGGGCCTAAATCCATCGTTTTTTTGCTCACCATGCCATTCCCGTTTGAACCCAGCCATTTGCAAATCAGTCTTGACCCCGTGCCTCATGGGAACAGTCCAGCCCGAACTGCCAAGCCAGGTCCTCCCTGGACTGCAAACAAGCATCCTAGGACCGGTTTCGGGGTTTCACCCCTCTTCAGCCAGAGTAGCTTGATTCCAGTGGCATGGAGAACACGGGACTCACGTCTCAGCATACCCGTCCCACTCGGGGTGACAAATGCAAAAACAACAGTTGATGGACAGTATGCAGAACAATGTCATACATTCACCCCAGTTCAGAGATCTGGGCCTAAATCCATTGTTTGTTTTGCTCACCATGCCATTCCAGTTTGAACCCAGCCATATGCAAATCAGTCTTGACCCTGTGCCTCATGGGAACAGTCCTCCCTGGACTGGAAACAAGCATCCTAGGACTGGTTTCGGGGTTTCACCCCCCTTTAGCCAGGATAGCTTGATTCCAGTGGCATGGAGAGCACAGGACTAACGTCTGAGCATACCGTCTCACTCGGGTGACAAATGCAAAAACAACAGTTGATGGACAGAATGCAGAACGATGTCATACATTCACCCCAGTAAAGAGATCTGGGCCTAAATCCATCGTTTTTTTGCTCATCATGCCATTCCAGTTTGAACCCAGCCAAATGCAAATCAGTCTGGACCCTGTGCCTCCTGGGAACAGTCCAGCCCGAAGTGCCAAGCCAGGTCCTCCCTGGACTGGAAACAAGCATCCTAGGACCGGTTTCGGGGTTTCACCCTTCTTCAGCCAGGATAGCTTGATTCCAGTGGCATGGAGAGCACGGGACTCACGTCTGAGCATACCCGTCCCACTCGGGGTGACAAACGCAAAAACAACAGTTGATGGACAGAATGCAGAACAATGTCATACATTCACCCCAGTATAGAGATCTGGGTCTAAATCCATCGTTTTTTTGCTCAACATGCCATTCCAGTTTGAACCCAGCCATATGCAAATCAGTCTTGACCCTGTGCCTCATGGGAACAGTCCAGCCCGAACTGCCAAGCCAGGTCCTCCCTGGACTGGAAACAAGCATCCTAGGACCGGTTTCGGGGTTTCACCCCTCTTCAGCCAGGATAGCTTGATTTCAGAGGCATGAAGAGCACGGGACTCACGTCTGAGCATACCCGTCCCACTCGGGGTTACAAATGCAAAAACAACAGTTGATGGAGAGAATGCAGAACAATGTCATACATTCACCCCAGTACAGAGATCTGGGCCTAAATCAATCGTTTTTTTGCTCATGATGCCATATAAGTTTGAACCCAGCCATATGCAAATCAGTCTTGACCCTGTGCCTCATGGGAACAGTCCAGCCCAAACTGCCAAGCCAGGTCCTCCCTGGACTGGAAACAAGCATCCTAGGACCGGTTTCGGGGTTTCACCCCTCTTCAGCCAGGATAGCTTGATTTCAGTGGCATGGAGAGCACGGGACTCACGTCTGAGCATACCCATCCCACTCGGGGTGACAAATGCAAAAACAACAGTTGATAGACAGAATGCAGAACAATGTCATACATTCACCCCAGTACAGAGATCTGGGCCTAAATCCATCGTTTTCTTGCACACCATGCCATGCCAGTTTGAACCCAGCCATATGCAAATCAGTCTGGACCCTGTGCCTCATGGGAACAGTCCAGCCCGAACTGCCAAGCCAGGTCCTCCCTGGACTGGAAACAAGCATCCTAGGACCGGTTTCAGGGTTTCACCCCTCTTCAGCCAGGATAGCTTGATTCCAGTGGCATGGAGAGTACGGGACTCACGTCTGAGCATACCCGTCCCACTCGGGTTGACAAATGCAAAAACAGCAGTTGATGGACAGAATGCCAAACAATGTCATACATTCACCCCAGTACAGAGATCTGAGCCTAAATTCATCTTTTTTTGCTCACCATGCCATTACAGTTTGAACCCAGCCATAGGCAAATCAGTCTTGACCCTGTCCCTCATGGGAACAGTGCAGCCCGAATTGTCAAGCCAGGTCCTCCCTGGACTGGAAACAAGCATCCTAGGACAAGTTTTGGGGTTTCACCCCTCTACAGCCAGGATAGCTTGATTCAAGTGGCATGGAGAGCACGGGACTCACGTCTGAGCATACCCATCCCAGTCAGGGAGACAAATGCAAAAACAACAGTTGATGGACAGAATGCAGAACAATGTTATACATTCACCCCAGTACAGAGATCTGGGCCTAAATCCATCGTTTTTTTGCTCACCATGCCATTCCCGTTTGAACCCAGCCATATGCAAATCAGTCTGGACCCTGTGCCTCATGGGAACAGTCCAGCCCGAACTGCCAAGCCAGGTCCTCCCTGGACTGGAAACAAGCATCCTAGGACCGGTTTCGGGGTTTCACCCCCCTTTAGCCAGGATAGCTTGATTCCAGTGGCATGGAGAGCACAGGACTCACGTCTGAGCATACCGTCTCACTCGGGTGACAAATGCAAAAACAACAGTTGATGGACAGAATGCAGAACAATGTCATACATTCACCCCAGTACAGAGATCTGGGCCTAAATCCATCGTTTTTTTGCTCACCATGCCATGCCAGTTTGAACCCAGCCATATACAAATCAGTCTTGACCCTGTGGTTCATGGGAACAGTCCAGCCCGAACTACCAAGCCAGGTCCTCCCTGGACTGGAAACAAGCATCCTAGGACCGGTTTCAGGATTTCACCCCTCTTCAGCCAGGATAGCTTGATTCCAGTGGCATGGCGAGCACGGGACTCACGTCTGAGCCAACCCATCCCACTCAGGGTGACAAATGCAAAAACAACAGTTGATGGACAGAGGACCGAACAATGTCATACATTCACCCCAGTACAGAGATCTGGGCCTAAATTCATCGTTTTTTTGCTCAACATGCCAATCCAGTTTGAACCCAACCATATGCAAATCCGTCTTGACCCTGTCCCTCATGGGAACAGTGCAGCCCGAACTGCCAAGCCAGGTCCTCCCGGAACTGGAAACAAGCATCCTAGGACCGCTTTGGGGGTTTCACCCCTCTACAGCCAGGATAGCTTGATTCCAGTGGCATGGAGAGTACGGGACTCACGTCTGAGCATACCCGTCCCACTCGGGTTGACAAATGCAAAAACAACAGTTGATGGACAGAATGCCGAACAATGTCATACATTCACCCCAGTACAGAGATCTGAGCCTAAATTCATCTTTTTTTGCTCACCATGCCATTCCAGTTTGAACCCAGCCATAGGCAAATCAGTCTTGACCCTGTCCCTCATGGGAACAGTGCAGCCCGAATTGTCAAGCCAGGTCCTCCCTGGACGGGAAACAAGCATCCTAGGACCAGTTTTGGGGTTTCACCCCTCTACAGCCAGGATAGCTTGATTCCAGTGGCATGGAGAGCACGGGACTCACGTCTGAGCATACCCATCACAGTCAGGGTGACAAATGCAAAAACAACAGTTGATGGACAGAATGCAGAACAATGTTATACATTCACCCCAGTACAGAGATCTGGGCCTAAATCCATCGTTTTTTTGCTCACCATGCCATTCCCGTTTGAACCCAGCCATTTGCAAATCAGTCTTGACCCCGTGCCTCATGGGAACAGTCCAGCCCGAACTGCCAAGCCAGGTCCTCCCTGGACTGCAAACAAGCATCCTAGGACCGGTTTCGGGGTTTCACCCCTCTTCAGCCAGAGTAGCTTGATTCCAGTGGCATGGAGAACACGGGACTCACGTCTCAGCATACCCGTCCCACTCGGGGTGACAAATGCAAAAACAACAGTTGATGGACAGTATGCAGAACAATGTCATACATTCACCCCAGTTCAGAGATCTGGGCCTAAATCCATCGTTTGTTTTGCTCACCATGCCATTCCAGTTTGAACCCAGCCATATGCAAATCAGTCTTGACCCTGTGCCTCATGGGAACAGTCCTCCCTGGACTGGAAACAAGCATCCTAGGACTGGTTTCGGGGTTTCACCCCCCTTTAGCCAGGATAGCTTGATTCCAGTGGCATGGAGAGCACAGGACTAACGTCTGAGCATACCGTCTCACTTGGGTGACAAATGCAAAAACAACAGTTGATGGACAGAATGCAGAACGATGTCATACATTCACCCCAGTAAAGAGATCTGGGCCTAAATCCATCGTTTTTTTGCTCATCATGCCATTCCAGTTTGAACCCAGCCAAATGCAAATCAGTCTGGACCCTGTGCCTCCTGGGAACAGTCCAGCCCGAAGTGCCAAGCCAGGTCCTCCCTGGACTGGAAACAAGCATCCTAGGACCGGTTTCGGGGTTTCACCCTTCTTCAGCCAGGATAGCTTGATTCCAGTGGCATGGAGAGCACGGGACTCACGTCTGAGCATACCCGTCCCACTCGGGGTGACAAACGCAAAAACAACAGTTGATGGACAGAATGCAGAACAATGTCATACATTCACCCCAGTACAGAGATCTGGGCCTAAATCCATCGTTTTTTTGCTCGCCATGCCAGTTTGAACCCAGCCATATACAAATCAGTCTTGACCCTGTGGTTCATGGGAACAGTCCAGCCCGAACTACCAAGCCAGGTCCTCCCTGGACTGAAAACAAGCATCCTAGGACCGGTTTCGGGGTTTCACCCCTCTTCAGCCAGGATAGCTTGATTCCAGTGGCATGGAGAGCACGGGACTCACGTCTGAGCCAACCCGTCCCACTCGGGGTGACAAACGCAAAAACAACAGTTGATGGACAGAATGCAGAACAATGTCATACATTCACCCCAGTACAGAGATCTGGGCCTAAATCCATCGTTTTCTTGCACACCATGCCATGCCAGTTTGAACCCAGCCATATGCAAATCAGTCTGGACCCTGTGCCTCATGGGAACAGTCCAGCCCGAACTGCCAAGCCAGGTCCTCCCTGGACTGGAAACAAGCATCCTAGGACCGGTTTCAGGGTTTCAACCCTCTTCAGCCAGGATAGCTTGATTCCAGTGGCATGGAGAGTACGGGACTCACGTCTGAGCATACCCGTCCCACTCGGGTTGACAAATGCAAAAACAGCAGTTGATGGACAGAATGCCAAACAATGTCATACATTCACCCCAGTACAGAGATCTGAGCCTAAATTCATCTTTTTTTGCTCACCATGCCATTCCAGTTTGAACCCAGCCATAGGCAAATCAGTCTTGACCCTGTCCCTCATGGGAACAGTGCAGCCCGAATTGTCAAGCCAGGTCCTCCCTGGACTGGAAACAAGCATCCTAGGACCAGTTTTGGGGTTTCACCCCTCTACAGCCAGGATAGCTTGATTCCAGTGGCATGGAGAGCACGGGACTCACGTCTGAGCATACCCATCCCAGTCAGGGAGACAAATGCAAAATCAACAGTTGATGGACAGAATGCAGAACAATGTTATACATTCACCCCAGTACAGAGATCTGGGCCTAAATCCATCGTTTTTTTGCTCACCATGCCATTCCCGTTTGAACCCAGCCATATGCAAATCAGTCTTGACCCCGTGCCTCATGGGAACAGTCCAGCCCGAACTGCCAAGCCAGGTCCTCCCTGGACTGCAAACAAGCATCCTAGGACTGGTTTCGGGGTTTCACCCCCCTTTAGCCAGGATAGCTTGATTCCAGTGGCATGGAGAGCACAGGACTCACGTCTGAGCATACCGTCTCACTCGGGTGACAAATGCAAAAACAACAGTTGATGGACAGAATGCAGAACAATGTCATACATTCACCCCAGTGCAGAGATCTGGGCCTAAATCCATCGTTTTTTTGCTCACCATGCCATGCCAGTTTGAACCCAGCCATATACAAATCAGTCTTGACCCTGTGGTTCATGGGAACAGTCCAGCCCGAACTACCAAGCCAGGTCCTCCCTGGACTGGAAACAAGCATCCTAGGACCGGTTTCGGGGTTTCACCCCTCTTCAGCCAGGATAGCTTGATTCCAGTGGCATGGAGAGCACGGGACTCACGTCTGAGCCAACCCATCCCACTCAGGGTGACAAATGCAAAAACAACAGTTGATGGACAGAGGACCGAACAATGTCATACATTCACCCCAGTACAGAGATCTGGGCCTAAATTCATCGTTTTTTTGCTCAACATGCCAATCCAGTTTGAACCCAACCATATGCAAATCCGTCTTGACCCTGTCCCTCATGGGAACAGTGCAGCCCGAACTGCCAAGCCAGGTCCTCCCGGAACTGGAAACAAGCATCCTAGGACCGCTTTGGGGGTTTCACCCCTCTACAGCCAGGATAGCTTGATTCCAGTGGCATGGAGAGTACGGGACTCACGTCTGAGCATACCCGTCCCACTCGGGTTGACAAATGCAAAAACAACAGTTGATGGACAGAATGCCGAACAATGTCATACATTCACCCCAGTACAGAGATCTGAGCCTAAATTCATCTTTTTTTGCTCACCATGCCATTCCAGTTTGAACCCAGCCATAGGCAAATCAGTCTTGACCCTGTCCCTCATGGGAACAGTGCAGCCCGAATTGCCAAGCCAGGTCCTCCCTGGACGGGAAACAAGCATCCTAGGACCGCTTTGGGGGTTTCACCCCTCTACAGCCAGGATAGCTTGATTCCAGTGGCATGGAGAGTACGGGACTCACGTCTGAGCATACCCGTCCCACTCGGGTTGACAAATGCAAAAACAACAGTTGATGGACAGAATGCCGAACAATGTCATACATTCACCCCAGTACAGAGATCTGGGCCTAAATCCATCGTTTTTTTGCTCACCATGCCATTCCCGTTTGAACCCAGCCATTTGCAAATCAGTCTTGACCCCGTGCCTCATGGGAACAGTCCAGCCCGAACTGCCAAGCCAGGTCCTCCCTGGACTGCAAACAAGCATCCTAGGACCGGTTTCGGGGTTTCACCCCTCTTCAGCCAGAGTAGCTTGATTCCAGTGGCATGGAGAACACGGGACTCACGTCTCAGCATACCCGTCCCACTCGGGGTGACAAATGCAAAAACAACAGTTGATGGACAGTATGCAGAACAATGTCATACATTCACCCCAGTTCAGAGATCTGGGCCTAAATCCATCGTTTGTTTTGCTCACCATGCCATGCCAGTTTGAACCCAGCCATATGCAAATCAGTCTTGACCCTGTGCCTCATGGGAACAGTGCTCCCTGGACTGGAAACAAGCATCCTAGGACTGGTTTCGGGGTTTCACCCCCCTTTAGCCAGGATAGCTTGATTCCAGTGGCATGGAGAGCACAGGACTAACGTCTGAGCATACCGTCTCACTCGGGTGACAAATGCAAAAACAACAGTTGATGGACAGAATGCAGAACAATGTCATACATTCACCCCAGTAAAGAGATCTGGGCCTAAATCCATCGTTTTTTTGCTCATCATGCCATTCCAGTTTGAACCCAGCCAAATGCAAATCAGTCTGGACCCTGTGCCTCCTGGGAAAAGTCCAGCCCGAAGTGCCAAGCCAGGTCCTCCCTGGACTGGAATCAAGCATCCTAGGACCGGTTTCGGGGTTTCACCCTTCTTCAGCCAGGATAGCTTGATTCCAGTGGCATGGAGAGCACGGGACTCACGTCTGAGCATACCCGTCCCACTCGTGGTGACAAACGCAAAAACAACAGTTGATGGACAGAATGCAGAACAATGTCATACATTCACCCCAGTACAGAGATCTGGGCCTAAATCCATCGTTTTTTTGCTCACCATGCCATGCCAGTTTGAACCCAGCCATATACAACTCAGTCTTGACCCTGTGGTTCATGGGAACAGTCCAGCCCGAACTACCAAGCCAGGTCCTCCCTGGACTGAAAACAAGCATCCTAGGACCGGTTTCGGGGTTTCACCCCTCTTCAGCCAGGATAGCTTGATTCCAGTGGCATGGAGAGCACGGGACTCACGTCTGAGCCAACCCATCCCACTCAGGGTGACAAATGCAAAAACAACAGTTGATGGACAGAGGACCGAACAACGTCATACATTCACCCCAGTACAGAGATCTGGGCCTAAATTCATCGTTTTTTTGCTCAACATGCCAATCCAGTTTGAACCCAGCCATATGCAAATCCGTCTTGACCCTGTCCCTCATGGGAACAGTGCAGCCCGAACTGCCAAGCCAGGTGCTCCCGGAACTGGAAACAAGCATCCTAGGACCAGTTTTGGGGTTTCACCCCTCTACAGCCAGGATAGCTTGATTCCAGTGGCATGTAGAGCACGGGACTCACGTCTGAGCATACCCATCCCACTCAGGGTGACAAATGCAAAAACAACAGTTGATGGACAGAATGCAGAACAATGTTATACATTCACCCCAGTACAGAGATCTGGGCCTAAATCCATCGTTTTTTCCTCACCATGCCATTCCCGTTTGAACCCAGCCATTTGCAAATCAGTCTTGACCTCGTGCCTCATGGGAACAGTCCAGCCCGAACTGTCAAGCCAGGTCCTCCCTGGACTGCAAACAAGCATCCTAGGACCGGTTTCGGGGTTTCACCCCTCTTCAGCCAGAATAGCTTGATTCCAGTGGCATGGAGAACACGGGACTCACGTCTCAGCATACCCGTCCCACTCGGGGTGACAAATGCAAAAACAACAGTTGATGGACAGTATGCAGAACAATGTCATACATTCACCCCAGTTCAGAGATCTGGGCCTAAATCCATCGTTTGTTTTGCTCACCATGCCATTCCAGTTTGAACCCAGCCATATGCAAATCAGTCTTGACCCTGTGCCTCATGGGAACAGTCCTCCCTGGACTGGAAACAAGCATCCTAGGACTGGTTTCGGGGTTTCACCCCCCTTTAGCCAGGATAGCTTGATTCCAGTGGCATGGAGAGCACAGGACTCACGTCTGAGCATACCGTCTCACTCGGGTGACAAATGCAAAAACAACAGTTGATGGACAGAATGCAGAACAATGTCATACATTCACCCCAGTAAAGAGATCTGGGCCTAAATCCATCGTTTTTTTGCTCATCATGCCATTCCAGTTTGAACCCAGCCAAATGCAAATCAGTCTGGACCCTGTGCCTCCTGGGAACAGTCAAGCCCGAAGTGCCAAGCCAGGTCCTCCCTGGACTGGAAACAAGCATCCTAGGACCGGTTTCTGGGTTTTACCCTTCTTCAGCCAGGATAGCTTGATTCCAGTGGCATGGAGAGCACGGGACTCACGTCTGAGCATACCCGTCCCACTCGGGGTGACAAACGCAAAAACAACAGTTGATGGACAGAATGCAGAACAATGTCATACATTCACCCCAGTACAGAGATCTGGCCCTAAATCCATCGTTTTTTTGCTCACCATGCCATGCCAGTTTGAACCCAGCCATATACAAATCAGTCTTGACCCTGTGGTTCATGGGAACAGTCCAGCCCGAACTACCAAGCCAGGTCCTCCCTGGACTGGAAACAAGCATCCTAGGACCGGTTTCGGGGTTTCACCCCTCTTCAGCCAGGATAGCTTGATTCCAGTGGCATGGAGAGCACGGGACTCATGTCTGAGCCAACCCATCCCACTCAGGGTGACAAATGCAAAAACAACAGTTGATGGACAGAGGACCGAACAATGTCATACATTCACCCCAGTACAGAGATCTGGGCCTAAATTCATCGTTTTTGTGCTCAACATGCCAATCCAGTTTGAACCCAGCCATATGCAAATCCGTCTTGACCCTGTCCCTCATGGGAACAGTGCAGCCCGAACTGCCAAGCCAGGTCCTCCCGGAACTGGAAACAAGCATCCTAGGACCGCTTTGGGGGTTTCACCCCTCTACTGCCAGGATAGCTTGATTCCAGTGGCATGGAGAGCACGGGACTCACGTCTGAGCATACCCATCCCATTTGGGGTGACAAATGCCAAAACAACAGTTTATGGACAGAATGCAGAACAATATCATACATTCACCCCAGTACAGAGATCTGGGCCTAAATCCATCGTTTTTTTGCTCATCATGCCATTCAAGTTTGAACCCAGCCATATGCAAATCAGTCTTGACCCTGTGCCTCATGGGAACAGTCAAGCCCGAACTGCCAAGCCAGGTCCTCCCTGGACTGGAAACAAGCATCCTAGGACCGGTTTCGGGGTTTCACCCCTCTTCAGCCAGAATAGCTTGATTCCAGCGGCATGGAGAGCACGGGACTCACGTCTGAGCATACCCGTCCCACTCAGGGTGACAAATGAAAAAACAACAGTTGATGGACAGAATGCAGAACAATGTCATTCATTCACCCCAGTACAGAGATCTGGGTCTAAATCCTTTGTTTTTTTTGCTCAACATGCCATTCCAGTTTGAACCCAGCCATATGCAAATCAGTCTTGACCCTGTGCCTCATGGGAACAGTCCAGCCCGAACTGCCAAGCGAAGTCCTCCCTGGACTGGAAACAAGCATCCTAGGACCGGTTTCGGGGTTTCACCTCTCTTCAGCCAGGATAGCTTGATTCCAGTGGCATGAAGAGCATGGGACTCACGTCTGAGCATACCCGTCCCACTCGGGGTGACAAATGCAAAAACAACAGTTGATGGACAGAATGCAGAACAATGTCATACATTCACCCCAGTTCAGAGATCTGGGCCTAAATCCATTGTTTGTTTTTCTCACCAAGCCATTCCAGTTTGAACCCAGCCATATGCAAATCAGTCTTGACCCTGTGCCTCAAGGGAACAGTCCAGCCCGAACTGCCAAGCCAGGACCTCCCTGGACTGCAAACAAGCATCCTAGGACCGGTTTCGGGGTTTCACCCCTCTTCAGCCAGAATAGCTTGATTCCAGTGGCATGGAGAACACGGGACTCACGTCTCAGCATACCCGTCCCACTCGGGGTGACAAATGCAAAAACAACAGTTGATGGACAGTATGCAGAACAATGTCATACATTCACCCCAGTACAGAGATCTGGGCCTAAATCCATCGTTTTTTTGCTCATCATGCCATTCAAGTTTGAACCCAGCCATATGCAAATCAGTCTTGACCCTGTGCCTCATGGGAACAGTCCAGCCCGAACTGCCAAGCCAGGTCCTCCCTGGACTGGAAACAAGCATCCTAGGACCGGTTTTGGGGTTTCACCATTCTTCTGCCAGGATAGCTTGATTCCAGTGGCATGGAGAGCACGGGACTCACGTCTGAGCATACCCGTCCCACTCGGGGTGACAAATGCAAAAACAACAGTTGATGGACAGAATGCAGAACAATGTCATACATTCACCCCAGTACAGAGATCTGGGCCTAAATCCATCGTTTTCTTGCTCACCATGCCATGCCAGTTTGAACCCAGCCATATAAAAATCAGTCTTGACCCTGTGGCTCATGGGAACAGTCCAGACCGAACTGCCAAGCCAGGTCCTCCCTGGACTGGAAACAAGCATCCTAGGACCGGTTTCGGGGTTTCACCCCTGTTCAGCCAGGATAGCTTGATTCCAGTGGCATGGAGAGTACGGGACTCACGTCTGAGCATACCCGTCCCACTCGGGTTGACAAATGCAAAAACAACAGTTGATGGACAGAATGTCGAACAATGTCATACATTCACCCCAGTACAGAGATCTGAGCCTAAATTCATCTTTTTTTGCTCACCATGCCATTCCAGTTTGAACCCAGCCATATGCAAATCAGTCTTGACCCTGTCCCTCATGGGAACAGTGCAGCCCGAATTGCCAAGCCAGGTCCTCCCTGGACTGGAAAAAAGCATCCTAGGACCAGTTTTGGGGTTTCACCCCTCTACAGCCAGGATAGCTTGATTCCAGTGGCATGGAGAGCACGGGACTCACGTCTGAGCATACCCATCCCACTCAGGGTGACAAATGCAAAAACAACAGTTGATGGACAGAATGCAGAACAATGTCATACATTCACCCCAGTACAGAGATCTGGGCCTAAATCCATCGTTTGTTTTGCTCACCATGCCATTCCAGTTTGAAACCAGCCATATGCAAATCAGTCTTGACCCTGTGCCTCATGGGAACAGTCCTCCCTGGACTGGAAACAAGCATCCTAGGACTGGTTTCGGGGTTTCACCCCTCTTTAGCCAGGATAGCTTGATTCCAGTGGCATGGAGAGCACAGGACTCACGTCTGAGCATACCGTCCCACTCGGGGTGACAAATGCAAAAACAACAGTTGATGGACAGAATGCAGAACAATGTCATACATTCACCCCAGTAAAGAGATCTGGGCCTAAATCCATCAATTTTTTGCTCATCATGCCATTCCAGTTTGAACCCAGCCAAATGCAAATCAGTCTGGACCCTGTGCCTCATGGGAACGGTCCAGCCCGAAGTGCCGAGCCAGGTCCTCCCTGGACTGGAAACAAGCATCCTAGGACCGGTTTCTGGGTTTCACCCCTCTTCAGCCAGGATAGCTTGATTTCAGAGGCATGAAGAGCACGGGACTCACGTCTGAGCATACCCGTCCCACTCGGGGTTACAAATGCAAAAACAACAGTTGATGGAGAGAATGCAGAACAATGTCATACATTCACCCCAGTACAGAGATCTGGGCCTAAATCAATAGTTTTTTTGCTCATGATGCCATATGAGTTTGAACCCAGCCATATGCAAATCAGTCTTGACCCTGTGCCTCATGGGAACAGTCCAGCCCGAACTGTTAAGCCAGGTCCTCCCTGGACTGGAAACAAGCATCCTAGGACCGGTTTCGGGGTTTCACCCCTCTTCAGCCAGGATAGCTTGATTTCAGTGGCATGGAGAGCACGGGACTCACGTCTGAGCATACCCATCCCACTCGGGGTGACAAATGCAAAAACAACAGTTGATGGACAGAATGCAGAACAATGTCATACATTCACCCCAGTACAGAGATCTGGGCCTAAATCCATCGTTTTCTTGCACACCATGCCATGCCAGTTTGAACCCAGCCATATGCAAATCAGTCTGGACCCTGTGCCTCATGGGAACAGTCCAGCCCGAACTGCCAAGCCAGGTCCTCCCTGGACTGGAAACAAGCATCCTAGGACCGGTTTCAGGGTTTCACCCCTCTTCAGCCAGGATAGCTTGATTCCAGTGGCATGGAGAGTTCGGGACTCACGTCTGAGCATACCCGTCCCACTCGGGTTGACAAATGCAAAAACAACAGTTGATGGACAGAATGCCGAACAATGTCATACATTCACCCCAGTACAGAGATCTGAGCCTAAATTCATCTTTTTTTGCTCACCATGCCATTCCAGTTTGAACCCAGCCATAGGCAAATCAGTCTTGACCCTGTCCCTCATGGGAACAGTGCAGCCCGAATTGTCAAGCCAGGTCCTCCTTGGACTGGAAACAAGCATCCTAGGACCAGTTTTGGGGTTTCACCCCTCTACAGCCAGGATAGCTTGATTCCAGTGGCATGGAGAGCACGGGACTCACGTCTGAGCATACCCATCCCACTCAGGGTGACAAATGCAAAAACAATTGATGGACAGAATGCAGAACAATGTTATACATTCACCTCAGTACAGAGATCTGGGTCTAAATCCATCGTTTTTTTGCTCAACATGCCATTCCAGTTTGAACCCAGCCATATACAAATCAGTCTTGACCCTGTGGCTCATGGGAACACTCCAGCCCGAACTGCCAAGCCAGGTCCTCCCTGGACTGGAAACAAGCATCCTAGGACCGGTTTCGGGGTTTCACCCCTCTTCAGCCAGGATAGCTTGATTCCAGTGGCATGGAGAGCACGGGACTCACGTCTGAGCATACCCATCCCACTCGGGGTGACAAATGCAAAAACAACAGTTGATGGACAGAGGACCGAACAATGTCATACATTCACCCCAGGACAGAGATCTGGGCCTAAATTCATCGTTTTTTTGCTCACCATGCCAATCCAGTTTGAACCCAGCCATATGCAAACCCGTCTTGACCCTGTCCCTCATGGGAACAGTGCAGCCCGAACTGCCAAGCCAGGTCCTCCCTGAACTGGAAACAAGCATCCTAGGACCGGTTTGGGGGTTCCACCCCTCTACAGCCAGGACAGCTTGATTCCAGTGGCATGGAGAGCACGGGACTCACGTCTGAGCATACCCATCCCACTCGGGGTGACAAATGCCAAAATAACAGTTGATGGACAGAATGCAGAACAATGTCATACATTCACCCCAGTACAGAGATCTGGGCCTAAATCCATCGTTTTTTTGCTCATCATGCCATTCAAGTTTGAACCCAGCCATATGCAAATCATTCTTGACCCTGTGCCTCATGGGAACAGTCCAGCCTGAACTGCCAAGCCAGGTCCTCCCTGGACTGGAAACAAGCATCCTAGGACCGGTTTCGGGGTTTCACCCCTCTTCAGCCAGGATAGCTTGATTCCAGCAGCATGGAGAGCACGGGACTCACGTCTGAGCATACCCGTCCCACTCAGGGTGACAAATGAAAAAACAACAGTTGATGGACAGAATGCAGAACAATG
Organism: Triturus cristatus; assembly: GCF_964204655.1. Taxonomy (NCBI): domain Eukaryota; kingdom Metazoa; phylum Chordata; class Amphibia; order Caudata; family Salamandridae; genus Triturus; species Triturus cristatus. The sequence goes on along the minus strand of NC_140582.1, from coordinate 1,199,940,262 downwards.
TCATTCATTCACCCCAGTACAGAGATCTGGGTCTAAATCCATCGTTTTTTTGCTCAACATGCCATTCCAGTTTGAACCCAGCCATATGCAAATCAGTCTTGACCCTGTGCCTCATGGGAACAGTCCAGCCCGAACTGCCAAGCCAAGTCCTCCCTGGACTGGAAACAAGCATCCTAGGACCGGTTTCGGGGTTTCACCTCTCTTCAGCCAGGATAGCTTGATTCCAGTGGCATGAAGATCATGGGACTCACGTCTGAGCATACCCGTCCCACTCGGGGTGACAAATGCAAAAACAACAGTTGATGGACAGTATGCAGAACAATGTCATACATTCACCCCAGTTCAGAGATCTGGGCCTAAATCCATTGTTTGTTTTTCTCACCATGCCATTTCAGTTTGAACCCAGCCATATGCAAATCAGTCTTGACCCTGTGCCTTATGGGAACAGTCCACCCTCGACTGGAAACAAGCATCCTAGGACTGGTTTGGGGGTTTCACCCCTCTTTAGCCAGGATATCTTGATTCCAGTGGCATGGAGAGCACGGGACACACGTCTGAGCATACCGTCCCACTCGGGGTGACAAATGCAAAAACAACAGTTGATGGACAGAATGCAGAACAATGTCATACATTCACCCCAGTACAGAGATCTGGGTCTAAATCCATCGTTTTTTTGCTCAACATGCCATTCCAGTTTGAACCCAGCCATATGCAAATCAGTCTTGACCCTGTGCCTCATGGGAACAGTCCAGCCCGAACTGCCAAGCCAGGTCCTCCCTAGACTGGAAACAAGCATCCTAGGATCGGTTTCGGGGTTTCACCTCTCTTCAGCCAGGATAGCTTGATTCCAGTGGCATGAAGAGCATGGGACTCACGTCTGAGCATACCCGTCCCACTCGGGGTGACAAATGCAAAAACAACAGTTGATGGACAGAATGCAGAACAATGTCATACATTCACCCCAGTACAGAGATCTGGGCCTAAATCCATCGTTTTTTTGCTCACCATGCCATTCCAGTTTGAACCCAGCCATATGCAAATCAGTTTTGACCCTGTGCCTCATGGGAACAGTCCAGCCCGAACTGCCAAGCCAGGTCCTCCCTGGACTGGAAACAAGCATCCTAGGACCGGTTTCGGGGTTTCACCCCTCTTCAGCCAGGATAGCTTGATTTCAGAGGCATGAAGAGCACGGGACTCACGTCTGAGCATACCCGTCCCACTCGGGGTGACAAATGCAAAAACAACAGTTGATGGAGAGAATGCAGAACAATGTCATACATTCACCCCAGTACAGAGATCTGGGCCTAAATCCATCGTTTTTTTGCTCATCATGCCATTCAAGTTTGAACCCAGCCATATGCAAATCAGTCTTGACCCTGTGCCTCATGGGAACAGTCCAGCCCGAACTGCCAAGCCAGGTCCTCCCTGGACTGGAAACAAGCATCCTAGGACCGGTTTCGGGGTTTCACCCTTCTTCTGCCAGGATAGCTTGATTCCAGTGGCATGGAGAGCACGGGACTCATGTCTGAGCATACCCGTCCCACTCGGGGTGACAAATGCAAAAACAACAGTTGATGGACAGAATGCAGAACAATGTCATACATTCACCCCAGTACAGAGATCTGGGCCTAAATCCATCGTTTTCTTGCTCACCATGCCATGCCAGTTTGAACCCAGCCATATACAAATCAGTCTTGACCCTGTGGCTCATGGGAACAGTCCAGACCGAACTGCCAAGCCAGGTCCTCCCTGGACTGGAAACAAGCATCCTAGGACCGGTTTCGGGGTTTCACCCCTGTTCAGCCAGGATAGCTTGATTCCAGTGGCATGGAGAGTACGGGACTCACGTCTGAGCATACCCGTCCCACTCGGGTTGACAAATGCAAAAACAACAGTTGATGGACAGAATGCCGAACAATGTCATACATTCACCCCAGTACAGAGATCTGAGCCTAAATTCATCTTTTTTTGCTCACCATGCCATTCCAGTTTGAACCCAGCCATATTTATTTATTTATTTATTTTATTTATTTTATGCGATTTTTAGAGCGCGCAAATACCCTTAGGGTGTCTCGGCGCTGTAGTTGCAGAACTCTCCGGAGGAGGGGGGTGAGGGGAATTAGGCAGGGAACAACCATGTCTTTAATTGCTTTCTGAAGTTAAGAAGTGTCGGAGCGATCTTAATGTTTAGAGGAAGGGCGTTCCACATTTTGGCCGTGGCAACAGCAAAGCGTTTGTCGCCCCAGTTGGCCCTTCTTGTACGGGGTACCATGAGTAGGTGCGCTGCGGATGATCGCAGAGTTCTGGTATGTTCGAGCCGTCGAAAGGCTTTTCTTAAGAATAAGGGTCCTTGATTGTGAATGGCCTTATATGCAATGCATAAAGCCTTAAACTTGATGCGGCTCCTCACCGGTAGCCAATGTAATTGTCTGATGTAGGGGGAGACTGATGCAAATCTCGGGATTGATAGCAGTGTTCTAGCGGCAGCGTTTTGAACAGTTTGCAGTTTATTAAGAACCTTTTGTTGTGTATTGAGTAACAGTGCATTGCAGTAATCAGTTTTGGAGAATACTAATGTACTGACCAAGGTTTTACCTGCATGTGACGGAAGGTATGGGATTAGTTTTTTTATCCTTTTTAGTACGTGGAAGGAAGAAGAAACCACAGCATTGACGTGTTGCCGGAATGTCAATTTGTTATCGAAGATAACGCCCAAATTGCGTACCTTCGTCACAGGTTCTGGCGGTTGTCCCATCTGGTGAGGCCACCATTGAGGGGACCAGGCGGGTTGAAGCCTCACGAATGTCATCACTTCTGTCTTATCGGAGTTGAGTTTAAGACAGTTGGATGACATCCAGGAGCTTATTGCCTTCATTCCCATTTGGAAATTGGCTGCTACTGAGATTCCGTCATTATGTATCGATAATACCAATTGGGTATCGTCAGCATAGGTAGTGAGGGAGATTCCACAGGAATTTATGACCCTCGCCAGGTCCGACACATAGATATTAAATAGTGTCGGACTTAGCGAGGATCCCTGAGGTACTCCACATGGCAAGGAGAAGGTCTGGGATGTGAATTTGCCTAATTTCACTGTTTGTGGACGGTTCGACAGGAATGAGGCCAAGAGGTTTTTTGCTTTGCATGTGATTCCTATGGCTTCGACACGGTCGATCAAGGTGGCGTGATCGACCGTGTCGAAGGCCGCAGATAAGTCCAGGACCATGCCATTCAGTCTTGACCCTGTCCCTCATGGGAACAGTGCAGCCCGAATTGCCAAGCCAGGTCCTCCCTGGACTGGAAACAAGCATCCTAGGACCAGTTTTGGGGTTTCACCCCTCTACAGCCAGGATAGCTTGATTCCAGTGGCATGGAGAGCACGGGACTCACGTCTGAGCATACCCATCCCACTCAGGGTGACAAATGCAAAAACAACAGTTGATGGACAGAATGCAGAACAATGTCATACCTTCACCCCAGTACAGAGATCTGGGCCTAAATCCATCGTTTTTTTGCTCACCATGCCATTCCAGTTTGAACCCAGCCATATGCAAATCAGTCTTGACCCTGTGCCTCATGGGAACAGTCCAGCCCGAACTGCCAAGCCAGGTCCTCCCTGGACTGGAAACAAGCATCCTAGGACCGGTTTCGGGGTTTCACCCCTCTTCAGCCAGGATAGCTTGATTTCAGAGGCATGAAGAGCACGGGACTCACGTCTGAGCATACCCGTCCCACTCGGGGTGACAAATGCAAAAACAACAGTTGATGGAGAGAATGCAGAACAATGTCATACATTCACCCCAGTACAGAGATCTGGGCCTAAATCCATCGTTTTTTTGCTCATCATGCCATTCAAGTTTGAACCCAGCCATATGCAAATCAGTCTTGACCCTGTGCCTCATGGGAACAGTCCAGCCCGAACTGCCAAGCCAGGTCCTCCCTGGACTGGAAACAAGCATCCTAGGACCGGTTTCGGGGTTTCACCCTTCTTCTGCCAGGATAGCTTGATTCCAGTGGCATGGAGAGCACGGGACTCATATCTGAGCATACCCGTCCCACTCGGGGTGACAAATGCAAAAACAACAGTTGATGGACAGAATGCAGAACAATGTCATACATTCACCCCAGTACAGAGATCTGGGCCTAAATCCATCGTTTTCTTGCTCACCATGCCATGCCAGTTTGAACCCAGCCATATACAAATCAGTCTTGACCCTGTGGCTCATGGGAACAGTCCAGACCGAACTGCCAAGCCAGGTCCTCCCTGGACTGGAAACAAGCATCCTAGGACCGGTTTCGGGGTTTCACCCCTGTTCAGCCAGGATAGCTTGATTCCAGTGGCATGGAGAGTACGGGACTCACGTCTGAGCATACCCGTCCCACTCGGGTTGACAAATGCAAAAACAACAGTTGATGGACAGAATGCCGAACAATGTCATACATTCACCCCAGTACAGAGATCTGAGCCTAAATTCATCTTTTTTGCTCACCATGCCATTCCAGTTTGAACCCAGCCATATGCAAATCAGTCTTGACCCTGTCCCTCATGGGAACAGTGCAGCCCGAATTGCCAAGCCAGGTCCTCCCTGGACTGGAAACAAGCATCCTAGGACCAGTTTTGGGGTTTCACCCCTCTACAGCCAGGATAGCTTGATTCCAGTGGCATGTAGGGCACGGGACTCACGTCTGAGCATACCCATCCCACTCAGGGTGACAAATGCAAAAACAACAGTTGATGGACAGAATGCAGAACAATGTCATACATTCACCCCAGTACAGAGATCTGGGCCTCAATCCATCGTTTTTTTGTTCACCATGCCATTCCCGTTTGAACCCAGCCATACGCAAATCAGTCTTGACCCTGTGCCTCATGGGAACAGTCCAGCCCGAACTGCCAAGCTGGGTCCTCCCTGGACTGCAAACAAGCATCCTAGGACCGGTTTCGGGGTTTCACCCCTCTTCAGCCAGAATAGCTTGATTCCAGTGGCATGGAGAGCACGGGACTCACGTCTGAGCATACCCGTCCCACTCGGGGTGACAAATGCAAAAACAACAGTTGATGGACAGTATGCAGAACAATGTCATACATTCACCCCAGTTCAGAGATCTGGGCCTAAATCCATCGTTTGTTTTGCTCACCATGCCATTCCAGTTTGAACCCAGCCATATGCAAATCAGTCTTGACCCTGTGCCTCATGGGAACAGTCCTCCCTGGACTGGAAACAAGCATCCTAGGACTGGTTTCGGGGTTTCACCCATCTTTAGCCAGGATAGCTTGATTCCAGTGGCATGGAGAGCACAGGACTCACGTCTGAGCATACCGTCCCACTCGGGGTGACAAATGCAAAAACAACAGTTGATTGAGAGAGGACCGAACAATGTCATACATTCACCCCAGTACAGAATTCTGGGCCTAAATTCATCGTTTTTTTGCTCACCATGCCAATCCAGTTTGATCCCAGCCATATGCAAACCCGTCCTGACCCTGTCCCTCATGGGAACAGTGCAGCACGAACTGCCAAGCCAGGTCCTCCCGGGACTGGAAACAAGCATCCTAGGACCGGTTTGGGGGTTTCACCCCTCTACAGCCAGGATAGCTTGATTCCAGTGGCATGGAGAGCACGGGACTCACGTCTGAGCATACCCATCCCACTCGGGGTGACAAATGCCGAAACAACAGTTGATGGACAGAATGCAGAACAATGTCATACATTCACCCCAGTACAGAGATCTGGGCCTAAATCCATTGTTTTTTTGCTCATCATGCCATTCAAGTTTGAACCCAGCCATATGCAAATCAGTCTTGACCCTGTGGCTCATGGGAACAGTCCAGCCCGAACTGCCAAGCCAGGTCCTCCCTGGACTGGAAACAAGCATCCTAGGACCGATTTCGGGGTTTCACCTCTCTTCAGCCAGGATAGCTTGATTGACAGAATGCAGAACAATGTCATACATTCACCCCAGTACAGAGATCTGGGCCTAAATCCATTGTTTTTTTGCTCATCATGCCATTCAAGTTTGAACCCAGCCATATGCAAATCAGTCTTGACCCTGTGGCTCATCTCAACAGTCCAGCCCGAACTGCCAAGCCAGGTCCTCCCTGGACTGCAAACAAGCATCCTAGGACCGGTTTCGGTGTTTCACCCCTCTTCAGCAGAATAGCTTGATTCCAGTGGCATGGAGAACACGGGACTCACGTCACAGCATACCCGTCCCACTCGGGGTGACAAATGCAAAAACAACAGTTGATGGACAGTATGCAGAACAATGTCATACATTCACCCCAGTTCAGAGATCTGGGCCTAAATCCATTGTTTGTTTTGCTCACCATGCCATTCCAGTTTGAACCCAGCCATATGCAAATCAGTCTTGACCCTGTGCCTCATGGGAACAGTCCTCCCTGGACTGGAAACAAGCATCCTAGGACTGGTTTCGGGGTTTCACCCCTCTTTAGCCAGGATAGCTTGATTCCAGTGGCATGGAGAGCACAGGACTCACGTCTGAGCATACCGTCTCACTCGGGTAACAAATGCAAAAACAACAGTTGATGGACAGAATGCAGAACAATGTCATACATTCACCCCAGTAAAGAGATCTGGGCATAAATCCATCGTTTTTTTGCTCATCATGCCATTCCAGTTTGAACCCAGCCAAATGCAAATCAGTCTGGACCCTGTGCCTCATGGGAACAGTCCAGCCCGAAGTGCCAAGCCAGGTCCTCCCTGGACTGGAAACAAGCATCCTAGGACCGGTTTCTGGGTTTCACCATTCTTCAGCCAGGATAGCTTGATTCCAGTGGCATGGAGAGCACAGGACTCAAGTCTGAGCATACCCGTCCCACTCGGGGTGACAAACGCAAAAACAACAGTTGATGGACAGAATGCAGAACAATGTCATACATTCACCCCAGTGCAGAGATCTGGGCCTAAATCCATCGTTTTTTTGCTCACCATGCCATGCCAGTTTGAACCCAGCCATATACAAATCAGTCTTGACCCTGTGGCTCATGGGAACAGTCCAGCCCGAACTGCCAAGCCAGGTCCTCCCTGGACTGGAAACAAGCATCCTAGGACCGGTTTCGGGTTTCACCCCTCTTCAGCCAGGATAGCTTGATTCCAGTGGCATGGAGAGCACGGGACTCACGTCTGAGCATACCCATCCCACTCAGGGTGACAAATGCAAAAACAACAGTTGATGGACAGAGGACCGAACAATGTCATACATTCACCCCAGTACAGAGATCTGGGCCTAAATTCATCGTTTTTTTGCTCACCATGCCAATCCAGTTTGAACCCAGCCATATGCAAACCCGTCTTGACCCTGTCCCTCATGGGAACAGTGCAGCCCGAACTGCCAAGCCAGGTCCTCCCTGAACTGGAAACAAGCATCCTAGGACCGGTTTGGGGGTTTCATCCCTCTACAGCCAGGATAGCTTGATTCCAGTGGCATGGAGAGCACGGGACTCACGTCTGAGCATACCCATCCCACTCGGGGTGACAAATGCCAAAACAACAGTTGATGGACAGAATGCAGAACAATGTCATACATTCACCCCAGTACAGAGATCTGGGCCTAAATCCATTGTTTTTTTGCTCATCATGCCATTCAAGTTTGAACCCAGCCATATGCAAATCATTCTTGACCCTGTGCCTCATGGGAACAGTCCAGCCCGAACTGCCAAGCCAGGTCCTCCCTGGACTGGAAACAAGCATCCTAGGACCGGTTTCGGGGTTTCACCCCTCTTCAGCCAGGATAGCTTGTTTCCAGCAGCATGGAGAGCACGGGACTCACGTCTGAGCATACCCGTCCCACTCAGGGTGACAAATGAAAAAACAACAGTTGATGGACAGAATGCAGAACAATGTCATTCATTCACCCCAGTACAGAGATCTGGGTGTAAATCCATCGTTTTTTTGCTCAACATGCCATTCCAGTTTGAACCCAGCCATATGCAAATCAGTCTTGACCCTGTGCCTCATGGGAACAGTCCAGCCCGAACTGCCAAGCCAAGTCCTCCCTGGACTGGAAACAAGCATCCTAGGACAGGTTTCGGGGTTTCACCTCTCTTCAGCCAGGATAGCTTGATTCCAGTGGCATGAAGAGCATGGGACTCACGTCTGAGCATACCCGTCCCACTCGGGGTGACAAATGCAAAAACAACAGTTGATGGACAGTATGCAGAACAATGTCATACATTCACCCCAGTTCAGAGATCTGGGCCTAAATCCATTGTGTGTTTTTCTCACCATGCCATTCCAGTTTGAACCCAGCCATATGCAAATCAGTCTTGACCCTGTGCCTCATGGGAACAGTCCAGCCCGAACTGCCAAACCAGGTCCTCCCCGGACTGCAAACAAGCATCCTAGGACCGGTTTCGGGGTTTCACCCCTCTTCAGCCAGAATAGCTTGATTCCAGTGGCATGGAAAACACGGAACACACGTCTCAGCATACCCGTCCCACTCGGGGTAACAAATGCAAAAACAACAGTTGATGGACAGAATGCAGAACAATGTCATACATTCACCCCAGTAAAGAGATCTGGGCCTAAATCCATCGTTTTTTGGCTCATCATGCCATTCCAGTTTGAACCCAGCCATATGCAAATCAGTCTTGACCCTGTGCCTCATGGGAACAGTCCTCCCTGGACTGGAAACAAGCATCCTAGGACTGGTTTCGGGGTTTCACCCCTCTTTAGCCAGGATAGCTTGATTCCAGTGGCATGGAGAGCACAGGACTCACGTCTGAGCATACCGTCTCACTCAGGTGACAAATGCAAAAACAACAGTTGATGGACAGAATGCAGAACAATGTCCTACATTCACCCCAGTAAAGAGATCTGGGCCTAAATCCATCGTTTTTTGGCTCATCATGCCATTCCAGTTTGAACCCAGCCAAATGCAAATCAGTCTGGACCCTGTGCCTCATGGGAACAGTCCAGCCCGAAGTGCCAAGCCAGGTCCTCCCTGGACTGGAAACAAGCATCCTAGGACCGGTTTCTGGGTTTCATCCTTCTTCAGCCAGGATAGCTTGATTCCAGTGGCATGGAGAGCACAGGACTCAAGTCTGAGCATACCCGTCCCACTCGGGGTGACAAATGCAAAAACAACAGTTGATGGACAGAATGCAGAACAATGTCATACATTCACCCCAGTACAGAGATCTGGGCCTAAATCCATCGTTTTTTTGCTCATCATGCCATTCAAGTTTGAACCCAGCCATATGCAAATCATTCTTGACCCTGTGCCTCATGGGAACAGTCCAGCCCGAACTGCCAAGCCAGGTCCTCCCTGGACTGGAAACAAGCATCCTAGGACCGGTTTCGGGGTTTCACCCCTCTTCAGCCAGGATAGCTTGATTCCAGCGGCATGGAGAGCACGGGACTCACGTCTGAGCATACCCGTCCCACTCAGGGTGACAAATGAAAAAACAACAGTTGATGGACAGAATGCAGAACAATGTCATACATTCACCCCAGTACAGAGATCTGGGTCTAAATCCATTGTTTTTTTGCTCAACATGCCATTCCACTTTGAACCCAGCCATATGCAAATCAGTCTTGACCCTGTGCCTCATGGGAACAGTCCTCCCTGGACTGGAAACAAGCATCCTAGGACTGGTTTCGGGGTTTCACCCCTCTTTAGCCAGGATAGCTTGATTCCAGTGGCATGGAGAGCACAGGACTCACGTCTGAGCATACCCTCCCACTCGGGGTGACAAATGCAAAAACAACAGTTGATGGACAGAATGCAGAACAATGTCATACATTCACCCCAGTAAAGAGATCTGGGCCTAAATCCATCGTTTTTTTGCTTATCATGCCATTGCAGTTTGAACCCAGCCAAATGCAAATCAGTCTGGACCCTGTGCCTCATGGGAACAGTCCAGCCCAAAGTGCCGAGCCAGGTCCTCCCTGGACTGGAAACAAGCATCCTAGGACCGGTTTCTGGGTTTCACCCTTCTTCAGCCAGGATAGCTTGATTCCAGTGGCATGGAGAGCACGGGACTCACGTCTGAGCATACCCGTCCCACTCCGGGTGACAAACGCAAAAACAACAGTTGATGGACAGAATGCAGAACAATGTCATACATTCACCCCAGTACAGAGATCTGGGCCTAAATCCATCGTTTTTTTGCTCACCATGCCATGCCAGTTTGAACCCAGCCATATACAAATCAGTCTTGACCCTGTGGCTCATGGGAACAGTCCAGCCCGAACTGCCAAGCCAGGTCCTCCCTGGACTGGAAACAAGCATCCTAGGACCGGTTTCGGGGTTTCACCCCTCTTCAGCCAGGATAGCTTAATTCCAGTGGCATGGTGAGTACGGGACTCACGTCTGAGCATACCCGTCCCACTCGGGTTGACAAATGCAAAAACAACAGTTGATGGACAGAATGCCGAACAATGTCATACATTCACCCCAGTACAGAGATCTGGGCCTAAATTCATCGTTTTTTTGCTCACCATGCCAATCCAGTTTGAACCCAGCCATATGCAAACTCGTCTTGACCCTGTCCCTCATGGGAACAGTGCAGCCCGAACTGCCAAGCCAGGTCCTCCCGGGACTGGAAACAAGCATCCTAGGACCGGTTTGGGGGTTTCACCCCTCTACAGCCAGGATAGCTTGATTCCAGTGGCATGGAGAGCATGGGACTCACGTCTGAGCATACCCATCCCACTCGGGGTGACAAATGCAAAAACAAGTTGATGGACAGAATGCAGAACAATGTCATACATTCACCCCAGTACAGAGATCTCGGCCTAAATCCATCGTTTTTTTGCTCACGATGCCATTCAAGTTTGAACCCAGCCATATGCAAATCAGTCTTGACCCTGTGCCTCATGGGAACAGTCCAGCCCGAACTGCCAAGCCAGGTCCTCCCTGGACTGGAAACAAGCATCCTAGGACCGGTTTCAGGGTTTCACCCCTCTTCAGCCAGGATAGCTTGATTCCAGCGGCATGGAGAGCACGGGACTCACGTCTGAGCATACCCGTCCCACTCAGGGTGACAAATGAAAAAACAACAGTTGATGGACAGAATGCAGAACAATGTCATTTATTCACCCCAGTACAGAGATCTGGGTCTAAATCCATCGTTTTTTTACTCAACATGCCATTCCAGTCTGAACCCAGCCATATGCACATCAGTCTTGACCCTGTGCCTCATGGGAACAGTCCAGCCCGAACTGCCAAGCCAAGTCCTCCCTGGACTGGAAACAAGCATCCTAGGACCGGTTTCGGGGTTTCACCTCTCTTCAGCCAGGATAGCTTGATTCCAGTGGCATGAAGAGCATGGGACTCACGTCTGAGCATACCCGTCCCACTCGGGGTGACAAATGCAAAAACAACAGTTGATGGACAGAATGCAGAACAATGTCATACATCCACCCTAGTACAGAGATCTGGGCCTAAATCCATCGTTTTTTGCTCACCATGCCATTCCAGTTTGAACCCAGCCATATGCAAATCAGTCTTGACCCTGTGCCTCATGGAAACAGTCCAGCCCGAACTGCCAAGCCAGGTCCTCCCTGGACTGGAAACAAGCATCCTAGGACCGGTTTCGGGGTTTCACCCCTCTTCAGCCAGGATAGCTTGATTTCAGAGGCATGAAGAGCACGGGACTCACGTCTGAGCATACCCGTCCCACTCGGGTGACAAATGCAAAAACAACAGTTGATGGAGAGAATGCAGAACAATGTCATACATTCACCCCAGTACAGAGATCTGGGCCTAAATCCATCGTTTTGTTGCTCATCATGCCAATCAAGTTTGAACCCAGCCATATGCAAATCAGTCTAGACCCTGTGCCTCATGGGAACAGTCCAGCCCGAACTGCCAAGCCAGGTCCTCCGTGGACTGGAAACAAGTATCCTAGGACCGGTTTCGGGGTTTCACCCTTCTTCAGCAAGGATAGCTTGATTCCAGTGGCATGGAGAGCACAGGACTCACGTCTGAGCATACCCGTCCCACTTGGGTTGACAAATGCAAAAACAACAGTTGATGGACAGAATGCAGAACAATGTCATACATTCACCCCAGTACAGAGATCTGGGCCTAAATCCATTATTTTTTTGCTCACCGTGGCATGCCAGTTTGAACCCAGCCATATACAAATCAGTCTTGACCCTGTGGCTTATGGGAACAGTCCAGCCCGAACTGCCAAGCCAGGTCCTCCCTGGACTGGAAACCATCATCCTAGGACGGGTTTCGGGGTTTCACCCCTCTTCAGCCAGGATAGCTTGATTCCAGTGGCATGGAGAGTACGGGACTCACGTCTGAGCATACCCGTCCCACTCGGGTTGACAAATGCAAAAACAACAGTTGATGGACAGAATGTCGAACAATGTCATACATTCACCCCAGTACAGAGATCTGAGCCTAAATTAATCGTTTTTTTGCTCACCATGCCATTCCAGTTTGAACCCAGCCATATGCAAATCAGTCTTGACCCTGTCCCTCATGGGAACAGTGCAGCCCGAACTGCCAAGCCAGGTCCTTCCTGGACTGGAAACAAGCATCCTAGGACCGGTTTCGGGGTTTGACCCCTCTTCAGCCAGGATAGCTTGATTCCAGTGGCATGGAGAGTACGGGACTCACGTCTGAGCATACCCATCCCACTCGGGTTGACAAATGCAAAAATAACAGTTGATGGACAGAATGCCGAACAATGTCATACATTCACCCCAGTACAGAGATCTGGGCCTAAATTCATCGGTTTTTTTCTCACCATGCCATTCCAGTTTGAACCCAGCCATATGCAAATCAGTCTTGACCCTGTCCCTCATGGGAACAGTGCAGCCCGAACTGCCAAGCCAGGTCCTCCCTGGACTGGAAACAAGCATCCTAGGACCGGTTTTGGGGTTTCACCCCTCTACAGCCAGGATAGCTTGATTCCAGTGGCATGGAGAGCACGGGACTCACGTCTGAGCATACCCGTCCCACTCGGGGTGACAAATGCAAAATCAACAGTTGATGGACAGAATGCAGAACAATGTCATACATTCATCCCAGTACAGAGATCTGGGCCTAAATCCATCGTGTTTTTTGCTCACCATGCCATTCCAGTTTGAACCCAGCCATATGCAAATCAGTCCAGCCCGAACTGCCCAAGCCAGGTCCTCCATGGACTGGAAACAAGCATCAGGGCGAAATCCTGACTGGCTAGGGTGAAGTAGGCAATTCTGTTCGAGAAAGGATGATAGCTGCTGGTTCACATGTTTCTCAAGAAGCTTTTAGAAGGCCGGGAGCAGGGAGATAGGCATATATTTGGCAGGGTCAGTTTTATTAGCTTGGGCCTTTTTTAGCAATGGAATGACCTTTGCCTGTTTCCATTTAGTGGGAACCGTGGCAGATGAGAAGGAGGCGTTTAATAGCTGGTTCATTGGTTTTATTGCCTCCGCTCCTGGTACAAGAATGGAAGCGGGGGCAGGGTCCGGCGGAGAGCCAGATTTAAGGCATTTTAGGGCCCTTTAAAGAGTCCTCCAGAGAGATGGGGTTGAAAAAGTTTAGGGGACATACTTCTGTAGAAGAGGGTGGTTTGTCGTTAAGTATTTCCTGATAATTAACCACGTCTAGGGCAGGGTCAGATGTATCATATCCCACCGCAGATGATGGGAGGCTGGCCTGGATAGACTCTAATTTTTCCTGGAAGAATGAGGCGAGAGTTTCACACCATTCATCAGAGGGTGGTTTCACATTAGACCCAGCTTCAGGTGCGGAGAAGGACTTCACTATTTTGGAAATTTCTCTAGAATGATTGCCCGCCTTTAGAATTCTTGCCTCAAAATAGGCTTTTTTTTCTATTTTAAAACCTCTATAATAGTTCCCTAGCTCTGCTTTAAAGTCTGCTTTGGCTGCTGGATAGTAGTTTATCCTCCATATCTTCTTTTTACGTTTGCAAGCTAATTTCGATTCTTTTAGGGCCGAGGTGAACCAAGGGCTAGGCACTTTTGACCGAAGCTGTTTGGTGCCATTTTCCGGAGCCAGAGATTGGCAGTCAGACTCAATCCAGTGCTCAACCAGGCCCATATCCACGTTAATCATGCCAGTCAGAGAGGGACTAATGCCTTTAAGCTTGTTACTCAATAAGTCCGAGTTACATTTTCAGAGGGCCCTAACTGTTCTGGGAAAGTTGCTCTCTTTGAAAGGGGCATTACTGAGTTTTGGCCATCTGAACCTAAGCATACAATGGTCAGACCAGACTAAAGGAGAGGGAGGATCCAAATCAAGGGGAATAGAAGTAAATATTTGGTCTAGCGTATGCCCGGCCAAATGAGTCGGGCCATAGTGGTAGGAATAAGGCCCATGGCCGTGCAACTCTCCATCAGTGTATGGCTTTCCTTTAGCTGATCACAATACATGTGTAAATTGGCCAGAGGGGATACCACATCACAAAGTGCAGATACAAATCCTGCAGACGTGCCCGGGGGTCTGTATAGAAGGCCCCGGGATATTGATTGTTTTGGAGAGAAAGAAAGAGTAAACCCCAGTATCTCTGCCGTCTCCAGATTCACCTGGGGCCACTGAGTCAGGGTATAACAGTCTATCCCTCCACCTCTGCCCCCACTCCAATCATTCCGTACAATTTTATAACCCATGGGAACAGCTGTCCAAATGTCAGGACCCGAGGAGTCTGTGAGCCAGGTCTCTGTTACGAACAGAGCATCGAAACATTCCTCACCTAGGAGGTCATATATTGATAGCATGCTTTGGGAGAGAGCGTGGATTGATTAATGCCAGTTTGAATGAAGGGACCTGCTCAGAGTAATGTCGGGGGCAGATTTATTAAACGTCAAGCTAAAATTGCAGGAGGTACATAGGTTTTCAGAGGAATTTAGAGTGTTCAAGCTCAGCGGTGTGCAACTAGGGGTGATATTAAGGGCATGAAGTTGTGAGGAGCTGTAGATTAGGCGGTGCTTAGCATTTATACTCATATGGGCATAGTGTCTGGTGCTGGTCGCTTCTGGGACGCTGACAGGCGCAGACGGGCTTGCCTTGGCACGCCGGCTGCGCGTCCGCGCAGCGGCCCGGTTTAAATGCATCAGCCTAGTTGGGATGCTAGAGCGCACACTACCAAAGATGGCCGCTCTAGCTGTCCCGGAGGAGAAATAGCGGCCACCCTAAGAGCACTCGAGACAGCCGGCAAGAGACTCCCCCACCTGCCTCCCACGACCGCAGACGGGATAGAGAATTACCCACAAAATTTATATTTAAAATTGGTTCTGCATAAAATCAATGTTAGTGCAATTTCAAATTCCGATTCAGATTCAGTTTAACACAATACTGCATGCAGGCATGCTCCCTCCCCCAAAGTGCAGAGCTTAGAACAATAAGAAAATGTCGCAGAGCGAGTTGACAGACTCAAAGTCAATAATACATAAAAAGAGATTCAGCGAGAGACACACGCTGCAAACCTTTCACTTATAAAGAAAATCGTGAAAAGAAACAACTAAGTATAGAGAATGCAACATTTCTCAAAGTAAACTTTCCATGTGGTTCATGTGCTAACTGTATGACCATCATTAAAGGCGATACAGTCACAAACAACGGCACAATACATCACCTTAATAGGATGGTCACCTGCCGCACCAAAAACATAATTTATCTTATAATGTGCCCCTGCAACAAAGGCTATGTGGGCGAAACATCTATAGAAATTTGCATTAGATTAAATGAACGTAAATATGCAATTCAAACTACAAAGAAAACAGCCCCTCTGGTCAACCATTGGGTTGAAATGAAACATACCGTTGGTGACATCAGGTGGTGTATTTTGGAACCCATCCAGACATCCACTAGAGGTGGCAATATAGACAAAAAAAGTTAAGTTAGAGAACAATTTTTCATGTCCAAATTTGGCACACATAGAAACGGACTAAATAATAGAGAGGATTGGGAAAGATTGTGCTAATCTACTCTTATCCCTTCTCCTTGCTATTCCATATTCTATTTTTGCCTCTATTTTTGCCCAGATTCAGATTTTTCTCCATAAGAATTCAAGCTTGGGTTAGGAGTCTCTAAGAAGACTCCATACTGCCACACTATCCATTTGCCTTTCTCCGTAATGCTAGGGGTCTAACTTTGTTTAGATACAAACTATAAGTAAAAAATACTTGTAAAATGTCTTTATTTATACTAACAAATAGGGAATTCTTAACAATATATATTTGAGGGTATCCTATAATCTGGTGTAGGTACTCCTATAAATGAATTGGACTGTTTATATTCATCATATGCATTCTATATGGTGCTTTCCTATTGAGAAGATTCTCCATATTCACTCTCTGTACAGATGTGGTGAAATACTTAGAGTCTTTTAGATTCGACTGCCCCATGCATATTATAAGGTTGTCCCTCCATCATCATGAGAACCATTATTGAAACAGCTAAATTAAAGGAGTGAAAATCTACCCTAACATGGATTTTCAATTTTCAAATTACAAAACAGTAATTTCACTCTGCAGAGTATTCAATCTATATTTATTTTATGCATATAGTTAAGGCAATGTACAGAAAACCTTTCTAAGATGGCGGTCATACTTCCTTGATGACCGTGGTTCCAAATGGGGATTTAACATTCTCAGAACTAGATCGCAGGTTAAATATAAATTATATCTCCTATAGGGAGTTTTTTGAATTTTTAAGTTATAAAACAAATCCTCCATTTATTCGGCCTTAAATCATCGATTCGCCAATACGATAAAGTACATTAAATATGCATAACTTAGACGCAATCAACTATATTAACGCTCAAAGATGTCGGATTGAGTTAACATAGATTTGATACTGGTCCACACGACCATCCAATTAGTACGTCACAACATGGCGCCATAAATAGATGCTGTAGAAGTACGCGAGGTTTAGCCACCTCCTCTCACACAATAGAGTCTCTATGGACTATCGGTAAAATGTTCTTTTGAAAAAGGGAGCACGGAGTTTGCGCCAGAAGACCTTTGCTTGATAACAAGCCAGCAGTAGATTTATTTAGTCTTAGTATGGTTTACGCTTCCCCTAAGAGATCATTACATTGCGAGAACCCTGAAACTACCTAAAAGCCTGACAATAAGCCATTGGTAACATTATTCAGCCCATTTACGGCTCACTTTCACCCTAGGGATTACTACATTACGTGAATCTTTAAACTTCCCAATGGTTTTCCATCTTCTACATAGGTTGTAACTCAACGTTATTTTTAAAGTGACTAAAACTTATATTCTTACCTCTTTTTAAAGAATGCAATTTAGCATATTTCTTTGCTTAGGCATAGACACAAAATGTTTTCTTATTTTTGTTTTTAGTTACGCTAGTTACGCTTACTGATTTCTCAAACATCGGCACCGAAGTGATGACCATTAAGGTTTGTTTTGCCTTGAATTTAAACACTTTGGTGAGTTTATTATAGTACCCTAGATAGATATGGCCAGGACATTTATTCCTGTTTTTTTTAACGCTATTCAAAACTCACCTCCCCTTTTCATTTTCTGTTTTGCTTCTATTCATAGGGCCACGCTTCATTGAGGTGTATACCAGTAGAGGGACTATATTTCAAAATCGTTTTTTATTGTGGGCAATATACACGCCCTTGGAGTGGATCTCCGAAATATTCTATACAGATGTATTTAACTAGTAAGTGGGATATTGCATGTTTAAATTCAGTGGCTGCTGGTGACATTTGAAAGTGGTGAGCATAAAATTAGTGTTGGAGCACACCGCGGCAAGCGGGCGTAGTGAGCGAGCCTGAACGACCTAAGGAGAGTTCAGGGGTGTTCTCCCCCCCAACAACATTTTGGTAAATGGGCGGGCATATGGTGCATTTTCAAATGCCTACTTTTTCCACATAGAATAATATATTGGTTAGTGTTCATTTTTTGAAACTCAATATCATGCATAAAGGCAACTCGCATAAACTAAAAACACATAAGCATACAAAGATAAAATATATACATGCAACACATAAAATGCTTTCCCTACCTGTGCATGTCTGTTTCCTTTACGAATCATTTGTTCAAAGCCAAGTACACAGGAGGTAAATGAAATCTTCATATGATATAATTTGCTACAGATAGAAATTTTCATTTGAAGAAAATAAATAATTCAATCGTATAGAAAGTCAACCAAACTTTGAGCCAGATAGCTTTACAGTTGAAAAATAAAACGTAAATATCCATCACCCCAAAGCCAATTGTTCAAACAGTAATGTAGAATACTTTATATAGAATTACATTTAAACAATCAAGTATGGTAAAATCCTTTAAAAAATTATTATTTAGAGCAGGAAGATTACCAAACTCTTTGTGTAGAGAAGGTTTAATAGTACAAGAAGTATGTTTTATATACTTTAAAATTAAAAACTTTGTACATCACTGATAAAGAGTCTGGTTAACCAGTACTTGTATAAATAATTACATGAAATATGTATTGGTGCAAAGAAAAAACATGACTTTCTCAAAATTGTATGGGTTTGCACATTTATATTATCTAACACCAATGAGGCTATCAACAAAGTATTACTAATAGATAATTCTATATGTTCCAACAAGCAAACAAACATTGTTATATCATTTATCAAACTGAAATGAGCCAACATTCAGATCCCTTCCATGAAAATGTAAGTGCACCCTTATAGATGTTGCATCACTGCAGATGGCAATTTGCATCAGATTCTGCTAAAGTAATGGACTTGATCAACATGAAGTGCTGCCACCTTTATATAATTGAACTATTTTATGATGTGTTGAGTATTAAGTTTGAGGTAATGAGTCATGTGTAGATCTAAAGATATACAATGTTGTCAAATCTGGTATGCTCTTCAGTTGACAAGGATATTAAACCATATCCATTCAGAAATGAATCCCATCATTATAAATTAAGTGATATTATTAACAAATCCACTCAGAATCAGTCCATATGATGCTCAGTGAAATATATGGTAAAAAGAAAAATTAAGTCCAGGATTCAACAGGCCTCTACCACACAGCAAACACTACAGAGTATCAGCTTGCAATTATAAAAAGAGCAAACAAACTACAGCTTCATCAAACGGATAGCCAGAAGAAAATCGCTTCTCCTAAAGGACACTGCGGTACAGCAAAAGTTTGCAGAACGAGACTGTAATCAGGACTGACTATAATACCCTCAGGAAATATGACACCAATAAACAATATCCTGCAATTCTTACAAGACTAACTGTAGACCAGTATGCCCCATCTTTAAGTATGTCATGGAAAGTACATCGTCTCAGTTTGTCCTGCTATAGTTTAGAAATTAGTCCAAAGCTTTCCAGAGTGTAGGATATTTACAAAACTGGGTCATATTTGCTGGGGACCTTGGAAAAAAGGTTGAGAGAGAGGTGCATTAACTAATACCCTGAAACAACACCAAGCGTATGTGACTTTATAATGATAAGTCTGAATTCCTCTCAAGTCATGCAAGACAATGAAACATACATTGAATACATGGTGCATTTACTTTCATAGGTTCCTGAAGTATACTTGAATGTTACTTGCAATACAAAGTAAACAAAAACTATTTTTGTTAGCACCAATGATTCACAGCACCACATGCATTTCCATGATATTTATTTATACAGAAAGTTTGCACGCCGTTCTTTAATGTGAGCAAACTTTTCAATTGTTCTCTTGTTGAAATCTGGAATCTGATTTATTAGTTCCTTTTCCATTGACAGCATGGCCAATGCGTTTAGTCGAGCTTGGGACATTGTGATCCTTGAAAATGTTTTTATCCTTTTCAGTGTGGAAAAACATCTATCAGCCTCAGATGTTATCATAGGTGTTGTAATGGCAATTCTCAATAACTTAAGAGTCTCAGAAAAATAATTCTGCAAGTTGTTTTTACATGACAATATATATAAAGCCATGGCACCACCTGTAGCCTGCTGAAAGTCCTGTCATCCATACAGGATTGATAGCTCAGTGCACAATCTTGACTTGTTTATCACTGGATATGCTTCCACTGTTTCACTGAGAGCTGGAGTACGAAACCATTTGCTATGTTTTTGAAACAGGCCACTGTGCAGTAGTGTTGCACTGACTAGATGCCTTGTAAATGCAAATGGCATGCACCACAATAATGTCACATACTTCTTTTCCTTCCTGAATCAAGGTATTTATCTGCAGTTTGCGGTTTGTAAATCAAGAATCATGCGGCAATTCAGAGTCCAAATTATCAATTGATTCTCGTCCCTTGTTGATTCTGAACATAAAGGCTGAAGTGTCCCTATGTACAGATATAGTATCAATGTCTTGTTTTTGTAATTGATTGCACAAAATATTGACATGGGGAATTATGCCGTGGAACAAAAAAAGAAAAAAAGAAACTCCCTGTCTTCCAGAGTTCTGGTAAAGCTCTTTGCTTCACATACTGAAGTGGAATCAAATGTACTGTCTTCTGTAATAGATTTCATGCATTCTACAAGGTCCTCCCTGTGTTCGCGAATTATATTGATAACTCAGATGTTGAAGGTCCAGCAAGATGAAGACCCTCTCGGTATTCTTTTTGCCACTATCTGTTCAAGCACTTCTGTCCATTTTGGCGAACGGGAAACAAAAGCAGTAATACCACCCAACTTTTTAAAGAAAATTCTGACTGGATATTTTTGAAGCAGCCTGTTCCATGTGTGGTAAATAAAATCTTCTTTACCGGACTGAATTTCATACGGAATCTTAAAATAATAGTAAAATCGCTCAGAATAACAAGAGGCAGAATCCGTGGTATAAGAGGTTTCTAAATGGGCTTTATTCCATTCAAAATGGCCGACTCGAGTCGCGGCCTTCAGGTTCCGTCACCACGAGGGTTCAGGAAGTGAAGTACAATACTTTATTGACAGACATGCATTTTTATAATAAGTACATTACAATGAAACGAATGTAGAAGGCGTAACATTTGATAAGAAAAGTGACATAACAGGTACGTAATTGAAACTAGGCGTAATAAGGAATAAAAGAAACATGATTGGTTAGGATTATCAGACATAGGTGGATCTATAAGATAATACTTGGCATAGATGCGCGCGCGGCAGCATGACGTGTAATTGACGTGCAACTAGGGGGTGAAGGGGACTTGACATTTAGCTCTACATGTGGAGACGAGAAGTCTGGGGGGTCAAGTCAACCTAATCCCAAATCATATCTAACATCCTATGTTTAAAGAACTATGTTATCCACAAGGAAGAGACTCTCGGACAGAATCTATTCTATACTGACTGTGTGCGTGTACAAGCGTCTAAGTGTCTATATGAGATGCGAGGGATAGAAAACTTTCCATGGCAACAGGGCTATGAATCACTTGCAGGAGGACGGAAAGGCTGAGTCCTTTGCTTGTGAGCTAAAGGAAATGTTTACCTAAATCACTAGACAGGAATGCATCGGCTGGAGAGCAAAATAGATAATTCGAAGGTGAAATACAACTTCTTGGCAGGCAGGCGAAAACTGGCCGAGGCAGGCACCGTTAGCTGCACAGGGAGTAGGACAAAGTTCATGGATACAGATGCGAGCTCAAGCTGAAGCTGTCAGAGACAGAGAGCAGGGAAAGGTTTTGAGGACAGAATCGGGCCTACTTGCCTGAACTGTAAAAATGGAGTAACTTAGCCATATAAAGTCGGTGGCCTTTTATACTTAGGAATCGAATATCCAGCCCTTTGATGGCGGATCTGACAGAGAACATGTCGACGGTAGACACACATATGTTTGCGTCTTAGAAACTGGAACTGGAGGGAACATACATGTACTTGTAACATGCATATAGAACCGTTGGGGTCCAAGATAGGGGACATAACTGATCAGGAAAATCCACATTTCCACATTCCCTCCTTGTCCCCTTCTTGCCCTTCACGAGACATCAATCTTCATCATTCCATCGATTTGCTCATGGAGCATCATTTCTTTTTCCTTCTTCTTCCGGCATTCTGAACGAGACCTGTGATATGGGATGCATGATGTGGCACACAGACCACAAATCGCTGGTCCACATTGCAGGCATAAACAACAACTGAAAAGCATAAGAAGGCCAATACCTAGGAAGGATAAAACTCTCCATCCCCAGGCTGATATCACACTCCAAAACCACCCGGACCACGTCCAAGTGCCTGGATTTTCGTGTATCTGGCTTACAATCTTATGAAGGCGTGTTATAGCTTTATATACAGATGGCGAATTTTCTGGTATGAATATGCAGCAGCTGGATCCGATGACCCTGCAAGCTCCGCCCCTATCGGCCAGGATGACGTCAAGGACAAGACGATTCTGGAGAACAACAATTCTCATCACTGATTGCTCCTCTGTCAGATTGCCTAGGGCGGCTATAGTCTCGTTTACTACAGCTTCAAGAGTCTTGGTGAGTCTGCGTATCAGCTTACTATTTGATATTGTACCTATATAGGGAAAGATACCTTTATTGAAATCTACATACTTGTCCCATGCTGTCTCAGTATAATCGACAACTGGGAGATCTCTTCGCTCTCTATTGTGTACTAAATGAACATTTCGATAATAATCAGGGGGAGCTAGGAAAACAGGTGGCAAAAGGAATGCTATGTAACAGGTACCATCCCAATCTAGAGGCAGACGCATATATGCCGTCTGACCACATATGAAGTAAGAATGGCGAGAAGCTCTAAATGAAGATTTACCTTGATCACTATATTCTACTGTAGTAACACATTTACTATGGCCCATATGTATGGAACCAACTTTTCTCACACATAATTCACCCTTAACTGGAAATACTGACATAGTGGTCAGAATTAGTTCAACTTCGGATTTGACATTCAAAATCATAAGATTAGGCGTAAAATTACCTAATTTATACACTTCATTTTCTAAATCAGTTCCTGTTCTACTGGGGTGACCCTCCTTATTAGGGTGACAGACTTTGAATAAAACTAGATTCAGATTTCCCCATATCCAATGTTGTTGATAAACTGCTGTGTCTGGGTCTATGGAATTTAATAAACTAAACCATGCTCCACAGGAGCCATTGTGTGTAAATGGATGTGGAAAGAAAGGCAGAACTCCTTTGTTATTCTGATAGGGAGGAAGTCGGCCACACACCCAACAATTGGTCGCATTACTAGTCTGATGGGAATGATGTAACATACTAATGAAGGTGTTATTGCGCAGCGCAAGTCTATAGGACAACTCATGTGGCGGTAGGTCACTAAAAGAATGTTCACCAGTTATATTGAAAGCACGTTTAGAAACAGGATAATACATATGCAACAATATACTTGCAGTAACTATTAAGAAACTCAAGAAAAACAAAATTAATAAAGTCACAATACAGTGGCTACGCAGTAATTTACAATAAGCATGTCGTTTCATTATGATTCTGGACTCTACATGATTCAGACCTAAGGGATACATGTCAGGACAGATTCAACCGCTTCACCTTGGAGAGGACTTAAACAATCAAATCGTCCGACAGTTTAGATCTGGACCTGAGTTTCTGTTTATAGAGTTCGGTGCTACTGGCCTCAGCCAAAGGTAGCTTTGAGTCAATGGGGGAAGACACACGGGGAATACTGTTTGTGTCAGGAGGAAGTCCATGAAATTTTTTTTTATATGGCTGGAATGCACCCAGCCTTTCCTCCCTTCGATCTTCACAGCTGTTCTTGTTGTCAGCAGGACCAACTTAGGAAGCCTCCACCTTGGCTCCAGTTGGGTTTTCCGATCAAAATTCCTGACGAGGACATAATCGCCGGGAATTACGTCGTGAGGTTTCACCTCGGTGTTGTCGGGAAAAGCTGCGACTACCTGTGAACGACAAGATTGTAGTGCAGACATCAAGGAAGCCAGGTAATCTGTCAGCATATTACAGTCAACATCAGTTATTTTACGGGGTATAGGCGTCCCCCACATATTCGGTGGTCTACCAAAGATCACCTCATACGGGGATAGCCCTGTTCGAGAGTGTGCTACCATCCTCATGTAAAATAGCGCAACTGGTAAGGCTACTATCCAGTCCACACCCTTTTCCTGACATATTTTAGACAGTCTGATTTTTAAAAGTTGATTATGTCGTTCCACGAGACCTGCTGCCTCGGGGTGTCGGACACAGTGGAATTTCCACTGATATCCCAACAAGAGTGAGACATGTTTCATTAATTCGGATGAGAAAGGCTGACCGTTATCTGAATATACAACACGTGGTAAACCGTACCGTGGGAAGAATTCTCGAACTAGCTGCTTGGCAGTAGTCGGGGCAGTGTAATCTGATACGGGATACGCCTCTGTCCAACGGGAGAGAGCGCAGACAACTACGAGAACATATTTGAATCCTCGACAACGTTCCATCTGAATATAATCCATCTGGAGGACTTCAAAAGGATGGTCAGGAGGCTGAAATCCACCCTGCTCTACGGGAACACTCTTTCCTGGATTAAACTGACAACATATCATACAGGTACGAACCTTTTGTTTAGCTGCTGCTCGTAAATGTTTATTGAACCAAATGTGCTGAATGCTGTCTAGCATAGCCTTCTCTCCTAAATGTGCTGGGCTGTGAACTGTAGCTATAATGGCTTGAACCATGGAATCAGGGAGAAACCATACAGATTTCTCCTTCGTCATCCATCCTTGATCTGTCTGGATCCCTCCTAGTTCAGTCCACTTCTTTATTTCTTCTGCTGTGGCATGTGTCTGTATGTCAATTACGTCAAGTGCGGGATCCTTAATTGTCATACACTGTGTTGGTGTCTGAACTATTGGCTTTGTCATGTCTAATGTGCGATTCTGAGCAGTCTGTTTAGCTGTTCTGTCAGCTAAATCATTGCCTTGAGAAATGATATCAGTAACCTTCGTGTGTGCTTTACATTTCATAATCGATATAGCAGTGGGTAGATGTATTGCGTCTAACAAGGCATGAATGAGGGGTCCGTGCTGAATGTGGGCACCATGGGAGGTTAAATAACCTCTCTCTCGCCACAGCACGCCGAAGTCGTGTACAACTCCGAATGCATAACGTGAGTCAGTGTATACATTAACTTTCTTATTTGTGGCTTGAATACAGGCTTGCGTTAGGGCAATAAGTTCTGCTGCTTGGGCTGACAAAGTATCTATACAATTTGTCTCAATAACTTCAGTGTCTGTTGTGACTGCATACGCGGCCACTAAGTCTCCTGTACTTGCTCTCATGCACGATCCGTCTACATACAACGTCAGGTCTGGATCTAACAATGGAACGTCTGTCAAGTCTTGTCTAGGTTTCGTCTTTATTTCAATGATTTCAACACAATCATGAGCTAGTGGGTCTGTTCCAATTACAGGTAATAGTGTAGCAGGATTCAATGTATTACATCGTCGGATCTCTATGTGTGGTTGAAACAATGTCAGTTCATAACCGGTAAGTCTTGCTATGGTCAAGTGTTGTGTTTGTGTTCGGTTCACAAGAACCTCTACTGCATGTGGTACTTGTACTGTCAATGGGTGCCCTAATACTATGGCATCGCTTTGTCTGATAGCTAAGGCTGTCGCTGCCACTGATTTCAGGCATGCAGGCAAAGCCTGAGCTACGGGATCTAATGTACTGGAAAAATAAGCACATGGCTTGCGTGATCCTGCTTGATCCTGAGTGAGTACTGACAAGGCAGTACCTTCGCGTTCTGTAACAAAGAGTGTAAAATGTTTGCTATAACATGGTGTTGCTAAAACAGGTGCTTGACATAAAGCTTCCTTTAGGCTTTCAAAAGCTTGTGTATGTTCCTGAGTCCAAGGGAGAACAGTCGATGTGGCTGCCTCCTGTGTGGTTAGCTGAATGAGTGGTTTTGCTAGAAATGCGTACTGAGGGATCCACTGCCTACAATATGAAGTGAGGCCTATGAAAGCTCGCACCTCCTTTTGTGTCTGGGGTATTGACATATTAGCAATTAACTGGATGCGATCTGGTGTAAGCTGCCTTCCCTCCTTGGACAGCGAGTGACCAAGATAAATAACTCGCTGGACACAGAATTGCAGCTTAGAAGGAGACACCTTGTGCCCCTTGTCGGCTAGAAAATGTAAAACTGTCAGAGAAGCCTTTTCACATTCTGGCTCGCTTCTTGCGGTGATCAGCAGATCATCGACATATTGAAGCAGTGCAGTATTGACTGGCATGTGGATACTGTCAAGTTCTCGTTTCAGTGCTTGGCTGTAGATGCTGGGGCTTTCTGTAAATCCTTGGGGAGCGCGTGAGAATTTAAAACTGCGCCCATTTAAACTGAATCCGAACAAATATTGGCTTTCCGGATCTATTGGGACGCTGAAAAAGGCATTCTTGAGATCAATTACAGTAAAGAATGTTGCTTCGGAATCAATTGCTGTCAATAATGATGATATATCAGGGACCACAGGAAATTGTGGTACAATGCACTTGTTTAGTTCACGCAAATCAATAACCAATCGGTATACTGGTGGAGCAGTAGGGTCAGTTCGTTTAAGAATCGGAATTATCGGCGAATTACATACATTGGAGTCTGTTTCTACAACTACTCCTTGTGCAATTAGCTCATCAATGATTTTCAACAAAGCCACTACAGCATCATGCGGTAACTTGTATTGTCGCATTCGTGGTAGTACCACTCCTGCTTTCAATGTAACTCGATAGGGTGTAATATTCATGCAGCCAACATCCGTAGGGCCTTGTGCCCATAGATGTACTGGTAAAGTCTGTAGTCGGGGATCCATGTCTCTAGACACATAGTGACCTTTAAAATCACGTAAAAACAACCTTACTCCTTCCGGAGAACAACATATTATGGCTCCTAGTGCTTTCAGAGTTTTAATTCCTAACAGATTTTCTGGGCATGCTTTAGTAAGCAATAAATCTGTAGTTCGTGTCAAAGGTCCTATCGTAAGTGGTAGAGGCTGTGATACTTCATTAACAATAGGTTTTCCTGAAAAACCAAGGGAAACATTTTGAGAGCCTGAGAGGGGTGCCCCTGGAACTTCACTACGTTTTATAGTTGTTCGACTTGCCCCTGTATCGAGTAAGAATTTTCTATCTTGACCTAATAATTCACTATGTACATAAGGTCCTTCTTGATCTACAGGAATCTCGATAAGCGGTAAGTCAACTTCCCTCTCTAGGCTTGTTCATGCGTAACGCTGATACTCAGGATATTCATACTGTGCAGTCTGATACATTTGTCGTGTTGTGGTTTGTGTGGCAGTAGCAGGCAACGGTGGTGCAGCTGGCACAAACTGTATGGGTTGCTGTGAGGCTGGCATTGCCTGTTGCTGAACTGGCATGGACTGTCCATGCTGCATAGCTCCTTGTTCATTCTGATCTTGTCTAACTAATCGTGGTCTCTCTTTTGCAATACCTGTAGCTATATTACGTTTCAGGACTGGACAATCATGTACATAATGGCCTAGTTGTTTACAGTAATTGCAGGTTCCTTTTACAGGAACTGCAGAATCACCAGAATGTGTCACACCTTTTTTGTGACCATCTGCTGGTACTGTCTGAGAAACTAGCATTTTCATTTTTGTATCCTTCATGCGTCTATGCTCATGTTCTTGTTCATCCCTGTAGCATTTGCGACGGAGTGTTACTTTGCCAGGTACTCTCGAATTTCAATATTCTATTCTTCACTGGAGGTAATGCATTTTCCACCAATTTTGTCACAAATAAATGTGGATATGAGTCACTACTTGCTTTTATACCACTATTTATACCAAAACATTTTTCAAATCGAGCATAATAATCGCTTGTGTCTTCATCTTGCTTTTGTTTGCAGGCTGTGATTGCACCCCAATCTTCCTTTTTTGTAGTTAATAAACGTGGCAGTACCTGTACTAGTAAACCTGGTAACAGTTTAACTTTATCCCCGAGCCCTGAACCTGCAGTTCGGCCCCTTTCTTCCTCTGCTAATGCTGTCCAGTCTATCTTTTGGTCTCCTACTTCCCACTCTTTTTCTTTCAGTTTTTCATAAATGCCAGCAGGCAAAAGCACCTTTAATATCGTCATAATATCAGGAAAGGTGTACTCTCCCATTAGTAACATGTCTTTAATTTCTCGGTGGAAACCCGCTGGGTCCTTGTCGTGACTAGGTACTACTTTCTTCATTTCTAATAATTCCATTTTTGATATGGGTGTGTAAACAAATACACGGTGAAACTCATTGTCTTCGCCTTTTATTGGGTGCACTTCTCGTAAAGGATTTTGTCTATCCATATAGTACGGCGCTCTTTCTCTGCGGGGCAGGGAGAGAGAATCTGGACTTACAAAAAGGACATACTGTTTACGTGACACTAATATCTCTTTAATTAGCTTGTTACTAGAACCTCTCCATCTGTTCGTGAGTAGTTCCGTTAATATATCAGGTAAAGGACCGGGGTCGGCATGTTGGCTCTTATATAATATGAGGAGTTGCTGAATCATATAGATTCCAGCTAAACGTTGTTCATCTGTACTGAGATTAAAAAACGTGTGTGCTACGGTCTCATCACCGTATTTTTCAGGACTGTCAATCCAGTGAACGGCTGATCTGGCTAATTCTTGCTCATCCATGGAATCGAGGAGGTGGTAACCCCTTCGTTCTCGTAGTATCTTATCTGCGGCTTGAAACGAATGTTCAGGAGACTTCAGATTTATTACAGGCGTCGGATACGTTCTGCTATTATTTGGACATACAGAGTGTATGGGATCAGAAGAACATCTAGTATTTTCACAGGATCTTCCTCTGCCTACATAGGCTACGGTCTCTGACTGTCTTGCGGAATTCCCTGATTCGGACACTTCATCTTGCTCAAACTCGTCTGTTCCCAATCTTTCTTCATGAATACGCTCTATTTCTTTACGTATTTTTCGGCACATGGCTATTATACAATTTTGCTTATCGTGTCTCCCTTCTGATATATTCTGACTCCATCTTGTAAGAGTAAGCATTGCATTCGGGTCTACCCCCGGACGATCTTGATTTCTGATTACACAGTTTATGAGGAAACGTAACAGTTCCCCCTGTATCTCTACTTTCTGGAATTCCATAGCTCTGTTAATACATCCTGGATCTCGTCCTGTTTGAACAAAATGATATATGTTATCTAGATGCGTAATCATTTCTGGTAACCTCGCTAAATACTCTGCGGCTCGCCTGATACGTAATGATGCCAGGACCATTTCGTCCTCTTTACCAACCACCGGGTCATATCTACAATTTACAAGGAGTTCCTTAAGCGTACGTTCACTTACGAATTTAGGTGTACGTGAATGTGCTGACTCTTGAAAAACAAGTTTATTTATTCTAGGTGGTGTGAAGGTATTGCTAGCCCCTCCCGTGGCCCCATCTGGGGCGTCGGGTGTGAATGGGTTCGTTGAACGTGACACAGCAACTATGGGTGTCGATACCCCTGTAGAGTCGACCGCGGAGACAGATGCGGAAACAGATGTGCTTGCCGAAGCTTGTGTCGGGACTTGCTGTTGCACGGGGACAGATACCTGATCCTGACGTTGAACCCCTCCGCCAGACGGTCTATGTGGTGTGGCGTTAGCATACTCGGGAGCTGCATCGTCTAGATATGAGGAAAGAAAAACATCTTCTGCGGTTCTGGGATGCCCCTTTTGATGTACCTTAATTGGAAATAATGGGGGTGGCAAGTCTTTTGGCATCTCTGTAACAGCCTTAGGTAGTCCTTCGACTAGAAGGGGATACATACCATTCATAAGAGCATTTCTTTGTCTATTTACTTGTTCTGATTTCACTCGGATACCTTCCTCAATTAATAGATTTTCTTGAACTTTATTTGAACTTTCTTTACTCCTCTCTTCTTGTCTACGTGCTTTTTCTGTACGTCTATGAGATTCTTTACGCCATAACTCAACAGCGTCTTTCTGTGACTGTCTGACCTTTCTTTTCCATAACTCTTCCTCCACTTTCATGATGCACTCTGCATCCCAGGTTCCCGCTGCGGGCCACCTTTGACTTTCCGGCAATCCCTTGGTATAATCTACCCATAGATCAAGAAACAATATGGCATCTAAGCCATGCTTATGGTACATAAAATGCCCTGGAGTGTCCCTAGGAGGAATAGGAACTGCTTCTTCAAGCACCCCTTTTCTGGTACTAATCTGTCTTAACTTCGAGAAGAGCGGCATATTGACAACTGATCTGATACTTACTCTTGAATTCACTTAATACGAAAAACACAATAAATGAACAGTGAACAATGAACAGTCATTCATACTACAATATTTTGAACACTTTAAACATTAAACATTAAACATTGTAACAATGATCGACAATGATGACAGTCTGCCTAACTAATCACCACGCTGAATTCTTGACAATAACTGAATACTTCGGAATACTTGATATACTGCTAAACAGTACATATACACTGCTAAACAGTGCAGACCGGATTTGTGTACCCAAATCCGTCTTGACCGGCACAACCTATGTGCGCGTCAACACGCCTCCCCGGCGATGGTACTCACCGAGTAGCTCCTTGAAACGGAAGGCCTCAGAGAATGGACAGGACTCGATAACTGCGGACAGCGGACCCTCTGGACATCGGGATTTCGAAAGACCTGGTGGGCCTCTGTATACCTCGGATCTTGCTCTCTCAGCTAGGCTCTGGTCGGGATACTTCGCACTTCTCACCGCCTCGTCTGGGTTGATCGCAGCCTCAGTCGCCCCCGCTTGACCGGAGGGAGCTTACAGGAAATCCTGCTGGTACGCGTTTATGGTCCGTCCAGCTGTGGCAGGAGACCGGGCCTGCAACGCACCGCCGGCGCGTGAGATGAGAAAGTGTCCCTGTTCGGGCGCCATTATGTGGTAAATAAAATCTTCTTTACCGGACTGAATTTCATACGGAATCTTAAAATAATAGTAAAATCGCTCAGAATAACAAGAGGCAGAATCCGTGGTATAAGAGGTTTCTAAATGGGCTTTATTCCATTCAAAATGGCCGACTCGAGTCGCGGCCTTCAGGTTCCGTCACCACGAGGGTTCAGGAAGTGAAGTACAATACTTTATTGACAGACATGCATTTTTATAATAAGTACATTACAATGAAACGAATGTAGAAGGCGTAACATTTGATAAGAAAAGTGACATAACAGGTACGTAATTGAAACTAGGCGTAATAAGGAATAAAAGAAACATGATTGGTTAGGATTATCAGACATAGGTGGATCTATAAGATAATACTTGGCATAGATGCGCGCGCGGCAGCATGACGTGTAATTGACGTGCAACTAGGGGGTGAAGGGGACTTGACATTTAGCTCTACATGTGGAGACGAGAAGTCTGGGGGGTCAAGTCAACCTAATCCCAAATCATATCTAACATCCTATGTTTAAAGAACTATGTTATCCACAAGGAAGAGACTCTCGGACAGAATCTATTCTATACTGACTGTGTGCGTGTACAAGCGTCTAAGTGTCTATATGAGATGCGAGGGATAGAAAACTTTCCATGGCAACAGGGCTATGAATCACTTGCAGGAGGACGGAAAGGCTGAGTCCTTTGCTTGTGAGCTAAAGGAAATGTTTACCTAAATCACTAGACAGGAATGCATCGGCTGGAGAGCAAAATAGATAATTCGAAGGTGAAATACAACTTCTTGGCAGGCAGGCGAAAACTGGCCGAGGCAGGCACCGTTAGCTGCACAGGGAGTAGGACAAAGTTCATGGATACAGATGCGAGCTCAAGCTGAAGCTGTCAGAGACAGAGAGCAGGGAAAGGTTTTGAGGACAGAATCGGGCCTACTTGCCTGAACTGTAAAAATGGAGTAACTTAGCCATATAAAGTCGGTGGCCTTTTATACTTAGGAATCGAATATCCAGCCCTTTGATGGCGGATCTGACAGAGAACATGTCGACGGTAGACACACATATGTTTGCGTCTTAGAAACTGGAACTGGAGGGAACATACATGTACTTGTAACATGCATATAGAACCGTTGGGGTCCAAGATAGGGGACATAACTGATCAGGAAAATCCACATTTCCACACATGATTAGACTTAGTTGGTGAGCATAGCAATGGACATAGTGTACATTTTGGATAGATGTCTCTGATTCTTTTTTAACCCCACCGGAGGTACCACGCATGACATAGCTCACAGCTCTGAGAAATTAACTTCTCTTTTTCTGTGTGCTCTGGGAAAATAAGGTCAAGTTCAGTAAGAATAGATGCTGAAATTATATCTGCAGTTGAATCTTTAAGATTCGAAAAGCAAAAAAATATTTTCACTACCTTGGAATTGCCATCAATGTAGCGGAAAACAAGTACTGACGGCATCTTGGTAGAGACATTAGTTGTTTCACCAGCCTGGATACTTAGGTAGTCAGTGCTTCTTATTTGCTGTACAATAGTTTCTTTTGTTACCTCCAGCATACAGTCAAGTAACTCATTCTGGATTGTCTTAGAAGTGCCTTTAAATACAGTTGCACTTTTCAATTGTGCTTCCATTGCACTGTCTATACTTCACACAAAATCAACCAGCCCACTAAAGACTCCGGGATTTAGGGATTCTTCAGTTTCATCGTAGCTGAGCAATGCCAATTCAAAAGCTCCACAAAACTTTACACAGTCAATCAATTTGGATAATATATAACGGTTCTTATCAACCTCCTCATTGTGTTTGATTACCCCCTTGCGGTAGGCTTCATTTAACTGAAGTGCAATATTTGATTCTCCAAACAAAGATAACTTTAATACATTAGTCAAGTGGGATTCACTGGAATCATGCCTCTTTATTTTTTTAGCCAGATGTTTCAAGTCAGTAAATCCTGTTTTAGTCCAGCTAACTTCACCCCCAAAGAGCAAGCAGGGGAAATAGAACAAGGCATTCTTAGAAGAGCTAGCAGTTAACCACTCCATTTTATCGAAACAGGTTTGTGTAAACCTACGTGTGTAACCCTTCCCCCAGTCTTTTGTAGACTGTTCAATGTTTATTTCAGATTTATGGGTCCTAGTCCTTTCACCCGAAGTTTATCTTTGCGTGTCATTCCCAAAAATGGTTTTGTGAGTAAACTGTCAACTGTGTTTATTTTGACAAACAATAAAATGAACAGCACACAGAAAGCCTAAACTAGATTATAGATGTATCACCTAACATAGGTCACCCACGTATAATATATAAAATACTATTGATGTACTAACAAGAAATGTCAACAAGTACAAAAGTAGCAGCAGTAGTTAGTTGTGATTTGTATATCACTTGTGATACGGATTTGCAACTGTACTTCAAGTTCCTTTTTAGCGATGGTGGATAAACTTTCAGCTGATTTAGTAACTGGTGCCTCCTGTTAAACTATCTGCTGAGTTGATCTGTAACCTGTACACAACCTTCATGCTGAGTTCCTCTCTTGTTCCTGTTGATAAACTATCTGTTTATTTCTTCCCTGGTGCTTATCAAACTATCAGTTGATTTCCTTTGGTGCCTGTAGAAAACCTTTCTGCTGGTTTCCTCTCTGCTGCCTGTCGCTCCTGTTGATAAACTATCTGTTGAGTTCCTCCCTGGTGCTTGTCAAACTATGTGTTGATTTCCTCTGGTGCCTGTAGAAAAGCTTTCTGCTGGTTTCCTCTCTGCTGCCTGTCGTTAAACTATCTGCTGATTTCCTCCCTGGTGCCTGAGAAAATTTAAAAAGGATGTAAGCTTTGAGAATAGTGTCCATTGGATACACAGCAGACACCACTGAACAGCTTGAACAATTTTAAAGCAGCTGTTAATTTCACATTTGCATCAAAACCAGATGCCCCTACAGTTAAGTCAGAAGGGACTGCGGTGTGTAGGTTTCTCAGTAATATAGGGTGAAATGCATTCTTAAAGGTTTCATGTACATTGACGTTGGGGTGTGTGGTGGAAGCATATGAAATGATATAGGCAGTCACGGAGTAGTACTCTGGGGCACTTCTCCTCGGACATGGTGGACCTGCACCTGCTGCACAGTTGAATCCTTCACTCCTGTAGACAGACTTAGAGGGTGAATAAGACAGTTGAAAACAACAGGAATATCCTAGGGGAGCTGGCATGCTTAATGCACCTTCCATGGGGCCCCTTTAGGTTTCATTACATCACTGTTCTGCAGGCACGTCACCAGCCTTGGTGTCAAAATCTCAATTGTGTGCATATAGGTCTAGAAATGTAAGCAGACATGCTAAAGTATATTCAACTAATGTTCGCCTAGGGTTTGTAATTTGTGCTCACCTTGAAATATCATTAAGTGAAAGGAGGCACGAATGCAGCCTGAAGGCATGCAGCCTTCTGTGAATTACCGATGCTCTGCAATTTTAACTGACCATCCTGTCAGCTCTGCTCATTTGCATGAAAATATTGATGTCTGCGACCTTGCAAATGTGTCTTTTTAGTTGTGCAGATGGAAAAGAATCTCTCAAAATATAACATTCAGAAGTGTGTATGCTCTGAAAAAATGAAATCTATTAAGTCCATTTTTTTATCAATTAAGTAACAAATTTCAAAAAGCAGCATTCAAATTACAAACTCTACTGCTCGCATTAAACAATTCCCATCTCATCACATTCAATACTGCTTTAAAGCTGTCTGAATTATTTTGAATAGTAGCTTCTTCCCTATCGTGCTTTCCATTAAGACACACCTCTATCACAAAAGTAAGTTTCACTTAGTATAAAACCATAATTCTATAGTTACAACATATTTCAAATGTCATTTACTCTATCATATTCTGTAACTAAATTCTCTTTTGTTAAAAAGCCCTCCACAAGTCATTTCCCAAATAATATCCTTTCTACACCAGTACTGTTCTACACCCTCTTTGTTGTGATATATATGGATGTTTTGGTTGCCATGGCTATGGAAAATACCTCATATGTCTGTTATTCTCAAATTAACTAAACTCAAGGGGGCTCAGACTCAGAGTTCCCAATGTGGCTGTATTCGTGATTTCAAAACTCCCACATTATGAGGGGCAGATGGAATAACAGACTGCGGCAGTGGCCAATCGCAAAATGACAACCCACCACAGGCCCCGCACAAGGCAAACAAACCCTGCACAGCACTTCACGAGAGCTAAAGTGCAATAACATTGAAACGACTCAACATAATATTTCATAGCAGTTAATCTGACCTCAAGTTTAGTATTCATAATTGTAATTCTAATTGCATTTATATAGCGCCTACTACCCCTGATGAGGCGTCGAAGCACTTTTTCGGTGAGTAGCACGCTACTCTGTAACCCATAAAGGATTAGTGTTGAGTTAGTATAGTGAAATATGAAAGTAATTTGTGTGGTGGATAGCTTAGTCAGTTATTTGGATTCAGAAGGATAGCGGAGATATAGGAGAGGGAAAAAGTTTGCATTTATTTAGCTCTTGTTACCCCTGATGGCCACCCGGTCCTTCTCGCAGATCGGTGGTAATGTACCCACCTCCTTATGCACATATACTGGCCTTGGTGAGGGGCACTAACCTAACGTCAGCCAATATCCCACGCCCGCCAATGTGTCTGCCACATTCCAATGGCACCAGACAGTTTCCTTGCCTCCAACATGTTTCAAGCAATAATAAAAATGCCAAGAAAACTCTGGTGATTAATGGACCCGCTGGGGATCGATCAAGTTTTGTCTAGTGGAAATATTACTCAGAGGGTTAATGTGCCTGCTACAAAGCACAAACACCATGCAGCTCACAGAACTGAATATAATGTAAATAGGTTATTTGGTTACTGCTTTTGTCAGAGAGATCCTTTAATAGTTGTAATTTATAAATTACAATCCTGATATAGAACATTGAACTATTAACTATCATCAAAGACCTGCATGCAAACTGCAAGGTATAGGATGAAGAGTTAGGGTCAGATTTACAAGAAACTATCGCAGAGCGGTGCCGCAAGTCATTTTGCTGCGCTGCGCTGCTTTAGTTTCGAAGCACAGGGATGCAACATATTTACAACAATATGTTGCATCTCTGTGCTTACCCCTGCAATGGCGCCCAAACTGCTGCCATGCGCCGGTGCATGCACCCTTGCACCATCGTGCAAGGATGCCAGCGTCATGTGGAGATTGTTTTTGTGCAGGAAGGGGCACCTTCCTGCACAAAAACAATCAATTGAGGTGATTTCCTCTTCCAATGCATGCTGTAGAATTCAGCATGCATTGAAAGAGGAAATAAACAACGAGAAATGAAACCATTTCCCCTCGTTGCAGTTCGCTACGCCACCCATGGCGTAGCATTCTGATGCATTTCCAGATTTGCGAGTGCTCGTACTTCTGGAAATGCATCAGGGGACATGCAACAACAGCAACACCCATGCCATGCACCTAACATGCAAAGGGGCACATGTACAAGCTCCTATCGCCACCACAACGTCACTTTAATCGACGTTGTTGTGGTGATAGCGGCTTAGCCTCATTTACAAGGCAGCGTTAAGCCACTTAACTTGGCTTAACTCTGCCTTGTAAATAAGGCCCCCTTTCACGCTATGGTTAGCGTGAAAGGGGTTGACAGTGGGTGCTGCGGTGGGAGTTCCACCACAACACCCATTGATTTTAACACTGTTCCCTATGTACAAGGGCAGCGTACATAGGAAGCAGCGCCAAAATTTAGACCAAGGAAAATCTGGTCTTAAGTTGGCAAAGCGAGGAGAAATGCATTAATTCTCCTCGGTTTCTTTCCATGGGTGCTGCCATGTGCAGCACACATAGAAAAAGCAAAATGCCATGGATTGTTTATGTACAGGAAGGTCCCCCTTCCTGTACATAAACAATCTTTGAAAAACGCCATTTTGTGACTTTCATGTTGTAGTGAGGACTCCCTTTATACGTACATACATTGTTAAGTTAGCATAACCACGTTAGAGGTTAGAAAGCCATCTTGCTGCTTTTGCGCACGACACTGCGTTTACATGTTACTTTTTAAACAAACTGCTGACTCGAGCCTTGCCTCACACGAGAGCAATCTGTTGTTACCATCCCGAGCTCTGCGCAGAGAACTTGGTCTGTACATGGTGTGACAAACAGTCTGGATTATTACACAATACATGTTTTCCACTCTAGGTTGATCGACTCACTATTTAGCCATAACACACGCGCAGCTGCAAATACCTGAAAGTTGGTGCTTTTAATATCACAGACATCATGTTTATTATTCAGACCGAAGACGAGCCTTCCTGCGAGAAGACTCCTGATGCTCCTGTGATTTGATTTCACTAATCTGATCTTTGAGGTATGGGGTCCCCTATTCAAGCCTAAGAGACCTTCTACTAGCCTAATAATAATATTAGCTTCTTAATACAGGGAAGGTGGTAGTATCCACTGTCATTATAATATGATCACCCCTTTTATATTCTATGGTATTGTAACTATGCTGATGGTTTTGATTTTAATCATTTGTCTGCTTGTATTAGCCAAAGTACTGCATCTTAGGACACGTGGTCTATAAAAATAAACTCTTTTTATTTACACCGTGTCTCTGTTGATTATTGTTGTGGACTGATGTGAGAATAATATACGAACAGGTATTTCCGATTCCCACCATTCCTGAGAGTATACTGAGCCGCTTGTTCTGGGTTGTCTTTTCATTGGGACCGCCGAGCTAAATCTCGGATAACGAATGGGACACTTATGCTAGCCGGATACTGGGTTCTGGGTTTTGAGGTGAGTTTCTGGTACACCACAATTCACTGAGGTCCTGGGGTTCTACGCATAGTTCTGTGTATAAGCAGAATCCCTGCAACATGGCGCACCTAACGTTTGGTCTATGAGTTGAAACGCCTTAGTAGTGCTTACATTTAGTCCACAGCACCCTCATTCTTGTTTCCGGATAACAAGTCTGACGGATTTAAACCTACCTAGTTCTATTGATATAGGTTCCTTCAAGCTTGATCATTAAAAAGGTTATTGAACCCTTGTGCTACTGAATACTTCGAGTGTAGCTTGTCCTAATGTCGGTAGATATTGCGGCGCATAGCCGTGCGGCTCTGAAACGTCATCTGACGCAGTATGGGGTGCCGGACGCGGGCATGAACGTCATCTTTGTGGTGGGAGCCGATGCGGCTCATCCTTTTGAGTTATTCTACTCTTGGGTGACGATTCCGGCAGTCAGTGGGGACGACGATACCTTTCATTCTTACACTGCCACTGCCGTGCCAGCTAACTATACGCCGTATAGGACACAGGAAATACCAATATCTGCTTGGCAACATCAGATTTGGCTTAATGGCGCCCTCCCCCATGTGGTTATTCCGCCGAGAATGGGC
The DNA here is from genome assembly GCF_964204655.1 of Triturus cristatus. Classification (NCBI taxonomy): domain Eukaryota; kingdom Metazoa; phylum Chordata; class Amphibia; order Caudata; family Salamandridae; genus Triturus; species Triturus cristatus. The sequence goes on along the minus strand of NC_140582.1, from coordinate 1,199,902,088 downwards.
CCTTTATCAATTGCGGGGGCCACTTGGCTGGTACTAGCCGGATTTACGCCTCATCCCCGTTACCTCACAGTGACGGTGGCTCAGTTGCGTGTACTACACACTGCCCTTATAACAGTATATAGGGCGTTGGTGCAGTATGTGTCGCGCACTGTGCAGGCGGGGGCACCTGCTGGTGCGGGACAACCTAATGATCATCACGCGGTGGTCATTAGTCCTGTTATGGTTAATTCGGTTATGGGCAAGCGCCCCCTAACAAGGGATGATTATCCCTTTTGGCTTGCGGAAAAATTTCACCAGATAGAAGAGGTATACCCGCATACAACTCCTGTGGAGAAACACAGGATCCTCACCATTAGTTTGCCTAAAGACTTAGTCCCCCACATGGATGATTGTGTTTCCTGGGGTAAGGTTTTTGCTGCGACGTACGCGCAGTGCTTTGGCACTCCGTCTATGTTGCAGCTGCCCTCCGTTATTAAACGTGTTCAAGAGAACCACGGTGCGGAGTCTGCAATAGAATTAGGGATGCGGCTCCTCGGAGATTTTGCCCTGGTGGCTACCATGATAATGGGAAACCTTAAGGGTGATGCTTTGCAGTTTCAGGTTCGTAATGAACTAAAGAAAGTTGCTGAAGAGGACAAGCCGCAGGAATTTGCGAAAATAATCTCCGGTGCATACAGAGATTTGGGTCGTAGCTCTTTAGGAGTTAAGCCTGTGATCAAAAATCCCGATTTTAAGCAGCAGGGTAAGGCAGAAGCCACTGGTAAGGATGACCGGCCAAATTTTCCAAAACAAAATTGGCGGTCTAAACAACAGGGAAAGCAGCAGCAGAAACAGGGCTCTCGGCCTGCCTCTCCCGTTCAGTCAAGTAGTGAACGCACTTATGATCTGCGAGATCGTGCTACTATTAAGTCTCCTGATAGATTTCAGGTTTCTGAACAGCGTTCTCCTCGTTCTTCACAGGAAACATCGGCTACACAGTCCGGTGGCGGAGGCGGTGGCAAAGGTCGGGGTGCTCCACAACAGCGTGACCAACCCCGACAGACTGAGGGTAAAGGCAAGCAGGACGAATTTGCACGACAAAGACCCCCGTTTCAGAAGAAGAAAGTGGCGGCTCTGACGGCAAGGTATGCCTCAGATAGTGCGGACACAGCTTCGGAACCGGACATGGGCGCTGACGCTACTGGACAGCGCGGCGGAAATTACCATAGTCCGTCAAGCACTGCGTCCATTTCTGGCGGTGACAGCAACTGATATATTGGTTACTGTTGAAACAGCTGACACCAGAGTGGCTCCCCCTGACAGACTTTATGAAATAGTCTTATTAATTGAGGGTGACATACGACGTACTATAAAAGGGATCTTTTGGGATAATCTGACCACCACCTATGATATCCTCCTAGCGGAGGCAGATTGGCCCCCAGCCTTCATTTTGGAAGCTCCTAGAGGGGAGGAGGTAATCCTCCCGTCCTTTGCGCACACAGTGCCTAAGGACCAGGCTGAAGTGTACGCTGGGGAGTGGGCGCTGGCGCTTGCGCCAGCGGTGTATCGTACTCAGGTGGGTTGGGACCGGTTGTCCCCCTGCCATGAGATTCCATTGCGGTCTATGCCCCAGCCTCAGCCCCAATATCCCATGCGTCGTGAAGCTAGACCCCACGTCGCGGCGATCCTTGAACAATTGGAATATCAGGGTGTTATTGAGACTTGTGTGTCCCCTATGAATAACCCTTTATTCACTGTAACGAAGCCTGACGGCTCGTACCGTTTAGTTTTGGATTACCGGCACCTAAACTCCCATTGCCGGACCTGCGCGGTACAAAATACACATAGCTCGGCTCTTGTCGACAGTCTCGTGCGTAAAAGGTTTAAAACGACACTTGACATTTCCAATGGCTTTTTTAGCCACAACCTGTCCACACTGAGTAGCCAGTGGACAGCGTTTACATCGGGCGGCAAACAAAAACAGTTTACAAGGTTGGCCATGGGCTACAAAAATAGCCCTGGCGTCTTTTCCGCTCGCGTGGTTTCTCTCTTAGAAAGGATTGACCCCGACGCATACTCCTATGTTGACGATATCTACCTCACGGATGATGAGCTGATGCCGCATCTGTCTCGAGTCGACAATATTGTAGTGAGTTTTGCTGACTATGGCTACAAATTCAATTTTGCGAAGTCTCACATCGCGGAATATACGGTGTTGTTTTTGGGCTACGAGCTCAATAATAAAGGGAAGGGGTTAGCTCCCCACTTTCTGGAGAAGTGCGCATGCTTGAGTGCACCAACGACACTGAAGAAATTACAATCTCTGCTGGGCTTTCTGAATTTCGGCCGTACGTACATTCCTGATTATGCCCAGCGTATCAAGCCGCTTTACGCCTTGGTACAACCCTCATTTTCGAAGTCTAGCTGGCAGCTGGAACATTCTAAAATTTTACAGTCTTTACAGGCTGACCTTCTTGCTTCACAATATTTGCTGACACGTGATAACCGCACTAACCTGGTAATAAGAATAGTGCCAGGCGCCGTGGGTTTCACGTATTTGACGTTTAATGAGGGCGATACAGTCCCTATTGCGTACAAATCCCACTTGTACACCTCTGCTGAATTACGTTTTTCCACGGTCGAAAAAGTTCTGACTGCTGTGCAGATGGCGATCCTTAAGGAACGCGCACTGTCGCATGGGAAACAGATTCTGGTTGTAACACCCTATCCTGCCTTAGAAGCAGTGACTAAGGCAAGTGTACCAAATTCTAAAGCTTTGCATCCACGGTGGATACAATGGGCCACAACACTGATGTCACCAGATGTCACTTACATCTTTGATGCATCATTATAGACTCAAGAGTACTTGCAGTATGAATTCGTTCATCCGGCACCTCTGTCTTTGCGCCCGCTCGAAGAATACCATTGTGTCATATACACTGACGGGTCTGCGCAGCCCGCAATTGGATCAAAGCACGCTTATTCAGCGGCTTGCGCAATTGTCGTAGGTACATTCGTAAATGGTGAATTCCAAACTGATGCAGTGCATACGCAGTCATTGGGTGATTGTACCGCGCAATTAGCGGAGCTTCGGGCTCTGGTGCTTGCACTGGAGTTTGCTGATCCCCGAGTCACTACTCTTATAGTGAGTGACTCCTTCTACTGTGTCCAGTCCTACAATGACAATTTACACTTCTGGTCTCAGAATGATTATCGAGACACGAAAGGTAGCACAATTAAGCATAAAACGCTTTGGGTTCGAGTGGCAGACTTTAAAGAACGTCTCCCTCTCGTGAATGTTATTCACACTCTTGGTCACCAGCGACTTGGTGTCCATGCTGTCGGCAACAGCTTGGCTGACGAGGCAGCGAAAACAGCAGTGGCTACATACTTAGTGGCAGCAGTTACACGATCCAAAAGCAAGATTGATGATGACATCTTGGCAGCTATTGCTGCAACAGAGAAGGGAAGTGATTACCCGAAGGGTTTTCCTTCTCGTTATTTTTATCATTTAAGTCCTGATAACGTTCCGTTAGTGAGGATTAACGACGTTGGTGACAGAATTATTCCCAACGCGGACTGCAGACCAGCACTGATCCTAGCTGCGTACGAGGGGTTGGCGTCAGCCCACGCCGGTGTGTCAGCTACAATATCTCTGCTACAACAACGTTACTGGTGGTTTGGTTTATATAAACAAGCGCGCGCTTATGTTCTTGATTGTGACATTTGCCAACAGATTAAACCTTCTACTGTTGCGCGCCCACCACAGACACAGCTGTACATATCTAATAAGCCATTTGGTTGTGTTTATTTAGATCACTGCGGTCCTTTTTCTTTTGATACTGTGTACAAGTACATCTTGGTTGCAGTGGATTCGTGCACACGTTTTCTATGGGTATGGCCACAAAGGAGTGCTGACTCGCGGACTGTCATCAGGGATTTGCGTGTCTTTGTGGGAACTTTTGCGTGTGGTACCTTCCATTCTGATCAGGGCCCTGCGTTCGCCTCTAAGGCTTACAAGGAGGCTATGAGAAATTTGGGGGTCCTAGTCAAATTTTCGTCCCCCTACCGACCTGAGGGTAATAGTGTGGTGGAACGAATGAACCGTGACTTAAAGCAATCATTGACAGCACGTGTTTTAGGCACAGGCCGGAACTGGCTAGCCCATTTGTATAACGTCCAACGTGCACTTAATAATCTCCCTAGAAGGTCTCTGGGTGGGCGGACCCCGTACATGATGCTCTTCGGAATCAGAATGTTTGTCCCAGACCTTGATGGTCTAGACATGGCGGCGTCGACCGCACCCTTTGACGTAGATGATCACTGTGCTGTTTTGCAGACTCTACAAGAAGCCAGAGACACTCTTTCGAAGGAACACTTGCCCTCCACATCTGAAGCTGAAGTTCAGATTCCGGTAGTCGGCTGGCTACCCCGAGTTGGAGACCTGGTCCGTGAGAAGGTGGAGAACAAGAAGGAGTTCGGCCCCTCTTATCGTGCACCAGTTCCAGTGCTTGGAGTGCAGGGTACAAGAACAGTCATTTTACCTCCACTTCCTGGTCGCAAAGAAAACAGGTACATCTCTATTGACAATGTCAAACTTCAGCGAGTGGCCGATACTTCTTAGTATGACTCCAGCAGTTTCATGCCAGACGATGCAAAGAAATTCAATGTTGGCTCCTGCTTTTCACACCTTGCCTGATGTTGCCATTGAGATGCAATCAGTTACTGATCCCTTGTTAATACCACTGGCTGGTGGTTTGCCCGAAGAGACTGAGTATGCTTATCCTACACGTGGTCCCTCGCCTGTTTTACAATCTACAGCTCTTGGCCAGTCCCGTTTCTCCTTTGACACTAACTCATTGCCCTCATCTCCCCCATCGAACATTGCTGTTTTTGTAAGCTGGTTTAAGAGACATTTTTTGATTGCCCCTTGGACATACATCTGGTTGCTGCTTTTCAGTATTTTTTTGTTTATGTCAATTGGATTTGTGATAGTTTTTTTCCGTTTGGTGGATGGCCACTATCTCGAAGAGAGAACGACAATTAGACTTATCAATGGAACATTGGCCCCCCACTCCTCGTCCCACATCATGAAAAGGGACCAGACTTTTGTGAATATTACTGCCTGGCCCGTCTTGGATGGAATCGCGTGGGATGCTGTTAAATTCCAAATTCATGGGCCTACGGAGGTCATAAATGTACCTAATGTATTTCGTGTTTCTATGGGTGATGTGGTTAAGCAGAACATACGTTCTGATGATTGGGATGTTCATGCCATTGAAGCACTGTTTTCAGATTTGAAATATTATGCCGCGTTTGATGCTGAAGACTTATATGAAAATGCGGCTAATTATGCGGAACAGTATTGTTTTCAACATTATGGTAATCACTTCCTGCATAAAGCGAATACATTTAGAAACTTTGTAAATTTTACCCAATGGGAACATTGTCCCGCTCCCTCTTTCGGCAGTTCACCTACATTGGTTGATAAGTATACTTATTTTACGGATTTCAGTGTTTCCGACCCGGCATCCTTTTATTTTAAGGTTATGCCTGAGTCTGCCTCAAAGGTTAGACTGACACATACCAAATTACTTTATTCTAAGTCCTTTATGGATGAGTTGTCAATCAAGGGTTATGATCTATGGAAAGCTACTATTGATCTTAAGTCGGTTTGGGGTTCCAAACCATGGCAGGTTCAGGGAACTGAGGCCTTACATCGTGCCTGTCTTGTCCCGAATCATATGTTGTTTTTAAATTCAACCATCTTCCAAACCACCTGTTTCGGATTGGCCACTTCTAAACAATTAAAGTCACCTTCTGTGCCGGATCTGGGCGCTTACCCCAATTGGGATAACCACACAGATCTGTCCCTTCCTGCTTTGCAATCATTAGTTTCAAATACATCTTTCAATATTTCGAAATTTAATAGTGAGGGTTGGTTGGTTTGGCAAAGCAGTTCTGATACCTGTCAACGTCGTTTTCTGGGGCTGAAACCAGGGTATACTCAGGAACGCGTAGACCCTCGGTTTGAGTCGTCACATACTGTAACTACATACTCTGTGGGAAAGTTATGTCAATCCTGGCTGCTACATTCCACCTTGGCATCTGTCAAAGTTCATTTATCGAAGTTACATGACAAAATAGATTTGAATGATTTTGTTAAAGGTCCTGTGGGTGGCAGAACCAAAAGGTGGGCGTATGCTATTTACAACGAAGTGTGGAAATTGTCGCAAATTGAGGCGGCTTTCAGATTGAGAGCTATTGATCAAGCAAACATGGAAAAGGTATTAGCCGTTATAGATAACAGCATTAACACTCTCTCTTCGAGAATTTATACATTAGATAATATTGTTTCTTCAGTTGTTGATATTGTGCATTATGATATGTCTGTGTTATATCATGGTCAAAACCAGTTGCGTTCTGTTATGCAGTTTGCATGGACATTGCAGACGTTAAAGGCAGGGAGGGTCCCTTGGGACTATTTGAACACTACATCGTTATTCCTTCCCTTTAACCTTACTGATAAGCAGCGATTTATGTCCATGAAGGATGCTACATATTCATTGTTACATATTGAAAAATTAGAACCGTTACCTTTCTCTGTGGCGGAAATCAATTCAGCCACGTGGCTTATACACGGGTTGATAACTCTCCCGTTCGCACTTTTTAAGTTTACGTCTTGTATGAAACATTATGCTCTGGGTAGATATGAACAGCTGGGCACCGCTTTCATACATGAGGTTTGGTCCCTCCCCTTTACGTATAGATGTACTAGGGACGGAACTGAGGTTTATCTGAAGGGTGAGGAATGTACCACGACACCAGATCATTCCTTGGTATGTAGGCACATTCAATTACACGGTGCATGCAATGTACAAGCCCCGAATTTGGCCTGCGTCCTACGAGGTGTCCCAGTGCCTGTGATTACGCCTTCTTTCACGCTGCTTGCAAACGGTAGTTATTTAATTTTGAATAATGAAGCTTGCTGCGGGATGTTAGTGGGAATCCCATATATAGTAACTGTATCGCAGAGGGTAGTCTGCTGCAATAATGTTCTCTTTCCACCCCCGCACGGGCGGCTGGATGTTTCCATCTGGCCTTCGATTCCAACCTTGAAAGCAGAGTTCAACAAGTTGAGCAGAATAAGAGCTCTATTGTCCCAAAAAGAGGTGCCATTGACTTCCTCTCGTGAAACATTTGTCCTTCACGTTGCAAATACGCGCACTGAGGTGCAGGCGCTTTTGAATACTGACCTCCCCCTACATTTTGGAGCTTTGATCCAAACAATTTTCAATGCCTCGTCCACGACCGGCCTGGCTCATTTTTTTAAACTTGTAGGCTCAGGCCTCGTGACCTCTTTCCAAACTATTTTTGGTGTGATTCCGGCATTTTTTCATTCGATTTTCTCGAGCATCTTTGGAGGTGTTCCGCTGATTCTGGCGCTGGTGGCAGGTGTGCTGCTTTTACTTTTCATACTACGGAATGGCTGCTCTTTCTGTGCCACACGAGCGCCTGTCCCGTCTGCATCTTCTTCGTGATAGAATGCTTGACTTTTATGGTACTCTGCCATTGGCGACTTTGAGCCTGGCATATGGATTGTCCTTCAGGTATTCCTACTTCACCTGCATGCAACCTGTTCTTCACTGCCTGGATTGTCCCTTTGAATGGCCTCTGGATTTGTGCTTGACCAACACGGTGTCTCCAGTGCCGGATTTCGATCGACTGATGAGGCCCTTAGTGTCTCACGAGTTGGCCTGTTCTGGTGTCCGGATTATGGCCTGTGGTGCGGCGCATGGTATCCTGGGTAATTGGGACATCGCAATGGCGGCCTACGACTTCTTAGCTATGAGCTATCTGGAGGAACAGTCCGGTTGCCCTCTGATTGTGCTAGAGGCTCCGTTTGTTGAAGAACACGTATGTTCCTTTTCTTTGCTTAATTGGATGGCTGAGACTTTTGGTGGCCCTGCAAACGATTTCTTGTTGGAAGCAGTTGCCACGTATGCTGCCTATACATTCATGGATTGACTGTGCTGTCGTCCTTTACAACTGTGCCTTTGGACGTCTACATAGCACAGCATTTATTTTTCTTTTTTCTCTTCTCGATAGACGTTTGAGTTTTTTTTAATTCAGCAGTTTTTTTTTTAAACCCCTTTTCATTTTTCGTCACTTCAGACTTTTTGAAACTTTAAATTGAATACGCCTTGTTCTGCTCTGTCGAACCTGAACTCTGCGGTCTTTTGTGTTTCTTGCCTATGGAATAGTGCTTCGATCAAGGGGGCATGTAGTGAGGACTCCCTTTATACGTACATACATTGTTAAGTTAGCATAACCACGTTAGAGGTTAGAAAGCCATCTTGCTGATTTTGCGCACGACACTGCGTTTACATGTTACTTTTTAAACAAACTGCTGACTCGAGCCTTGCCTCACACGAGAGCAATCTGTTGTTACCATCCCGAGCTCTGCGCAGCGACCTTGGTCTGTACATGGTGTGACAAACAGTCTGGATTATTACACAATACATGTTTTCCACTCTAGGTTGATCGACTCACTATTTAGCCATAACACACGCGCAGCTGCAAATACCTGAAAGTTGGTGCTTTTAATATCACAGACATCATGTTTATTATTCAGACCGAAGACGAGCCTTCCTGCGAGAAGACTCCTGATGCTCCTGTGATGTGATTTCACTAAGCTGATCTTTGAGGTATGGGGTCCCCTATTCAAGCCTAAGAGACCTTCTACTAGCCTAATAATAATATTAGCTTCTTAATAGAGGGAAGGTGGTAGTATCCACTGTCATTATAATATGATCACCCCTTTTATATTCTATGGTATTGTAACTATGCTGATGGTTTTGATTTTAATCATTTGTCTGCTTGTATTAGCCAAAGTACTGCATCTTAGGACACGTGGTCTATAAAAATAAACTCTTTTTATTTACACCGTGTCTCTGTTGATTATTGTTGTGGACTGATGTGAGAATAATATACGAACAGGTATTTCCGATTCCCACCATTCCTGAGAGTATACTGAGCCGCTTGTTCTGGGTTGTCTTTTCATTGGGACCGCCGAGCTAAATCTCGGATAACGAATGGGACACTTATGCTAGCCGGATACTGGGTTCTGGGTTCTGAGGTGAGTTTCTGGTACACCACAATTCACTGAGGTCCTGGGGTTCTACGCATAGTTCTGTGTATAAGCAGAATCCCTGCAACAATGTGTGCTGCATTAAGCAGCACACGTGAAAGTGACAAAACGTCATTTAAGGATTGTTTATGTGCAGGAAGGGACACCTTCCTACACATAAACAATCCTCCCTGCACGCAGACACCCTTGCACTATGGCTCAAGGGTGCCTGCATTGGCACTACACTGCTGAGTGTAGCGTCAGCGCAGGGAGAAACGCAAGGCTGCACCATATCGTTGTAAATATGGTGCAGCCTTGCGTTTTAGAAGTGGCGGAGTGAGGCGTTAAGCCATGACGGCTAACGCTTCACTCCGCCACTTCTATTGTACATATCCCCCAAAGTGTTGAGTGAAATGGGCTGATATTTACAAGCACAGGTAAAGCCACGCAGGGTGGCTTTATGTGTGCTTGTTAATATCACGCAGCAGGTTGCCCGCCAGTGTGTCACACAACATGATGCACCGGCAGCGCAAGAGGCTTGTAAATCTGCCCCTTAATTTCTCCCCCAGTCTTTCATTATCCTAATGTTGCAAATAGGGTTCAGTTGAGTAGACATCAATTCATATTAATAAAGACACCCCCAACCACGGTGGTACATTTTAAATGCTGAGGGCCTTATTTATGGGATGTGACGCATTGCAACCTCCTTGCAAAATCATGGATGCGTCATATGTATTGTATGACGCATCATATCGCAAGGAGTTAGAGATACGTCAGTATTTCTGACGTATCTGTAGACGCAAAAGTGATGTATTGCTGGGGTGTGTCTGATAACAGACGCAACTCCAGCAATGTGTCCTTTCACATGGGGCAAGTCCCATGTTTTAATGGGTCTGCGTCAGTCTTACGCCTGCTGTGAGGCAGGCGTAAGATATTGGCGCAATGGCGTCCTAGAATTGGCGCACTGATATCTCATAGATTTCAATGCACCACTTCTACCAGGCTTTTTGTGAGGGAACGCCCACCCTGCATACATTATGTGGCTCATGGGTTTACAAAGTGACGCATCTGCCTAGATGCGTCACTTTGTAAATAGGGCACAACATATATTTTTTACGCTGCCTCAGCATCACAAAAAGTGACGCACCGGTGGCGTAAAAGTGACGCAAGGCCTCATAAATAAGGAGATGAATTTGTGCTTCTCCAGATCCAGCACTCTTAAACTATACCCAGCATGAATGACCTATGATTCCTTTCCTACACTTCTTATGTAACATTTCCTATATACTGCTTTACACATGTATGATTCATTGTCCCTGTGTGATGTACAGTGCTCTGGCACACTACACTGGTATGAGTAGCTCTAAAACAAAAGCATGTGAGAGAGAGTGGTTATGGAGACTTGAAGGTCACTGTTGAAGGGTGGTAAATCGCAATTGTCTTCATTGCTTGATTTTGCTTGCGAGATGGTGTCACTCATAGTTGTTGAAATGTCACCCCTAATTACACTGAATTTATGAAAATTTAACACATTGCATTCTGAAACCTTGGCAGCTATGCATCGAGTAAGGACCTGTGATACTGTACCTTGTGCTCTGACTCCACAGGGACATCTAGTAACGACCTGCGGTACTGCACCCCAGTGCTGCTGACTCCACAGGGACATCTAATAATGACCTGCGGTACTGCACCCCAGTGCTGCTGACTCCACAGGGACATCTAATAATGACCTGCGGTACTGCACCCAAGAGCTGCTGGCTCCGCAGGGACATCTAGTAGCGATCTGCAGTACTGCTTCTTGTCCTGCTGTCTCCACAGGGACATGAGGTAACGACTTGCGGTACTGCACCCCAGTGCTGCTGACTCCACAGGGACACAAAGTGATGACCTGTGGTACTTCACTCTTGGCTATTCTAGTAATTAGTGGGGAAGGAGGCAGTATAAATAGGAAGTGAACGCAACATCTGTCTTTCCACAATCCTCTGAGCAATACCTCCACATATTTCTCACAGTACTTGTTTTTCATACTTATAGGAATATAGAATTATTTTGATTTTCATACACAGTAAAATATGTGGAATATATTTGTCTGAACTGGGGGCAAATTTACTAACATTTTGATCTAGATGTGTGTCACAAAAGTGACGCTAACAAACACAAAGTGTGTTTTTCCTAAATTACTTTCCAGTGCAAAACTTGTTTGGTGCTGGAAAGAACCCTGGGGCATATTATCAAGGAAATGCGATAATTATCACATTTCCTGCTCAGCGCAACTTTGCACAATGCCGGCTATCGCTGGATTCAATCGCCGAGATATCGCGTTATTATCAACGCATATCTCCATGGCGATCAAAAATCTGGCGATATCGCAAAATACGGGTTTATCGCTGGGAGCAGTGTAAGGGGAATCCTTGTTAAAAGTGAAATGTGGATTGAGCCGTACAATCCACCTCCCATGTAACATATAGGCAAGTCAGGATTTTCTTAGACGTTAATTCCTGGCGATAACCGTGGTTAGCGCGGCTTTTTGTAACGCTACGTGTGTCCTTGGCCGTCTTGTAAATACGGCAAAGGACAGTTAGAAGTTATTTTCCTTTTAGTTTTGGCTGGGAACGCCTACTTTGCATCTCATTAGAGATGCAATGCGAGGCGTGTGGAATACGGCGGCTAACATGCGCTAATGCATGTTAGCGCCTCATTGGTAATAGGGCAATATCATTATCTCCGCTTTTTTGGCTTTTAAAGCCAAAAAAGCAGAGATATGGCCCTTGTTAATATTCCCCTTTGAAAGTATTACAAATCAGCTCAAAGCGTTGCTTTCTGTTATTTAGCGCCATGGGGCATTACATGGGAATTCCCATGCAACCACCCATGCCTTTTGACTTAAAACCCTATCTACAAACAATAGCAGACAGGGTTTAGCGCCAAAAGTTAAACCATTTAAAAGAAAGAGTTAAGAGGAATTTTTTTTTTATTTCTCCTTTCTTTTCTGACTTTGCATGCGTGCTGCAATGTGCAGCGCACATACAAATTCGGGACATTTTTAAAGCATGTCTACATTTAGGGGCAGATTTACAAGCCCCCTGCGCCACCAGTACGTCTCTTTTTGTGACATACTGGTGGTGCTTTTCACTTCTCCATATTTACAAGGACAGGAAAAGCCACCCTGCGTGACTATTCCTGTCCTTGTAAATATGGCCCCTTTACACGCAGCTCTTTGCGTGGAAGGGGCGTTCCATGGGTGTTGCTGTGGGTGTTCCCACGCAACACCCATGGAATGAGACACATTTCCAGATTTACGAGGAATCGAAAATCTGAAATACGTGTGAATGCTACCCCTCCCATGGGGAGGCGTAGGGAGGCACAATGAGGAGAAATGTTTTAATTTCTCCTTGTTTTTTTTTCCTCTTTCTATGCGTGCTGTATTCTGCAGCACACATAGTAAAAGGAAATCACCTCTGGTGATTGTTTATGTACAGGAAGGTGTCCCTTCCTGCACATAGACAATTATTTCAACAATTACATTTTGAAAGTTCTATGTGTGCTAATGCAGCACACATAGGGGCATATTCTCAAGGACTTATCGCTGAGTTAATGGAACTTTATCGCAGCCAAAGTGGCGATAAATTTATCGTCCCATTCACAAGCTGGTCCTAACAGCCCATATCACCAGTTTACCTGTGATAGCAGCCGCAACAAACATCGCCACAGATGACCCCGGCAACTACCGCTAATGAGATGCAGAGTAGGCGTTCCCGTACAAAAAGCAGCGAACACACCACTCCGCAACATTCTCAACGACCAGCAAGATTGGCGATAAGATCCCAAAACAGGCAATAAGGCGCGTTAGCAGCAGGAATTTAACACCTGCTCTGACCTGGTGTAAAGTCGGACGACAATCTGCACCACAAAAGGGAGCCTAGCCCAGAGCCACACCAGAAGAACAACAGATGCCATTGAGCCAATGATCATGCAGCTCGGACACCCAAGAGGGCCAAAACACCCACCACCTCCAGGCCCACCACCACTGCCAGGCCCGCCACCCCCCGGGACCCCTCCAGCCCCCCCCCCCGACTACCACAGAGGCAGCACAGACAAAGACAGTGCACCTTCAGTAAACGCACCAGCCTCACAGACCTAACACCAGAGGATGTCATTGCCCACCACAGGCCCAAAAGGACAACCATCCTCCGCATCCTGAACATCATAGCTCACAGGCTGACAGCACCAACACAGAGGACAACCAACATTACAACTCAGACAAAGCTGCTGGCTGTGCTGCATCTGTTGGCCTCTGGTACCTTTCAACCAACAACCGAGACCAGGAAGACGGTCACCCAGGCTCTCATCACCAGCAGACTAGACTACGGAAACACCCTCTACGCCGGTACTACAGCCAAGCTTCAGAAAAGACTTCAGCGTATCCAGAACGCCTCCGCCCGACTCATCCTGGACGTCCCCCGACGCAGCCACATCTCGTGCCACCTGAGAGACCTGCACTGGCTCCCTGTCAACAAGAGGATCACGTTCAGACTCCTCACCCACGCACACAAGTCCCTCCACGACCTAGGCCCAGGGTACCTCAACAGCCGCCTCACCTTCTACACGCCCACCCGCCAGCTACGTTCCGCTAACCTCGCCCTCGCCGTTGTCCCTCGCATCCAGAGAGCCACCGCTGGAGGAAGGTCATTCTCTTACCTGGCAGCTAAGACTTGGAACTCCCTACCCGTCCACCTGCGGATGACACAGGACCACCTGGCCTTCAGGAAACAGCTCAAGACCTGGCTGTTCGAGCAGTAGCAGACCCCCTTCCCCAAGCGCCTTGAGACCCTTACGGGTGAGTAGTGCGCGATATAAGTTCCGTGATTGATTGATTGATTGAACAACGGCCTGAGTCGGAGGAGTCTCACAGCCAGGCCATCAAAGTTCATCACAACTGTCCTGGTTGCCATCATCAGTTTGGCACCCCAGCACCTTCACTACCCCCACACTGCGCAGGAACAGCTGGAGCCCAAGCAAGTAAACTACGCCATAGCTGGCTTCCCGCACATGTTGGGGGCAATTGACTGCACACATGTCCCACTTGTGCCCCCTGCCGACACTGCACACAATTACCGCAACAGAAAGCACACGCATTCCATCAATGTGCAGGCAATAGTGAACCACCGGGGACTCTGCACCAATGTCATCGCGAAATTCCCAGGCTGTGTGCATGATTGCCACATCTTCCGACAGTCCATCATCAACCGGCACCTCCAGGATGGCACCTATGGAAATGCCTTGCTCGTTGGCAAGAACCAAAGGAACACACCACACACACCAACTCCACAATCATGCAACTCACAACTCCGGGAATACACACGCTGCAAACCCACATTCAACATGCCAAACAACATGCCCACCCACCAGAAACAACAGCACAACTTACTGTGGTAACCGTGGATAGCCATGTACATGAGCCATCAATGGCATGGCACCTCAGCCACACAATAGCAGATTGTGGGGAGAGGCGGGAAACAGGCATGTGCAAAGGAGGCAAGTGACCCATGAATGAGAATGTACACAATGTCAAGTATGGCGTGGATGTGCTGGCCAGACTGCAGTATGCAGACCACAGACATATCCATGCCGACATACACTGCTGGTGGTGGTAGTGTAGTGGACAGTGGACGCAACTATGTTACCTCAGCCTCTGGGGATGGACGCAGAAATGTAGCATGTTATGTCCCCCCCGTAAGCGTGAGCGGAGTGGGCTGGCCCGGCATACGCCAGGCCAGCGTAGGGGTGTGAATAAAAAGCACGTTGCTCTGGGCGTGGTTCTCTTACGGAATGCCCAACGTGTCTTCCGGGTGGTGCCTCTCACACCACCATGAGGCTGATGCCATGAGCGGTGGTGCCTGCGATCCTGTGCGCCTGCTGCAGCCCGGGTCGCTGGTCCCCGGACCCGTCTTGCCCACCCCTGCGCACCCAGGCCTCACTGATCACCTTCCGAAACCGGCGTGTGTCAAAGAGGGCCCACCACGTGCTGGTGCAAGATCCAAGCCTGAGGTCCACGACCTTGGCAGCCTCCTCAGACCATCACAGCCTCGCAACACAGGCCCGCAGTACTCCTTTCGCAATGACGTACTCCAACGCTGCCTCCGGCCTACACTACGGTCAAGTTGGTCACACATTTGGAACTGAGTCTTGATTTCTCAATGGCAGAGTACATTTCATTGAACGCCAGGAGAGGAGTAAGAGGAAGACGCGGCTCATTCCGGAGGGAAAAAGGATCGTCGTTACGGAGGTGATCGAACACTACCAACAACTGCTCTGGTGCCACTGACTCTTAGTTTCACAAGCCAACGACACGTGGCTGTGTGCCGCTGCAGAGCACTGCCTCTGGCCTACACTGCGGCATTGTAGGTCATACATTTGGAACTGAGCCTTGATTTATTCATGGCAGAGTTCATATCATTGTACAGGCCTCATCGCAGACTGCATCCCCTTTCAGCTCCGGTGCCTGACATTCATGGACACTCTCTGGTTGAACTTTGGTGGCGTGTGAGTCTATGGACTGGGGGTCGTCTTCACCATCATGTAGGTGATACTGACTTTGTGGTAAAAAGTGAGGCTGTAGTATTCCACTCCTCCATTTGCCTGTTTCTTCCTGCTTCTGCCCTCTGCATCATGGAAGGACAACTTCCACTGTGCCCTGCAACCCTCCATGACATTCACCTTGGACACCGACGAGGACCCGCTCAGCTGGTGTGGCCCTACCTCAGTGCATCGCAAGTCACCGTCCCGTGGCGGTGTGTCTGTGCCAGCCGCAGTGCATCCGGGGCCACTAACTCTGTGCAGCTCAAGTCAGAGACCCTGTCTGATCAAATATTCGACAACCTCTGGGTCGATGGCCTTGGGGTCATCAACGCCATGTGTCTGTGGCCCTGCGCTGTCCGCTGCCTCCAGCCTCAACTGCGGTCCACCAGGGCTCACACATCACATCGAGACCTGACATGCCCGGACGTCGCATCACCGCAGCATGGACACGCCACCACCGCCAGGACCACCTCCAACCAACAACTGCCAGAGTTGAAAGAGTCTTACTGCCAGACTATCAGAGTTGCGCACACCTGTCGTGGATGCCATCATCAGCTTGACACCCTGCTCAGCTCTTCAGGTGCCACTAACTCAGTGCACCACAACTCATGGACCATTTCTGATGGTGTTTTGTGCTGTGGCCAGCTCATGCAGCAATGTCGCCTCAGGCAGTGTGGAAGACCAGTGACGATGATGAGGAAGATGATGTACGTGGAACACTCCCCACTGCAGCTGCAGCAGGAATATCCCGAAGGGACCCAATCCTAGTCAATTCATTCACATGGGCACGCTCAGCTCTGGTGCCCCAAACTCAGTGTAGTGAAGCTCTCGGACATTTCCGATTGCATATTGGGTGACCTCTGTACTTGCTCTGGCTACCACCATGATGCCTCGCAGTTGTTTGTATAATGCTGGTGTTTTCTGTTTCCGCTTTAATAGTGTTCACTGCTCAAGTTGTTGCCACCACCAACCACTCCATGAGGGCTGGCTTACACTCACCCCACACACATCCAGCAAATGCGTCACTGGATATGTGACCCTGGCAATTAAGGTGCCGGGTGCACGTGCCCGTAGCCAGTTCCACAAACTATCGGAGTGTGTCTGTGTGGTCATAATGTATGCATGAGGGCCCGGGCCCAACAACATTACATTGTGCTGTGTACAGCGGATGCAAACATGTCACCGCAGGCTGCGGGTAAGACCGAGGGATATGTAGCTTTGTCATCCCCCACTCAATACGTAAGAGTGGACTGGCCCGGAGTACTCAGGTCCAGTGTGGGGGTGTGAATGATAATCTCTGGGCTCTGGGCGTTTTTCAGGACAGGAAATATGCAAATGCCTGTGTCTCTGTCTCAGTTTGGGTCTCCGTTGGGGAGTGTAGGTGGCCCCTGATGGGACTTAGACACCCACGTATGTGATCTAGTTCATCTTCTATGAGGTCGAACCCCACCAGCACTAGTTCAGCCACCTCCTTCTGGCAGTCCAACACCTGGCCTTGAAATGCGATGTGTGCTTCTGTGAGGTGCTGGGGGCCAGCCGTGGCGGTGGGTGCTTCCTGCTGTGTGGTCTGCACAGGGGGTGGGGGTCTCCTCGGTGCAGCTGGGCTGCCCTGCTCCTGGTGGTGGGTTGCCTGAGATGTCCATGAGCTGTTGTAGGGCATCGGTGTCAAAGGTGTGGGGGTCCTCTTCAGCATCACTGATGAGTTGTCTGGTGTGCTGTGCTGGAGGTGTTGTTTATCCATCTGCAATGTGAAGGGGAGATGCATTTAGACATTGTGTTGACATGTATGTTGGTGCATTGTTCATGTTTACTTACAGACTGTATGACTATGTACATTGTGACTCTTTGGGAGGAGCTGCCTATTTGATGCGGGACAGTGGACATTTGGACTACATGACGGATGTGAGGTTGTACACATACATTTTCAACTCACAGTTTCCTGCTATGTCAGATGTGATTGGCCGCACAAGCGGACCCAGTTGTGTCCTCAGTTCTGCAGTGTGTGTGTTGCACATTGTAGCACATTGTCGTCAATGTGGATGTGCTGTTTTTGTTATGTGTGTGTTCTGTATTGTGGCTGGGTCGACCCTGCAGCCTGTTATTTTGCTGCCCCTTATCCCTTTGAGGCGGTGTGCCTTTGACTTTTGTGCTTTTACGGTGCTGAGATGCTGGCGACTTGGGTCATTTGTTTTCTTGGACATTTTTGGTACTCTTGTGAATTGTTTATCTGCAGATGTATTGTTGACGTCAGGGATAGTTTGTGCACGTGGATGTGTCTGAGTGTGACCTGCTCCTTTCCAGATGTGGTCCACACTCAGCCACATCTGGCGTGCACAATGTCATGATGAATCTCCTGCAGCCATGCTGATCGTCATGTAGTGTCACTTGCATTGTCAGTGTGGCTCACAAATGCGCATCTTTGCAGGCTTTCTCACGTGTGCATGTGTTGTTTGTGGGATTGTTGATGTGTGGGGTGGGAACCCTTTGGGCACATGGTGGACGGGGGCTACTTGGTGTTTGTATGTGTGCAGCAGTGTGCCACGGGGATCAGGGACATGATCCAGGGTCATTGTGGGTGTGCAGTGTGCTACACCTCGTTGTGCATGTGTGCCATTGTGCCCATCTCCACCTGTCCCCCCAGTCCCTGGTCGTTAGTCACACTTTTGATGTTGTGTCAGATCCTATCGAGCTGTGTCCAGACTCCCAACTCCTTGCAACATCTCCGCACTGATGACTGTGGCCAACATATTTCAGTTTGTGTTGCCAATGATACAGTGGAGGTGACGAACACTTGTTGGTAGTGTTCTGTCACCTCCGTGACGCTGATCCGGTTTTCATGCGGACTGAACCCCGTCTTCCTCTTCCTCTTCTCCTTGGCCTTATCCGACCCCGAGGAACCTTGCTGGTGGTATGTGGTGCTTGTGGGTTTCATGTTGGCCTCTGCACTCGGTCCGGGTGCATCTATGGTGCTACGCAGTTTATTTTTCTACCCTTTCTTTTTTGTTCTGCTTTTATGGTGCATTTTCCCGCATGAGGCATGGGAATTGCAGGCCTGTCTCTGATTATCGCTGATTTGTGTATATCGCGATTGGCCTCATCGCAACTTTTTTGCGTTTGTATTTCGCATTTCTGTGTTGTTGCATTGATTTTAACGTGGTCATTTGACGCGTTACCGTTTGCCTATCTCATGGTACCGCCGTGCTGTAAATACAACGTGAACACAGTGTTACTTTCCCGCGATAGACTGCGATATGAAGAGTTGCGTTAAGCAAATCTTGCAATGATTATCACACGCTCTTGTGAATATCCCCATAGAAGTTGTAAAACGCAATTTCAGATTGTTTATGTGCAGGAATGGAACCCTTCCTGCACAAAAACAATCTCCCCATGACGCAGGCATCCTTGCACCATGGTGCAAGGGTGCCTGCACCGGCGCATGGCTGCAGTTTGTGCGCCAGCGCAGGGGGAAGCACAGAGATGTGACATATTGTTGTAAATATGTTGCGTCCCTGTGCTTTGAAAGTGACTCAGTGTGGCACAGCCAAAAGGCTTGTGAAATGCACTGAGTCACTTTCATTGTCAATCTGCCCATTAGAATTTTGTATTGGTAGGGAATCCTTCCTGTACAAAACCTATGGCAGACTAAGGTACACACCCTAGCACTATGGTGCTAAGTTGTGTGCCTGGCGCACTCTAGCTGAAATCAGCGCTGGTGCTAGGGAAAGGCGAGAAAAGAGACAAATCTTTGTAGATATGGTGCTCTCCTTCTACGTCCCTTGCACGCAACACAGCGCAGCATTTTTGGATACTGTGTTATATGACTTCTTTGTAAATCTGAACAAATGTGTTGTAAATTTTAACAAATCATGGCCCCTCCCTAATATTATATGGTGGTTGTAATGTTTAGTATGCTCAACATCCATCATTTTGTTTTTTGAGTTAAGTTTCGACCTATGTGTGTTTTTTTATTTGCACTTTAAGTGTCAATGATTGACCGTTATGGTGGAATATTTGAAAAAAGTTTTAAGAAAAAAACATCATGTGAACTTGTAGGTAAAACTGTTTTCACTTTGATTTGGTGATGGATTGTTATTCTGAGAACATGATAGTTTGTGACATATGACTGAAAACACAACTTTCAGTTAAGATTTCTGTATTATTTGGTGTTATTTTGCAGTTTGCAAAAGTGCTTCTGGGTCAAGCTGCAGGCTTCAATGCAGGCAGCTCAACAGCCTGCTTTAATAAAGGTTGTGTAGATGTATCCTTTTTAGTTGTAGCCTGCAGGCAGCACACATGCGCTGTACTTGGCGACCTATTGCGTTTTTTTAAAAACCTCTAAAGGTTTACAAGAAACTGATGCATCTATATTGATGCGTCAGTTTCCTTGCGCCTGCGTTAAAAACACTTGCGCCACCATAGATGCGCCGTATTTACAATACGACATACTATGGTAGAAGGATTGAAAGATGAGTCAGAAATTCTGACGCATCCGTTGACGGAAAAG
Organism: Triturus cristatus; assembly: GCF_964204655.1. Lineage (NCBI taxonomy): Eukaryota > Metazoa > Chordata > Amphibia > Caudata > Salamandridae > Triturus > Triturus cristatus. The sequence goes on along the minus strand of NC_140582.1, from coordinate 1,199,881,896 downwards.
TCACGCATTGCTGAGTCGTGTCGCAAGCACAACGCAACTCCAGCAATGCGTGTTGCGGCCTATTCCCCCTACACTGCGTCAATCCTTCAAGCAGGCGTAAGGTTTTGACGCAGAGGCATCCTAAAAGTGACTCCGTGAAATCTTGTAGATTTAACTGCGTAATTTTTACAAGGCTTTCCTGCGTGGGAATGCCTACCCTGCACGCATTATACCTGACGCAGGTATAATGTCACGCAGGGCTTTACAACATGACACATCTCCCTAGATGCGTCCCGTAAATTTGACGCATTTTATACGCAGCCATTGCGTCACAAAATTGACGCAACACCGGAGCAAAAGTGTTGCAAGGGGCTTGTAAATCTGCCCCGGGGTTTTTTAGCCTCTCCCATTACACAAGTTCACATTCATTTTCTAAGTTACTTTAAACAAGGATCACAGGATGTTTAGCCGATGCCGTCTCTGCTTGTTTTCCTTTTTTATGTCGGACACAGGCTGGGGCATATTTACAAGTTGTCTCCCAGTACTTGTACCTCTACTTGTATGTTTTTCAGAACACTGCACGTGGGCTGCTCTTCTCGGAATAATTACACAGGGTGCTCTCTGAATTCCCCAACATGATATGAACGGTTATAATGACTTTCTCACTACCTGCCTGAAAGGCACCCACTAATAGGCAGTTTACAGTCAACAAATCATTGGGACTGAGCTATGTTTTGACACTTTGGGGCATATGTACAAGCCCATATTGCCACGGGAACGTCACTTTCTGCGACATTCCGAGACGATAGGTGCTTCGCCTTATTTACAAGGTCGCGTTAAGCCCCTTAATGTGGTTTAACGCGGCCTTGTAAATAAGGTTCCCTTACAAGATATGGTTAGCGTGATAGGGGAGGGCAATGGGTGTTGCAGTGGATGTTCCACTGCAACACTCATTGATTCTGAGGATGCCTCCCATCTACAAGGGAGGCATAAAGAGGTGGCAGGGAAAACCTGGTCTTAAGCTGGCGAAGCAAGGAGGAATGTTTCATTTCTCCTTGTTTTTGCTGTTTTCATGTGTGCTGCATTGTGCAGCACACATGAAAACAGAAAAAGGCCAATGATTATTTATGTACAGGAAGATCCCCTTTTCTACACATAAACAATCACTTTTTTTAAATGCTGGCATTTCAAGATTGTTTATATGCAGGAAGGGGGACCTTTCTGTACATAAACAGTCTTCCTCTGCATGCAGACACCCTTGAACTATAGTGCAATGATAGTGCAATGATGCCCACGTTGGCGCTAAGCTGCTAAACTTAGCACCAGCGCATGGGAAAATGCAGGGCTGCACCATATTCTTGTAAATATGATGCAGCCGCGCGCTTCAGAAGTGGAGGAGTGTGTCGTTAAGCCAAGGAGGCTAACGGCTCGCTACGCCACTTCCCTTGTACATATTGCCCTTAGGGGCATATTTGCAAGAGCCTATCACCGCAAGAATGCCACTTTTAATGACGTTCCTTTGGTGGTAGGGGCTTCGCCTAATTTACAAGGTGTTGATGAGCCACTTAACATGGCTTAATGCCACCTCGTAAATAAGGCACCATTTCACGCTATACTCTGGGGCATATTAAGAATGAAGTGACAGAGCACGGCGTTAGCCTTGTTGGCTTAACACCGCGCTCCACCACTTCAGAAATGCAGGGCTACACTGTGGGGTAAATTCACAAGAACGTGTGCTACAAATCGCAATAGTTACTTAACGCAACCCTCTCCATTCCATCGTGGGAAATTAACACATTGTTAATGTACAATTCTCAACATGGCGGTACCATTCGATAGTCCCACGATAACACATAAAATGTCCGCGTAACAGGCACCGGGACGGCGATAAAAATACAAACCACAAAGCAAAAAAAGTCGCGATGGACCCAACTGCGACAAAAAATCTGCGACAATTTTCCCCAGGCCTACAATTCACACACGTCAGGCGGCAAAATGCACTATAATAGCAACAGAAACAACACACCAAATCCAACTGCGTAGCACCATGGATGCACCCGGATCGAGTGCAGAGGACAAGCCAAACCCCACAAGCTCCACGGAGGACCAACCAGGAACCCCGTGTTTGGGGAAGGGCAAGGAGAAGAGGAAGAGGATGACGGGGTTCAATCGGCAGGAAGATCGGATCATCATCACGGAGGTGACAGAACACTACCAACAACTGTCCGTCACCTCCACTGCGTCAATGGCAACACAAACAGAAATATGGCAGTCCATTGTCAACGACGTGAATGCAGTCGGCTGAATACAGAAAAGCCGCGGCTCAGTGAGCCACACTGACAATGCAAGTGACATTGCATTACCAATTGTATGGCCTCCAGCCAAAAAACCATTACATGGTTCACGACACGATACTGGGGTGGCCCAGTGTGGATCACATCCTCAAAGGAGCAGGTCACATTCTGACACGTCCACGTGCACGTCAACAAAAATCCAGCTGACAAACAATGCACAAGAGTACACAATCCGTTGAAGAGCACAAATGAGCCAAGTCTGCCCCACCTCTGTGCCAGAAAAGCACACAACTCACAGTCACACCGCCTCTAATGGGATAAGGGTCCGCTAATTCCGAGCTGCATGGGCGAATCTCCCACAATGCAGCACACACACATAGCAATCACAGCACATTAACATTGACGACAATGTGGTACAAAGTGCAACACTTACACCACAGGACACAACTGGTGCCGTTTGTGCATAGAAACAGGCCAATCACATCTGGCATTGCATGAAACTGTGAGATGAAAATGTATGAGTACAACCGCATACCCGACATGTAGTCGAAATCTCCACTGTCACTCCTCTCCACTGTCCATTAAATAGCCAGATGAACAAAAACAGACACAATGTACAAATGTCATGCTGTCTGTCTGGAAACATGTACAATGCGTCAACATACATGGAACACACTGTTAACCTGCATATCCCCTTTACATTACAGAGGGTCTATCAACACCTCCTGCAGAGCTGACCACACATCTTTTCACTGATGATGAAGAGGAGCCCCAGGTCATTTGCTCCGACACCCTCCAACGGATCCGAGACAGCTTCCGCCCCCCAACTCCAGGATCAGATCAGACCAGCTGCATTGAGGTGACCCCACCCCCTACACGGAACACACAGCAGGAGGCACCCATCACCACAGCTGGCTCACAGGACTCCCATGACCAACACATGGCAGTCCAACGCCAGCAGTATGCCAGGTGAAGATGGCTGAGCAGCTGTGGGTGGGCTTCAACCTCATGGCAGCCAAACTAGATGCCATACGTGGGTGTCAGACTCCCATCAGGGACCACTTACTGTCCCTAACGGACATCCACTGTCTGCTCCGTGCTCCGTCCCCAGAAGTGAGATTGGTACACAGTGATGCAGCCATAACACCTCCACACCCAGATGTGTCAGTGGCACACAGTGACACTGCCATAACACCACCTCATACACCTGATACACCAGACACAGAAGATGTATCGGAGGAGTAAGATGTGGATGGTAATGACTGTGTGAAGATGGAGGTAGTAGCATCCATCCCCTCCATATCGCCTGTCCTGCCTGGTTCAGCCCTATGCATCATGCCCTGTAACAACACCTCCCACTGTCCCCTGAATCACTCAGCAACATTCACATGGACCCCGACATGGACTGCCATTTCTGCTCTGGTTGCCAATGACACAGCAATCCGGTTGCAGACAGAACTCTTCCTCTTCCAATTAACTGTTCATTCCCCCAAGGACTCTGGTTGGCCCTCCACTGGCCAAACATGTAATGTGGACTTTGCATGGCCATGTACTGCTCCAGCTCCGACACACCACAGAATGTGAATAAAACACTCGGAATCACACAGATGTGTCATGTCTATGTTCACTCAAGTATGAAAATATGGATGAATATAGGGACATAGATTGTACAACAAATACACTCTGGTAAATGACATCAATGCCCATGTTTGAGCCTGACCCACATGACTGTGAAGGTGTGAACTTGCTGTGCTGTCATTGCACATGAACAACAATCACGCTACCCCCACAACGTAGCCCCACGTCCATGTATTAAATGGTGCTGTGTGTAGAAATGTTGAAGTCGGTAGCAGGCCTGAAGCAGTGTCCCCCATCACATGTTGCAACATAACATCTCTTCGCATGTCCTACTCACACATATCTGTGTGGACACTGCCTGTTAGAATGGATGACATTAATCCACATGGCATGAAGTTGGACACCATACTCACATTGCTGAAGACACGTAAGGGCACAGTTGTATTAGCAACTGTCACAACCACAATGTCTGGCGCACAGAGGTGGAGCTGGCTAGAGGGACTCACCCCCAATGTACATGCGTCAGTCAGTCCTTCCCTGTGTACGGACAATGCTCAATAAGGCACACGATTTGCCTTTATAATCAACACTCATCACAGTTGGACACTGGTGTAGTAGCGTATGTTTTATTAGCATGTGTGTGTTAGTATCGGCAAGGCAAGGGCCACAAAGTGCAGACAAATGCATCAGACAATAACAGGCAGCATAGGCACATGTCGAGGTGCACTTTAAGGGGATGCAAAAATGTACACGAAACATTACGGATGGCAACGCACTCAGCCAACCTTGCCTTGCTGGATGAGTGATGTGATGTTTGGCGTCTGCTCATTGGCCCGTGTCAGGGAACACGACTCACAGCCCATGAGATCTGCATCACCTTGCAAACTATGGTCCAAACTGTATAAATGGGGATGTCACAGCCCTTATTAAACTTGCTAATAAACTTGCACACGGATACATGATTGCAAGTGAAGCTGGGAAATTGAACTTTCCTGTCGAGGCATATTCCTACAGAAAAAGGGCTGAAACAGGGTAGTGTTCTAGCACCGACTCTCTTCAACCTATTTATAGCTGACTTAGTACCCCTTCTAACTAGCTGCAACTTACATGCCCCAAAACTAGGAGATATCTTGATACCCTGTCTCCTGTACGCGGACAATATAGCCCTAATTAGTAAAACAAAAGTAGGGCTTCAACATCTCTTAAATGCAACGCGGGACTTCTCTAAAGCAAATGATCTAACGATCAACCTGGATAAAATGAGCAGTATGATAAACAGGCAAAAGAGAAACTGGAGCCTGGCGAAACTAAAATTGAGGATACAGCGGAATACAAATATCTGGGTGTGAAGTTGGACATAGGGGCCGCTTTTTGGCACAGAAGAACAGCATCAGGCACAAAGGCCACCACTCTAAACTCGCTAAATTCTTAACTGACGGGACCATCGATCTTCCCTTTGATTGAGGTGGCTCGGGCAAAGCTGCTGCCAACAATCACCTATGGCAGCGAGGCTCAGAAAGGCAGAGATGCAAAAATACTTGACGCCACAGTAACAACAGCCTACAGGGTCATCTTTGGGCTGCCCAAACATACCTCGCCTGCGCAAATTAGGCTTGAATTTGGCATTCAAAAACAAACAATTGCAAGACAAGGGGCCTTCATTATTGCATGGGATAAAGTGTGAAAAGCTCCGCATGGCACACTAAATGAACAACTATGGAAGGAGTTACAACATCCCACCACAACACCCGCTGCTGTATATCTTTACAGTAGTTTAAATAGGATAGGGCTATGTCAGCTTTGGGAAACATCAACAACTAATACAATTTTTTACCAAGCATTTGCAATGCAATAGGTCTCGCATTTGCGAGAGTTTAAGCTATTGGCATTGTTAAATGCCTTTTATTTATGTTTTAAAAATCAACACATAAATAAAAGGTATTGTCATTTACAATGGCAATAGCTCAAACTCTCGTAAATGCGAGACCTGTTGCATTGCAAATGCTTGTTCAATGAGGTTGCCAATGAATGATAGGCAATTGTTGGGTCAGTAGTTAGCGAGGTCGACAGTTTTTTGTTGTTGTTTGAAGTGGGGGTAACTGGCCTGTCAAGAGCTTCTGTGAAGATACCTCGCGTAAAGGGGCATTGAACACTGTAAGTAAGAGGGGCGGTTTGATGACATTTGGCAACAATGATAGCAGAAAAACTTTAGGCCCTTGAACTTTTTTTATGTACAGAAATTAAGCACAGACGAATGTCATTCGCTAGTTAATAACGGATTATTTGGGAATTGATTACTAAAAGTGTGAGACAAAGAGGGACAGATCAACATTGGCATTTAGTTCTGATTAAAGACAAAGACATATAAACGACTGATGGGCAACAACAATACACATTCCAAGAAGACATTTTAAACTATCCAGTGGAATCAATATTTCCTTCACCGATATTTGAATAAACCAACGTGGGAGTGCACTTCACCAAACTAAAGGCGCCCAGTTCCCAAAGCAAAAGCATCAATTTACTCTTGCGTCCAATAAATAAATTGTTATGGGCTGCTTCAGGACCCTCACAATTAACAATTAGGAGTGAGGATCATGGCGGAATCCCTCGACCCAAGAGGCAGGTGAGGAGCTGGGGGCAGCTCTCCATTTCACACTCACCATCCTAGCATCAGCTCCATTCCGGTTTAAAATAGGTTGAAATACAGGATCGGTATAGGCTGAGCCTTCGGGTACAGAATCTCTCTCTCACCTCTCTACAGGGTGGTGCTACAACACAGAAGCGGAGCAGCGGCGATCTGTGGGCAGAGAAGTGAAGAGTCTGCTGATGACAAATGACGGTACAAAAGGGGGTGGCGATGGACGGAGCATCAGAACCAATCAAACACTCACACCCAGTCAACAGATCTGGGTTTGATCTTTCTTTAGCCCACTCTGCCACCCCAGTTCAGACATGGCCATATGCAAATCAGTCTGGCCCTGTGCCTCATGGGAACAGTCCAGCCCGAACTGCCAAGCCATGCCTTCCCTGGACCGGAAACAAGCTTCCTAGGACCGGTTTCTGGCATTTCAGCCGTCTTCAGCCAGCTGGCGACAGCACAGACGGGTGGTTCTCGGCGTCCAACTGCGCTACAGAGCCTGTTTGCGGATTCAAGTTCTCCCTAGTTCGTGAATTTCTAGTGACATGGGAAATCAAAAACCAAGCGTTGGCCGCGTGCGAGCGGCTGGAGACGCTATATGTGGTGGGGGAGGGGGAGAAGCGGGAGTTGTGTGTGCGCGTGCGTCATCGTGATCGCGATCGCTCTGAAAGCGAAAGTGATCGCGATCGCGATGATGCACGAGTTTTCAAGCGTTAGGTCAGCCAGCAGCACTTTGAAATTCCCACATACAAAATGTCTCTTCGAGCCAGCGCATGCGCTGGGCTCAGCGAGACCTAAAAACTAGTGTGGAAGACAGTGAATCATCTCTCTTTGCTGGAGAACAAGGCCTCATTGACAAAAAGGGCCCGTGGTTGGATGACATTGAAGACATATACAAAGTTGGCCGCTCAAGCCTATTTCAATATGGGTTACGACATAAACATAAAAATTGCTTTCATGAAGTGCAGAGTGGGGCTGCTACCCTGTATACAGCATCTTCTACCCTGGTTAAGAGAGAAAGCAGGCTCTGCGTGCCGCTTATGTGGATCAGCATCTGAAGATCTACTGCATTTACTGTGCTCCTGCAAAACACTTCTTAAGGATACGAAACAACTGTTGAAGCAACACTTCAACCAACGGGGGATTCGTACCAGGAGGCAAGCTCTGCTGGCATGCTTCGCACCCAATGATCCACAACTGAACTGCAGTCTAGTGAAGTATCCGAGACTGTGCGAAAGCTAAAATGCCTGAAATGCTGACATATGGAACCTAGCCAGTATTTCATGAGCAAACTTCCCGAGGTGTATTGAAGAGTCTTCCATAAATAATAAGAACTTTGCATCTGAAGCACGCGGTGGTCGGATAGCACAGCACTTGAGAGCACGTTACATGGGGCTGCTAGTATTTTAATAAGGGTTGACTTGCCAAGGCCAGAAGGGCTTGCCAATGGTTGGCGGAAAGTCTCTTGGCCTACGGGAATGCTCCCCGCAGCACTCGGAGAGAGATTAGATACTTTGTTGGTAAAGCTGCTTAATAATAGAAAATGTTTTGCAGGTTTTTAAACAAGAATTATGAAGGAATGAGTTGCATATGTATATATTTGTTTTTTTGAAAATGTTGTTGTTTTGCAACGGTTTTAATTAACTGTGCAAATAAATTTATACCAATTATACCTTGCAAAGGTGCATACCAACACGTGTAGGTGCACGCACATGCATTCTGAGTCCGGGCGAATGCTGACATGTCCCATATTGTGGTGGGATGTGTGACCATTCCTCCGAGTTGCAACAAGGTATTGTGTCTGTTCTCTGGGTGTCAATCAGTTGTGGCTGCAGGAATGTAGTTACTCGTCCATGAATGCAAGCGCAGCCCCATGGGAAATCAGTTCCAGAAGTACGTCGTTCTCGAGTTCAATGAACACGAGGGAGAACCAATCCATTAACTGGTCCGGACATATGTGCTGCACCCAAGCCGTTTCACCAAGCCGCACCACAGTCCAATAAAGCAGCGCCTTGATGTGGTCACTGCACACAATGAATTGTGCAATCTCCCATCCACTACTGCCAGCACATAAGCCCCATATCAATGAATCCCAGGCACGGGAATCCCGGTTACACTCCTGTTCATGGGCCAACAGGAGTGGCACACACAAGTCATAATCCAGTTCAGCTACTGTTGCGTTGGATAGGCAGACCTCAATGGACCACTCAAATGTGCATGATAAACAGTGGAACCAGGGGTGGATGCAGGTGACGTACGCAAGACGGAAGCTCAGACGGTAAGTGTGAGAAGTTGGCCTGGTATATGATGCTCACTAGTTAAAGTGATCACCTTGTACCATGCCAAGCAACCCTTATGGTGGGGTTGTAAGTCAACCTTTTCGGACTAGCTGCCCTAGTGGTAGCGTAGGCTAAGCAGTCTTTGAGGCTAAACTCGTGAAGCGTGTTAAGCCAGCTGTTTTACCAAATGCAACCCCCTTTTATACCAATGAAAGGACACCACACAGATATATATTCAAAATATATATGTATTTATTTCTCAAAGTAACCCCTAGTCTCTTTATGAGCACAGGAGCACAAATCGTCAAACAAGATTATCACAGAATACACAGAAGTTGCACTTTATATGGATAGGCCCTGGTGGCCGCTCGAACCATATACTAAAATAGTGGTATAAGTACCACGAACAGAAAAGGGAAAAGGCCTAGGGCCTCTAGAATCGCTGGGCCTACAAGGAGCTAACGTCAGTTAGTGACCAGGAGGTCCACGGGTGGCGTGTGCAGAGCAAATAGTCACACGCGTGCTCCCATAGGTTTCAATGGGTGCGTAAAAAGTACAAAGTTACTGCAAAGAGGATCTTCCGGATGGACTAGGAACTCAAGATTTGGAACACAGGCACTAGAGATGTAATACTACACTTGGGCACAGGTGTGCCAGCTTTACCTCACCCACAGGAAGCGGGTGCATAGGCCTCGAAGTGCGTCGGGTTTCTTCTATCTGTTCCGTGGAGCCTGAAGACAAAGATGCTGCAGGCGGTCGGTCCGGGAGAGATGCAGTGGATCCAAGAGTGGATCGGAGATGTTGAAGACCTGTAAGCAGAGGGGACAGTGTTCACAGTCACTAGCCAGTGACCAGCGTGGCACCAGGTGGGTACCAGGCAATGTCGGGTGCAAACAGGAAGAAAGGTGTAGCTTGTCTCTGCAGCCACGTGGTCCCTGGAGGTCGACGACGTCCAGGAGTCGGTTCACGAGCTGTCCCACGCAGGCTCTCGCTGTCGGCGGTGTCGGCAACTTGATCGAAGCAAACAAGCCTTGGCAAAAGCAATTGTTGTAGGAGATGAAATAAGCTGATGGTTCTGACCAGCAAGGTCAGAAGGACTGCTCCTTTGGAGGGGAGCAAGGGCCAGTCTGGAGCAACCAGACCAGCGGTGTATTTCGTAGAATTCGTCGCCAAGATGGCTACTAGCCAGCGGGCCAGCAACCGGTTAGGCGCGTCGAGTGGCAAAATGCAGAAGGGCCCCACGCAGATCGTGGAGATGCTGGAGGGCTCACCTTTGGTGCAGATGCTGCTCGAGGGTTGGGCTTCTCAGATCCCAAAGCACAACTTGGAGGGAGCCTCGGTTGTTGCACTTGTCAGCTTGTCGTAGTCGTTCCAAGATGGCTGGCTCCACGTGTCTCGGTGCCTCCACGGGTCTCCTCTTTTCAGGGACTGTGGATCGGGCGGTGAGAGGTCTGGAGGTCTAGGTCTTGTCAGTCTCTGGGCTCGGGCTCCGGCGGGAGGCGGCGGCAAAGCAGACGTTGATTCGCTGGATGGTGCTTGCGTTAGCAAGGTGGTCACTCCCTGACCACAGGGGAGATTTGCTTCAGTCCTCTGTGCGGCCGAGCGTCGAAGTTCCCGTCTTCTTCTTAGTGTTAAGTTGATTCCAGGATGTCTGAAGTCTTAGGACACAGCTCCTACCTTTAAGCGGATTCTAGGGGCCGGACTACCTGCTAGGTCCCTCCCTATGGGTGGGACCAGGAAGGGGGGTGGTTACACCCCCAATCCTTTGTCCAGCTCGCCCCAGGCCCGGGACTGGTGTGCCCCAGGACCGGTTTGAACTGGCATATGCACCGAGGCTCCTTGTGAGCCACAGGCATGTCTGGTTTCTTTCAAGCCCTACCTGACCAATACACAAAATCCTGTCTGGGGTGGTGCACGCACCTCCCCTGGCAGGAAACCCTTTGTCCACACCTCCCAAGCTGGAAGGACTCCCAGCAGCAGGAGGGCAGACTTGTGTCTGTGGTGGCAGCATCCATTTTGTGGAGCTGAGGCTATGTCTGATTTTACCCGGGTTTCAGGTACTGTACATGTCGTGTCCCTCTAGAAGGGTGGAATGCTAACCCCGTCGCCAGAATTGGCGAGGGGTTAGTATTCCAATTCGTATGACACCTTACTCGACATGTTTTGATAAAGCCAAACCAAAGATAGCATTTAACCGCGAGGTTCATAATGCACTTAAGAGTATATGGTATGACGATATCTGGAAACAGTAGGAGGAAGTTGTTCCGACCACTGCAGACAGGCTCAGCTCATGCCAGAGCACCATCTCACATGGAACCAAGCACTCTGCCTTCAGGATTGTTAAGGCCTGCCATAGGAGTGACTTATAGGTTACCAGGTGTCCCATTTAAGGTTAGGTATAGGTATACTACACCTAAGTAAGAGGTGATTACACCAACTTACCCCAGCTGAGTGATCAGCCAGTTGTGTCAGATTGTTAGGCCAAGCCTGGGGTGGCATAATACATGCTTCAGCCCTTGGCAAGCCTTGGGTACACCAATGCCCTGGGTACCTAGTGTACACTGGTACAGGGGCTGACAGGGTGATCCACTTCCAATTGGTTATGCACCTAGGGTGCATAGTTTTAATTTAGTAGAGAGAACAGCAGGCTGGGGGTCTGATTGGCAGGCCCACAGCCTCAATATGTCAAAAACCAGTGAAGCAAAAAGCAAAAATTTGGGGTGACCATAGGATAGCAGACCCTACTCTCCTACAGTAAGTGATCCGCAGCACTGCCATTGGCAGAGATACCAACAGAAGCTGCATACATGCACGCTACAGTTCCATGTGACAGGGGTTGTGCATGTCCCCGGGATGGCCTGACAATGAGTTTGTTGGTCTCGTAGAGCCAGCACTCTCCTGACCGGCGACAGTTATGTGGATTATATGCCACAGCTCTGAGCAATGTGTCCTATGTGTGTGCAACATTTGGGCTTATGAATTGGTTTTATTCTCAGTGTCAATGGCATCCCATTCAGGAGTACCTCATGCAGGGACTTCTGTGTGTGGGGTGTGGAAAAGTTGATCTTTCATTAGCGCAGTTCGTGGTGTGGGAGACGTCAAAATGTGGTATGGTATCTGTCTTGGGGGTGGCAGCCTCATTCACGACCAAGGTCGGAGGTGCAGCTGTCCTTCCACCTTAGGTATTGAGAGAAAGTAGTTTTATTTCCTAATGTTGGTCTGAGTACTGCTTGCATATTAGAAATGTGATGTGGCCATGGCGCTGCAATTGATGCCTGGCCTTCGAATTGTGTTGCACCAATAGCGATAGACACACAACATTTGGAATGGATGTGCCAAGGGCCCAATTGGCCTTGCGCTCCTTGTACATTATCTCTCTTTCTCTTTTTCTTCCTCTCTTTCTCTCCCTCACCCTCTCTCCCTCTCTCTCTGTCCATTGATGAGTGATGACACACCTTATTACCTTGGATTTTGTCTTGCAGGCTGTGATTTACAGATTGTCCTGGGATGAGCCGTCATGACTCTTCCTAATAGCTGTTTGGAGTCACATTTGAATGTTATATTTTGTTTTGAATTTCAAGGGTGACTGTATGATTCTCCTTGTTCGGCCACATGTGAATGTTATTTGTTGTAATTGTGCGCAATCAGGCGAATGATTTTGTTGATGGGCAATTTCTTGGTCCGGGGGAGTTGGGGTTTCATGGAGTAGGACCCCGAGGGGGGCTATGGGAGGAGTCCTGGGTGTGGTGGCGCTGGGTGTTGTGGCCCTCTTGTGTGTCCGAGATGCATGATTGTTGGCATCTGTTATTCTCCAGGTGTGGCTCTGGGCTGGGCTCCCTTTCGTGTTGCAGGTTTTCGTCCGACTTTACACCAGGTCAGAGCAGGTGTTAGTTTCCAGGTGTTAACGCGCCTATTCGCCTGTTTTGGGATCTTATCGCCGATCTTGCTGGTCATTGTAAATGTTGCGAAGTGGTGTGTTTGCTGCTTTTTGCACGGGAACGCCTACTCTACATCTCATTAGCGTTAGTTGCCGGGGTCATCCGTGGCGATGTTTTATGCGGCTGCTGTCACGGGTAAACTGGTGATATGGGCTGTTAGCACCAGCTTGTGAATGGTGCGATATATTTATCACCACTTTGGATGAGATAAAGTGGTGTTAACTCAGCGATAAGTCCTTGAGAATATGCCCCTGTATTTACAAATGATTATTATTATTATTATTCTGTGTTTCCGGCGTGTGGCAGGCATGCAAGCCTGGCCAGGCGGCCGGGCTGTTCCTTATCTTGGGTCATCAGGGTTTTCAAGCATCCCCCTCCAACCTCCAAAACCTGTATGTCAGAGCAGTGCGGGAAAAGAGCGCTGCATGCAGATTAAAAGGTGAGCAAATGTTTGGATTTGTAGTATATGTGAGGTTGATTTGTCTAATGTTACCCTTCAATGTGACAGAAAGGGAGGAGAAGCGAGTTTATAATTGAAAGTCCATGTGTTAAGAAACCGCTGTAGTGTAGTTCCTATATCCCTGATAGGTTCTGTGTATTGGAATAATATACACTATAGTTGTGGCATAGGACTGAGGTCAGTATGCCTCTATCGAGTACATTAAACTTAATTACTTGTGTGTGCCAGCTAACTCAGAGGTCACTAGAAACTCCTCAAATGAACAAGAAGGGATTAGTTTCTGAAAACCGCATAAACATGACAACTTTGTTTCAATCGGAACAGTTCTCTCAGAATCGTGGAAACAATAGATAACAGTTTCACTCAGTCAATCGTGCATGCTTCGTTTCTACAGAATTACACAAAGATAGATAGACGGCCGTTTCAATAAAAAGGGTTTACTGAACGGTCTTATTTCTCGTGCAAGAGATATGAACTGCTACAATCGTAAGACAGAAGTATAATACGTACAGCGTTAGCAGTAAGATAAAATAATACTGCAATAGCATGGTTTGTAGCTATGACAGATATTCATAAAAATACATACATAAATAACACAGGCTAAAATGTGAATACTCATCTGGTGCTTCTAGCTAGTTCTACCCCAGTGTACCTAACCTACGTGTAGTACGAGGTAAGAAGTAGGTGCTGTTTTTCTATAGTCTAGTTTAGCTATAGTTTAGGATTGGTGTTGCCAAGATGTGCCAAAAGTCCCTCCAGGTTCTAGTCTGCTCCATACCTTAGAAAGAGAGAGTTTGGAGTCTTTTTCCGGGTCTTGATCTCTAACACCCCGCAACGGGAGTCAGAAACACTGGAGCTGGATTCTCTGCGAGGAGGATGACAGCGTCTGGTCAGTGCGTCAGGCGGGGACTCGAATTCCTTCTGAACTTGCCGTGGCGAGCAGTATCTAGCTGTGTAGCCGTGCCGTGGTTTGTCAGGGCAAGTGCAGGTATATTTATACCTTGAAGATGTTTAGGAATGCCAGTATTGACGTAAAAGTCGGGCAGAGGAACGTCATGAATGAACCCCTAAGGAATAGATGTTCATTGCGTAATAAATGAGTTCTTGGAGAAATCAATAATCCAAGTGAGGGGAAGTCCTAAAGGCTTAAGAGTCTGGTTTTCCAAGAACTAGTTGTGACGTGGATGGACGGATGTAGGTAACCATGCCTGTATTTGGTTAGCATGGATAATGTCTAAATAAGGGCAATGAGAATTGTGCCTATATAAGGGAATAAATCGGGAAACCCATATACGGTATTTAAATCAACACACAACACCCACTCCAGTATGAACGAAATTACTAAGGGCCATATGTAGGTAAATTACATTTACCGATTCTTAAATACCGAATTTTACCGATTCGGTATTTATGAATCGGTAAATGTAATGTAGGTAAAAAAATACCGATTCGGTAAGTGTCGGTATTTTATAATCGGTATTTACCGATTCGGTAATGGTAACTTGTTTCCCATTGTTTCCTATGGGCCAGGAGGCCCATAGGAATCAATGGGAAGCCAGTTACCATTACCGAATTGGTAAATACCGATTCGGTAATGGGGGGAGCACAATCAAGGGTGGCAGGGTGTCACAGTGACACCCTGTTGCACCCCTGATTCCTGCATGTGTGCACATGTGGCACACATACATGCCCTAAGGGCATGTATGTCTGCCACATTGCACACATCTAAGGGACAAATAATGCATTTACTAAGACATTTGTCATTTACCACCAACTTTCAGTTGGTGGTAAATAACAAATCCACACTACACCCACACACTCCCCCTACACCTCATTTCAGGATTCGGTATTTACCGAATCGGTAAAATTACCGATTCGGTAATTTTTTTTTTTTTTTTTTTTATTAGAAACCGTTGGTATACAATAAAATACAGACAAGGGCCTACAACCACCAGGGCCGGCCGCTATAGAGCCCGAGGGCCCACAGTGCAACGCCACACATTCAAATGAACCAGAGGCAAAGCTCCCGGCAGTTCGTGAGCACATGTAACAGGCCTTGGCCATAGGCCAGGAGCAATCGGAAAAAACAGTTTCATTTTCTATTAAATATAAAACACACTCAAGGCAATGAGAGTCCGAAATAGCAGCGTGCTCTTCCCAGGACGGGGAACAACGTACAGTATTCAAAGCAGTTCTTGTCTGGAAGCGGGAGAGGGGGGCAACGGGAGAACAAAGCATGGAACACAATTCACACCATCCCGCGCGGCTAGGGGGTCAAAGCAATATCGACCTCCAATGGCAGAGGCGGGGTGCAGATACGTCCACGATATAAATTCCATGGACCCCATACCTTTGTCCATTTCCCTGGCTTGCCTCTCGCCACATACACCGTCTTTTCCCTAGACATACACCAGTCCATATTCTCCTTCCATACCTCGATCGTGGGCGGCCTCGGGGAGCCCCATAGCTGTGCAATATTACGCTTAGCCACCATGTACCCCAAGGTCACCCACTGCGTCTGTGCCGCGTTACAATCATTTGGTTCCCAAACATTCAACAAACACCTCCTAGCCTCTGGCAACAGAGCAACGTGCGTGACCTCCTCCATTACGGTGTGGATACCGTTCCACAATCGCACAACCTCCGAACATTCCCATAAGATATGAAGAAAGGTACCCGGCAGGCCACATCCACGCTTACACAGTCCATCCATCGAGTAACCCATACGCAGCAAACCGGGCCCCGTGACATACACTCTATGAAGGATCTTCAGCTGTACGAATCGTAAGCGGGCCGGGATCGCCACCTCTTTCGGGGAGGCCACCGCCGATACCCAGTCCTCATCGTCCAGTTCCAAGCCATCGCCCGTCCATGCCTCCCGCAGACGGAGCAGCAAGTCCACGCGATCATTAATGAGTTTCTTATAAATCAGAGAAATAGTGCTGTCGGGCACGTAGCCATCCAACACTCTATCCTCTAGTGGGGAATACTCGGGGATAGCAGCAACGTCCGGAAAAACCGAACACAGCGCATGGTAGACTTGAGCATACCAGAAGTACTCTCTATCGTTCAATTTATATTCAGTTTTAAGCATTTCAAACGTTTTGAAAGACCCCTTCGCCCAAAGATCACCCACCTTACATATACCAATCATATCCCATTTCTCAAAGCCTTTCGATCTCCACA
Organism: Triturus cristatus; assembly: GCF_964204655.1. Classification (NCBI taxonomy): domain Eukaryota; kingdom Metazoa; phylum Chordata; class Amphibia; order Caudata; family Salamandridae; genus Triturus; species Triturus cristatus. Next base: position 1,199,865,541 of record NC_140582.1, on the reverse strand, counting down.
AACAGCCCAACCGCCTAGAGGCATACAACGGCGTCGCCCGAGTCAAGCGATCCCTCCACCCCATTGCAGCATTCACCGCGTGCCACACACGTACCGCAACCTGCGTGGGTCCTGTCAACCGTGTATCCGGGGTCACCGAGTACAGCGCCCTATTATAGTCCCCACCCGGGAGCAGAAATGTATCCATCTCGAAGGCCGGATTCAAGGCAGGACCGTATATCCCGTGGTTCACCGCTGCCAACTGAGACGCCCAATAGTATCGTTTAATATCGGGGAGGGCGACCCCCCCATCGTACCAAGGGAGCGTCAACTTGGCGAGAGCAATCCGCGGCCGCCCGTCCCAAAACAGTTGGCGCTGAAGACCCTCCACCTCCCGGAAATAACGAGCTGGCACGACGTCTAGAGTATTTTGCAAAGCGTACAAGAAGCGAGGTAGCGACATTATTTTAAACAATGCCGCCCGTCCGAGCAGCGAAAGCGGAAGTCGTCGCCACCTCGCGGCGTCGGCCTTCAATCGCTGAAGGGGAGGGAGAAGGTTTCGCTCATAGCGGACCGCGGAATCCAGTGAGATAAAGATTCCCAAGTATTTGAACCCCAGGGTAGCAATCTGGATAGGGCAATCCCGTGGCAGGAGGGGGGCCTTACCCGAGAGGACGTAAACACACGACTTAGCCCAGTTGATGACCAGGCCGGAGTTGCGACCAAAGGAATTCAGTACGTCCACCAATACAATTAGCGACTGTCGGGGAGAGGTAAGATACAGAAGGATGTCATCCGCGTAGAGGGAGACACGGTCTTCAAACTCCGGCGTCCATCTAATGCCTCGCAACGACGGCTCCCAACGCAACCAGGCGGCTAGAGGCTCCAGAGAAAGTGCAAAGAGAAGGGGTGATAACGGACATCCCTGCCGCGTACCTCTCCCCAGCGCGAAGGGAGCCGATACCCTACCATTCACCACCACCTGAGCCAGTGGGTCAGCATAAAGTAATTTTACCCAACCAATAAACTCAGGGCCGAACCCAAATTTCGCCAACACGGCCCAAATATATGGCCACTCCAAAGTGTCAAACGCCATAGTAGCATCTAAAGATGCCAAGATGGCCGGCTCACGTATAAATTCTGCTCTAGCCAGCACGCCGTGCAACCGCCTCAAATTTAGAGCGGTATTCCGATGGGGTATAAAACCGGACTGATCCTGATGAATCAAGTCGCCCACGACTCGAACCAGTCGATTAGCCAATACCTTAGCCAGAATTTTGGGTTCTGCATTCAACAGCGAAATGGGCCTATAGGAGGCGCAGCGGTCACGCGGCTTCCCCTCTTTGTGTATCACAACTATGTTGGCGAGGCGTTGGTCAGGGGGGAGGAAGCCCGCCGCACGTGCCGCGAGAAACATGTCCCGAAGATACGGCGCTATCTTATCGGGACGCAACTTATATAGTTCGATGGGAAGACCATTAGGACCCACAGCTTTACCCGATGCGATCGAGCGAGTGGCCAGAGCGATCTCATCTGATGACAACTTCGCCTCCATCAATACTGCATCCGCCTCCGATAGGGTTGGCAATGCAATGTCTCTGAGCAACAGATGAGAATCCTCCTCCGAACGCACAGAAACCGGAAAGTATACCCCGCGGAAATAATCCGCAAAGCAGTCAACAATCTCCACAGGGTCAGTTACACGCACTCCATCCATTCGCTCCACCACGGGCACCACCCGGCTCGCTCTCTCCTTCTTATCCAACCAAGCAATCAACTTTCCGGCCTTATCCCCCACATCATACAGTCTTCCCTGCTGCTCTCTACCCATCCCTTTAGCGGCTTCCGTGACCAGCGCTCTATAATCTGATTGTTTGAGGCTGAGAACATGCAATTTCTCATCAGTAACTCCCCGCTCCAAGTCCTCCTCCTTTTCAGCTATTTCAGTTTCCAAGCGCACCACCTCTGCTCTCTCGCACCTCTTAGCATGGGAGATAAGGGACAAGGCCTGCCCCCTGACCACCACTTTATAAGCCTCCCATAGGGAGACGGCAGACGACACCGACCCCACATTATCATTGAAGTAGTGATCAGTGGATTTGACCAGCTCCGCGCGGATCTTAAGGTTGCGTAGATACCAGGGGCTAATGGGTGCCACTCTCCCCTCTGCCCCAGGGACAACCCTCAGTTGCAACCATATAGGGGAATGGTCAGAAATACCTCGGGCTAAATGACGCACCTCCCCAATCATCCCAGCTTGGATCGCCGGCATAAGCATGTAATCAAGTCTCGAGAGACTCCCATGGGCCCCCGAGTGAAAGGTATATTGCGCCTGTCCCGGGTGCATCAATCTCCAGCAATCTACAAGTCCCAAGGTATCCAAAAAGTCACCCAACCAGGCCTGAGCCCTAGGGAGATCCCTGGGAGGGTGACGGTCCTCCAACCCGGAGACAACGGCATTAAAGTCACCCCCCAACACCAGAACCCCCCCAGGGAGTCCCAGGACCAAACGCCCCAAATCAGCAAATGTTGCCCCGGAGGCACATACACAGCCACGAGCGAAATAGTCCTACCCTCCCATCTCCCCACCAGTGCCACATAGCGCCCCCTATCATCGTGAAGCACCTCGTCCACTTCCAATGGGAGAGAAGCCCTAACCAAAATGCCCACTCCCCTAGAGCCAGAAGTGAAACCAGAGTGAGCGGCAAGGCGATAGCCCCTCCTGTTGAGGGCATGGAAGGAGTTCCCAATCAAATGTGTCTCCTGCAGGAAAACAATGTCGGATGAAAACCGCTTCAAAAACTGCAACACCACCCCGCGCTTGATCCTGTCACCCAGTCCATTCACATTCCACGAAAGGATTCTCAATCCCCTACCCCTATCCCACTCCCGTGCAGGATACCCACATCCCGGGAAGCACAACCCGGATAAGTCAGGAGAGAACTTCACATTGCCTTGCGAAACAAACAAACAATCCCCAACAACCCCCCTCCCCCACAATCCCCAAACCACAACTCCCCCCTCCCTGCACCCCTGCTTGAGCCCAAACAGCCCCCCCAACTCGCAGTGTGCCTGTCGCCCTAACATATACCACAAAAACAACCCCAGAAGGAGGAAAGGACCCCAATAAGCTCCCCACAACCCCCAGATATTTGGAGGGCATATTGTGCCAAACTAGGGTCCAGTTGAGCCAAGGTACAAAACGTCACCAGTCCAGTCCATCACCAGGAACCAAGTTCTAGTCCTGCTCCACCGAATCCCGTCCGCTCTCCGCCATCCGACAGTCTCGATCCTGTCCCCGAGGCAGGGCATCCAACCAGTCTCCAACCGCCTCCGGCCGGTCGAAAAAGTGGGAACGACCCTGGAACTCAACCCGCAGCTTAGCCGGGAATAACATTGCATATTTCAGCTCCATGTCCCTCAAGCGCCGTTTGACACCCAAAAATCCCAGCCGTTGTTTCTGGACCGCTTGCGTGACGTCCGGGTAAAAACTGACATTGGAGTTCTCAAACTTCAGCGGCCCTGCCACCCTCGACGCCTGAAGGATAGCATCCCTATCCAGAAAGTTAAAGAGTCGGGCAATTATAGGCCGCGGGGGATCACCCACCTTGGGCGCACCACCCGGAATCCTGTGGGCCCGCTCCACCGCGAAGAACTTGCTCAGTCCCTTGGGCGCGAGGCGATTGGTCACCAGATGCTCCACAAATAGATCCGCAGCAGATTCCTCCGATCTTTACGGCACCCCAATGATAAGGACATTGTTCCGTCTAGCCCTGCTTTCGGAGTCCTCAAGTCGACGGTCCGTCAGGTCACTGGCTAGCCGCAACCTACGGACCTCCGTCTGCAGGGCGGCCACGTCCACAGTCAGGCTCGACGCCGCTTGACTCAAGGAGTCGACCCGCTCGTTAGTTTTGGACAGGTCTGCCCTGACCAAATTCACATCGATCAGGACCGTGTCCAGTTTATGGGCCAGGGTATCAAACTGCTGACCCACTCCGGTCTTCATCTCCTCAATGGCGCCCATGACGTCCAGCAGGGTCAACTCCGACGACGGGCCTGAGACCTCCTTAGACCTCTCAGGCGATTTATGCAAGCCACCAGGGGATCCCTTTGCCTGCGCATATCGATCCATGTTATTGACCTGGGTATAGGCACCCCTCCGGGTTGACTTGGGTTTCGACTTGTCTCCATCTAGTCTCGCCGCCATCATCCGGAGGCCACCAAGGCTGGCACCCGCCCGCACCAGGAAAAAAGGAACCAGGTAGATAATTCAGTTGAACACAGCCGTCGCCGACCGGATAGTCCGAGAGTCAGGCCAGACACTTCGCCGTCCGCGCCCCTATGGAACACCAAAGTCTCTCAGCCACTATCAGAGAACAAGCTTGAAAATGAAAGTGAAAGTGCAGGGTCCGTGGCAGATCAAGCCCAGCCAGCCGCTGTTGTTCACTTCGTACCCGGGCACTTCACCAGCTCGAGATCGGGACCAAGGCAAGAGCAGGCCGCAAACTTCGGAGTGCCACCAGTCCGGTTCCCGGGGTCCGATCTGAATTTGGAAAACGGGTGGCACCTCAGCGCAAGTTCATCTGCAAAAGCCCGTCAAATTGTGGGAGCCGGCCTCGTGGCGTGGTCCTGTTCCCCCTCGCCAAGCCGCACGAGGTCCCATGCACCTCGGGGCTCCTCCATTTTGGATTATACGTCACGCAACGTGACCACCTGCGTGACCCCGCTTCACCCGGCCTCTGTCCCAGCGAGGCCCGACATCAAGGCACCAACCCCTGGCCCGGGGCATACCACGTGAACCCTTCCCACTCCCGGCGGAGGGCAGTATCGATGGGACCCCCAACCGTCCTTCCACACCTAGGTGCGATCGCCCCACAGCTCTCTGGGGCCTGGCGCCTCTCCTGCTGGGCGTCTGGCCGCTCCCTACCCGGCCTCTCCGCCCCCTCCGGGCGCAAGGGTCCGGACATCAAAGGGCTTCAGTCCTATATCTGGGGCGACCCGACAGCAGGACAGGAGTTGTATCCTGGAGTCAAGAGCCCTGCTGATCGGATCGCGGCTGACCCTACGGAAGAAGACTCATCCTGAAACCCACCCTCTGAGCCCTGCTGACGACGTCGCGGCTCCATCGTGCTTAAAGACCTTCACGAACCTTTGGGGCCTTGCTGACGCTGTCGCGGCCTGACCTTGTTGAACTTTACCACCAGAGCCCAGCTGACCTCGTCGCGGCTCGACCGAAGCGGACCTACCACCGGAGCCCTGCTGACTGTGTCGCGGCTCGACCGAAGCGGAACTACCACCCGAGCCCTGCAGACGCCGTCGCGGCTCTCCTTGTCCGAGCCGCTCCGAGACCAGCCCTCAAGGTCTGGCGCAGAGCCTTCCCGTACCTGGCTGGTACTAAGACTTTCCCGCTACCTTATCCCTCTAAAGACATTGAGACTCTTATTGGATCCCTCGATCCCACTGTAAATATTGAACGTACTACTGTTGATAAAGAACCAAGTTAAGCAACTGATACGGAGTCCTGTGTGGTGGTATTACTGGGCCTGGTACGAACATAGGAGAAGGACCTCCCCTAGGGGGCTTCTCAGCGGCGCTCGGCTATAACTTTGCGGTAGGAAGGTGCCCTGGAGTAGTCTCTCCGACGCCCCGGTGGTCCTCCCTCCAACATTTGGTGGCCAGCGACGGGATCCGAGCCAGACGCAATCGTACAGGCCAGTAACGCACCCACTACCTAACCAGACGGAAAGAAAAGGGAACCATGGACGGCCAAGAGGCAACCGTGGCCGCAACCTTCCAGCCGGAAAGGTTGGAAGAATACACCCACAAAGAACTAAAACAATTCTGCAAGGACAAAGGGATCCCAACCACAGGATTGGGGACCAAGGAAGAAATGCAGAAAGCCCTGAAAGCCTGGGCAGAACCCGAGACCAGTCCACCCCGAGCCGAAGGGACCTCGGCCCGGGACGGAAACCTGCCAACCCCAACCCCGACAGATGGAGGGCGAACCGTCCCAGAAACCAGCCTTTCCCCCGAAGAAATGCGAGAACGGGAGAGGGTCCGGACACACGAAATGGACCTCGCCCGACTCCGGCTGGACGGTGAGCTCCTACTGGCGGAGAAGAAAATAGCCTTGGAGCAACTACGGCTGCAAGAGGAAATCGAGGAAAAGAAACGGCATCGGGAACTAGAGGAGAGACGGCTAACCCTCGAGCACGAGAGGAGCCTCAAGGAACTTGAACTGAAAGCTAAAACGGGGGAGACCAGCACCCCCGGAGCCCGGGACGCTCTGCCACTGACAGAGCCAAAGGTTCACATTCCCAAGGATGTCGTCAAAGAGTACTATAAAAATGACGACATCCAGCAATGGTTCCGAGCGTACGAAGTAGCCATGACCTCCCATCGGGTACCCCGGAAGGATTGGGGTGCCGGCCTATGGGGGAGGTTCCTCAGCGAGGGCCGGGATACCCTGCTGCAACTCCCCGATGCGGTGATAACATCATACGACCACATGAAAGAAGCCCTACTCACACGCTACGGACTATCACCCGAGATGTACCGGCAGCGCTTCCGGGACTGCAAGAAGCTCCCCGGCACCACGTGGGTCGAATACGTGGACTTCTTCAGCCGAGCATTGGAAGGATGGATCAAAGGAAGCAAGGTCACCTCATACAATGAACTGTTCGACCTCATTGTCTGGGAGCACCTCGCCAACAACTGCTTTGTTGAACTAAGGCAACACCTCCTGGACAGTAAACTGACCGAGCCCCGGAAGCTCGCCGCCGAAGCAGACCGATGGGTCAACACCCGGGTCGCCCGGAACCCCGTGGGGGACTACCAACGGAGTACCACGGGACCTCCCCGCCAGCGAGGCGGAGGAGGGGGGTCCCACCGCAGTCGAGAATTCCCGGCCGGGCCGCCCAGAAGCCCGCCACGAGGCCAAGCCACCAACCACACGTCCCCGACCATGGGCCGAAGGGGGACTCCGATCGCACGGCCTGGACCACGACCAACAGTGACCTGCTTCGGCTGCCAGCAGACCGGCCACTATGCGAGCGACCCGGCCTGCCCCGTGAACCGATGGAATGGGACCGCTGGGCCCCCTCCCCGGCAAATAGCTGCCGCAGCCCTGGGGGAGGGAGAAGAAGAGGAGGAAAACCACGACAGCGGGTCCCCCGAGTGGGAACCAGCTGCCATGTCGCTCGTATGCCTGGGCTCCCGAGAAATGGTGCCCCGAGCTGCCATCCCAAGCAACACCCAGAAGTACCAGCAGTGGGTCACCATCAATGGACGACGGGCCGAAGCCCTCCGGGACACTGGGGCCAGTGTGACCGCTGTCTGCTGCCACCTGGTGACCCCCGAACAAATCCTGCCGCATGTCCTATGTCCTGTCCGGACCGCGGACAACACCGAGAGCCTGTGCCGGATGGCCAGGATCCCCTTCGAGTGGGGAGGAGTGTCCGGCACCCTAAAAGTGACTTCCGCGACGGCGCCCCAGTAGACTGCCTCCTGGGGAATGACCTAGAGAGCTCCCCCTGGGCCCAGGTGGAACGCCGAGAGCATCTGGGGATGCTAGGACTGCCCGAGTGGGCCTGCGCCACCACCCGGTCCATGACCGCCCCACCAGCCGCTGCCACGGCCCCCGACAAGCCGACGGGCCTCGAACTATCAACCCCCTCTGGCACGGAGGAACCTGACGAGGAGGCCGGGCCGTCCGAACTTTCTACCGACGAGGCCGCCTCCCTCAGCGAGATCCCCGAGCTGGCCCAGTGGCGCCACGACGGGGGCCCCACCCGCGAACAATTCCAGCAAGAGCAGAAGGCCTGCCCGTCCCTCGAGGGGGCCCGACAGCAAGCAGCCGCCCAGGCTGCGGGGGACCCCACGGGAACCCACTGGGTCTATTGGGACAATGACTTATTGTATAGCGAGCAGAAAGTCGCCGAACTAGGGGCCGGCGGGTGTTGGTGGTCCCCCTCCGATTTCGAGAGTTCCTCCTGAACCTGGCACATGACGTGCCCCTCGCCGGACACCTCGGGCGGGACAAAACGTACAGCCGCCTAGTGACCCATTTCTATTGGCCCCGAATGAGAAGAGACGTGGACCATCACTGCCGGTCCTGCCCGACCTGCCAAGCTAGCGGGAAGACTGGGGGTCGAGTGAAAGCCCCCCTACAACCATTTCCAACCGTCAACACCCCGTTCGAACGAGTGGGGATCGACATCGTGGGGCCCCTCGACCCCCGAACCGCCCTGGGACACCGCTTCATCCTGGTACTGGTCGACCACGCCACTCGATACCCCGAGGCCATCCCACTCCGCACCGTGACAGCCCCAGTGGTGGGTCGGGCCCTGATGGGCATCTTCTCCAGGGTGGGGTTCCCCCGAGAAGTGGTGAGCGACAGGGGGACAAACTTTATCTCGAAGTACATGAGGTCCCTCTGGCAACAATGTGGGGTCACCTTTAAATTCACCACCCCTTACCACCCCCAGGGGAACGGACTGGTCGAGCGGTTCAACCGAACCCTAAAGGGGATGATCAAGGGCCTGGAAGAGCCCTTGAGGAGAAGATGGGATGTCCTGCTGCCCTGCCTCCTGTTTGCCTACCGGGAGGTACCACAGAAATCCCTGGGCTTCAGCCCCTTCGAACTATTGTATGGGCACCCCGTCCGAGGGCCCCTCAGCCTGGTCAAGGAGGGCTGGGAGGCGCAAGTCCAAGATGCCCCTCCCGACGTCTACCGGTACCTCCTGACCCTGCGGAACCAGACTCGGAAGTTCCGGGCCCTGGCAGAAGCCAACCTCGAAGCCAGCCAAGAAGACATGAAACGCTGGTATGACGAAAATGCCTCAACCATCGAGTTCGAGCCGGGCCAGCAAGTCTGGGTCATGTCACCCGTGGACCCCTGCGCCCTGCAGGACAAGTGGACCGGGCCCTTCAAGGTAGTGGAGAGGAAGAGCCCCGTCACGTACCTAGTCGACATGGAGTCCCCGCGGAACCCCCTCCGGGTCCTGCACGCCAACCGGCTCAAGCCCCACTTTGCCCGAACTGAACTAAGCCTGCTGCTGGCTACCGACGATGGGGGCGAAAGTGACTCCGAGCCCCTACCAGACCTCCTGGGGTCCTCGGGCCAAGACGGCTCATTGGAAGGCGTCCGCCTCTCCGCCACCCTGACACCAGAACAGCGCCATGACTGCCAGAAGCTGCTGCAACCCTACGCTGCCCTCTTCTCTCTCACGCCCGGGGTGACCCCCTAGTGCGTCCACGACGTGGATACGGGGGACACCCCCCCTGTGCGACACCGCGCTTACAGAGTACCTGACCGAGTCCGAGCCTGCATACAGACCGAGGTCGCCAAGATGCTCGCTCTCGGAGTCATCGAGCCGTCCGACAGCCCGTGGGCCAGCCCGGTGGTCTTGGTGCCGAAGGCCGCCGCCCCCGGCACTGCCCCGGAACTCAGGTTTTGTGTCGACTACCGGGGCCTGAACGCAGTCACCAAGACCGATGCCCACCCCTTGCCACGAGCAGATCAGCTGATCGATCGCTTAGGGGCCGCCCTCTACCTAAGCACCTTTGATCTCACCGCTGGGTACTGGCAGATCAAGCTCACTCCCGGCGCCCAGGAACGATCCGCCTTCTCCACCCCCGATGGGCACTACCACTTTCGGGTAATGCCCTTCGGTATGAAGAACGCCCCAGCGACCTTTCAGAGGCTCGTGAACAAGGTCCTGGCCGGACTGGAAGCCTTCAGTGCGGCCTACCTCGACGACATTGCCGTCTTCAGCGACCACTGGGCCGCGCACCTAGGACACCTCGGGGAAGTCCTGGCCGCTCTCCAAAGAGCCGGGCTCACCATTAAGGCCAGTAAATGCCAGATCGGTCAAGGATCTGTGACCTATCTGGGCCACCAGGTGGGGAGTGGCCAGGTGGCGCCCCTCCAGTTAAAAGTCGACGCCATCCAGGCATGGGAGCCCCCCGCAACTCAAACCGCTGTCCGGGCCTTCCTAGGCCTCACAGGCTACTACCGACGATTCATCAAGGATTATGGCAGCATTGTGGGCCCCCTGACGGAGCTCACTTCCAAGAAACAGCCCAAGGTAGTGCACTGGACGCCCCGCTGTCAGACCGCTTTTGAGGCCCTCAAGGCGGCCATGTGCGCTGCCCATGTGCTACAGGCTCCTGACTACAGCAAGGAATATGTAGTCCAGACCGATGCCTCGGAGTACGGGGTCGGGGCGGTCCTCTCCCAGATGGACGCCAAGGGCCTCGACTGACCTGTGGCCTTTATCAGCCGCCGACTGCTGCCGCGAGAACAGAGGTGGAGCACCATCGAGCGGGAGGCCTTCGCCGTGGTATGGGCTCTCAAGAAGCTCCAGCCCTACCTTTTCGGCACCCACTTCAGGGTCCAAACTGACCACCGTCCCTTGCGGTGGCTCATGCAAATGCGGGGTGAGAACCCCAAGTTATTGCGATGGTCCATCTCGCTGCAAGGGATGGACTTCACTGTGGAACACCGGCCCGGCAACGACCAAGCCAATGCTGACGGCCTATCCAGATTCTTCCGCCTCGGCGAGGAGAACCCCCAAGGAGATGGGTGACTCTCCCTGCCTTCAGCTGGGGGGGACGCGTGTGGGAGCCGGCCTCGTGGCGTGGTCCTGTTCCCCCTCGCCAAGCCGCACGAGGTCCCATGCACCTCGGGGCTCCTCCATTTTGGATTATACGTCACGCAACGTGACCACCTGCGTGACCCCGCTTCACCCGGCCTCTGTCCCAGCGAGGCCCGACATCAAGGCACCAACCCCTGGCCCGGGGCATACCACGTGAACCCTTCCCACTCCCGGCGGAGGGCAGTATCGATGGGACCCCCAACCGTCCTTCCACACCTAGGTGCGATCGCCCCACAGCTCTCTGGGGCCTGGCCCCTCTCCTGCTGGGCATCTGGCCGCTCCCTACCCGGCCTCTCCGCCCCCTCCGGGCGCAAGGGTCCGGACATCAAAGGGCTTCAGTCCTATATCTGGGGCGACCCGACAGCAGGACAGGAGTTGTATCCTGGAGTCAAGAGCCCTGCTGATCGGATCGCGGCTGACCCTACGGAAGAAGACTCATCCTGAAACCCACCCTCTGAGCCCTGCTGACGACGTCGCGGCTCCATCGTGCTTAAAGACCTTCACGAACCTTTGGGGCCTTGCTGACGCTGTCGCGGCCTGACCTTGTTGAACTTTACCACCAGAGCCCAGCTGACCTCGTCGCGGCTCGACCAAAGCGGAGCTACCACCGGAGCCCTGCTGACTGTGTCGCGGCTCGACCGAAGCGGAAGTACCACCCGAGCCCTGCAGACGCCGTCGCGGCTCTCCTTGTCTGAGCCGCTCCGAGACCAGCCCTCAAGGTCTGGCGCAGAGCCTTCCCGTACCTGGCTGGTACTAAGACTGTCCCGCTACCTTATCCCTCTAAAGACATTGAGACTCTTATTGGATCCCTCGATCCCACTGTAAATATTGAACGTACTACTGTTGATAAAGAACCAAGTTAAGCAACTGATACGGAGTCCTGTGTGGTGGTATTACTGGGCCTGGTACGAACATAGGAGAAGGACCTCCCCTAGGGGGCTTCTCAGCGGCGCTCGGCTATAACTTTGCGGTAGGAAGGTGCCCTGGAGTAGTCTCTCCGACGCCCCGGTGGTCCTCCCTCCAACACAAATAAACCAGGATTAAGTTCAGGATAGACGTGGGAGGTTGCGGAGGCCCTCGAGAGCCGTAAGCCTACGCGCCCATCTTGGTTGCGCGCTAGGCTCCTCCTCCCCCGATTCGGTAATTTTACCGATTCGGTAAATTACCGAATCCTGAAATGTCCCCCCTACATACCGAAAGCCTGAATACCGGTCGGTAACGTGATTTTTACCGAAAATCGTCCGTCACCGACCGGTATTGGGCTACCTACATATGGCCCTAAATCCTAAACATGTTAAACATATCTAAAATATGATTTGCTAAATCATGTCTAAAAACATTTAGCTAAAAATGTATTTAAAACTGTTGCTATGCATAAAAAATGCAATGGTGCTGTACATATCAAAGCAATGTTCCATTCCAAAGATAAGTTGACATTGAATGCTAAATGAACGAACATTAGTATATACATTATGAAATACATTTAAAATGGTGCCTGATCAAGACATTAAATAAACCGGGCCTCTCGTCCACACTGTTAATAAACAGTGAAACAGGACTATATTCAAGGAGGTACAATCAACGTGACTGACTTTAAAATGGTGCCTGATCGAGACAATAAATAAACTGGGCCTCTCGTCCACACTGCTAATAAACAGTGAAACAGGACTACACTCAAGGAAGCACAAGCAACTGATTGTGAAAGTCGACTATACAATGAAGTGACTGGACTAGGACAAAGATATCTAAGGGAAGGAAATAAGGGGAACATCACTGCAGAGATAGAGTGAGGGAGTACTCTGAGTGGCCTTAGCGATCTGTATATACTGAAGGGCTGACACCCCTATCTCCTCTTTTAACATGCTCAAAGATTTGCTCAGCTCAGTTGGTTTTCAAATATACCGGTAGGACAAATCTTAAATCATATGTTAATTTAAAACTACCCCCAACGGACGGGGGCTGGTAGGAGAAACAAAAAATGGCCATAGACCTTAAACCTGCAGGCCACAATGCCTTCACCATTTCTCTACCCGCCCAACCTCTCCAAAAAAGCTACAAAGAAGTTCAAGCACAGGCTTATGATAAATCATCCTGATACTCTTGTTTTAGACCCATAGTTCTGCATTAACAAAGGCATTATTTCCAACTACCTTATCTCCCACACAAAAAAACGTGTCCAATGGAGAAATACCTTCTACGCTTTGCTCTGAATCTCCAAAACGAAGAAAACCCTGCATGCCCTCAAATTGTTGGTTACCGCCTCGGACCTATGCCCAGCGAATGCCACCATTACTATCTACAACAATGGTAATATTCTCATACAAGCTTCTAACGATAATCTCGATATCATAGACAGGCTCTTCCCTATTCTCAAGAAAGCAGTAAACAATAAGAATAGCACACTCACCGCACCTTCGCATCTTCAGGATTCAGAGGCCTCCCTAATTCCTCTTCTTCAAAATACCACATCAAACTCTCCCAATCTCACAAATGTCGTCCCTGACATTGTGCCCAGCCCCCCAGACATGTCTGATCCAAATACACATGGGTCCCCTGGCCCAGGTGAGACTGGGTTGCACTTAGCCGCCAACCTCAGCAGTGCAGAAACCCCCAGTAATCCCTACCACTCAGTCTGTTTGGTCGAGGCCACACCTGGATCCCCCGGCCCAGAAGAGACAGGGTTCGGCTTTGCTACCGATCTCATCATGACTGACGCACCACTGTTATCCCTGCCGTCCTCGCGGGATGGCACCAAACGGGATGCCACCAACACTGACCTCCTCTCCCCCATTCATACAATGCGGATCGCTTAGATCCCCCTCACCCTCTGTCCTCCTCGACATCTGAGGGGACCCATACACCCGCTACACTCACCCCGCCCATCCAATCACCGAGCACAATGATCATTCCCCACCTTCACGAGGAAACCCCTATCTGGCTGCCTCGCCTATATACCACACCACTCACGGACGTACACCCCACAACAAACCTCCAGGTTCAGCTCCCTGCATCGACCCCTATTATAGTTATCCACAAGCAAATGGAGAACGTGATTTTGCTAACAGAACATACTGGTGGCTTGCCCTCCATAAAGGATCATACACCCATACCTAATGTAGATATTTCCAAGCAATTGGAGATCATGACCATGCAAACTGTCACTACGGGCGCATCGCCCTCCATAACTGATCATATACCCACACCTACTACCTACTTTCCCAATTCCGTCTGGATCACTTGACTTAATGAGTTAGCCACTAGCCTATCCCATCTCAAGGACGAAATGCATAACCTATCTTATCTACTATCACTAAAGAACTTCTTAACATACACAGAGCCACCAACGACACCGTGAACCAAATCAGTCTCCAAACGAGAAATTGCATCCCCACGAATGCTCATACCGTCCAACCTAGTAGACACATATCCAAGTTCACACACCCCAAAAACACTAATCCGCGTAGTTTACCATCCCCTTTGTGGCCGAGGAGGTCAAGCGATGAACTATCAGACAGAGACATAGACGACCTCCTTACATCCTATGCCCGGGATACAGATAAGAGTAAGTCGCAATGTGGATCTATTCAATCCATTGTAACCAATCCCCTGACTCTCAACAACAGATTCGTAAATAGAGATAACCTCACAAATATCAACTTAGAACAGATTACCCTAAACCACTCTATTAACAAGTTGAAGTGTGAGCTCATTAATTGCAGATCTGCTAGCAAACATGCTACTGATATATTCAATCTCATTTTAGATAATGATTTAGACATTATGGTCCTCACAGAAACTTGGCTAAATAGTTCCTCCTCGCCCATCCTCGACTTACTGGTTCCTCCTTCCCATGACCTAATCCGACTAGACGGAATAAGGATACTAGGGGGAGTGGTAGCCTCCATTTATCCTAACTCAATATCAGTCAAGCAAGTGGACTCCATTGGGCTATCCTCCTGTGATTATCTATGTATTAATATCTCTGATGCTAAGCTCATTGCCAGCAAGCTTCACATATTCTACCAACCCCACAAGCGATAACTTGACTTGTATCGGCGAGATAATGGAGATCATGGCATCCAATGCCAACTCAAAAGTACCTCATATTTTCTTGGGTGACTTTAACCTCCATTGGAACAACGCAAATGATCATATTGTAGGCTGTCTTAAAGAGTTTCTATCAGAATAGGAGCTATCTCAATTCTGTGACAGCCCAACTCATAACAAGGGAGAGACATTGAACCTCATCATTGCAAAAACATACATCGTCCTACTAGAATCCATCACCCCTTGCGATTGGCCTGATCATTATTGCATCCTCTTCTCCATCAATATCGAAGTTACTCAAAAAAGGGGCCAACCCTCAAAAACAAGACAATGGAAAAGGAACTTACAAAATATCAACCCCATCACCTTAGTAAACCGTTGCAACTCCGCTCTGACCCTCATGAGTGACGGACAAGACTGATGTACATGACCTCGCAACCTTCTACAATTCCACTCTACTAGAAATCCTGGACTCTACAGGTGCCCATCCAGGAAAAAACTTCACTTCTCCTCTAAGACTTCCAATCCTTGGTTCAATGAGGCCCTGAACTCGGAGCGACGGCATCTAAGAGTTACAGAGCGTCTATGGAAATCTGCTCCTACCACTGATAACCATGAGCAACTTAGAAGGTTAAGGAATTCATACAATAGGAAGATACTTAAGGCAAAGGCAGACTTTTTCAGAACCCAGCTGAACCAAGCTATCAACCGGCCAAAAAAACTCTTTGAAATCATCAAGCAACAATCATTCAATACGACTAACTCTAGGGAACTAAACGACCTGTGATGTGCTTGCCAATTACTTCCACGAAAAGACTAAGACCATCGAGCTAGACATCCAATCCAAGATGGCGCTCCCGCAATCTATGGTCCAAGATTCTAGATGTGGCGCTCTATTCAAAGTACATTTTAATAATCCAGGGGAAGTCACAAAAAACAATGCCTCATGGCACACCTTTTCGCCAATCTCTCAACAATTAATTGACAACACTCTTCAAGCAATCAACCCCTCCAATCATTTCTCTGACCCCATGCCTCCTGCCCTGTTCAAATCTTTAAAAACATCTATCCTATCGCTATGGGCAAAAATTGTAAACGCCTCCCTTAGGCAAGGTGACATTCCGGACTGCCTTAAAATAGGGCAGGTCACACCTATACTAAAGAAAGCTGACGCCACTCCACCTGATCTCAACAACTACCATCCTAAATCCAAGATCCCCACTTTGGAGAAACTATTGGAGAAATGTGTACAAATTCAATTATGCAACCATATTGAGAATTACAACCTCTTAGACAGTCACAAATTCGGCTTCTGCCAAGGTCACAGCACAGAATCTGCACTCACACA
Source organism: Triturus cristatus (assembly GCF_964204655.1). Taxonomy (NCBI): domain Eukaryota; kingdom Metazoa; phylum Chordata; class Amphibia; order Caudata; family Salamandridae; genus Triturus; species Triturus cristatus. The sequence continues at coordinate 1,199,849,509 of NC_140582.1, read as the reverse complement.
CATTATGGATGACATACTAAAAATGCTTGACCACAATGAATCATGCCTATTGATACTTCTTGACCTGTCCTCCGCCTTCGATACGGTCAAGCATGACAACCTTCTGTCCCTATTGGAACGAAGGATGGGCCTCTCATGCACAGTGTTGGAATGGTTCTCCTTCGTCTTGAATAACAGAACTCAAAGAATCAAGATGAAGAATTCACTCTCACAACCCTCTGTGGTCACCCTGGGTGTCCCTCAGGGATCAGCCCTATCACTCATTCTTTTCAACCTCCTAATGGAGCCTTTGGCGAACGCACTGCAATCAGCGAACATTCTATATCACCTATACGCGAATGACACCCAGCTGTATCTGAAAATCTCCACCCCAGAAGACTTCATTGCCCTCAACACTACGCAAAGCTGGCTCACTAACAACCACCTCATGCTGAATACCAAAAAACAGAATTCATTCTCATCTCGCCACTGAGCCACACACCGAAGTTAGACCTATGGTTAAAACACCTAACCTCCTTTGATTGTGTTCCCCTCATCATTGACTCAGCAAAATCCCTAGGAATCACCATAGACAAACATCTGAATATGCAATCGCACATCTCTAATGCCATCAAGGGAGCTAATCACAAGTTGAGTATACTAAGGAAACTCAAACCCTTCCTCCCTCAGGCTGATCTAAAAATGGCAGTACAAGCCCTAGTGCTGCCAAGATTAGACTACGGAAGCACCACTCTCTGTGGTCTCCCCAAATACAAGCTGGTTCCGCTGAGGGCATCACTGAATGCTGCGGCTAGACTGGTATCAGGAACCAAAAGAAATAGTCACATCTCTCCGACTTGGAAAGCCCTGAACTGGTTGCCTTACGAGGCGAGAATACACCTAAACGTGGCCTGCATGACACACAAAGCAATTCATAACAATACACCCAGTTACTTGGCTCTAAAGCTGTAAAGGTCTGGAGGTTGCAGACAACTACGAAGTGCGAGTACTTTCCTTCTGAAACCTCAATCCTTCCATAAGAAGAGAACTGGCTGCAAAGCTTTCACAGGGATTGCACCAAAGATTTGGAACTCCCTACCTCCAGTAGTTCGTGGAATCTCTTCTTTTACCGCATTCAATAAAGAAGTAAAAATAATACTAATGAACAAATTTACGTCCTATAGGCTGACACCGAGTCATCTATAAGACCCGAATACCATTGCCTATCTCAGGTGTAATGGACGAGACTATCATATGTAAGATTAATACCACGGCCCTTAACTGTATGTAGTGTAAAGCTTAGCTGGCGTCGGGTCTTCCTTGGTTATCTATATACTTTATATCCATTGTGAATCAAATGAGGATATTATATGTTTGTTTGCTAGCACAATCATCTAATGTTCAATAACTGTATATTGTGCAACATCCGAAGATTCCTGGTTCCTCTGTTTCTTATCCATATATTTTATATCTCTTTTGTACGTATTGACACATTTGAATGCGTGTATACCACCTCATCCATTTATGTTCTTGTACTGTTAAGCGCTCTTATACCCTCGTGGGTCACGTTCGCGCTATATAAAACTTTATAAACAAATGAAATAAATAAAAAATAAATATATTATGAAATGGCTCAAAAATACAGAAGAAAAAGTGCCGAAACAATTTCATGTCAGGTTACACAAAACAAAATGTTTGTTGACAAGGTGGCATATTGTCTATTGAAGTTTTTCAAAGAATTCTGTTCTCTATGAATAGGTCTACTGTAAGCAGATTTCTGTGCCCAAAAAAGAAAAATACAAATTTTGAAAAAAAAAATAATAATCACAGAGAAAAGTTCCAAAGTTAGTACTTATTTTGAAAAATGAAGGCCAAATTCAGAGTTTCCCCGGTACACTGTGTGCCTGAATCAAAAGTCAGTGTTTGGGGTTGGAGAAAACATGAAGCTTTCTATGTCTGTAGACAAAAAGTCGTCTACCGTTGTAGGTGAAAGTTGAAGTACCTCGTTTAGAAGATTAACTGCACATAGATGTAAACCATCGCCTTCAGCATTGGAAGCATCAGCAATGTTCATATCGGATGTTACCTGCGTGCCTGTTGTTTCCTCTCGTACCACAGCAGCAGCAATTTGCGACTATGAGATCTCAATGAATGCTGTCATCGGGATTGATAGCCGCTGGGGACAACACAGAGCATGGGCCATTATCAGGTCCAGCAGAGTATCAATATCCGTAGGCATGACTGATTGGAGTGTTAGACAGATGTCTAGCACGCATTCTTCACCACAAAGCAGGCAGCGTAGAACAGGTAAAATGCAATCTTGCCAGATTGGTCTGAATGACAGAAACCATGTGGTATTTAATTCTCGTAGCCGAGGTAAACTCAAAATTTGGACTATGCGCTCACAACACTACATCTCCAGTAGAGGTCTCTCCACGGTGCATTGGGTGTCGCTGGTGATTTGGCTTGCCATATTGTAGCAGTAGGAAAAAGACAGGATCCCTGCGACGAGTGCTAAAAGTAGTGGCGGTCCGCCAAACACAGAGTGCACGAAGTTGGGAATTATTCAGAGGACTGCTTGAAAAGGTGCTAACAGTCCTGAACACACGTTCTTAAATACATGTACAATACCGCTTGTATCAGACCTGTTTAAGATACGTCCTAACATTTCTGAGAAATGTATAGGGCACTTTGTATTCAAAAGGGAATGTATCTCGGCTGAAGTCCTTGCGACTTGTAGATCATAGGTTTCTTTGGCTGAGGTCAGAGGCACTCTTTGTTGTAAAAGAATGGCTTTCATTCTGCTTAGAGTATCAATTCGTATAGAAGAGATATTCAGTGATGGCCATAAAGGCTGTGTCTATTTGGGGAAACAAGACTTGCATACAGCAAGTGACCCTGGATGTAACCGTTACTAGATATGAAATTCTTGGCAGCATGCCACAGCAGCTGTGATCATTCAACATAATGTAACTTCCATTCGAAAGTTGGCAAAAAATTGGATTAATCACTGCAGCTGCTGAACCTTGCAGGTGACAGGATAAGTTTGTAGTGGAACCGTTACAGGCCAGTGTAAGTTAATACCCTGACATAGGAGAGAACCGCTTAGTGTGTTTTCACAGTTTGTACCGCTAATTAACACTTCACGCCCCCACTCCAACATCTGTGTGTGTAAGGTAAATCCCAGGATGTCTTGATGTATTCTTTACCCAACCTTTCATATTTGCCTACTGGTATATGTTTTAGGCAATACTGAAAATGGAAAGTTGTAACAGGCAGAGTAATTTTACCATGTATGATCCACTCAGTAGCTGTTTTTTCTGCCACTGTGAATGGTAATTTCTTCAGTTTTTCAATGCTCAGCACTGTATACTCTTCTCCCCTTTGTGCCAGTTTGATCTGTTTATCAGTGAGATTGAATTCTGAAAACAGTGACGTAGTGTTGATTAAACGCCAAGGCACATAGCCTGCACGCAGGTTTTATAGCGTCCAGCCTAATAGCATGATAGAACGTAATTGAGACTGACCATGTTGCAACATGATCAAGTCTTGTTCCATGATGTCTATGGCAGAAGATACAATGTTATCCGATGAATATATCCTGAGTCGTTAACCCATTGTCTACTACAGCGAGAGATTTCTCTAAATTAATACGATCAATTATTCATATTCTTTCTGCAGTTACTGCTTGGGTAACCTTCCATATTTCATTGTAAGCAGCGTAGATACCGGCATATATGAAACGTTTTTGACGCGGTTTTCTTGGACCTAACAAGATATCCCTACGGTCTGCGCCTTCTGTAAGTAAAGATAAGTGTTGTTTCACATCCTCTAGTGTAGCTTTCTATAGCCAATCAAGGCATAGTTTCCCTACACTGTATGTTGTTACTACCCCTGGAAGGTGTCTTTGAACATATCGTGGGTCTGACCTATCGATAGTGAAACCCTGTGTTTTGTTCAGGAATCGATCTTGACAGTTGTTTGTGTCTGTGGGCCAGAGCAACCATTTTTCCCATTCAGGATCTGATCTGTTGTGATGCAAAATAGTATGTATGTCGACCTCCCCCCGTGTAGTGCTATTACTTGCAGGTGCAGGTATGGATGGAGTGTTCATGTCTTTGATCTTGGCTATCCCAAGGCAAGACGTTTGTTGGACAGTGTCATTCAAAAACATTATTTGCTCAGGAATGATACAGGCTCTAAACAAAGCTTCTACCCCCTGCACTTGCCAATCTTTTGTACCCCAGACAGATTTTGTCTCAATGTTGTCTTTCCAAAAGTCGAAACCCTATCTAGGCAGTTGGGCAATAAAAGCTGCAGAATAAATCTGTTTTGTATTGGTTAACATATTTTTAGTTCCTGTCTTGTTCACATTTTTAAAGTAAAACGTTTCTGGATTTGACACGTTGAACCCTGAAAAATATGAAAACTTCTTTGCAAAAGTTTTTGAGATAACCTTTGGAGATGTAGGACAATGTTCCCATTGGTTATACGTAAATACATTTCTAGGTGATGCAATTTTATGCAAGAAATGATGACCAAAATGGTTATAACAATATAGCTGTTCATAGTCTGATGAACCCTCTAAATATTCATGATTTGAGAATGCAGCTGACATTTCTAGATCAGATTTCATGTTATTAACAGTCTCGAAGTCCCAATAATCTGAATAGGTACTAGAGGTAATAAAGTCACTTAAAGAAATTTTTAATAAGTGTGGAATCTTCAAAAGTTCTGACGGGCCAAAAATGTAATATTCGGTTTTGTCCCAAACTATAGCATCTGGTATAGGAACGGTTGTGATGTTCACTGCTGACAAGTCTCTTGCTTCACGATGGGATGATTTGTGTGGCTGCAGAAGTAAGTTCACTTTTTTACTTGCTGTGTCCATTTGAATATATCTTACATTTATCAGCATACCCAGATTTATTACCAGAGCTAACCAAAGTATAGAGAAGAATATTCCTAAAACAATCCATAGTTCAATCCATAGTGAAACCAGATAAGTCTTTTTCAAGAGTTGAAAAAAGTCTGTTGCTTGTTCTTTGAAAGTTCTTTGTGCTGGCGTTGTTTCAGGTTCGCTGGGATCCTCAGAAAACGTATCAAAGATAATGAAATAGCCAGAGGCAGTTCTGTCAATGGTTGGAATTGCATCCGGATTTGTTGAAATCGCTGAAACCAGTTGATCACTTGTTACTTCGTTGTAAACAGGTGTATCAGGACAAACTGTTATTTGGGTCTCAAGAGGAACGAGTTCCATAGCATTGTTGCTTAGTCCTTCTTTTCTCACTGTAGAATCTTCAAAGGTGATGAGCCTCTCAGTTTGAACCTCTTGGATTGTAGCTAGAGGAGTGCGTCTGCTACATTGTCGGAGTCCACTTGGCCTACTGCTTTGTATCGGACACATTTGGGGGCATATTTACAAGCAGGCGATAAAAAATTATCGCCGCTTTAGTGGCTGTTTTCGGCCGAAAAGCGGCGATAATTTTATCGCCTAATTAGCAAGGTCATGCTAACGCGTGAAACCTTGCTTTAGTGTGTGGATTTCTAACGCCCAGCTTTGCATCTCTAATGAGATGCAAAGTGGGCGTTCCTGACCTGACGTGACAGGAGAAATGTCGCTAAGCGACATTTCTCCTGTCATCAAGCCCCACACTATGAAGCATAGCGTCAGGAAACGTAGCGAAAACCCCTGTTATCGCTACTTTCCTTATGCCTGCTTCAGGACTGACTTAGCCATGATATCCTATGGAAGGTGGATATCATGGCTACGTTTGTGAGTCCCTATCAGCAAGCTAACGTGAGATTATCGCTGGGTTTCCAGCGATAATCTCACGTTAGGCAATTAGCATGAGGATTTTTATCGCTGAGGAGATAAACGTTGCTAATAGCACGCTATCTCAGTGATAAAAATCCACGATACCCGGCGATAATTATCCTCACCCTAAGTGCGCTGAGCGATAATTATCACCGGTTGTTGCTGATATGCCCCATAGTGTGATTTGATCAGGTCGATGGACACAAGTCTTTTCTCCTTTTTTCCAGCAAGGGGCGGCAAAAGTACTGTTCTTGATCCGTGGATTACTAGGACAGGTACTGGTTGTCTGTAAGAAGGCCCAAATTCCTTCTTGGGCGCGATCTTTTCTCTGACTAGATCCAGACAGGCCTTACTGGGATGGCTGGATTTTCCCCAGTGGTGGTTGGCTTCAGGAACACGTTGCATTGTTTTGATCTTAGTAGTTCATTTAGGCCCTGTAAAATAGCCAAACGATCTTTGATATCAAATTCTTTATTTTCCACCACTGTGCCCTTCATGTCAAGGTCCTGTACCACCATTCTAGTCCCAAATAGGACCTCATACTGAGTGACACCTCCTAGAGAACTTCTTGGCAAATTATTTAATGAGCGCTGGACCCCATAAAGATGCTTGACCCACCCATCATCCGAACCTAATACCTTAGCTGTTATAGACTGCTTTATGTCCCTGTTTTTTCTTTCCACAACAGAATTTCCCTCAGGATGGAATGGAGAAGAATACCGCAATGCTACGCCCAAACTGGCCATGGCTTCTTTGTAAGCTCGAGAGCTAAACGCAGGGCCCTGGTCAGAGTGTAGAATGCCAATTGCGTATGTGCCGAGAAAGACTCGCAAATCTTTTACAACAGTTCCAGCGTCAGCCGAGCGCTGAGGCCACATCCATAGGAACTTTGAACACGAATCCACTGCAACCATGATATATTTATGGTAACCATCCCTCTGTAAGGGACCGCAGTGGTCCAGGTAAACACAAGCTAATGGTGTATCTGAAATTAACAGTGGCGTCTGTGCAGGACGTTTCACAGTGGAGACTTTCATCTTCTGGCATATTTCACATTCCAAAACATAGTTTCTGGTCTGTTTCCTAATGCCGGGCCACCAGTATCTCTGTTTTAATATTGATACTGTGGCGGAAACACCTGCATGAGCAGAGGCGATTCCTTCATGTGCTGCTAGGATTAGTCCTAATCTATGTTCCATGTTTGGAATTACCCTATACCCCACTCCAGGGATTCGAGCAAACGGAACATTGTTCGAGTATTTGAGTGGAAACTTTTTAGGTAACGCTGCACTGCTGCCTTTGCTTGAAGCATTGACAGCCAGTATTATTTCACTGTCTATTTTTGTTTTTGAACGAGTGATTGCAGCTACGGAAGCCGTTTGCACAGCCCCTTTCATGCTGCATTATGGAAAAACTGTGATGCCCCTAGTTTTCAAATGTGGCTTTCTAGATTTCTGTCTGTACACAACTACGAGCTTGCAATATACGCAACTAGGGGCCCTAAGTCTAAAAGAAGTGGCGATAAGATTTGGTCTCCTGTCACTGCATGGAGCATTGCAGCTGTTTCAAACTAATGCATAAACCCTTGGTAATATGTTTCTTATTATGCAACAGCTCTTACTGTGTATTTGGATTATATACAAACTCTTATGTTTTCATTTTGATTGTACAGGTATTAACATATCATCTGCTTCCGATTTTTTCCGATTTTTTCTTTCTTTCTTTCTCTCTCCTTCTTTTGTTTTTTTTCTTAATTTGTATCTTCCGCTATTGATGACCTTATTGTTTGTGATTTCTTTGGAGTTGTCCAATAAAAATATTAAAAAAATAAAAAAAAGAATATCCTAAATAATTTTAGTTTCTTTAAAAACACCACACAATAAACAATCGATGATGAAGCCAAAGCGTGGTAAAAAAGCAGCATGTGTGCATGCCAAGCATTAGCATATCAAATACAGACCTATTGGTTAGTTTAGCAATGTTTGTCTTATAGCAGTATCTATATAACACGTGCTGCTCCCTCGAGCATTCTTAGACAGCTTGAAGTGTTCCATCCGGGCGAAATAAAAACACCGGGTTAGGTGGGTCTACGCGCCGAACGTATCTTTGTCATTAACTTAAACAAGTAAAACAAGCACGGTACCGCAAAGTCAGCTGCGTGTTTACTTTCCCATTGCGCTTTCACTTTAAGTGAAAGCGCGATGCAAAAGTAAACACACGTCTGACTTTGCCAAAGCTGAGTGAGGAAAAAAAAGTGTGTGGGGACTAATGAAGGAGAGAGTATCACGCCGCAGGTAAAAGATCAAATCCCGATGGCCAGGGCCAAAGGGAGACAAGGCGGCAACAAAGAGGGACTAAGAAGCCTCCTTTACAATGAGAAGCCAACGTTTTGCATTCAATATGACACAAACCAATCAAAAAGATGGGCGGGGCTTCAACTCCTCCTCCGAGAGCTTTGGAATCTGTATTGATTCCAAGAAGCTCTCCTATGACAAGAGCAACGCATGCGCGCTGCTTTAGCCAGCCGAGACCTAAAAAGAGACTGTTAGCTACACCGCCTTACCACAATCCTTTGCTTAATATCGGCATAGCGCTGCTTTCGCCAGCCGAGACCTGAAAAGAGAGGGGCAGATTTACAAGCCCCCTGCGCCACCACTACGTCACTTTTCGTGACGTACTGGTGGATCAGGGGGCTCCTCCATATTTACAAGGAGAGGAAAAGCCACCCTGCGTGACTTTTCCTCTCCTTGTAAATATGGCCCCTTCACACGCAGCACAGTGCGTTAAAGGGGCGTTCCATGGGTGTTGCTGTGGGTGTTCCCACGCTACACCCATGGAACAAGACACATCTCCAGATTTACGAGAAATCGTAAATCTGGAGATGCGCGTGAATGCTCCGCCACCCTACAGGTGGCGTAGCAAGGCGCAACGAGGAGAAATGTTTTCATTTCTCCTTGTTTTTTTCCTCTTTCAATGCGCGCTGCATTCTACAGCACGCATTGAAAGAGAAAACAGCCTCTTGTGATTTTTTTGTGCAGGAAGGTGTCCCTTCCTGCACAAAAACAATCTTCCCACGACGCAGGCATCCTTGCACCATGGTGCAAGGGTACCTGCGCCGGGGCATGGCTGCAGTTTGTGCGCCAGCACAGGGGGAAGTACAGGAATGCGACATATTCTTGTAAATATGTCGCATCTCTGTGCTTTCCAAGCTAACACAGCACAGCGCAGCAAAATGGGGGACCTTCTCTAAATCTAAACGGGCCGAAGAGGGGACCAGGCGGACTTACCTCCTCTTACTTGCTGCTGGGACCCTGACGCTGTTTGTTCCTCCCGCCGCCGTTGATTTCCAGCTTCACGGTTGCTGAGGGGGGGGGGGACTACAGCTCCCAGCAAGCCCTGCACCAACATCCTGCACCGCCCACCCACTTCCAGGACCAGCGCGCCCGGAGGCGCATAAATTGCGGTAGCTTCCACTAAATAGTGGGGACCTTCTCTAAATCTAAACGGGCCGAGGAGGGGACCAGGCGGACTTACCTCCTCTTACTTGCTGCTGGGACTCTGACGCTGTTTGTTCCTCCCGCCGCCGTTGATTTCCAGCTTCACGGTCGCTGAGGGGGGGGACTACAGCTCCCAGCAAGCCCTGCGCCAACATCCTGCACCGCCCACCCACTTCCAGGACCAGCGCGCCCGGAGGCGCATTAATTGCGGCAGTTTCCTCCGCGTCGCGGACGCGCGCGGACGCCGGGCAAAGCCCGGACTAAGGGCGGGCCGTCTGTGGCCGTCTGGGGCAGTACGAGGCTGGGCTGGGCCACAGATTTTGGTCCTTGGTTTTTCGAAATCGCCTATACAGAACTGGGTAATAGAACAGTTCACTATTAGGTCTTTCACCTAGGGACTGTTATTGTGCCCCATTTGCTATTTGTTTGTTTGTAGGATTGTGTTTTAACATAATTAAATTAAGGGATGCGCATAAATTGCGGCAGCTTCCACTAAGGAGTGGGGACCTTCTCTAAATGTAAACGGGCCGAGGAGGGGACCAGGCGGACTTACCTCCTCTTACTTGCTGCTGGGACCCTGACGCTGTTTGTTCCTCCCGCCGCCGTTGATCTCCAGCTTCACGGTCGCTATGGGGGGGACTACAGCTCCCAGCAAGCCCTGCGCCAACATCCTGCACCGCCCACCCACTTCCAGGACCAGCGCGCCCGGAGGCGCATAAATTGCGGCAGCTTCCACTAAGGAGTGGGGACCTTCTCTAAATCTAAACGGGCCGAGGAGGGGACCAGGCGGACTTACCTCCTCTTACTTGCTGCTGGGACCCTGACGCTGTTTGTTCCTCCCGCCGCCGTTGATTTCCAGCTTCACGGTCGCTGAGGGGGGGACTACAGCTCCCAGCAAGCCCTGCGCCAACATCCTGCACCGCCCACCCACTTCCAGGACCAGCGCGCCCGGAGGCGCATTAATTGCGGCAGCTTCCTCCGCGTCGCGGACGCGCGCGGACGCCGGGCAAAGCCCGGACTAAGGGCGGGCCGTCTGTGGCCGTCTGGGGCAGTACGAGGCTGGGCTGGGCCACAGATTTTGGTCCTTGGTTTTTCGAAATCGCCTATACAGAACTGGGTAATAGAACAGTTCACTATTAGGTCTTTCACCTAGGGACTGTTATTGTGCCCCATTTGCTATTTGTTTGTTTGTAGGATTCTGTTTTAACATAATTAAATTAAGGGATACTGGTAGTTCCCAACTAAGGCTGTTTTCGGTTTTTTAATCATATATTTGGCTGTATGCATATTTAGAGAGCCAATTATGTCTAAAGTTAACAAGGAGATTGCACGTCCTACTTCAGCTACCCTTGCCAATTATCTTTTTAAAGTAGTTGACAAAATTAATAAAGAGCGCCGACAATCCTTGGGTCTGGGGAGTACCTCTGCCCCATTACGCAGCGCTCCTAATTCATCTATTTCCTTGTCCACCCCATTAGGGATGTTAGTGGTAACTTGGAGTTTCCTGCACTTTCAACTACGGTTACCCATGTAGAACCAGACCCCAACCTGATCACGCCGGAGTCTTCCCATGTATCACCAGTTTCATGCTCTCCGGCTCTGAGAGCCCAGAGAGTATTAAGATCAGGGAGGGGTGTAGGTAGGATAACCCTTCCAAAACGGTGGGGGGGGATCATAACAAAGAAAGATCTGACCCCCCATCCAAGTGTGTTGTCAGTGACCCAGGTACAGTAATTAACAACTCTCAAGTAAAACTAGACCCCGAGCAGCTAGAGCTCTTGATTAGCATTATAGATGCAAAGTTTGACAAAATTATTAAACCTTTAATGGACAAACTTGATACTCTTTCGGGGGAAATAAAGACGTTGGGAGGCCTTTTGAATTCGCATATTGGGACAAAGGTTAGCCCAGAAGAATCCGTAAAGGTCAATGGCCCTGTAATGGAGACCCTTAATATACCCAATGGGGGATCATGTCCAGTTACTGTAGTTGTACCGAACCCAATGGTGTGTTTAAGTACTCCAACCAAAACTGTTACAGTGGATAAGCCAGGGAACATCGAAGTGAAGTTTAAAAGATATGGTTACTCGACGCTTAACTTACCCCCGGACTGTGCACCATATGTGGTGGTTTTAACCAACGTTCCACCACTTTCGGACACCGGGACTCGTAGTAACCCAGAAACCCATGAATCCCTGAAGTATAAAACTGTGGCCTGGCTTAACCGAGACTGCGGTTTCCCAGTAGCTTTGTCCGATCAAATTCTAACCACTACCAGAGCCAATTGGATAGGGAACTCACACAAAAGTATCAGTGGTGATTGTGTAATTGTTAACTTTAAAAATCCCCAACTTGCTACCACTACCTTGCTCAGAGCCACTTCTCGACCCCTGAACGACCAGGGAATCTTACTCAGACCTTTTTTCTATCAACATTTAATCGATCAACCACCTAATGGTTTTAGAAGGGGTAGTGGCTGTGCCTCTAGTGTGCCCAGTAGGTTTGAGGTGGTTACATCCAACCGGTTTCAATCCCTGAGTGGTTTAGACTCTAACGATTGACTGGATCTTGATGAGGCGCTGCTTGAAGTTGGAATAGTATTCTGTGGAGTAGAGCCAGAAGGAATTACTATAGGGCCCCCAGCTAATGTTAGTATGCTTCTTGATTGTTGCCCGATAACCAGCTTCGTGGGTGATGATGAGGGGGGTAGTGGGGTTTTGCCTGTAGTAGACAACCACTGCCCGAGTCCAAGCATACTTATCCAGGATGAAGTTATTGAAACATCCATTGGGTCCTCGAGTAGTTTTCTTGCCAGCTGGAATGTTGCGGGTTAGCATTTAAAGAAGATAGTCTGGGGTGGTCAGAATTTATCGACCTTTTCGATATCTGTTGTTTCCAGGAAACATGGTGTAAAACATTTTCCGGTTACAATGGTTTTGTCTTTTACCATTTACCTGCTACGGCATCTACTTCTGGTAGAGCTAAGGGAGGGCTTCTGGTTTTGATCTCTATCAAACTACCCATTATTGTTAAAAAACATGTTTTAGTGCGGGCTCATTCCCAGATTTTATGGCTTTCTCAGGGGGACGGAAGAAACATCCTTTTAATTAATTTTTATAATAACATCTTTGACAGCACCAGGCACCTGGTGGTAGACGCACTAGGTAGTGCTCTGGTTGATATTATAGCGGGCTCAAATGCTGTGTTTGAATTTATTTTGGCGGGGGATTTTAATATTGCAGTATGTCCCCTCTCCAACCATTGTATGTGTGGGGTCACCAACCGCTTTGGGGATGCGGATCTCCATTTCCCTCATAATAAGTATGGGGAATCCCTGAACCATCTCTTAGCGGCACATGATATGGAAATATTGGTCAATGAAAAGAATGATCTAGGTGAGAGTATTCCCACATTTTCTGGGAGGGGGGCAAATACTGTTATTGATTTTATTAGTATGTCATCGAGCCTTGTCCCATGGAGTTTGGCACCTAAGGTTGTGGCTATAATGCTTAGCGACCATAACTGTATTACTGTAGAGGTTGCTCTATGGAATAAAAAACCTGTACCTGAATCGGGGGTTATAGCTAATATTGAACCACATAGACCAAATGGTACAAGGTTAAGATGGAATGGCGACAAAGCGGAAATGACGTCTGATCTAATTATAAATAGCTGCTTATTTGAAATTATTGAGATTCTTGAGCAGGCTGACGTCACTGCCGATTCTATTCAACATTTTATTAGAATTAATTCCATCATTGATCAAAAATTTACCAAATCAACTGAGCGTAAGTCCAATCAGCAAAGGGGATGGTTCAATCATGTGTGCACCCTTGCACTTGAAGAGCTTAAAGATGCACTGGCAACCAAACCTAGAGTTAGGAGCCAGGTGTCTCACCTTAGATTAAACTATAAGAATACAGTTAAGCGAAGGAAGACGGAGTTACAACACGAGGCCTGGGATAAATTGACACAGGCTGCTGAAAGGAAAGACTGTACACTATTTTGGGCCACTGTTAACTGTCCATTTTTAAAAGATGAGAAGGTACCAGAATTAACATCTACGGTCAGTATGGAAACATGGATGCAGCAGTTTGTTTTGGGGTACCCCCAACTTGGGAGGAATCAATTATAATACCAATATTTAAGAAAGGAGATCGGGGGGACGTGAAGAACTACCGTCCCATCTCCCTGTTGGATTCCTCTGTGAAAATAATGAGCCGGGTACTTTTGGTCAGGCTGGAAGAATGGGCAGAAACCAATGGCATCCTGGCAAATTGCCAGTATGGGTTTAGAAAGGGACGCGGGACGATCGAGCAATGTTTAAATCTCGAACTTTTGATTGGGAAATACACCCAGGCTAAGAAGGGCTCTATTTATCTCTGCTTTGCAGACTTGAGTAGTGCTTTTGATATGGTGGACCACGCAATTCTCTGGGCCAAGTTGATTGAAATGGGGGCCCCTGAGGGTATTGTCTTTTTCTTGGCCCGACTCTATGTCAAACTACGTACTAGCGTACGATATGGTTCTAGTGGGGAGAGTACCACCACATTTTTGATCGGACGGGGCATAAGACAGGGGTGTGTTCTTGCCCCCCTGCTCTTTACCCTTTTAATTAATGAAGTGGACTCCGTCCTACAGACGGTAGCGGCAGACGCCCCTAGAGTTAATAATATCAGTGTTCCGTTATTACTCTATGCAGACGATGCCGTGTTATTGTCCAAGACCTCGATAGGCCTTCAACGCTTAATGGATGGGTTTTCACAGTTTATTAAATCTAGAAAATTAGTGATTAATAAAACCAAAACTTATACCATGGAGTGTGGGCCGGGGAAGAGTAAGCCCCACTCTTATTATATAGATGAACATAGGGTCCAACAAGTCGATAATTTCAGTTATCTTGGTATCACTTTTTCCAAGAATTGCAGTTGGGCCAGCGAGCATATAAGTGTTAGAGCTAAAATGGTAAGGAGCGCTAATGGGGTCTTTACTTTTGCCACTAAATTAGGGGATAAACGGATAAGCGATATGCTTAAGATCTTTCAGTCATGATGCCTCTCCACCGCCCTTTATGGGGCGGGGGTTTGGGGTCTTGCCCCGGCCGGGTGCTTACAGGTGGAGGAGAATGTCTTTTTAAAAAGACTTTTGAGTCTGCCCAAATCTGCTTCTAATGTCTTAGTCCATAGAGAACTTGGTATTCCATTTCTGAATGTGGCTGAAAGAAGAGACATCTTTAAACAGAGCTATCATTAATGATTGTCTCACTGTTGATAACCATTTAAAGATCCCATGGATTAAATATATTATCAACAGTTTCCAGGAGATCTATGGCCTTGATATTAAAACTGATAGATATGGGGCTTCAGAAATTCCAAAGTCAGAAATGAAGCATATTTTTTTGTTGTGTAAAACCGAGAGACGGGCTTGCAATACTGGCATTCTATTCAACTGTGTGTATTACAGCAATATGAATGAAATGGAGGGTTATCAACCTTATTTGACCCAAGTGACCAGAGTTTCTCACCAGTTTGTTTTAACTAGACTAAGAATGGGGATTGTGCATAATCTGGTCGCCTTCCCTTCCGTGAACAAGCAGCCTGTTGGTCCCTGCCCGTGTGATAACTTGTCAGCACAAAGCACTATGCACTTTCTCTTGCTGTGTCAATTATATGGGAACTTCTGTGAAGCCTTTTTAAAACCCATTTTTGTTAAGTTTGGTGTCAGGACAGTACATGAGTCTATGAAATTGCTCTTTAATCTGCACCATCCTGACATTTGTTTTTTTACTGCTACTTTCTTACTAAAGGCTATCAATGTTAGGAAAAGTATGAGGTTTTAAATATTTATTCTCCCCTCGCCTGTATTATATGTTTCCTTTTTATATATCAGCTGTCTAATGTGATTGTAATCGTTCTGTTATTGTATTTTATTATATATGTGCTTTTATGGACATTGCTTTTTTGTTCCGAATAAAGCCTTATGAAATGACTTACTGCACCGTGCTGCGTTACTTTGTTGTAAATCTGCCCCAGACTGTTAGCTACACCGACTTCCCACAATCCTTTGCTTAATATCTGCATACAAACCCTCATTGCGTTTCTCTTTCACTCCTAGAGGCATAAATAACCAATTTAATAAATCCTGTATACTCAGATTATGTTGAACTTTTTTGTACTACACTCTCCATTGTTGATTGTGACAAGTTGCAGCCTATCACTAACATTATCAGGTGGTTATATTTTTGGGGTTCACTCTACAGACAGTTTGATGATGAATCATGGGAAGATCCATTACTTGAATTTTTGGAAATCTTAAACAGGAGAATGTATTCTAAAGTGGAAGAAATTGTGGGTGTCGGGGATGCCTCCAGTGCCGTCGGCCACCAGGAGTCGTCCCAGGCTGAAGGGTTGGAGCCGAGGATGAGGACCTCTGTTTTGTCTGAGTTCAGTTTCAGACGGCTGATCTTCATCCAGTCGGCGACGGCCTTCATTCCTTCGTGGAGGTTGGCTTTGGTGGTGATGGGGTCCTTGGTGAGGGAGAGAATCAGTTGAGTGTCGTCGGTGTAGGAGATTATGTCGAGGTCATGCTGTTGGGCGACGTGTGCCAGCGGGGCCATGTAAATGTTGAACAGTGTCAGACTGAGGGAGGATCCCTTGGGTACGCCACAGATGATCTTGGAGGCTTCGGATCAGAATGGGGGAGGCGGACGCTCTGGGTTCTGCTGGAGAGGAAGGAGGTGGTCCATTCCAGAGCCTTGTCTCGGATCCCTGCGGCGTGGAGGTGTGCGCGTAGTGTGCGGTGGCAGATGGTGTTGAAGGCGGCAGAGAGGTCTAGGAGGATGAGTGCTGCGGTCTCACTGTGTTCCAGCAGGGTCCTGATGTTGTTGTTGGCGGCGATGAGGGCGGTCTCGGTGCTGTGGTTGCTGCGGAACCCTGACTGCGAAGGGTCCAGGTTTCTGTTTTCTTTGAGGTATCGGGTTAGCTGTCTGTTGACGATTTTCTCTATGATCTTGGCCGGGAACGGGAGCAGAGAGATGGACCGGAAGTTCTTGAGGTCTCTTGGGTGTACCTTGGGTTTTTTGAGTAGGGCATTGATCTCGGCGTGTTTCCAGCTCTCTGAGAAGGTCGTGGTCTCGAGGGAGAGATTGATGACGTTGCGCAGGTGGGGTGCGATTGAGCTGCTTTCTTTGTTGAAGACGTGGTGCGGGAACGGGTCTGACGGAGAGCCGGAGTGGATTGTGCTCATGGTCTTGATGGTGTCATTGATGCTCACGCTGGCCCAGGCTAGCAGGGGGTCGTGGTCGATGGTGTGCGGAGAGTCTGTTGTTTTGCTGTCTGTTGGGGCTGTCTGGGTGTTGAAACTGTTGTAGATGTCTGCTATCTTGCGGTGGAAGAAAGTGGCGAGGGAGTCGCACAGGGCTTGTGACGGCAGGATGTCGTTGGTGTTGGAGCTGGGGTTGGAGAGTTCCTTCACGATGTTGAAGAGCTCCTTGCTACCATGTGCGTTGTTGTCGAGGCGGTCTTTGAAGGAGGTCCTCTTGGCATCCCTGATGAGGTGGTGGTGGTTGCGGATGGCATCCTTGTGTGCTGCGTGGCTGTCCGGAGTCTGTTCACTGTGCCATTTCTTCTCTAGTTTCCGGCAAGCTTGCTTGGAGGCTAGGAGTTCTGGGATGAACCAGCTGGCCCTCTTGCTGGTATCTCTGTGGGGGGGTTTCTTCAGCGGGGGACAAGGGTGTTGGTGCAGTCATTGATCCAGCATCTGAGGCTGTGGGCAGCGTCGTTGGTGTTGGAGGCTGCGGTGGGTGGGCTGAGAGCGAAGTTTGCACGTAGTTGGTCTTCGGTGATTTTGCTCCAGCAGCGGCAGGGGATCTGTTGGGTGCGGTGGTGTGTTTCTGGAAGTTGAAGTGGATGCAGCGGTGGTCAGTCCAGAGGTTTTCGGTGGTGTGGTTGAAGGAGACGTGCGGGCTTCAGGAGAAGACGGGGTCGAGCGTGTGGCCGGCGGAGTGGGTGGGCATTGTGACGAGTTGCCTCAGACCGAGGTTGGCGAGGTTATCAATCAGGGTTGTGGAGTTGCTGTCGTTGTTGTTCTCAAGGTGAAAGTTCAGGTCTCCGAGGAGGATGTAGTCAGTGGAGGTCAGGGGGTGCGTGCTGATGAAGTCGGTGATGGAGTCGCTGAACTGGGGGTGGGGTCCGGGGGGTCGGTAGACGAGGGTGCCTCTGAGGGTGGAGTTGGGGTCTGTGTGGATCTGGAAATGCATGAGTTTGGCGGTGCTGAGAGTGTCGTCGGTGCTGGTCGAGACCCTGATGCTGTTCTTGTGGATGATGGCGATTCCTCCTCCGACTCCGTTGGTGCGGTCTCTGCGGGTGATCTTTCTGGGATGGCTATGGCGATGTTGGGTGCGGAGGAGTCGTTCATCCAAGTCTCTGTCAGGAAGGTGACGTCCGGGGATATTGTGTCGAGCAGGTCCCAGAGCTCGATGGCGTGTTTGCGTGCGGAGCGGGTGTCTAGTAGTATGCATCGGAGGTGGTTGATGTCTTTCTTGGCGGGTGGTTCGTCGGCTCTGAGGCTGGTGTAGCTGCAGTTCCGGGAGGTGAAGGGACTGTGTGTGCGTTTCGGGGTGGCCTTGACGCAGGTGTGGGTCCGTCCGGAGTTGAGAGCATGCAGAGTGCTGGCATCGTAGTGGCGGCATTCGTCGTGGCGGGTGTGGGGACCAGGGGTTCTGGCACTGGGCGCGGTCCAGGTGCGGACGGGCGCAGACGGGCATGCCTTAGGCGCACTTTTGGCGCAGCAGCGGAGCGCCTGCTGCACGACCGCGCAGCGGCCGGCATATGTGGGTAGATGGGAGGGAGGAGCAGCTGGGAGGCGGGAGGTGGGGGCAGCGAATGGGCAGTCAGGGGGGCGGGGCCGCAGTGGCGGGAGCAGTGCGGGATGACGAAGGGAACAGAAGGCAAAAGGGCACAAAAATAGAGGGGCAACGAGTGGAACAGAAGGCAAGAGGGCACAGAAATACAGGGGCTACGAATGGAACAGAAGGCAAAAACGGGCACAGTGTTACAGGGGCAACGAGGAAACAGAAAGCAAAAATTGGCCTCAGGGTTACAGGGGCAGCTAAGGAACAAAAGGCAAAAACGGGCAGAGAGACACGGGGGCAACGAGGGGTACAGAGGCAAGAAACGGGCACAGACCAAGTACAGGCAGCAGGGAAGGACAGAGAACAGCACAGAGAACAGCAGACACACAATGACAATAAAGGCAATACAGGCAATACAGTGAATACAATAAATAGCGGAAGATGAACAAACCTACGGCCTACCACTGGCCACCAGGGATGAGGCGCAGGTGGTAGCCTGCGGGTGGAGGAAGGCCTCGAACTTCCTCAGCAGCGACAGCTGGGGCAGGGACACACAGGCGGTGCTCTGCAGAGGGGGAGCAACCTACCTGGTATGGTCAAGGGTCGTTTCTGAGAATCTAATGATCCTCATGCATAATGTATGTGTAGGAGAGTAGGGTCTGCAATCCTATGATCACCCAGATTTTTTGCTTTTGCTTCATTGGTTTACGACTTTCTCCGGCTGTGGGCCTGCCAATCAGACCCTCAGCCTAGCTGTTCTCTCTCGAAATTAACACACATGTACGTTAGGTGCATCCACTAATTGGAACTGGGCCGCCTTGTCAGTCCCTGTCTCAGCATGCCACAGGTATCCAGGGCATCGGTGTACCCAGGGCCTACCAGGGGCTGAAGCATGTATTATGCCACCCCTGGAATGGCCGCCCAAATCTGACACAACTGGCTGCACGACAGCTGGGGCCACGTGGTGTAATCACCCGTTGCTGTAGGTGTAGTATTCCTACACCTAAACCCTAAAATGGACACATGGATTCCTATCAGTCACTCCTATGGCAGGCCTTATCAATCCTGAAGGCAGAGTGCAGGGAGTCATGTGGGATGGTGCTCTGGCGCGAGCTGAGCCCGTCGGCGGCTTGCGGAACCAAGTCCTAAATAGCCGTTCCATGGTGACGCGGGCCAACCACTTTTAATGCATTTGCTAACTTTGGCCTCACATCACCTATACATGTCGAGTAAGGTGTCATACGAATGGGAATCCGAACCCCTCGCCAGTCCTGGTGACGGGGTTAGCATTCCCCCCTTTTAGAGGGACACGACATGGAAGTAACCTTGAACCCTGGTTAAAGTTGACTCAAGCCTCAGCATCACAAAATGGATGCTGCCACCAGACACAAGTCTGACCTCCTGCTGCTGGGGGACCTTCCAGCAAGGGGAGCTTGGACAAAGGGTTTCCTGTCGAGGGCGGTGTTAGCACCGTCCCAGACAGGGTTTGTGTATCCCAGGTAGGCAGGGCTGAAAGGAAGGTGACTGCAAGTGGCACCCCGGTGCTCACTGTGCATAGCCCGGCTCAAACCAGTTTCGGGGGCACACCAGCCCCTGAGCTGGCGCGAAGCCGGACAAAGGTTAGGGGTGTAACCACCCCCCTCCTGGCTCCACCCATAGGTAGAACCTAGTCACGGGCCAGCCCCTTTTCTTAGAATAAAGGTAGGAGCGAGTCCCCTTCCCAAATTGGATAATCAGATAATCGGATAACTCCGAATCACGAACCACTTTCCACGAAAGGAACTCTTGACTATTTCTGAAGACTCTCCCTTGTGGCTAAGGAGTAGCCACCCTGCACCAGCAGGCACCACCTAAGCGCTTGCGGTTTGCTGTAAGTCTCTCCTACGGATCAAGACTGCCCAGCTCGACGAGACCCGAGTCCCTGCCATCTCTGACCTTTTACCTACCTCATCAGCCCAGCTGAGAGACGTAGGTGTGACGAGACCTGCGGGACCGGCCATCTTCAGAACCTGCACGACGCTTATCTAGCACGCCCACCGAGGGACCCTCGAGTGAGTGCACCTAGGGTTTGAGAAGCCCTAACCCTGAGCAGCTCCAGCATCGAAGTCTGCCTCCCCAGCATCCCCGAGATCTGCGTGGGGGCCCTTCCGCTCCTTGTTGTTCACCGCGTTGTTCGACCACTTGCCGACCGGCTTGTGGCCCTCTTCACGACGCACCACGATTGTTTCATCACTAGTCTGGTTGCTCCAGACTGGCTCTTGCTCCCCTTCAACAGAGGAGTACCACGGACCCACCTGGTCCACTCCCGACGCCATCTTGACTCCCCCGCTTGGGTTGCCTCTGCCAAGATCCGCTGCCCCTTCCTGGGCCCAGCACCATCGACCGCAGACACCTTCGTGGGACAGCTCGCCCTCCATCCTGGTCGCCGCCGCGCCTCCTGGTCCGAGGAACAGCCGAGTCCGACGTCACCCACTCACCTGGTCGAGGTGACTTCAGCCGGTACCCTCCTGGTACCCACACGATCGCTGGCTAGCGGTTGAGAACTGAGTCCCCTCTGCTTTCAGGTTTCCTTCATCACCGATCCAGGCTTGGATCGCTCTGAACATCGTCACTGGTCGCCTGCCAGCAACTTCTTCTTTCAGGCTCCTGAGACTACACGAGGACTCCCGACATCTTGCCGAACTTCACGCAGCCGCAGCCTCCGGGCTAGGTAACTCGAGCATCTCGGTGCTCCATCGCAGGTTCGCTCTACAAGTGTCCAGTTCCTTTTTTCGTTTAGTCCCACTGATCGGATCACTCCGGAATCAGTACCTCCAGACTCTAACCATTCGCATTTCACTGTTAGTGTAGATGGTTTCTCGTGCCCCTCGGGCATTTGTGTAAATTGTGCAACTGAAGTATTTTCCTAAGAGTTTTGTAGTGTGCTTAGCTCCCTGACTCATAAAGAGCCAGGGTAGTCTGGTTATAAATAAATATCCTTTTATTTTCATAACAACTTGTGTGGTGTCCTTTCACTTGGTGTTCAAGGGGTATATGTGATGGTAAACAGCTGGCTTAACACGCCCTCTAGAGTTTAGCCTAAAGACTGCTCGTATCCATGCTACTAGGATAGCTGGTCTATAAGGTTGACTTACAACCAATCATCAATAAGGGTCGTTTGGAATGATACACAGTGATCACTAGAATAGTGAGCACTACATATCAGGCCAACTTCTCACATTGGTGAGCAGCGGTTGGGATTTGAGCTTGCTGTTGTTTTACCACACACGTATCCTAAGAATATCGCAGTGAAAGATCACATAAGTACCCAGGTACATATAACTTAACTTAGAATACTCCGAGTTCTACTGAACCGGCTGTTGTAGTGTAACAGGGCTTAGCACACCCTGACTACAACTCTTAGCAAGGGATCAGTAGGTAAACCCATAGTGTAGGTAGGTGCAACACTTACACCTCACTAGAAAAGCATGTCGATCCACGGAGAGTCTTCGCAGACTCCCTTAGTGGTCAGTGACCCTCCACAGGTCGTGTCACGATATGCAACTCTTAGCTTCAAGGAGATGCGACAACTGTGTGCCTCCAGGAAGCTAAACCAGGGTTCTAACCCTACCATCGCAATTCTGATAGGTCTTTTAGAGGCGTACGATGCTAGGAGGTCCTCTAACACAGGTCCCCCCAGTGCAGATGGGAACATGCCGCCCTTAGAGGGAACCCTCGGTGACCCAGACCTCGACCTCCACACAGAGGACGAGGACGAGTTGTCGGGAGACGAGGCAGACAAAGGTCCAGTGGTAGTCGGCAGGCTTACGAGGACCAACTTAAGCAGGCATGAGAATGGAGCTGGGGGAGCCCCGGGCCCACGCTCAAGCAGGCTTAACCTTGGGAACGGATGAGCTAGGTCTCTCTCCAGAGGCTCTGGCAGATCGGTTCATACACATGTCTCTCAGGCATCTTCTCAGAGAGGAATGACTTCCCCTCAGAGGAGGGAGCATGAAGCGAAGATGCGGGAGGTCAATCTGAGGATCGAGCGGGAAGAACTTGCCCTCGCCAAAGAAAGACTTGCCTTGGCCCGAGAGCAGAAATTAAGTGGGTTAGATCCCGCTGGTGGCAGCATTCTCAATAGAGAGAAAGACAGGGGTATAGACACTAGACACCTGAGTAAAATAGTGCCCCCCTTTAAACAAGGGGACGACATCCACAAGTGGATAACTGCCTTGGAGAGGGCCTGCACTGTCCAGTGCGTCCCCCCAAGTCAGTGGGCAGCTATACTGTGGCTTTCCTTTGAAGGTAAAGGAAGGGACAAGCTCCTCACTACAAGAGCTGAGGATGCTAACAACTACCAAGTCCTGAAGAACACACTGATTGATGGGTTCGGCTTAACCACGGAACAGTACCGGGTGCTGTTCCGGGACACCCAGAAAATTCAGTCTCAGGATTGGGCTGACTTTGTCGATTGTGCCACTAAGGCTTTGGAAGGCTGGTTGCTGGGTAGCAAGGTTACTGATTACACAGGATTGTACAATCTTATCATGCGAGAACAGATTTTAAATAACTGTCAGAACCAATTGTTGCATCAGCACCTTGTCGACTCGGATCTGACCTCTCCCCAAGAATTGGGAAAGAAGGCGGACAGATGGGTCAGAACAAGGGTCAAGCAGAACCAGAATCAGAACCAGGGTGGTCAGAAGAAAGCAGACCAAAAGGGTAACAAGAACGAACAAAATGACCAGAAGTCTTCGACAGGTCCCCAACAAACCAAAGAGGGTGGGGGTCAGGCTTCACAGAAGAAGAAGACTCAAGAAGGCCAGTCAAAAAGGTGGTGCCAATACTGTAAAAGTAAGACTCACTGGTTTAGTGAGTGCACCAAGAAAGGAGGGCAAACTCCTACCACTGCAGCCCCTAAGGCACCTGCGCCCCCTAGTACAGTCAGCAGTGGTAGTGCGCCTCCCAAGGCATTAGTTGGGTTAACCTTGGGAACCGAGGGGAGTGACGACTTAGTCGGCACGCTCACTCAGGCCGTCCTTGTCTGTACAGGGGATATGGATATGTCCCCTGATGCCAGTCCCAATACTTTGGGCAAATACAGGCAGACACCTTTGATAAATGGAAGAGTGGCTCAGGCCTACAGGGACACGTGTGCCAGTGTCACCATGGTGACGCCTAACTTCGTGGACCCTGGACAGATCATGCTAGGTACCAGTTACCTAGTGACCAATGCCAGCAACGTCACTACCAATCACAGTATGGCAGTTGTTGATTTCTCCTGGGGAGGGGTAAGTGGCCCGAAAAAGGTTGTGGTTAGTTCAGACCTCCCCGTAGAATGTCTGTTGGGCAATGATTTGGAAACGTCACAATGGTCAGAAGTGGAGCAGAGGACTCACATGGAAATGTTAGGTTTGCCAGCACATGTCCTTGCTGTGACCAGGTCACAGGCCAAAAGATGCCCCACTGAACAGGTACTGGATCCTGGAAGAACGGACCAGACACCTTCCAAGAAAAGGAGCAGTAAGGGTAAGGCTTCGCCTTCCCCCTTGCCCCAGGTCGTGGATCAAGTCTCCGAGGAGGCTGACCTTAAAGAACTGAGGGAAACTGAGCCGCAAGAGCTTGAACCTGGTCAGGTTGAGTTTCTGGGCTCAGGGGGACCCTCCAGGGAAGACCTGGGGAAGGCACAGTTAGACTGCCCCTCACTTGAACCCCTCAGACAGCAGGCCGCTGCTGAGGCTGCAGGGAACGCCACAGGTACCCACAGAGTGTACTGGGACTATGGACTCCTGTACTCTGAGGCAAGAGACCCCAAACCTGGTGCGACCAGGAGGCTGGTCATCCCCTTGTCTCTGAGAGGTTTCCTTCTCACCTTGGCCCACGAGATTCCCCTTGCAGGTCACTTAGGCCAGAATAAGACTTGGGACAGAATTGTTCCACACTTTCACTGGCCCCACATGTCCGAAGATACGAAGGAGTTTTGCCGCTCCTGTGTCACTTGCCAAGCCAGTGGTAAGTCAGGTGGCACGACAAAGGCCCCCCTCATACCACTACCAGTGGTGGGGGTACCCTTTGAACGAGTGGGGATCGACATTGTCGGACCAATGGAACCCCAGACGGCATCAGGGCACAAGTTTATACTGGTGGTGGTGGACCACGCCACCAGGTATCCTGAAGCTATTCCCCTTAGGACCACTACGGCACCTGTGGTGGCACGGGCCCTACTTGGAGTGTTCTCCAGAGTGGGCTTCCCTAAGGAGGTCGTCTCAGACAGAGGTGCAAACTTCATGTCGGGATATCTGACTGCTATGTGGAAGGAATGTGGTGTCAACTACAAGTTCACCACACCCTATCACCCACAATGCAATGGGCTTGTTGAGAGATTCAACAGGACCCTAAAAGGGATGATTCACGGACTACCTGAAAAGCTTCGGCGGAGATGGGATGTCCTGATACCCTGCCTCTTGTTTGCCTACAGAGAGGTCCCGCAGAAGGGGGTTGGCTACAGCCCTTTTGAGCTTCTGTTCGGACATCCTCTAAGGGGACCCCTTTGTTTGGTAAAGGAAGGATGGGAGAGACCTCTCAGAAAGCCGGCATCAAACATTGTGGACTATGTACTCGGTCTCCGCTCGCGGATGGCGGAGTACATGGAAAAGGCGTCTAAAAACCTGGAGGCGAGCCAAGAATTACAGAAAGCTTGGCACGACCAAAAGGCTGTTCTGACTGTGTACCAGCCTGGACAGAAGGTGTGGGTGCTGGAGCCAGTGGCCCCAGCAGCACTCAAAGACAAATGGTCTGGGCCCCACATGATCATTGAGCAAAAGGGAGAGGTCACCTACTTGGTAGACCTGGGAACTCCCCGGAGCCCCCACAGGGTGCTCCATGTAAACAGGCTCAAGGCATATGTCGACAGGGAGGGCATGGGCTTGCTCATGGCCACAGATGAGGGACAGGAGGAGGAGAGTGACCCTCTCCCAGACCTGCTCTCTCAGAACCCTGACGATGGATCAGTAGATGGTGTTGTCTTTTGTGGCAGCCTCTCTGGACATCAACAAGAGGATTGTAAACAGGTTCTTCAATCCTTTCGACATATGTTCTCTCTGACACCCAGTCAGACCAAGTGGTGTACCCACGAGGTCGACACTGGGGACAGTCTGCCCGTAAAGAGTAAAATCTATCGGCAACCTGATCATGTCAGAGACTGCATCAAGACAGAGGTGCAGAAAATGTTGGAGCTGGGAGTCATTGAACCCTCGGACAGCCCCTGGGCTAGTCCCGTAGTGCTCGTGCCGAAACCTCACACCCAGGGCGGTAAGAAAGAGATGAGGTTTTGCGTGGACTACAGAGGTCTCAATGCGGTCACTAAGACCGACGCCCACCCGATACCAAGAGCAGACGAACTTATCGACCGGTTGGCCTCGGCCAACTACTTAAGTACGTTTGACCTGACAGCTGGGTATTGGCAAATCAGGTTAGCTGAGGAGGCCAAGCCCAAAACAGCATTTTCTACCCCGGGTGGGCATTATCAGTTCGTGGTAATGCCCTTTGGTTTGAAAAATGCACCTGCCACCTTCCAAAGGCTGGTGAATCGAGTTCTCACTGGGTTGGACGACTTCTGTGCGGCGTATCTGGACGATATCGCTGTCTTTAGCTCCACCTGGGAGGATCACCTGGTCCACCTGAGGAAAGTGTTAGAGGCCCTGCAGAAGGCAGGCCTCACTATCACGGCCACCAAGTGCCAGATAGGGCAGACACAGGTTGTATACCTGGGCCACCTTGTAGGTGGAGGCCAGGTTCAACCATTGGAGAGCAAAATACAGGCCATCCAGGACTGGGCTCCTCCAACCACCCAGACTCAGGTTCGAGCTTTCTTGGGCCTGACTGGTTATTACCGGAAATTTGTCAGAAATTATGGATCCATTGTGACCCCGCTAAACGACCTGACAAGTAAAAAGATGCCAAAAAAAGTTCAGTGGACAGCAAGCTGTCAGAAGGCATTCGATGACCTAAAGCAGGCCATGTGCACAGCACCTATCCTAAAGAGTCCAGACTACTCCAAACCATTCATTGTCCAAACAGAAGCTTCGGAGCTGGGTGTGGGAGCTGTTCTATCGCAACTGAATTTTGATGGTCATGACCAGCCCATAGCTTTTATTAGCAGGAGGCTGACCCCCAGAGAGAAGAATTGGTCAGCTATTGAGAGGGAGGCCTTTGCTGTGGTTTGGGCCCTGAAGAAGTTGAGGCCATACTTGTTTGGCACTCACTTCAAGATTCAGACCGACCATAAGCCCCTCTTGTGGCTAAATCAAATGAAGGGTGAAAACCCCAAACTACTTAGGTGGTCCATTTCCCTACAGGGGATGGACTTCACAGTGGAGCATAGACCTGGCACTGATCATGGCAATGCAGATGGGCTCTCCAGGTATTTCCACTTAGAGCAAGAAGACTCACCTGGTCAAGGTTAGCTTATTGTCCCAAAGTTTGGGGGGGGGTCATGTAGGAGAGTAGGGTCTGCAATCCTATGATCACCCAGATTTTTTGCTTTTGCTTCATTGGTTTACGACTTTCTCCGGCTGTGGGCCTGCCAATCAGACCCACAGCCTAGCTGTTCTCTCTCGAAATTAACACACATGTACGTTAGGTGCATCCACTAATTGGAACTGGGCCGCCTTGTCAGTCCCTGTCTCAGCATGCCACAGGTATCCAGGGCATCGGTGTACCCAGGGCCTACCAGGGGCTGAAGCATGTATTATGCCACCCCTGGAATGGCCGCCCAAATCTGACACAACTGGCTGCACGACAGCTGGGGCCACGTGGTGTAATCACCCGTTGCTGTAGGTGTAGTATTCCTACACCTAAACCCTAAAATGGACACATGGATTCCTATCAGTCACTCCTATGGCAGGCCTTATCAATCCTGAAGGCAGAGTGCAGGGAGTCATGTGGGATGGTGCTCTGGCGCGAGCTGAGCCCGTCGGCGGCTTACGGAACCAAGTCCTAAATAGCCGTTCCATGGTGACGCGGGCCAACCACTTTTAATGCATTTGCTAACTTTGGCCTCACATCACCTATACATGTCGAGTAAGGTGTCATACGAATGGGAATCCGAACCCCTCGCCAGTCCTGGTGACGGGGTTAGCATTCCCCCCTTTTAGAGGGACACGACATGGAAGTAACCTTGAACCCTGGTTAAAGTTGACTCAAGCCTCAGCATCACAAAATGGATGCTGCCACCAGACACAAGTCTGACCTCCTGCTGCTGGGGGACCTTCCAGCAAGGGGAGCTTGGACAAAGGGTTTCCTGTCGAGGGCGGTGTTAGCACCGTCCCAGACAGGGTTTGTGTATACCAGGTAGGCAGGGCTGAAAGGAAGGTGACTGCAAGTGGCACCCCGGTGCTCACTGTGCATAGCCCGGCTCAAACCAGTTTCGGGGGCACACCAGCCCCTGAGCTGGCGCGAAGCCGGACAAAGGTTAGGGGTGTAACCACCCCCCTCCTGGCTCCACCCATAGGTAGAACCTAGTCACGGGCCAGCCCCTTTTCTTAGAATAAAGGTAGGAGCGAGTCCCCTTCCCAAATTGGATAATCAGATAATCGGATAACTCCGAATCACGAACCACTTTCCACGAAAGGAACTCTTGACTATTTCTGAAGACTCTCCCTTGTGGCTAAGGAGTAGCCACCCTGCACCAGCAGGCACCACCTAAGCGCTTGCGGTTTGCTGTAAGTCTCTCCTACGGATCAAGACTGCCCAGCTCGACGAGACCCGAGTCCCTGCCATCTCTGACCTTTTACCTACCTCATCAGCCCAGCTGAGAGACGTAGGTGTGACGAGACCTGCGGGACCGGCCATCTTCAGAACCTGCACGACGCTTATCTAGCACGCCCACCGAGGGACCCTCGAGTGAGTGCACCTAGGGTTTGAGAAGCCCTAACCCTGAGCAGCTCCAGCATCGAAGTCTGCCTCCCCAGCATCCCCGAGATCTGCGTGGGGGCCCTTCCGCTCCTTGTTGTTCACCGCGTTGTTCGACCACTTGCCGACCGGCTTGTGGCCCTCTTCACGACGCACCACGATTGTTTCATCACTAGTCTGGTTGCTCCAGACTGGCTCTTGCTCCCCTTCAACAGAGGAGTACCACGGACCCACCTGGTCCACTCCCGACGCCATCTTGACTCCCCCGCTTGGGTTGCCTCTGCCAAGATCCGCTGCCCCTTCCTGGGCCCAGCACCATCGACCGCAGACACCTTCGTGGGACAGCTCGCCCTCCATCCTGGTCGCCGCCGCGCCTCCTGGTCCGAGGAACAGCCGAGTCCGACGTCACCCACTCACCTGGTCGAGGTGACTTCAGCCGGTACCCTCCTGGTACCCACACGATCGCTGGCTAGCGGTTGAGAACTGAGTCCCCTCTGCTTTCAGGTTTCCTTCATCACCGATCCAGGCTTGGATCGCTCTGAACATCGTCACTGGTCGCCTGCCAGCAACTTCTTCTTTCAGGCTCCTGAGACTACACGAGGACTCCCGACATCTTGCCGAACTTCACGCAGCCGCAGCCTCCGGGCTAGGTAACTCGAGCATCTCGGTGCTCCATCGCAGGTTCGCTCTACAAGTGTCCAGTTCCTTTTTTCGTTTAGTCCCACTGATCGGATCACTCCGGAATCAGTACCTCCAGACTCTAACCATTCGCATTTCACTGTTAGTGTAGATGGTTTCTCGTGCCCCTCGGGCATTTGTGTAAATTGTGCAACTGAAGTATTTTCCTAAGAGTTTTGTAGTGTGCTTAGCTCCCTGACTCATAAAGAGCCAGGGTAGTCTGGTTATAAATAAATATCCTTTTATTTTCATAACAACTTGTGTGGTGTCCTTTCACTTGGTGTTCAAGGGGTATATGTGATGGTAAACAGCTGGCTTAACACGCCCTCTAGAGTTTAGCCTAAAGACTGCTCGTATCCACGCTACTAGGATAGCTGGTCTATAAGGTTGACTTACAACCAATCATCAATAAGGGTCGTTTGGAATGATACACAGTGATCACTAGAATAGTGAGCACTACATATCAGGCCAACTTCTCACAGTATGAGGCTATTGTTCAGGGAAAACCCCACGTTCTGTAAGGAGTGCTGTAACTAGGTAAAGGGTCAGTCCTAGCAGCCCGTTATGTATGTAGTGTAGGGACAAATATAGGTGAAAGGTTGAGATGTTACCCTAGCCTATATTGGGGTGCCTATATGGAATATAACAACCACTCCACATCCGACCGGACGACATAATTACATTCTAACGTATTGGTACGCAATAACTATAGTAAAAACCAATACTTTTGTAAAAAATGTTAAAAACTTTAAGAAGTGCTAAATAAATTGTCACTGAAGCAATAGCTCTAATGTGTCCGTATATATATATAGTTCGAACAACTATAAGCATTGAAAAGCCATGCAGGTCTAAAGTCTCATTATGTTTTTTGGAGATCCAATTTATGAGTTAGTTTTTGAAAAAAAGAAAAGAAGGCCGAATTTTTCCTAGCATATGACGGGCTAAATGTTTATGTGTCCTGGCTGGTAGACCAAACATTGCTGCTGCCTGCCTCCGCAGACGACGATCCCTGTAACATCTCGCAGATTATGTCAATTGAGCACAGATGATCTTCCGTTCTGCCTGCAGCCGAAGCTGGGGCAGTCTGTGTGCCATCCAAGGCCTGGGTGTCAGAGGAGGAGCCGGTATCCATCCCAACAGGAGCCGAGTCTTCTTGTGGTGGCTCTAAGAATGTTGCCAACAACATTGGAATACGCTGGGGACACTGCAGAACTTGGGCCGTTATCTGGTCCAGTTGAGCATCAACGTCCGGTGGCGCAATCAATAGAAGTGTCAGACAGAGATACAACATGCATTCTTCTCAGCAGAACAGACATCGGAGAACAGGTAAGACGCAGTCCAACCAGACTGGTCTGAATGACAGAAACCAAGAAGCACTTAGTTCCCGTTGGCGAGGTGTGCCCAGATGTTGTACCATGCAATCACTGTATTTACGCTCCAGGAGCACTCTCTCAATTTCCTTGGTGACTGGGACGTCCATAGCGTAGCAGAAAAAGTACAATCAGGATACCTGCAATTAGGAGCAGGATCAGCGGAAGCCCTCCAAAAATGCTTCCGAATACGGAGTGTATAAAGTTTGGGATAACTCAGAGAAGGTGCTTAACAGTCCAGAGCCTATGGTCTTAAACAGGTGGACTATACCCATCGTATCAGACATGTTAAAGATACGATTCACCATTTCTATGAAATGGAAGGGGCAGTTTGTACATATGAGTACCTGTATCTTGGCCGAGGACCTTGCTATTTGAAGATCAAAAGTGTCTTGTGCGGAGGTTAAGGGGATGGATTTTTGAAGAACCTTGGCTTTCATTCTGCTCAGAGTATCAAACCATATAAGAGAAACATTCAATGAAGACCATAACGGCACCTCCCTGATTGCATGTGTCGGTGGAACCAATACTTGCATACAGCAATTAACCCTGGAGCTCATTGTGACTAGATATGCAATGCCTGGAAGCATTCTGCAACAACCGTGATCGTTCAGCATCAAGTAGCTCCCATTTGAAAGCAACTCGAATACCAGGGTAATCGCGGCTGTCGGGGTACCTCTACGATGGCAGGACAAGAATGCTACTGAACCATTGCAGGCCCCGTGTAACACAATATCCTGGTATGTGAGAGATCCACTTAAAGCATGCTCGCAGTTTGTGCTGCTTAGAAACACTTCTCGATCCCCACTCCTGCATTGAAATCTATACGTTAATTCCCAAGATTCCTTGATGAATTCCCTACCCATTTCTTCATATCTGCCTGCCTGTTGTTGTTCTAGACAATACTGAAACTGGAAGGTTGTAATCGGTAATGTTATATGGCCATGGATCAATCAATCTGTAGAAGTTAATTCTGCTACAGTGAAAGCTAACCTATCCACTTTTTCAATATGCAGCATTGTATATTTTACTCCTCTTTGTGCCATTTCCATCTGTTTTTCTGTCAGGTTGTATGCAGAAAACAAGGACGTACTTATGATAAAACGCCAAGGCACATAACCAGCGCGCAGGGATTGCAGCGTTCAGCTTAACAACATAATGGAACGGAATTGTGATTGGCAATGCTGTAGTATGGACAGATCTTGTTCTAGTACATCAATAGCAGAAGATACAATGTTGCCCAGTGATTAAATCCTGGATGTTAATGTAGTCATACCATTGTCGCCTAGAAGCTAATGCTTTTTCTAAATTGATCCAATCTATTTCTCGTAATCTCTCCACTGCTTCTTGTTGGGAGATTTTCCAGATTTCATTATAGAAAGCATAGTAGAAACGTATTTGATGTGGCATTTTGGGACCCAACAAGAAATCCCGTAGGTCCACATCCGCTGCAAGTAAGGATAAGTATTGTCTCACCTCTGTGAGTGTTGAGGTTTTTAGCCAATCAAGGCATAACTTCTCAACACTGTATGATGTTACCACCCCCGGATGTTGTCTTTGTACATAGCGTGGGTCTCGCCTATGGACACAGAACCCTTCGGTGGTACCCCTGAATCTTTCTTGACATCTGTTAGTGTCTGTGGGCCAAACCAACCATCCCTTCCAATTGGGGTCTGATCTATTGTAATGCATGATGTCATCTAAAGTAAACCCTTCTTTGGACATATTGTTGCCCTCTGTTTGTGATGGTGGCGGAATCCGAGGTGTGTTCAAATCCTTGTTCTTGGCTATTCCAAGACAGTAAGTCTGTTGCCCAGTTTCGTTCAGAAATATCATCTGCTGGGGAATGAGGCATGTTCTAAATAGTGCTTCTTTTTCCCTGGACTTGCCAGTCTCTAGAACCCCAGACTGATATTAAATCTACAGTGTATTTCCATAAGTCGAAACCCTGTTCAGACAGTTGGGTAACAAAGGAAGCAGAATAGGTGTTTGTCAACATATTTTTCTGTGCAGATGTAGGTGCAACCTTATAGTAATATGAGGCTGGGTCAGAAGTATTGAATCCTGAAAATATTAAACTTTTTGAGCAAATGTTTTTGAACTACTTTTCGGCGGTGTTGGACAATGTTCCCATTGGTGATATGTGAAAACATTTCTATTGATACTAGATTTGTGTAGGAACTGATATCCAAAATGTTGATAACAATACATGGTGTTAAAATCTGATGTGTCTTCCAACATAATTGCTAGAAAATGCGACAGATTGTTCTAAATCAGACAACATATTATTTACAGTTTCAAAATCCAAATCGTAGGAAAATGTACTGGAGAGTATAACATAATTTAAGGACATTTTAAATAAATGAGGTATGTCTAAAAGTGCTATCGGGCCAAAAATGTCATAATCATCTTTGTCCCATCAGGTATATGAACTATTGTAATGTTCACTGATGACAAGTCACTCTGTTCGTGATGTGATGAAACATGAGGTTTCAGGAGTAAGTTCACTTTTTATGCTGCAGAGCTTTGGGGAAGTAGTAAATAAGTAAGCAGAAAACAGTTACTAAGCCTCACCAGAACAGAAAGAACAGGATCACAGTAATTATCCATAGTTTTAACCACAGTGACAGCAGGTAAGTCTTTTTAAGAAAAACAAAAAAGTCTTTGAGTTGTTGTTGACAGGTTTTTTGGGCTGGCATCGTTTCAGATTCACTCAGATCCAATATTCTATGAAATAGCCAGATGCAATTCGGTCTATTTTCGGTTGCTCAGCCGGTTGTTTTTTGTAGGTGGATCTTGTCAAGTTTTACGTAGACATCAGTGTTTGGTCTAATTGAAATGTATCTTTCATTTTGATTTTGATTTTCTGTTTGAATATCAGTTCTGATCCAGCGGTACACCAACCTGTGGACAAGTATCTCTAAAATACTTACATTCGGGCCCATAAACCACACTCACTTACAATATCCGGTCAATGAAACCTCGCTTGAAATCAATTTTAGGGCTTTTCTATATGTCCGATCTGCCTAACAAATTGAGCCTATTTAATTAATAAGCCCTTTTCGTACACATGGATCTATTTTAGTTGATTAGATATAGGTAATTTAACACAGTAATATCCACCTGGTTTATGCATTAAATGACCACAGACTCAGTTTCGAGTTTAAACTTTTATCTGAAATATTTTAGTGAATCGAATACAAATTACAGTGTTAACTCCATCATTCTGAAGAGGTAAGATTCGGTTACCTAAATTAGACTATAAATTTCAATGACGAGTACCTCAGGAAAAAGAGGACAGAGAGAAAAGGCACATTGACAATATACACAGATTATATTTACCTAGGATGGTGCAAGATAAGAACTCCTCGGGAAATAGCAGGTAACTGGTTCAGGACAGGATTAGGGCAGGACGGATCATCACTTCTGGATTTAACGCCAGCGTCAAACCCCTCCCTGATGCTAGTTTCCCTGCTCGATTCTTCCGAAAAACTCCTCCCTAGTTCCCTCACCTCCTCGATTCTTCCGCAGAACTCCTTCCTAATTTTATTTATGAAAAATTCTAAATTCGCTTACAGGTAATTTGATCAGCATTCGGACAGCATCTTTATCTCTCAGCGTTCTGGCAGCGATCAGGGTACTTCATTTAACCAACTACCCGAATTATACCTTTTGATTGCATGTTCCACCCCCAAATGTTTCAAACTTGTGTAAATTGTGAATTCTGATTCGGCAAGCCAAGGGGAATATCGTCACACCATACTAAGTTTATTACTTTATCTTAAGAGCATTGTCTTATGTTCCCCCCCAATAATTTGTTTCTCCCAAGCTTTATTTCCCACCTGTTTTCATATTAATTTTATAACATTGTATAACATTTATACATTTGTTCATTGAGTCTTCAGGATGTTCTGTCATCTTTCACAACATGAGAAAATGTCATCCTTGATCGAGTTCCAAGACTTGAGATCACAACTACGGGTTTGTTTCTAATGCACCTGTGCGCCCGACCAATATGGTTATTAGCCAAGTCTCTCATTTTAGGCCCAATTACGAACTAACAGAGAAGTCAAAAAGACAAGATGTTAGATTCAAATAAAACTGTTTAACTGTATACCACTTATCTCTACTCTATTCCAATTTAATAAAAATAATTCTTTATGCATTAGCACTTAGTATAAAATACAGTTTAGTTTCAAGCAGAGCAGATGCTTAACATGTGAGTTCTGAAGCTGCCATTTTCGGTGTTAGCGCGCAGAAGCAAAGCTTTCCCTCCAAGCGTTATGATATCATGCTGTTGGCGCATGCGCAATTCATTTCCCGCGTTTTCTAGCGACCATTTTAGTCTCATTCAGGTTACTTGTTAGTAGACACATAGGAAAGCTTCCCCTTCTTCTACATTGTGTACGTATTTTGTGTAAATTAGTATTACAAACAATTATTAGTACATTATTATGATTTTATGAGAGGATTCATCCAGCAAGTTGCTTACGTGCAAATCCTTGCTCCATCAATCCCCTCTCTGATGCCATTCATGCCATTAACAACTACCCATACCCAAATCAAATGCCAACTTTAGCATATTTCCATTCCCTTCTCTAATTTGTCCATTTTTATCCCGTCTTTTCCTTCCATATTCTTCAGTTTCTTATACAATTCACCTTTTAATTCTTCAAGCCTAGTTTCTCCATATTTTCTTTTCTTTCCCTGTTTATTTATCTCATATTTTCTTCTCCTTTTAACGCATTTGCACCAGATCATTAATATAAGACATATCAATGTTATTCCAAGTATAGGTAGTATTACTTGAGCTACCACTCCTGTACCAAAACTAGCAAAGCCAGACCCTATTGAAGTTAAACTATTCGTTAGTCTTTTCCATACACCGTCAACTTCCAGTGGTTTTAATTCCTCTTCCAAATTAGTAATATTCTTTTTTTTTTTTTTATTCTTTTTATTGACATTTTCAATAACAAACTTAAAACATTGCTTCACACTGCTATGTACGCATCGCGGACAATGGCGACAAGCTCCCCCCCCAACAAGGCA
This sequence comes from Triturus cristatus, assembly GCF_964204655.1. Lineage (NCBI taxonomy): Eukaryota > Metazoa > Chordata > Amphibia > Caudata > Salamandridae > Triturus > Triturus cristatus. Next base: position 1,199,814,373 of record NC_140582.1, on the reverse strand, counting down.
CAGGGTGCGTAATGTACAGGATATCAAGGCAGCCTCACATAACAATCCACGCTTCAACCAACTGGCCATCTGCCTCATCTGCCCAGCTAGGTATCCCACCTCGACAGCCACCAACCCGCCCCACGAGTAGCAGCAAATAGTAACGTTTCCCCCCCATCCGAGGGGAAAGCAACGTGCTATAGCAGTTGTAGCGGGGTTTGCTCCAGCCAGTGTATGAAGGGCTCCCAGATGTCTCTGGGTCTGGACCGCGCCGGCATAAGCTCCCAGTACAGGGCCAACTGGGTTTGGCAGTAAACAGCGCTTTGAATCCATGCCTTAATGTGAGGTGATGTGCCCGCCCCCCAGTGTATAGCAACCTGTCTCTTGGCCAATATTAATAGTATTGCTGGCAGTTTCCGGTGTTTGGGCTTAATCATGTGTAAAATCCCTAGTAGTGCAACCTGGGGAGTGCAGGGAATCAGTAGGCCCGTGACAGTGCATATTATCTCCAGCACCCTTGTCCAGAACAACGCTATTTCAGTACAGCCCCACGCCATATGCATAAAGGTGGCCCCCGGTGCATGACAGCGCCAGCATTCATCGGTATCCCTTAGACCCATGCGGTGCAACCGTCTTGGTGTGCGGTAAAGCATGTGTATGTACTTGAAGTGGATCAGGCGCAGCCTGTAGTTGGGGGATAGAAGCTCAAGCTGCCGACAGCACAGATCCCAGTGTACATCAGAAATTTCAGCACCCAATTCCGCCTCCCACACGCCCCGCGCCGCCGGAAGCATCACGGGGTGGTTAGCCTGCATTCGCACATACAGTCTGGAGACCAGCTTGCGGCCAGAATCCACGGACAACACATTCTCCAGAGCAAGCAGATCCGGCGGTGGCGCCGGGAAAGTGGGGAACAACCTACGACTTGAGTTGCGGAGCTGGTAATACAGAAGCGTGTCTAGTAGCGTCGGTGTCTCCGATCCACACATCTGCTCCATCGTTAGGAAGGCGTCGCTCGGAAATAGATCGCCTCCAGTGTGGAGGCCCAGCTCCGCGGCTCGCCCCCCGGTTCGCATAGCCTGCAGCGGCGGCCACATCGGGTTCCCACGTAGGGGCACCGAGCGGGTATAAAGCACATCTAAGCCGGCCCTGCTTCGCAAACCATTCCAGGCCCACCTGAGCGCATGCACCGGGTCGATATCTGTGCACCGACGGGCGTGCGGCGCGTATAGGGCAACCGCCAGCGGCAGCGGTGCCGCCCTGTCGGTCTCGATCGCCACGTGCGGTTGAAACGGTGTGGGGTGCGCCCAGTAATGCAAGAACTGTGCCTGTGCACAGTATGCATATAAGGAGAAGTCTGGCGCAGCCAGGCCACCCTGCCGTTGTGGGAGAGTGAGGGTCTCCCAGGAGACCCTCGGCTGCTTTCCCCCCCACGCCAATTCCACCATCAATGATCGCAGTCGTCGCAGAAAGTGTGCGGTAAGGGGCAGCGGGATATTCGCAAATAAGTAAAGGAGTTTAGGCAGGATCACCATTTTTGCCACAGCAATCCGGCCAGCCAGCGAGAGGGGCAAATGCTTCCAGCGGCCAACTCTCTCCTCCACCCAGCCGGGCACCCGCCCATAGTTTTCTGTCCAGATCTGCTGCATATCTGTGCTCACCCAGATCCCCAGGTATCGCACCGGCCCAGTCGCCCATTTCAGCGGGCAATCCGGGGTAAAGCGGGGAGTCCCGGTGGTCAAGGGCAGAATGACTGATTTCTCCCAATTGATAGTGACACCTGACAGCCGTCCATAGTCCAGTAGTTCCAGTGTCAGAGGGGAGAGGTTGACCTGAGGGTCAGAAACATACAGTGTAATATCATCAGCATATAGCGATATGGTCAGCGCCCTTGACGAGAAGCCAATGCCCCTGGCCGCGTGATGTTGTCTAATACGGGCAGCCAGAGGTTCCGTGGCAATGGCAAACAGCAGAGGTGACAGGGGGCAGCCCTGTCTCGTGCCTCTCCGAATGGCAAAAGGCTCAGAGATCAACCCATTGACCCTCACCCTTGCAGTAATGTATGTATAAAGTAGTCGTATGTAACCGATAAAGGCCTCACTTACCCCCATTCGCTGCAGCAAAGGGAACAAGAATCCCCATTCCAGGGAGTCAAACGCTTTGGTGGCGTCCAGTAGCACAGCCGCTGCCTTAACATGCGGGGCCAAATAGTGCAGTACTCCGAAGAGGGTGCGGAGGTTATGGGACGTTGAGCGGCCCGGTATAAAGCCCGACTGGTCCGGGCGGATCATCAGGGGTAACACCGGCTGCAGGCGAGTTGCAAGCATTTTCACAAAGATCTTGGCGTCCGTGTTGATTAATGAGAGCGGCCTATAAGAGTCGCACCGCTGGGCATCTTTATCTGGTTTCAGGAGGGTGATGATGACAGCCTCCCTCATGGAGTCCGGAAGCACACCCCTCTCAACCGCTTCAGCAAAGACCGCCAGCAGGCGGGGGGCCAGGAGATCCGCATATTCCTTGTAGAACTGCGCCGGAAGGCCGTCCGGCCCCGGCACCTTACCAGCAGCCAATGACCCTATGGCCTCCCGCACATCCTCTGCTTCAAATGGGCGATCAAAATAACCTTTCTGGTGTGCATTAAACCATATAAGCTGTATGGAATCGAAGTATTCAGACAGCTCCGCCTGAGTGTGGGCCGCCCGAGATCTGTACAGATCCTTGTAGAAAGTCCGGAAGGCATCTAGTATTTCCGGAGGGCTATATACGGCTTCACCTCCCCCAGTCATCATAGCGGGGACAAATGTCGAGGGCCACTGCGAGCGCAGCAGGAGGGCCAGCGTCTTGCCGGGGCGATCTCCCTCCCCATACCGGCGGGCCGTCGCATATTTCGTCAGGAATTTGAGCTCTCTGTCGGCCTCCGCTTGATATTCAGTGAGCGTGGTGCGAGTTGCTGCCAACGTAGCAGCCGAGGGGTCCGAGCAGTACTGCACCTCCAATGAGTGCAGACGTTCTTCTAATTTACCGAGCGTAGCCCTTAAGGTCTTTAGGACTGCTGCCTGTCTCGAAATGCAGTGGCCCCTTATCACCACCTTAAATGCGTCCCACAGGGTGCTTAACGATGTCACGGAGCCCTCATTGTGTTCAAAGTAGTCTAGTATGTGTTGGTGAATGTCTTCGCGAAACACCGGGTCTGACAGGGCCTGTGGCGGCAGGCGCCACGTGAAGGGCGTGATGTATGGCTTGGGGACTTTCAAAGTCAGCTCGACAGGGGAATGGTCTGAGAGGGTGCGCGCCTTGTGAGCCACTGAAGACACCCATGCATGTGCCTGTGGGGTCAAGAGCCAGTAGTCTAGACCAGGCTCCTTTGTGCGGGGTGAAACATGTGCCCTCCCTAACCGCGGGATGCAATACCCTCCATGAATCCAGTAAATTATAATCAGCCATTAGGCCTCGTAGAAGGCCAGCAGCTTGTGGGTGATGTGTGCGGGCTGCCCCTTCCCTATCCAGGTCTGGCGATAGCACGGCGTTGAAGTCCCCTCCCCACAAGCAATCTCCGCCACCCAGTGATTGTGTCAAGTGCCAGACATGACGGAAGAACCCAGGGTCATCCGAGTTGGGCCCATAAGTGTTAACTAGCGTCAGCGGCGTGTGAAATAGTTTCCCACTCAGTATTATGTAGCGCCCATCTGTGTCAGCATGTACCTTAAACGTTTGCCAGGGAAGGCCTCTACGGATAAGAATGGCCACTCCCCGGGAATAGCTGGAGCAGCCTGAAGTGTGCACCTCGCCCCATCTAGCGCCTCGCAGCCTGTCTCCAGCGCTCCGAGGCAAATGAGTTTCCTGCATGAAACATATGTCAACGAGGTGGCGTGTCAGATAAGCCTGCGCCAGGCGTATCTTGCGGTGGTCGTTAAGACCGCGGATATTCCATGTTAGGCATCTTAACTCGGTCAGGGAGGTTTGTAAGTGTGTGTCACATACGGTGGCAAGGATGTCAGCGTCCCACAGACCAGGGGCCCACGGGGATCCCCCCGCCACCCAGTCCCCGGGAGGAGCAATATCATACAATCAGCCTGCTGTACGGGTGCGACGCCATTTCGTGGTGTACTAAGAAATCGCAGTGAGAGAGCAACAACCAACAAGAACCAAAACCCTCCCCCACCCACTCCAACCCCCCAAACAGGTTGAGAAAGAACCCCCCCCACCTCCCCACCCAACAGGAACTTTCATATAGCAATGTCTCGGGAATCATCCCACAGGGCGTGGGGTCACCGGCTCACACCCCCGTCGAAAAGACGACAGGGTGGCCGAACAGTGCTGCCTACGTTAAATACAGTACAATGAGCCACAGCGTACGGCGGCCCGACAGACCTCCCCCAGCAGCGTTCCATAGTGCCTTAGCGGTGCGGGCCTCGACAAGTCAAGCCAGTGCGCACAGGTTCGGGACACATCCCACAGCCCTCAAGGGCCCCCTGGATTCCCATACGCGGCTTCGGGCCATGTATCTTACTGTTACGTTGTCCAGCATCTCTTCACCTCTCAAAGGGATAACACGCTATGTCACTCTGTGTCGCTCAACTGGCCACGCGGAGAAGCGCCCTGGTCGTCTTCTCGCCCGCGGTGCGAGCGCTCCGCCTGCCTGGCGAACCTGAGGGCATCCGCCGCGGTCGTAAAGAACATAGGCTTCCCTTTGTGGTGTATCCGTAGCTTGGCCGGGTATAGCATGTCATATTTAGTCCCCACCTTCTGGAATATTTTTTTAGCCGGTATAAATTCTCACCTTGCGGCCTGCACCGCCTGTGTAAAATCCGGAAATAAGGAGATGACCATATTTTGGAATCGGAGCTCACCTTTTTCACGCGCCAACCGCAGGATGGTGTCCCTGTCCCGGTAGTTCAGAACACGTGCCAGGACCGGCCTCGGCGGTGCCCCAGGCACGGGCCGCGGCCCCAGTATGCGGTGCGCCCGCTCGACCAGAAACATGGCTGACAGGTCCGCACCAAACAGTTCGCGGAACATTCCTTCAATAAATTGTTCCATATTACCAGTGTTTGTGGATTCTGCAACGCCAATAATGCGGACATTGTTCCTGCGGGAGCGGGCCTCCAAATCCTCATTGCGCCCTCGAATCACCTCCAGGACCTTATCCATGCGAAGGAGCCGCTCCTGGGTGTCTCCAATGCTTTCCTCGCAGTCGGTAATACGCGCCTCCGCCGCAGCGATCTGCTCCTCGTGCTGGTCGACTTTATGAGATATGCCATCAAGCCGCTGGGCCATGGAGTCTAGCTTACCATCCATTTCCTTGAGGCACCCTTTAAGATCTCGAAACATACTTCTGACATCGTCCTCCGGCGGTGGGTCCAGCTGCGTTTCAGGGACCACCGGCGGCGATGGCGGAGCCGCCACAGCGCCGCGGGAGGCCTGTTTCTCAAAGTAGAGCTTCCGCTGCTTGGCGTCGGATTTCCCCATGCCGCCCTTTGGGCCCTACACACCCCGGCACCGGGGAAAAGGGGGCAACCGGCACCTCGTGAGCCCGGGCCCCAGCCAGCACTGGACCGCAAGGCCAACACGTGTCCCCGGGCAGGCTAGGCCCGGCCAGCCTTCGTCTCGCCCAGGCGGTGGGTCAGCAGCAGCTACTCATCCATCGGGGGCTCACCGCGGCCAGGCAGCAATCCCAACGGGCACCCAGTCGCTCCAACGCCACGTTCCACTTGCCACCAACTCGCAGTGTCCTGTGGCAGTCAGGGGCCTGGGCACGGATCAGCATAGGCCCGCACGCTGGGGTCGACACATCGCAGGCATGGATCAGGCTTCACGCCTCCCGTCTCTCTAGGCCAGCAGGATTACCGGCTCCGCCAGTAGCGCCAGGCCACGTCGCAGTCGACCAGTCAGCCAGATCGTCAGGCCCGCACACCGTGTGCCCCGGAGCCGCCGCCAGGGCCGCACTCAGGCCAGCAGGGGTCCGCAGCTGCGTCTATGGTTGCAGTCGTTGGGTATCCAGCACTCCGCAGGCGTCCGCGCCGGTCCCAACCTCGCCACACAGGCAGCGGCCTCCGACCAGGGCCTCGCGCAGCAGACGGCGCCGCCCAGCGCGGAACGCCCCAGCGGCCGGAGTCACAAGGGCCCGTAACTCCGGATTTCCTCAGCCGATTTCTATCACAGAAGCACCGCCGGGATCCTCGGCGTCAGGGCACCTCCCGCCGCAGCTCCCCCGCTCGTAAAGTCAGGCAGAGAACGGATGGGCTAACGGATTGTTTGTTCGGCCGGCAGAGCCCCGTTACACGGCGGCCATCTTGCAGCTCGGCTCGGCCACGCCCCCAAATTAGTAATATTCTTAATGTATTTCCCAATTTCTATACTTCTATCAAGTCGATTCTCTAAAACCATAGATTTGATTGCAACCATTTCGGTATTGATCATTAAAAATCCTCCAGCAGTGTCAGTTGATAAGCAATCAACAACTGTGAACAATTGACACATTCTTCATGAATTTCGAATTACTCCCACTGAAGGTATCAATGCACTGAATATATCTCCTACAATTTTTGCAAAACTAGCTCTTTTACTACGTATTAGTTCACTATTGCTTTCATTGCTTCCAGTGATTCTTTTTACATGGTAAACTTTAGGAAATACTATTCCAAGATAGCAACTCCCATACCACCTTTCAGGTAGCTTAAAATAAGCTTTGTCGCCACATATATAATAGAGCCCAGGAAATTCTGAATCTGTTCCTCCTTTTAGTCCTCATCCTCCAATAAACAAGAAATTATGTGCACATGCACTGGAACCAATAAACACATTGTTATAGTCAGTTTTCAACCTGTGGAGACAAATCTTCCCTTTCTTTTCGAAATCTAGTGCCACTGCAGCCTGAGCCTTGCCAGGTGTATAAAATATTCCTTTCTCCACGCATAGTGGAATTTTGGGTTTCTTTTCATTGGCCTTCTTCTGGAAATCTTGTCTCCTCTCTTCTACTAAATTCAAAAATATTTTTCTTCTTCTTTTAGTGAACATGTAAACTAAGCTTATGAGCTTCTGCTAAATCTAATGCGTTTTGTGCTAAAAAAAAATCTCCCTTAAACTGTGCAGCTAAACAAGTGAATACTGGATTCATATTCTTTCTAAAAGGAACTTCTGAAAATACCACATCTAAATTTCAATAATAATACTGCAAGTTTCCTGTTTTATAGAACAGACTTGTTAGTACACTACATGATATGCCACAGGTTAACGGTGACTCTTTCTGCTACTGAAGCTGGTAATTTCATACATACATAACAATCACTAATCTCCATAGTTTCTACATATTCAAATAATAATTTTGTGAAAACATTTAGATCTGTGTTATTATTTGTTACTGTGTGATCTATCTCTAACACATCTGATGCTTCTAATTCTTCTCAATTTCCCTTTATGATAGCTAGTTTTCCATCTGTAACTGTAACCTTTATCTTTATTTACTCATAAAATATGGTATAGCTATTGTTAATCCTAACCATACTATAACCACTAATAAAATACTACATATACATATTCTACATCATTTCTGTAAACAGTTTCATTTTGGTCTTTCAGTAACTCTATGTTTAGCCTTTTTTTAAGAAGATTTCTCTTCTTTCTTTCAAAAAATTCTAAATTTGTATTAATTCGTTTTCAAGGAGGTCTCACCTCTCCTTCGTTAATTTGATCTGCAATTATTTCTTCATCACTGTCTTCATTTAAATCTAAATTTTCAAGATCTTCAAGAATAATGTAAGTCCATTCAGGTCCTTTGAACTTATTATTCAATATTCTTAATCTCTGACTCCTTCGCTTTAGTTTCTCATGCTTCTGTCCCGATTGACTAATAACTTCTTTCACTTGATCAGGTTCTTCATCAATGGTCTTTAGGGGATACCTCAATCTTTTGACATATCTGGGCCAATTATCACCTTTCCTGACTCTTTTGGGTTGCACTGTATTTTCACTTTCTTTGTCACTTTCAAGTATTCTTTTATTTGTATTTTGTTGTGGCACAACTTGATTTTCTACTTCTTCTGAATCCCTCTGCAGTACCACTCTTCACCGACACATGTTCCGCATTATCTAACTGACCCTGTGCTGATTCCCTTCTAACCTGTTCTTCTCCACAGCGGCAGCTCATGTTTCAGGGTCACGCCTCACTCTGGGACCAAGCGTCTAATAGTAAATAGAGACCTCACATCCCAATATAGCTACCTGGTGACGTGCGATATTAGTAAGCTGTGTGTGTTGTCGTCTGTACTCCAGTGTGTGGTGATGCAGGGCTGGGTCTGGCAGGATATGCCACGCGCAGGGCTGGGCCAGACTGACACCCTCTTCCCTGTCTGAAGGCGCAGAGCGAGGACTGAGCGAAACCGAGCAAGCAGCACTCACCACAGGATGCCGAGCCGGACGTACTGACACGTGAATCAGCAGCAACAGCCCGAGCCAACCTCCGGAAAGCAACTACCGCCGTTTAGCCACACCGGCAGCAGCCTGGGCAGGCCACACCCCCACAGTCGGCTGCCCTGTTTATTTTTTATCCTTTTTAATGCCATATTGCGCTGTAGGTTGATTCTACCAGCACCATGAGATAAAATCAATGTCATCCAGACTTGAGAGGGCCTGGCACTGAAACAGGATTGCGATTGGTCCATGAAAGGATACAACAGACTGAAGCCCTTTGAGATATGAACACTATGCTGCAGAGTGACTGTAGAAGTGGACACTTGGGCTAATGGCAGTGCTTCCTGGTGAGGTTTAAATACCTCATACCCCCCCTAATTCTGTTGCGCCGCGGATCGCGGAAGTTTCGACAGACGCAAAAATACCAACATTTTGCAATTTCCGCGAGTGGAACGGAATTTGCAGCCCACCCCTATACAAAGGATCTGAGACAGGTAGGGTTCAGTAGTAACAATAAAGGCGCTGAATACACAAAAGTCCAATTCTACTCAGGTCTGGTTAAGGCAGCTATTCAGAAAGCTGAGAAGGAGATCTTAAAAGAGGGTATAAGAATAATACCTGAAGTAGAAGTTGAAAAAGGGAAACAGCGAGAGGGAGACTTCCTGAGATGCCATGCAGGTTTGGGGGAAAGGCAGGTGAAGTTAGTAGCAGGGGGGCGAGGTGAGAAGTCAAATATTACCATAGCAGTAGAGAACCTGGGGGCATATTAACAAGCTGGCGATAAAAAATTATCGCCGCTTTTGTGGCCGTTTTTGGCCGAAAAGAGGTGATAATTTTATCGCCTAATTAGCAAGGCCACGCTAACGCGTGAAACCTTGCTTTAGCGTCAGGATTCCTAATGCCCAGCTTTGCATCTCTAATGAGATGCAAAGTGGGCGTTCCTGACCTAACATGACAGGAGAAATGTCGCTAAGCGACATTTCTCCTATCATCAAGCCCCACGCTATGAAGCATAGCGTCAGGAAAAGTAGCGATAACCCCTGTTATCGCTAGTTTCCTTACGCCTGCTTCAGGACTGACTTAGCCATGATATCCTATGGAAGGTGGATATCATGGCTAAGTTTGTGAGTCCCTATCAGCAAGCTAACGCCACACTACATGAGATTATCGCCGGGTTTCCAGCGATAATCTCACGTTGGGCAGTTAGCATGAGGATTTTTATCGCTGAGGAGATAAGCGTTGCTAATAGCACGCTATCTCAGCGATAAAAATCCACGTTACCCCGCGATAATTATCCTCACGCTAAGAGCGCTGAGCGATAATTATCGCCGGTTGTTGCTGATATGCCCCCTGGAGCCTAATTAAAACTGCGGCAATTGGGGCTCGGATAATAGTATCCTAAGTACATCCTCATAGGGTCTGAATGAATCAGGGCGCCTTAGTGAATCCATTAGGACAATGACTTGTCGCATAGCCTGAGAATAATATCATGGAACATAAATGGATTGGGAGGACAAACAAAGGTGGATAGTTTAAACCAAGTTGCAAAGTATGTTGTTATTATTTGTTTGCAGGAAACATGGCTATGCGGCAACACCCCAGTGGTTGAAGGGTTTGTTCAAATTCATAAGCCAGCCAGTAAAATAAAAAAAATTGGTCACCCGTCGGGTGGGATCATGACTCTCACCTCAACCAGGCTAGTGAAAAAGGCAAAGTTAATCCGCACATCATTTAAATGGTTGTTGGTTTGTAAGGTATTCCATTCGAGCAGCGAAGGGAAGGAGGAGAATCTGATCCTCATAGATGTATATATTCAATGAAGCTCTCAAAAAGAATATGACACAGAAATGGGGCTTTTAAAAAAGGATATAATTAATTTAAATGAAATATACGGAACAGATGTAATGGTGATAATGGGCGATTTTAATCACAAACTAAATTATGAAAAGATAGATCACTGGTTCGAGGAAATTTTTAGCTCTTATAATATAGGGTCAGCAAAATTTCCCATGTGTGTAACTACCAATCAGGATGAAGCATTAGGGAAGTTTTTGGGTTCTACGGGATTAATATGCTTAAATGGCAGGTTGGACCCAGACCGCCCAGCTACACGGACTTTTAGAGTAGGTAATCAACAGTGCCCTACAGACTACTATGTTTTTGTTCAGGCTTGGAACTATGTAATGGTAAAAAAGCGCACAGATAGTGACCATAATGCTTTGTATTGCGAATGTTTAAGGGGGTCTACAAGCCCATGTGAGAAAGTGATCCCCAAAATGTGGCATATCCCAAGCGCCTGACTACAAAACTGACGGAAGCATATGTTGAGAAATTAGTAAGCTTTCAACAAAACTTAATGAAGGATAGTTGTTGAAGGACAGCAGGTAATATGGTACGTGGGCAAACTAGTACAGGCGGTACTATGCGTCAGAGTGCATTTAAACAATAAGAAACAGGCTAAGGTAAAAGAACAACATAGCCAAGGAAGGCAACCCAGGTGGTTTAATCTTGCCTGCTGGAATAAAAAAAAGGGCCATTAGGAAAATAGAGCGGAGTCAGAGGATACGATATGAAGTTGGAAACTTAGAGATCCTGCTCAACTTGGAGAAAGAATATAAATCCTTAGTAAGGAAGCAGAAAAGGATTTTTAAAGAAAAATGTTGGGGAACCTACTAGAAATAATAGAAACTAAAAATATAAAAGGTTTCTGGAGGTTGATACAGGATGCCGCAGGAAGGACACCGGGAAATATGAGCTGTGTGGTGGAAGAGGCGGCTTGGGTAAACTACCTGGGTAATTTATACAAAATAAATAGGAACCTGGAAATAAATATAAGGAAAAATCCATTTGGACAGTCTCCGTAGAAGAGTTAAAACCAGCTTTTAATATAGAGAAAGTAAAAGAAGCTGAATTTATCTCGTGCAGCAGGACTAGATAACCTTCCCGCCAACCTAATTAAAACTCAAATAGATTGGTGGGCAGGTTTCATATCGCATATGTTCATGGCCATTTTAGACTCAGGTTGTATCCCTAAAACCTGGAGAGGGTCAATAATTAGACCTTTACATAAAAAGGGCGATAGGAAGGATCCAATGAACTACAGGTTAATCAACTTGCCGGACATTGGAGAAAAGGTATTCTCAAAAATAATCCTTGGTAGATTAAAGGAGTGGGTGGAGCAGCAGTCGATAGTCCCAATAGAACAGAGAGCCTTCAAGGAAGGACAGTCTACGATTGACGATGCTTTGCCTTGTGGGCTGTGGCGCGGAAGCCCATGGAGCTGCAGGGCAAGCTGTATTGCTGTTTCGTGGACTTTCGCAAAGCATTTGACTTGGTGGATAGGGAGTGTTTGTGGGAGACCCTGAGAAACTATGAGGTTCCATCTGATCTTTTGATGGTAATCCAGGAGCTACATAGTCATACTTGGGCACAAGTAATTAAAGATACATCTGGCGGCCTAACACCTGAAATAGCAGTAAATAATGGACTTAGGCAAGGTTGTGTTTTGGCTCAGCTCCTTTTTGCCATATTCCTAGCAGATCTGCCCCGTACTTTGGGGTCTGCTAGAGGCGCAAACCCAAAAGTAAATGGATGGCATTTGTCCTGTTTGCTGTATGCCGACGATCTAGTAATATTGGACCAAACCGGGGTGGGTCTACAAAGAAAGCTGAATATTTTCAGTGCATACTGTACGTGAAAACAATTAACAGTAAACATGGACAAAACAAAAATTCTGTGCTTCGGGAAGAGGAATATGAAGTGCAATTGGTACTTGGGCCAAACCAAACTAGATATTGTAAATTAATGCAAATACCTTGGAATATGGTTTACAAATTCTTTTAAGTGGGGTATGCACCTTGAGGCACAGAAAATAAAAGCACAACTGGCGGTATGTGGGCTGAAAATATTCAATCGTATTTATGGAGATATGTCCCATAAACCCCTATTGACGGCCTACAAAGCAATGATTCCCCCGCAACTCCAATACGGTTCAGAAATTTTTTGTATTGATGGTAAAAGCTCCTGGGATAAAGAGGAAGGGAAATGTCCCTCCCAAGCTCGGCAATGATCCAGACAATTAGACCGGAATCGGGCCTGACAGCGTGGAATGTTCAGGCACAACAAAGTTTACTCCGATTTTGGAATCTTTTGGGTCTTGGGGAGGTCGCAAAGGTATCTTAATGGTGTATGAAAGAAATTCAAGTTAGTGAGCTAAAATGGGCTAAAACCACAAGAAGTAAATTCCAGTCCATTTGTGATCACCTGAAGGTGAAAACAGATCAATAGAAAAAAGACATTACAAATCAATGTAATAAAGAGTGTACTTAAAATGCAGGGAAAATAATTGTCTAGAGCAATAGACCAGGAGTATCTGAGTAAGAAAGACTCGGTTAAATTAATGAGCAATAGCTAGGAGAAAGGCATAAGCTATACTTACCTAGACATATTACCGAATCGATGGTTAAGAATGGAAGTTCTTAGAATAAGAATTGGTATTAACCCGACTGTAACAATTAGTGCAATAAAATCAGGCCTAATGCAACCTGATGGTAAATGCGTGTGTAAGATGGGGATGAAATGTAACATTCTACAAATGTATTGGATTGTCGACATTTTTTACATTTATGTAAATTATTTCTTCGCCCGATCTTTTTAAAAAATGATGATGTAAAGGCGCGCTTGCAAGCATGCAAGCTTCTTGCTGATATGGAAAATCCAGATATCGCCATAGCCATTGGGAAATATGTGCAGGGTGTATATAAGTTCCCTACTTCATTAGAGGCTTAAGTGCAGAAAAGCGTATCGCAATTTAAAATGAAATATTACTGTTTGTTTTTAATTGTTAGGAATTAAGTTTTAAGGATAATATGATTTTTATTGTTAGGAATAAGATTTTATAATGTGTAAACCTTTTTAAATGATATTGTATGAGTTGTGGTTTAAGGACCAAATGGTCTAAATAAACTTTATGTTTGAACTGAACTGAACTATTGGGTCTTTCCTGGTATGGTGGAGGATTCTTTATTAAAATATCTTCCAAGAACTCATCTTCAGATTCACCACAACCTGTCGTATTTTTTGTTTTCCTTGTACATTTGCCTCCTGATTGCTCATCTGACATTAGTACAGGATACAATCCTTCTGTGATCATTGCCTGTCTCCATTGTTTCATCTGATCTTCACGCTTTATGTGCAATGTCTTAGGATAGAGTCCTCTATGCCCCCTATTTTTTTATTTTGAAGGTTTTATATAGCGCTGGCTAGACCCAGAGGTATCAGATCAGAGCGCTTTACAAGATAAGGATTGTGTTGTGATCTGTAGTTAGAATACTCTCCATGTCATGGAATGGAGTGATGCATCGGATGATGCAGATTCATTCTAGAGGGAGAGAGAGCAACGGAAGAAGTGTTGGTGCTGTGTTATGGATCGTACAATACTGTCAATAAATCATTGACCACAAGCCTGCCTGGTGAGCAGTTTCATCTTTAAAAGATAGTATAAGGCAAATACGGTTTAAAAGCATATTAAAGGTAGAGCAAAAAAAAATTGAAATATACAAAGTAAAAACAACATGAGCATTATGCAAATCAAGATCAATAAACAGGGGCAGGAGCTATACATTTCAAGTAATTAGGTAGATGGTGTACAGGAAACAGGACATATATTACTGAACAAATATAGTATGTTGATAAGAGATCAGGTGTAGGATATAGGTTAAGATCCCCAATAATAATTGAGGAGGTGGGTTTTGAGGTCTTTTTTTAAACTAGAATAGGAGGGATTACAGCGCAGGTTTTTTGGGAGAGCATTCCCGCTAGTAGGGGCATTGACAGAGAAGGAGCGAGATTGTGTGGTTTTCTTTTTTATGCAGAGGTGGGATTAGGAGGAGGGTGTTGGTGCTTCTCAGAGGTCGAGTGGAGCCCGCAATGTGGAGTTTCTTTGAGAGGTACTGCGGAGTGTTTTGGTGGAGGACTTTATGAGTAATGCAGGCGGTTTTATATGCAGATCTGCCTTCGATAGGGAGCCATTTAAGAGATTTGAGAGCCGGGGATATATGATCAACGCGTTTGCAGTCCGTGATGAGCCTGGCAGCAAGGTTGAGCACAGCTTTGATTGGAGCAAGGTGTACCTTGGGGATTCTGTTAAGGATGGCGTTACCATAATCAATACGTGACAGAACAAGTGACTGAACTACAAGTTTAAAAACATCGGTGGGTATGAATGGTTTGATTTTCTTGAGGTGACGGAGAGTGAAGAGGGCTCCTTTGGCAGTGTTTTTGATGTGAACGTTAAGGGTTAGGGTGTTGTCGATAGAGATGCCAAGAGATTTGACGGAGTTGGACAGGGTGAGCGAGCAGTTGAGTGCATTAAGGTCAGAGATCCATGATTGAACGGGGAGAGGGTTATTTTTGGGGGAGAAGAGAATGATTTCGGTTTTATTGGGGTTGAGTTTGAGATAATTGGAATTGAACCAGGTTTGGATCTTGGTAAGGGTGTTGTTCAGGTGTAAGATGTCAGCATGAGTTTTAATCTTGTAATGGATTTGGGTGTCATCGGCGTAGAGGTGGTAACTTATGCCTGCTTGGTTAAGAATGAGGGTGAGGGGTTCCATAAAGAGGTTAGAGAGGGAGGGAGAGAGAATAGATCCTTGGGGGACTCCAAGGGAGGCGGGAGTGGGGTTAGAGAGACAGTTTTGAATTTTGATTTGCTGAGTTCGGTTTTGTAGATAAGAGATGAATAATTTGTAGGCGGTGCCATTAAGGCCGAAACGGGTCCTAAGCACATTAAGTAGGGCTGAATGGTTGACTGTATCGAATGCTGCGGAGAGATCAAGAAGGATAAGAAGTCAGGTCTCGCCATTGTCAAGTGATTGATGGATGTCATCTATGACATTGAGCATTGCTGTTTCGGTACTGCAGCCTTTCCTGAAGCCAGATTGAAAGGGGTCGAGTAGGTTGAAGATTTCGATGTGTTTGTCTAGTTGTAGTAGGACACATTTTTCAAGGACCTTTGAGAGAAGGGGGAGGTTAGTGATGGGGCAGAGATTATTTAGGTCATTGGGGTCAGCATTGGGGTTTTTGATTATGGGCGAGATTTGTCCAAGTTGAAGGGAGGTGGGGACACAGCCCGTGGAGAGAGAGGTGTTGATGATTTTGGTCCAGAATGGGGTGGTGATGTGCTTAAGGGCAGGGACAAGGTTGGAGGGTACGGAGTCTTTTGTGTGGGAGGACGGTTTAAGATTGCCAATTATATTGAGGACTTCTAGCTCAGTGACGGGGAGGAAGTTGAGCAAAGAGGATTTGTTCTTAAGTTATGATTTAGGGGAGTTGGTTACTGGAGATGTGGTAGGTGAGAGGCCTGTGGAGTGGTGGGGGGTAGGGAAATGGGTGGGTGAGGAGGCTCGCTGGGGAGCGGTAGGATAGTGGGCAGAGGAGAGAAAGTGTCAGCTGGAAGGGGGAATGTGGGGTAGGCATTAGAGGTGAGGACAGGATTGCATTGGTAGTTGGAGGATAGTTGTGTGGGAAGAAAGGATTGATCAATTTTGGCATTTTTTTCTGAGAAGAAGTGGGCAATTTCTTCACATCTGTCTGAGGAGGCTGTCATATTTGGAGGTGCGGGGGAAGTTAGGTTTCAGATGATTTTGAAGAGTTCCCTGGGTCTGTTTTTGGCACGATCAAGTTGAGTGCGGAAGAAGGATGCCTTTTCCTTGAGGATGTGTTTTTTGTACGTGGATCTAGCACGTCTGAGAAGTGCAAGATGGGAGGGTGAGGGATGGTGTCTCCAGGTTCTTTCCGACAGTATGAGTGTCCGTCTTTCATTATTTATCTCTGTATTAAACCAAGAGTTTGAGGGGGTGTTTCTTTGTTTTTTAAGTTTAGGCAGGGCCAGTTGGTCAAGAATACCTGTGACAGTATTGTTAAAGAGTTCAGTGAGCTCATTCGCATTTTGTGATGTGGGAATGAGAAGAAGTTGAGCTTGGAGTTTAGATTGGAGAACACCTGGGGGGATACCTTTTAGGTTTCTGGTCAATTTCTTAGGTCTGGTAGTTTTAGAGGCGGGGAGGTTTGCTTAGGTAGCAATGGTGAACAGTATAAGGTGATGGTCGGACCAGTCAATGGGGATGATATTGGTAACGGAGGTCAGATCTTCGTTGGACAGAATGACGTCAAGTATGGATCCTTTAGTGTGTGTTGGTGATAGGCATAGTTGTTTGAGTTCATTGATCTCAAGAAGAGTAGTGAGGAGGGAGATAGTGGGGTCATTGGTATCATTCCAATGGAGGTTAAGATCCCCAAGAAAGAGAATTTTTGAGTTGGATAATGCTGATTGCGTCAGTAGATCCGATAAGTCCTCAATGAAGGGCTGTGGTGGTCCCGGGGGCAATAGATGTTGTGTAGACGAATTGGGAGGGAGTTTTGAGTTGACAGTTCTGCTTCCAGGTATTCGCAGGAGGAGTAGCCTGGGTTGGTGACAAGGGAAATCTGAAGTTCATTATTGAAGATAATGGCTAGCCCTCCCCCAACTCTGTTAGGTCTGTCTTTTCTAAGAAAAGAGTATCCCGGGGGAGAGTAGGTCAAGTATGCTCGTTGAGTGGTCATTTAGCCAGGTTTCTGTGAGGAATGCAATATCAATGGATTCACTCAGGATAGTTTCCGAGATTTCCGTGGCGTGTAGAACCACGGAGCGACAGTTAACGAGCATGCACTTCGGTGGTGTGGGGTTGTGTATGGAAGGTGGGCAAGAGTGGATCAACGTGAGTTGGGGCGGTGGTCTGGGGGTGATAACAGGGATGGGGCGTAGGGGAGTGGAGGGTTGGTGGTTGGTTGATTAGGAAGGTAGGAGTTGCATAGGTCGGCGAGGTTGGACGGGGAGAGATGGTTTGAGGTGCGGAGAGGTCTATGAGTATGGCAGTGGAGAGGGAGCGATCTCCAAAGCTTGTGTTTGTTATTAGGGATATTTGAGGGTGGGAGGATGGGGTTTTTATGGTGAGGGAGGGTTCTGGTGCTGTGGAAGAAAAAATATTTTCTGATTCGGGCAAATTCCGTAGTTAAATTGGATAGGTCACGTTCAATGTTGTGTAGGATCTGGGCAATTAAGGAGAGGGGAGGTATCGGGAGGGCGCGGCCTGTGTTATTTGCAGAGGGTGGACTAATGTGTGAGGGGGGAGATGTGGTAGATGGTGTGGGGTGATGGGTGACGGGGCTGGGAGGAGTGAGGGGTTCGGTAGTCAAGGTAGGTAGGTCGAGTACGATGTTGTGTAGGCTCGGGGCAATCCGGGTACAGGGAAGGAGTGTAGCAGGAGGGAGGAGAATGATCTGGGGATAGGGAGTGGTCAGGATTAGTTACAGATGGTGGCCTGCTGTGTGAGGGGGGAGATAGGGCAGTTGGTATGGAGTGATGGGTGGCGGAGCTGTTAAGTGTGAGTGGAGGGGTTAGGTTATACAGGGGGCACAAACCTTCAGGTGATGTGGCCAAAGAGGATAAAAGGGCATGGAGCTAGTGAGAAACGGATATATTGTTGTGAGGGGGATGTGTGTTTATTGGGGGTTTGTGTGAGGGGGTGTGAGGGGGATGGGTGTTTATTGGGGGTTGGGGTTAGGGGTTGGGAGGTGGGGTGGGTAGAGCCTGAGGGGGGAGGATAGAGAGGATGGGGAGGAGCAGAGGGTGTATGGGATGGGTAGGAGTAGGGGGGTGAGGAGTTGTGTTAGGTGATTGAGGGGAAAGGATGGTGGAGTACGTGAGTGGTTGGGTCGGGGGAGGGAGGTTGGGGGTCAGGGGGAGGGGGGTCATGGGAGGGGAATGATAAGTAGGTGACAGGGATTTGGGGCTACCGTTATTCAAGGAGGGGTCCGGGGAGTAAGGGTTCAGGGGGTTAGGGGGAGAGAGGGAGATAAGTGGGGGATGAGAAGTAGGTAATTGGGGATGGGGGAAGTCGTTATAAGTAGAGGGTCCAGGGAGGGAGATGGTGAGGTCCATTTTTGGAGGCTGGTGTTAGCTGGTTGGTTGAGAGTGGAGGTAGAGTGGGGGGAGGGGGAGGAAGAGGTTTGAGGGGTTCTATTCGTTTGGGGAGGAGGAGTGTTAGGCGCTGAATGGTTAAGGAGGAGAGACATAATGCTAAATTGGTGTTCAAAGATGGAAAGGTGGGATGGCGTGGCTTGTATGAGGATGTTACCTGTTTTGAAGATGGAGATATCAATATCACCATGAAAGACTAGTGAGGGAGCGGTGGATATTTTGAATCCATAAGGTATTTCGGTTGATTTAGAGATAGGGAGGTGTTGAAGGAAGATGCTCTTCCATTTGAAAGGGCGTTTGGAGTAAAAGATGTAGTTGGTAATGACGGGGGAGGTGAGGCTGAGGTAGTTATCAACAATGAGTGTTTCAGGGTTGCGGATGAGGAGTTTATGTTTGAAGTTTTTCCTTGCGTGTTTGGAGAGATTTGGGGGGTAGAGAATGGTCCAGGAGTTGGGGTCGTGTTTAGAGAGGGTATGGTCCTGAAGGTGATGGTCAGTGCTGTGAAGGGGCATGTTGGGTGGACGTGTGCAGGAGACAGAGTTAAGAGAGGGAAGTTAAAGGAGATGGGTGTAGAGGAGAAGAGGAGGATTGGTAGCCAAGGGGGAGGGGCGCTGGGAGAGTGGGGTGTAGAAAAAAAGGGGGCAAGATAAGGAGGTAGGGTTAAGCAAGAGAGGAATAAAATCAGGAGCAGATTCGATAGCAAAACAGATTACATCACTAATGTTTAGTAGATTAAAATAGGTAAACAAGCACGGTAAATATGATGATTAAAAAAGGGGGCAAACAAGCGAGGAATTACAGTCAGGAGCAGATTAGATAGCAAAAACAGATTCCAGCGCTAATATGCCCCCTAGTACTCCTAGTGCCGCAAATGCCTCCATTTCCCACTCTTCTACTGCTTCACACTGGGTTAATCTAGGTCTGGGTTCCAATTCATTCATTCGATTTCTTAAATTATAAAGGATTCTACCATTGAATGTACCATCTTCTGGAAAAGCCAATATTCCATCACCTTTTGTATTTTCGATCCAATTTTCGAACCATACACAGGTATGATATTCTTTTTCCCTCATCATAAATGAAGCTAGGGTTTGGGGAGGTGGGATAAGAATTTCTTCTCTAGTTTTAACAGGTTTATCCTTTTTGAAATAATTTTAGATTTTCTGTATAAATTATATTTTTCTTTTTTCTCCGTACATATTATAGGTTCTTCTTCTTATGAATTCTTGCCTAACAAAACCTAAATGTCTCCTGTCCGGGCGATTCCCTATTAAAGTTGGATCGTGTTTCCACATAAAATTCTTATTTTCACTTATAATAATTTGTGCTTTTGTTTATACTTTGTTTCTCCAATCTTATTGACGCTTTTATTCTTATACTCCAATCGGGTTTAATTTTACAAAACTCTTTTGTTCAATGCTAGCGCAGCTTTTAGTGTAACGTCAGTATCCACTCCTCACCACTGACCCCTCCTTTACAATTCTTCGTAACTCACATGCCTGTTGTCTCGACCAATCCCAGCACGGCACCTGATGAGGTCAGCACAAAAACCGACCCCTCCTTTACAATTTCCTGTCGTGTCACCCACACCCACTGACCAATACCAGCGCGGCACTTTGTGACGTCAGTGCAACTCCGGCAACCGACACTCCCTTCACAAGGTAATACAAAAACTTATTTTCTTTAACCTTTTACCAAAATTTTCATTAGATGACAACATAGAAACATTTGCTACTCTGTCGATTTTACAAAATCAAATGACTAGTTTCTTTTACTACGAGTAAAACCTTCTGCTTACTCTTCAGACACTACAAGTAAAACCCTTCCGTTTACTCTTCACAGAAGCTCAGAAGAACCTGATTATCTTCCAGTGTTACCCTTTCTAGGTGATATAACACCAAACTTTCAACAGCGAACTCTTCACTATCAATTACTCTCACTATTTCACAACTTAATTTCCAAAAACTGACGAGTAACCTCATTGAGTGTGATTTCCATTCATCACCCTCTATTCATTTCCCGGAAATTTCCAGACAACATTAAACAATATACAAACAGATTTGTTAATACCCAAAACTATAACCAATAATCACCAAACTAATCAATAAAAACCATCCTCTGCTGCCAGCAAACTGATCCAGCGGGACACCAACCTGCGGACAAGTAACACTAAAATACACACATTCGGGCCCATAAACGACACTCACTTACAATATCCGGTCAATGAAACCTCGCTGGAAATCAATTTTAGGGCTTTTCTATATGTCCAATTTGCCTAACGAATTGAGACTATTTAATTACTAAGCCTTTTTTTACACATGGATCTATTTTAGTTGATTAGATATAGGTAATTTAACACAGTAATATTCACGTGGTTTATTCATTAAATGGCCACAGACTCAGTTTCGAGTTTAAAGTTTTATCTGAAATATTTTAGTGAATCGAATACAAATTACAGCGTTAACTCCATCCTTCTGAAGAGGTAAGATTTGGTTACCTAAATTAGACCATACATTTCAATGACGAGTACCTCAGGAAAAAGAGGACAGAGAGAAAACGCACATTGTCAAAATACACAGATTATATTTACCTAGGATAGTGCAAGACCAGACCCCTCTGGCCAAGAGTTTGGGCGCCTCGGGAAATAACAGGTAACAGGTTCAGGACAGGATTAGGATAGGACAGATCACCTCTTCTGGATTTAACGCCAGCGTCAAACCCCTCTCTGATGCTAGTTTACCTCCTCGATTCTTCCGCGAAGCTCCTTCCTAGTTCCCTCACCTCCTCGACTCTTCTGCAGAACTCCTTCCTAATTTTATTTATGAAAAATTCTAAGTCTGCTTTCAGGTCATTTGATCAGCATTCGGACAGCATCTCTATCTCTCAGCGTTCTGGCAGCGATCAGGCTACTTCATCTAACTAACTACCCCAGTTATACCTTTTGATGGCATGTTCCACCCCCAAATGTTTCAAACTTGTGTAAATTGTGAATTCTGATTGGATAAGCCAATGGGATGATCGTCACACCATACTAAGTTTATTACTTTTTCTTAAGAGCATTGTCTTATGTTCCCGCCCATTAATTTGTTTCTCCCAAGCTTTATTTCCCACCCGTTTTCATATTAATTAATTTTATAACATTGTATAACATTTATACATTTGTTCATTGAGCCTTCAGGATGTTCTGTCATCTTTCAGAGCATGAGAAAAGATCGTCCTTGATCGAGTTCAAAGACTTGAGATCACGACTCCAGGTTTGTTTCTAATGCGCCTGTGCGCATGACCCAAGGCGTTATTAGCCTCGTCTCTCATTTTAGGCCCAATTACGAACTAACAGAGAAGTCAAAAAGACAAGATGTTAGATTTAAATAAAATGGTTTGACTGTATACCACTTATCTCTACTCTAATCCCATTTAATAAAAATAATTCTTTATGCATTAGCACTTAGTATAAAATACAGTTTAGTTTCAAGCAGAGCAGATGCTTTGCATGTGAGTTCTGAAGCGGCATTTTTGGTGTTAGTGGGCAGAAGCTTTCCCTCCAAGAGTTATGACATCATGCAGTTGGCGAATGCGCAATCCATTTCCTGCGTTTTCTATCGGCCATTTTAGTCTCATTCAGGTTACTTGTTAGTAGACACATAGGCAAACTTCCATTTCTTCTTCATTGTGTACGAATTTTGTGTAAATTAGTATTAAAAACTTATTAGTACTTTATTATGATTTTATGAGAGAATTCATCCAGCAAGTTGCTTACGTGCAAATCCTTGCTCTATCAGTTACAAGCGGAACGAGTTCCATGGCGTTATTGCATAGTCCATCATTCCATGTTGTTGACTCCTCAAACGTGATGAGTCTATTGCAGGGATTCTGCTCATGCACAGAACTATGCGCAGGAAACCAGGACCTCTCTGTATTGTGGTGTACCAATAATCCCACCTCAGTGCCTAGAACCCCGATCCGACTAGCATTAGTGTCTCATTCCTTCTCCGTACTACAGCGAAGCTACCAATGTTTAGACAACCTAGAACATGTGACTTAGTAAAATCTCAGGAATAGTGGGAATACAGAACACTCTTTTGTTCTAACACTCATACCAGTCCACAACGTGAGTAATCAGAGACACAGTATAGTTTAAAATGTTTATTTTAACTAACGTGCTCTAAGATGCAGTACTCTCGCCAATACTAACAAAAAGATGCATAAGAATAATACAATCAGCATTGTTACAAATCCGTAAAGCACAAAAGGGGAAATCATATTATAAATTCGACAAACGCTCTTACAAAGAAGTCAGCAAGAAAAGTGTTAACTTAAAAAAAATGAACAAGAAGAGAAACCACAAACATGTTACAGATGTGGGTACAAAGGCCACAAAGCGAGTGAGAAATGGTGTCCTGCATTGAAATCCAGATGCAGCTTTTGTGGCATTATGGGCCATTTCACAAAAGTTTGCAGAAGGAGGATTAAGAAAGGCAACAAGAAAGTGGTAGGATGTGGTAGGATGTATTGAGGGTAAAAATTAAGAGCTTATTGAAGATGGAAATTCCTCTAGTGATGATAGTATACTATGCATAAATGACATAGATGATACTGATAATGTTGTTTTAAATGTTTGTGCCACAGGAAAAAAGAAACCGATTTGTGAAATAAACATAGGGGGTGTGAATTTGCAGGTTGTACCTGACTCAGGTTCACCATACACCATCATTCAACGTGCCATTTGGGAGAGTAAATCTGCTAATGTTATTGATCAAAAGCTGAAACCTCCTGACATACAGCCAGTAACCTTCACTGGTGAAAAGATTCCCATGGTAGGTTACGTGGGAGTAATCTTTCAGTTAAAAGACAGAGTGCTATGGGCAAGTTATATGTTGCAGAAAAGGAACCCTCTGTACTAGGGTGGATTGATCAAGTAGAACTAGGGATCATTCTTAATCCAAATATGGATGACCAGGTCATGCTCATAGAAGAGACAGATAAAAGCTTAGTTAATGACATTGTTAAACAATTCCCCAGTGTTTTTTCCAGGAAGGTGGCAAAACTGTGTGGTTTTGTACATAAGATTATACTCAAAGACAACACTGTGCTGGTCTGTCACAAAGCTAGAAACATACCCCCTAGAATAAGAGAGTGTGTTATGGCTGAATTAGATGAATTAGAAAAAAAGGAATAATAGAGCCTGTAGAAAGTGCAGAATGACTCGCTCCCTTGGTCGTAGCGCGCAAACCGGACAGCCGATTGCGCCTATGCATTGATTTAAGAGATATCAATAAAAATATCATAGTAGATAAATTCCCCTTTCCCAGAACTGCTGAGTTACTAGCACAAACCAAAGGCATTAAGTGGTTTTCAACCATAGATTTAACATACAGCTATCATCAAATCCAGTTACACGACAGCAGCAGAAGCCTAACTGCCTTTATAACACTGTTTGGATGTTACCGATTTGTGAGAATGCCTTTCGGCCTGGCTTCTGCTGCTGCCGTGTTCCAAAGGTTAATGCACAAACTATTTAAAGGTTTAAAAGGCATAACCTACTTCCAGGATGATATCTTAATCATGGGTCGAGACAAAAACGAACATGATGAAAGACTAAAAACTGTTCTCACCATTTTAGCTGAAAAAGGGTTAACTGCTGAACTTAAAAAATGCAAATTCAGGATGAAGTCGGTCACATACCTAGGCCATGAAGTAAGTGGTGAGGGGATCTCCGCTAAAAAGAGCCTAATTGATGCTATTAAAAAGGCCCCAGCACCCAAGTCCAAAGATGAAATAAGATCAGCCCTTGGCATGGCTGAATTTTACTCAAAATTCGTACAGAATTTCGCCACAAAGACTTATAATATGAGACAATAACTTAAAGTAAAACAAGAATTTCTCTGGAATGATGAACTTGAAAGTGACTTTATAAAAATAAAAAATGATCTTATTTCTGCCTTTCCTCTCCAAGCTTCTGTCAATCTTGCACGCAGTATTATCACAACCGAATCGAGCGGCAAAGGCCTAGGTGCAGTACTATCTCAAGTTGATGATAGAGGTAAAGAAGTGACCATTGCTTTTGCCTCTCGATCACTATCTCCAGCAGAGGAAAAATACTCTGTAATAGAGAAAGAAATGCCAGCCACGGTATGGTCGATGGGAAAATGTAGGCAGTTTGTGTGGATCACTAAATTTATTCTCCGTACGGACCATAAACCATTGCTCGAAGTGTTGACCTCGGAAGGCATACTCAAGGCCACTCCAAGAATAGCCAAAATTAATTTGAAACTCTTGGATTTCACTTATGAGGTTGAATACCTACCTGGGAAAAGAAATCAGGTGGCGGACTACCTGAGTAGATCTCCCTTACCATATGAAACATCCGAACAAACGGACTGGGATGACATTAATGTGGCAAGACAAGAGATCCCAATGCTTGCAGCGCGGTCCTCCTTTCACTTTCGGGACCGCGCTTGTTTTTAATGAGGTTGTGCCGTCGACAAAATGTATGTTACTACGGTAACTTAAGTGATTTAGCAAGCGGGAGATTCAAGTTGTTTAATAGATGCAGAGCCGGCAAAACAATATTAAAAGAATCCAGTTTTCTTGCTCTTCTTGTTTTTCTGTCCAAAACCGCAACATTTGAGCTCCAACAACAACTTTCGACAAACACGCGAAGTTCCTTCCTCAAGAGATTGGGGTTGTGTATATTTTAGCGGCCTACCTCCCTTAGCCCTGCATCATCAAAAGCTCTTTTCCAATGGCTGGCCACCGTTTAGCATAAACGGTGACGCCAGCCAATGGGAAAGAGGGGAGGGCTTGAAGCCCTTTACTGAAAGTCCTCCAAAACATTAAGGGGCAGATTTACAAGCCCCTTGCGAGACATTTGCACCGCCGTTGCGTCACTTCTGTGACGCAGCGGCGGCGGCGTAAACCATGCGCCATGTTGCGCCTTATTTACAACGTGACGCATCTAGGGAGATGCGTCACGTTGCAAAGCCCTGCGCCACAGTAAACCTGCGTCAGGTTTAATGTATGCAGGGTAGGCGTTCCGTCGGCAAAAGCCTCGAAAAGTGACGCAGTGAAATCGACAAGATTTCACTGAGTCACTTTTCCGACGCTGCTGCGTCAAATCCCTGCGCCTGCTTGAAGCAGGCTTAAGGCATGACGCAGCATGTTCGGTATGAGCAGCCCCTGAGCATTGCTGGAGTTGCGTCGTGCTTGCGACACGACTCCAGCAGTGCGCCGCCCTTATGCCATCAGATGCGTCACGCATCTGTTTATCCTTGCGCCACGATGCGCTGCATTGTAAATGCGGCGCATCTGTGGTGGCGCAAGGGTAAACTTGCGTGGCGCATCTTTCCTGGCGCATCCCTGCTGATTTGCAGGGATGCGCCAGGAAACATAAATCTGCCCCTAAATCTCGCCGAGCGAGCTGCGCATGTGCTCAGCCACCCCAGCCGAGACCTAAAAAGCCTGTGCCCTGATACAGCCAAGTTCCTGCCTAGCTCCACCATTACCACAACAACACTGCATTTCAAAATCTTTACATTTCCAAGGAAATAAAAAACTGAGTTGTAATATGACTGTACACGTCTACATCCCTACTAATGGTTGGCTGTATAATGGGAAATGAATTCAAACGGCAACACAACCATGAAACATCAGCGCAGTAAGATAAGTCACAGGTTTAAAAAAATTCATAAAGATCGAACAATTCTGCACGTGAGAAAGCAACTTGATTTTGAGGTATACCTTTTGTAAAAGCGGAGCAGCTTGGTTTCACAAATCCAGGTCAACTACTTTTACATGTCCCAAAAAAATTAAAAATACAACATCACCTTACTAAATGGACAGTAAACCTGACAGTTAAATGTCCCCCATGAATTATTTACCGAGCAGGTTTACGTACACTGAATACACACACACAAAAATATGTGACAGAAGCAAGCATGTACATTCTTTAGGAGTACACAATTCCCAACATACAGTGTACATACAAAATTATTTAGTATGGTGTATCGACATCTTAAATGCATACAATAGGAGGTGTGATTTAAAAAAAACAGCTTAGCATACTTGCATTTTTGGGGGAAACAGCCTTTACCACGAAGCATTTTCTACGCGATACGTTTACAACGGTACACTTACCTCGTAAACGTCTTCACAATGCGTATTGATTCAACGACGTCTTTAGCACGCAAGCAACGTCATCACGGAAAAACGTCTTCCTGGTCGGAAAAAAAAGCGTCAGTCCTTCGTTAGTGTCGGCGAAGACCTAAGAAAAAGGAAAAAAAAAGAAGAAAGGGGGTTTGGGGGGTCTCCCCCCCAAAAACGAAAAAGCGGGGTAAAGGCAAGATCGAGGTAAGGGCAATGCGAGGAAAAAACATTTCGTTGTAACGCATGCATGCGTGGTAAAGGCATGCGTTGCAACGGAATGCGTAGTAACGACATATATTCCATTTTTGGAAATTTTATTTGGCATAAACATACTTGTGGTGCTTTCATCAAATCTGAATCACACTGTCACATTGTGAAAGAGTATACCTTCTGTGGCATCGGAGGAACAGTAGGGTATGGAGCATGCCCACCTTATTTCTTCTATGAAAACGTTGCTCTGTCTATTTAATAAGCAAAAACTATCCTGGTTCAGTAACTACAAGATGAAGAGTGCAATAATTTGCACCCTTAACTAAAATAAGATGGCAGGATCGAATGGCAGTGTGGTACTGCCAGTTTGGCTTTGAAGGATATACTGGCTGAGAGCAATTACGGACTGGAGATACATGTCATTAGCAGTACAACTACACTGACTGAGGTGAGGGTACTGTAGCCTTCTTTTAGAGTGCTTGGGACGTCTGATGCAAATTAACATACCCGTCATGCCAACACTGGGTGGTATCAGAAGAATGATCTAATAAAGAAAGCGATACAGATACAAATAAGTCGCAACAGCATTCCGCTCTGGTGTGTACTGGCATCAGCACACACTTTTGAGTCCTGGCTACAAGGATAAATAAACTGGTGTTCATACAAGCAGTACTGGCACTACAAATCAGAACCAGTCTGTGGATGCTGACGTGGGAGATACGTCTTGATGAAAATGTTACCACCGCCACGGATGTTGGTTGCGCGCTCGTTCTGTGCTGAATACCTTAAGAGACTATCTGGGAGGCTACTCTCAACAGTTCAAGAACCAGGCTCAGCACCTCATAGACAGAACGACCCGCCAGTCAAAGGTCTAAACTAGCCCGACTAAGGAGACTATACACATCAGTAAATACATGTATCTCACCATAAACAAAAACCCCTCTACCCATTCTCGTTACACACAGAACCCGAGCCAGCCAGTCTAGATTCCTCGCTTAAAACCATCCGACACAATCAGCAGCCACTCACCCTCATAATTGCGGGGGTTCCATGGGGCTCATGAGACAGGCAGCTGCGGTGGAAAGATAGTGTCAGTCGTCACCGAGGTATTATCCTGGTGCAGAGTGGCGAGATCTGGGCCGTACGGAAGCAGGTCTGTGTGCTGGGGTTAGCAGGACACCGAGCTGTGGGTTCTGTCTGCTATGGGTGCGTTCGTTGTATCTTGGGCTAAGTGATGCTGGGACACGGCGGAAGGAAGGCCAGATTAGGTGCAGACGACAATAGTCAGCACTCGAGTAATACAGCTTCTACTACTCTGTGCATCCGGCTGAGGTTCACAGCTGCCGGCTCTGCACTGTTGTCTTCCCCGGCTGGCAGTCAGTTGGGAGAAGTGATTACATATAGCTTATAATGCCCTCTAAAATTCTTTGGGGAGTGGGCGTGAGTGAACATCAAGCTCACCGAACATACAAAGTGCGTCACATTTCAAAGGACTGGAGTCAAGTTAAAATAGTAAAAAATCAGGTCATAGAATTATTCGAAGCCAAATAATTAAATTCCGGTGACTAGCAAAGTCTCCAACAATGCAAGGCTTTAAGTGGGATGAAAAAATAAGTGCTGAAACAAAAACGCGGCCCCGCGGCCGCGAAAGTGAGACAGTACTCCGGTCTAACAAGTGGGAGGGGTGGGGGGATGGCGAGAGAACACACAGCAATTCCCGAGCGGGAGTGAGCCACGGGCACCATGTGTTTGCAAGCTAATTACAAACATACGGTGTCAAGCTCGCTCCTGCAAGTGAATCGCCAGACGTGCACGCGTTGCCACTGAAGTCAATGGAACGCGTGCACGTTCTTGGGCGAAAAAGGGATCCGATGGCTAAAGGTCTCTTTCCTATGCAGCGCATAGAATTTTGATGGAGCAGGGTTTTTACTTTAAAACCGAATACCTGTTTCATTTTCGCATGTTATAACTAAAAGTACTACTGATTAATTATTAAGTATTAAAAGTTTGTCGAATGTTGTTTAACCAACCTTATTAATAAGAGAAATACACGTGGGAATGCTATTGCATGGCTACAATAATAAGTGAACTAAGTTGGTGAGCAAACTGACAGAAATCAATGTTGCTTATGTGATGTTATTGTGTTTGCGCTTTTAATTAATATGCATTAATGGCTTTTGATGTCGCAAATGGCTAGATAAATACACACACATAAGGGTATTAGCAGGGGAATAACACTGTATAATCATTTCCGTGCATTAATTCTGTTTTATGGTTATTTTTGCTTAAGTTGTCCAATGTGGACTACCTGAAAATGGCTACCTTCTGCAGCCTGCACTCGAGTAGATGGAAACTTACAAAAAGGCTTCGCTCTGCCTGTGACCTTGCACCTCCGATGAACTGAAAAGCCATAAACATGATGACAAGTCCAGGAACGCAGCCAAGTGCCCCTGGAAGATGGAGATGTTGCACATGAACTTATAATGAACCCACTATTGAAACAAATTTACCTAGTAGAGACATCCGTAGATGTATCGAATTAGTCATGGACCTTCAATTCTGCTCTTCATTATTTAGGACAATCTAGGTGTGAGAAAATCTCGCACAATATCGAAAATGTACCAAGATGACATTATTTCCGCCATTCATCCGTTCTGAACAAAGAATTGTAACTTTATAGAATGTAAATTTTAGTATAAATATTAGCAGACTAGAGAGGTCTAGCGCCACTTCTTCCCGAGCTGATGATTTGAGGTCCCTATGCTGACGGAGAGGACGGTGACTCTACATGACTGCAGAAAACTCTGCTTCTTCTACTGAGGACCGGTTCTGACTTAGGATCTGACATTTAGACAGAATAGGTAAATATGAGAGAAATTAATTTTGCATTTAATTGGCTTTTCCTAAAATTTTAGATAAATGAACAATCTGTTTGAATTTCTGTCTCGGGTGGTTGTTTCTTGTCATGTTTATTGAATTTATTTGTGTAATCTATGAAATGTTCTCGCTAGATTTACAAGCAACTAGCTGGTTGCATTGACCTCAAGGTATATGCAGATTGGTTAAGAAATATTGAAGAGTGTTTCCCCTATGCCAGGCATGGAGGAGGTGGTTCAGGTTTGAATGTTGGTGTAATGGGCCCCACCAGCGTGTGATGTGTGTATGCGTGTGTGACTGTGAAATCACTCCGTCCGTGGAAGTAGATGGGATTCGGAAGCTCCGATCTGCACCACGTGCACGCGTTGCCATTGAAGGCAATGGAACGCGTGCACGTTTTTGGGCGAAAAAGGGATCCGATGGCTAAAGGTCTCTTTCCTATGCAGCGCATGCGCGCTTCATAGGTGAGACCTAAAAAGAAGGGGCTAGAGTTCTTTCACAGTCTTATCATTTTAGAACTGATGCATTTTCAATATTATATACAACAAAGCCATAGTTGCTGCTTTTTTATTTTACACAACTAACAACCATTGACAAAGCCAATAGTTCTGGCTTGTTGTAGGTGTAACGTTACTTGTTGTGTTATATATCTGGATACAATGACAGAAGAGGCAAAATACCTGTCGGGCGGTACACTATACTAAGCACAGATTTTTAGCTTAGGTGTTTTAGGCCACGCCCTTAATTACATCAAGCACCCTCCGTGGAGAGACTCCCCCCCCCCTAGTTTTTTCATCCCACTTAGACCCCTGGAAACAACATCATATCACAGTCACCTCATGGCCTGGCACTGTGCCTCATGCATGACTTCCACTTTTTCAGATTGCCTATGTGCAGGGGCATAGTGAACCCTACCGCCACAACACCCCACCCTTTGCTTTATGAACTACAGCAGGGGTCTCTTCTGTCTGCAACTCTGCAGACAAATGCTTAGCTCATAAATAATATGAAAAGGTGGGTGAGTGAGTAAGTGAAGGGATGGCTGGATGCATTAGTCAAAGGGTAAATGGATGAATGAAAGGGTGAATGGATGGATAATGAAAGAAAGGATGGATGGATGGATGAGAGAAAAGGTAAATAGATGGATGTATGGGTGGAGGGGTAGATGGGTGGGTAAAAGGGTGGATGGATCGGTGAAAGGATGGATGGATGAGTGAAAGGGTGGATGATGGGCGAGTGAATGGGTGGATGGATGAGTGAAATGATGAATGAATTGATAAGTGAACAGGTGAATGGATGGACAGATGAGCGAAAGGGTGGATGTAAGGATGGATGAGTGAGTGAAAGGGAGGGCAGATGGACTAAAGGATGAATAGATGAGTGAGAGGGTGGATGGATGAGAGAAAGGATGGATGAGTGACAGGGTCAATGGATGGATTCATGAGTGGAAGAGTAGATGGATTGGTGGGTGGATGGTTAGAAGGAAGGATGGCTAATTGAAATGGTCGATGGAGAGAGAAAGGGAGGATGGATAGATGACTGAAAGAGTGAATGGGTGGAAGGATGAGTGACTGAGTGGATGGATGAGTAAGTGAAAGAATGGCTGGATGGGTGAAAGGGTAAATGCTGGATGGGTGGATGAATGGATGGGATTGGTGGAAGAGTGGATGGATGAGTGCATGGATGGATAGGGTGAAAGTGTGGATGGATGGAAAATGAATGGATGAGTGAAGGGTGGATGGAGGGATGGATAAGTCAAATAATGGGATGGTAGGATACATGATGAATAGGTTTGCAAATGGTTGAATATGTTTGGACATGGATGGGCTTACTTATATACTATTGCGCGACCTCCTCTGATGTCTGTAAAACGTACTTTTTGTCACGAAGTTTTGTCCTGAATTTTGACCTTCTGTCCTGAATTTTTGTCCTGAATTTTGACCCTTTGTCTTGAATTTTTACACTCACTGGCCTGAATTTGCACCCATGCCAGTTGCTCACCCTAAGGTAAAATGAACATGGAGTCTTGTACGATCCTTGATAAGTCCAGATCCATTCCAAAGTCGCCAAAATGTAAAGATACTCCACACTGGTACTCAGGGTAAGAGAAATTATTAGGAGCAAGCAGGTACATCCACTCGACAGCAAGACTTCTCCCTAACTGCTGTCCAGCTTAGTTCTAGAACACACAGAGGTATCCAGCATCAGTCACCATAGCAATGGTTACCCTGATAGCTGTGATACCACATACAAGACTTTTGTTGGGCCAGTATGTGTCGGAACCATCATGAGTATAAATTGCTGGTCGCACGTGGAGGCAACGAGGTGTGGATCGACGTTCCCTGCCGTTTCATGCAGTGAACACACCACTCGGATCGTTACACCCCCTTGGCTTCGTGCTCCGGTGAGTCACGGTTGTCCGGTAAGTTCCTGTTGTCTCTGTTACCTCAGTGGCGGCTCTGTGGTCCTATTGGGGGGGGAGGGTGAGGGGCACGAGGATTTACCCAGATTAGTGATCCAGGTGTCCTGGAGCTCTGGCTCAAAGCTCCTTCCTTTCGGCCATCAAGCCCAATTGTCCCTTCTCCTCATTTCATCCTTGTGCTCTGTAGGGAACAGTGTGGCTTCTCTCTTTAAGTAATTATTTTGACTTATGTCCCGTGTGTACTGAGCCACCCGGCCACCACACTACAATGTTGCACTTTCAACTCCCTGGGCCTGGGAGTATAAATAAAGATACTGAGTGGTCGTGTGTCATTTACTGTGCCCAGCAAGTGTTAGGCCCGCCTTAGTCGTTACCCCCATTAGACGGTCCCCGTGCCTGATTACCTGTTACCGGGGGGCTTGGTGTGTCCCATCACATTGGCGATGAGGGTGGTGGTCGGCCCGCACGCTCGCACACCTGTCGCAACGCAGGTCAGCGTTGGTGGCGTGTGCGAATACAAGCCTCATGCTGCTTGGCAGTGCCGGAGCACGACGGCAGACACGTGACCAGTGTGCAGCCTGGCGGCAGTAGCAGCGGAGGACCGCGGTAATGAGACCGCTTGGTGGGGAGGGTCCTGGGAGGCTGCAGCTGGAGAGGATCGGGCTCCACGTGAGGCGCGAGAGGCCTGGGGCTTGTGCGCGGCCTGCTAACTCAGGCGCGCATGCGCAATAGCACCCGGACAGAGCCGGCTGTGTGACGTAGGAAGGAGCGCACAGCAGTGCACATACCAGTGAAGGGCCTGTGTAGGGCAGGGTGGCCCCACGTGCTAGGAGGACGCAGCCTGCAGAGGTGTGCCTGCCCCATTTCCCCTGACGGAGCTATGTTAGCGGGAGAACGCTGCTGTGTGAGGTGCGGTGGCGGCAGTGTATCAGGTGGAGGCACACCAGTACAGTGGCAGTGGTGAAACGTGGGCGCAGACAAGCATAGAAGCACCACTGCAGGAGGCGTGGACGGTGGCAGAAGGGGCCCCCATCCACAATGAGTAATCCGGAAGCGGACGTGCAGGGGGCAGGACTGGAACCCGGATGGCCGTGAAGGCGTTTCCCCCGTTCAGCCAGTTGGCAGACCCGGCAACAGAGGCGCCTCAGTGGCAGAAATGGATCGGTCAACTGGAGAACTATTTAGTGGCGAACAGAGAAACGGACAATGCAGTAAAGCGCTCCACAATGTTGTTGATGGGGGTGATGAACTATACTACTTATTCCAGGATCTCTTTCGGACACGGGCGACGGCAATGACTATGAGAAGGCTGTGAGGGCGGTTCATCGGCATTATGACCCACAGGTCAATCCAGATTTCGAACATTTCAAACTACGGCGAAACAGAGGGAGGAGGAGTCAATTGACATGTTTTTTGCACGCCTGAGGAAGCTGGCAAGTTCCTGTGTGGGGATTGACCAGGGCCCAGCTGATAGTAGGGTGTAAGTCCTTGGAACTGCTCAAGATGATACTGCGACAGGCGGGAATATCCCTGGATGACATCTTAAACCTTGAGCGATCACATGAGCTGGCTGATGTAAGGGCAGGACAGATGGAGTCAGCACCGGCGACACAATCTGCTAATCCACAGCCAATCTATCTGAGCCCCATCAAGGAGGAACGAGTGGAGGCCATCAGGAAGACATACAGCCGGGGGGCCGGCAATGCCAGCGGCGCTGGTGATCGCTAAGGAAAGCAAGGATGCAGAAACTGTGTGCTGGTGAACCATTCCGAGAGAGAGTGCCCCGCCCAAGGAAAGCAGTGTCTACGATGCAACAAATTTGGACATTTTGCATTGACACGGGGCATCAGTGAACATTCTAGATGCTGCACAGTATGAGAAACTTGTGCCCAAGCCCCGGCTCCTACCTACAACGGCCAAAATCTTCACCTAAGGCGGCGATGTGCCCATTCCTCTCCAAGGAGTGATAGAGGTAGAAGTCCAATCCACGACCAGGTTGACACACACCCGGTTCTACGTCACCTATGACCGAGCAGGATCGCTTTTGAGTTGCCACTCTGCCGAAGATTTGGGGCTCGTGATGTTTGCCAGGCATATCCATCAGTCGCAGGCGGAAATGGTGCTGGCGGAATTTCCTGAGTTAATCCGTGCCTTTTCATCTCTGTCCGCTGGTGTAGGCCGAGCTGGAGCGCCTGGAAAAGGATGGAGTGATAGAGAAGGTGTTGGGGCCCACTCCCTGGGTGTCGCCTTTGGTAATCGCACCAAAGCCCAAACAACCGGGAGCAATTCGCCTCTGTGTGGATATGAGGCTGCCTAACAAAGCAATCCGGAGGGAGCGCACATCACGCCCACCATTGATGAGATTGTGGCTGACATCAACAGGACGCAGTGGTTCTTGAAGGTAGAACTGAATTCTGACTATCATCAGCTGGTGCTGGCGGAGAAGAGTCACTATATAAGGACATTTTCAACACATGTGGGGCGCCGCCGGTTCAAACGCCTCAGTTTTAGGATCTCCTCTGCAGCGGAGGTGTTTCAGGATGCCGTTAGGGAAGTACTGTCGGGACTGGTGGTCGTGCGAAATGTCAGTGATAACATTCTCATTTTCTCCAACTCCCTGGAAGAACACCATGTTCGGCTAAGAGCAACAGTGTGGAGGTTGATGGAGCAGGGGTTGACCTTACATAGAGCCAAATGAGAATTCTATGCCAACAAAGTTGAATTCTTTGGCTACAGGTTCTCTGCAAAGGGATTGTAAGTGGATCCGGCAAAGGTGGAAGCCATCCGAGAGGCCGCCATTCCCCACACCCAATCAGAAGTCCAAAGTTTCTTAGGGATGGCGAACTACTGTGGCAGATTCATACCCCACCTTGCCACACTCTCGGAGCCCCTCAGGAATCAATCAATCAATCAGTGACACTTATAAAGCGCGCTACATACCCGTAGGGTCTCAAGGCGCTGGGGGGGGGGGGGTGCCGTTACTGCTCGAATAGCCAGGTCTTCAGCTTCTTCCTGAAGGAGAGGTGGTCTTGGGTCAGGCGCAGGTCGGTCGGGAGGGAGTTCCAGGTCTTGGCGGCCAGGTAGGAGAAGGACCTTCCTCCTGCAGTCGCTCTTCGGATGCGGGGGACGGCGGCGAGGGCGTGGTTGGCTGATCGGAGGTGGCGTGTGGGAGCGTAGAAGTTGACTCGGCTGTTGAGGTAGCTCGGGCCTTGGTCGTGTAGGGCTTTGTGTGCGTGGGTGAGGAGGCGGAAGGTGATTCTCTTGTTGACTGGGAGCCAGTGAAGGTCTCTCAGATGTCCGGAGATGTGGCTGGATCGTGGGATGTCGAGGATGAGTCTGGCTGAGGCGTTCTGGATCCGCTGGAGTCTCTTCTGGAGCTTGGCGGTGGTACCGGCGTAGAGGGCGTTACCGTAGTCCAGTCGGCTGGTGACGAGGGCCTGGGTGACGGTCTTCCTGGTCTCTGTGGGGATCCAC
Source organism: Triturus cristatus (assembly GCF_964204655.1). NCBI lineage: Eukaryota > Metazoa > Chordata > Amphibia > Caudata > Salamandridae > Triturus > Triturus cristatus. The sequence goes on along the minus strand of NC_140582.1, from coordinate 1,199,778,842 downwards.
CAGAAGATCTTCCGTAGTATGCGTAGGATGTTGAAGCACGCCGAGGAGACGTTGTTGACCTGCCTGGTCATGGAGAGGGAGGAGTCCAGGATGAAGCCCAGGTTACGTGCATGGTCTGTCGGTTTGGGTGCGGTGCCCAGGGCGGGAGGCCACCAGGAGTCGTCCCAGGCGGAGGGTGAGGAGCCCAGGATGAGGACCTCCGTCTTGTCCGAGTTCAGTTTCAGGCGGCTGGTCGTCATCCACTCGGCTACCTCTTTCATCCCTTCGTGCAGGTTGGCTCTGGCGGCGGCGGGGTCGTTGGTCAGGGAGAGGATCAGCTGGGTGTCGTCGGCGTAGGAGATTATGCTGAGGTTGTGTTTGCGTACGATGGCCGCGAGGGGGCTCATGTAGACGTTGAAGAGGGTGGGGCTCAGAGATGATCCTTGGGGGACGCCGCAGATGGCTTCGGAGGCCTCTGACTTGTACGGTGGTAGGCGGACTCTCTGTGTTCTTCCGTCGAGGAAGGAGATGATCCATTCCAGCGCCTTGTCCTTGATTCCGATGTTGCTGAGGCGCCGTACTAGGGTGCGGTGGCAGACCGTGTCGAAAGCCGCGGAGAGGTCTAGGAGGATGAGGGCCGCTGTTTCTCCATTGTCCATCAGGGCTCGGATGTCATCGGTGGCGGCGATGAGGGCGGTCTCGGTGCTGTGTTTGGCTCGGAAGCCGGACTGTGAGGGGTCGAGGGATCCGTTCGTCTCGAGGAAGGCCGCCATCTGCTTGTTGACTGTCTTCTCGATGACTTTGGCTGGAAACGGGAGAAGCGAGATGGGGCGGTAATTCTTGAGGTCGGTGGGGTCCGCTGTTGGTTTCTTGAGTAGAGCGCTGAGTTCGGCGTGTTTCCAGCTCTCGGGGAAGGTGGCGGTGTCGAAGGATGTGTTGATGATGTCTCGCAGGTGGGGTGCGATGACAGCGTCGGCCTTGTTGAAGACGTGGTGAGGGCAGGGGTCGGTCGGTGATCCGGAGTGGATGGAGTTCATCGTGCGGATGGTGTCTTCGGTGCTGATCGGGGTCCAGGCGTGGAGGGTGGTGGTGGGTGGGGGTGGTTGGACGGTCATGGTGTGCGTTGGTTGGTTGTTGAAGCTACTGTGTATGTCCGTGATCTTGTTGTGGAAGTATGAGGCAAGGGAGTTGCAGAGGTCTTGCGATGGGGTGATGTCGTTGTTTCCTGCGCTGGGGTTGGAAAGCTCTTTCACGATGTTGAAGAGTTCCTTGCCGTTGTGTGCGTTGTTGTCCAACCGGTCCTTGAATGCTGTTTTCTTGGCGGCGCGGATCAGCTGGTGGTGTTTCCGGGTAGCAAGTTTGTAGGAGGTTCTGTTGTCCGGTGTCGGTTCCCTTTTCCAGACTTTCTCGAGGGCTCGGCAGTTCTTCTTGGAGCTCTTGAGTTCGTCGGTGAACCATGGGGCCTTCTTGCTGCCGGGTCTGCTAGGTGGGGTCCTCAGCGGGGCGAGTTCGTCCGCGCAGTTGCTGATCCACTTCGTGAGGTTGTCGGCGGCCTGGCTGGGGTTCGCTGAGCTGGCAGGAGGGTGCTGGCTCAGGAATCTTACAAAGAAAGACGTCCCATGGCAATGGTCCAGTGAGGAGGCCAGAGCCTTCAACGAGATCAAAAGAACGCTTCTGCAAGGAGCTACAGTGGCATATTTCAAGGCAGGGCAGGCGACGGAACTCGTGGTGGACGCCAGTCTGGTGGGGCTGGGTGCTGTACTCCTCCAGAGGGACCAACAAGAGGAATGGGTGCCCATTGCCTATGCCAGTCGGGCACTGACTGCGGTAGAGACCAGAAACGCTCAGATTGAGTGAGAGGCGTTGGCGATTCGTTGGGCATGCCAACATTTTGACATTTATTTGCGTGGCCACACCTTCACCGTGGTCACAGATCACATGCCATTGGTATCTTTGTTCATGTGCACTGCATGCAATGGTCTGCCCAGGATAAAGAGATGGGCGGTGCAAATCCAACACTACAAATTTGAAGTTGTGTATCGTCCAGGGATCAACAACCCGGTGGATTATTTGTCACGACATCCTTTGGCTATCGGTCCCGGGACAAAAGGTGAGGTCGACTAGTCATTTGTGAAGCAAATCGTGGAGGCAGCTTGCCCGCGAGCACTGTCGGTGGAGGAAATCCAAGGAGCAACAAAGGAAGATGGGTGCCTGCAAGCAGTCAGGCAGACGCTGCACAACCATCAGTGGAAGCTGTTCCTTCAAGGGTCTAGTGGCCTGACGGACGAAGAGAGAGAGAGTACTGTATGGGACTGTGGAGATGTCGCAAGGAACTGAGCAAAGGGTGCGAAGGAGTATTTCTAAGGGGCACCCGTCTGGTGATACCTGCCAAGCTCTGGAGAAGAACGGTGGACCTGGCCCACCAAGGTCACCAAGGGGTCGAGAAAACAAAAGCTCATCTGAGATCAAATTTATGGTTCCCGGGCATAGATCGCATGGTGGAAGAAAAGGTCTGTGGTTGCCACAACTGCCTGATAACGCGGCTGAAACGCCGGTGTCTCTTGTCATCACTGAGGGACCGAGCCAAACGTCATGGGCCAATGTGAACATGGATTTTTGAAGCTTTCCGGACGGTTGCATACCATGGTCATGGTGGACAGTCGTTCAAAATTCCCAGTAGTAGAAGTGATAACATCGACAGCGTTCAACAGCATCAAACAAGTGATGGAAAAAACATTTGCACTTCTCGGGATGCCGGAGGAGATCCGCAAGGACAATGGACCGCCTTTTCAGGGACAGGAGTTCAAGGCATATCTGAATCAACAGAGCATCTGACAAGGCCGTGTGACACCCCAATGGCCTCAAGCCAACGGGGATGTTGAGAGATTCATGAGGACTCTGAAAAAAGCATTAAGGATTGGAGTGGACCAGGCAGAGGACCTGGTAGGATGCTTACATCGGTTCCTGCGGGCCTATCACCAGACTCTGCACTGCACCACCCGTTGCGCCCCCAGTGACCTACTCATAAAGCATGCCATGAGAGACGTGCTCCCTACCCGTGACAGATGGTCCTCAGCGGTTTTGGATCCGGTGCAAACCCAGGCTCAGCGACAACAGAACAATGACACGGTTCAATCAGAGAAGGAAAGCCAGACCATCAGAAATATGCAGGGGTGACAACGTGGTTGTCAAAGATAGACATCCCGGGTCCAAGTTTCGGACACCTTACGAGCGAGAACTGTGGGAGGTGGTCCAGGTAAAAGGATCCATGGTCACTGCGAGAAGAGGCACTCACCAAATAGCACGGAATGCTTCCTGGTTCAAGAACGCCGGCGTACCAGCTGTGGTCACGGAGGAGCAGGAGGCCGGAATTTCGGATGGAGTTGGGCGTCAGCCTCTAGAAGCAACGGAGGTTCCGGAGACACCACCCACGGAATTCGAGGAAAACCCCGATGACCCAGGCCTGTGCGTACCCGAAAAAGACAGCACCAGAGCTGGGGAAACCTGCACTCCCAGAGGAGGTCAGCGGTACCGGCTGAGAGATAACCCACAGACCAGAACTCGACTCCGAGACTTTCTGTGTTAAACCTCCTCCCACGAACTGTGAGAGGCATCAGTGAGCTTACTGAACTTTCTTCAGGGTTATTATGTTAGTTTGCTTTTTTAATTTGTTATTTTAGTTTATTGTTTAAACATTCCTGGGTTAGATGGGATGCAGTGAGCCACGCGACCACCACCCTACAATGTTGCACCATCAACTCCCTGGGCTGGGCTCGGGCCGGGGACTATAAATAAAGGGCGACGTCAGCGCTCATGGCTGACGGCGCGGACCAAGATACTATGTGGTCGTGTGTCATTTACTGTGCCCAGCAAGTGGTAGACCCTCCTTAGTCGTTACCCCCATTAGCTCGTGGCTGATGGTGCATAGTGTGTCATTTACTGTGCCCAGCAAGTGTTAGGCCCTCTTTAGTCTTTACTCCCATTAGACGGTCCCCGTGCCCGATTACCTGTTACCAGGGCCCCTAGTGTGCCCCATCACACCGTGAATTACAAGCATTAAAAATGCAATAGGTCTCGCCTTTCATTAAGTTAAAGCCATTTGTGTTGCTATACAATACCATTAGCAAAGCAAATGGCTTTAACTTAATCAAAGGCGAGACCTAATGCATTTTCAATGCTTGTTTTTTATTTCGATAGAAATGGAAGGCTCTCAAACACTTCCTCAGATGTTCGAGGACAAGAGTTAAAATAGCAATTCACCTTATTATCTTTCGTGGGCATAATATAATGGGTGGACTGCTGTTTCATTTACCTCAACTAACAGTTTAAATGTTAGGGTCTCAGCAATGCCGCCTACAGGCAATCATAAATCTTTGAACTTGTGGATAATAATAGTTGGTGTCTTATTTATTGAACGACTAATAGAATTAAAGATTCTATAAATCCCACCTTTCTGAAGCTGTCGCACTAATGGTGTGTACGTGTTATACATGCATTGAATAGCAACACTGCCCCCACAATAAACGATAGTTGCTACGTAATGCTAGCGCATCACTGATGACCAGTAAAGACCCTCATTTTGTTACATTGATCTGGAATTTTAATACTGATTGAAACGAAAGTCTTGCTTTCTGAACAGTATTACAGCAGGAAGGTGAGCTTACCGAATCAATAGTCTTGTCCCATCCCCATTGTAATTCAGCCCATCATGCATTGCGCCACCTTCTCATGTTGATTTGCATATTAACAGACAGAGCGAAAGGTTAAAACTCTGCCCGGGAAGGCTTGAGTTTTGCAGACTAGGCGTTGTTTATTTAAAATGGTATTTAAATGCACTCGCTTCAAATCTTGAATTCAATCTTCCAATATGTAATTGTGCGTCTTTCTAAGTATTTAATGGTTCATTTTCCACGAGGCATTTTTATCTCGTGTGTGTGTCCCAGATCTATTCGTTCGAAGGGTTACATGAAACAAGCGCGGTACCGCAAAGGCAGCCGCGTGTTTACTTTCGCATTCCGTGTTCATTTCAAGTGAAAGCGCGATGCGAAAATAAACACGAGGCTGCGAAAAAAGGGGCATATCAACAACAACCGGCGATAATTATCGCTCAGCGCTCTTAGCGTGAGGATAATTATCGCCGGCTAGCGTGCTATTAGCAACGCTTATCTCAATAGCGATAAAAATCTACACTCTAACAGGCTAACGTGAGATTATCGCTGGAAACCCAGCGATAATCACACGTTACCTTGTTGATAGGGACAGGCAAACTTAGCCATGATATCCTCCTTCCATAGGATATCATGGCTAAGTCTGAAAATTAGCAGATGTAAAAAAGCAGCGTTAACCGCGGTTAGCGCTGCTTTTTTTGTCTCTAACAGGGTTAGCGACATTCTTGATAATAGGCGAAATGTCGCTTAGCGGGGTAAGAATCCAGGCATGTGGGAGCAAGGTCAAATAGAGATATCATTGAATATGGTAATAGCAACTATTTATTGAATTCAAAGGCAGGACTTATTCTATCTATTTTTATCATGCTAAAAAGAGAAGTAAATATTGAAGACATTTTTAGCAGTGCTTTAAATAGGTAGGTGCTGTCCGGTGCTCGGTACCTGCACTTCCTTATTTAAAAGGTACCTGCACTTCTCAGCGCTGCTGCAATACCTTTAACGGGAGAGAAACGGCACTCCACAAGAGCAAACAGGTACTCTAAATAGTATCTCCGCTTCTATAATTCTATATAAAGCGCTGGTTTATAAAATAAAAAGATGAATGGTGGCCCTCTTACTAAAGAGGGAATATTAAAATTAAGAACAAATTGTATATGGCTCGACACACATTTCCAGTCTATCATTAAAACATTTCGTCATGTATTGTTCTGTCCCGTTCCCCAACACGTACAAATAGCGCTGCAGAATACAGGAGGGCTATTGCTATTTCTACTCCTCTCTGTCCCGATTACAAAAGACATATCTCGCCATTATGTCTACGAACCTACGAAAAGCTGACCCACACGTTTGCCCCCTCACTGTTCAGAGAATCATGAAGCAGGTCTGATATCTGTGACTTTCACTGCAGTGCAGGAGCTTGTGGCTGAATCATTGGCATGGTCATAGTGTATGTGATTCGCTTCCTTTGTTTCCCCGGCCCTGTTGTGCGTCATGGGAGGAATCGGGGATTGGTCAACGAACATTAAAAATCACCCGGGGTTCCTGTACCTGCGTTCCTTTGAGTGTTGCTGCGCTTATGTGACACCCAAGCAAAGACTCCCACTGCTAGTCTCAATGATCAGGACGGACAGACGTCACTCTAGGCAGCCACAGGAGTAGGGAGGAGCCGAGTCCTAGTGTCGCGCTCTCACCCTTTGTCACACCTCTCCTGTTTGGATGGGCGTGTGAGAGCATTTCATGCATGCGCACTGACCAGCATGCATTTTTTAGGTCTCGCCTACGCAGCGCGCGTGCGCTGCTTAGGAAAATGACCTTTTGGAATCGATTTGGTTTTTGCCCTAAAAACGTGCACGTGTTGCATTGCTTTCAATGGCAACGAGTGCACGTTTGGCGATTCCCTTGCCGGAGCGAGCTTTGACAGATGGTTCCTGCTGGCCCCTGCAAGTGAAACAGACGCAGGCCCCCTCCTCTCTCCCCTCCCCCTGCTGCCTCCTCCTCTCCTCGTCAGCGTGAGGCGCGCCCGCTTGTTTTACACTAGTGATTGATGCAGCGGAGCTTTCCAACAACCCTCAAAGCTCATCCCTCTTTACCCAGGAGCAATGTATTTCTACTCGTCGGTGGGGCCCATGACACCGCGAGTCACACACACACACACACACACACATAGACTCTACACTACTCCTGAATCAGTGGTAACCAGAAGAAGAGCCGCTGGAAAGGTTTACCATGTGGTACCTAAGTGCTATACTTTATACATTATGTACATTGAATTTTACAGTAGTATTTAACCTACTTATAGGAAACCACATCAAAACACTCCACTGTGTTGGTCGATGGACCAGCTAGTAGAAGTCAGTTGATGGAGATTAAGACCAGCTCAATCACAGTAATCCTATAACCTTTAGATTTTAATTCTGTCATGATATTTATTTATATTAAAAATGAATCAGACTCAAATTTTAAAGAGTAAATTTATCAAGCAATAGTTTGAGTAAAGATTTTTGCAAACTATTCAGTCATAGAAATTTAGCATCTATTTAGTACAAAGTAAAAGTGATGAAATATAAAAAAAAACATATTACCCATCTGTCATAAGTGAATGACAGCTCCACATAGGTTCCCAACACCTCTCTCTCTACTCGCGATGATAACTCCCTTCAAAGACAAAATCTCAGCAATCATTTGTCTCTTCTGCTCCATCCAAATCCTAAAGTCCAAAAATCATAAGTCCTAGCACCTATGTCAATCTGTCAGCATGCCATGGTGCAAAAATAAAATATGGAGCAAGCTTTTTTCTCTCCTCAAAACAGGGGTTCTTATACCCTTTTTCTCTGTCTATCTAATTCAAATTGCAACTTTTAGGGTCCTCAAGACTTTTCTGATTGGCTTATTTGAGGGGCGGCAATGGTCACCTCACCTCATCCTGCTTGTTCCAATTTGTATCCTTTGCAAGTTCATTTTGTCCCATACGGTCTCAATTTCAAAATTTAAACTTTGAAACTCCGTGGTCTATCTTTTGATACATGTATCTCAAATCGTTCATTTCCCAGGAGTTGATCATAGTGCTTCTTTTACATTATTTTCCTTTTGAGGTCAACTGTCCTTGACATCCTCGGATTTGTGAATTTGTCCATTATTTCTATTCATCACTTTCTGGGTTATAGTTCTGTAGTCATATTTTGGATAGCTGCCCAGAGTTCAACTGCAGCCATTTTCGAATTTGCTGCCAAAGGTTACCCGCAGCCATCTTTGTTTTGAAAACTCTGTCAATAGATTTTTCCAGGAGCCATTTTAACTAGGCCTCACAGGCCTCAATGGGAACTAATGTAAAGATAAACACGAGAGAATTAGTTTAAGAAGTATAGCCCTTCTGTTTACCTCCCTCCATTCTAATTTTCCTAGTTAGTTGTTACCTAGCATAAGCACACAAATTGCATGTTTTTACTCACCCATTTGCATTTTTGTTTACCTATTTCATATTTGCCACAAAAGACATTTTGTCTATTCAAGCACAATTACATGCATTTTATTTCAATTTGTATTTAAGCTTATGTTAGTTTAACTCGATTCACACAATAATATATTATTTCTTTTTGCAGATAGCCGGTAGTTTCCCGCGTGTTGTGTCAGATTGGTGCACACTAATGTTGGTTAGCTTTCATGCTTCATTCCATTAGTAACGTTAGGTTACGAGAGGTTAATTTTACGAGGGGTATGCAAAAAAATGTACTTTACCCTCGCTCCATCATGATCTTTGCTAGATAGGAAATGCACCTCGTGCCAGTGCATGTTATAATCAGTGCCAAGCTGCTGTGCGTTGACAGGCATCCCCTCCTCTCTGTTTAGGGTTATGGCCGGGCAGTATTCCATCCACACACCTTGTGACTGTGTTTTGTTTTACACTAGTGATTTTTGGTACAAGAGAAGTCCACCCGCTGTCTGTGTGCTGTGGTCATTTCCCAGCTGCGGTGAGATGGGGTCTTCCTCTGCTGCAGCCCCACTTTTCCCAATGGTTAGGGAGTGTTGCAGTTACGCGTTGTAATGCTGTCCTTTGTTTTACACTAGTGATCTTTATGTGCCCGGTTTATTTCTCCCCTGGTGCCCCGCCGGCGGCCTGTGAGCGCCGAACAATCCGGGGACGCCGCATCCCTTTTCATCTTCTGAGTACTATGGCCCTGGGGCTCCCAGACGGAGTCCCCACGCCACTTGAGCCGCTTCGAAGGGGGGGGGGGGGGGGGGGGCGGCTGTGACACAAAAGCTGTGCTAGTGCGGGCTACGATGCTCATTACCATGAGAGAGATTACAGGCTGTCAGGGGGGGGGGGGGGGGAAGGAATTTGGGGCATTTCAACAAGGGCTTTATCTCTGCTTTTGTGGCTTTAAAAGCCAAAAAAGGAGAGATAAAACTAGCGCCCTATCAACAACAGGGTGCTAACATGCAAATTTGCATGTTAGCACCCTTTTACTCTATGCTTCCCCTTGCATCTCTAATGAGATGCAAAGGGGGCGTTCCAGAGTAAAATAATAGGAGAAATGTCGCTAAGCGACATTTCTCCTATTATCAAGAATGTCGCTAACCCTGTTAGAGACAAAAAAAGCAGCGCTAACCGCGGTTAATGCTGCTTTTTTACGTCTGGTATTTTTCTGATTTAGCCATGATATCCTATGGAAGGAGGATATCATGGCTAAGTTTGCCTGTCCCTATCAACAAGGTAACGTGTGATTATCGCTGGGTTTCCAGCGATAATCTCACGTTAGCCTGTTAGCGTGAGAATTTTTATCGCTATTGAGATAAGCGTTGCTAATAGCACGCTATCTCAGCGATAAAAATTCACGCTAGCCGGCAATAACTATCCTAGCGCTAAGTGCGCTTAGAGATAATTATCGCCGGTTGTTGTTGATATGCCCCCAAGTGCTGCTGGGATCCACAGCTCGGGACCTGCAAACCGTGCAAGTGTCAGCACCGACGCCTTCACATGCACAGGGCGTCACACCGACCACTTCACAGACTCCCGGATAAATAGGAGGAAACTGTGTGTCATCGAACACGCTGCAGGTATAATTTAGAGACAATCAGGGTTTGGCCACGCAAGGAAACGTAAATGTAGCCAGATAAAATCTTCCTGTGAGCAAGCGTGCAGATGAATTCACTTTTATTGCTACAGTGCGAATGCCAAGTTTTCCTTGTAAAGATAAAACTACCCTGGGAAATCACTACCTAATGCCTCGCAGATGGCATATTCCTCGGTTTCCCCTGCGACCAGGCGAACACAGCTACCTCAGAGTGAGGCCAAGGGAGTAATACGCTCTGTCCAACACACATATTATTACGCTTATAGGTGGGGGTGTAGCAACAAGTAATGCAGTGTATATATCAAAGACGTTGAAACGTTGCTATTGCGTGCACAAAAATATTATGGGTGATCAAGCCAAGTTTGCTTTGTCCAAGATCACACAATTTGAGACTTGTTCTGATAACCTAAAATGTGGCCACTCAGCCATATCTCCACCCAGAGACCCACATACACATGAAAGCAGCAAACTACTGTTGACTTTCCCCGGCCCAAAGTGCACACCAAGCCCAACGTGTTTCCTGCTGTTGATCTGCACTCTCCAGTGCTGATCTGCTCCCGGTTCATTCCTTGTCAAATGGTCATAGAACGGTGCTTGATTTGGCCATGTGCAGCAACACCTGTAAACCATCTGGGGACTGAAAGAGCTTCATGTTTCCTTTGCTCATTATGGAGAGTATTCTTCACATCGGCTCCCTCTTCCTGTGCTCCATTCTGCTCCCTGGTACTGAACTGGCCTTAGCCTATGTAAAGTGCTTAGATTTTACCATTTGAACAATTTAAAACTTCACGTATGTTATTAAAGTATTTCAATTCCTGTAGAGAGCAGGTCGGTGCATCTTGCTTCGGGGAGAGCATTGGACTTTACAGAAGTTTATAGTAGTTTTCCTGAGCTCCAGAGTCTCGGGTTGCCAAGACCTATTGGCAACACTTATAAAGTCCAAAAGGTGAGATCTATTGGCTATGCCAATGCTTGTATTTTTATTCCTATAGAAATGGAAGGTTCTCAAACACTTTCTCAGAAGTTCAAGAACAAGAGTTTAAATAGTAATTCTATGTCAGTCCACGGAGGCTCCGATTATGCTTCTCTATCTTTACTGACATTCACAGCAGCCAATAACAAACTTTAAACTGGCATGAACCCGGAAGGACAACCCCTTCCTGTATGTGCACCAATCATAACACAGTCCATAACATAAGAACGTCTGTCAAAGCCATAACTTCCTCTTTCTTTGCTGCTGCAGCAGCAGATAAGTGCCTTTCCTTTATTTTTATCGTACCTGGTAAAGATTGTGGGGAGGTAGTATTAACGGTTGTATTGCGGATATTTCAATGTTCTGGCATTGTTGAGTTTATTGCCGCGATGTTTCGCTCCCTTGTTCCCTCAGGGACTTGCGTGTAGTGGCAGTGCGCGTGCACGTATTGCGGAGGGTGCGCGTGTATCGCTAGGGGGCGGTGGAGCAGGAGGAGGCAGACGCGAGACTCTCGTGCACAGAGAGCGGTCGCGTCGTTGCCCCAGACGCTGCGCGTGTGCGCGAGGAGCCGTTTTCTCGCATTACGAGTGAACGGCTCTTCGCGCGTAACGCTCAGGGAGACTGCATAAATCTCTGGCCTCAGTTTTAACGCTAACCGGAGCGTTTTTCCGGAATAGAGCTTGCCTCTAGGGGAGTTCATAAGTGGTTTCTTCTTCCACCTTGACAATACAGTTTTCAGAACTTTAGAGTGTGTTTCTGTCTGGGCGAAGAGTTTTGTGACACGTTCTGAGACACCCCTGGGCTGCTCCCCCCCCTTGAGAACCTCCTCCAGACCTCTCTGCTTAGAAGCAATGGCGTACTACGCTGAAGAGGAAGGTCAGTGGGTGGAATGTGATCAATATGAGGAATATGAGGAGGCAGAACACGAACAATTGGAGGAGAATCATGGCTCCATGGCTACATATACTACCGACGAGTCTTTCCCGTCCACACCAGCTACCTCAGACTCGGAAGTGGAGTCGGTGATGCCCAAAAAGAAGGCAAAAAAGTCCAAACATACTGCATATAAAGCAGATGACAGTCAGGCGCCCAAAATTCTTTTATTTGACCCCCAGAGCTTGATACATCCTAGGTCCACCGAGTCGGTACCTGGTCCAGAGGTGGCGCACTATGTGGCTCTCAATCTGCGACAGGGTTTTGAGAAAGAGGTGCGAGCCACCTTACGATCGGAATGCCCGAGACCCTCCTTGTCCGGCAAGGTGGCAGATATGCCAGAATTAGACCTGAACATGGCCACTTTTATGCCTAAGTTCGCGAAGGACCCAAAAAAGGGTTTGGATAGGGCCTGGCGGGGGTGTCAGGACAAGCTGTTAGATGTTTCCGGACCCCTTACGAAAATACTGGATGCGGCGGTCAACGCCAAGAACCAAAATGTTCCGTTGGACACTTCGGATGTTATGGAATGGGCTCAAAGGGCCTTGTGTTTTTTGGGCAATGCCAAAGTGGCTCTCTCGACGGAGAGGAGACGCTCCTTCTTAATGCGCATCGATTCCCAGTTGGCGGAGATGGCCACAACCGAACCGGGTTCCCTTGCCAACGGCATGTTGTTCGGCGACAAATTTGTAAAAGAAATGGGGAAATACGTGGCCACGTTTTCGGCGCAAGATAAGGCCCAGGCAAACATCAAAAAAGTTTTCCACACAGGTGTTTTTGACAGGGCCGGCCGCTCACGAGGTCGAGGGTCCGGCCGAGGTTTTAACCAGACCTCAAGAGGAGCAGAGCAACGAGGCAGGGGTGGCCAGAAGCCACAGTTCTATCCCTCCCGCAATCGGGGAGGTAGAGGTAGAGGCCACAGAGGTGTCTACAGAGGGCAGCAAAATTCAGCAGGAGATGGCTCCTATTCAGGTAAACATCTTACCACAAAATGTATGGTGGGAGGTCGTATTGCATTGTTCCTTCACAGGTGGCAAGAGCTCATGTCCGAGCCCTGGGTTTTCAAATAGAGTTCTATGCCTCTCCGAAACAGTGTCAGGTGCCCGGAACCCTACATTTTTCCCTACTAGAGCAGAGTTTCATCGACAAGGAAGTGGAGGCGTTGCTCCACAAAGGAGCGATTGTGAGGTCTGCTCCCCACGATCGGGGTTTTGTAAGCACAATTTTCTTGGTTCCCAAGAAGGACAAGGGGTTTTGTTTGGTGTTGAATCTCAGAGAGTTCAATGCATGGGTGGTGTATCGCCACTTCAAAATGGAGGGCATACATTTGCTGCGGGACATCCTTCTAGAACACGATTGGCTGGTTCGCTTGGACCTGAAGGACGCCTACCTGGCGGTTCCCATATTACCACCGCACAGACGGTTTCTCCAGTTTCTGTGGCGCGACCAATGGTTCGAATTTTCCGCGATGCCCTTTGGTCTGTCATCCGCCCCTTGGTGTTTCACCAAACTCATGAGACCAGTCGTACAATGGTTGAGAGAAAGGGGGGTACGTCTGATCATTTATATAGACAATATTTTGATTATGGCGCAGTCAAAAGAGCTCGTGGTAATACATCTTTCATGGACGATTCAACTGTTGCAGGAATTGGGTTTTCTGCTGAATCTGGAGAAATCGGGTTTTGATCCCGTCGCAAACGATGGATTTTTTGGGATTTCAAATCAATTCGCTCACGAGTCAGTTACTTCTTCCTCTGAAAAAGAGAGTGGCGATCAGGAAGGAGTTGAGGAGAGCGCTTGCCTCTCCGACAATATCATTGAGGACGCTAGCTCGCCTGGTCGGTCTTTTGGCAGCTTCCATTCAGGCGATCTTTCCGGGGCCGTTACATTACAGGGCCCTTCAGAGATTGAAAATCTTGCATTTGCGCAAGGGTCTTTCGTATGGCCAACAGATAGCCCTTTCTACAGAGGCACGTACGGAGATGAATTGGTGGTTAGAGCATATGGATGCCTGGAATGGCAGAGCCATTTTCTCAACCAGTCCAGACGTTGTGATAGAGTCGGATGCCAGTCGATGGGGCTGGGGAGCTCGTTGTGGGACTCTAGAAACAGGGGGTCGGTGGTCCCGGGAGGAACTGAAAATGCACATAAATTGCTTAGAGCTTCTTGCGGGCGCGTTTGCGATTCGCACTCTGGCCCCTCAGAAGGTCTCTTGTTGCATTCTCCTCCGCATGGACAATGTGTCCGCGGTTCGTTACATAAATCGGCTCGGAGGGACCAGATCTCGTCTTTTGGCGGAAATAGCCAAGGACTTCTGGCATTATTGCCTGGACCATCGTATTGTGGTGACGGCGGAGAATATTCCCGGGTCATCCAACGTGATTGTGGACTGGAACTCACGACATTTGCGGGACAGCAGCGATTGGAGGCTGCATCCCAACAGTTTCAAGACGTTGAACCTCAAATGGGGACCTTGTGTACTGGACCTGTTTGCGTCCAGACTCAACAGACAGCTTCCACGGTTCTACAGTTGGCGGCCGGACCCTTTAGCGGTCGGCTCGGATGCCTTTCTTCACTCATGGACGACGGGCATTCTATATGCCTTTCCACCGTTTGCCATGATCCCAAGGGTGTTGGCACAGGTCCGCAGACAAAAGGCGGAGCTTGTTCTAGTTTCACCGTGTTGGAAAGCACAAGCATGGTTTCCGACCACCTTGACATTGGCTTGTGCGCCTCCGGTTCGACTTCGGTCGTTTCCGGATAGTCTCATGGACCCGCAGGGGCTTCGGCACCCATTAGTGTTACAGGACCAGTTGGTTCTCATGGCCTGGAGACTTTCAGGCGCCGCTGGCAAGTGCCGGGAGTTTCGCAAGACACTCTCTTTTTCTTATCACAGGCTTGGGCACCCTCCACACACAAACGTTACGAATCCGCTTGGAAACAATGGGTTAGTTGGTGTGGTGAACGACAGAGTGATCCCGTGGGATCCGACATTCATATGATCGTAAATTTCTTGTCAGAACTAGCCAAATCTGGCTTGGCATACCGGACGGTGAATAATTTTCGATCTGCAATTTCAGCGGGACACCCGCATGTAGAGGGCAGACCGGTGGGAGAACATCCTCTGGTTTGCAAAGTGGTGCAAGGTATTCGTTTGGTGAATCCTCCTCAGCCTAGGTACACCGTACTGTGGGACGTTTCGGTGGTACTGCGTTTTTTGGTAGGCTGGCCGAATAATGAAGCTTTGTCACGGAAGCAATTATCTGCAAAATTGACAGTCTTGTTGTGCCTAATCTCTTGTAGACGAGTGTCGGATATACGGGCCTTGGATTTGGCAGGTATAGTATTTACTCCTTCGGGAGTTTCCTTTACGATTTCACGGCGTACTAAAACGCATTCACATAGTATCTCGTATCCTGCTTTTCCTCATCACAGCAAATTGTGTGTTGTCAAATGTTTGAAGGTGTACGAAGATTGTACTAGGGAATTTAGAACGGATGTGTTAGGCCAGTTATTAATTGCGCTTCAGAGACCTTTTCGCCCGGTCACTTCTGCAAGCCTGGCCAGGTGGGTCACTTGGTTACTGGGTCTTGCGGGGGTGGATACTTCCATTTTTGGGGCTCATTCTGTTAGAGGAGCTATGGCTTCCAAGTCATTTGGGGCGGGCTCCCAGTTGCAAGATATCATGACTGTGGCGGACTGGTCTGCTGACTCAACATTTAAAACGTTTTACCATAAACCTATTGTGGATGTGGCTTCGGTGGTGGTGGATCAACTTTAAACTAGCATAATCGGAGCCTCCGTGGACTGA
Organism: Triturus cristatus; assembly: GCF_964204655.1. Taxonomy (NCBI): domain Eukaryota; kingdom Metazoa; phylum Chordata; class Amphibia; order Caudata; family Salamandridae; genus Triturus; species Triturus cristatus. Next base: position 1,199,763,407 of record NC_140582.1, on the reverse strand, counting down.
CATAGAATGAAAAATTGTCTAGCAAACGCGACAAAGAATTTTCAATTCTATTAAGGACACGGAGGTGAGGATTATCCCACCCAAGCTACAATATCAATAACAATAGTGTATAACTGATATGGTGTTGTACCCACCCTGGAATTCTGTATGCTTATGGCAGTTCCATTGTTTCAAATGGAGGTTACGATGTCGGTTTTCCATTGCAGGTGACCAGACCAAGCAAACTTGAGTTTTTGGAGGTTCGGCATCTGCAGGGTGCAGTTTGGTGACAATGAAGGATGGGTTCGCTTTGGACAAGGATCTACATCATGGGGAGTTTTCCAGTTTGGTTGGACTGTTGGAGATAATTGCAAAGAAAGAGGAAGTTATGGCTTTGACAGACGTTCTTATGTTATGGACTCTGTTATGATTGGTGCACATACAGGAAGGGGTTGTCCTTCCGGGTTTATGCCAGTTTAAAGTTTGTTATTGGCTGCTGTGAATGTCAGTAAAGATAGAGAGACAATTTTTCATTAACTGGCATTCTTTAGCCACTGGCACAAATACTCAGACATGCCCATCTGACCACTATTAATTGCCGTTTTGTAATAATAATAATTGAAATCTTATTTATTGGAAGAGGAGTTGAACTTTGGGTTCCAAAAATTGCACCTTTCTAAAGCTGTCGCAAAAGTGGCGCGTAAGTGTTGTTAAAGTGTTAGCAGTGCTGCCCTCACCATACGTTCATTGAACAGCAGCGCAACCCCAAAACAAGGACGGTTGCTGGAATAAAACTAACGCATCACTGATAATCCAGTAAAGACTCTCATTTTGTTATGGTGACCTAGATTTTTAATATTGATTGGAACGAAAGTTTCACTTTCTGAACAGTATTACAGCAGAAAGGTGAACTTACTGAATCCACAGTCTTGTCCCCTCCCCATTGTAATGCAGCCCATCATGCATTGCGCCCCCTTCTCGTGTTGATTTGCATATTAGCAGACCGAGCAAGGTTAAAACTCTGCTGGTGGGTTTGAGTTTTGGAGACTCTGCCTTTGGATAATGTTGTTTATTTAAAATGGTATTTAAATGCACTCGCTTCAAATCTTGAATTCAATCTTCCAATATGTAATTGTGCGTCTTTCTAAGTATTTAATGGTTCATTTTCCATGATGCATTTTTATCTCGTGTGTGTGTGTCCCAGATCGATTTGTTCGAGGGGTTACATGAAACAAGCCGAAGCGCCGAAAATAAACACGCGGCTGACTTTGCCAAAAAGTGCGTGGGGATTAATGAAGGAGAGTGTGTCAGCCGCTGGTAAAAGATCAAATCAGGTGGGCGGGGCCAAAAGGAGACGAGGCGGACACTAGGCGGGACTAAGAAGCTGCCTACAATGAGAAGCCAGCGTTTTGCATGCAAGATGGCGCGAAGCAATTTAAAAAGATGGGCGGGGCTTCCACTCCGCCTCCGAGAGCTTTGGAATTATGTATTGATTGCAAGAAGATCTCGTCTGAGACTGTATAGAAACAATTTATCCTGGAAATGTGTTCCGGAAATGTGACGATTTCTGCCACAGAAACTGCAAATGATTTGTTTCTATGTTCAGTTTACACTGGTTGGTATTGCAAAAATTTTGCGGGCTGTTGAATGAACACACAAAGCACGATCGCCTAACTGTAATAGTGCGAGGCTGCACCTTGTGCCGATTAACAGATTATGGTGCAAAACTTTTAACATAACTTGAGTACACAGGATTCCTTATTATATATATTAATGCCTGAAGTGATAAAAGAGAAATGCGAGGAGAGTTGTGCATACCCTGCTCAGCTCCACGGCTCTTCCGTAGCCCCTCCGATTGGCCAGCTCAGACGGCTCTTCTGCAGCCACGCTCCTATTGGCCAGCTCCAACGGCTCTTCTGTAGCCACGCTTCTATTGGCCAGCTCCAACGGCTCTTCAGTAGCCGCGCCCCCTTAGTAGGGGCACGTCAGCTCTGCCTGGGCCTGGCTGACAGAAGGAGCAACACTGCCAGCTCTAGAGGGAGCCTGGCACTGCCAGCTCTAGAGGGAGCCTGGCACTGCGCTTCACTGCCAGCTCTAGAGGGAGCGCGGCAGCCCCTCCTTGTACCATCTGATTTACCAAGAGCAGAGCCCCTCCCTTCTCCCCCCTCGTGTAGAAACGAAACCGGCGTCTCCTTATTTCATCCTTCTGTGCTAGAAAGCACCGTGCATCTTCTCCTCATTTCAGCGTGGTTTCACTTTTTCACCCTCGCATGCACTTGAACTGACAATCCAAAGCAGACGGGGGATATTGCTCTGAGTGTATGATTGGACTTCTTACCCGGTGACCGTGTGGAGGGAGTCGATCTCGTGTCACACGGTGGGCCTGAGTGTGCAGGTAACGGGTCCACTGTCGGTTTCTTTAAAGCGCTTCCAGCGCTGGGGATCAAACAACTGCAGCGCCCTAAGACTGAGCGTCACCGCCTGCCCACAATCCTTTGCGAAATATCTGCATACAAACCCTCACAGCACCGTGCAGCCTCTCCTCGTGTTATCCTTCTGTGCTAGAAAGCGCCGCGCAGCCTCTCTTAGGGGCATATCAACAAGGGCTTTTTTTTTTTTTTTTTTTTTTTTTTTTTTTGAAAAACCTTTATTGATGTTTCAATCATTTACATGTATGGGCCTACAACCCCCCGGGGCCGGCCGCTAAATAATCAGGATAATAACAAGCGAATGTCAACACAGGCGGCACCTCGGAGAGCAAAGTCTTAAGTTCAATATAGTCCGGCCAATAAGCCGCGCAGGTAGGGCACCAGGAAAGAGAAGGTTTTTCATTTTATAATGAAACAAAAGAATAGGATCAGGTGCCAGACAATTTACCAACAGTGAGAAGGGCCAGGATAAGAGACAAACAATTAGCAGCAATACAGTTAGGCGATGGTGCAGGCGCGAGAAAGTACGGATGGGGAAAGACATCAAAGAGAGTTGCGCCTACTGGTCCCCGTACCTAAAGCCCAGCGAACCCCCCAGAAACTGTGGCACACATGAAGAGCAAACGATTCACAAGCAGGGTGGTGTATCGCACTGATCCCAGAAAAAGAGCAAAAAAAAGACAGTGGAGAAAAAGGAGGCCATGGAAAAGAAGATAAAGACGAAAGAGTCCCCTCCCCCATCCCCCCACCCTGCACCTCTGCAAATGAGTATGGCCCCACCCCCCAGCAGTGTGCCTGTCGCCCTGGAACTAGACCCGAAATATAGAAGAGACAGGGAAAAAGAGAGTGAGAAAGGGCCCACCCAGACGGGTGGGCGAAGAGAACATAATAAGTTGGAGGAGGGCCATCAAAACATATCCCCGGCTTCTCCCTCCCGCACGGTGAGGTCTCCCCCAAACAAACAAGCAGCGGCACCAAGCCGAGTATATCAACAAAAATAGGAGAGGGGGGGGGGGATGGGAGGCATTACACACCAACTGTTCGAATGACCCCGGGAGCGCACAACCATGAGTCCGCCTATCTATGAAGTGACCCCCCTCGAAGGATCAGCCTCAGCCTTGACCACTTTTTGCGATTCCGCCCATACCTGCCCCTTGACCCAGCACCATGTCCAATGTCCCAAGGTATAGAAGTGTCCAAAAACAGTTGGGAAACGCCGCACACAGGTGGGGTGGAAGTCTCTTGGCATCCGAACAAACCGCTTCATGGAGGGGCATCTTTTCCAGTGTTGCCCGAGGATCTGCACTGCCCACAAGGACTTGAGAGGCCGGAGCAGCCAAATGAGATACACGGTGCTGAAAGTGTCCCTGGGCCGCCAGAGACCGCGCACGGGACAAGGCCACCATCTTCCGCGCAGGTCCAATACCTCCGGAGCAGATCAAGTTCACCGTTGGCCGATCACACGGTAGCACGTGGTCCGAAGTGTCCGGCTGTACACTAAGCGCGGGGGGGGCCACAACATCTTTCTCTTGTGGGCAGTGTGGAAAGCCACTGCGTATCCGTGGACCAGCATGCCGCCACTGTCCCAACGCTGTTACCACACCATCTAGCTTCCCCCCCAGGACCCCGGCGCCATGAGCGAAGGAGTAATGGAGGGCACCCAGGGCCTCCAGGAGGTCGCCATATCCCAGAGCGGCTCCCTCCGATCGCTCCGCCACACTCCCGAAAGTCACACACCCCCAGTCCCGCTGCGTCCCAGCGGACAGGATGGCCGGCTGCATAATGACAAGATGGCCGCTGGGAAGGCCCGACTCATATAGGGGCCAGGACCAAGGGAACCACGCCTCGAGGGCCACGTCGCTGGAGACAGAGATCCCGGGACAGGCACAGATCCAGCCGTTGCGCGGTCACAGGCAACAGTCGCCTCCGCCACGGACCATCTCCCGCAAAAAGCCGGGAGCAGCCCGCGAGGATCAAGGCGGGCTAGGGACGGCGCCCAGGCAGCTCACCAACAAAGGCAGGGGCAAACGCCACAGAATCCGGAAATCGTACACCCGGGCATGTCCTCAGTCCGCAGCGCTCAGTAGAGGGGAGCGGCCACGGCAAAATGCAGGCCGAGAGGGGCTCCACTCCGGTGGACCGGCTCCACCCAGGCACCACAGGCCGCTGTTGTTCAACTGCCACCCGGCCAAGGTGCCCACTCGAGGTCCCGGCTTCGGGACCGCACGGGCCGCAAAGTTCGATCGCTGATTTCTCCGGGTGTGTGGCAGTCAGAGACCTCGGAGTCACGCGGTCGGTTGCCACGTTCACTTACGGACACATTCTCGTGGTGCAGAAGAAGGATCTCTTGCAGGATATCCGTGCGGGGTGCGGAGGCTCACGGAGCCGGGAATCTACGCTGCCGTCTCGGTCGCCATCTTGGCTCCTCCCCCCATCAACAAGGGCTTTATCTCTGCTTTTTTGGCTTTAAAAGCCAAAAAAGCAGAGATAAAACTAGCACCCTATCAACAACAGGGTGCTAACACGCAAATTTGCATGTTAGCACCCTTTTATTCTACTTCCCCTTGCATCTCTAATGAGATGCAAAGTGGGCGTTCCAGAGTAAAATAATAGGAGAAATGTCGCTAGACTTAGCCATGATATCCTATGTAAGGAGGATATCATGGCTAAGTTTGCCTGTCCCTATCAACAAGGTAACGTGTGATTATCGCTGGGTTTCCAGCGATAATCTCACGTTAGCCTGTTAGCGTGTAGATTTTTATCGCTATTGAGATAAGCGTTGCTAATAGCACGCTATCTCAGCGATAAAAATTCACGCTAGCAGGCGATAATTATCCTCACGCTAAGAGCGCTGAGCGATAATTATCGCCGGTTGTTGTTGATATGCCCCTTAGGGGCATATCAACAAGGTCTTTATCTCTGCTTTTTTGGCTTTAAAAGCCAAAAAAGCAGAGATAAAACTAGCACCCTATCAACAACAGGGTGCTAACACGCAAATTTGCATGTTAGCACCCTTTTACTCTACGCTTCCCCTTGCATCTTGGGCGTTCCAGAGTAAAATAATAGGAGAAATGTCGCTAAGCGACATTTCTCCTATTATCAAGAATGTCGCTAACCCTGTTAGAGACAAAAAAAGCAGCGCTAACCGCGGTTAACGCTGCTTTTTTACGTCTGCTAATTTTCAGACTTAGCCATGATATCCTATGTAAGGAGGATATCATGGCTAAGTTTGCCTGTCCCTATCAACAAGGTAACGTGTGATTATCGCTGGGTTTCCAGCGATAATCTCACGTTAGCCTGTTAGCGTGTAGATTTTTATCGCTATTGAGATAAGCGTTGCTAATAGCACGCTATCTCAGCGATAAAAATTCACGCTAGCCGGCGATAATTATCCTCACGCTAAGAGCGCTGAGCGATAATTATCGCCGGTTGTTGTTGATATGCCCCTAAGGGGCATATCAACAAGGGCTTTATCTCTGCTTTATTGGCTTTAAAAGCCAAAGAAGCAGAGATAAAACTAGCGCCCTATCAACAACAGGGTGCTAACACGCAAATTTGCATGTTAGCACCCTTTTACTCTACGCTTCCCCTTGCATCTAGGGGGCGTTCCAGAGTAAAATAATAGGAGAAATGTCGCTAATATCAAGAATAGCAGCGTTTACGTCTGCTAATTTTCAGACTTAGCCATGATATCCTATGGAAGGAGGATATCATGGCTAAGTTTGCCTGTCCCTATCAACAAGGTAACGTGTGATTATCGCTGGGTCTAATCTCACGTTAGCGTGTAGATTTTTATCGCTATTGAGATAAGCGTTGCTAATAGCACGCTATCTCAGCGATAAAAATTCACGCTAGCCGGCGATAATTATCCTCACGCTAGGGGGCATATCAACAAGGGCTTTATCTCTGCTTTTTTGGCTTTAAAAGCCAAAGAAGCAGAGATAAAACTAGCGCCCTATCAACAACAGGGTGCTAACACGCAAATTTGCATGTTAGCACCCTTTTACTCTACGCTTCCCCTTGCATCTCTAATGAGATGCAAAGGGGGCGTTCCAGAGTAAAATAATAGGAGAAATGTCGCTAAGCAACATTTCTCCTATTATCAAGAATGTCGCTAACCCTGTTAGAGACAAAAAAAGCAGCGCTAACCGCGGTTAACGCTGCTTTTTTACGTCTGCTAATTTTCAGACTTAGCCATGATATCCTATGGAAGGAGGATATCATGGCTAAGTTTGCCTGTCCCTATCAACAAGGTAACGTGTGATTATCGCTGGGTCTCCAGCGATAATCTCACGTTAGCCTGTTAGCGTGTAGATTTTTATCGCTATTGAGATAAGCGTTGCTAATAGCACGCTATCTCAGCGATAAAAATTCACGCTAGCCGGCGATAATTATCCTCACGCTAAGAGCGCTGAGCGCTAATTATCGCCGGTTGTTGTTGATATGCCCCTAAGAGCGCTGAGCGATAATTGTCGCCGGTTGTTGTTGATATGCCCCCTAATTTCTTAGCGCCCTCAGCAGGCGGTGGATAATGCTTGCTGTGAGTATATGATTGGACTCCTCACCCGGTGACCGTGTGAAGGGAGTCGACCGTGTCACATGGTGGGCGTGAGTGTTCAGGTATCGGGTCCACTGTCGGTTTCTTTAAAGCGCTTCCACCGCTGGGGATCAAACAACTGCAGCGCCCCAAGACTGAGCGTCACCGCCTGCCCACATTCCTTTGCGAAATATTTACATGCATTGCATTCTTCTTCGTCGTATTTCTCTTTCATCTCTAAGGCCATGAATAGCTATTTTTAAAGAATGCTGAGTTCTCAAATTATTCTGTACGTTTTTGGACCATACCCTTCTATTGTTGAGCGCTACAAGTTGCAGCCTCACACTAACATTATTAGGCGATCATATTTAAGGGCTTGAAGCATCAATAATACATTTTGTGTGTTTAATAACAAGTAAGAGAGATGTTCTCTATCTTTTGTGATAGGAATGATTGTGAACTGCATTTGGATTGTGTTTAGAAGGGGATAGAGTTAGTTGCAATTCAATTCTCTGACACACGGCCGGGCTAGCAATTTCAGTTTAATGACCAAATTTAAGGCTGAGTGGCTGGCAGCTGAGTGGTTCTAGTCCGGTCGGACTACTTGGAGGGCATAACTGGCAGGCGGGATGGCCGAAAGTTTGAGCCTGCCTAGTACCCCCTGCCGATCTGCTGGGAGTGGAGGCCGGGACAGAAGGCTGGGCGGGCTGGTGTGGCAGGCTGAGGGCTTGACGGGTAGATTAGGCGATTGTACTTTGTGGGTTCACGCAACGGATGTTACTTCAGTGTCATTAATAATTCATAGTCTTTGTGGTAGGGTGTGATGATTCACTTGCACTTTGTGTGGCAGTGAAAATAACAATCTAAATTTTTGTAAGACATTTCTAGGAGGATATGGGGCAGATTTATGAGGCCATTGCGCCTCATTTACGCCGCCGTTGCGTCACTTTTGTGACGCAGCGACGGCGCAAATCCTGCGCCATGCTGCGGGGTATTTACAACGTGACGCATCTGGGAGATGCGTCATGTTGTAAAGCCCTGCGCCACATGTAGGCGTTCCTGCGCAGGGGGGCGTTCCGTCGCAGGAACGCCTCCTAAAAGTGGCTGAGTGAAATCTACAAGATTTCACTCAGTCACTTTTGAGCCCATGCTGCGTCAAAACCCTGCGCCTGCTTGAAGCAGGCGTAAGGATTGACGCAGCATTAACAAGATAGGGCCCCCCAGAGCATTGCTGGAGCTGCGACGCAACTCCAGCATTGCGCCACTTTTACGGCACAGATGCGTCACGCATCTGTGCCGTTTTTGCCCCATGGTGCGCCGCATTGTAAATGCGGTGCATCCATGGTGGCGGAGCTGTGGCGCACAATAACTGGCGCATCCCTGCTGATATGCAGGGATGCGCCAGTTATTGTAAATATGCCCCTAAGTCTATGCAGTAATGACAAAAATCACTATATAATTCTAAAATTCATTGTGCATAGATTTAATATGTTGAAGATTATTAACTGTTCTAGTATAAATCAATTTACGGAGAGTTTGTATTTTAAAATACATAGGGGCAGATTTACCAGCCCCTTGCGCCACTTTTGTGTCACTTTTAACATGGGAAAAGTGACTCAAAGGTGGCGCAAGAGGCTGGTAAATCTGCCCCATAGAATCATCCTAAAAACCACGCTCTTGCTCTGGAAAGAATGAAAATGGTTGAATAAAGAGAGAAGCCGCACGTTCCCTATGAGGAGAAGGTACATCGGGGCAGATTTACAATAAAGAGACGCATCTATAAAAGATGCGCCACTTTCCCTGCGCCACCATTAGAAACCCTTGCGCCACTATCGATGCGCCGTATTTACAATACGGCGCACCATGGCGCAAGGATTGGCAGATGCGTCAGAATTTCTGACTCATCTGTTGACGCAAAAGTCACGCATTGCTGGAGTGGTGTCGCAAGCACGACGCAGCTCCAGCAATGCAGGGGGAGGCCTATCATGATTGTGCTGCGTCACTTCTCACGCCTGCTTCAAGCTGGCGTAAGAATTTGATGCAGTGGCGTCCTAGAAGTGGCGCAGTGAAATCTTGTAGATTTCACTGCGTCACTCCTACAAGGCTTACTTGCGTCGGAACGCCGACCCTGCATACTTTGGGGCATATTTACAATAACTGGCGCATCCCTGCATATCAGCAGGGATGCGCCAGTTATTGTGTGCCACAGCTCCGCCACCATGGATGCGCTGCATTTACAATGGCACAGCTGCGTGACGCATCTGTGCCGTAAAAGTGGCGCATTGCTGGAGTTGCGTCGCAAGCGCGACGCAGCTCCAGCAATGCTCTGGGGGGCCCTATCTTGTTAATGCTGCGCAATCCTTACTCCTGCTTCAGGCAGGCGCAGGGTTTTGACGCAGCATGGGCTCAAAAGTGACTGAGTGAAATCTTGTAGATTTCACTCAGCCACTTTTAGGAGGCGTTCCTGCGCCGGAACGCCCCCCACCCTGCGCAGGAACGCCTACATGTGACGCAGGGCTTTACAACGTGACGCATCTCCCAGATGCGTCACGTTGTAAGTACCCCGCACCATGGCGCAGGATTTGCACCGCTGCTGCGTCACAATAGTGACGCAACGGTTGCGTAAATGAGGCGCAAGGGGCTTGTAAATCTGCCCCAATATACCTGTCGCAGGTATAATGTGACGCAGGGCTTTACAACGTGACGCATCTCCCTAGATGACTCAAGTTGTAAATGGGCCGCATTTTTACGGTGTTGCTGCGTCACGAAAAGTGACGCAACAGCGGCGCAAAAATGACGCAAGAGGCTTGTAAATCTGCCCCATCGGGCTTTCGAGAGCAGCAGCATGAAATGAGTGACCTGTATAGGTTCACCTTCTGTATAATAGGTTTCTATTCCTCATTTTATCCTTGTGTTGTAGAAGGCGCAATGCACCCTGGCCCCATTTCACTCTTCTGCTCTCTAGGTGACAGCTAGGCTTTTTTATCCTCTCCACCCCTCGCAGGGGCTTGAACCCATAGCCAAAAGCAGGAGCTAAACCCACCGTGCTGCCTGTTTGTACTGAAGGAGCCTGACCTCTAGCGACGGCACAGAGCATTGCACCCGCACAGCCCCTCACCGGAGATGAGCCCTGCCCCCCTCCCTAAAATGAACCCTGCCTTCCCAAATCTCACCTCTCCCCCCTCAAATCCGTCCTCCATTCAGCAGCTCGCTTCATCTCAGGGTCCAAACGAAGGGGCATATCAACAACGAGGCAATAGAAAATTATCGCTGCTTTTGCGGCCGTTTTCGTCCGAAAAGCGGCGATAATTTTATTGCCTAATTAGCAAGGTTACGCTAACGCGTGAAACCTTGCTTTAGCATACGAAATCTTAACGCCCAGTTTTGCATCTCCAATGAGATGCAAAGTGGGCGTTCCTGACCTGCCATGACAGGAGAAATGTCGCTAAGCGACATTTCTCCTATAATCAAGCCCCACAATACGAAGCATAGCGGCAGGAAAAATAGCGATAACCCCTGGTACTTTCCTTACGCCTGCTTCAGGACTGACTTAGTCATGATATCCTATGTGTGGGGCGGGCTCGTCCAGAGGGTATAAATAAATGAGGTCGAAGACCGCTCGGGGTCTTCGCGCCACGAGGAGTGAATGGTGGTCCTGTGACCAACAAGCATTGGTATCCTCAACCTAAGGGGCAGTGTGGCCTACTCGAGGGCAGCAGGCATCACCTGCAGGATCACGCCACGTGGGCGTCTCCGACCAGGAGGAAGGTCAGTGCACCAACCGAAGGGGGCTGTGCTATTTAGGCCCTGCTGGTGCCCATTTTCCCCACACGCAGAACTTCGCCACAAAGTCAGACGCGCCCGTACCTGCAGTCACACGGACCCCGGCACAGTCAGCACAACACCTACGTGCCCCTGCCTGGCCGCAATGAGCACCGCACCAGACACGGCCGCCCAGCAAGATCATCTTAGGCTGCCGCTCAAAGCTCCTGCGAAAGCTAATCCTCCGACAACCCGGAATCTCGCTGGACGAGATCCTGGTCCTAGCTCGCTCTCATGAACTATCTGACGCCCGGGCAGAAGAGATGGAAGCTGCCTTACACACACCGGTTGCCACGGCGTCGTTGCCTAGGACCCCACACATCAAAGAAGAAAAGGTGGAGGCCATCCAGAGGCGCCCCACAGTACCTTGCCAGGCGCCCAAACTGCCACCAGGTGGGTCGTGTGGATACTGCGGCGAAGACCACACAGCAACAGCCGTCTGCGGGGCGAAAGGGAAAACGTGTTCCTGTTGCGGAAGGCTAAACCACTATACCAGAGTGTGCCACGGCGGGCGTTTCCGACAGCCATCGTCAAGACCCAGAAGTGTGCCGCAGCGGGTTCGCCAGATCTCCCTTGATGACCCACCGCCAGTGCCGGATGACCAGTCACAGGCACGACGCCCGATATACAAATCTGTCAATGTGATGGATTCCGACCAGTACGACCGTCTGTCACCGCGACCCCCCCCTTGCACCGTCCATGGCGCGAATATACACGTATGGAGGCACTGATCCTCTCCCTCTCCGTGGCGTCATTCAGGCCACCATCGCAAGCGGGAGCTACTCCACCGAGGCACAGTTCCACGTCACCGAAGGCAAGAAAGGAACTTTACTCAGCTGCCATACAGCAGAGGACCTAGGACTTGTCTTCTTCGCCAATCAGATCCATGACTCCCATGCGGAAGCAATGCTGAAGGAATTCCCAGCGCTCTTCACCGGACTGGGGAAGCTCAAGGGCAAGAGGTTCAAGCTACACATAGACCCCTCGGTATGGCCGGTGGCTCTCAGGCACTGGAGGGTGCCCTTTAACTTATGCCCGCAAGTGGAGGAGGAGCTGCGAAAGCTCGAAGAGCTAGACGTAATTAAGAAGGTCTCAGGCCCTATGCCCTGGGTATCCCCGCTGGTCGTGGCACCCAAGCCCAAACAACCGGGGGCCATTAGACTCTGTGTCGACATGCGACTGCCCAATACCGCAGTAAAGAGGGAACGTCACATCACCCCCACGATGGACGACATCGTGGTGGACCTTAACGGGGCGAAGTGGTTCTCTAAGCTGGACCTGAACGCCGGCTACCACCAGCTGGAACTGGAACCAGAAAGCCGGTATATTACCACCTTTTCAACGCACGTTGGCCTCCGGAGGTACAAAAGACTCAACTTCGGGGTATCATCAGCCGCTGAGGTCTTCCAAAATGCTATACGGGAAGCACTGTCAGGGCTGCAAAGGGTGATCAACCTCAGTGACGATATCCTTGTGTTCTCCACCACGCTCGAGGAACATCACTCTCACCTCCGGGCCACGCTCAAGAGGCTGGTAGATTGTGGGCTGACTCTACACAAATCCAAGTGCTCCTTTTATCAAGAAAGCATAGATTTCTTTGGGTACACGTTTACCCGTGAAGGACTCCTGGTAGACCCAAAGAAGGCCGAAGCTATCAGGGTGGCAAGCACACCTCAAAGCCCCACCGAAGTGAGGAGTTTCCTCGGCATGACCACATACTGTGGACGGTTCATCCCCAATCTTGCAGCCATGTCTGAGCCGTTGCGCGCCCTCACACTCCACGATCACAAGTGGGGGTGGACGCCAGCTGCCAACAAGGCGTTCCAAGACATCAAAGTAGGGCTGCTAGACAAGACGGTCATGGCCTACTTCCACCCCAGACGGCGAACAGAACTAGTCGTTGACGCCAGCCCGGTGGGCCTAGGAGCAGTCCTCCTGCAAGAACACAGCCCGGAAGTATGGAAGCCCGTTGCATATGCCAGCAATGCATATGCCAGCAAAGCTCTCACGGATACCGAGACCAGGTACGCCCAAATCGAGAGGGAGGCGTTGGCCATCAAATGGGCATGCCATCAAGGAATGGCAAAGACCAAAGCCAGGCTGCGCGACAAAGTCTGGTTCCCGGCGATGGACTCCAAGGTAGAGGAGATGGTAAGGCAATGCCATGCCTGTACAATCACCGGAGGGGACCCAGCGCCGGCTCGAGTGATCACCGAAGAACCGAGTAGGACTCCGTGGGTGCATCTCAGCGTGGAGTTTCCCAGACGGCCGTCACATCATGGTCGATTCGTTCTCGAAATTCCCTATCGTTGAAGTTATAGCGTCAACAGCGTTCATGCATGTGAAGAGGGTCGTGGACCGGGTTTTCGCAATGATGGGGTTGCCAGAATAGGTCAAGTCGGGCAATGGACCCCTCTTCCAGGGGCGAGAGTTCCAGGAATACCTCGAAAGTCTAGCGGTATGCCACAGGAAGATCACCCCACTATGGCCCCAAGCAAACGGGGAAGTGGACCGACTAATGAGAACGATCAACCGAGCGCTGTGCATCGCTGTGGAGAACGGAGAAGACCCTGAAGCAGCTCTTGACCAGTTCCTAGGTGCGTACCGCCAGACTCCTCACAGCAACACCAAGTGTGCTCCGGCTCACCTTCTATTCAAGAGGGCCCCACGGGACAGCATTCCGTCAGATCCGATGTGGGTACCCAGTGAGCGGGATGATGCAGCCATCCAAGCGAGGAGGGAAACAACCAATCGGAAGGCCAGCGAGGCCCGAAGGGCCCAAGAACCGCAGCTGAGAGTGGGAGACCGCGTGGTGATCAAAGACCGACACCCCGGGTGGAAGTTCCGGACTCCCTATGAGCCTGAAGTGTGGACCGTGGTAGGTGTTCAAGGGACCATGGTCACGGCTAAAAGGGGACAACAATCCATCACGAGGAACGTATCTAGCTTCAAGAAGATCTCGGAGGCTGATACGGCTCGAGATGTGTCCGGCTATCCAGAATCACCTCTGAACCTCTCTACCCCTGCGTTGCCCAGCGAGAGGGTCACCCCACCGATCACCCCTCAGCAAGCCGGTCCGGGCCATGCTGACACTGTCCGGCCAACCAGCCGGGACACCGCCACAGAGGTGGCCGGGAGTGTCCCGTTGGGCACATCCGCGGAGCCCTGTGTCCGGAGCCAGAAGAATGGTCTCCGGCTGAATCCAGTCCCGATTTTGTATATACATCTCCTTGAACGGGGAGAACTTGATAGTCCTGAACTGAAAGAAAGGAGGGATGTAGAGAGCCATCCGGGCTCTCCCTTACAATGTTACATTTAAATATGCATACCTACACCTCTCGGGCGGGCTCGTCCCGAGGGTATAAATAAATAAACCTCGGTTATCGCTACTTTCCTTACGCCTGCTTTTCAACTGACTTAGCCACTATATCCTATGGAAGGTGGATATCATGGCTAAGTCTGTGTTGCCCTATCAGCAAGCTTTGGCCAAACGTTGTGCGATTATCGCTGGATTTCCAGCGATAATCGCACAGTTGGCAGCTTGCGCACTGAATTTTATCGCTTTGGAGATAAGCGTTGCTGATAGTACGCTATCTCCGCGATAAAATTCAGAGTTGGCCAGCGATAATTATCCACGCACTGAGAGCGCTGAGCGATAATTATCGCCTGGCCTTGATGATATGCCCACAGAAACTCGCTTCCTCTATTGCTCCGTGCCACCACTTCCATCTGGATCTTCAAAGCGGACCTCAAATCTCTTCTATTCCAAAGACACTTTCAGAACTAATTCCTTCATTCCCAGACCCCGCCAGGAAGTTCGTTAGTCATTGTAAATTTTGTAATATTTTTTTTTTGTACATCCCTTGCTTGCTGTGTTTGATATTGTGTTCTTGCCTGCTATGTTTTCCCCTATCTCCTCTTGCTTGCCGTGCTTGATTTTGTGTCCTGCTATATTTGTACGTTCTATTTTGTAACATTTCTCTCATGTAACGTAACTGTTTCTATTGTACAGCGCTCTAATACCTTTGGGTAAAGTCCGCGCTTTATAAAAATGCATAAATAAATATCTAAATAAATACAGGAGGAATTCAGGGTGGGGTGAAGGGCTGGAGACAAAGATAATGTTCAGTGAATGTGGCACTGTAAATGTATGTGCGTGTATGTGTGTGTGTGTATATGTGTGCATATATACACACACATGTTTAAAAGTCATGTGTGTGTGTGTGTATATATATATATATATATATATATATATATATTCACTGAAAAAACCATAGGTTTCACACACGTTATAGTTAGGAATTAGCATTTAAAAAACCTTGCAAATTCACTGAAAAAACCATAGGTTTCACACATGTTATAGTTAGCTGGACATTTTACTGATAAAAAACCAATGAAATTCCCCCGTTATAGTTACTGTAGGCAACTATAACTCACGCGACCGTAATCCTCTGCTGATGCTAATACTGCATTTAGACACTTATTTGCCCATGTCTTCTTCCATTAAATTTTAGCTATACATATATTACAAATATTTTTTTTTCATAAAGACACATATGTCATCAGCAGAGGATTACGGTCGCGTGAGTTATAGTTGCCTACAGTAACTATAACGGGGGAATTTCATTGGTTTTTTATCAGTAAAATGTCCAGCTAACTATAACATGTGTGAAACCTATGGTTTTTTCAGTGAATTTGCAAGGTTTTTTAAATGCTAATTCCTAACTATAACGTGTGTGAAACCTATGGTTTTTTCAGTGAATTTGTACGGTTTTTTAAATGCTAAGTTACTTTACGCCATTTGTGGCGTGCGCGCCCACTTAACGCAGTTTGTTCCGTGCGCGCACGGTTCGCTTCGCGCACCGTGCGCGCACAGTGAGCACGCGGTGCGCTTCGCGCACCGCGTGCCAACGTTACGATACACATGGAGGAAATATGATGAGCATCGCTGTGATAGGTAAAATATGTGTTAGTTTTAAAATGTAATAAGCCATGCACAAAAGGTGCCCTTCGGGCACCGTTTGGACACGGGGTGGGGAGAATGTGGATATTTTTTTTATTTTTTTTATTAATTTATTACCGTAAGCGTAATCGGCAAAATTTTCGAAAAAATTTAAATTGCCTTTTTTCCCTTGGGGGATCGTTGAGGACTCCCTGGACATGGCTAGGTGCTTGGGAGCTGTCTAAACAGCCCCTTTACATGTTTTGCGGCTTTGTTTTTCAACCCCCTGTCTGAGTGCGAGAGAGAAAATGGCGGCCGCCGCTTCCTGGTTTCGACCGATTCGAATGTTTACTAAGATCTAAGGGCCAATCAGAATCGCGCTCGCGCACGTCACCGTACGCGTACGGTAAGCGCACCGTAAGCGCACCGTAAGCTGGCTCAGATATATATATTGATTTAAAGGCTATTTTCTCAGAATCTACTGAACAGATTTACACCAAACTTACAAAAGGCACTTCCTTGACCTGAGGACTACCTCTCTGCCAAATTTCAAGTAATTCTGTTCAGCCGTTCGGGCTGTAGCTGTGTCTAAAGGTCCTATGGAAAAATGCATGGGAAAAACGCGTTTTGGGACCCCCCTTTTATCTGAGCCCCCGCTTGACGAATCCCCCTGAGACTTTCAGGGTTGGAGCGGAGCATAGCGCCCCACCTATTTTGAAAAATTCGCCAGGATTCGTCAACCGGCGCCAAAGTTATTCAAAATAGAATGTTGCGGATTTCCTATGGAAACGTGGTCCTAACTATAACTATCTACTGGCGACCGCCAGTAGATAATATATATATATATATGCCCTCCCCCTGAGATGAGCCCTGCACCCTCACTCCTCCCTTGAGATGATCCCTGCACCCCAGGCCCTCCCCCTGAGATGAGACCTGCACCCCCACCCCTCCCTTGAGATGAACCATGCACCCCAGGCCCTCCCCCTGAGATGAGACCTTCACCCCAGGCCCTCCCCCTGAGATGAGCCCTGCACCCCAGGCCCTGGCGAGGAATGCGCATGTGCGGGCTCCAGCGCATGCACAGTTCCCAGAAGAAGACGCGATGGAGACGGATGGAAGCCCGGGGACGCCGCCGATGACGTAAGGTTATTTGAAATGTTATATATCATGCTTTTTAAAGTTATTTAATGAGGCGGGAGGAAGGCCAACTTCCGTTACGCCCGAGTGTGCGGAGATTTGTTTCTCCGCCTACATCGCGGAAGGCGGAACGGGCAAATTTCCGCACATTCCACGGGCGGAACGGAGTTGTCCGCCCACCCCTAGTAATAACCACATTAATAACAACACAAAGATACAAGCAAGCTTTAGTACATCTATGTTTTAGACTAGGTTTTGGATGTTCAGTCACTTTTGCTTCTGCCATTTTAAATACTAAAAATGAAAAATAAAAATCTAATTCTAGCTGCTTCTTAAATTAGTAGTGTCTGCATTGTTTACTAAGTGAAATAAAATAGCACATATTATGGCTAAAAGCGAATTCATTGATAGATAAAATGCCTATCGGTTGCTAAAAGCATTTTGTCTAAAAAATATTTATAGGAGGTGTTAAAAAGGGTCCGAGTTGAAACAGATAAAATTATATGATTTGAAGGCCATCAAAGAAGATTAATTTGCAGTGGGGATAACCACACTGTAGGTGGGTACAAACCGCATTGTTTCCTCTATTGCATGACTTAGCAAAGCATATATATGTAGAGATTACTATGGAGCTACGGATTTCCAAGGGAAGTTTGCTTAAGGAAAGCTCTGCGGGTGCACCACAGAGAGTATAGAAACCGTGAGATGGTAAACACAGTAGGGCAGATTTACAATAAAGTAACGCAGCACGGTGCAGCAAGTCATTTTGCTGCGCCGTGCTGCGTTAGTTTGGAAAGCACAGAGATGCGACATATTTACAAGAATATGTCACATCTCTGTGCTTCCCCCTGCGCTGGCGCACAAACTGCAGCCATGCACCAGCGCAGGCACCCTTGCACCATGGTGCAAGAATGCCTGCATCGTGGGAAGATTGTTTTTGTGCAGGAAGGGACACCTTGCTGCACAAAAACAATCACAAGAGGCATTTTTCTCTTTCAATGCGTGCTGTAGAATGCAGCACGCATTGAAAGAGGAAAAACGAGGAGAAATGAAAACATTTCTCCTCGTTGCACCTTGCTACGCCACCTCTAGGGTGGCGTAGCATTCACACGCATCTCCAGCTTTACGATTTCTTGTAAATCTGGAGATGTGTCTTGTTCCATGGGTGTTGCGTGGGAACACCCACAGCAACACCCATGGAACGCCCCTTCAAAGCACTGTGCTGCGTGTGAAGGGGCCATATTTACAAGGAGAGGAAAAGTCACGCAGGGTGGCTTTTCCTCTCCTTGTAAATATGGAGGAGCCCCCTGCTTCACCAGTACGTCACAAAAAGTGACGTAGTGGTGGCGCAGGGGGCTTGTAAATCTGCCCCAATAAGTGAATTGGTTTCGTACTTAAAAAGTCTGTACACCTCTGCGCAATGTCTGATCCCCATAGTTCTACACAGTTGTAAAAGCCACCGTGACTTAGGCTTCCCATAGGCAGGGCAGAAGAAGAGGACGTGCATTTCAGTTTCCTCAGCTCGGTCACACCCAGGGCAGTCTAGAGTGTGGGCTTCCTGACATTTATTCGTGAGTGCTCGGAGCGGGAGCGCCCTATGTCTGAATTGGATATAAACTTTTTTGGCTAGCAGCGGTTGGATGTGGTCAAAAGCCGTTTCTATCCTGTATTGCTGCTTAATGTCCAGGAATCTGGAGGTTAAACAGCCAGGCTTAGACCCCCGCCATAGTAGGGCCAGTTTACATTCTCTGTAGGAATCAAGCAGTGTAATTCTGGGGATTATTAGACACGTCTCGTCTGAGGTTGTCCACATATTTGACCTCCCTAAGGCCTGGCATGTATTCCTAATATAGGCTAGCCAAGGGAGTTTCCCAGCACCTTGGATGCACATAACAGCCTTCAGCTCCTCTCTGTATTTGGCTAGTTTGGGTGTACTCCAAAGGCATTGCCAGTGTAGTAGAGTTCTAGAGGAGACTACATGTGCTATAGGGCTAATCCCTAGATCCATCCTAAGCGGTGTTAGTGGGGAGCTCATAGGGAGGCCCAACAGTTGTCTAAGAAATGAATTTTCTGTCATTGCGAGGGAGGTAGATAGGCAGTCACCCCACAATTCTGCCCCATACAATGACGCTCCGCTAGCCTGGGTCTTATATATTTCTGCTACAGGGCCTATTACTTTTTACGTGCAACTCTTTTAGACTTTTATGACGCCCCCCGAGGACTGGGTCAGTTTGAGGCTAGCTTTCTTAATTTGTGACCCCCATTCCATCTTTTCGGTTAGTGTGATCCTGAGGTAGTCAAAGATGGACACCCTCTCTAGGGGCTTGCCGTCTAATCGGGGAAATGCACATTTCGAAGTGTTGGCATTAAAAACCATGTACTTGGTTTTTTGTAAATTAATTTCCAGTCCCCGATTTTTGCAGAAGATGCTGAATACCTCAAGCACCCTGTTAGACTTGGCACCATTGGCGTGAGTCTCCCTTCCATTTTTTTGCCGTGCTTCATATGTTTTTCTGGTGTACGATGCTTTGGGCACTGTGCCACTGCTATCCAGTGCCACAGTGCGTGTGCTCACCATGGTAAATTATTGTACGAATTCGTGATTCCATGATTGGGTATGTTTGATTCACTGTCAGACCCTAGTACAGTGCACACGAGGTGCCCTGGGCTTGTGAGTCAAATGCTGCTGGTGGGCTTGCAGCACTGGTTGTGCCACCCTCAGAAGCAGCCGGTAAATGTGTGTCTCAGGTCTGCCATCGCAGAACCTGCATGCAGTCTCGCACTGCCATGTCGACTGTGTAAGTGCCCCTACTTACCAGTCACAAAACCTTCCCTTTGCTTCACATCAGTCACCCCTATGGTAGGCCCAAGGGCAGGGTACGTTGTAAGTGTAAGGTAGGACAAGCCCTAATGTGTGTGGCATGTCCTAATAGTGAATTACAGCCATTTTCGTTTTTCCCTATTGCAAGGCTACCTGTTCTCTGTAGGACAGAATGGGCAGTTGTGATTATTAAAACGTATAATCCTAACTGACTCAGGGAACATGGTAGAGATTCGAGTTTAGTATGCCTGAACTCAGAATGATAAAATGCATCTGTTAGTAAAGTTGGTTTTAACATTCTGTGTTTCGAAAATACCACTTTTAGGAAAGTAGGTATTTTCTTGCCTGACTATCCGAGCCTACCGGGCTGTGTATTCCCTGTCTGGAGCTTGAGTGACAGGGGCTGGGGGAATTTCCAGGAGACAGGATGAGGCAGCCGGGGCTGAATAGAGAGATCTCCATGTAGATGGGTGGGAGGAGTTGCACCTGGGACTTGAATAGGGTTGTGCTCTCCCTCGACAGTGCTGGCTCAAAGACCCCTCTGCCTCAAAGAACAAAGAGAAAGTCTGTATAAATAGTAGGACCAAAACTCCATGAAACTAGATCACTTTTGGGAAGACAAGAAGAAACCTCTGCTGCGGAAGGAACCCGTAAGGACTGACGAAGAGGCTATACCCACCTGGTTGCTGCTTTGGGGAATTGGCCTGCAGTTGTTGCCTTACTGCCTAAAGAGAGAGAGGAGAACTGTGTGCGTACCCTCATCAACTTGTGCTACAGATCTCCAAGGGCTTGGAAGAGAGCTGGCCCCCTGACCAAAGTCTCAGGACCAGTAGACTTCACCAGCATTTGTCGACTGCTGCTGGAAACACTGTTTCAGTGGCTATAGAGGCTGGGAGCTGTGAGCATGGTGTATATACTATCGGGTCATCCCCCTCCCCTGGAGCTACATTCGTTAGCACAGTGAGTGTAACTGAGTAAAGTGGTGTTGGGATCTGGGCGACCGCCCACGTCGATCTGCTCCTTATCTCTTCCTTGCTTCCTGATTCCGTCCTTTTGTACTGGGTCACCGTGTTTGTTACAGGGCCATTTGGTGGGGGGACCGGTGTGCTTTAGTCAGTCAGCCAAATCTAAAGGACTGAATCTGTTAGCAACAGGGATGTTATATGTCAGCGGTATAGAACAAGCCCAGCCTATTTGCGGAATTGCGCCGCCTTGATCACTCAACCCTCATCGATTGAGCATATTTCCCGCATTGTGCGACAATTGCCTCGAGGGATAAAAATATCCCAGGGGCAAAGAAAAGATACCCCCCACGTCTCTAAGATGACCCCAATCTAGGATGTGTTGGACAACCCAGGGTTCCTTAAAATCAATCACTATTCAATCTCCAGCAATGTCTTTTTGCTTCCACCCCAGCCAGTTTACCCTCGTGCAAATAGAATTTTGCTTCGATCTTAGTTAGGAAGAGGCCTATTGTTGGTTAACGAGTGAATACATATATTTCTGAGTTCAGAGTGGGACTCCCCTGAGCCCCTTTCCAATTTCGGCTAGCACAATTACATATGGAGTGGGGCTGGGGGCAGATTGATGCATGGTAGTGCTATTGGGGTTTCCCTGGGTTTTATATGTGATGGGGTCCTCCTGCGGCCCTCATTTCTGTGGCCAGCTTGTTGTGGATCTAGTGGGCCTAGTGTGGTCGGTGTTAACCTATTTGTGGGCTCAGGAAAAGGAGTGGGGGTGGTCCTCTGCCTGGAGTTGGCTCAATCCCGACTTTGCGGGGCAGTAGGTCTAGGAGTAAAAGAAGCATTCTCGCACATGTTTGTGTTGGGCCCAACAGGAACAGGTGTGGTGCTGGGACAGTTGTTGTTACCTTGATGGGGTGCGAGGCTGACTATATGGCAAGAGGTCTGACAGGCTCATTCACTTTTAAAATAGAATCAGCTTTGCCCACCCACTGGTCCACCAATGATGCTAACTTGTCATTAGAGCATTAAGTTAATCTTTTACGACCAAACTATAATATTCTTTAAGGTCCAACACCAGCTTAGACACCGACAAAAGTTGCTCTAAGGTCGTCTGTAGTTACTCGCCTGCTCCTTGTTCCCCCAGAGGACTATTTGGTAGTGGGACTGGTACTTGTTTGTTCCTCTTTGCTCCCTTGCAGGCAGCGGGATTCTGTTTCCCCCCTTTCTTCTTCTTTCCTCCTCTTCCCAGAGAGATCTTGGGGACATGGCCCGCTCCTGTCTGGGCTCGTGTCCTTGGGGGCTCAGTAGCCAAGATCGAGGTAGGTGATAAAGATGGAGACAGAGTCCCATTGACAAGTGGAGTGGGGCTTGGGGCTAAGATCGGTGTCAGTGAAAGGCGTCTCTCTGTGCGTTCAATTTCATTAGAGACCGCTCCGATTGCCCCTGTAGCATTTTATCTATTGCAGTGGCTTGAACTGTAGGAAGTGCGGTTTGAGCTTTCTGCCGGGTAGTTGTACCCTTTGCTGTGGGAGTGCGTTTACCCATAGCTATTTATTGAATAGTCCTCAACAGTACATGTGTTCCTTGATGCTTTTAATAAAATTAACGACCAATGAGCGCTTGTGCGTGCACTGACCACTGAGTTGCTTGCTGATTGCTCACTGACCCACAGCCCATCATCCGTGTGCAGTGCCAAGGGGGTGGCCCAGTCTCATCCGGTCTAGGACGGGCACAGACGGGCCGGCCCTTGGCCCGGGCTCCGCCCGCGCGCATCCCGTGCTATGGGAGGTCGGCGGTGCCTTTCTTGCGCCTCCAGGTGCAATTTCAGCGTCTATGCCGTTCCCCTCATGGCGGGAAGAACTGGATGGCCGGACCCCTTGGCGTCCCGCTCTGCAGGAGATCGGCGGTGCGATTCTTGCGCCTCCGGGCACGATCGTAGGATCACGGCTGCAGAGGCTGCTGGGATGTGTAGTCTATGCCGTTGCCCTCATGGCGTGGAGAAAGTGAACTATGCTTTTCCCCTCACGGCGGGGAGAACTGGACGTACGAACCCCTTGGCGTCACTTGCTGTATTTTCTTCTTCTGTTTCAACAGTAGTTCTACTTGGCCTTGCTCTAATCTCACTTTCTTCTTCTTCACTATCTATAACTTCTGGTTCAACAGCAGTCTCTCGAGACCCAGTAGCTGGAGCCCACTCTACTTGACTTGTGCTGGGCTGTTCATCATCTTCAGCCTGTTCTTCAGAATCTGTTACTCTAGATTCTTCAGCTTCAACCACTTCAACTTCTGGACTTTGTTCTACCAGTTGTGGGTCTTTTTGACTTTCAAGTGGACTTGGGACTCGTCTGGTATGGCTAGCATGAATCCAGTTTGGCAAGCCAGCACACTTCACTTCTGTTGTCATTACCAGAATCATCTGATGAGCTTCATTCCATCTTGGTTCTAAACACGATTTTCTTGCGTGTTTCTTCACACAAACCTACTCGCCAGGACTCAGATCATGAGCTTGACTCGGCTGTGTTGTGGTTGCATCTCCTCCCACCTGATGAGATACAGGACACACTATGTCAGCCAATCCTCTGCAATATTCAAGTACCAGATCATCAGAGATATTTATCAGCTTGTTCACTGGTACTGTCATGTAGTTCCTATATCCCTATATAGATTCTGCGTGTTAGGGTCTCATATGCTATAGTCTTTGGCGGAGGACTGAGTCGATTGGCCACTATCGCATATGCTAAACTTGTCGTAGCATATTTTTACCTTACTAGCTCAGAGGCTACTCTAGAAACCTCTTGGCAACAAGAAGGGAATTGTTTCCGGCAACCATGCAACATGAAAAAACCCTGGGGCATATCACCAACAATCGGCGATAATTATCGCCAAGCGCACTTTGCGCTAGGATAATTATCGCCGGCTATCGCTTATTTTTTTTTTTTTACTTTTTTTATTGTTTTCACAACAGTTACAACAGAAGACACTGATTCCAACCATTGTGTACAGATCCTTTGATCGATTAGTATCCAAATGCACAATCCCTCAATCAACCCCGGTGCTAATGTGCTGACAGATTGCGGCTCTCCACCTCCCCACCACCCCGTCAGCCATTTCAACCGTCTGAGTCAGAGGAGTCCTCATCTGATAGCGATGGTGGGTCACATATTCCCCCCCTATACTTGTTCCAAGCCCCCCAAACCTTTTCCCACTTGCGGGGACATCCCCGCCTGATAAATACTGATCGCTCAGCGAACATGGCGACATCCATATCTCTCCTCCATTTAGACAGCAACGGCACCTCCACAGCTCCCCATTTTTGGGCTATGTTCCTTTTGGCCATCATTATCCCCAACGTTACCCAGCTCTGCGCCTGACGATTGAGATCATTGGGTTCCCACACATTTAACAGACATCGCCGAGGCTCCGGTAACAACGAAACCCCGCTCGCCTGCGACATTGTACGCAGCACTCGCTTCCAGAAGTCTTGGATGACGGGGCACTCCCAGAGAGTGTGATAAAAGGTTCCCTCCTCCCCACAACCTCGCAAACAGAAGGGGTATAGCGCCCTGCCCAGCTTATGTAGTAAGCACCTGGTGTAGTACGAGCGATGCAAAATACGTAGCTGCACCAACCGCAGACGTGACGGTATGCCCGCCTCACGCAGTGAGGCCAGCGCCTCGCGCCACTCCGGGTCATCAAAGTCACCAACCTCATCGGCCCACTTCTCCCGCAGGGGCCCCATAGGGTCTGGACGATTGTTAATAAGTTTGCGTATGTGAATGACGTAGCCCTCTTTGGCATGTACTCCGTCAATAGCCTGTCCTTTAACGGGGAGGCCTCCGGAACCTGCGCACCCGGAGCCAGCTGTGCCACCAGGGCATGTTTCATCTGGAGGTATCGGAACCACTCCGACGGGGCCAGCTCGTATTGCTGTTGCAAGCGTTCAAACTGGACAACCGCCCCCTTCTGCCACACATCCCCAATTACTGAAATGCCGATGTTGACCCAAGCGTCGAAGCCCATGCAATCCCTCAAGCGTCCCAGTTTCTTAGCATCCCAGAGAGGTGTAAGCTGAGTCAAGACCCCACGCCATCCCAACCTGGCCTGTGCCGCATGCCAGATAGACACAGTCTGTCTCAGAGGGCCGATCAACGTCGCGGCTAGTCTAGTGTCATACAAAGGGGACAGCATACCCCTGTCGCCCAGAACATCCCTGTCCGCCTTGAATGCAGGGTCAGACTGTGGCGCATGGAGCCACTGGTTAATCACCTTCAGCTGCGCCGCCCAATAGTAGAGCTGAATATCCGGGAGCGCAATTCCCCCATCGTACCAACCACAAACCAATTTAGATTGCGCAATTCGTGCCGGCTTGTTGCCCCAGAGTAGACTGGAAACATGCGCTGCTATCGCGCGGAAGTAGGCCAGAGGCACCGGGTAATGGGTATTCTCCAGCACATATAACAGTCGCGGCAGAGCCATCATTTTTAAGAGCGCCGCTCTCCCCACCAGGGTCAGAGGCAGCGCCCCCCAGTGCTGCACGTCACGCCTGAGGCGGTCCACTTGAGGGCTTAGATTGCGCCTGAAAAACTCCATCTGGTCCGTCGTAATGTGCACCCCCAGATATTTGAACGCCCCCTCCGTCACATGAAGCGGACATCCCGCCGGCAGCCGCGGAGGGGGACCCCGCAGCACGAGGAGGACCGACTTCGACCAATTGATCGTATAGCCCGACGCTCTGCCAAAGATGTCGCAGATATTAAGGAGCGTCAGTATGGAGCGCCTAGGGGAGGACAAATACAGCAGTACGTCGTCCGTGTATAGGGAGACACGGTCTTCCCAGTCAGCCG
This sequence comes from Triturus cristatus, assembly GCF_964204655.1. Lineage (NCBI taxonomy): Eukaryota > Metazoa > Chordata > Amphibia > Caudata > Salamandridae > Triturus > Triturus cristatus. Next base: position 1,199,737,931 of record NC_140582.1, on the reverse strand, counting down.
ACCACCGGAGGCCCCGCTTCATGGGCTCCCACCGTATCCAGGCCGCGAGCGGCTCGAGCACTAGGGCGAAGAGCAACAGCGACAAAGGACAGCCCTGATGGGTGCCACGCCCCAGGGGGAAGTCCTCCGACATATGCCCGTTGACCGCGACATGGGCCAGTGGTTTAGTGTATAGGAGACGGACCCAAGCACAAAATTTAGGCCCGAACCCCAGATGCAACAACACCGCAAAGAGAAAGGGCCATTCTACCATGTCGAACGCCATACGGGCGTCAAGCGAAAGAATCACTGCCGGTTCCTGCAAACGTTCCACTCGGGCCAGTACTCCGTGCAGTCGCCTCAAGTTATGCGATGTACCTCTGCCGGGCATAAAGCCCGACTGATCCGGGTGCGCAATATCAGATAAATGCAGCGTTAGCCTGATGGCCAACAATTTCGCGAGGATCTTGGCCTCCGCATTGATCAGCGAGATGGGACGGTAAGAGGTGCATTGGTCTGCCGGTTTACCCGGCTTCGGAATTACCACAATGGTGGCCGTTTGTTGATCCACGGGGAGCTCTGTCTCGGATAGCCTCTGATAGAGCTCGTTTGGGATGCCGTTTGGGCCCAGCGCCTTACCAGGTTGTAGTGCGCCGATAGCCGCCTGCAGCTCATCCACCGTGAGCTCGGCCTCAAGGGCCTCCCGAGCCTCAGGGGAGAGTGTGGGCATCTGCAGGTCTTGGATGTACGTCAGGGCCATCTCCACCGTCATGGAGGAGGCGGAGGAGTAGACCCCTCGAAAAGGCTCAGCGAGGGTATGCACTAGTACTCGCGGGTCAGTCGTCTGCAACCCCTCGGCAGTGCTAAGTTGTGCAATCCACCGAACACCACCGTCGTGTCTGTCTAGCCACGCCAGCAGCCTACCCGTTTTGTCGCCCACATCGTAAACTGTGTGCCGGGAAGCCTCTAGGCGCTGTCTGACTCGCTCCGCAAGGTGCTCCTTATATTTTGTCTTTCGCACATGCAGGTCGTGGGAGGCTGCGGGGGAGGGGGCCTGGGCCTGGCGAGCCTCCGCCGCCCGGAGCTCCAGCTCAAGCGACAGCAACTCAGCTAGCTGTTCACGCCTATACCCCGAAACGGCGGCCATCGCCTGTCCCCTTACTACCGTTTTGTATGCCTCCCAGAGAACCACAGGGGAGTCGACCGACGCGGTGTTTTCTTGGAAGTAGGATTTTGTCGCCTGCGCTATAAATTTACCGATCTTTGGTAGCCGTAGGCAGCCAGGGCATATCGGATAAATGCGGCGACGCATCAGATGATAACCAGTGTAATGTAAGAGTATCGGCGAATGGTCAGAGATACCCCTGGGTCTGATATCTATACTCTCGATATTGTGGAGGCAGCCGGGGGAGCCCAGAAAGTAAGTAGGCTATTGTGCACCCCGGAGTGAAACGTGTACCGCCGCTCCGACGGGTGATGCAACCGCCATAAATCAGTGAACCCGATCGCCTCCACAAAGCTCGCCAGGCGCGACCCCCCCCCCCCGCCCTTCGCCCAGGGTGGACACCGGTCAGTGAGGTCGTTCATAACCGCATTGAAGTCGCCACCCAATAACACCTCCCCCTCCGGCAGTGTAAGCAGAAAGTCGCTGAGCGCCGGGAACGCCGCCGCATGCAGCCCAGGTGGGATATAGACAGACACTATGTTGAGGGGCCGCCCCTCCCATTGAGTGTGGGCAGCGGCGAAGCGCCCAGACCCCTCAGTGTGTACACTGAGCAAGATCAAGGGGGACCGCCTACGCACCAGTATGCCAACCCCCCGGGACCCAGAGGTGAATTCAGAGTGCGCCACCATCTTATACCCCCATCTGTCTAACGCTTTAGTAGTGGTGCCGGTGAGGTGAGTGTTGGACCTGGCCCTTTTTCCCGAAATTTTTCGCTTTTCGGGGATACTAAATGATATATGAATGCTGTATGAATTTGTGCAGACTGAGTTTCCCCATTTTCAAAATATAACTTAAAATGGATACCAAAGCTGTGTGGTTGCGCCGTTTGACTGAGCTAGGTTGACAGTCTAGGCGTTATTTCCAAGCAGCCCCAGCTTTTGGAGGGAAGCCTGGCACCCAGGGTGCTCTACCCCTCCCCCTATGCCAGTTAGAGCCAGTTTCCCCAGACGCTTCTAGAAGCTTCTGGCACTGTCTGGAAGGTGGGGTGAGGGGCGTGTAAAGGGCGGAGCTGGGTTGCCATGTAGTCAGTCAGAGGGTGGACCAGGGAGAGAGGGGACCTGCTGCCAGGGGTTACCGCCACATAGGCCTGTGTGCTGGGCCCTGAGCCTACCTATCCCCCCCCCCCCTACTGTCCACAGGGCGAGAAAAAGATATAGTTGTGGCAACGCAGACCTGGAGAAGCCCTCGCAGGAGTTTTAGGCGGTAGGATTAGTCAGGGACCTATGCCTCTGAAAGTGACAGGGCCTAGGTGCTGCCTTTCAAGTGAGTGAGGGATCCTGAACTACCCACTGATCTGGCCCGGCGAGAGGAGAATCCAGGGACGACAGGCAGAGACTAATTAGTCCGCCTTTAGCCACCAACGCAATTTCCCCCCCTCAAGAAACCCTCAAACAAAGGGCAGGAACCAGAGAGCGCTATTCACAAGCTGCCCCTGGAAGGAGAGCGCTATTTACAAAGGAGAGCGCTATTTCCAAGATGCCCCTGGAAGGAGAGCGCTATTTACAAAGGAGAGCGCTATTTCCAAGATGCCCCTGGAAGGAGAGCGCTATTTACAAAGGAGAGCGCTATTTCCAAGCTGCCCCTGGAAGGAGAGCGCTAGATTTGGTGAGCGCTATCTTGGAAGTGACTGTGTTGGATGGTGGGTCTGCCTAGCGCCGAAGAAGCGCTATACGCAATGGCACAGGGGCGCTGTGTGGCCCGAACGAATTGGTGAAGTGCTAGCGCCGCGGGAGCCCACCCCGCGTGATACTGCCGTCGGCGCGAGTGCCAACTGCCTCGGCGCTTATTTACAACCGGCGGGAGCCTACCCCGCGGTTCTTGTACCAAGAGCGGGAGCCTACTCCGCACTTCGGCACCAGCCGGGATTTCGCGCCGTGCGGGCTTCCCCGTGACGTTGGGGAGAGCCGCGCTGTGATTGGCGCCGGCTAGAGCGCCAGCTGGAAGTCCCGCCTTGTGGGGAGAGCCGCGCTGTGATTGGCGCCGGCTAGAGCGCCAGCTGGAAGTCCCGCCTTGTGGGGAGGGCCGCGGCTACAGAGGAGCCAGGCGGGAGCCTACCCCGCGCTGGCCAACGTCGACGGAGACTTCGCTCCGTGGTGGGGGCTCTCCAGAGGCGGAGGAGAGCCCCGAGTGCAGCGAGAGCCCCGCCCGCTCCTTGACGAAGTCCCGGGCCCCAGAGGAAGGACCCGGGTGAAGCGCGACGTCGAGAGGAGGCCGGAAGAGGCGGAGGACACCCTCGAGGACTGCCGGTGAGTGAGGGCCCGGGTGAAGCCAGAAGAGTGCCGGTGAGTGGGGCCTTGGTCCGCGCTTGCCTCGGTGGGAGGGGCGGAGTCGGGGCACATAGTCGGTGCCCGCCCCGGTGAATGCCCGGAGGGCCCCGTGGGGCCCATACTTACTGCGGGGACATCCCCTGCCTTCCCCCAGAGACCCCGGGAGTGTCCGGAACGGCGTGGGTATTTCTCAGCTGCCCCACTTGACAGCGGGCAGTTGCAACGAGCCGGCATCAGTGTTTGGGACCCCCCTTTCTGGAGCGAAGGCTCCCCCCCACAGACAGGGCCTTTCTAGGAGCGGGGGATTGAGAGGGCGACGGGGAACATTGTCGGTGCCCGCCCCCCCCCCCCTCTTTTTGCACCAGTGTGACTGTCTAACGGCGGGACACAAGAAGAAGGGACCCGGGGGAATACCCCCAAGGAAGGCTCCCAGCCAGAACAAGAGGTTGCGCTTTAATCCCTGATATTGGGAAGCGCTCCAGGAGCCTGCTATGGTTAATGCTCCAGTGAGCTGCTAGGTAGGGCTTCAAGGACCAGCCCTGGTGAATGTGCCAATGTTTATGTGCCCTGTGCAGCGCTATGTTGAAGGCTATGATTTAAAGTGCTATTCAATTGCCCTGTGCAGCGCTATGTTCCTAGGCCTGATTTAAAGTGCTAGGCATTTGTTATGTGCAGCGCTAGTTTTAGATGCCAGGGTTTGACGTATTGATGCACTGCATACCCTAATTTCTGCCTCCGGCTCAGGAGTCAATCATATTGATGATGCATACGGGAATGCCATGATGTGTTTTATTCCAGGTGTCCCGGACTCTTGCTGATGTTGTGCCATGATGCTTTTATTGCAGGATTGAGGTTGATGGATTTATTTTCATGGTTTTCTAGGTCGCAATGATTCCGGCAGGGGCCCGATTGGCCCTGCCATGTACATAATTCCCCCCTGTAAATGTTAACCGAGCGCCAGTTGGCGCGACCTAGAGATTACTATTGACACCTTGTGGTTTTGGACAATACAAAAGTTCTTTTTACCTAAACTGGTGTGGTGTCTCTTTTTGTAGTGTGCCTTGTGTGTCGCCTGTGTGTACTGCGTGGATGCTTTGCACATTTCCTCCGGAGTTTGGCCCGCCCGCTCTGCACCACGCTTCCCGTTTCCAACAGTGAGTCTCCTGGAGCAAGACCACCGCCGGGGTGCATCTCTTAATACTTTGTAGGACCAGGCCCGTTTAATTTTATCACCCAGTCCCCGCACATTCCACGTAAGTAAGGAGAGGGGCTGCGCCGGGCTCAAAATGTCGTCAGACGGCGGGTCGTTCAGCAAGCCGGGCATAACGGCGGGTAAGGCTGAAGGCCGCATGTGGCGCGGCGCAACCGGCGCAGGGCCTGTGTAGTGCAATGAGGGCGCGCATTATATAATGTAGGTGTCAGTGTCATCAGAAACTCAAATCCAACAGTAAAACAAGAAACCAGTCCCCAACCCCCCACCCCCTCCCTGCCTCCCTGCCATACAGACCTACAACTGCCCGCCACCCCAACTCAGCTCATACCCCTGAACCCCAAACAGTACTTGCGTGCCAAGGAGCGGGAGGTCCAAGGAAGACCACGACATCCCCTGCCCCAAGGTCCCATAGAGCGTTCGATTAAGTCACAACAAGCGGGCCACTACGGCGGCAGGAGGCCTCAAAGTTCACCGGGTAACAGCATGTCCAAAGAGGCGCCACAGGGAGTCTCATCCAGCGGATTCCTCCTCAGCGTTCTCTGTCCGCCGGTCTCGGCTACCCGGATCCTCCGGTCCCATCGACTGTCGATCCCTCCGGTCCACGCGCCCAGTACCTTGAACCCGCTGCCAGCCCTCGAGCCAGTCATGAGCCTCTTCTGGTGTGTCGAAGAACCTTGTTTTCCCATCTGCCACCACTCTCAGCCGTGCCGGGAAGAGCATGGCATAGGGAAGCTCTCGGGCCCTGAGCTTCTTTTTGACGTCCAGAAAGCTCCTCCGCTGCGCCGCCACCGCTGCCGTGTAGTCCGGAAAGAAGGAAACTGTGGAGTTCTGGAGGCGGAGGTGCGGTGCCACCCGCGCCGCCTGGAGAATGATGTCTCTATCTCGGAAATTGAACATGCGAGCTAGAACCGGTCGAGGGGGCGCCCCTACCTTCGGTCGGCCGCCAGGCACCCTGTGGGCGCGCTCCACTGAAAAGAAGGCCGACAGACCCTTGGGCTGCAGCTTGGACTTTATCAGGTCCTCTACGTATAAGTCCATGGCAGGATGCCCCTCGCTTTCGGGAATCCCCGTGATGCGCACATTATTGCGACGGGAGCGGCCCTCCTGGTCGTCCAGCCTGGCCGCCATGCGTTTGTTCTCTGCTTCCAGTTGGGACACCTTTTGTAAAAGGTAGCTAGAGTCTTTGGTTAGTGTAGCTGTCACCTGTTCCACATCAGTGACCCTGGGCGACATTTTTTGGAAGTCCGCTCGGAGAAGAGACACGTCCGAGGAAATCGTCCCAACGGTGGACTGTACCTGCGTCAGGGCAGCCATGATGTCCTCCAGCGTTACTTTTGGCGTCGCCGGCTCCGCCGCCACCTTCTCCGCGCGTCCGCCTCGGTCCTGCGCTGGGTTAGTTTCTTTGCTGTAGGCGAATTTGTCCAGTTTGCCCTGCTGGCTCGCCCGGGACCCTTTCCCACTCATGACCGCCTCGGAGGACTCCACCGCCTATATCTCCCTACAGTCGCCGGGTAGGGGACCCCGACCGGGCACCGCCAAGCCGAGGTCTGCTCAGGAGCCGGCCACTTCCACGGGCCACACCTTCGTGGGCTGTGCAGGCAGGCGAGCGCAGCGATCTCAGCAGTTTGGGGTCCAACACCGGGCACCCCCACAGCCCGCAGCACACCTCCTCAATCTCGGCTGGAAGGAGGGGGGGAGCCCTGGGTCCTCAATGTCGTCGTCTGCCGGTGTCACCAAGCACTCCTCCGCTGTCCCACGATGGGCCGGGGCAACACCGGACACCAGGCCCGATCACTGGTCCCTCGCGAGGACGCCCTCCTCTGGACCGTTCAGGCCCCGCCTCCCCTCGGCTCCGCCGGGGCCCCAGGCAGCAATCGAGGGTGTTAAGCGGGGCGCGATCTGCATGCACCTCCGCTGGGCCCACCTCACTCCATCATCCCCTCCAGGAGGCCCGCCGAGTCTGGCCGGATATGCGCCCGCGGTGCCGGGACCCCTCTGCAACTCGAGGCCCCGGCTTCAGACGCCGGCGTAGGCCGCAACTTCCCGGGCTGCACCGGAGACGTTCTGGGCCGCGCAGAGAGCCGGGGAACGAATCAGGCTGGGTCGCTTTGTCCGCGCTTCTCGTTCCGGGACCTTGGGGGAAGAATCGTGCACGGATGGTAGGGGAGTCGGCCTCACCCTCGGAGCTCGATCAGGCTGCGGCCATCTTACTCGGCTGCTAGCCATGCCCCCCGCTATCGCTTATTTTTATCGCTGAGATTGCGCGCTATCAGTGATGCTTATCTCCAGAGCGATAAAAACAACCGAGTTAGCTGCCAAATGTGCAATTATCGGTGGGATTCCAGCGATAATCTCACATCGTTTGGAGCTACGTTGGTGATAGGACAGGGCATACTTAGCCATGATATCCACCTTCCATTGGATATCATGGCTAAATCAGATGAAAAGCAGGCGTAAGGAAAGTAGCGATAACTGAGGTTAGCGCTACTTTTCTTATCACTATGCTTGTTAGCGTGAGGCTTAACAATAGGAGAAATGTCGCTTAGTGACATTTCTCCCGTTATTCTTTGGAGGAACGCGCACTTGCATCTCATTAGAGATGCAAAGCTGGGCGTTAAGGGAATGGGCACTGAGGCAAGGATTCACGCGATACCTTCAGGACTGCAAGCAGCCCTGACAGGACTTCCATTGAGAAGGAACCCATCAAGCACTCCCGGATCAGCTTTGTGTCGGACTCACGTGAAACCTTACAAGAATCCATAGACCAGAGGAGTGTCCACTCTTGGGCAAGGACCTCAGGACCAGAACCGGAGTATTTTACACACCGTTCCTCCATGGAGCGGCGTCCCCAAGGTACGATGACTGTCCTTAAAATGGCGGCCACTGCTCTTCCCACGGTCCCCTCCAACACCGAGTGCTAGGGCTCGCCGAGCTCCAGGGCCCCCAGTGATACCAACCGAGGTCTCCCACTCCTACTAATTGACCAGAGGTGACCCGGGACTGCAAAATATAGCACGCAAGTCCCACATGGAGCTCTGCTCCTTCATCTGAATCTGCCTGACTGCAAGATGGCTGATCCCTGACTCTCGGCGATCCGCTTTTTATTTAAAGATTGGACCTCTAAGTACAACAAACGCTGCAAGGGCCGTCATGTTATAGGGTCCCAACGACCTTCTGCCCACAACCAAGAAGAATCTGTATAACAACGCGCAAGTCCTACAGGGAGCCTGACTCCTTCAGCCGAGTCTGCCTAGCCTCAAGATGGCCGATTCCTGACTCTCGATGATCCGCGTCTAACTATAGATAGGATCTTTAAATTCAACCAACAGTTGCAAGGGTCTCCAAATAAGGGGATACCAACGGCCTACTACCCCTAACTAAAGAGGAATCTGAAAATAGCGCGCAAGTCCTACACGGAGCCACACTCCTCCATTTGACTTTGCCTGGACTTAAGATGGACGATCCACGACCCTCAGCGATCCGCATCTAATTCAAGATAGGATCTTTAAAAACAACCAACCAATGCAAGGGCCACCAAGCAAGAGGAACTCATCGGCCCTCTGCCCATAATTATAGAAGTATCTTGCCTCTACGTAGCCTCTCATTCTCCAGTTTGCAATTCACTTCACCCGTTCCAAGATGGCCGCCCTCGTCATCACAGTGAACACACCCTTATCAAGAGATTGAGCTACACCCTGACTCACCCTCGCTGAGGTGATCCCTCAACGAGAAAACATATCCACATAGTGAGTGTTCCAGGGTGACCAGAATTTTTAATGACAAAAGCCAGGTCTCCTCAAGAAAATAGTAAAAGGACTACAACTTTGACATGTTAATTTAACCACCTTCTCGAAACAACTGCCTGGCAAATTATAAACAAACACCTTCCACAGCTTTTTCAGCAAACCCTCCCTGAATAACGGGACAGAAGCTACATTCGCCAAAAACAGCCGTGTCAAGGTGAAAAAGCGAGACGGTGGGGAACCCTAACTATGGTGGTTGACCAATCCACACCAGACCCAGAGGCCTGAACCCAGGAAAAAGGGAGGCTTCCCGAAGTCAATACCCCATGATCTTCATTGGCAGGTTAGTAAGGGACCGCACAGTTACAATCGTATCCTCATTGGCACATCTTTAGGCGACAACTTTCAACTCACCCCCAGCTGATCTGTCCAATCACACCAACTGTCCTAGACTCCCTTTAAGATACACGGTCCCCCCTCTTGTAGAAATCCCACAGTGTCACTGGGCACGCCAACTCACTCCTTCCAATCCATACTGACCCACCTGAAACCTCACAGCGCGAACGCATTCACTATTAGCTTCCCCCCAACCTTTCTCCTAAAGCGAGAGGAAATTTCAAACAGAAACTGATTAGACAACACAAAGAAACTCTATTTGCGGAAACATACCACTGCTCCTTTAAAGGAATGATTAAGATAGACTTAATCTTTCATACTGAAAGACCAGAGGACTGGAACACCACTCTCAGAACACAACTCTACATCTCTAAAACCACAACTACCTCACATAGCTGCAAACTAACAGCCTCGCTCCCTAATCGTTCGTCAAGGGGAGGGATCTCGTCTGTGACCATCTACACTAACGGCACTGTCCTGATTCAGGCAAATAACGAAAACCTAGAGGCTTTCGACTCCCTCTTCACCACACTCCGATTCGCTCTCCCCCACCTGTCCCGACCCTCCCTGACCGAGCGCCCACCAACAGATAACCGGTCCCAACAGGAAATACAAACAGTCTCCACCTCGCCCCATGCCTCCTCCTCTCGCCTCCCCCGAGTCTCCTCCCACTCCAGCGCCTCCACAAAGCGTGTTCTCCAACTCTCAAAGGAAAGTCGAACTCAACTTCCTAATTTGATCCACCCACCTCAACCCCACGACCCCGCTCTGCCGACATCGACCTTTAATCACACCAGTACTCGCCCAGATCTCAGAAGGTCGAATTCACGTCATGACCCAACGCACCCCCTCCCAGGGTCCCAAAAGGTGACAACATGTTCTACACAAGTAGCAATAGACAACATTTCCTAAACAAGACCTACACTACACAGGGCGACCCTCCCCAAGATGCCCTCACCCCTACCCACGACCCCATGGCGCAGCATCTCGCCTCACTAGAAAGCCAGCTAGAATCGATTTTCCGGGGCTTAAATGAAATCCTCAGCAACCTTGACAAGGCCCGTAGGCCCCAACAATCCCCTCCCTGGGTGCCCTCACCATCCAACTCCAACCACCACAAGCGCCCTACTAGGCCCGTAGCAACCTCCGTAACACGGTTACAGAGACTCTCAAGAGCGGGCGTGGAAGCCTTGTCACAAAAATACCTAAGAAACACAGCCTGCTCCACTAGGGTTCAGAGACGCACAAATACCGTTATCGAGCCCTTGACCTCAAGACCCACTAGGACCGAAGCCGCAATTTCTGACGAAGAAGCGACTGATCTAGCCTCTTCATACAACGCACCTCCCATTGACTCCCCAAAATCCAAGATCCAAGTGATCACGGGTTTCTAAAGAGACCTTCCTTGCACCAAACCCCCTAGACCACCCTTCCTCACCACCCTACCTAGGGCGCCCAAAGGAAAGAACCCCAGCAATAAAGAGCTTTCCACCAACTGCATGCTCATTAACTGCAGATCGGCGTCCATGCATGCAACCGAACTAGCAGAAGCCAGTCTCTCGCAGGGCGTTGACATTGCGTTCATCACGGAGACCTGGCTCAATGATCTCTCCTCACCATGCGTAGACATGCTTGTACCCCCAGGTTTTTCCATTATTAACAAAGACAGAAAAGACCAACGAGGCGGAGGGGTAGCTATCATTCATAAAGACAACATTGCCATCATGGAAATAGACTCATGCAAGTACAACACCTTTGAATGTCTTACAGCCAACATAAAGACCACAGATAATGGAACATTACTCTGCCACCTTCTCTATCACCCACCAGGCAACAGTGCCTGGTGCATTCGGGGAACACTTATCTGACCTGATTGCTCACTGTGCACTCGGAGATGCCAACAACCTAATTCTTGGTGATCTTCTTAACCTGCAGTGGAATGAAACAAACAATCCGTTAATTCAAACGCTATCCAATCTCCTCTGTGACAATAATTTAACACAACACTGAACAGAGGAGACGCACATCGCTCAACAAGACGCTATTACAATCAACCACATACTACCCGTGGACTGGTCGGACCACCACATGATCTTATTTCATATCAACCAACAAATTCTCTCTCAACCACCTATGCAAGACCCCCCCCAAATGGGCCAGAAACCTCTCCCAGATTCCCATGGTAGTCCCTGAAGAAAGGATAAGCTCGCTCCTTCCCTGCACCATTGACCACCTCTCCACAACCGAACTCACCGAGCATTACAACTCAAATTTGGTGGCTCTGCTTGACCATCTAGCTCCTCTAAAGCAGAAAAAAAGCAGCGCCATTCCGTCCAGGTCATGGTTCAACACTGACTTCAATTCCGAAAGTAGAAAACTAAGAGCCAAAGAAAGGAGCTGGAGGAATAACCCTACCTCCACCCTCCGCGAACAACTCAAAACAGCTTGTGGGAAGTACAACAATCACATCAAAAACAAGAAATCAATTTTTTTCCGCTCTGTGTTGGACAGCGCAAAATATAGACTCAAAGAGCTCTATAACATCATCAGGCAACAAACCTCCAAGCCTGTGACCTCCTCAATCCAGGCGTCCAAAGAACTCTGCGACAACTTAGCTAACTTCTATAATGACAAGATTACTAAGATCGAACTCTCACTGGACACCATCAATACTCGCCCAACTAAGAGCAACACGTCCGGGACGTACGATATCGCTCCCTGTCCCTCTTCCAATTCCTGGCTAAGCTTCCGCCCCATTCAGGAATCTGAGATAATCACGCTGATTTCCACCTCCAAACCCTCATCTCATGTCCTAGACCCCTACTGACCAAAAAGCTGAAGCGCTCCCTAGCACCGCTTTGGTGCACGATCATAAATAGCTCCATGAAAAATGGAGTCGTTCCAGCTGAAAAAACCCGGCCTTGACATTACAGATTTGAATAACTTTAGACCTGTTTCTGACCTTCCCCTTCTGTCCACAATCCTAGAAAGATGCGTTCTCCAACAACTAACCCAACACCTGGACCACCTCAACCTCCTGGACTCCCATCAATCTGGCTTCAGAAAAGGCTGTAGCACAGAAACCGTGATCCTCAACATCATCGACGATATCCACAAATCACTAGACTCTGACCAATGCTGCCTCTTCATTCTCCTTGACCTCTCGTCAGCATTCGATACGGTAGACCACAAACTTCTCATTAGGGCTCTCCAAGAAAGAGCCGGTCTTGGTGAGGTGGTCCCCCAATGGTTTTCCTCCTTCCTGCACAATCGCACTCAAAAAATAAAAAATAAAAACTTTGCTTCCGACCTCCACCCAGTCAACAAGGGAGTCCCTCAAGGCTCAGTGCTCTCCCTGCAACTCTTTAACATCTACATGGAACCTCTCACCAAACTACTCAAAATAGCCAACATCCGCTTCCATCTTTATGCTGACGATACTCAAATATATTTGGAAACCACCTCCCTCAGAGACATTCAAAGACTCAATGACGTACTGTGAGATGTTCAACACTGGCTGTCATGTAATCACCTTAAACTAAACCCCGACAAAACCGAAATACTCCTCATCTCGAACAAGGAGGAGAACCCCCAAATTGCTGAATGGCTAAAAGCAGTCGATGTGGTCAACGGGAACCTCACCCTGGCCAACTCTGTCAAATCACTGGGCATCACGCTAGACCCGAAACTGAACATGACTAGACACATCAAGAATTCAGCCAAGAGCGCTTTCCTTTAACTACCGAACAAAATAAAACCTTTCATTCCGCCCAGTGATCTTAAACAGGCCACCCAAACACTGGTGCTGTCAAGACTGTACGATGGGAACGCAGTCCTCTCAGGAATAGCAAAATCACATCTGGCTCCCATCAAAACAACTCTGCATGCGGCAGCCAGAATTATCACTGGAATCAAGAAATTCGACCACATTTCTCCTGCCCTCAGAGAACTTAAGTGCCTCCCAGTCGAAATGCGGATTAGCTTCAGAGCAGCCTGCCTCACTCATAAAACCCTACATACCGGCAAACTCGAATATCTGGTGGCCAAACTCAAAAAAGCTGGTCAGGCCAGGTACCTCAGAAGCTCAAACTCCCTCCTACTCATCCCGCCAAAAACTCGAAAACAAAAAACAGCGGCTCGATCCTTCACCGGAAGCACACCCAAAATCTGGAACTCTATTCCCCCTCACATCAGAATCATTCCCTCTTTTGTAAAATTCAAAAGCCAACTCAAAATCCTGTTCTTCAACTGCTCCCTAGGGAGTCGATAGGATCAATCAGAGCGGGGAAGCAGATACCTCGTACTGCTCCAACTCCATGTCCCCAAGAATACGAAGCAGATCCCCCAACCAGTGTCCTGCATTGTTAATGTGTCGCTCTTTTGTTTTGTGTGTTGTGAATCTCTGCAATGTATCTGCTGTAAAGCGCTCCGATACCCTCGGGTCATGCCAGCGCTATATAAAACTTCTTAAATAAATAAATAAAATAAATGTAACCACCACGTACGGGCAATCGACGCACATCAATGTCTTCGCCACGGCTCATCGACTCCACAGCTACTCAACATACCACTCCAGGCCACACACGCAGGACCAGCAAGGCATCCAGGCACAAGACGCAGGTCCAGCGAGGCATCTAGCCACCAGACGCAGGTCCAGCAAGGCATCCAGGCTCCAGATGCAGGTCCAGCGCGGCATCCAGGCTCCAGACGTAGGTCCAGTGCAGCATCCTGGCTCCAGACGCAGGTCCAGCGCAGCATCCAGGCTCCAGGCGCAGGTCCAGCGCGGCATCCAGGCTCCAGACGTAGGTCCAGTGCAGCATCCAGGCTCCAGACGCAGGTGCAGCGAGGCATCCAGGTTCTCATCCTGGTCAACCGGGATGTTGGGTGGCTTGAGGGGGTTGTTGATGTGTGCTGCACTCAAATCTGCATTTACACTTTTTTTGGTACATCTTTTATATTGGAGGTGGACTGATAGGCTAAGTCCACACTTGCTGCTTAGCGTGCCTTTTTCTATCACTAAGGGCTTATCGCTGGATTCTGTCCGCTGTCGCCGGTTTCATTAATGCCATCGCGCTAATGTTTGCGGCAGTTTTCCCTGAAGCTATGGTCTGTTAGCAAAACGTTGGTAATACCTCGCTAACAGAGAGATAACTTGCAGGGATCGCTGGTGATAAGAAAACTATCGCTAACCTAGATTAGCGATAGTTATCGCCATTCTTGATAATATGCCCCTATGTTTCTAAATGAGTTTGGGTTTTTATTGTTCGCTGTTTTGACTTTATTACTGTTTTAGCACTGCTTAATACCTAACTCATTGCCCTCACTTAAGCCTGCCTGCTCTGCGTTATAGCTACAAGAGGGTTGAGCTCAGGCTAATATAGTGAAGTTAGTGTTAATGTTCACTGAGATGGGCAACCGCACAGTTCACTTTCTTATACGTTCTTTCCTCCTTCATCCTGTGGAAATGTGGATTTTCCTGGTCAGTTATGTCCCCTATCTTGGACCCCAACGGTTCTATGTGCATGTCACAAGTACATGTATGCTCTCTCCAGTTCCAGTTTCCAAAACGCAAACATATGTGCGTCCACCGTCAACCTGTTCTCTGTCAGATCCGCCATCAATGGGCCGGATATTCCATTCCTAAGTATGAAAGGCCACCGACTTTATATGGCTAAGTTACTCTATTTTTACAGTTCAGGCAAGTAGGCCCGATTCTGTCCTCAAAGCCTTCCCTGCTCTCTGTCTCTGACAGCTTCAGCTTGAGCTCGCATCCGTATCCATGAACTTTGTCCTACTCCCTGTGCAGCTAACGGTGCCTGCCTCGGCCAGTTTTCGACTGCCTGCCAAGAAGCTGTATTTCACCTTCGAATTATCTATTTTGCTCCTCAGCCGATGCATTCCTGTCCAGTAGTTTAAGTAAATATTCTTCCAGCTACCAAGCAAAGGACTCAGCCTTTCCGTCCTCCTGCAAGTGATTCATAGCCCTGTTTCCATGGAGAGTTTTCTGCCCCTCGCATCTCATATAGACACTTAGACGCTTGTACACGCACACAGTCAGTATAGAATAGATTCTGTCCGAGAGTCTCTTCTTGTGGATAACATAGTTCTCTAAACATAGGATGTTAGATATGATTTGGGATTAGGTTGACTTGACCCCCAGACTTCTCGTCTCCACATGTAGAGCTAAACGTCAAGTCCCCTTCACCCCCTAGTTGCACGTCAATCACACGTCATACTGCTGCGCACGCATCTATGTTAAGTATTATCGTATAGATCCACCTATGTAAGATAACCAGAGCCAATCATGTTTCTTTTCGCTCCTTATTACGCCTAGTTTCGATTACGTACCTGTTATGTCACTTTTCTTATCAAATGTCACGCCTTCTACATTCGTTTCATTGTAATGTACTTATTATAAAAATACATGTCTGTCAATAAAGTATTGTACTTCACTTCCTGAACCCTCGTGGTGACGGAACCTGAAGGCCGCGACTCGAGTCGGCCATTTTTGATGGAATAAAGCCCATTTAGAAAACCTCTTATACCACGGATTCTGCCTCTTGTTATTTTGAGCTATTTTACTTTACTTAAGATTCCGTATGAAATTCAGTATTAGGTAACAAAGAATATTTACCACAATCCTTCCAAGATCCCCATGGCAGGACTCATAATCGAATCTTCTCCGCCCATCTAAAGCTGGGTATACATTTTCTGGTCATCTTGGACCCTGACAGGCTTTTTGCCTTTGGCTACCAGCCTCATACATCTTCAGAGACCCCCAATACTAACAAGACAGTTTGCCGGTCTTCCGGTAGCTGATGCATGGAAAAGAATTGAATTGCATTTTATCAAATGTTACTGCAGTTCTGAATTGCTTAGCCTCCCTGGAATCTAAGGACAAGCCTTTCACGACTTTTAATAGATATAGGGGCATATCATCAAGCGGCAGCGATAATTTTCGCTGGCCGCGTTTAGCGTGCACAATTGTAACGCGGTCTATCGCTGGATTCTATCGCCTGGTCAGCGCACTATTAACAACGCGCATCGCTGAGGCAATAGAAATCCCGGCAATAGCAGCGATAAGCGGCAATATCGCAGGATTACCAGCGATAAAAAAAAAGCGTTAGGGAAAACATTGTAGATAGGGAGATGTGGACTTAGCATTATGATCTACCTCTCATGATACATATGGCTAAGTCGGGAAATTAGCAGGCGTAAGAAACCGGCGATATACCCGGTTAGCGCTACTTTTTATGTCGCTAACCGGGTTCGCGATTTCCTTGTTAATAGGGAGAAGCTGTGTTAGCGATTATTTCCGCTGAATTTCAGTCGGGAACCGCTACCTCGCATCTCATTAGCGATGCGAGGTGCAAAGAAAATGGGCCCAAAGGCATGGATTCACGCGGTAGCGTGTCCATGCTGATAGGGCGATAAAATTATCACCGCTTTTCGCCCGAACGGACGCTAAAGCGGCGATAATTTTAATGCCGGGCCTTGTTGATATGCCCCATAGATCGGCTATTGTGATGATCATGAGCTTGGGGAAAGTTAAAGTAGTTCTGCATTTGTTCCAAATATGGTCCGACCATGACTCCCTATCATTCAAAATGCTGCCAGCAAAAGAAAGTGCTCCATTCTGCATGATTTCTTTTAAAAGATACATTTCTAAGAGATATTTTTCCTCCGACAGAATTGATCTCCTCTGTTACCAGATGCAGAAAGAATGCCTCCGCTGGTACTGAGCAGCCTTTACTTTCCTTGACATCTACATTTATATTTAGTTTGTTGCCTTAAAGTATGTAAAATATACTGACATGTAAAGTCTACTGATTTAAGAATGTACTCTCCTAAAATGTTCATCCCTTTAAAAAATTCAAGCTCCTGTATCTTCTCCTACTTTGGCCAGATAAGTTAAATTGGCAATGCTTTGACCGGAATGGATACAAAAACCTTGAGGGCTCATCCAGTCAAGGAGATGTGGCTTCAGCATCTATTGGGCTGAAGGGAGGTTAGAGGACACTCGGGGCATATATACAAGCCCCTATCGCCAAGGGAACGTCACTTATGTACAAGGCAGTGTTAAGCCACTTAACGTGGCTTAACGCTGCCTTGTACAAGAGGCACCCTTTCACGCTATGTTTAGCGTGAAAGGGGCGTGCAGTGGGTGTTGCGTTGGGCACTCCACCGCAACACCCATTGTATTTAACACTGCGCCCTGTGTACAAGGATGGCGTACATAGGAGGCAGTGCCAAAATTAAGACCAGGAAAATTCTGGTCTTAAGATGGCAAAAAGAGGAGAAAGAGGAGAAATGCATAATTTCTCCTCTTTTTTGCTTTTTCCAAGTGTGCAGCCTTGTGCAGTACACATGGAAAAAGCTCAATGCCATGGTTTGGTTAGGTATAGGAAGGTGTCCCTTCCTATACATAAACAAACCTTTTTAAAAAAATTCCATTTTGTAACTTTCATGTGTGTTGCACGAGGCAGCACACATGAAAGTGACAAAATGGCATTTTAGGATTGTTTCTGTGCAGGAAGGGACACTTTCCTGTACATAACCAATCCTCCCCTCAACACAGGCACCGTTGCACTCTGGTTCAAGGGTGCCTGCGTTGGCCCTAAGTTGTTAAACCTAGCGCCATCGCAGGGGGAAACGCAAGGCTGCACCACATTCTTGTAAATATGGTGCAGCTTTGCGTTTCAGAAGTGGCGGAGAGAGGAGTTAAGCCCAGGAGGCTAACGACACGCTCCGCCACTTCATTGTACATATCCCCCCCCCCATTGTGTCCCCAGTTCAATGTTCATACTACAAATGTTGTTGGCTCTTTCTTGTCATCTCCAGTCACTACAGTTCCGGTCCTGCTCAAGGCTTCACCTCAACAAGACCTATATAAGGATGAAGGTCCAGACAGATGTATAGTCCCAGAGTGGTCTGGTGACATCAAATAAATTCTGCTGTTTCTTCTTATGATGTTATTCTTACCTTTCATTCATGGAGTTTAACATTTTCTTCACTTCAAGAAAAGAGACTTGTAATTAGTGGGGACTTTGGTATGTAGACTTCGGCATTGATCACAAGTTTAGGTGTTATTTATCACACCTGATAATGATATCGTGGGGTATGTTATTTATCGGTGCGATAAATTACAGCTATTAGGAGTTGGTGGGGAATAACATGTGGATTTTGGTGTTTAACGCACGAAATCCACATGATACAGTAAATACCATGGGGCTTATTTACAAGCCCCTACCGCCGCCGGTACGTCACTTTTTCCCATTTTAAAAGTGGTGAACCAGTGGCGCAAGGGGCTTGTAAATAAGCTTCCATGTGCTTTTTCCACGACACATTTTGGCAGGTTTGACCTGCTGCAGTTTAAAGATGGTTGTGGTATTTAACACATCTGATAATTGTCGGATACGTTAAATACCTCGTAATTCCTCGTAATTCCTGTGCATAAGCAGGGTTTTGTGCATGGCTCGGATTATAATGAGCAACTTGTATTCAATCCCTAATATCATCAGTGACTGGTGGATTCACATGCAGGGGCTTATTTATGTGAGGCTTGGGCCGCCAGAGCGTCACTGTTTCTGATGCTTCGGCGGCACAAACCTCTCAACCACATCTATGAGGCTATAGCTTTGCGTGGCTTTGAACGGCCTCATAGATATTGAGTAAGAGAAAGCCGCGCGAGTCGCTGCGTGTCTTACTCTGCGCCAGGGAGGTGCTCCATGGCCGTTGGAGAAAAACACCTCTTGGGATTGTTTTTGTGCAGGAAGGTGGCCCTTCCTGCACAAAAACAATCCTGCCTCCTTGGTGCAAGGAATCAATACAAAACATAATTAAAATTAAAATTTAATATGAGCTAAGAAACCAACGGAGTATATTTACAAGCCCCAATCTCCTTGGAGTGGCACTTTTTTGACACTCCTGTGACGTAGTGCCATTTCCCATATTTACAAGGTGGCACTAAGCATGGCTTAACGCCACCTTGTAAATATGCCCCTTTCCGCGGCAGTCCTCTGCGGCAAAGGAGCGCGCAATGGGTGCTGCCGTAGACGTTCTACCGCAACACCCATTGCATTTTGATGCTGCCCCAGACTTACAAAGTTGAGTCTGTGCTAAAAACAGTGCCATTCAAACGCCATGGATTACCAGGAGTTAGAATGTCGATATGTGGAGATATCATTAATTTCTCCTCGTTCTTAGCTCTTTCCATGGTTGCTGCATTTTGCAGCACACACAGGAAGAGCAGATCGCCATTAATGATTGTTTATCTGCCAGAATGATTCCCTTCCTGCACATAAACAAACCCCCCTGCAGGGCAGGCGCCCTTGCTACATGTTGGCAGGGTGCCTGTGCTGGCGCTAGGCAGCTTTTCTTGCACCAGAACTAGCTGAAATACAGGGCTGCGCTGTATTCTTGTGAATACGGCACATCCCTGCCTTTTATAAATGTCGCAGCGCGGCACTGCTGATTTTGTCGCAGCTCCACGCACTGAAATTTTTTTGTAAATATGCCCCAATGTTTTCTCACTGTCTGCCTTTCAAGTTTACAGAGGTTAAAAGAGATTTAATTACAGCCTTATTAAGACTTAAATAATCAATTGGCTTATTATTTCCCATTAAGAACTACTTGAAGCAATATATACTTTTATGTAATGCTATAGGAAGGAATATTATTTTTTTTTCTCTGAGTTTCTTAAACAATATACATTTATTCTTGGTACCTACTTATTACCTGCTTGAAAACCAATCTTTTTTTTACATGTTTATGTTTTGTCCAAGATCATTTAGGTAAGTATCCGCAATTTTAAATTTCTTCCCATATTTCTTATCGATTCTACATATAATAAGGTCTACGTCCATTTAAAAATATGTTATCATCCTATTTTTGGGAGAGTACTTCAGTATCCTACATTTAATGTCACATGAAAAGTGTCAAACAGACCAAAATGACAATTAGAAGCCATAAGAGACCCTGAAAGTCTTTCCAAATGAGTTTAAATTACTCTACTTGACTTTGAGGTTAAAATATATTTTCCCATTTGAAATACATTTTTCATGTGATTATTCACATATTGATGTGCGGTTTAACATGGATTTCTGATCACTATTTCATTAGCCATCATAATTTCCTGTTATAGCCATAAATGAACCTTTTCCAAGTGCTGCCAACTGCTTATGCCATTAAAAAGAAAGGTTCTCTGCGCTTTCGAATAAAGAACATGTATTTTAATATTTGCTTCTGTCCACCACACTGCAATAATGGGGCACTGGAGAGACCTATGGATATAATCTGCATTTTATGTTTGGCATTTCCAGCAGATTGTGATTTTCCATTTTATGAGGAGGCCAATACATCTTTTGCAGTATTTTTGTTTCACCAAAAGAACTTATGTTAAAAAAAATTGTAAAGCGCATGGCTGCCCTAACAACGGGGCGTCCCAGCGTTAGTTCCAGAACGAGCGTCGGCTGAAGAAAGAAGGAGTCCGATGGTTAGGCCAAGAAGAGCCAGGTTTTCACGGCTCTTCTAAACGACCAATGATTCTGGATGCTCCTGATGGAAACAGGAA
Organism: Triturus cristatus; assembly: GCF_964204655.1. Classification (NCBI taxonomy): domain Eukaryota; kingdom Metazoa; phylum Chordata; class Amphibia; order Caudata; family Salamandridae; genus Triturus; species Triturus cristatus. Next base: position 1,199,717,536 of record NC_140582.1, on the reverse strand, counting down.
GAGCGTTCCAGAGGGCCGGGGCTTTGGGGCGGTAAGAGCGCCCTCCTGCTCTTGCGCTTCTGACACGAGGGACACATGATAGATAAAGGTGAGCTGAGCGCAGATCACGCTGGCAAACATATGGGTGGAGCAAGTTGGATAAAATGGAAGGTGCCTGGGAGGTGAAGATTCTATGTGCTATGCATAGAGCCTTGAAATTAATCCTCTGCAAACCGAGCAGGATAGGGAGTGCAAATGGTAGCCACTGCACTTTGGGCCATCTGAAGTCTTCTAGTCACTGTCTTATTGGCGCCTGGATACATATTCTTGCAGTAGTCCAGCCTAGAGAGTATAGTGGACTGGATAATAACCTGGCGTGTCTGCGAATCAAAAAACCCAAGCATGGGTTGTAGATCATGTTATAGATCTCTATGCCATTGTTTTAGAGATCTCAACATTCAATTTGTTTCTCAGTCACTTTTATCTTTTGAAAATAGATGAGCATTGCCATTAATCGGAAGTCTACAGATTTCTTACCCTCAGATATCCTTAAATATTTTTTTTTAATTTAGAGGTAGAGCTTATCGACAGATTTTACTTCTGATTAATGAAGATGCGTAGTGCTACATATTCATCTGAGGACAGAACAATCAATAGACACAGGTAGTTCTATAACTCACCTTGTGGACAGTTAATTTAGCCTCTGAGAAGAGAGAATGTTCTCTTCTACTGGCATTATGTGTACCACGATTATATTTTATACAGCCCAAATCCCTCAGAAAAGTGCGAGTGAAGCGTAAGTGAATGCACAGATTGTTCTTTAATGGGGCCTCCATTAGACTAAAGGGGTTAATACCATTTTGTCATGCACCTTTTTGAAGATATAGTTGATAAAATTCATGCTGTCAATACCTAAATATCAAGTTGAAGTTTATCCTTAATAAGAAAAATTACAAAATGTAATTCCTTTGCCGCTTGTTTTTCGACATTTACCGACTTAGCAGTTTCTTGTTTAAGAGGTTAAAACCAATGGTGAGATTGAAAGCATATGAAAGCAATATAGAACTCTCCAAAACTACAGAAATGAAAGCCAGCCTTTTTATAAAGATTTTTCAGTTTATCCAAAGTCAAATCAAACTGGATTTTTTCACATTTTTTAAAACTATTTTTTAGTTTCATGTACATGGAGGCCTAGTCACAAACTGAATAGTAGTACCATCATTGTACAACTAACGTACTACAAAATGCTACGGCCACATATCAACAGAATGTGCTTGCAGCAAACATTTAAGCTTGTGCTAACATGCTTCCAAGATAATGGAACTGACCAAACATTAAAAGAAGCTATCTCGATCCAGAGGTTTCGGCCTCTGTCTCTCCTATCTTTTCTGTGCGGAAAAATCAACCCTTACTGCGAAGATCTCAGAACACATTCACATATGTTTTAGTAGTAAATGTGGGAGGAACAGTGGGAGTGTTTGGAAAATGCAGAATACTTACTCCTAAATGGAGGGATCAAGAGAGCACTAAGGAAGCATCTAGGGAAGGACCTGCTCCCGTCCACAAAAGAGTAAGCCCATTGCTAATCACAAACTGCACTTCTTAAATCACTACAGACAAAATCCCAAAGTAGACAGAAGCAAATGTACTCCATCTCAGACCTGGATGAAGTCTAGCACCACACATGGCCAACCATTGATATTGCAACACCCTCCCATAGAAAACAAACGGGGTAGAGACTTAAGCATACACCGGATAGAGAATAATGTTAAAATAAATTAAATAAATTAGACTTTTTAACAAAAAATAGATTATTTTAAATGTTAAAAATATAATAATCAAAAGCCATTTCATTAATAACCTTTTTTAAAAATAAATATAAAGTTAATTTTGTTAAAACTAATACATATAAACAAATTACTTTAGATGCTTTTAAATAAATCTTTGAACAAATATAAATTGCATTTAATATATTTAAATTAATGAAATATTTAATTCAAAATTAAGTAATAGTGCTGTCATTTATTTAATTTTTTTGCATTTAAGTTAAATCATTTAAATTAATTACAATGATTATTCTTAAAACAGTTTTTACTATTTTTTCAAAAATCTTTAATAAACCTTTAATCATTTACCCATATTTTACCATAGGAAGATTTAAAAAACAATTAAGCGCGTGTTAAACCGAACACAAGATATTGGAACCAGTCACACATTAACAGAAGCAATCGTCATTTATGTGCTGACATTATATTAAGCGATCTGTAGATTTTGCTAACTTGTGGTTTGAATTGGTTAGGTAAAAAAGCCAAAGAGCACATTTTAAAGGGCATAGTGGAAAAAAAAACACCGAAGGCAGATTTACCAATATTGCATGCTGCGCAGCAAACAAAGTTGTTGTGTTTGCTGTGTTGCTTGAGAGGGAGAAAGCAAGACAGCAACATACCCGTGAAGATATGACACGCTGACCCGTTCCAAAGTACTGGTGCTCTTTTAGTCTGCCTAGTGCAAAAAAGTGTGCATGATGTATTGCACAGATTGTTACTGGAAGGGCACCCTCCTAGTACAAAATACTATGCACAGACATTCTTTTCCCACTGTATATGTGTGTTGTACAGTGCAGCACACATGCCTGAAAAGTCTGAAAAGTTTGGAGAAAAATATTTTCTCCTACTTAGCACCAGCCTCAAGGAGGGGTAATGTTTTGGCACAAAAACATGTCTACTACCATTGTTGGTAGGTATGGAGTTGTATCATAAATCATGGGTGGCAGCATGGCAGTCCTCGTGTTCAAACCACTGAATACCCCCCAATGCAAAGTAACTCAAAGCTCTACTTTGCCATATTGTAGGACAACTATCCAGCTCAAAATGTTTTGTACAGGAAAATAAACAGTTTAGCAAGAATGCACTGGTTTGCCTCACATTTTGTGACTTTGCAGTGGTGCAAAGCCTTGATAAATCTGCCCTTGAGTCAAAGTAAACCATATAAAAGAACTTTGTGACAGTATGCACTAATGGTTGAGCCCACTTAAAGTGTAGCTTGCGGTTATATGCTCACTCCACCACGTAATTTAACAAAGAGCAACAGTCTAGTACATTCAATTATTTACACAGCCGCAGTAACATTTAGATGAATGTATGAATGAATGAATGAATGAATGAATGATGCAGGTGTTGAGCTGTGGACAGGTAGGAAAGAATAATTGCCAAATTTATATGTCTATTGGCAGGACAAGCCACAGGCATGACACAAAACATATAAGACGTTGTAAGCACTCAATTATTTATAAAGTAGTTACTAGTCAAACAACATATGCTAATAAGTACTAACTGTGATCTGTAGAAGCAGTTCAGTAACAACAAAATCACTCAAGTCTTCTACTTTCTACCCTCCATGCAGATTACTACTTAACTATAACACAACTGCATAGCAGGTTTAGGCAATGACATTTTCTGTTAAAATTTGTAACAAAGACTTTTTACATGATAGGCCCAATATGTTTAACAGTGTTTACTGAAATAATTGAGACAGAGACAGACAATCAGTTGTAAAAACTGTAAATGCATTTATTAACCTCCACAGTTAGATGTCCAAGTACAAAATAGTTCACATCAGCGATTACATTTCATTTAATTAACATTTTCAAGAATAAAAAAAAAGTAAACCTCTCTGGATCCTACCATATAATTTGTAAACATGCACGTACCGAATGCACCTCTATCAGCCCGTTTTTCAAGAGTGGGCTGGGGTCACATGACATTCATGGGAAAACCATTTATTTCAGGACTGCTGAGCAAATTGTTAAACTATTGAATTTTCTTAACATTTGACAAGAAGAAAAAACAATTAAGGAATGGGTGAGAATGGCAATATTGGGAATCATTTGTAACACTGTGGGAAAAAGAAAGTCCTCTCCGGAACCACATTACTCAATACATACTTCAACCACTAATTGAAGAATGTTTTTTTTTGGTTTTTTAAAATATTATATCAATTTACTCCAATGAGCCATGTCATGTCCTCAAGGATGGGGCCCGAAGAACATGTGGGAGTAAGATAAAAAAAAAAGACTAAAGGAAATGAAATGTAAGTTGATGTGTCTGTATTACTCAAAGTTGATTAGCTCAACGAACATTGGTGGGTGAACGTATACTTGCTTGCTATATCTCAAGTTGGCAAATGCAGGTACCGATATAACCACATACTGGAATAGTAACCAAAATAAACACCACTCTGCCAAATCTCCCACCCACAAGCACACAACATCCTAATTCAGCAGGTTATAGAAAGTATCTCTCTTTACCCTGAGCGCCCTTTAGTTCTTTGGTTGAAGCTTACGCCTCATTGGTCTTCCACCCAACACAAGAGAAGGTCATGATTTGGAATTTTGGGAGTATTTGGATGAAACTGAAACTTGAGAATGTGCAATATCTCTGTCTTTTTAAATAGTAATTGAGAATTATGTTAACGGTATGCTGAAAGTCTACAATCCCTTTACTATTCAAGAGGAATAGGATTTGTTTAAATGTGTCAAGATTATGAGTCAAACTTACACTGATTGTAAGAAAGGAATAACACAGATAGAAAGAAAAGGACTGCATGCATGGTGTGCTACCAAAATATTGAGTTTCGAATAAGGACCGCCCAAAAATATACACTCCAGAATATCAATACCTCTATATCATCAAGGTAAGTATGGATTGTTTAAGTATCGGATTTACTATGCATACCTCCACCTCTATGTACCTTGAAGAATTGTAAAACTATGTGTACGTATAATTACTGACCTTGATTGTATAATGGCATTTGATATTTTGGAATCTTTGTTTTTGCAGGTTGATATTTATGACTTGATATTGTGACAAACAACTGTGTGCCTAAACCAGCACAAAATATCTTGTACCTGTACTTGTCTTCTTTTATTGTACGTATGCCATTGTGAGCTCCATGATTTATTTAAATCTCAATGAGTTATGCATGATTGTTTCACTTGCTGCCATATTCCATGTCATTTTATTTGTACATGTTTTGGAAGGGGCATTTGTTCTATACAAAGAAGATGTCAACTATGTTTCATCTGTTAGAACAAACTATTTCCGTTGAGTTTTCATCATTTAGAACAAAGACTCTCCGAGTGAATACAGCCTCCACGTTCTAAAAACAATCTCCTCCTGATGCAGATGGAAGTGCTCCGACCGCTTGACCTGTGAGCATTATTGAGCTCCTGGATGAAAGAGCTGTACTCTGTGGGCCTGATTCAGAGTTTGGCAGAAGTATTACTCCATCGCAAACGTGACGGATCTCCCGTCTGCCTTTACTAGTATCATTGGATATATTGAAGTTGTACTAAAGAGTATTACTCCATCACAAACGTGACGGATCTCCCGTCTGCCTTTACTAGTATCATTGGATATATTGAAGTTGTACTAAAGAGTATTACTCCATCACAAAAGGGACGGATGTCCTGTCTGCCTTTTGACTAGTATCATTGGATATATTGAAGTTGTATTAAGGAGTATTATTCCATCACAAAAGGGACAGCTGTCCTGTCTGCCTTTTCACTAGTGCCACAGGATATAATGCACTTTGTCTAAGGAGTATTACTTCATCACAAACGTGCATGATATCTCATCTGCCTTTTCACAAGTGCCATAGGATATATTGCACTTGTACTAAGAAGTATTACTCCATCACAAACGTGACGGATCTCCCGTCTGCCTTTCACTAGTATCATTGGATATATTGAAGTTGTACTAAAGAGTATTACTCCATCACAAACGTGACGGATCTCCCGTCTGCCTTTCACTAGTATCATTGGATATATTGAAGTTGTACTAAAGAGTATTACTCCATCACAAACGTGACGGATCTCCCGTCTGCCTTTCACTAGTATCATTGGATATGTTGAAGTTGTATTAAGGAGTATTATTCCATCACAAAAGGGACGGATGTCCTGTCTGCCTTTTCACTAGTATCATTGGATATATTGAAGTTGTATTAAGGAGTATTATTCCATCACAAAAGGGACGGATGTCCTGTCTGCCTTTTCACTAGTGCCACAGGATATAATGCACTTTGTCTAAGGAGTATTACTTCATCACAAACGTGACGGATATCGCATCTGCCTTTTCACAAGTGCCATAGGATATAATGCACTTGTACTAAGAAGTATTACTTCCAACACAAACGTGATGGATATCCTGTCTGCCTTTTCACAAGTGCCACAGGATATATTGCACTTGTACTAAGGAGTATTACTTCATCACAAACGTGACAGATATCCCGTCTGCCTTTTCATAAGTGCCATAGGATATAAGCACTTGTACTAAAGGAGAATTACCCCATCATAAATGTGATGGCTATCCTGTCTGCCTTTTCACAAGTGCCACAGGATATATTGCACTTGTACTAAGGAGTATTACTTCATCACAAATGTGACGGATATGCCCTCTGCCTTTTCACAAGTGCCATAGGATATAATGCACTTGTACTAAGGAGAATTACTCCATCACAAACGTGATGGATATCCCGTCTCTCATTTCACTAGTGCCATAGGATATATTGCCCTCGTACCAAGGAGTATTACTTCATCACAAAAGGGACGGATGTCCTGTCTGCCTTTTCACTAGTGACACAGGATATAATGCACTTGTACTAAGGAGTATTACTCCATCACAAACGTGACGGATATCCTGCCTGCCTTTTCACAAGTGCCATAGGATATAATACACTTGTACAAAGGTGGATGGGATATCCGTCAGGTTAGTGATGAATTTAATCAGTTTCACAGTCGTTTAGAAAAGACCGAGCAGGACACTTTTCTGTGTGCCTATTCACTTTCAATCCAGCCTGGGCTGTTAAGGAGGAAACATTGTGATTCATCAAGTGCAGGGGGAGCTACATTAAACTTGCGCATGCTCACTTTTTGTATTGGTTGCCTGCCTTACAAGGTGTGTTCAGCTGTACAAAACATGTGCATGACAATTTCAAGTAAAAGTCTTCTGTGAGCTGAGTTCTCAGGGACTCCCTTTAATTTGATCTGCAGTAAAGCTTCTGAGCTATAAATGCATCCATGAGGAGGGGAGGTGCCAATGTATGATGCAATGTTAGCGCCTGGACGCCCTTGATAGAGTAGCTGTAGCACTCTATAAATCATTCATTGATTTATCAATGTATACCTATGCTGTTCACTATTCATTGGCAAGAATTCTCAGAATGATGACGGGGTATAATTCAATCATCTAAATTTATGAAAAATCCAATGCTGAAGGATGAATCATTATTCAAGTTGCTATGCTACCTTTCTAGGAATCCAGCTTTGGAAAAAGGATGTCCCAACCCATCAGCTTGTTCGTACAGAATATTCTGAATTATGCATTAATCATGAAATCACACGGCCAACCGTGTTCGCAGTGTCAGATATCAGGACCATATTATGTACAAAGAGCGCTCTAATGCTCTCAGACAGCTTCCTTCTCAGTTCACACACTTTCAGGGTTTTTGGACCCACCGCCCAGAAGCAGGCTCTAGTTGCCTTGGGGTCTCATTGTTTTTTTATTAATTTATAAATTGTATAAAGTGCTGCGTGTTACCCTTCAGTTACTTCAAAGTGCTCGTGGGTTCTGGTCTCAAGGTAGGGATAAGGACGCGCCACACTGTGGGGCCTTTAACACCGAAGGTTCAGTTTTCCGATGCATTAATGGAGTCCACTTTCCTTTGGGCTCAGTTCTTGCTTCAGTAACTGCTTCCGCTATAACGAATTTTTTAAGTGTGTATGTTTTAATGGTCACAATCTTCAATATGATAAAATGTTAAATAGGCGGAAGGTACAGCCTCATTGTACAGACACTGAAATCATTTCAGAATGATTTAAGCTGTATCACGTTAACCACTGAAGACATCACAAACAAAGTACATTAAGACAAACTTGTGTGCAGTAATATTCCAGATAAGGACACCATTTATCAGCACTCTAAAGGGAGAGCTGTGATTAGCTCAGCTAGGCGCATTGGAAAGGATTCAGGTGTTTGCATACTTAGAGGCATATTTACAAGCCCCTATCATTTTTTTGGATGTTGTGGTGGCGATAGGAGCTTCGCCTTATTCACAAGGCAGTGTTAAGCCACTTAACGTGGATTAACGCTGCCTCGTAAATAAGGCCCCTTTTACGTTATACTTAGCATGAAAGGGGTGGGCAATGGGTGTTGCGGTGGGTGTTCCACCGCAACACCCACTGATATTGGCGCTGCCCCATATTTACAAGGGCAGCGTAAATATGGAGCAGTGCCAAAATTAAGACGAGGCAAAACCTGGTCGTAAACAGACGCAGAAGGAGAAATGCTTTATTTCTCCTCGTTTTTGCTGTTTCTGTGTGTGCTGCGTTGTGCAGCACACATACAAACAGCAAGAGGCCTTTGATAGTTTATGTGCAGGAAGATAACCCTTCCTGCACATAAACAATCAATACAAATTTTACGTTTCTATGTCTGCTGCATTAAGCAGCACACACACAAGTTTCAAAATGCCATTTCAGATTGTTTATGGTGCAAGGGTGCCTGCATTGGCGCCAGGCAGCTACAATTAGCGCCAGCGCAGGAGGAAACGCAGTGCTGCACCGTATCCTTGTAAATACGGTGCAACCCTGCATTTTGGAAGTGGCGGAGCGCAGCGTTTGGCCAAGGTGGCTAATGTCGCGCTCCGCCACTTCCTAGTAAATATGCCCCTCAGTTCAGTGAAACTCTGATGCAGGGGCATGAAAGAGATAATGACAGTGGCCTGTCTCTTTGTGATGCAGTTTAGGGGTGCTAACAGTGTTATTGTTCACAAGCAGCAGGGCATTCACAGCCACTCAAAATGAAATCTTCCCTATCGAGACACAAGTGTGGGTTGTGCAATTAAGTATATATTGTCCTCTGCAATGGTCAATAAGGCATGAACAAGCTTTACTTTGAAGAATCATAAATAAGAGGCTTGACTGTGTTATTCCTCTCACACATCAGCCCAGTCAGATCAATCACATCCTATAATTGATAAATATCATTTGCTCATTCCATTGTTTGGCCTCACTAGGATTGCAAAATGTTTAGACATCAGCAAAGCTCCTTGGAAAACACATCCCACTGGGTTAGTCTCCAGCGCAGTAGGGTCGCTGTAGGTGTGGAGTACGTACCTTATGTGGCAGGATTGCATACAAAAAGAGCTTTGTGATGAACACCGTTAAGGACTGCGCGGAAGTCCATCTCTTGTATCACTGGTACAGACTTTCACAGGCAACTCGGTATGATTTTGTGAATGGGATGAGTCCATTTTCATTACAGACGGCGTGCCACATTTCTACAGATATTACGTGCTAGAGAGATGTGTGATTAATGATGTGCGTTACAAGGTATCACCCAACAGGTGACAGGGAAAAATACCTTCCATTGATTGTATCCACTGTCCTAGATCCATCTTTGTTGCTATAAATCACCCCTCGTACGTTTGAAACCATTGGGAAAATGGGACATCATACGGTCAACGTAACTGACTTAGACACAGTTTATCTCTGAAAAAAGGCCACGACAAGGTGGGTTCACACAATGGACCTGGGCTCCGAGTGCCGTTTCTTGGCATGATTTAGGCAATCCATTAATCAAGGCATGGATTGGAGGTTCCACCACAAGAAGCAGAATCAGTCTATGGCCTTTATCGTAACCTGCAAACCGTGGCTCGGCCAAGAGAGTCAACCAGTGTCAAATCATCGCAGATGCCGTATCGCAGCCCAGTGGCGCTTCAATTTTGCAGCAATAGCTCAATGTCACTCAATTGTTAAGGCAACTTTTTGGCTTTTCATTGTAGGCACAAAATGATCATCTGGATAACTTTGTCACAGGTTCAGATCACGGCATGAAGGAATGACGCAGTGGACTTTCATTGACCCTGGGATGACGATCCACGACAGATTCTTCATCGTCACCCAATGATAGCGCCGCAGAGGGACAATCATTGGGATTTTATCGCAGGCACTAAGTGGCATGGATGAGATGATGATCCTTTGGGATTTTGTTGAAGGCACCATCCCACGGCAGGACTGAGGCATTTCCTCCCAGTGGTCTAAAGTTTATTACATCATGTCCCATAGTTCCACAAAGGGTCATAGACCTCTCTGTGCTGAAATCTTTCCTATAAAAAAATTGTCTTCCGCCATTATTTTCATATAGTGCAAAATAAAATAAGAAGTTCTATTTAATTCCTGTATTTCCTGTTTAACCGTAGGTGTCATTTTCGCAATGGGAAGGACGTTAACGGTACTTTGACTCCAGGCGCGCCCCTGAAAGGAGAAAAGAAGCAGAATAAATCAAAATAGCTCCAAGGATAAATTAACCTGTGTAACATGTTCAGTTACACGTATGATAGGGTTGTCTTTCCACCAATGGGTTCCAAGTGATGTTAAAGAGACAAGAATATTGAAGCTTGATTTGTTGATCATGTCACTTGGAACCCTGATGTGAAAATTCCAAGTTATTGACAGCTGCCCATCTACAATGGCTATGCATGCCCTCCCTGACCCCATATCTCTATGCAGTTGACACTATGGGTGAGCTGAGCAGATGCAGAGGGGCCAAGAGGAAGACATACACCACCTGGCCTCACCGCCCTCAATCCCACTTTCCTCCAGCTGTATCTTACACACTCCGCCCACCCCACCATCTTCTGGTGTAGACCTTCCTCGAGCTGTATCTTATACACTCCGCCCACCCCACCATCTTCTGGTGTAGACCTTCCTCCAGCTGTATCTTACACACTCCGCCCCCACTCCACCATCTTCTGGTGTAGACCTTCCTCGAGCTGTATCTTACACACTCCGCCGACCCCACCATCTTCTGGTGTAGACCTTCCTCGAGCTGTATCTTACACACTCCGCCCACCCCACCATCTTCTGGTGTAGACCTTCCTCGAGCTGTATCTTACACACTCCGCCCACCCCACAATCTTCTGGTGTAGACCTTCCTCCAGCTGTATCTTACACACTCCGCCCACTCAACCATCTTCTGGTGTAGACCTTCCTTGAGCTGTATCTTACACACTCCGCCCACCCCACCATCTTCTGGTGTAGACCTTCCTCGAGCTGTATCTTATACACTCCGCCCACCCCACCATCTTCTGGTGTAGACCTTCCTCCAGCTGTATCTTACACACTCCGCCCCCACTCCACCATCTTCTGGTGTAGACCTTCCTCGAGCTGTATTTTACACACTCCGCCCACCCCACCATCTTCTGGTGTAGACCTTCCTCGAGCTGTATCTTACACACTCCGCCCACCCCACCATCTTCTGGTGTAGACCTTCCTCGAGCTGTATCTTACACACTCCGCCCACCCCACAATCTTCTGGTGTAGACCTTCCTCCAGCTGTATCTTACACACTCCGCCCACTCCACCATCTTCTGGTGTAGACCTTCCTCGAGCTGTATCTTACACACTCCGCCCACCCCACCATCTTCTGGTGTAGACCTTCCTCGAGCTGTATCTTATACACTCCGCCCACCCCACCATCTTCTGGTGTAGACCTTCCTCGAGCTGTATCTTACACACTCCGCCCACCCCACCATCTTCTGGTGTAGACCTTCCTCGAGCTGTATCTTACACACTCCGCCCACCCCACAATCTTCTGGTGTAGACCTTCCTCCAGCTGTATCTTACACACTCCGCCCACCCCACCATCTTCTGGTGTAGACCTTCCTCCAGCTGTATCTTACACACTCCGCCCACCCCACCACCTTCTGGCAGGGCTTATTTTGAGCCAGTGGTTGCCAGTGGGGGGCACTGGTACTTATTTTTGGGGACCGGTACTTATTTCCTGCAGCATATATTTGACGAGTGTAAGACGGGGAAAAACACACATATGGGAAAGACAGAGGAAGAGAAAGACGGCAAAACCTTCACAAAGGGAGAAAGCAGGAACCTGTAAGAACGAGAAACAGGGGCAGGGAGTGTCTGGTAGAGGATGAAGGACTATCAGCCTCGGTATTCGGCGCGCCAATGCTTACTTGCACCAGCCGCTGGCTGCTGAGCAGAGCCCTCGGCACTGGCAGTCTTTCTTTCACAAACTAAGCACTGCCCTATGGCTATTCTTAAATAAAGGATAGAAACGAAATAAACTTGCATCCTGCCACTCTGCTCATATCTGCTAAGTTTCTCAGGTCCTTGCATGACGCGCTGCTCCAGTGCAGGTTTTTTACTTTGAATTCTGGGACTTGTAGTCCTGTTTTATAATGGAATACACAAGTCTCAGAATTCAAAGAAACAACCTGAACTGAAGCATCAGATGGACCTGGGAAAGGCTCAATGTGCCCACCATCCTTGGTCGAATTCCATGACCCAAACTTTTAAAACAAAGCGTACATTCCTGTCAATCACCTTCTGTTCCTATCCACCCGGGAGGCCCCTCCCACGATCATCCCCAAAAATGTCTGCCATCATGCCACCATCAACCTCTCTGGGCTTTCCCTCCCCCTGGGGCAGATTCATGAGGCCTGTTGCGCCATCGGAACTTCACTTTTTGTGACGTTCCGTGGCGCAGAAGCCTGCGTGATATTTATCAGGCAGCACTGAGCCACTTTTTGTGGCTTAATGCTGCCTCATAAATATCAGTCCCTTTAACGCAGTGTTCTGCGTTAAAGGGGCGTGCAATGGGTGTTGCTGGGGGCGTTCCCAGCAACATCCATGGCCTTTTGACACTGCCCCAGATTTACGAGAAATCGTAAATCTGAGGCAGTGCCAAAAGCTTCCGCCTCCCCAGGGGAGGCGTAAGGGAGGCGCAACGGGGAGAAATATCTTTACTTCTCCTCGTTTTTCCTTTTTCTATGTGTGCTGCATTCTGCAGCACCCATACAAAGAGGAAAAACCTCTTGTGATTATTTTTGTACAGAAAGGTTTCCCTTCCTGTACAAAAATATTCATCTCCGCAACGCAGGCACCCTTGGACCATGGTGCAGAGGTGCCTGCGTTGGCGCAGGCAGCCCATTGTGCGCCGGCGCAGGGGAAAAGGACAGGAATGCGCCGCATTTTATAGATACGGCGCATCCCTGCCCTTTTCTTTTGCCGTAGGAAGGCCTGCTGCGCTTCCCTACTGCAAAACCTCATAAATCTGCCCCCTAATGCTCACTTGTGAGAACGGAGCGCTGACAGTGGTCTCTGAGATCTGACACCAGCACTGAGTCATACATGCCAACATTTTAGAATCGGGAGAATAAAAATTCCCCATTGACTTCTATTGTAGAAAATGCAATTTCAGGCGGGAGACAGCTTAAATAAAGCCATTTTTGGCTTGAAAAATCGGTAGCCTCCCGCCTGAATCGGGTCTATTGGCATGTATGTGCCATATCCGCTCAGCTGCTGGTCTGTTGAGACCTGAGGCTGGCGGTGAGATGCCCCTTGTCTCCAGTCCCCTGCTACTCTGGTCTAGAGACCGGAAAGAGGCGGGAAAAACAGAGAACGGCTGTCAGCATTTTCTGTGCTTTACTCGGGTCTCTGCAGACCCAGGCACAGTGAGGGAGTCTGGTGACGCGAGTGCTTCAGCGAATGATGTCACAGCCACAGAACAACTTTTGTTTTTCACTGCTGTGCTTTAAATATGAGGGTGTGAGTACAGAGGCTCCCTTGATAAAAGCACACAGAACACTTTAAACATGTAAAAAACCTCTTCCAGATTCAGCCACTAGATGGCGGAACAATGCAAGCGTAGGATGTAGGATGCAAGCTCTACTGAACACTGATAGGCTACAGAATACAGCCCGGCATGCCTTATGTGGTAAGCGTGAAATAAGATAGGAATACTTACTTTTGCGGGACCACAGGCCTGTGAAAAAAGGGAAAATCATATTATTTAAATATGCATTCTACAGAGGTCTTGTTTTCGTACACAAATAATTTCCAGTATAAACCCATATTCACAATCCAGAATATTACTATTATCCGAGTTTGTTTTTATCAAAAAGTAAATGTGTCTTCTAAAAATAAGAGCGCCGAGTAACTCTTCCCTGTGAAGTATACAAATGGACTTGGAATGGGTCCAGCCACCCTCTCGTTAGGTGTCGCTGTGCATACTCCCCCCTCCCCCCTCGCCCATCTCTCTACCTTCAGCCCCAGCGGAAAAGTGAACAGAAAGGGGCAGATTTACAAGCCCCTTGTGCCACCTTTGCGTCACTTTTCCCATGTAAAAAGTGGCGCAAGGGGCTAGTAAATCTCCCCCACAGTGTTTTTTAAAAATATTTTGTATTTGTTGTGTTATACAGCGCAAACTTCACCCAATTTATTTTATTTTAATTTAATGCGATTTTATATAGCGCGAACATTACCCGAAGGTGTCAGAGCGCTTTACAAAAGAACCAGTTGCGTTACATAAGGACTTTGGTTTACATGAGTTACACTGTACATATGGGGGATGATTTGAATAAACGGTGCCAAATACCAGCCGATTTACAAATTAATTTAACTGAGGCTGTGGCGGGGCCTTGGGGTGTTTTAGGGGGTCTCGTGCCAAAAGCTACCTAAGAGGCACTCTGCCCCTCTCCACGCCCCTCCCGGAAAAAAAAACCCAATGGGTCATTTAGGCTGTCTCTGGTGTCCTGGGCTTGTTTTCACACCTTTGAGTGGACATCAGCTGCTTACAGCCTCTGAAAACGAGCTGAAAATCCACTATTTGCAGTGGTTTTCACCTCCCTGCCGCCGTGTGATTTAGGCTCCTCACCTGGTGACCGTGTAATGGGAGATGAAATTGTGTGACAGATGGTGGCACCGGTGGCACAGAGGCAACAGGGGGCTCTGCAGGGCCCCCTTTATTTCCTCACCGCCACAGTTTTCATGGCAGGCTCACCGCCATGAAAACTTTGGCGGTGAGGAAAGTCGTGATATGCTTGGCGGAGCCGCAGCGGCAAACTGGCTTTGCCAATACTTGTTTTCTTTGCAACAGGTTATTACAATTTTACCATTGCAAGATGGTTGACACATTTGGAAGCAATGTGTCGGCCATCTTGGAAGACTGATAAGGTAAGGCAAAAGCATTCTAAGACTGCCATCCATGCGGCTGCGTGAACAGACACTTTTGAATGACTTTTGTTATACTCTCAGCGATGAAATTCAAGGATGACCACCTATATTTGCGTTTGGCCGTTCGTGGGCAGCCATCTCCGTATAGTTTTGTTAATCTTTATTACAAAAAGCATTGAATAAGAGCCAGTATGGACATGCTACGCATGGATGCGCACACACACAAGCGGCAGCACCTATGCACATGTGCACTGGCAAAAGGCTGTCAGTACACTTCCAGCAGCAAAGAGATGAAGTGTGTTGGCCCTTGACCCATGCTGAACAGTATGGTGAATGGAAGCTAAAATGATTGACAGTACAAACGACCAATGGAAGCAAGGGGCTGACCGAAAGCACCTTTATATATGTATGTTAATATTTGCTTTTTTGTTGTTGTTGATTTTTTGGGAAAACAAAAGGCCTTTTCTAATGCTAGACCTGCAAAAGTGACCTCCCCCAAAAGTGAACAAAATGTGGGGGAAGGAGAATGCTAGAGCTCTAAGGCTGCCTCGCGGTGTATGCAGAGCTTTTCAGACCCTAAAGTAAAAAGATAATCGTTTGTATGTATATTTCTCCAAATGGTCAGGTCATTCTAGTGGAGTAACCTGAACTTTACAATATTAATGCTATGGAGAAATTTCGGGCCTCGTTTGCAAGCCCATTGGGCCGCCGGTGCCTCACTTTTTTCAACGCAGGACGATGTGCTGGCCCATATTTATAAGGCCACTCAAAGCCACCCTACATGACTTTTCACGGCCTTGGAAATATGGGGGTTCCCACGCAACATCCATGGAATCTGACACATTCCCAGATTTACAACGTTTTGTAAAGCTGGAAATGAATTAGAATCCTGGAGGCATAAGGAGGCGCAATGAGGAGAAATACTTTTATTTCTCCTCGTTGTTTCCCTTTCTATGTGAAGAAAATGCCTTTGAAGATTGCTTTAGGGCTGAACGATGTCCCTTCCTACACAAAAACAATCATCCCGTCAGCGCAGGCACCGTTGCAGCATGACGCCAGGGTGTCTGCGTTGGCGCGTGGCTGCTGGTTGTGCGCCATTGCAGGGGAGGAGGAAAGGAATGCGCTGTATCTTGTAGAAGCGACGCATTCACGCCCTTTTATTCTGATGCACAGGAAGGCCTGCGGGCTGCAGTGCGTCAAAATACAGTAAATGAGGCCCTTTGTTTTTGGTAATTTAATGTGTATGTGATTTTGTACAAACCTTGAAACGACAGTGATAAAATTAACAAAAGCAGATAATAATAATAGTAACAGCAATATTAATAATAGTAATAGTAATAATATTAATAATGCAGCCTGCACCCAGCACCCCTGCTCCGCCCCGGCCGTGGCCGCTCTTACCGCTGCGGCTTTGGTGGTTGGCTCACAGAGTTGGTCGGGGGCTGTTTGACGTTGGCGGGGGGAACCATCACGAGCAGGGGCTCCCGGACTGGGAGAGGATTACCAGGCAGGGGCCTTCGAGGTGGATTCTGCTTTGGAATGAGCTGTGGAACAAAATAAAAGGGTGGCATTAAAGGACAGTTCATCAACGCGACGTCAGGCCTTCCCGCTGGCTGTGCGTCTGAGACCTGGTGCAGGTAAAGTGTTCTTGGGGGTGGGTTCCGTGCTCCCCTCTTTTATGCTGAATAAGGTAAGTGCGTCATAATATGAGGCTGTGGTGCATTAATGCTCATTGGAGGCTCAAACAGCGCAATACAACGTCTGAATCTCTCTTTAGAGCATTCAGCTTCCAGTTCTGGAATGTGTTTTTTTCACCGGAACGAGCACTGTGGACATTTACTCCTCATCCAAGTCTTTCATGCGTCTCCCTCGGATTGAGCATTGCGCAGCTCTAACTGTTTCTCCTCCCCTTGTCTCCTGTGGGGGAGAACATCCAATGTGCTACAAGGGATTGAGATCTGCGCACCACTGGGTGATCCTTGTCTTTGTGCATCCGGATCACTCGTAAGTACGCCTGGGCCAACATAACAGAAATGCTCCGGGGGTGCAACGGACGTTTGCGCTCCCCCGGGGCACTTTGGTATTATAGAAGGGGCAGCAAATGCCTGTGTGACCCCTTCTGAAATACAGATAGCGCTGGCGCACATGTTCCAACACTATCTCAAGCATGTATTTCCTCATTTGCATTGGGGCGTGGCCCCATACAAGCGAGGGAACCTCTTTGCCGCTGCTCCTGCACCGTTTTATGGACGCGAACACAGTGGTAAAGAAGTTGTCAGGAGGCTCACTGATAGTACGCCATAAAAGGGTGATGCACTGACAGTGCGCCCACTGATGGCAGCACAGTCACTCACTGCACCCGCCTGCAAGGGGATATCTACCCCCCCCCTTCTTTAAAGTGTAGGCGGGTGCCACCTGCACAGTGAAACATAAAGCAGAAATGAAGCAGCCACTCCATATTTCACTTGAATGTGCATTCAACCTAGTAGGGCATGCTTTCCCTGTTTGCGTACAGCGCACCTGTTCGAAGGGCACTGCAAGTACCTGCGGTGTCCTCACGGGTCTGGTCGGAAGAGGCTTCTTCGGAGGTAGCAGCTTTGACTCAATGTCTGCAGTTTTTGCTTGCACCAGAGGAGATTTCTTGACAGGCGGCGGGGGTCTGCTTGGCTTCAGCTCTGTCTGGGGTCGAGAGACCGGGGTGGGAGCAGGGCGGAGAGGGCGGACAATGTTTACTGGCTGGAAGCCATTTTGAACTGCACCTGCTTTAGGCTGAAATATCTCTTTCACTGCCTGCATGGGAGGAAGAAAAACAAAAACCATTGCACCAGCTAAGGTGAAAAATGAGAAGAGACGCAGAGATCAGGTGGACAGGAACATGGAATCACGGAATGAGTAAGGGGAAAGCATGAAGGCAGAAGAAGCATAGATAGTAGTCGCAGAAAAGAGGGCAAAGGAAAAGGCAGATGGAAGAGTCGTGGAATGGCAAAGAGAAACTTTACAAAGGACCTTCATGGCTGGAAGTTGTTTATTCAGAACTTGTTTCACTGGTATAGAGCAGCTCTTCCTTCTTAATCACCTCTAGAGGCTTGAGGAGTGGGTAAAGAGAAATAAGATGAGTTTTTCAGTCAAACCTCGAGGCATATTTACAATGCCCCTGAAACACCTTCATGCCACCAGAGCAACACTTTTGTTACGTTCAGGAGGTGCAGTGTGCCGGCCCGTATTTACCAGGCCACGCAAAGCAACCCTGCATGGCTTTTCATGGCCTTGTAAATATGGAGTAAGGCAATGCCTTACTCTGCGTGGAAGAGGCATTCCATGGATGCTGCTGTGGGTGTTACCATGTCACACCCATGGTTTTTGACACTGTCCCAGATTTACAACATAGCGTAAATCTGGGTGAAGCGCCAAAACCAATGCCTTCTCAAAGCAGGTGTAACAAGGAGTTATGTTCACACTTCTCCTCGTTTGTTCCTCTTTCCACATGTGCTGCATTCTGCTGCACACAAAGAATGAGGCAACACCTCCTTTCATAGTTATTGTGCAGGAAGATGTCCCTTTCTGCACAAAAAGAAATCATGCCAACAACACAGATGCCCTGGCCACGTAGTGCAAGGGTGCCTGCTTTGGCGCTGAGCTGAAGTTTGGGCACCGGTGCTGGCAAAAAGGACAGGACTGCATTGCATCTTGTAGATATGGCGCACTCCTGACCTTTTCTTTTGACGTAGGGCAGCACAGCTAGAAGGCTTGCAGTGTTGCCCTACACCAAAATATTGTAAATGTGCCCCCTAGTTGGTTAGCCTCTGTGTTTTATTTATTTATTTATTTAATTGATTTTCTTATAACAAACAGACATGAGTCTCAATATGGCAATATGACATTAGTCGTTACACACGTTGTACAGAAAATTGCAATCAGATCATCGTTACGACAGTAAGATCATCTTGGTACCGTTGCATAAACTCAATTATCCTCATCTCTGCTCTTTAATCCCAAGTGTTCCTCCCAAAATAGCCTCAGTGTTATATCAATGTCGAACTGAAAGTCAGACTGCATCGCTCTCAGTGTGGCAGCCAGGGGATGTTGTTATCTGTACAGTCGTGTCCTGTGTCATGTCAGCCGCTGCACTCTCGTCACTCGTCTTAGTGGCAAGGTAAGTGTTGTATAATTCCCAGAAGTTTTTAGGTCTACTCCGTGGAGGTAGGAGTTCACTAAATTGTTCAGTCTGTGTACTACAGTATATCATGTCTCGTGACCACTGTGTGATCGTGGGAACCGTGCCACGCGACCAGCAGATTGCCACCCTGCGTTTGGCTATTAGCAGTCCCATGTCCACCAGTCACGGACCCTTTTAGGTATCAGTTTAGAATAGCCAGTAAGGCCAGTGTTGGTTCCGGAGTTGGTGTCAATTCAGTAATCTGTCCCAGCTCTTTGAAGACTAAATCCCAGAAGGCAGAGATGCCAGGGCAAGACCAGGCCAAATGAAGAAAATCAGTGTCACTTGGGGAGGCCGGTCATCGCTTCTGAGGCCGGCAGGGATCTTCTTACCAGGCTCGTCAAGAGTAACCAGCTCACCTCTCTTCATTCCTCAACCGGCTGGGTCGCAATGATGGGGGATCCACCTAGCTCGGCCGGGGAATCTGCTGACACGCAGGGGTAGTTCGTCTCACCACGACAACTACAGGCTGCGGCTTTGCATCTCCCAAAAGGCCTCAGCAGTCCGAGTGTGTTTGCTTCGCTGCCCTCTGGGTGCTAGGCATTTAGGACAGCTCGGCTGACTCACCAAGCCGTCCGACAACTACCGAGGGTCTCGACAGGTGTTACGTCCCAGTCAGCTGCAGGATATTTATCGGATTGTGCGTTGGCGGATTGGAGCGGGTTGCTCAGGCGCCCATCTTCTCAGCTCGCAAGCACCGCCCCACCCGCTTAGCCTCTCTGTGGATGGTCCATGGGGACATGTCCATAGATTAGATTGTTGTCCTTCGAAATGTGTTCTGAATAGGTTACTGCTTGCATGAGCTATCCTGTTGTATGTTGTGAACGAGGGACCTCACTTATGTTTTTTTGCTGTAAGTCAGTGCAGCAGGGCTTGCTGCTGCACTGCCCTATGGCAAAAGAAAAGGACAGGAATGCGCTGCATCTATTAGATACGGCGCATTCCTGTACTTTTCCGCTGCGATGGCGCTCAATGGGATGCCGTGCGCCAGAGAAACCTTCCTGCACAAAAACAATCACAAGAGGCTTTTTCCTCTTTCTATGTTGTTGCAGAATGCAGCGCACATAGAAAGAGGAAAAACGAGGAGAACTAAAGATATTTGTCCTCGTTGTGCCTCGCTTACACCTCACCTAGGGAGGCGTATGTTTTGGCGCTGCCTCAGACTTACGATTTCTCCTAAATCGGGGGCAGTGTCAAAAAGCCATGGATGTTGCTGGGAACGCCCCCAGCAACACCCACGGAACACACCTTTCACGAAGTATGAAAGGGGCTCATATTTATAAGGCCATGATAAGCGACGTAATGCGGCTTTACGTGGCCTTATAAATATGCCAGTGGCACATTGCGCCACCGGAAGGTGAAAAAAAGTGACGATTTGGTGGCGCAAAAGTTCAGAAGTAGTTTGTGGCTCCTTGAGGGTGAAATTGTGAATGAGGCAGAGGAGTGTGACGGGGACTTGGGCATTAACAGTGAACCGGATTTAGTCCAGTTACTGGTCTGATGAAGTCCATCGTCCAAACATTTACATAACGACAAATGGTATCCAGGCGCTAGCAACCAATTCTTGAACCAGATGGCCTTACCAGCCTTTCGTCATTCAGAAATACGACTTGTACTTACACCTTGTGGCCCAGTGTGTGTTTGTCACAAAGGCACCACAAGGAGAATTTTCAGGAAGCCATTCTCAAATTTACATTTTGTGTGGTCTGGACCCTTCAGGCTAATAGCTTTATTAAAGCTAAATAGAGAATGTATTACTTCATTACATTTTATCCAGAAAAAATATATAGAATAATAAAATGTATTTGCTATGAATGATATGTTGCGGGTTGTAATATCTTGTTTCGCAAGTCCTTTGATTTTATTTTGCATTTGATTTCCTATTTGTCTCTTTCTTGTAAACAAATACGAAGCTCTGGTTTTTGAAATTATAAATCTTGAATTAAGAGAATTATTATTATATATTGTTGTTCCTAATGTGTATTAGTGATAAAGATAATTTTTTGGGTGTATCATGCGCGTATGTTCTACATAAACTGTGTACATTGCTATAGGTATGGCCACCTGCAGGTCACTATTTATAAAATGCTGCTATTACCTGGACAGGAAATGTGATATCCAGGAACATTAGACAGCAGAGTGATGCCTGCTTGCAAACTTCTGATGGGGTTAAGCTCGGTCTGATGGCTTAGTGGACTAATGCGCCCACTGCAGGGGCCTGTGTTTGACCTCGTGGTCGCAGGTGCAAATCCCAATGTGTCCACTCAGCCTTTCAACCTTCTTAGGTCGATAAAATCAGTATCGTTGGGTAACAATATACATCTCTTATTTGGCACCAAGTTGCCCACGGGTGAACGTGCACTTTACAAATGCACATTTTATGTTAATCTTGGCTCATGAAAAAAGCAGAAAAGTACTTAGCGCAATGGTCATATTCAAACTTTTAGTAATTCTATATATTTTTACAAGCTTCGTAAAGCCATCCTACATCACTGTCTCCAGCGAAGCACGGCGGGTGGATTATAAACAAGGCTGTTTCAAATGGATGCAGCGCCCTACAAGCACTCAGAAGAGGACAGGCCACGAGCACAGGCCCATTCAAGCAGCAGGCATGGACTCCTAGCAGGAAGTGCTTGGGTCTTACCTTGATATTGTTGCTGGGTTTAGTGGAAGAAGAGACAGTTTTCACAGTGAACGCGGAGTTTGTGTGGCCAGTGTCTCTTTTTTTGCGATTCAGGGCTCCGTTCCCGCTGGAAGAAAAGAGAAGACGAGCACAGTCATTAAAGAGTTTGGAGAGTGAAGTCTACAACCTGCAGAGCAGATTGGAAGGTCCACCACAGATCACATTCACATCAACAGGGAACAAAGTCAGAAGAACTGAGCCTTGAGGAGCAGTCCTGTGCCTGGCTGCAGTTGGTAATCAGTGTCCCTAGGTGAGGGGGCACCTATGCCCTTGGTGACTCACTGCAGTACATACTGGGGTAAGATGTACTAAACCATCGCGCAGCGCAGTGCAGCAGCTGCAAATGCTGCGCTGCGCGAGGAGAGCAGGCGAGCGCCATATTTACGGAAATATGGCAGTCTCCTCCCCTCCCCCAAACGCCAGAGCAGGAATTGTGCTGCTGTGCGCCACGGACACACCTTCACCTCATATTGAAAGGGTGTCGGCATGAGTCTGGCGTTGGTTTTGTACGGGAAGGATATCCTTCCAGTACAAAATACTGTGCTTAGGCTAACTTGAAACCTTTTCCCACTTTATATGTGCGCTGTACAGTGCAGCAGACATGCAAAGTCAGAAAAGAAAGGAGAAATAAAAGCATTTCTCCGTGATATCGCCTGTTTGAATTAGGCTAAACAAGTTCTGTGCCTTGTAAATAAGGCATCCTTTCGTGTGATACTTAGCGTGAAAGCTGTAAGAAAGTGGCTCTGTATATACTGTACCAAGGTAAGGTACAGGGTGTACAGAGTCCACAGTCCACAGAGGTTTGGCAGAGGTTAAAGTTAGATATAACGTTACTCTATAAACTGCTAGCTTGGTCGAGCAGTAAGGCAGTATCAGAGGTGTAAAGCATTTGTTGTACACACTCAGTCAGCAAATGGTCTCACACACTTAAGAACTGAACTCTAGGCCAATGGTTTTGTATATAAGAAATATATGGTTGTTTTATTTTAGAACCACAAGTAGGTATAAAAATACTTTCTCAGACTGAGATGCTTTAGTTATATACTTTCAATAAACAATAGACGTTTGAATGCAATAGCTACAGTTGTTGCAATAGGCAACACAATTTAAACACAATTATAACATTGAGCTCAATGGGGAATTTAAAGTAAATGCAATGTCAATTACTTTACGTATGATTTTCTTACTCAGGACTGGATCCTGGATTCAGCCCTGGTGCATTTCCTGTAAACAGTTGAAAGAAATCGTTTTTGTTACACAGGCAATTTGTTAAGGAATATTTGTATGTTTCAAAAATCGACACTTAGAAGAATTTCTGGAGAAAACCAGGTAATGTTATCCTATGGAGGAAAATCAAGTTATCGGTAAGTTACAGCTGTAATTGCTTTTCAGGGTCAGTGCTAGGCACCAAGATCTCTCCTGGTAATAGGCGAGTAATTTCGTTTTCGTTGATCGGACGACTTTTAGTGAATATTTTAAAGTTTCAAAAATCGACACACAAGAAATTTCAAGTGAAAACCAGTCAATGTTACCCTATGGAGAAAATGCAAGCTATCGGCTTTCAGGTAAGTACTCGACTGGCAGAGTTAAGGTTCTGGGGTTAGACTCAGGGGTCTCCCAGGGTCAGGTAAGTACAGTTGTTACACCCTCAGCGGCACAGGGGGGTGCAGAGAGAGTAGGCCAATGTTAGCCTCTGGCGGGTAGGGGGCCTTTGGTTGGTGGCTGCTAGCAGGAAGGCCATGTGGCTGTGGGAGCTGGGCTCCTGGTCACTTACACAGGGCAAGTGGGGAAGTAGGTTAGGACAGATGCTGCACTCCCAGCAACACTCGGGCGGCTGGGTTCAGGGTGCTTTTAAGCCTTCGGGCGCTCAATGTATTTCAATGGGAAAGCTGCAAAACGAACAAAGGCTGCAAGCTCGGGGACGAAGATTCTTCAGGTGTGACCACCACTTCGAGAGGTAAGTTGAGAAGCTGGAGGAGGGGTGGACACCCAGGTGTTGGGCACAGGAGGCCATGGGACGCCGGGTGCAGGGGTGTCTTTTGGCGTCGGGAAATCTTACCCTCAGCTGGTCGCGGTTGGGAGAGGTCACTGGTTGTGAGGCTGCAGGAGTCATCAGGAGCATGGAGGTGGGTCCTTGGGTGCTGGATTCTTGGTCACAGTCACCGGGGGGATGTCCTTGTGGTCTTTGTTCACTCAGGCACAGGCAGGGCTCGGCGCGTGCAGAGTGTGCTGGATTCGCGGTTCCTGGCTGGCACCAGGGGTTATTGCTGTTTGAGCAGAACCACTGCTCGTGGGAGTCCCAGTCTTTAGATGAGCAAGGCAGTCAGGTCCTCCGGGGTTTTTGAGGTTGCTGACCATAGAAGACGCCGGGATTTAGCAGGATCAGGTTCGAGGGTCGACAGGCCTGTAGGGCTGGGGCCAAGTTGGTGTTGTCCTCTTGTTAGCAGCTGCCCGGCAGGTCTTCTTTCATGTTGTTCTTCTTCTTGTTTCAAAATCGGGATCTGAGGAAGGAAGGTTCAGGGCGCCCCTAAATACTTAATTTAGGGGCGTTACAGGTAGGTAGAGGTCAGGGACCAATGAGTCCCTTCCCTGTGGTGGGTACACCCCCTAGCCTGCCACTCTCCAGTGGGAGGGGGTCAGGAGCCTAGTCCTGATTGGGTAGGGCTCCCCATCTTCAAGATGGCGAAAGCCTGGAGTTGTGTTTCACCTCGCCTCCCCCACCTGAGGGGTGGGGTTGGCAGATGCTGGCATACCCCCTTTCCTCACTTGGGTTTTCCCGCCGATCTTCCCACCAGAGAGGGGAGCAGAACCAGTGGGGGCCAGTTGCTGAGTACAGCAAGTGGCCTGGAGAAGCTCACAAAGGCGGCATGCCTTTGAAGCTTCCCCTGCCCATCCTGGGGGAGGAGACCTAGCACCTCACCCAGGATGTTCATTGTTGCAGGCCCAGGAGAGCGGATGGCTCTCTACCCAGGGGTCCAGCAACATGTCTGCTGGGTGGCAGCCTAGGCAGCCTCTCAGTCAGGACGCTGGTTGTTGGTTCGTTTCAGGGAGCACCTCTAAGATGCCCTCTGCTGTGCTTTTTACAATAAATCCATCCCACACTGGCATCAGTGTGGGTTTAATGTGCTGAGAAGTTTGATACCAAACTTCTCAGTCGTCAGTGCAGCCATCATGGTGCTGTGGAGTTCGTAATGTCGACCTCCCAGCACCATATACTCTTAATGGCAACACTGCACTTACAGGGCTCAGGAATGGACCTGGGCACTGTAGGGGTACAGTGCATGCACATGTACCCTCACCACTGGCATAGGGCACTCAGCTAAAGGGGTGACTGAGGTATGCCAGGGCAGTGGTTTGTGGGCATGGCACACAGGGATGTGTGCCATGTCGTCTCTGTGTTTTGTTCTGCACCCAGACACTCAGCCTGCAAAGGCAGTGTTTGTGTGTCAGGATACAGGGCCTCTAAGGGTGGCACAATAAGTGCTGCAGCCCTTAGGGGCCTTCTCTGGTCACAGTGCCGTGGGTACCAATGGTACCATTTACCAGGAGTTGACATGTGACCAGAGATGCCAATTGGGTTTAGGCTTCAATGCAATTTTAGGGAAGGAACACAGGCCCTGGGCACCTGATTGGCAGGAGCCCAGGGCACACTCAGTCAAAGTACATCAGCAATTCAGCAAAAAGTGGGGGCATACCATGCAAGAAAGATGGCACTTTCTCACAAAAGGGACGGGCAATGGGTGTTGCGGTGGGCGTTCCACCGCAAGACCCATTGATTTTGACGCAGCTCCATATTTACAAGTGCGGTGTAACTATGGGGCAGCGCCAAAATTAAGACCTGGGAAAACCTGGCCCTAATATGGCGCAACAAGGAGAAATGTTTTATTTCTCCTCATTTTTGCTGTTTTTATGGGTGCTGCATTGTGCAGCACGCATAAAAAAGCAAACCGCCATGCATGATTGTTTAGGTACAGGAAGGTGTCCCTTCCTATACATAAACAATCCTTCCCCACAATGCAGGCACCCTTGCACTACGGTGCAAGAGTGCCTGCGTTGGCTCTAGGCAGTTAAATTTAGCGCCAGCGCAGGGTAAAACACAGGGCTGCACTGTATTGTTGTAAATACGGTGCAGCCCTGCGTTTTAGGAGTGACAGAGTGCGGCATTAAGCCAAGAAGGCTTACGCCACTCTCTGTCACTTCTTTGTAAATACGCCCCTTGGTGTTCTGGAAACCTATTGCAATCCTGAGATTAAACTTGCATCTCAAGTATCGTAAAGCTCAATTACACCTCTCACTGTTGTGTTTGATGCAGAGGAGCTGGCAGTAGGCATTTATTTATCTATATATCATTTATTTATAGGATTTATAAAGCGCTCTCCCACTGACTGGTATTCTAGAGCTAGCCACAAAAAACAGCGAGATACAAGAGCTAAAAGTTTGAAATAGCCGCAGAACAGGAAAGTTAATAGGTCAGATATTCAACATCGAGACCAAAAACTTAGATTACATACGAAAAAGCCAGGTCTAAAGGGCCTTCCTAAACTGCAACAGATCGGTTAAGGAGCTCAGTGAGGCTGGTGAGGGAAACAATATGGACGTCTTAGCTACCAGCCGCGATCACCTCGCTGGGTCTTAATAAGTGTTGATGCTTTGATGCTATCTGAAATAACAAGCCATGAGGGTCTGAAAGACGAGAAACTTGGGCGGGGTGCCTCATGCCTTGCACTAGCTTCCAAAGGCTTGTCTGCAATGGCCTTCATCGCTATTTTCACAACAGCGATGGTTCGATCAAGGTGGGCGTCTATATTGTCCACAGACTTGGGCTCCCAGCTCATTTCCTCCATATATTTTTCTACGGAGCCTATGTCGATACATCAGTGTCGGTGGGGCTGTAGATTCCGAATAGGGGAGTCGTTTTTGTGGGTATCTCAGACCACGACTCTAAACACTTTAATTACAATGGGGCTTGAATTGCTTTCTTTAAGCCATCGAGAGCAACTTTAGAAATTTTAAGGCTGATCAAACACGCTCAAGTTATTTCAGGTGGAACACATTTTGTGGCATTGTCGATCACTCTTAGGGGCCTGCGTGTTACTAGTGACAGAGAGGGGGCATCCATCCAGAGCGATCGGGAAGGAGAGACAGGGGGTTTTACACAGTACTCGTGAGACTTTCGTATGAGGGGAGGTCTTCAGTGTATCCTCGTTCCAGTAAACAAATAATAGTAGCAAGTGTCTTCTTGTGATTACCCAGACACATTTAATAGTGATGTAGGCGCGTGGCATCAGTGCCCAGGAGCATCAAGGGCTCCTGGAACCCTGAGTATTGCTTTATTTTGCTATGAATACACCAGGCAGGGGCCCCAGTTTTCATGACTTCACAAGGTTAATTGTTTCTAGGTCAATCACTTTCTTTCACTCAATCAATCAGGGGGCTTATAAAGCGTGCTACTCACCCGTGAGCGTCTCAAGGCGCTGGGGTGGGGGGGGGGACAGCTCCGGATCAGTCGAAGAGCCAGGTCTTGAGGTCCTTCCTGAACGTGTGCAGGGTCGGGAGCGTCTGATGTTCACAGGGAGCTCGTTCCAGGTCTTGGCTGCGATGTATGAGAAAGCTCTTCCACCTGTTCTGCGTCTGCGTCTGCGGATGCGAGGGACCTCTGCCAGGGCGAGGTCAGCGGAGCGGAGGTTCCTCTTGAGTACGTGGAAGGAGACTCTCTCGTTGAGGTATTTGGGCCTGATGTTGTTAAGGGATTTGTAGGTGTGGATGAGGAGCTTCAAAGTGACCCTCTTCTCGACGGGGAGCCAGTGGAGGTCTCGTAGGTGTTGGGTCAGGCCGAGGACCTCTGTCTTCTCCTACTTGAGCTTCAGCCAGCTGTTGTTCATCCAGGCTGCGACGTCCTTCATTCCTTCATGGAAGCAGAGTCTGGTGTCTTCGGGGTTTTTTGTGAGCGAGAGGATGAGCTTGGTGTTGTCGGCGTAGGATACTATGCTGAGTCCGTGCTGGCGGACGATGGCGGCGAGGGGGGCCATGTAGATGTTAAAGAGCGTTGGGCTGAGCGATGATCCTTGGGGTACTCCGCAGATGATATCGGTGGGTTCGGAGAGGAAGGGAGGGAGTCTGATCCTCTGGGTTCTGCCGGAGAGGAAGGATTGGATCCAGTCGAGGGCAGTTCCTGCTATCCCCGCATCGTGAAGTGTGGCTGCTAGCGTGCGATGAGAGACGGTGTCGAAGGCTGCAGAGAGGTCTAGGAGGGTGAGGGCCGCGGTGTGTCCCTGGCCGACTAGTAAGCGGATGTTGTCCGTGGCGGCGAGGAGGGCGGTCTCGGTGCTGTGGTTGCTGCGGAACCCAGATTGTGAGGTGTCGAGGATGGTGTTCTCTACGATGAAGATGGTCAGCTGGGCCTTTAGGAGTCTCTCGGTGACTTTGGCTGCAAGGGGAGGAGAGAGATGGGCCGGTAGTTTTTCAGGTCTGTTGGATCGGCCATTGGCTTCTTGAGGAGGGGATGCAGCCTATGCAAGGGTGAGGCTA
This sequence comes from Triturus cristatus, assembly GCF_964204655.1. Taxonomy (NCBI): domain Eukaryota; kingdom Metazoa; phylum Chordata; class Amphibia; order Caudata; family Salamandridae; genus Triturus; species Triturus cristatus. The sequence continues at coordinate 1,199,689,099 of NC_140582.1, read as the reverse complement.
ACAGTACTCCAGGAAGCATTTGACTTATGCCCTCGGATTAGAAGATCTATGCACAGGGGCTTAGAAGACCATAAGCAACCACTAAGCACCCTCAGAGATAACTGTCCAGCATAGCTCTCAACGCACTCATAGGTAATGCGAATAGTGAGGTCTAGAACATGCAAATACACCAACAGGGACCCTATCCTGGGGAACAGTGTGCTACAAAGACGACCTGTAACGTGGTTATGTCCCAGTCTTACTTTTTAAATTGCACCGCTTTTTAACTGTTGCTGTCTGCCAGCCGTAGAGTCTTTGGCTCAGTCTCTCGAAGGGGGCCCCGGAGGCTTCAAGCAGTGATTGCTCACACTTTCTGTCTCAGCCTGACGTGGCAGGAGTCTTCATCTAAGTCTGTGCCTGCTCCCCCACTGAGCGCAGGGTAGGATGCTCACATCCACACACAGACTTGAGATATCACTGCAAAGAGACCTAGAGCACAGTGCCGTTGACCCAAATGGTAATAAGGAACTGTATAATTTGAATTTTGAATTTTCGGAAATTTGTAAGGCGCACGTACACTATGCAGTTTCTTGGCGCTAGAGGGAGTCCTGGGCGTTATGGGGGCACGGGAAGCTGAGGGACTAAGGACTGAAAGCTTGCTGGAACAAAAGGGTCTTAAGGGACTTACGGAACTCCGTATAGGAGGGAGAGAGGTGAATGGAGAGCGGAAGGGTATTCCAAAAGGTAGACGCGAGGACTGAAAATTTCAGGCCGTCCGATCTTTGTTTCTTGAAACGGGGAATGACAAGTAGGGATTTAGTGGAAGAGCGAAGATCTCTAGAAGGGAGATAATTGGTGATGGCAGAGTTGATGAAAACGGGAGCTGTGCCCGCCCGAGCTTGAAAGGTAAGGCAGCCAAGTTTAAAAAGGGCCCGTTGTTTGATGGGAAGCCAATGAAGGGCGATGAGAAGGGGAGAGGAATGGTGAGATTTAGATAGTCCATGTACCAGGCGAGCTGCCTGGTTCTGCACCAGTTGAAGGCGTTGAAGAGCATAAGCGGGAACACCATTATAAATAATGTTTCCATAATCGATCTTGGATAGGATCACAGCCATAACTACCTATAATGTTGTAAATAAATGCATTTTACCTTGTTACAAGTAGCATTCATTCATTGGTCCTTCAGCGACTGCTTGTGCACAATTTGCACTTAGTGCAAGTACATGACACACGAGACACAAGAGCAGATTCAGCCTTATAGCATGATGCATTTTTTGCAGACATCCTCTGATGTGGTGGAAACATTTATTTTAATATTACAATGTAGGCGCCCCCTAACTGAGATACCGTAAGTGTAACTAGTGCGCTGAGATGTGGGTCCATAAATGTGACAGGTATGGACAAACACGGCCCAGCACTCACTGTGCCATAGTGCTCCAGCTGAAGGCCTCTGGCAAGGCCCAGGAAGGCTGAAACTGGTATAGGATTTCATGTTTTTTAAATTATTTTTTATTATTTTTTATTTTACAGAGTTTTATATAGTGCGAACTTGACCCGAATCAGGTATCAGAGCGCTTTACATAGCACCAGTTGCATTACATGAGGACACATTCATTTTTGTCAGGCACGGGGAGATTCAGTGATTTGCCCAGAATCACAGGATGTTTAGCGTCATTGCCGAGACTCGCACCCAGTTCCCCAGATTCGAGGTCGGACGCCCTAGCCGTTAGGCCAACTCCTCTCCCATGTGTTCTCTTCAAGAAGGCACCTGGCTGGCAGTGCGGACTGGACTGTTTATATTGAAGTAGGACCAAGTCTGACTTGTATTCGGCTACCCTAAATGTTTTTGTTTTCCTTATTGCAACACCACAATGATTACACCACATTACCTGCTCAGACAATCCTTCTGAAAATGCTAATCTCAAGGAGATAAAACACACTCACGTCAGGCGGTCTGCATCACAAATATACAGTTAAGGAGACAAAGAGCTTGGGAACAGCAATGTAGGCAACCAGGAAGAGAAACTTTTCTTTATTGACAGGCAGCATCCCCCCTGCCCACTCACCTGTACGTGGCTTTGCTCTTCTTCAGGACCCGGTTCACAAAGGAGTTATCTTTACGGTAGCAGTAGTAGAGCACACCAGCCACCAGAGGAAGGACCACCATGAATAACACCAACAGAACCACCATGAGCACCGTATGATCTGAAGGGAAAGATGGGGAGAGTCAGCACTACTGCTCGTTAACCAAAACTGCTGCACTTGTCGCTGTATACATACTTAGCACTGTGCTTTTCCTTACCGAGGGGAAGGGAGACACCGGCCGACGGGTCATACAGCAATGTACGCATTCAAGACTGCTCACCGCAGAAGTTCCAGACAGAGGGTAAAATACCATTCTTTCAGAAAATGCAAGCTTTCTGCACCTTAGGGGCATATTTACAACTAAAATGGCGGACCGCGGCTTCAAGCCAAGAAGGCTAACGTCGCGCTCCAATATTTTAGAAACGCAGGGCTATACCGTATTTACAACAATACGGTGCAGCCCTGCGGTTCCCACCGCGCTGGCGCTAATATCAGCTGCATAGCTCCAGTGAAGGCACCCTTGCACCATAGTGCAAGAGTGCCTGCATCGGGGGAATGATTGTTTATGTGCCTGAAAGTATCCCTTCCTGCATATAAGCAATCCAGAATGGTGATTTGTACAACGCAGCAAACATAGAAACAGCAAAAACAAGGAGAAATAAAGCATTTCTCCTCATTTCACCTGTTACACTGCCCTTGTAAATATGGGGCAGCGTCAAAATCAATGGGTGTTGCGGTGGAACGCACACCGTAACATACATTACGAAACCCTTTCATGCTAAGTATAGTCTGAAAAGGGGCCTCATTCACAAGGCGGACTTAGCCATGTTAAGTGACTTAACGCCACCTTGTAAATAAGGCAAAGGGCTTATCGCCACAGGAATGTCGATAAAAGTCACGTTCCTGTGGCGATAGGGGCTTGTAAATATGCCACTCAGTTTCTACACTACTGGACTCCTCCTTCCCTTTAAGTCCAAACATGATCTACTGACTCAGAATGGACCTCACTCAGGGGTAAATTTACAAGCTCTTATCGCCACAGGAATGCCACTTTTTTTACGTTCTGGTGGCGATAAACCCTTCACCTTATTTACAAGGCAGGGTTAAGCCACGTTAATAAGGCCCCCTTTCACGCTATGGTTAGCGTGTAAGGGGTGGGCAATAGGTGTTGCGGTGGACATTCTGCGGCAACACCCATTGATTTTGATGCTGCCCCCTTTCTTATGCATATGCCCCTCGATGTCTGCCTGGTTGCTGCTCGATGATCTGTAATGCAGTAAACTCTCTTCATACAATCTTCATGTAACAGGAATGACACCTGAGAATCTCGGACGAAAGCTAAGTTGTTGTTCTTTATGAAAATTTGCAATTAGCTTATTATATCTATTTCACATTTATTTGGGGAATTTATAAACAATAAATATGGGAACAATGACAGTTTCCTTTTCCACTATCTTCCCTTCTGAGAGACCCAAGTTGATCCCAGAATGTCTCTTCATCACTAGTAAAACTGGCCTACTGAGGCCACATCACAGTGGAAAGGATAAGAAAATGAGGACACATAAAATCAAAAATAGATACCAAACTAGACAAGTTAAACAAAATGGTCCATAAGCTCCAATATCTAATGGATGCAGGGAAGCAAAGATTATCGGAACTTGTAAAATATTTTTTTGTGCTGACTGAATTCAATAGATAAACTACTTCTTCAGTTAAAGAACATAAGGCATAGAAGTTAGACAATAATTTGCTACTAGTTTTTTTTTTTAGTATTCTGGTTTTCTCTAATGAGAGTTAATGCATCAATCTTCTGTGGAACGTGTCCTGCCCTGATCCCCCCTGGAGTTTCCGCAGCCCAGACAAGATTGTCCCCGTCAGCTTCGAGAAGCGAACAGAGGCATCTGACACAGCCCATAACTGGATTTGGTTCATCATCTTGAGACATCGTCGTTGATTAGAACTTGCACCGCTGTGTGCTCAGAATATCTTGCGCAGGGCTCATCGGGGCTCTTTGATTACTCAACCACTTTTTTAAAATCACACGCTGCCCCTGGCACAGCTAACCTCACTGAAATATAATATGAATTCCCCAGCACACTTGATATAAAAGCAACAACAATTTCAGATGTTATTCACATGTAATTAAGAACAAAACAATGGATAAAAATTATTTCTATGGCCTTTTATTCCTTCTTCAGGCTTTAAATAGTGAACTGTTCTCAAGCCAACACGCGCTTCGTCGCCTCCGTAGGGTTGTACATGCGACGTTTTCAAGGCTTTATAATTCACTTAAGCGCAGTATTAAGTGTGGCAATAATTCCAGGCCACACTATCCTGTGGCGCGAGGCACTAGTAATGCTGGTGGGCTTTAATTATGAAGTCACCGTTTCTCTGGTGTCCTTTAAGAATTCTTCCTATGAGCCGCCGATCCGCGTCCTCTTTCCTCACGCCGCGTTTCCGCGAAAATTATCGCCACATTTAATACTGCGCTTAAGTGAATTATAAAGCCTTGAAAAAGTCGCATGTACAGCCATACGGAGGCGACGAAACACATGTTGTCTTGAGAACAGTTCACTATTTAAAGCCTGAAGAAGGAATAAAAGGCCAAATAAATAATTTTGATACATTGTTTTGTTCTTAATTACATGTGAATAGCATCTGAAATTGTTGTTGTTTTTACATCACATGTGCTGGGGAATTCATATTATGTTCTCTGGTTGCAAAGGCCACAATTTTTAGAGAGGCAGGTGGTTCTCGCAACCCTACAGCACCGTAACTACAGCTGATACGAATCATATATTCTCAGTGGAATTACCCTTTTGGCGCCTGTACCCTATTAACTATACCACCACCTCTATACATAACCTCACTGAAACACCAGTTTCAAAAGTGCATGGAGAATATTCCTCACCAGCGAACGCTGGAGAATAGTGCGGAGAGAGATGTGAAAGACTACTGTTGGCAAATGAAGGTGTTGAGGGGCAGAAGTAGTAACTCCATTCATATTGATGGTCTATCGATTGTGGGAACAGTCCCATCCGCAGAGCAGGAACAAGGAACTGAGATTTGACGTTCAATTTCAGTCTCTCAGTGAACCTGCAGAAAATAGCAATTGTGAACGGGTCTAACTTCCCAGGTGCGATGCTTGGATTAGGCAATATCACATATAGAATTGACTGGAGTGCTGGTCCTGTCCCTTCAGGACATTTTCTACCCGAATGCTTCTATAAGGGGAGTCTGGATGATCCATTTCTGGGCATTCAGATTGAGTCTAAATCTAAAGTAGCAATGGCAAAAGGGTATACTGTTCTGAAATCTCAGTTCCAGGTGCCTAATTAGGGGCCTGGAACATTTCTGATCACCAGAAGCATTAGCTTGTAGAAGCAAGTGCCCTCCCCCACCAAAAGGTGGCATTCTTCATCATCGGGCAGCTCCTCATTGGGCCGGCGCTGCAATCCTCAACGGGCTCTTTAAGGGGGCTCTTTGCTGGAGATCTTTTCAGTTTGGAAAAGTGATACTGGGAATAAGTATTGTATCCCTATTGTAATAGTGGTAAGTTTGGAATAAAGTGTGATCAAAAATTGACCACAGATATTTCTAAAGGAAAATTTAATTCAAGTGATAATATCTATGTCAAGTTTAATAAGTAAGGGAAGCCTGAGAAAATGATGATCCTAGCGCCTCCTGGATGGTAAGGGTGTAATCCAATGAATTATGTTAGTTATAGGTATAAGGTTGACATGTTTCATGCCTATATCGTCAAAAGAGATCGCGTGGAATTCTTCACCAAAAACCTAAAGGTGGACCTAATTTTCACTCTAGGAGAGTAAGTTTACATCCCGTTCATTAACCCACCCTGCGTCCATGATTCCGAAAGTGAAAAACACCTGGAACCGAGATTTCGGAACAGTATGCCCTTTGGCTATTATTGTATAAATTGGCAGACAGTACATCGAACCGACTAATTCTCTGTATCTATCCACTTTTGAGAGAGTAAATCTTAAACCGACCACAGTAGACCTACGGGTAACTAACTCCACAGCGTCAATGCAAGAACCCCATGACCCGTGATCAAGGTTTACTTAAGAAAAGAGCTAAAATACTTTTAAGCGCTTCCCTCAGTTAATGCAGCCATGGAGCCCTTCGCTCACGGATAACAGGTCGATCTGCCATGCACGAGCCGGATGGAAAATGCACAAAGGGAAAGCTGTCAAAGTGCCTATGAAATACCCTGGAGCACTATGTCCCTGATCAGCCTGAAAGCCATATTCAAGATCTCACCTCTCAGCAAAGCTACCAAGGAAATGCTCCCTCTGTACACTGCGCGATCTAGACTTGTCATTTCCAAACGCTGGTGCTTGTCACATGCGGACTGGGCACATTTCTACACCATCGTAGCATATGTGACTAATCCAATGGTCCAATACACTGAGTGACCTGAGCGCTGTGGTCTCAAGGGGGCACGTTGTGGATTCATAATACCTAAAGACCTGATAGACAGGTGCCAAACCAATGGAATGGAAACATTAGAATGAGCTTCAGATTCGGCAGCATGAACAAGAGGCAATGTGCCATAAATGAGAGAACGTCGAAACTGAAGATCTTAAAATATGCTGGGATTATTGGAGACCCCGTTGGAACTACCCATACAGAGTAAAGGGAGCAATGTTTGGAAGCAAGTTTAATAGAATTCTTTTCTTAAATACAATGTTTTGCTGATGGATGGGTGACTATTTAATGTTAACCTTCTCCCTCTGGTTTCACATGCAGGATTAATCAATAGACAGGGTTTGCATGAGTTGGGTTTGGGGCACGCTTGACATGATATGAATCTGTTATTCTGTTGGGCTCTTACTCAGAGTGAAGAAGTTCGATGGACTTCCCTCTTCCTTGTTAGGGTTCTTGATGTCTATCAAACAGCACTCAACAATCTGCATTGTTGCACAACATGCTTACAGTGTCTCTAAAAATGTCCTGGCAGGCATCTGCTAATTGCAGACTGATCACAAGTGAACCTTCTAATGTGAACTCTCTCGCTGCAAGTTGAAGCTGCAGCACTAGTATTCAGCGATAAACGTTTCGGACTAGGGACTAGGGCTGTTGACATAAACATGGAATCGAGGCAGCTAGAAAGCTCTACTTCGATAGCAAAGGACAGTGGTTGGGTGGGGAGCAACTATTCCACACTCAGAAAGCAGGTTCCAGAGCTGAGAAAACTAGTACTTGTAAAACCACCCCCAGCAACGTGAGCGGCTGAGGGCTTCTTATGACTAAATTCTGTCTCCTAACTTGAATTTGTTTATACAGTGCCTATTTTAGATCTTGGCAGACTGGTGACTCCGTCACAATGGTGACAGATAGCCCGTCCACTGAAATATAAATCCCCGTCCACCGAAATATAAATCCCATAGGATATAATGGGATTTATATTTCGTCAAACAGGATATCAGTCACCGTAGTGATGGAGTAACCCGTCTGCCGAGATCTAAATCAGGTCCTTAGCCTTGTCAGCACCAATTAGAATTTGACTGCAGATGTTTAAGTGAAAGGAATATGCTACTTACCAGTATGCATCTGTTCTTGGCATGTAGAGCTGCAGATCTATACACTTTTGCATAGATCGCCATCTGGTGTTGGGCCCGGATGTTTGCAGTTTGTTTTTCTTCTTGGACAGTCTTTGGAAGTCACGAATTCGGTGACTCCTCCTTCGGTCCGTACTGCGCATGGGCTTCGGCTCCATCCTCAGATTGTTTTTCGCCAGCAGGGAAAAGATGGAGCGCAGTGATAATAGTAAGAAACCCATGTGTGTTGTATCTAAATAAGATAGACTGGAACGGATACAGGCAGCCGGGGAGGCGGGTGGGCGTGTATAGATCTGCAGCTCTACATGCCAAGAACAGATGCATACTGGTAAGTAGCATATTCCGTTCGAGGCATATGAGCTGCAGATTATACACTTTTGCATAGATTATATAGCAGTACCCAGCCCTAGCGGCGACCACCGGTATCCGTTGCAGTGGTTTGAAATAGTGTCTTTAGTACAGCCTGGCCCACACTAGCTTGTTGTTTGGAGTGCACGTCTACACAGTAATGTTTTGTGAAGGTGTGCGGTGTTGACCATGTGGCTGCTTTGCAGATGTCATCTAAGGGTATGTTCCCTAGAAAAGCCATAGAAGCCCCTAACTTTCTTGTAGAGTGGGCTTTAGGTGGAACAGATAATGTTCTTTTTGCTTTGTGATAGCAAATTTGTATGCACTTTACAATCCACCTAGCTATCCCTGATTTTGAGATGGGGTTGCCTTTATGCGGTGGAGAGAAGGAGACAAACAACTGTTTAGTCTTTCTGAAAGGTTGCGTTCTTTGTATGTAGTACAGTAAAGCCCTTTTAACATCAAGTGTATGTAGAGCCCTTTCCGCAACAGATTGGGGTTGCGAGAAAAAAACGGTAATTCCACCGATTGATTAAGATGGAAGGGGGAAATGACCTTGGGCAGAAATTTTGGATTTGTGCGAAGTATTACCTTGCTGTGATGTATCTGTAAAAAGGGTTCTTGTATAGTGAACGCTTGTATCTCACTAACCCTTCTAAGGGAAGTGATAGCTACGAGGAAAGCTGTTTTCCAAGTGAGGAACTGTAGCTCACATTTATGCATTGGTTCGAAAGGCAGACCCATTAGCCTTGTAAGAACTACGTTTAGATTCCATACAGGGGAAGGTGGTGCCCTGGGTGGAATTACTCGTTTAAGGCCTTCCATAAAGGCTTTAATAGCAGGCACTCTGAACAGTGATAAATGCTGTCTGTTTTGTAGGTAAGCAGCAATTGCTGCTAGGTGTAGACGTATGGATGAATATGCCAGGTTACACCTTTGAAGATGGAGCAGATAGCATATGATGTGCTGTATGGATGCATCTAAAGGGTTGATTGTATTGTTACGGCAGTAAACCACAAATCTCTTCTACTTTGCGGCATAGCATGCTCGAGTGGTAGGACGTCTGGCTTCCTTGATAATGTCCATGCAATCAGGGGGAAGATTAAGGTATCCAAATTCTAAGATTTCAGGAGCCAGATCGCAAGGTTGAGCTGAGCTGGGTCCGGGTGCCTGATTTCTCCATGGTTCTGGGTTAGGAGGCATGGGGACAGGTGCAGTTTTTGATGTGGTACCACCGATAGCTGTAGTAGTGTGGTGTACCACGGCTGCCTGGCCCATGTCGGAGCTACCAGAATGAGTGTGAGGGAGTGCTGTTGTAGCTTCCTTACCACTAATGGAATTAGCGGGAGAGGTGGAAAGGCGTATGCAAATTTGCCTGACCAGTTTATCCATATCGCATTGCCTTTGGACAATGGGTGTAGGTATCTGGCGGCGAAGCTTGGGCATTTTTTGTTTTCGTGGGTGGTGAAGAGGTCTATCTGAGGATGGCCCCACTTGTGGAAGAATGGGCGAAGAACTTGTGGATGCAGTTCCCATTCGTGCATTTGCTGCGTTTGTCTGCTGAGCAGATCTGCCATGGTGTTTTGTAAGCCTGGGACGTGTTGTGCCAGGAGAAAGATTTTTTGTGGAATTGCCCATCTCCATATGCTCTGTGCTAAGCGGGAGAGCTGGGGAGAGTGTGTCCCCCCCTGTTTTTGAATGTAATACATTGCAGTCATATTGTCTGTGCGAATTAGGACTGCTTTGGCTGAAATTTGTTTCTGAAACGATTTCAGGGCTAGAAAGATCGCCAATAACTCCAGATGGTTGATGTGGAGTAACCTCTGTTGTGGCGTCCATAGCCCTTGCACCGTGAGGTGTAATAGATGCGCTCCCCAGCCGGAGAGCCATGCGTCCGTTGTTAGAATCACCTGAGGAACCGGGTCCAGGAACGGTCGCCCTTTGGAAAGGTTTGTGGTGTTCCACCACTGCAGAGATCAATGAGTGCGGCCGTCCACCAACACCAGATCTGTCAGCTGATCCTGGGCCTGGTTCCACTGGTGTGCCAAGCACTCTTGGAGTGGACGCATGTGAAGTCTTGCATGAGGCACTATGAAAATGCAAGACGCCATCATCCCTATTAGTTTCATGAACACTCTTGCTGGTAGAGAGTGCTGAAGAAGGAACTTTTGGTGCAGGGCTTGCATGCTTGCGATCCTGGCTGAGTTGGGATAGGCTATAGGCTATAGCTTTTGAGGTGTCTATAGTGGCACCGAGGTATTGCTTTGTGTGAGACGGTATCAAGTGGGACTTTTGGTGATTTACCATAAAGCCTAGCTGGTGGAGTGGTTGTATGGTAGTGTTTGTATTTTGTACACACTGGTGGTAGGACGCGGCTTTTATGAGCCAGTCGTCCAGGTAGGGGAAGACGTGAATGTTTTGTCTTCGGAGGTGTGCTGCCACTACTGCCAGGCATTTGGTAAACACCCGTGGTGCGGTTGTGACCCCGAAGGGGAGAACCTTGAACTGATAATGTTGGCCGTCTACCACAAATCGCAGGTACTTTCTGTGAGCAGGGTGTATTGGGATATGAAAGTATGCGTCTTTCAGGTCCAGTGTAGTGAGAAAGTCGCCCTGACGGAGGAGTGGGAGAACTTGCTGAAGAGTTACCATATGAAAATGGTCTGAATGGATGTATGCATTTAGAGGCCGGAGGTCTAGAATGGGCCGTAGGGTCTCGTCTTTCTTCGGTATGAGAAAGTACAGAGAGTAGACCCCTAGATTTTGCTGATCGACGGGTACCTGCTCTATAGCGTGTTTTTGCAGGAGGGAGAGTACCTCTTGTTTCAGAAGTGTGGTATGTTCTTGTGACATCGCACGGTGTCTGGGTGGAATATTTGGGGGGGGTAGAAGTTAGTTTGAGACAGTACCCTGACCGAATAATTTGGGTTACCCATTTGTCTGATGTTATGGCCTCCCAGGTTTGAAGGAAGTCTTGTAGTCTGCCCCCGACCGGAGTGGAATGGTCTGGGGGGAGCGGGGGAAAGTCATTGTGTGGGCGGTGTGGCAGAACGGGCGGTGTTGGTTTTGCCCCTGCCTTTATTATTGTTTCCTCGATATCCACCTCTTTGGTAGCCCTTTGAGAAGGTATTTTGAGGAGGGGACTTGTAGGAAGTGGAGGCGCTACCGGAAGAGTAACCTCTGCCAGAGCCTCGAAAGGAGGAACGGCGAAAGGAACGTCTAGGGGTTTGTGATTGCAGGGCTCCCATAGACTTCGCCGTGTCTGTATCCTTCTTCATTTTTTCCAGGGAGTCGTCTACTTTTGGGCCAAATAAGTGTTGTTGGTCAAAAGGGTGGTTTAAGATAGATGCTTGGACCTCTGGTTTAAAGCCTGAAATTCTGAGCCAGGAGTGACGGCGAAGCAGGACACTGGTGTTTATAGCCCTGGACGCCGTGTCTGCTGCGTCAAGTGCACATTTAATAGAGGTGTTGGTAATAATCTTTCCCTCTCGTATTAGCTCATGAGCTTTATTCTTATATTTCTCCGGGAGATGCTGCATGAGAGCCTCCAGCTCATCATAGTGCGCTCTATCGTACCTCGCTAGCAGCGCCTGCGTGTTGGCGATGCGCCACATATTGGCAGCCTGAGAGGCAGTGCGTTTGCCTGACGCATCTAAAAGCTTGGACTCCTTATCGGGTGGTGGAGCCTCACCAGATGACTGAGAGTTGGAGCGCTTCCTAGCTGTGGAAACCACTAGTGAGTCTAGGGGTGCAGGTCCTTTAATATAGACAGGATCGGTGGGGGCTGCCTTGTACTTCTTTTCTATTCTGGGGTTCAAGACCCTAGCTCTAACGGGGTCTTTGAAAACCTCTGTGGCATGCTTGGTCACCCCTTTAAGCATGGGTAATATAGCGGTGGATTTATCTGCTATGTCAAATGTGTCAAGTAGGAAGTCTTCCTCAACTGGATCACTGTGTAATTCCACCCCATGGTAATGTGCCGCCCGATGTAAGAGGTGGTGGAACCCCAGGGAGTCCTCTGGTGGAGACGGCCTGGATGGATAGAGATCATCCTGAGGCACATCTGGGATATCTGGATTGTGATAATCCTCCCATGGGTCAGGTGTTCCCGGAGGAGTGGGGTCCTGCGGGGCATCTGTGGGATCATAGAATGGATCACCGTGGTCATCAGGGTCCGGAGACGGTGTTGGGGACCGATGAGGCAAAGGTCGAGAAGATGGGGGTGGAGATGGAGGGGGTGGAGGAGGTGGAGGAGGAAGAGGAGGAGTTAAAGGCGGTGGGGAGGGTACTCTGAAGGGGGATGTGGCAGAGTCCTTCCGTTTTGGTGGTGGAGGAGGAGTTGGCTTGTCCAAAAGTCTTTTCTTGGAAGACAAAGTTAAATGTCCAGTCCTGGGATCCTTAGTTAAAGTCTTTTGAAGAGGATCCGGTGTGAAAAGCTCCTCCAGCACCAATTCCTCCCTTGGTGCCGATGTTTTCGGAACCGAAGGCTTCGTCGGTTTATCCGCGCCGTGCTTTCTCGGGGTGTCTGATCTTTTGGTCGGCGCCGAGGCAGGCTTCGACACGGAAGCGTCGGTGCCGAGGGATTTGTGTTTGGTCGGCACCGAGAGGCCAGGTTTCGACACCGATGGCTTCGGAACGGAACTTGTTTTCTTCGGCGCCGAAGAATGTTTGTCGGCGCCACTAGGAGGCTGGCACGAGCCCGAGCCGCCAGGAGACTTGTGATGCTTTTTCACCGGGCCCGAAGGTGGGGTGATGGAAGCAGTATGCTTGGCTTTCCCTAGGCCCGGAGGCGAAGGGGTAACCGGAGACTCTTTCGGAATGGGCGCGGGAGGGGGAGGGGGTAGAGTACTCACGACCCTCTGCGCCGGTGTGATCTCCTCCACGTCGGAGTCGGAAGCGCTGACGACATCTTCCTCCCGCTCGGTGTGCAGCTGTCCCGACGCTCCGGTGTCTTCTCCGAAGATGTCAGGTGGAGCCGAGGTCGATGAGTGCGCCATGGTGCGTCGAGCTCGTCGATCCCGAATAGTCTTTTTCGATCGAAAAGACTTGCAGGCGGGGCAGTCTCGGGCCTCGTGTTCGGGAGAGAGGCAGAGGTTGCACACCTGATGGAGGTCGGTGTGGGGAAATTTAGACCCACATTTTGGGCACTTCTTGAAGGGAGTCCTTTCCATCGGCCGAGACCGGAGTCGAAGTAGGCCCGAAGGCCGTTGCCGATGTCTGGAATCTAGGAAGTGCCGAAGAGAGAGATGAAGAAGTCGATTCCGTCTAAAGAATCTCGATGGACGAGGATTTTTCGTCGAAGGTCGAACTGAGCCCGATGGCGGAAAAAATCAATCTGAGGATGGAGCCGAAGCCCATGCGCAGTACGGACCGAAGGAGGAGTCACCGAACTCGTGACTTCCAAAGACTGTCCAAGAAGAAAAACAAACTGCAAACATCCGGGCCCAACACCAGATGGCGATCTATGCAAAAGTGTATAATCTGCAGCTCATATGCCTCGCACAAGAAGTTATGCAGAGACATAAAGCTTGAGCACAACTCACTGTCGGGCTGTATAGGACCACTGTCCACACTCCCGCCCAGCCCCGGCTTCTCGCAGGTGGGCGGCGCCCAGCCCACATCGCAGTGGCAGTTCTTGTTGCTGTTGCAGATCTGAAGATGGGAGAGAAAGTGGGTCACGATACAGCGTTGAAACCATCGGAAACTTAAAGACAGTCACAATTTGGTTAATGGGAGTATCCAATACAATAAAGAGAATAAAATACAGCAGTGATGGCACGTGACCTCCAAGTGTCTAGCATCAAATCTGTCAACAAATGGAAGTCACCTACATTTGATTTCCATCTGTAGTGGATTGTAGAAAGAGACAGCATGAGAGGGGAAGATAATTTGAATGCAAACAAGCAGAACCTAAGAACTAGAGAGAGACAGACTATGGAGAAGAAATAGAAAAAACATGTAGAATTCCTATAGAGGTACTCCTGAAAAGAGCTAATAAACTGAAAGAGAAAAGGAGGGAAAGAGAGAAAAAAGGACAGAGTGATAGAAAGAGAGAGGGCAAGGAAAATAGAGCAAAACCAAGACAAGGCTAGGACACTGGGGAAGGAAAGAAGGCTCCCTCTCTCCACCCTCATTCCTCCCACATCCTTGGCGTGCTGATGATCTCAAGAGGACTAAAAGGATGCAGAGTGTTGCAAGGCACATAAAAAGGATAAGGAAATTAGAGCAAAACCAAGACAAGGCTAGGACACTGGGGAAGGAAAGAAGGCTCCCTCTCTCCACCCTCATTCCTCCCACATCCTTGGTGTGCTGATGATCTCAAGAGGAGTAAAAGGATGCAGAGTCTTGCAAGGCACATGAAAAGGATACACTAGGCTGGCCTATTCCTTGATGTTGTGCCACCGGTCGACAGTCCAGTCCAGTCCATGCCGTCATTCTTGGTGTCCCAGTCGGTCTTACAGGGGTGACACCAGCATGAGTATGAGGAAGCACACAAAGACAGCTTGTAACGCGTGTCTCAGACAAGGATGCACATTCCTTCTCATTACGAGTGCCCGGCTCAGAAAATGGTTTGCTACCACAGGGATCTTCATTTTAAAAGTGTGATAATTATTGCCTATTACAAGTTGTGCACTTTAAAATATGGCATAACATGCAGACTTTAATGCTTTGTACACCAACATCCATATGTGGTTGAATTTAACTGGCATTATCCCCCCAGTAAAATTCAACAGCCAAATTTAAGTGCGAGGCACGTGGTAACTACCACCAAACTCCTAATTCTGACTCCTGTGCAGACAGTAGTTTGCAGAGGGATTGGAGAGGAACGGGGCAGTCGGAATGAGGGCCCGAGTATTTTTCCACCTGATCTTGCGGCATATAGGGTCACATCATCACACCATTCAAGACAATTTGATATTTTGCAGTTAAAACTGTACGTCGATTACAATATACATTAGACAGGCCGTCCACATGTGCACAGAACAATGCTCTGAAAATAGACAGAGCTAAAATGATGATGTTTGGAAGAAGTACACACAGAAAGTGTTGGTTTCCTGAGGTTGCTCTTTGGAGCAAGTGAATCCTTGTCATTATGTGGGAAATGCCTTCCACAGGGTTTCCATCAGAAACGCGAGGAAACAATATTGTGGAGGCAAAATAGTGAGGGCTAAATATTGAGAACAAAAATATTGTGAAGGTAAGTATATATAGGTAAGTATAGGTTACATAACTTCACATTGGTAGACCTTGACAATATCTACATCTTCATACTGTCCTTGATGGTGTAGCATGCCAGCCTTCCATAGCAGACTTCTGAGAGGAAGGGGCTTGTTGAAGCAAAGAGACATTCTGTCCAGAAGTTCACCTACGCCCTGTGTAGTTTTAGAATAAAGGTCGGTGAGTATGCATTGAAGCAGGTATTTCATACATATCACTCTAAAGTAGCCTCCATCTTGAGTTGTGGTGCTCCAATGTGGCGTCATCTAGAGGTCTAAGGATAGATACATTTGGCCGCCCACCACTGAGGAAGCGGTTTGACCTCTGCAGAAGTATTTCACTGGAGATGAAAAGAACAGAATATGGCACAAGGTGCTGTTAGGCTGAAGGTCTGGCACGAACACGTGCAAGGAGATTCACACTATGGCGCGCTGATTCTCAGACTCTTCATATTTATGAAGAGAAAATTGCTTCTGTGAGGGGCACTCAAAAAGATACCAGGATTGTTGTCATAAATTGCTAGGTGCTGGATTTAACTGTTAAGTTTCACCATCTGAGAGTGCCCGTGCCTATTCAGACATTCCTTCAGGTCATTTTTTAGGTCTCGCCTGACCCAGCGCATGCGCTGGTCTGGCGAGACATTTTGTGAGGGCTCCAAAAAGTGCTACCAGGCCAGCCTAGAGCAACAGTGCATGTGCGCGGGCACGCGCCGCGCTTGACCGAGGTTACTTTCACTTTCGCGGCTGCACCGCCCCTTTGATGTTTGATCGCGATCACTTTCGCGTCCGCACGTCTGCTTGGCATAGGCAATAGGTCTCGCTTTTGGGACCTATAAGTATTTAGGTATGCAACTGTTGCATGGCTAAACACTTATAAGGTCCCAAAGGCGAGACCTATTGGCTATGCCAATGCTTGTTTAAATTTCACCTGGGAGGTAGGGGGAACCTGGCTAATGCAGAGAGAGGTGTGTGGCCGACCGGACAGGACGCCAAGTTCTTTTTGCCTCCTGATGACTCCTACTCAGCTGTGCATGGGAAGAGGACATGGGGGAGCCATACATAACCTACAATTGTAGATGGGTAACTGTGAATTAAAGGCATGCTTGTTCCCCTCATAGTTCTCTCTCGTTGTCTATTTGATGTCACTCAGTAACACATCTCCAATAATCGCAGACATTTCTATTTAATTCTGTATTTTCTGGGTGCATAATTGCATAATTGAATATGCATATAATTATGAATGGGAATGGGTGACAGGTGCTGGCTCCCAGAGGAACTGCTGAAGTTCTTTGAGAACTTACAAAAGTCAGAAACACAATGTAGGTGCAAATATGTTGTGCCTTGGTTCGTAAATAGCACTACATGCACGGTTCAACCACTTTCCTCTCTGAGCCACACAGGCTAAGATTGAGAGAGCTGCACATAAAATAATTAATGTATTTTTAAAGTGGACAAATGTACTGTACTCCAAAGCGAGAGATCCTCAGAATAATATGTTATTTTGTTCAATTTCTGAGACTGTTCCCAGCTTATACTTTTCTCCAAAGTTTCTTGAACCACCTGTCGCATGTTTAATTTCTATTATATGCAATAATTAGCAGGGAACGTAGCTATTGCTGGAGGAGATCTCAACCATTAAATGCTGGCCACAGAACAGTACAGTGCATAAGGGGGTTTGAGTGAGCCAAATTTCAGACCCCAGGCTAACTGGAACAGCACCATCCACAGCTACTGCTTTTCTGTTTTGACGCATATACCGTCCATTATCCACTTACATGTTTGCCCAGACTCACACAGTTTGTCCAGATGTAGAAGTCAGGATTAAAACTCAGGTCTTCAGAGACCAGAGTCAGAATGTAGCCATAGAGTCCACAGTCACAACAGGCTGCTCCTTTTCCAAAGTAGCGCAAGACTGAGCCCCACATAACTATAGGCCGCAATTGCACCAGAACCTCTGAAATGTAGGTACTTCCCATGGAAGCGCCTTTGGAGCTCCATAGAAACTAACATGTAGCGTTCCGCGAAAACCTGGGATTTTTGCCCTATATTCACTTTATGTTCCCTTTCAGATAACATCAGAAGCCCTGCATTATTGAAGAAGGACACTGAAGTGTGTATGTTTTCTTGTCTGCTGCAAAACACTACACCACAAGAGGCAGAATAATCTTGGCATCACACTTGTCCACTTCATTCCTTATTACAAAAGCTGTTTATTTTCAAACTTTAAGTGAAACATTGCCAACATTATTTTATAGATCTAAGACTGACTTCTATAATAATTTCCATTGATTTTTGTCCATGTATACATCGAAAAGTAGCAAGGTGTATACATTCATCACTATCATTAAAGTAGATGAGAATTTTGAACATTCTTGCAAAGCGGTATATATTTATGTATGTATGTGGTACAAACAAAGCCAAAAGGCTGCTGAGTACTGTACAGGGTCAAAGGCAAAGAGACAGTCAATGTGTGTTTGGAGAGATAGCTGGTATCTGAATGTGAATGTAGACTACAACTGCATCTTGATGTAGTGTTGCTTAAAGAGGCGTGCTATCCGTGTGTTCTATGTTTTTCAATAAATATCTTAGGGGCTGATTTATATCTTGGTGGTATGCATACTCCAACGCAACAGCCACATACTGCCAAGATAAAGGTCTACCCACCAGATTTTGGACCTTACGTTTGGCTACAGCAGTGACTACTCTGTCACCGCCAAAGTCGAGCGGTGTAAGGGCCATCAGAGAAATGGCTATATGTCCACCCACCCAATTAGGATGGGTGGATCTATAGCCATTTGTTTTGCTGTCCGTAACTCAGGCAAACCCTGGCGGAAAAGGACAGTAGAAATGGAATAATGCCCTCTTTGCCATGGGAGATAACTCCTATGGTAACACATGTATTTTATTTTTTATTTTCAAAAAGAAAATCCTGTTTTAGGATTTTCTTTTTGAAAATAAAAAAGAAAACAGTTTGATGCAGGGCTCTGTCATGTAGCCAGGGCCCTGCACCAATGCGCATTGACAGGAACTCTTGTGGCAGCAGTTCCTGCCAATTCATTATAAATGACTGTTTGCTTGTCGGTCATTTATAAATGTGGCAGGCTGTCCCTCTACCTGGGAGATGGAGTAATTTACTCCTTCCCCCTGGAGGAACAGTGGGCGGGTCTCCCATATATAAATGAGCCCCCTAATGTTTAAAGATGTGTGACTTCAACTCTTTCCTAGGGTTGCAGCAGGGTTGTGGCAAGTGATCAATGTGGGAATGCCGTTCCAGATACTGAGTGCATAGATAGAGAATGCTTGTTCTCTGTTTGTTGTTTTGCACTTCTTAATCTCCAGTCTGATGGTGTCCCGGGCAGCAGGAGTGCGGAAGCAATGCCAAATCATAACTAGAACCTCAAGCAGATGGTAAATTGGCGATATGTGCCAACCACCTTGAGTGAAATGTCCTGATGCATACTTTTAGGCTATAGAGCGGGAAGGGCAGCCAGCTGGTGGAAAGTCACTCACCCCATGTCCATGACACTTGGCAACACACTGCTCCAGCTCAAAAAAGGAGGCATTCTGGCACTGGTGATCCTTGCAGACCTGAAAGGCAAAAGGGGAAAGACACAGGTTTACGTTGATACTTCGTGATGTTACCACCAGGTTCTACAAGGCTGAGGTTCCTGCTATTTCAATTATTGCATACCCAACTTATACTACAGATCTGTCTTAGTTCTTACACTACAATCACCATACTGGGTTAGACCCATGCATGTTCATTGTATTAATAATACATGTTCTCCTTCCCAAAGGACACCATGCAGTTCTCAATCAAGAGCTTCCTTGTGTTACTCTAGAACTGGTCGTACCATGCTATCTTGAGCGCTTCCTTGTGTTACTCTAGAACTGGTCGTACCATGCTATCTCGCGCGCTTCCTTGTGTTACTCTGGAACTGGTCGTACCATGCTATTGCTATCACTTCCTTGTGTTACTCTAGAACTGGCTGTACCATGCTTTTGCGAGCACTTCCTTGTGTTACTCTAGAACTGGCCGTACCATGCTATTTTGAGCGCTTCCTTGTTTTACTATAGAACTGGTCGTACCATGCTATTGCAAGCACTTCCCTGTGTTACTCTAGAACTGGCCGTACCATGCTATCTTGAGTGCTTCCTCGTACAATGCTCTCTCAAGCACTTCCTTGTATTACTCCAGAACTGGCCGTACAATGCTATCTCGAGTGATTCTCCGTGTTACTCCAGAACCGGCCGTACCATGCTATCTTGAGTGATTCCCCGTGTTACTCTAGAACTGGTCGTACCATGTTATCTTGAGTGCTTCCTTGTGTTACTCTAGAATTGGCCGTACCATGCTATTTTGAGCGCTTCCTTGTTTTACTATAGAACTGGTCGTACCATGCTATTGCGAGCACTTCCTTGTGTTACTCTCAAACTAGCTGTACCATGCTATTGCAAGCACTTCCTTGTGTTACTCTAGAACTGGCCGTACCATGCTATCTTGAGTGCTTCCTCGTACCATGCTCTCTCAAGCACTTCCTTGTATTACTTCAGAACTGGCCGTACAATGCTATCTCGAGTGATTCTCCGTGTTACTCTAGAACTGGTCGTACCATGCTATCTTGAGTGCTTCCTTGTGTTATTCCAGAACTGGTCATACCATGCAATCTCAAGCGATTCCTTGTGTTACTCTAGAACTGGTTGTATCATGCTATCTACAGCTCTTTACTGAAAAACAGCATCAGTTCCTTATTGTTGCTTCTACGTGCATTAGTCTGAAACTGAAGTATGTGCCCTTAAGCCCTAACCCACATACTGGAAAATCTTAACCCTATACCCCAAACCCTTAACCTTGTTCCACAAACTCTTATCCAGCACCCTTTACCCTATACACAATACTCTTCATTGCTACCCACATGCATTTTCAGGCACAGGTGATGCACAAGTATTTTAAGAACGCTGTCAGTTCTCATGCTCCCCAGAGCCTGTTCCCTCTTTGCCTATCATGGGACGCGCCAGGCCCAGGACTCATGATGGCCCCTTCGCCATCATGACCTCTCTGAATGACAGCACTGGAGAATGAGCTCCACCTGAGGCTAGATGCTCTCAGTCCTCTGCCCCAGAGAAGCTGCAGGTCCTCTACATCCCTTCCACCCTAGGTCTCATCTCGAGTCCTATGAGATGGAGAATAGCTGCAGCCAATAGGAAGGGAGGGCCTGGCAATTCCCCACCCTATGTCAAAGAGACAGACCCAGGAAGGATGTTTCCAAGAAAGAATGAAAGAGACAACCTCAGGAGGCTTGAAAAATCTGCCAGTCAGACATGAGGCAGGCAGTCTTTCCCCAGACTCGCAAAGGAGCTCCCCAGATTACTCAGCTCCAAGAAGAAAGGTCATTCACAAAGCCTGGCCATTCTGAACAATGCTTTCCTTCTTCTGAGGGTGCAAGAGGTGCAAACAGAGCAGATGGCTCTTGAGGGATATAGCTTGACTCATGGAATTAGGCAAATCTGTCGCCACACAGACTCGAGCTTCATAACATCACAGAATACCACTGTTAGTTTCTAGTACTTTTATTTTGCATAGTTGATGGGCCAATACTCTATATTTGTACTTTTTTACAGAGCTGCATAAGCATACACGGTTGCAACTGTCCAGAACAATGAGCAGCAAAGGTTAAAGAATATGAGAACGCCCCTCACTAAGGTGAGTGAACAATGGTAAGCAAAACATTGTTTTGGGGCCGGGTTGACAACATTTTGCCTTTAACTCTGCTTGGACTGGGACATGGAAGGTGGCAGCTTGGCCATACGTGACACAGAGAACATAAGAAAGTACATTCCATGCCAAGTGACCCATTGGTTTTGCTTGCTGTAGACATTTAAGAGAGATGGAACACCTTTGCCTTCTGTTGAATAGATTCACAGAAGGATGCGTTAAATGAAGTGAAATTGGTCAGCTGGACTTGGGGTGGGGTTGCATGAGGTGGAAAGGAAAAGTGATGTAAATGGAGGTTCAGTGAAACATAAGGTTTAAGATTTGTTTGTGGGAATTTAGGAGAGTGGACAGTGTAAGTGAAACAGCACAGAAGCGAATGAGAGGCAAGACTATAAAGAAAGAAAGGATGAAACAAAACAAGTAAGGATGAAATTAAATCCATTTACCATTCCAGGACCACACTTTGTACCCGTCAGCACTAGTCCGGGATCCAGAAGATCCCCCTGCTCGTCCGGCGAGGTGTAGGTGTATGTGCCACGGCATTTCACCTCGCGACCCTCGAAGCGAATGGTGGTGTCCATGGACACAGTGTTGGGGCCCTTCGGTTTCGTGGCCCTGCTCTGGCATTGGATCTTCCCACACTTGGCATTGCTGAAAGAAGAGGGGCGCATGAGACTCCGAACATATTGTATATGTTTACATCCGTCTTTGTTACTCATTGAGGTTGTGCATTACATGTGAGTTTTGTAACTTTAAACTGGTTACAAGAGATTAGATAAACAATGACAGATGAAAGAAACTGAAAAAAATGCCTAGCTCTATGTAAACTTCAGCGCCTTAGATGTCTGTTTTAATAAAAGTTTGGAGACCGTAGTGTAGATTATAAGAAGTTTTAGTTTTATCTGATATTAGTTTCAAGTAGATAAGTAGATAGCTAAGCCAGTAAGTAAGTTGTTATTGAAGCCCAGTGCTTAATTTGAGCCTGTGGTTTCCGGTGCTTGGCACCGGCACCTAATTGTCTACACCGGCATTTGTAACAGTCTGCCACAAGCTGGCGCTGTTTTGATAATTTAGAGATTACCACAACAACAGGTAATTAGTAATTTAATGTAAATTAAAGATTACTATTACCGCCCGCTCAAGCCATTCTTATAGCTTTGGGGGACTGAAATAGTTCGAACTGTCACACTTGTAGGAGTGTAAGGGATAGCAGTAGTGATGGTACTGACATTGGCAGCGCTGGCAGGAGCAATGCGTAGTGCAAGCTGCAGTGACCTCCTGATGAGAGCCCTGTTACTTATTTACAAATTATGCACTGTTACAGTAAGCCCCACCAGGAGCAGCCTCCCTGCTGCTCAGCCCAAATCTTCAACTGACCATCTCAACCTCACCAGCAACTCCAGCATTCCACTACACCACATGTACACTGGCTGAGCAGCAGGGACCTGGAACACTGGGGAGGATGCATTAACATACAACAAAGTCATACAACAAAGTCCATACGTTTGACACACAGCACCTAAGATCACGCATTAGGGGTGAATTCTTCACCTGTAGCATGCAGCGACAGAGTGTGGGTTCTGAAGAACACATTCAACTTTTCCAAAAGGCCCTTTTAGCACCAACAGCTTGCATTTAAGACAAAGTAATACAGGGGTAAGTAAGTAAATAATGCTGATGTCTAGACCTGAGTTTAGATACTAGTGCAGTCAAGCACAAAGTGCACAAGGGGACCTAGAGAGCATTTATCGTGAACTCCAATCCACAGTGTGTATGTAAGTGGGCACGGACAGGGCCACACTTGCACGTTTAGCAGCACCGGGGGCGGAGAATAGCCTCAAGGCCTCAGGCATCCCATCTATCGTCCCTACTGCACAGACGACAGTATGTCAAAATATAAGGGGAAAATATTGTGGGGCTAAATAATCAAGGCTAATTATCGAGAACCAACAAATCGCAAAGTGCAGATATAGAGGTACTGTTCTTACCTCCACATCTATGTACTTTGAATATATATAAATATATTGTGAAGGTACATTTTGGTTAGTTAAGTAGTAAACAGAACGTACGCTCACCATTAAATGCTCACCTTGTTGATATTTTGGTCCCTGTTACTTAGGCCGTAGTATTCTGGTCACACAATGCGTTCTGCTTGATATTGTGATGGACACCGCCCCAGCCTGGCGGGCAGGGTGTTATGATGAGCCTGTGCGCCTCCATCTGTACCTGCCAGCGCGTCCCTGTCGCATATGCTTGCCTGCCCTATACCATGCTAAGTCCTCCTCCACATCTGTGCGCTGGGAGGCGAGGTGCCACGGTAACATTTGCGTCTCCCTCCTCAACCAACACTCCGCTGGGGCACACAACAGTGGTAAGGAGGAGGCGTTTATGTATGTATGTATGTATGTATGCATGTATGTATGCATGCAATCGGTTATTTGCCATAAATTAAAAGCTGCCACCTAATAGAAAATTGGTGTATTTTCATAAACGTTTCAGAGGGTGTTTTTAGAGGACAAATTTAATCACTAAAAATAAGCATTGGCAAAGCCCAAAGGCCACGCCTTTGAGGCCTATTTACTGTGCCAATGCCTTTTGCTGATGCTGTGCAGCACTGTCAAAAGTCAAAGATGTTGCAAAACATCAGCAAAAAATAGAATGAAAAAGGTGTGATGAGATGGCCCCTGTAACCAGTTGCATCATTCTGTAAGTACACGCATGTGCAATGACATATGCACCAACATGAGTCACCATTTATGCACGTACAGAATGACACTGGCACCATTTTTGTTTTTTTTACTGACCCACCTTAGATGGCCGACGCTACTAAATCGGGGAAAAATATGTAATGTTAAGTGTGGCAAGCAGTTTTCTTGTAACAGACCACCCAACAGCGAGTACAAGCTGCTGGCCCTTCAAAACAATGTAACAAAAAAATGGAAATGCCCACGAGGGGAGAGGAGAAATGTTGGAGTAGATGTGGGGAAGCAACGGGGATTAGTGGAATAAAATAAAAATAAAACCGGGTAGGGGAGTAGTGAAAAAGCAATACATGAAGGACAGAACAAAGAGGTGGGGCGGTATTTGAAAGAGGGGAGAAACATTCAGGAGGTAAAAAACAAATGCACTCTAATAGAGTGCTTAATGAAAGGAAAAGAGTAGTTCCTTAAATCAGAACAGTAGACGGATACAAGGCAGTTAATCAACAGGATGGTAAAAAAGGATATTCTCCATTTGAGGGACAAACATAAGAAGAGTAAGGAAACCTTTTAACAAGAAGTAATCAAATGAGAGTGACATTAAAGTATCAGCCCACTGTAAATATTTGGTATAATCACCAAAGGTTGTTTGACAACCAGACAGCTAAGAGCTGTCTGGTAGGTGAGACCTAATGACGAGCTGGGACTTACTGCAAAAATACATGTATTTTGAGAAAATGACAGGCTGATGTTTTTGCATTAAACAATTGCATTTCTAAAATATATTTAATCTGATATGTTTGGTGATAATTCATATTGGGTTAAGGTCACATCTGGCTGATGTTAATACTTTTGCTTACTGTTAATTAATTTACTTGGGGACAAAGGTAAATATTTGGTTAAGTGGATGCATTTCAGGACACTGCTGCTTCACAAAACAGAAAAAATATATCCACGCATTTGTGTTACCCACCTCTTGTCACACTTCACAAACTGCCCTTCACGTTTACCACAATTGCCATAGCTATCCCCGGCCGCGTTCACGTCTCGAAAACACGCGTCAGGTGCGGGGCGCGCGCCTGCAAAGAAAGTGAGAACAGACGTAAGAAACCCTCATTCTCACTGCACAAACAAATAGAAGGGAGATGTAAACCAGCTTGAACCGGTGGATGATTGTTCACAGCGCAATGAGAAATGCATGTTGTGTTTTCACCATATCCTGCAATTAAAGTTAGGAAAACCTGGAACCCTGAATTATTTACAACTACAGCAAAAATAGCACAAACCAAAAATATCCCTTTGGAATTTCAATTTCATGAAAACCACAATAACATGGTATTCTGCATAATTTTCAGAGTCTACGTGACTAAAGCATTTTACATGTGCTTCCCTGCAGATAACAAATTCTTTTTGAGACCTAATTACCAAATCTTGGGTCTTATTTACAAGCCCAGTGCGCTGCCGAAAGGTCATTTTTAGGTCTCGCCTAGGCAGCGCTGTATTCAGGATATGAGCATAAAGCTCCGCCCACTTTCTGCCCATCTTTTTAATTGGCTCCTGTCCCTGTCCTTTGTAAATTGTGGCTTTTCATTGGTTAATAGGCTTAGTAGTCGCTCCTTAGTACCGCCTTGTCTCTTATTGTAACCTCCCATGAGGACACCCCCTGTTACATGTGTTCTTACTCCCCAGGTTTTAATTACAGCCTCAAGGCACTATTTTCTTAAAAGGCTTCAGGCAAGACACACACTTGGTCCTAAGCTAGGCTGGCAGTGGTTACTTCACTCACTAGACCATCTCACATTTATATGAGACCATCTATAAATTTCCCTTCATCAGCTCCACATAGTACAACTAATCTGAAATTAATGTAATAATTCTTTTGACACATTTCAAAGCAACTAAATGTATATATGGACATAGCTATTTGAATGTACTCGTAGTACTGTCTTGCATGCAATGCATTATGGATAGGGTGGATTTACCATATCTTCTGCAGGGTGCAGTACCATATGTGACCAAAAAAGGTACGCAGTGCTGATGCCTTTCTCACTATTGACCTCTAGGAGCAGCTTGCGGTACTGCACAGAGACATGCAGTGCTGGTGCCTTGCTCACTAGGGACCTCTAGGAGCAGCTTGCGTTACTGCACCTAGACATGCAGTGCTGGTGCCTTGCTCACTAGAGACCTCTAGGAGAAGTTTGCGATACGGCACCGAAACATGTAGTGCTGATGCCTTGTTCACTAGGGACTTTTAGGAGCAGCTTGTGGAACTGCACCGAGACATGCAGTGCTGGTGCCTTGCTCACTAGGGACCTCTAGGAGCAGCTTGCGGTACTGCACTGAGACATACAATGCTGGTTCCTGGCTCGCCACGCAAGCATTCGCAATGCACTAGGGTCCAGCATTGCTGAAAGTATGAGCTATTGGCGTTGCATTATTATTTGCAAAGCCAATACCTCAATCTCTCAGTAATGCGAGGCCTATTGCATTGCAAATGCTTGTTTTATACATTCTGGCGGCGCACTGGGCTTACCCATATCTACGAGGCCATGGAAACAGGGCTTGCTTTATGGCAGTGCGACTGGTGGGTCCGCACCGGGTGCTGACCTGGGGAGAGGGTGCTGACCTCAGGGGGGTTGTTGCCAAAAAGGGTTAGTTTGGGTAGATATACATTCTTATTAGTAAATCCAGCCATTACCAGTGCTTAAAAACAAATTAAATGTATTTGAGAGAGGGTCGATGAAGAGATAATGGGAATTTTTGTCCAGTGGTAGTCATGTGGGGGAGGGGACGACGTAAAAACTGATTGTTGCTCCGGGCAGCACCTGCACTAAGGCCGGCCCTGCATGCAATCCACCCTGCATGGCTTTTCATGGCCGCGTAGATATGGTGTAATGCAACGCAGCACAAATCGATGAGCTGCCTCACACTGTGTGGGGAGGCGTGCCATGGGCGTTGCAGTAGGTGTTCCCACTCAACGCCCATGGTATTTGACACATTCCCAGGATTTACAACATAGCGTAAATCTAGGAATGCGTCAAAACCCTGCTCCTCCCCAGGTGTCCCTTCCTGCAGAAACACAACCCGATTTGAACACAGACACACATGCACCATGGTGCAGGCGTGTCTGTGTTGGCACATGGCAGTACATATTGCGCCAGCATAGTGAAAGAGGACAAGAATGCGCCGTATCTCATACATAAGGTGCAGTCTTTTCTTTTGACGCGGGGCAGCACAGCAAGAAGCCTTGCAGCACTGCTCTGCGTCAATATGTTGTAAATAAGCCCCCTTGTTTTTATTTAGCGATCTTCCATTTTTATGTATTCTACAAAATTGTGAGGTATGTGCCAGGGCAATGACATCATAATATACCGTTTGGATCCACTGCCAAGGGCTGTACTGGTTGTTAAAAGACCTCTCCCCTAAAGCCTTTGACAACAGGGATAGTCCAAGCAGGAGCGTAGCTTAGCCAGGAAGACCTAGGGGGTATAAGCTTCAGAGTTGTTAACACTCAAACTGCATCTCACATTAATCATTATATGAGAAGCCACTCAAGAGGGGGGCTTAAGGGCCAGTGGAAAGGGAAACAAGTACGGATTGTGTGGGATACTTAAAACACTGGGCCTCATTTACGAGGAAATGCCATGGCGCCGCAAGACATTTATCTGTGCCAAGCTGCATCATTTTAAAAGCACAGGGATGAACCATATTTACTGCAATACGGCACATCCCAGTGCTCACCCCTACACCCGTGGTAAAACAGCAGCTGTGCACCAATGCAGAAAGCCTTGCACCATGCTGCAAGGGTGTCTGTGTTGTACGGATGATTGTTGTTGTGCAGGAAGGGACACCTTCCTGCACAAAAACAATCTGACAGTGTTTTCCTCTATCTATGTGTGCTGCATGAAAGAGGAAAAAACGAGGAGAAATAAAAGTGGTTTTCCTTGTTGCACCACTGTTAAGCCTCCCCTGAGGACGCATTCCCAGGTTTCCAAAATGTTGTAAATCTGTGAATGTGGCAGAGTTCATGGGTGTTGCGTGAGAACACCCACATCAACATCCCTGGCATGCCCTTTTTCCGCAAAGTAATGCCTGAAATGGGGCCCTATTTACAAGGTCAAGAAAAGCCACACAGGGTGGCTTTGAATAGCCTTGTAAATATGGGCCCGCACACTGTGTGCGCCGGTGTGTCAAAAAAGTGACAAACTGGCAGTGCAATGGGCTTGTAAATGAGCCCTCCAGTATTTTGTTTTAAGACCTTCAAAACAGAGACATGAGTGTATGTGCATGTATTTAATATTACCAGATGAAATCCGACAGACACCTTATCATACTCGACTGAAAGCTCCTGTACCCAATAATTTATTAAATAATACCTTTATTAGAGGTGTGTAACACTCCAAATGCAACTCCCCTGCAGTTACGCCCTTGAGTCCGAGGCAGATGGACAGTGATGCTACTACGTGATCCCACCCACCAAGAGCAGAAGGTTGTAAACTTAAGATATAGAAACAGGAAGGGAAATATTGTAATGATGAAGGAGAAGGCATACACCAGCCATTATTAACCCTCTGCTATGCCACTGTCTTCTGCAGTGCTCACAATATAAATATGTACTAATTATGCCTTATTTCACAGTAATCAGTGCACTAACTGCGGTTAATACCTTCTTCATAATCATTAATTTTAATACAAGCACCACAATTGTGCTTCTGAGCCAAAGGTCAGAGAGGCATATTCACAAGAAGCTATCGCTGAATTAACGGCACTTCATCGCAGCCAAAGTCGTGATAGATTTACCTCCCCATTCACAAGCTGGTGGAAACAGTCCACAGCACCAGTTTACCCGCAATAGCAGCCGCAAAAAACATCGCCACAGAGGACCCCCGCAACTATCGCTAATGAGATGCAGAGTGGGCGTTCCCGTGCCAAAAGCCGCGACAACATCACACTTCAACATTCTCAACGACCAGCAAGATCGGCGATAAGGACACAAATCCGGTGATAAGGCGCGTTAGCACCAGGAAATCTACATCTGCTCTGACCTGGTGTAAAGTCGGACGGCAGTCAGCACCACAAAAGGGAGCTCAGCCCAGGGCCACATCGGAAGGGCAACAGTTGCCATGGAGCCACTCATCATGCGGCCCGCACAACCAAGAGGGCCAAAACACCCACCGTCACCACCTCAGGACCCCAACCCACACCTACAACCCCCCCCGGACCACCACAGATGCAGCGCAGACAAAGACAGCGGATCCCCAGGAAACGTACCAGCCGCACAGACCCAACATCAGACAATGTCACTGTCCACTACAGACTGAAAGGGACACCATGCTACGCATCCTGACCATCATTGCCTAACAGGCCTACGGCACCAACACAGCAGACAACCAACATCCCACCCCACACAAAGCTGCTGGCTTGGCTGCACCTGTTGGCCCCTGGTATCCCCCAAACAACACCCGTCTCAGTCGGAGGAGTCACAGAGCCAGCCACATCCAAGTCCCCCACACCTCTCCTGGACATCACCATCACCCTGGTACCCCAGTCCCCATACGTCCAACACAATGCGCAGGATCCGCTGGAGACCAAGCAAGGACCATACGCCCTAGCAGGATGCACGCACGTGTTGGGGGAATCCCCAGCACACATGCACTATCTGTACCCCCTGCTGACATAGCACACAATCACCGCAACAGGCAGCACACGTCCCACATCAATGTGCAGGCAACAACAGAACACCGTGGAACCTCCAACAATGTCGCCTTCAAATACCCAGCCAGTGTGCATGATACTTTCATCCTCCGACAGTCCATCATCAACCAGCGTTCCCAGGATGGCACCAAGGGAAATGCACAGCCCCTTGGCAAGTTCCAAAAGAACACCCCAACTCCACAACCATGCAACTCACAACTCTGGCAATGCACACGTCACAAAATCACAACCAACGTGCACAACAACATGCCCACGCACCAGAAACGACAGAACAACTTACAATGGTCACCTGGGCAAGCCCTGAACATGAGCCATCAACGGCATGGCACCTCAGCCACATAATAGCCGAATGTGGGGAGAGGTGGCAACCAGGCATGTCTGAATGATGCAGTAGAACCATGATTGGGAAAGTACACATTGCCAAGAGTGGCGGAGATGTGCTGGACAGACCTTAGTATGCAGAACACGCCCATATCCATGGCGACATACACCTCTGGTGTATGGAGTGTAGTGGACAGTGGACGCGACCATGTCACCCCAGCCAATGGGGGACCTTGCGGAAATTTTGCCTGTTATGCCCCCCCGCCCAAGCGTCGCTGGAGTGGGATGGCCCAGCGTACGCCACGCCAGCGTAGGGGTGTGAATAAAAAGCATGTAAGCCTGGGTGTGGTCCTCTTCCGGAAAGACCCACGTCTCTGCCAGGGCGGTGCCTCGCACCACGCCACGAGGCCGACGCCGTCCTCGTGAGCGGAGTTGCCTGGGATGCTGTGCTCCTGCTGAACCCCGGCATGCTGGACCATGAACCCGTCAGGCCCGCCCTTGCACTGCCAGGCCACACTGATACCCTGCCGACACCGATGTGTGTCAAGGAGGGCCCACCACGTGTCAGCGCAAGCTCCAAGCCTGAGTCCTGTGACCTGGCAGCCTCCTCAGACCATCACGGAGTCCACGACACAGGCCCGCTTAACTCCTTTCTCGTTGACGTACTCGACTGCCGCCTTCAGCCTACTCTTCGGACCAGTAGGTCCCATATATGAAACTGTGTCCTGAGTCATGAATGGCAGTGACCCCAAAACCGGGCCAGCGGCCACAGCACCAGACCCTCTGTGAGGCATAGTTCCATATGGGCATCTTGCGACACGTGGTGCCACTAACCCTGTGCCACGCCAGCCGGTGACACGTGGTGCCACTAACCCTGTCCAACGCCAACCGGCGACAAGTGGTGCCACTAACCCTGTTCAACGCCAGCCGGCTACACGTGGTGCCACTAACCCTGTTCAACGCCAGCCGGCTACATGTGGTGCCACTAACCCTGTACAAAGTCAGCCAGCGACACGTGGATGAGGGACCAGGACTACCCTGCGGACCAGTAGGTCCCACATCCAGCACCTAGTCACAAATCATGGATGGCAGAGTCCACATCAGTGGTCGCACAGAGAGGAGTAAGAGGAAGATGCGGCTCCGCCCGGACGAAAGCCGGGTCACATACACGGAGGTGACCGTACATGTGGTGCCACTGAACCTGAACTACACAGGCTGGTGGGGCCATCCAACCTATTCCGACAACACTAAGTGAATGGGCCGTGCTGACCATTGCCTCAGGCCTACACCACGGTCAGGTAGGTCACACATTTGGAACTGAGTCTTGATTATACCATGGCAGTGAACATCATTTAAGGCTGAGAACAATTCACTATACTCCCTTCGATGTGGTCCCAACAAGTCTGTGCATGGCATCACAACCACATGTGTCTGTGGGCCTACGCGGACTACTGCCCTCGGCATACGCTGCACACGAGTGGGTCAGCGATTTGGAACCGAACATCGGTAATTCAAAAGGCAGAATACATTTCGTCGCACGCATGGAGAGGCGTAAGAGGATGACGCGTTGCAGTCCGGAGGGAACAGGATCATCATTACGGAGGGGATTGAATACCGACAACTGCCCTTGTGTCACTAACTCTGCGCCTTGCGAGCCAACGACACGTGGCTGTGGGCCACTGCTGACTGCTGCCTCTGGCCTACACTGCGGTCCAGTAGGTCACATCTTCTTAATTTGGCAATGTTGGAGTTCATATCAGTGTATCGGCATCATCGCAGACTGCATCCCCTCTCAGCACCTGTGCCACTAAGTCTGTTCCCCGACATTTATTGACACTCACTGGTGGTACATTGGTGGCGTTTGAGCCTATGGACTAGGAGCTAGTTTTCATGCACATGTAGCTGATATCGGATTGTTGTCGGAAACAAGGGTTGCGCTTTCCACTCCACCATTTGCTGCTTCCAGATAACATCAGACCTTCGCATCATGCCCTGGAGGACACCTTCCACTGTCCCCCGCAACCGTCCGCAACATACACCTCGGACATTGATAGTGACCCGCTCAGGGCGCATGGCCCATCTGACTGCACCGCAAGTCACTTCCCGTGGCTGGGTGCCTGTGCCGGCCGCAGTGCATCCGCGGTCACTAACTCTGTGCTGGTCAGGTCTGGGACCCCTTCTACTGAGACATTGAATGGCCTCTGAAGCGATGGTCTTGGGGTCATCACCGCCATGTGTCTGTGGCCCTGCGCTGTTCGCAGCCTTTGGCCTCAACTGCGGGCCACCAGGGCACACACATAGCCTCGAGTCCTGACCGGCCCGGACGTCGCAGCACCGCAGGAGGCACACCCCACCACTGCAAGGACCACCTCCAACCGCCATCTGCCCGAGTCAAAACGGTGGTCCTGACGGACCTACAGAGTAGCTCAGACCTGTCGTGGATGCCATCATCGGCATGATACCCTGCTCAGCACTCCAGGTGCCAGTGACTCAGTGCACCGCAAGCCATTGTCCATTTCTGAATGAGTTTTGTGCTGTGGAGAGGTTGTCAAGTGTGCGGACGGGAGAAGGCACAGACAATGGGAGGGCAGGTGGCAGCATCCCCAAGGCAGGAAAGCAGACTGGAGGTGGTAGTCGAGCTACACACCAGGAACCATTACTGGGTATTGCGCTGTGGACTGCGCACGCAACTGTCACCTCAGGCAGTGTGGGGGACCTGGGACGTTGATGAGGAGGTTGATGCAGGTGTAACACACCCCACTGCTTCTGCATCAGGACTAACCCGAAGAGACACAATCCTAGCAATTTCTTCACATGAGCGCGCTCATCTCTAGTGCCCCTACCTCAGTGCACTGCAACTCACGGAACCTCCTGACTGAATTTCGGGTGACCTCTGTCCTTACTCCGGCTTCCTCCATGTTGCTCTGCAGTTGACTCTGTTATGCTGGTGTTTTCTGTTTCCATTACACTGGTCTCCACTGTTCAAGTTGTTACCAGCACCAACCACTCCGTGTGGGCTGGCTTAAACTCACCCCACACACATCCAGCACAGGCATCACTGTACATGTGGCCCTGCCAATAAAGGGGCCGGGCGCACGTGCCTGTAGCCAGTTCAACATGATGAATGCATGTGACCCTGTGTTCTTGTTGTATGCATGGGGGACCTGGGCCCTACGACATTACATTGTGCTGTGTATAGCGGACGCAGACATGTCAACGCAGGCAGTGGGCTAGAACCTGGACATGTAGATTTTCCGTCACCCATTCAATTCGTAAGGGGAGTGGACTGTGCCATCGTATGCAGAGCCAACGTGGGTGTGTGACTGATATGTGCGTGCCCCTGGGCGTGGTTCTGTACTAAGTATGTGCATCTGCATGTGTCTCTATGGCAGTGTGGGTCTCCTTTGTGGGGTGCAGGTGGTCCCTGAAGGGTATTGGACACCAACGTATGTGTTCTAGTTCACATTCCATGGGTTCGGCCACACCCGCACCTGTTGGGCCAACTCCTTTTGGCGTTCTGACACCTGGCATTGGGGTGGCATGTGTGGGTCGGTGAAGAGTTGTGGGCCAGCCATGATTGCAGGTGCTTCATGCTGTGTGGTCTTTTGCAGGGGCTGTGTTCTCCTCTCAGTAGCTTGTCTACCCTGGTCCTGGTGGTGGGTTGTGTGGGATGTCCATGGGCTGTTGTAGTGCGTCGGTGTCGAAGGTGTGGTGTTCGTCTCTGGCATCACTGATGGGTTGTCTGTTCTGACCTGCTGGAGGTGTTGTTTGTCCCTCTGCAATGTGAAGGGGAGATGCATGTTGTCATTGTGTTTGCGCCTTGTTCTTGTCGACATGCAGACTCTCAGACAATGTACATTGTGACTGTTTGTGCGGTGCTGGCTATTTGAGTTGGGACAGTGGACATTTGGCCTACATGGCTGATGTGAGGTTGTAGCCACAGATATGCATCTCACAGTTCCCTGCTTTGTCCAGTGTGATTGTTCTGTTTCTGCACCTGAGTGGACCCAGTTGTGTCCCCTGTCCTGCAGTGTGGGTGTTGCACTTTGTGCCACATTGTCATGGGATGTGCTGTGATTGCTATGTGTGTGCGCTGCAGTGTGCCACGGGATGGGGGACATGTCCCTCGGTAATTGTGGTTGTGCAGTGTGCTACACAACGTTGTTCATGTGTGCCATTGTGCCCATCAGCCCCCGTCCCCCAGTCCCTGTTGTATCCTCACCCTGTTGTTGTTGTGTCAGGTCCTGTCGAGCTGTGTATGTACTCCCACCTCCTCGCACCCTCTCCACACTGATCAGTGGCCTCCATTTCCTCCAGCTCCTCCTGTGGCGCAGGACTGCCACCTCCTGTCGCCGTTCCTGCCTTCCTGTTGGCAACGGGTTTGTACCTGGTTTAGATTGTCACGTCCTGCTGGCGCCTCTTGGCCTCCTCGATTGGCATCCTCGGCACTCCGACTGCATTCCAGGTGGTCTGGTTGTGGGTCAGTTGCTGGTTGTGTTCTGTGACCTCCGTGACGCTGGTCTTGTTTTCCTGCGGTCTGCACCCCGTCTTCCTCTCCCTTTTCTCCTTGGACTTCCCCGACCCCATTGTTCCTTGCTGGTGGTCTGTGGGGGTTGTGGGGTTCGCGTTAACCCCTGCGCTGTATAAGGGTGCAGCCATGTTGCTATGTGATTTGGCTTGTTTCTGGTGTGTTGTTTCTGTGGTTTTTATGGTGCAATTTCCCACCAGACATGAGGGATTTGCAGATCTGTGGCTGGTTTTCGCTACTTTTGGTACCGCAATTGGCCTCATCACATGATTTTTCACGTTCGCGTTTCGCATTTTTGCGGCGTGGCGTTGATTTTCACGCTGACATTTGACACGTTATCTGGTGACTATCGCATGCTACCGCCTTGTTGTGAATTCCATGTTGACACAGGGTTATTTTCCCACGATAGGCTGCGGTATTGAAATGTACGTTACGCTACTCTTGCGGTGGTTATCACACGATCTTGTGAAAATACCCCCGAGTGTATAACGTGGAGAAGGGCCTGACAGCGTTTGAGCAATAAGGCTATACACCCGTCCCCATAAACACACCTTACACACACAAATAGACTTCTTGTCTGTGATTCAAACCATCCTTGAACTTTGAAAGCAGCCAATCAGCAGTAGCGTCAGCATTCTAAGCATGCTGATTTGTTGAATGATGTCCACATTCAATTCAAGATGTGACTTTTAGTTAAGACTACATTAAGAGCATATGAAATAAACAAAAAAGACGAAAGCTGACAAACTCATTTTCTGACATGGCGACAGTGTACTTAAGGCAGTGGGATTACCACTATTAATTCACGTTTCCTCACAATCTGAAGGGCACAGATCTTTTTTTAACTGTGTATTTGGCCGAGTTGACTTTTAGAGCAAGCCCAGAAAAAATATGACATTTTTCTCTGATCTGTGTCTATCTAAACCATCTTCCGTAGAAGCGATCTTTATGGCACTGAGACCCTCATAATAAGTGGCATGATAAATTCTGATATGTGCTCTAACTCCTATTACTGTATCGTTTACAATTATTAGTTTGGCTGATTTGATAACATCTGGTTGGAATGGGTGAATACGATGTCAATGAATGTCATGACATGTGCACCCCCGACAACTGCAATATCAGTAAATGCAATGTGAACATATGCTACTGCTTGTACCCTCACAATGCCCGTCAATGCATGCCGTAACTGGTGCCCGCACAGAGGTGCCGACTTCAGCAACAGTGATACACATGTATGTAACAATCCATGCTCGTACGATAATATTATTGTTGCTAAAGAGACCTCTGTCAATGTACATTCAGACCAGATCAAGCATACAATTGTTAATGCTAGTACAAACTATATCAATGTACAAAATGACAAATGTATGCGTGATGAGGATAATGTCGATAAAAGCGATACCGGTGGATGCCATATTATATTTAGGAGTTCCGATGAACACACATCATTACTATCAGATTCACCCAAGGTGACCTCTTCATGAACCCCGTGTCAGAGATACGTGGTCATGTAGGCAGGGGTGTAACAAACACCCCCGCAGCCCCGGCGGTGCGGGGGGGCCCCCAGTCTTCTGTATGTGAAGGGGGCTTGCTCCAAAGCAGCTGCAGTGTGCAGCCTGCTCTGAGCTCCTTCGCTGACGCGGGACTGAAGAGAAACAGAGTAACAGCTTGCATTGTTTCTCGTCAGTCAGAGCCAGGCCCGGAATAAGGATGGGGCCCTCAGAGAGAGCAGTCCCCACAGGGCACTGCTCCTCTGAGAAGGGAAGCTGCCTGGATGTTTGACAGCACAAATTGGTATAAAAGCTTTCAAGAACTTGGGTTATCATTCCTCTGTGTTTTCTTTGTACATCCATCCTCCATTCTTTTTCTCCTCCTCTCCCAGGATCTCACGCTTGCTGCTGTTCTACATTGATTTGTATATCAATATAGACAGTGGTTGTAAGGAATACAGAGACCCTCCGCTGCGGTTTGCCAAAGAAATGTGTCGTGTTTTTTATTTATTCATCATCCAACAACTGATAGCCAAGGGACAAAAGGCTTGTATACTCTGTTAATACCCTTTAAATTATCGTGATTTTCGTCCTGCTTGCATGTTGACATAGGGTGACATTTGCCCCATGTAAGGTGAAAAAAATTAAAACCATAAGCAAATTCGTTTACGTGGCCTTAATGCTAGCAAAAAGAAGAAAGGCCATGGCGTGGAAAGCTTTAGAAGCCCTCTCCACTGAAGTATTGCTCATGGATGTAAAGAAATGGGCGAACGCTGAACATTACACACTATTTAAAATAACGAAAGGGGAAGACACACGGCCTGAGACACTCTCCTACAAGTAAAAACTGACGAATGCCTGCTTGAAAGATCGGTCAATTTGAGAATGCTGTTGAATTCTTCCAAAGACAATACAATAGTTACTGGAAAAACATAGTACACCACAGATTGGAACCCATATATCAAAGATGGCCAGGTACGCCAACCCGACACAGAATCGATGACTAACCATAGATAAATAAGAGAGAATGTGGTCTAAGGACTAAAGCGGTCGACCTCAAATCTGGGGAACCGGGTTTGAGTCTCGGCAACGACGCTTAACATTTTGTGATTCTGGGCAAATCACTTAATTTCTCCGTGCCTAACAAAAATGAATGTGTCCATCTGTAAATGCAACTGGTGCTCATGTAAAGCGCTCCGATACCCGATACCTTCAGTCAAGTTCGCAGTACATAAAACTTTTTTTAAAAGTGCTGGCAGGAGAAGGTTTGCAGCTCCAGTTGCAGGACTCTGCTGGGACGCATTGGAAGGTACAAAATCAGGGGCAGAGCTATCAGTGCAGCCAGTGCAGTGGCACCGGGGTTCAGAAGCAAGGGAGGGGGCATCTTGCCTGTGTAGACTGCATTTATTTTACTGGTTGGCTCCTCAGATATGTGTTTTCCTCGTATCTGCCCTGCACCAACCTCTCTGTTGCCACTCGCTGGTAAAAAGAAACTGGAAGGGCAGGTAGAAAAAAAACAGACCGGTGGCAGATAGGCATCAGAGATG
The DNA here is from genome assembly GCF_964204655.1 of Triturus cristatus. Lineage (NCBI taxonomy): Eukaryota > Metazoa > Chordata > Amphibia > Caudata > Salamandridae > Triturus > Triturus cristatus. The sequence goes on along the minus strand of NC_140582.1, from coordinate 1,199,651,869 downwards.
GTCAGTGGTTTCATTTGTATATTATTTCCTGAGAGCTGTATTGCGATGGTGCTCTGGCTGCTTGTCAGGAGTTGTGATGCTTTATAAGTGAGTGGCGCAGCATCAGCCATCCAGTGACAGAGCAGTTCATAATCAAGACACTTTAGAGGAGGTGCTGAGAAGGCAGGGTAAGCACTTTCGGCACATGCAGTGCTTTCAGTGCGTCACTCACCACCGGGGCCGGCTTTAGCTCTGGTGGTGCCTGGTGCTACAGTCTTTTTTGGCGCCCCTCCTCCAACGACCTCCTCCTCAGATGCCCTCACTATTACCTGGCAAAAGTATCCATTACTTTCCATAGCCCCTCTCTCACATACATTTCATTTGTTTTAAAGCACTGTTAAAGGCTGGTTTTACTAATCCACACACCTAGCCTAATAAAATACAGATCTGTTCTTTGCAGCAGGCATATTAACCCTCTGTGCTAATTTATGGCGAGTCAAAATTGCCACTGACTAGACAAAACTTGATCTCTTTCTCTCTAGCTGGACCATTAATCACAAGAGTTATCTTGACATTTTTATTGCTGCCCGAAAGCTGGATGCACAAGGAACTCTGCAGCAGGCGTTTTTAAATCGTAAGAAGCTGCTAAGCACTTCGCCCCTCCTGACCACAGCACCCCTCTTCAGGTGAGCGCCAAGTGCGGTCGCACCACTCGCACTGCCCTAAAGTGGGCCCTGCTCACCACTCCCAAGCTCAATTGCTTTATGCATATTTTCCCTTAAAAGCTAGAAGAATTTATAAAAATGAACCAGTAGGGGAAGGTGAAATAAACACATCTAAGGAAGACAAAGTGATTTTCCAGGGTGAACTAAGGTGAGTGCTTCTGTTCTGGTTTCAGAAACTTAGAGACACTTACTTGACATTAAACTAAAGTTTGTTGTCTGTACATACAGTCTCTCCCGGGGTGCAAAGTCTTTTCCATCTTTTGGGGGATGCCAGAGCTCATAAACACAATGTTATAAATGTGCTTAGATTCACAGCAGTCCATTTAGGGACAACACGTGTGCTGGGGACAGGTTCCTTGACCTGAGCTCCATGGCAAACACTGCAGAGGACCAAGGACACAAAGCGGCGGCCAGGGCATACTTGGACGTAGGGGCTGAAATGCTGCGATTTGTATTTTTCAGACGGCATTACATTGTTAAAACCTACATGCAGTGGTATATCAGAATGCTGCCCATCCATGAGGTGATGCAGCCCTGGGAGTTTTTTAACATATTACTCCAGCATGGGATACTAACATTATTTTATAGTTTCATTCTCAAGTGCAGAGTGAGACGGCTACACATAAAGAAGTCTGAACTCTCAGAGAGAACTATAAGGGACAGAGTGGAAGATGAAATTAGAACTGAGAGCGCTTCCGTAAGAGCAAGAAAATGAGAGAAGGGAAATATGTGATTGAGAAGTGTAACAATATGAGGGGAAACAAATGTGAAAAGGCAGAGAAAAAAATAGGTGACAGAAGAAGCAGAGCATAGCGGGTGATGAACGGGAGAGGGAGAATAACAGAACGTAAAACGGAGGAGGAGCAAGATAATGAGGAGATAAATGGAAAGAAGGAGAGCAAGTGAGGCAGAGAGAGAGAGAGAGAGAGAGAGAGATGAAGGGTGAGACAACTGCGAAGAGAAGAAGACTTTGAGAGAGGGAGAAAGTGAGAGAGAAGATACAGTGAGATCAAAAGAGAAGACATGTTTGTGATCTGTTCATGAATTTGAATCTCAACTAGGCCAAGTCAAAGTTTCATCTTTTTGAAGTTGTTAAATTTGTACAGTAATGCCTTTGAGACTGTAGAAATACAGAACAAAGAAACACTTTATTATTAGAGGTGCCTTAAGGTTAAGAGGGCTGTCAGAGAATTCCGCAGACCAAAGGAGAGTGAAATAAGTTTACAGTGTTTGAGAGTAACAGCAAAATATGAAAGTAACAGCAAAATATAAGACCACAAATCTGAAAAACCTTAAAGCACCCCGAGATGTGAATATATAAACAAAGAGGAAAATGTAATCTATAAATAGCACACATATGTGCATGTGAGAAAGAAAACAGGATTAGAGCTATGGAACATTTATTAATTTGCACTTAGGAAAAAACACTCTGGCATATGAAAGAATATAAGATCAAAAGGTGAAAGAAAGCCCCAAAGAGAAAGTATAAAAGGAGCCGGAGAAACCCAGAGAGTCACATAAAGAGTGAAAGAGACCCACAAGAGCAAACGAGACACCCTTGAGAATGAGGGAGAAAGGCAGCTAAGCCACGAGAGAGAGAGAGCATATGAATGTTTAGGGCCCGATTCACAGAACTAACTTAAGACAAAATCCTAAACTCACTACTTTTGGTATTCACAGAAGGCATTCAGTAGTAGTAAAGTTAGGATTTAGTCTTAAGTATGTCTTAAGTCTGTCCTAAGTTTGTCTTAAGTCTGTCTTAAGTCTGTCTTAAGTCCGTCCTACTACTTTTGGTATTCACAGAAGGCATTTAGTAGTAGTAAAGTTAGGATTTTGTCTTAAATTTGACTTAAGACAGACTTAAGACAGACTTAAGACAGACTTAAGACAGACTTAGGACAGACTTAGGACAGACTTAGGACAGACTTAGGACAGACTTAAGACAGACTTAAGACAGACTTAAGACAGTCTTAAGACAAACTTACGACAGACTTAGGACAGACTTAGGACAGACTTAAGACAGACTTAGGACAGACTTAGGACAGACTTAAGACAGACTTAAGACAGTCTTAAGACAAACTTAAGACAAACTTAGGACAGACTTAGGACAGACTTAGGACAGACTTAGGACAGACTTAGGACAGACTTAGGACAGACTTAGGACAGACTTAAGACAGACTTAAGACGAAATCCTAACTTTACTACTACTAAATGCCTTCTGTGAATACCAAAAGTAGTAAGTTTAGGATTTTGTCTTAAGTTAGTTCTGTGAATCGGGCCCTTAGTTTTGTAAGGATCACTGAAAAACAATACGTTTTCTTTCGGCTGAACATTATCAAAATATGTTGTGCAGAGAAAATTAAAGAAGCCAGAGATGGTAGATTGTGTTGCGTGGACCGGTGTCAGGGGATAGATAAAGAGAGGATGAGCAAAGAGAGAAAGGTAATGTTAGACAACCTAGGAGAGAGAGAAAGAAATCCCTTCAAATAGATCGAGAGATGGGGCGAATATGTCTGAAGTCGGGCCTCGGGGAGCAATAGTATGGGCCTGAGGGAGACAGAAAGGGTGAAAGAAACAAGCCCAGAGGGAGGTGATAAGGAATGATGAAAGAAAGAAAGAGCTCCATAATTGTAGGGTAAAAAGATACCAAATAGGAAAATGGGTGGAAGAGACCGGGAACCGACAAAAGGTAAAAGAGAGAGCCAGTGAAAGACAAAGGGAAAAGGGAGAAGGCTTCTGAAAAGTATTAAGACTTTGCAAAAGAGAGATAAATAATGTGGAAGGAGAAATCCACTGAAACAATGGGTAAAGGAGACACACAGGAAGAAAATTAGATAAAGGAAACACCATAGGGAGAGGAGGACAGTATTCCCTTTTCGTGAGTTGGTTGTCAGTGTTCAGTGCATGTGTGACGTGCCGGATTCTGAGCACAGAGTTTGAAGCTCCCTAGATAAGTGTAAATAGCTCACACTGGTCTGATCAGCCAATGTCGCATCCCCCAACAGTGCTACCTTCTCAGACTGCTCAGCAGGATCTGGGTTCATTCATGAAGGCTCATGAACTACTTCTGCATATTCCGTAATTAAAATCCAACTCTGTGTCAGGGATTAAACTTCCCAAGCTGATAACTCTTTATACATTGATGATTTTACATTTATGGCTCATATTTACCATCGCACTAATCGACGTGAATGTACTTTTCTTCAATCATTGTGCAATTAGAATATCTTTATTCATAAAATATATAAGTATTTGGTGGCATATTCTATTATTGTTTGATATAATGAGGTCTTGGCTTTTTCCCTAAAATGTTTTAATTCACTTTATTCTCCTTGTAAATTGTGCTTCTTATTGACGTACACCACTTTGAACTTTACTTGTGTCGATGGAATATTATATGAACAATGTTAAAATGTAAATATTTTGCAGACCTATTGATCTTTTATGGTTCAGATCTTTTTATTAATTTATCCAGGAACAAATACTCTTACCTAAATCCAAGGCCGATGAGGTAGAACAGTGGGACATTACAGTGGGAGAACAGAAGACGGAGACAAAAGGTAGTTAGACAATTTAATGTGTGTGGCAAGGTGCAGTGTCTGTTTTTTCTGTGTCGTCACCCAATACATTGAGCAGCTGTGGTGGTGAGCACTACGGGAGCCAGGACAAATAGCAGTGAGGAACTGGCATCACCTGGCCTCTCTACAAGGCCGGACTGGGAACAGACACCAGCCCTGGTAAGCTGCACGGCCAGCCCCCCGGTGGAGATGAGGGGTGCGGCCGAGCTGTTAGCTACGTCCAGTTTTCCGATTTTGTTGCCGATATTGCTGGCCCTTGGTAACAAAAACAGCCCCCCAGGGGCCCGAAACTGGCCCCCAACCTGGAGGCCCACCGGGAAAATACCCGCTGCCCGGTAGAGACATCTGTGAAGACTCTGGAGTAAACAAACACAACCTTCGAGGCTAGGAGTCTGTACAGGATTGATGAAGAGCACTGTGATAGACAAGAATGCACTGGAAGCACTAATCAGACCCTCAAGGATTTCGCGATTTCGCGATTTGCAAAAAATCGCGAAATCGGCACTTTTGTAAAAATGCCACGATTTTTACAAAAGTGCCCGTGAAATCCTGGCATCCAGACCCGCCCTTCTATTGGCCCATGGCTCTTGCCACGGGGCCAATAGAAGGGGGGTCCTCACAGCAGGCAGGCAAGGTGATGTTTATCTACACCCCTCACCTGCCTGCTGTGCTGTTTTTTCACTTTCCTGCTGCTGGCTGGCTGACTCACCTGGTCTGGAGCGGCTGCTGGAGCACTGGTCTGGAGAATCATCGTTGGACCTGGCTGGTGGACCGTCGTCTCAGGAGGCCCAGGTAAGCTGCTGCTGTGCTGTTGGGGGCCCGCCGTGTGCCCAGTGTGCGGCAGGCCCTCAGGTGGCATTTCTGCCGGGGCCCGCTGCACAGAGGGCACGCGGCAGGCCCCGGCTGCCATTGTATTTGAAAAATGTTGTTGTTGGGGGCCCGCCGCACACAGGGCACGCGGCGGGCCCTCAGTCAAGGGGGCATTTCCCCAAAAAAAAGTTTGTTGGGGGCCCGCCGCACACAGGGCACGCGGCGGGCCCTCAAGGGGGCATTTTTTTAAAAATACGTTTGTTGGGGGCCCGCCGCGTGCCCAGTGTGCGGCGGGCCCTTGGGTGGCATTTCTGCCGGGGCCCGCTGCACAGAGGGTACGCGGCGGGCCCCGTCTGCCATTTTATTTGAAATTTTTTGCTGTTGGGGGCCCGCCGCACACAGGGCACGCGGTGGGCCCTCAGTTGAGGGGGCATTTCCCCAAAAAAAAGTTTGTTGGGGGCCCGCCGCACACAGGGCACGCAGCAGATGCTGAAAGGAGCAACAGCATCTACACAATTATTTTGTCAGCCAGACGACGGTCCCTCTCAGAGCAATCCATCCAGGCATTATTGTTCTTGCATTATAATCAGCAGCACAATATTGGGCTGCATTTGGACTGCTCAGAAGAACTGCAAGATTAACACGACAAGCATACAGGTTCCGTGGGCATTTATTCAGTAACAGGTTTATGTCCTATATGTAGTCCTGAAGACAAACAAAGTGTCTACATTGTAAATAAACCAAATATACATAGCTTCATGTTGTTAAATAACTCAAAAAACAAAGAGATCTGTGTTTGTTGTAGGAAAAACTGCCAAATAAAACGCCGCAAAATTGCCGCTAAATTTCCATATTTGTGCCGCTAAATTTCCATATGTGTGCCGCCAAATTTGCTAATCCATGCCGCTATATCCTGGGGGGTCTGGGAAACAGTGAGAAAGTATGAAGGAAAGAAATCACGCGGGCTATAAGGACATGGTCAGCTGGAAAGCTGATAAGGAAGAGAGGGTGGGATATAAAAGAGGAAAAGAGAAAAGAGAGGTAGGGATTGGAGAGGGTGAGAAAATGGACAAAGGAAATACAAAGCAGATAGCATAAAAAGAGCAGGGAAAGGGAGAGAAATACTGCACAGGAGATAGGAAAAGCATAGTGGAATTATTTCGACGGGATGGGAGAGAAAAAGTTGGGGATAAAAGTAACAGAATAGAAAGAAAAAGGCTGGGATGAGAATGAAGAAAAGATAGGATGCTCGGAAATAATGGAAAGGAAGAGACAGAAAGCAAGAGGGAGAAAGGAGGCGTGAAAGAGAAGGAGCAGTGGATGCACTTTTGGCAAAACTGAACGATGAGTGGGCCCGATGTTGTATATCATGACAGGAGTCTGCCTCAGAAAACCCACCTAAAATAGGGCAAACTTGCCCGGCATACTGATGGCAGGGACCCTGTAGTGAATAGAGCACTACAAAATGGCTGCGATCTTTGAGATTCATTTTATCCCTTAGATCAGTGTTTGATACTGCCCCCAATCTTTTGAAGAAACCCTATCTGGCATGTTTTTTTTTTTTTTTTTAAACAGGCATGTAATGTGAAAATCAGGGACCGCCCTACACAAAAATCAAGAATAAAGGCATTGAGGTATTTACCCCGTGTTTTGAGTAATTTGAAGGCTATATGACAAACATCCCTAGTCTGTTTTTCTGTTTATTGCCATATTGACCATTCCAGTATGGCCGCCATTTATGAGTCTCTCTGTGTCCCTTAGACCAGGGTTCGATACCGACACCAACCTTTTTGACAAAATACCTGGCGATCGTCTATATTCAAATGAGGGACTCCTGCACACAAATAAGTAATTTAGACTTTTTAAAGTCACCCCCTTTTTCGAAATCATAACCAAAAATACAAACAATATGGTGGACCGTTTTCTCTACAGCACAGACATGCTAAGATGCGGTCCGCCTTGGGAATGAATAGGTCGTAATGACGGAGGGTTGCTGAGCACAGTAAGACTTTTTTTCTCCCTACAGGAATCAACATAACCTTTATTTCCCGCATTTTCACCGCATTTCTTATTGCTTCTTATTGCTTTTTCAAACCAGTTAGAGGAAGGCACAAGAAATGAATGGCTTAAAATAAATCCTTATAATTTCACTTCTTTGTGTTCTTTGTAGGCCCTTCCACTCAGACAGACCATGAGGCGTATTTTTGCCACAAAATAAGTACGTTTCAAAAAGAAATTGATTTTATGTTACATGTTGTGTGCGTCCTGTTTTGTCCTTGACCACAAGTGTTTTTAATATTGTCTTTTAACCTTGATTTCTCACAATAGAGATATTGAGTGTGGTACGTTAATCCACACAGGATCTAAGCACTAATTAATGTTACTTTCAAGGCCACTTACACCATATTATGAAGAACCTTCTTTTACGCGCAGCGTAATGCCATAACCTGCCCACAAGAGCGGTGGGCAGGCAGTATGTATTAATTTGCATTTTTCTTTTTCTTCCCCATGACAGATACTACTTGTTGAGAATCAACCGTATGTATTTGTCCCAATGCTCACACAATAGGTGTCCATTCATAATTTATATTTCACTTTATTATAGGACCTGCACGGATTGGTACACAAAGGGCTGGTCCCTTTGTTGTCCTGAAGAAGAGGTTTAGGGGATACCTTGAAACATGTTGACAGAATAGCAGGGATTGTAATTACATAACAGTTACTTTTCCCTTTTATTAACCCCCTTTTTTATCCCTACCAACTAGGAGCAGGAATAAAACATTAGCTCACTAGTTAGATAAATTTTAAACATCACTTACACCACTCCCCCTACACTGCACTACACATATCCTCACAAACAAAAGTGCTCCTAAGTAACTCTACAAGTCGCAGCACGCCCCAAGCAGTAGATGTTTGGGTTGGCCCCAATGATGAAGCATGTCACCTAGGGGCAACCCTGGGTGAGTGAGGGCACCCAAGAAAAGAAATGTTTCTTTTCTACCAGTAGAGGTGGTCTTTCACCCAAACGGTGAATCCCTCGTTTTTTTTGGCTAGTTTCTTTTGATCCGTCATCTACGGATTCTTTTTGCTGTACTCTGATCACACAGGAGGGTGAACCTAGCCCAATCCTCTTCCGCCCCCTATTTTTGGTGGATAGACCACCACCTATGATAGAGTGCCAGCAAACTAAGCCCAACTATTAACCCCACCATCCAGGGTTACTTATAACGGCAGCATTGGTAACAGTGGCGTAACAAAAGCCCGCAGCCCCTGCAATATGGCGGGTCGCTAGCCTGGGAGCTCTTGACCGGCACCGGAGAATGGGGGGGGGCCCATCCAAGTACTTTGCAGGGGGGGGGCCCTCAAGTTTTGTTACGCCACTGCATACAGTTCCTGCAAACCCGTGCCCACGCATATTGAGTAAGAGGTCACAAGTAGGGTCCCCCATAAACCAAAGAAAAACATGTACCCAAGGAAAACCCTGATTGATTCGGAAGACAGATAGTTGCACCACAAACAATTCTGAAATAATTGGCCCCAGTAAAACCTGGGCGTTCAAAGGCTTAGGTTCTGTTTTGCCAAATGCCTCTTGTCTTTTCATTTATTTAAGTTAAATTCATATCCGAGCAATAATCTGATACATACTGGGTGAGATAATGCATTCCAGGATAAATTTTCAGCAGGGTAAACCTGTTGAAATCTATTGTAAGAAAAATGTCCAGTAAATACTGAGACATGCACATTTTTGGTAAGGTAAGCACCAAAATTTGCATTTTATTTTTAATTTTAGGAGATAAACTCTTAATAGCTGCTATTTACTGCAGCAGATAAAAAAAGCACTCCATGATATTGTTTTTTTCCAGGTGCAATAAATATCAGACTTAACAAATGTCCACTTGTAACGAGGGCTTGTGTCGGTTGTGTGGCGTGGGCATCCATGAATCAAAGAAGCCTCCAGAAGGTTAGGAGTGAGATAGATTGCATGTATCCTGAGGACTGTGCTATTCCAGAGGCATCTCTAGAGAACAGAGCTAGATTTCCAATAGCAGTGCAGCCCAAAGACATGTTCTTATCCAGGCACCGGAAGTTGGACTTGGCGCGCCTGCTGGTGAGTGGGATATGTCCCCATCATCGGTGTGGCCTGAGCCATCAGAAGACTTTAGCAGGATCATCCGCTTTGCCAATCAGCCGGGGCAGATCTGGTGTCACACCTGTGTTTGTGTACATGCAGTGGGATCATGCCATAGCCATGATGGAGACAGGCGTCACAGCAGCCGACAAAACCGTATGAATGTGTTGAGGACAGAGATAACCACAGGAAGAAGAGGCTGAAATAAGAATAGAACAAGGAACAGCAAAGCAGAACTGCGCAGGTGGCCTAGGGGGGCGCCTACAATTGAACATCATCTCGCACGCAGATAACTGACCGTCGGTCTCTTGCACTGAGAGGAGTCCTGCTGCGGTCTGAAACATAATGTAAGCCTGACTCCTTAAGAGAGAGTAATAGTAATAATAGTTTGTGTTTGATGCAGCGCTTCATATTGCACTTATGTGTTTCTAATTGTTGTAAGTAATCAGTGCTTCTTGGCACAGGGTTGTCGTATTGTACTGTGTTGTATTAGCATAGTGCTTGTGTACCCCTTGAGGCACCCAAAACACTTTATTTATTTATGAGTTTTTATATAGCGCAGTTATTCCCAGAGGTGTCAGAGTGCTTTACAATAGGGCGAAGAATGTTACATGGGAAACTCAGAGTAACAGACTAGCAGGTAACAATACGTGTAGCTAGTACGGTTACTCACGGTGAGAGTTAGGTATTTACAAATTACATATTCATTACAGATTATACATTTAGAAAAGTTAAAGCGATTAAGGTTACAGAAATACTTATTACTGAGTTTCAGATTTATAGCAGAAGGGAGTTGGATAGGTGGCTACTTCTGCATCATTTCTCCATCACTTTGCGGGTACCTTCCTGCCATTATCGTCTCCCACTGACATACCTGGTCCCCAGAGCTGCTCGCACTGCTGCTGGTGCGTCAGGCACATCCCGTTGAAGCAGTAGGCGTCCTCGTTCCTACAGAAGGAGCCGTCCAACTGGTACACGTTGGCAGGACAGTAGGGTGATGCCCCGGTGCAGTACTCCGCAAGATCACATGAACCTGATGGCTCTCGACAAAGTACTCCTGCTGTCTTCAGCTGTGATATGGGGGAGGAAGTAGAGAGGAAGGGTTAAAACCATGGAAGGTGACTGTCGAATATCGGTACAAAGTGCGAGACAGTAGATAGATCAAGAGACAGGAGAAAACAACGAAGGGAAAGAGTGAAGGGATAACATGAAAGGCTAATGCATAATAAGGAGGAGTAATTAGGGGTGGGAAAAATTCTGCTCCTCCAGCGGAGTTTGCGGAGGTTTGCCCACTTCACGTTCCGCTTGTAACACAGACTTCCAGCAAGCGAAACTCCTCCAAACACCACTTGGTGGAGTTTTTTCTCGCACCCGGCTCGCCGATGTTGGCAAGCAGGAGCGAGAATTTGTGTCCCCGAGCGTGATTTTCGGGCAGCAGAATGCCTCCCGGATAGATTTCTTAACTCAGACGTTCGTGTTAAGAAAGTTGCCACTTGAGTAGAAAATCTACACGAGCAGCAGAAAGAAGTCGTGCCCTCTGGGGGGCCACCTGGTGCCATTCACACTCTAAAATATCAGTGCAACGGGCCAAGTTTCACTCACTGGTGGAACTCTGCGAAAACTCACAGAGTTTTTAAGTGACTCTGCGGAATGCCACGGAGTAAAACTCCGCAAATGCCACACACCCTGGTTGTAATTATGGATCAAAGAAATGGGGAAGTGGAGCACGGCTGAGGAAGCAAAGGGGGATTAAAGCAACAGAAACAGACGACAAGGAAGGCGGAAGAAAAAGGAGCTCTTGAGAGAGAGAGATCTTCAATTACAAAGGTTGCAGGTACACATCAAACAAATGAAGAGGACAATGCTCTGAGGTTAGTAAGATAATTACCACTGACTTGGGTAACGCATCCTTATTGGCTTAAGAATGTTGGTCTTCCTAATCAATATAGGTGGAGACAACATTATTTTTATCAGGAACATAATTCGTGGAGTTAGAAATGTCAACATATGTCCCCGGGTCCTTGTATGGCCGGTCGTATGGGCCTGCTATAGTCATTTAGGGCGTAGAGGCACTCGTTTGCCTTTCTAGCACTAGACATTGATATGAACAGACACCTGGAGTGGGCCAGCTGTTGATTTGGCTCCATATCACTCTTGTGCCATGGGTGGGATTTGTGCTCCTGTCGTGTTGCTCCTATGCTTTGATTGTCATCCAATCTATTATTTTGCACCTCTCTGCTTTTTTGCTCCTACCTATATTTTTCACCTACCAGTGGCCTTGCTCCACCTGCGAGCTTGTGCCTAACAGTGAACTGCTTCCTACCTGTGCCTTTGCAGCTACCTGTGAAATTGTTTCTATAGTCGGTTTCCATTACTAGCTCCATCCTCCTACTATGCCTGTTACCCCATTGGGCCTCGGGCTTTCATGGGCAATACCCTCAACCTTAACAACTAACAAGAGATTCTCAGTCTATTAAAATTAAACAGATACCTGCTGAGACGGGTAAAAGAGAAGGGAAACTTAGATAAACCCCTGAGAGGTCAGATAGTTAGTTCACAAATCGGTAAGATAATAGAGTCCATCAGCCCACCCATTAATGGCGGAGCCTCGTCATCTGGACCTAAAGGAGACCAGGAACCGGCCCAAGTATTGAGCCGACAGGCCCTGCTGGGAACCTGGCCCTGATGCTCCTGAGGAAACTCTTGACCAGATGTATGCTCTAACTATATGAACTCAAAAAAGATGCAAATGTGTATGAAAGTGCAGTGCTCTAGTGCAAGTGCTGATTAAAAATGACTACTGGGGCAAAAACCTATGTTTATTATGTATGCGTCCAAGTGTCATGTCTAAAATCACCTAATAGTCTCAAAAATTATATAAAGACTAATTCCTAATCAAATATATACAATTGTGGTCGACATGTTTCAGCCGGATGAGTCACTCGACCCGGCTTTCTTCAGGACCTCAAAAATAAGGAATCAACAGAGAATAGCTACTGCAAAATAAGCGCAATTCGTGCAAGTGTGTACATAAGACAATACTTATGAAAAATAATAATACACATTTGCATCTTTTTTGAGTTCATATAGTTAGAGCATACATCTGGTCAAGAGTTTCCTCAGGAGCATCAGGGCCAGGTTCCCAGCAGGGCCTGTCGGCTCAATACTTGGGCCGGTTCCTGGTCTCCTTAAGGTCCAGATGACGAGGCTCCGCCATTAATGGGTGGGCTGATGGACTCTATTATCTTACCGATTTGTGAACTAACTATCTGACCTCTCAGCGGTTTATCTAAGTTTCACTTCTCTTTTACCCGTCTCAGCAGGTATCTGTTTAATTTTAATAGACTGAGAATCTCTTGTTAGTTGTTAAGTCTGTGAATTGGTATTTGAGATTTTTCAGTCTTAAAATGTTTTTTCCCGTTGACCCTTTTGTATATTTGTTTGCCAATACCCTCAACCTACACAGTACTGTACACCCATCATCAGAGACACACACACCCCTCTACCCCTTCTTATTCATTGTTCACAAAAACTGTTCACCAATAACCTCATCTATCCTCCCCGATTACTTACAAAACAGACGTGAGTACACCCTCACCGAACACCACCAGGCAAGCCCTAACCAGGAAAAGTGGAAGGCCCAGAAACACCTGGTGCCAAGGCCTCGAGGCTGACTACAGGGAGATGGGTTACACCTGGGGTCAGATTGAAAGAAAAGCCCAGGACAGAGATGGCTGGAGAGTCCTGGTTGACGGCCTATACCCCAGGAGGGGTATTAGTCATAAATAACAACACTTCACACCAGATTCTTGCACACTTCTCAGAACAATAACAAAGTATCCCCTCCTTCCTTCTTTGAGTACCATTAAACTACTGTTGCACCATTAAAGGGTCATGATGTTGAAATTTACCACTCACGTTAGCGTCTTCTCAGATGAACTCCATGGGAGATTGGAATTTATACCACTCTACGTCACTCATCCTTCTAGGAGATCTTGAACTTAATCCTAAACCAATACTTACACTTAACCCTATATCAACACAATGTCTTCTTTCTGAATTCCTATGGTTACTCACTGTAAAACACCCACTTCTTCCCTATATACTCACATCGGAATTCAGTCCAATTAATCCTAATCTCTAAGACATTGGCTGACTGTCCCTGTACAAAAAACCCACCTCCCCTTGATCGTGCCATCAGACACATGATGACCACCAGGGTAGTCAAGTCATTAATTCAATAAGACAAAAGCTAGATGGAATGAAGGGAGTTGGGCTTCACCTACTGGTTTAGGGAAACTCCAATGTTAGCATTCATATTTCTGCTTATTAGCTGCACTAAACGTAAAAACAAAATGCCTAAAGCAGAGTTAAGTAGAACACATTTTGTCCTGTTATACTGTATAGAAATCCTAGCCCCTCACATGCACCTCTTCACATCTCAAGATCACAGAACTGAAGTCCAATTAATAGACATTGCAGTCAGGTAAGTGACGCCCATCCTCAGTGGCACACCTGCCATCCCGCTTGGGAGCGCACGGCTTCTCTTCCCACTCCACTGAACCTCCGTCCCTTGTTCTTCACCGAAGACTTTTAGCACCTAACACTTTCCAAATGAACTACCCTCATTCCTAAATCCAACCCACCAGAGCTGACACACACATCGAAGCTCACCTCCTTTAACACACTTAGTGACAGATTGAGAATAACATTTGATTTAAACGTTTGCCTCTGACGGTTTACCCAAGAAGCTCCATCCCCAGGCCCTGGATTAAACCCACAGCCAAGCGCTGTGACCCATGGAATATATTGAGGCCTTCAAACGTCCTGAATCATCCACCTCATATCAGCAAAATCTTCTTATACCTCCTGCTCTTAATCATCTGTCTACACTACCACTCCCCAAAATGTACTCACTCTAGCAACACTCTAGGCTCCCTTTAAACCTATGACAAACTCCTTGCTCTTAGCCAATAACTTTGCCTTATACTTCTCTTTAAAGATATCAAAGATCAGAAAAGTACCAGCCACGCTTCAATCAAATCTGAGTCCATCATCCTACATTGTTTACACATTATCGACCCTCTCGTCCAACCCTATAGTCTCTCACATAAGTATGTATTTATGTATGTTCGTATGTCGCATTTGAAGAGCGTAAACATAGAGAACGCATCATCACCCAGGATGATGGATGGGATAATTGTCATTCTAAAGTTTGTAAATCTCTGATGTAGCTTAACGCGGCCTTGTAATTAAGGCAAAGCCCCTATGGCCACAGGAACATCACTGAAAGTGACGTTCCTGTGGCGATAGGGGCTTGTATGGGTTTATTCGTCTTACCTCTTTCCTCACTACACATACCCAGTTAACTAATAACCTCACTCTCCCCTCACATTTGTCTCTAAAATTCTTTAGTAGTTACTTTTTAATCATCTTACGTGCATCGCTTCTCATTCTCCACTAGATCTATTTCAATCTGGATTCAGGGTGCTGCACTTCATAGAATCTGCCTTCACCCACATCTACACCACCTTCATCGCCTGTCCTCTTTTCTCAAGCACCTTGCCCACTCTACGGCTTTTGATACCGTTGATTATCCCCCCTGCTAGCTTCTTTATCCACTCTCCAGATCACAGGATCTCCTCTCAGTTGGCTGGTTCTCATCCGGTCTCTCTGATCTATCCTCATGCCTTCTCAGTCGTGTGGTGCTCCTCACTCTCTGCATCTACAGTACCGGTCACTGTCCCGAAAAGATTGCACCACTGGATATCGACCCCCAGAACATTGTGGTACAAAACTGCGGAGGACAGAATATCGTAGGCCAAAATATTAAAAGGTAAGAGCATATGTGGAAGTACATTTACTACTCCTAACACATCTGCATACCTGGAAGATATATGTATTGTGTAGGTACATGTATGTGGAGTAAGGTATACAAAATATAGACTGAC
The DNA here is from genome assembly GCF_964204655.1 of Triturus cristatus. Classification (NCBI taxonomy): domain Eukaryota; kingdom Metazoa; phylum Chordata; class Amphibia; order Caudata; family Salamandridae; genus Triturus; species Triturus cristatus. The sequence continues at coordinate 1,199,636,697 of NC_140582.1, read as the reverse complement.
TTACTTATTGATATAGCCTATTGAATATTTTTTCCTGTCCTTGATATTGTATCCCATCGATATTCTGGGTCGATATTCATGGTGCGTTCCTCCCACAAGGCTCAACCAGGGCTACATTAATGGCTCTAACAGCAAGATGACTTGCAATGTGACCACAATTACCCTCACGAGGGCACCTAACTGGCTCACAGCCGTCCATGTTCACACCAGACATGGGCGCGACCTGGTGTCGGATTCAGTGTAAGGGCTGTTCAGCTGATGGTTTGACCACTGATATTCAAGCATATGTCCACAGAATATAGCTTTTGGGTCTCTAAACTGTACATAAACCGATGTATGTCAGACTTACGCTGGAGGCAGGAGTTACATTACCTTGCAGCTCTGGCAGCAGTCCCCGTGGGCACACTGAGCTCCAATCTTCAGGGTACAGTTGTTGGCATTGCAGCAGGGGTTGGTACATTCCTTAGGGAAGAGTTAAAAGGCTGTGTTACTGTCATACAGTTATAGCATTGAGAGAGGCATAAACCTCTCTGTGCATTCACCTTGGTGGTGCTGGATGCGGAAGGAACCAGAAGCGTAATGGTAACAGCGTACGTTGAGTTCATAGGTTCAGAGCCTACAGAGAAGCATACACTGTGCCTTATACATCACGCTGTTTCAATGGCATGGACATTCACTGGGCACCCAGTGTTTATGGAGTTTATATCATTATATATGGTCCTGTGTCCCCCAATGGCATCTTGAAATCAACGAGCAATGATTTGGTGGTTGTGAAAGACAGATTACGCCAGGGGTTTACAGTTGTCCCCGTCCCCTTCGAGTGGAAATTAAAAATGTTATGTAGACAGTGACCTAATTTACAGGTGAGCGGGAACGGAAAGTCCACTTTATGATAACTCAGATGGAGGATTCTTCTCATGTGGACAATCTGCTAAGGAAAGGGCTCCAACCCTAGTCATAGTATGGCAGAGACCATTCCACCAGCAGTTTCTGCATTGCAGAGAATCTGCTGCTAGAGTATTTTCCATTAAAAACCACCTCCAATTTTAAGTGTGTCTGTTTTAAGCAGATTTGCCAAGAAATACAGAAACAGGGCCACTTAGTGATGAAGTGGTTTGTCAAGGATCAAACACTTCCAAGAAGCAGGAAAGGTGGGACCAGAAGCTGACAACTTGGTCACAGGACCACACTGAATTCAGGGCCTTTCCTTTTCTGATGACCTACTGTACTTATTGTGGACAAATTGAACAAGGCAAATGAGGACTTCTGGAAATTCAAATGGGTGGGGGGGGGAGAATAACGTCTAATTTACAGATGAAACTAGCAAAATATAAGGGCGCAAAATGTCATGCCTGAATGTGTAAAGTTTGGGTGCACCATTCCACAAAGTTTGTTCCTCTCCTGGAACTTGTGGTTAATATGACTAGTGCTTGTTGCAAAGCCATCCTGTGCCCTGGGCACTCCCCAACTTTGTTGCTGACTGGTACTGGTGGTAACTGACTCTGAATGGCCCTGGGCTCTGCCTAACCTTTGCCAGGTTAGGCAGAGCCCAGGGCCAGTGCTATGCTGAAGACACACGTAGAATACAGTGGAAAAAACCTACATACACTAGGGTATACTACGTGTTAAGGTAACCCCATGATTGGAATGACCTCCACTATAAGGCCCTAGTACATAATAGGGAAGGGGAATTTAAACTACTTTTAAGTCCCTAGTATATAATAAGGCTTGACAATTTAGAGGTCAGCAGCCCTTTCTGCACAGGCATGTGTGCATGCTGAAGCCCGAGGTCAGTTTAAAAGTGGCTCTGGTCTACAGGATTGCTTTTAAAATGCAAATTGTGCCCAAACACGACTTTTCGTGTTTGGGGCACTTAACATGGTTAAACTACAATATTTGGGCTTATTAGGTACTCCCAGGGTCTTCACTAGGTGTCCCAGGGGTGGCTGTTCAGGTAGTTATAAGGAGGACCCTTATAAAATGAGTTATATATGCCTTGGGTTTAGTGAAATTGCACATTTCACTCCCCATGTTGTGGTAAAGTGCTTCTCAAAATCGACTTTTGTACTGGGAGCACTGTGGAGTGAGGATCTGAAATATGTCTACATATTCAGAACCCCTAAAGTCTCTCCTAGGTATTCCAGGGGTGTGGGGGTCCTGTAAATATGGCAAGTTTCTTATAAAAAATGTTTTATAAGCCCCGGTGTTGAAAGATTCCCTGCCACATAGGTTAACATGGCAACTAATAATTTCCGCTAGGATAATCATAAAAATGCCATTCAAAACATTCTCAGAATGGTGTTGATAAATCCAACAATATGGTATAGTTGACTTTCTCCTAAAGTATACAGAAAAGAAGTTATAAGACTTTCTCGCCAAAATTCGGCCTTCCAGTGGTCTGTCCTTATTAGTTAGAGTTAAGTGGATTAGCCAGGCTCCTTTGATGAGGTAATAAATAACCCCCAATTAGCCTTCTAGGAGGGCAGGGTTCTGCTACATAGGAATGCCAGAGCAGGGTGAGGGGTCGTAAACAATATCCTTCAATGGAAGGAGGAGACAGACAGAAGACACCAGTTTCATTTACATCTCTGCTCTTTGAACCCAGCCAGATGCTAGGATTAAGGACGGAATGAGCAGATGCAAGGGGAAGAGATTATGTACATGGAGCCATCCTGTAGGCTGGTTTAGTTAGCTCTTCTCTCTCTGCTGATAATTCTGACAAATTGAATTTTGAAGAAATAGTGCTTTCTGGGAGACCATTGTGCCTTACTTTGGAGGAAGTGGTCATGCCCTGGGGTGTTGCCCTGCACCTCATTGAACAGAAGTGCCCTCCTGCTTGACCCCAGAGAACACTGAATAAGTATCTGAGAGCGGCAGTGCCTCTCGGATCTGCTGCTTGAAACTTGAGAAAGAAGAACGTTCCATGCTGGAAGTTTGTTTTGCACCAACAAAGCCCTGCACTCTGAAGACTGTGCCTGCTGCATTAATTGTAACTACAGCACATTGGATGTACCTTGCTTCAAGAGGAATAAAGAGGGGATGCCAAGCTGGAAACCAGTGCTTAATTTGAGCCGGTGCTTAGCAGTGGCACTTAATTGTGAACACCGGCATTTATAACAGTCTGCCACATGGTGGCACTGTCTGTCTAATTTTGAGATAAGCACAACAACAGTTCATTAATTTAGTATACACCAAAAATGACTAGTACCTGCCACCCAAGCCATTCTTTGGGAGCCTGGAATAGTCTGAATTGTCCAACTTATAAATCTAAGTGTTAAATGATAGGGTCCAACTTTAGAAGACTAAACAAACTCGTATACAAGAGATGGCCGATACCTCTGGCTCCCCGCAGTCACACTCTTCTCCACTCTCCAGAAAGCCGTTGCCGCACTTCTTTTCAGCCACCAAGTCCTTGGTGTCGGGCATGTTGTAAAGGCACATTCCACCTCCTTTCTGAAAGTAATTCAACAGCTGCTTCTTGCTGCATGAACTGAACACGCGTGGGAACGGGTGGCTGTGAAATGAAAATCAAGATGGTAGGAACCAGTGAAATAGCAAAATTAAGCAACGCACTCCCCTGCACATAACCAGGAAACAAATAGGGTTATTTACAAGAGAAAGAGGCAGATGCCCCACCTGTCAAACTCGCAGTTTGTCCACCCCAATAAAAGGTGGGCAAAGTGCCAGGTTTCCTCCAGTGGAGTCTCAGCTGTGCCACCATAAACCATGTCAAACTGTCGGGCCATTGGTCAATGTACATTAGTCCACCCTACTAGGACAGTCCTTCCAACAAACATTTTTGTCATTTGCGAGTTAATGTCAGGAACAGCATTACAATAACAAAAAGAACCAACAGAAAGGACCCCTAAGCTCTAAGACAAAACTCTCAGTGAATCGGGGCACTGGGTGTTTTTGTAATTTTGTAATTTATTTTTGCTTTTTTTGTTTTTCACTTTGGCATTTGGGGCCTGCTTCACAAAGGAAAAATTAGAACTGAAGTCTAAGTTTAGACCTACAGTCTAACTTTACACCAGAAATCTATCTTTACGTCTGAAGTCTAAACTTCAGGTTTAAAGTCAGACTTCAGGTCTAAAGTTAGACTTCAGGTCTAAACTTGCATTTTATGTCTAAACTTAGACTTCAGGTCTCAACTTAGACTTCAGGTCTAAACTTAAGGGCAGATTTACAAGAAACTGACGCATGATAGCGCCGTATTTACAGTACGGCACACCATGGGGCAAGGATTGACAGATGCGTCAGAATTTCTGATGCATCTGTTGGCCCAAAAGTCACGTATATTGCTAGGGTCGTATCACAAGCACGACACAACTCCACCAATGCATGGGGAGGCCTATCCCCACCACACTGCATCACTCCTTACGCCTGCTTCAAGCAGGTGTATGGTTTTGACGTAGTGGCGTCCTGGAAGTGGCGCAGTGAAATCTTTGTAGATTTCACTGCGTCACTTTTATGAGCCTTTCCTGCGTGGGAACGCCCACCCTGCATACATTATACTTGACGCAGGTCTAATGTGACGCAGGGCTTTACAACGTGACACATATCCCTAGATGTGTCACCTTGTAAATTGACTGCATAATTTACGCCGCCATTCTGTCACAAAAGTGACACCACCGTGGCGCAAAAGTGTCGCAAGGGGCTTGTAAATTTGCCCCTCAGACTTTAGGCCTAAATTAAGAATTCCGATCTAAATTTAGACTTCAGATCTCAACTTAGACTTCAGGATTAAAGTTAGACTTCAGGTGTAAAGTTAGACTTCAGGTCTAAAGTTAAACTTCAGGTCTAAACTTAGACTTCGGGTCTAAATTTAGACTTTGGGTCTAAATTTAGGCTTCAGGTCTAAAAATACAATTCATGTCTAAACTTAGACTTCAGGTCAAAACTTAGACTTCAGGTCTAGATAGACTTTAGGTCTATAGTTAGACTTCAGCTATAAGCTTAGACTTCAGGTCTAAAGTAAGACTTAATGTCTAAACTTAGATTTCAGGTCTAGATAGACTTTAGGTCTATGGTTAGACTTCAGGTATAAGCTTAGACTTCAGGTTTAAAGATAGACTTCATGTCTAAACTTAGACTTCAGGTCTAGATAGACTTTAGGTCTGTAGTTAGACTTCAGGTATAAGCTTAGACTTCAGGTCTGAAGTTAGACTTCATGTCTAAACTTAGACTTCAGGTCTAGATAGACTTTAGGTCTATGGTTAGACTTCAGGTATAAGCTTAGACTTCAGGTCTATTGATAGACTTCATGTATAAACTTAGACTTCAGGTCTAGATAGACTTTAGGTCTTTAGTTAGACTTCAGGTATAAGCTTAGACTTCAGGTCTAAAGTTAGACTTCATGTTTAACCTTAGACTTCAGGTCTAGATAGACTTTATATATAAACTTAGACTTCAGGTCAAAAGTTAGAATTCAGGACTAAGTTTACGTTTGTGAATCAGCGCCTTGAGTATTAAAAATGAAAATATATGCCGAACATCAAACATAGGGGCATATGTACAAAGAAGTGACGGAGCACGGCGTTAGCCTTCTTGGCTTAACGCCGTGCCCCACCACTTCTGAAATGGGGGGCTGCACCGTATTTACGACAATATGGTGCAATCCTGCGTTTCCCCCTGCGCTGGCGCTAAATTTAGCTGCCTAGCGCCAACGCAGGCACCCTTGCACCACATTGCAAGAGTGCCTGCTTTGGGGGGAACGATTGTTTATGTGCAGGAAGCTGTCTCTTCCGGCACATAAACAATCTGAGATGGCGATTTGTAACTTATATGTGTGCTGCTTGTGCAGCCCACATAGAAGGTGCAACTTGTCATTTTTGTAATGATTGTTTATGTGGAGGAAGGGACACCTTCCTGCACATAAGCATTCGTACATGGCATTTTGCTGTTTCTATGTGTGCTGCACAATGCAGCACACAGAGAAACAGCAAAAAATAGGTGAAATAAAGTATTTCTCCTCGTTTCGCCTGTTTAAGACCAGGTTTTCCCTGGTCTTAATTTTGGCTCTGCTCCATATTTGCGCCACGCTTGTAAATATGGGGTCAAAATCAATGGGTGTTGCAGTGGGTATAGCAGGAAAGGGTGCCTTATCCACAAGGCGGCGTTAAGCAATGAATAAGGCGCCAAAAAGTGTTGTTCCTGCGGTGATAGGGGCTTATAAATATGCCCTGTAGTGCCCACTGAGGAAAGGATCAGTACCCTCAGTAGAGCTGCAGCAGCAGCGACTTGACGGACACCACAGGGATGTGGTAAGCAAGAATCTCTAAATCTGGTGGGCGCACCTCTGGTAGGGGAGCGGAGGATATAGCCTTGTCTAACCTGACAAGGCACAGGACCGCAACCAACAATCTACAACCTCTCCTAAGTGGGCTTAACAAAGATTATCACAGTGCATATATTGTACCCTAAGGGCAAACCCTAGAGGTCTAAGCCTTAAGGGTGACCCTAAGGGTCTGCCAACGTGTGTACCAACACCAAATTCTTTGCCTTCTATTCTATAAGACTCCATGTAAGAAAATATCTGCCTACAGCATTAACAATTCACACATGTCTGTTGTGTGTAACTTATGATTTTCAAGAGTATGACGCCTACTGCCTTTAGCACACATTTCCATCACAAGCAGATAAGATGCTTGGCATCCCACATAACCTTTCCCAATGAACAAATGAGGCCTTTAGACTTGATCTTTGGCTTGTCTCCAGGGCTATTGTATTGGTGGCAAGCTGGTTCTATTGTATCGAGCATAAGCATTCCCACAAGGCACACAGGGGCTTATTTACAAGCCCCTTGTGCCACTTGTGTGCCACTTTTTGTGACTCACCACTGGCGCAACCTCATGCCCCATATTTAGAAGGACAAGTAAAGTCACCCTTCGTGGATTTTCCTGTCCTTGTAAATATGGCCCCTTCTCATGCAACACTTTGCGTGAAAAGGGCGTGACAAGGGTGTTGCTGTGGGTGTTCCCATGCAACACCCATGTGTTCTACCGCATTTCCAGATTTATGAGAATTTGTAATCCTGGAAATGTGTCAGAATGCTACACATTCTGCAGCAGACATAGGAAGAGGAAATCGCCTCTTTTTATTTTTTTTGTTATTTTCTTTGTGCAGGAAGGTACCCCTTCCTGCACAGAAACAATCTCTCTGCAACACCAAGCACCCTTGCGTGGTGCATGGCAGCCAACTGTGCGCCCGCGCAGGGGAATGCACAGGAATGCGTCATATTGATGTAAATTTGATGTATCCCTGTGTTTTGAAAGTGCCGCAGCGTGGCGCAGCCAAAGAGCTTATGGTGCCGCGGTGCAGCACTTTCTTGTAAATAAGCCCAACAGTGCTCGTTTTCAGTGGAAGCACACAACTTCTTCCAAATCAAACGTTTGTACAGAAGATCATCATGTGGGTGACATCTTTGTCAACTCTCAGTACTGCTTCTTTGCTACTTAAAGGTTTTTTTTCTGGTGGTTACATTAGATGAGTCACATTAGGTACCGGGACATATGAGCTGTAAAGCCAGACCTAAAACATTCTGCAATTGCTCTAGAGGACTACAATATCCTTATATATGGGTTTATTCTATAAAAAACCTTTAGATAAATGATAAGTAAGGGCCCGATTATGATCTTGGTGGGCAGGGTTACTCCATCACAAACGTGCCGGATATCCTGTCCGCCGACTTACAATTCCATTATATCCTTTGGAACTTGTAATACGGCGGATAGAATACGGGCCATGTTTATGATGGAGTACCCCATCCACCCAGATCATAGTCAGGCCCTAAGTATATGTCAAAAAGTCAAAGCAGTAAACACAAGTATGGAAAGCTAAGCAGGTCATCAGAGTTTCAAACTACACTCTGTGCTAATCCTGAGCTTAAAAGGTTGAGGTAGCGAATCGATAGAAAGAAAAGAAAGAAAAAATGCATTTTCAGGACCATATTATATTCTTTGCCAATTTCCCAAAAATTAACAAATGGACTCCAAACATAAGTTGTTTTGTAACTTTCGCAGCCTTTGCAAAAGTGGCCTTGGTTTTGAAGGATGACACACGCTGTTCTTCCAATCACTGTGACTTCAGTTGGTGCCTGAAGAAGGTACAGCCATCCTCCTGAGTGTGTTCCAGGATTGCTTACTGTTTAGAAAACACAAAAAGCAGCTCAATCCCAGGCCCAGGAACAAGCTCTCTAGCTCTCCTTCAGTCCTGGCGTTGTTCTTGCAAATATGGCATCCTTTCTCAGCTTCTTCCTCCAACATATGGTCCTCGTACCACAGTCTTAAACAAATCTGCCTTTAATTTATGTTGCAACAGAGCCCCTTTGTGCTCCAACCTCAGCCAAAGCACATTCCACTCTTCCGCCAGGCAGGCAGCCAGGAGGAGGACCACTGGAGGCTGCCCTCCAGGGAGAGTCAGTGCCCTCCACCTGCTCTGCCGCATCTGGTCCTGCCCATAACACATTCCCGCCACGTGACGACACTTAGCGGAACCACCTGTCGGGTCGAACAATGCCGCTGACTCCCTGCTCGGCTACGCCTGCGGTGCACCACAGACGCGGTCTATCTCAACGATGACTTATGTTACTGCAACGAGAGGGCTCCAGGGCAGAGATGCGCGTCCAAGTTGTCCATGTCAATATGTTGATAACATTTCTCTCATCATTTGTTTCTATACCAGGGATGCCAAACGTTGGATCTCAAAAGCCAGAGCGAAGCTGGATTTTGAGGATATCCTCATGAGATAAATTTCCACGCAAATAGTCTACTTTATCAGAGGTTATTCCAATAATCAGGAATGAACCGAGCTGTTGCTGTGAGAGGGCTTCTTAGCCTTAGCGCTGTTTAGGAACTGCCCGCCTTCTCTCCCGCAGAGAGACCAATGCTCATGTCCTGCAAATACTAAGAAGTTATCATATCCTAAAACAACACAATCCTGTTAGGGCAAGCTTCAGCCTTCAGAAGACTCCTTTCCCTCATCGTTCTAGACAGCAGTATAAAAATCAAAGTCCCTTAAAAACTTGGGATGCTATTGCCATACAAGCATTGGCAAAGCCAATAGGTCTATTCTTGTTGAAATAATGGCTTTGCCAATGCTTATTTTGTACAGCATCAGTAAAATTTAAAAAAAGAAAGAATAAAGACTTGGCCACTGCTGGCATGATGACATGTGTGCACCAGTGAAATGACGCAGCTGCCATCTTATTTTACCGTTCGAAGATTGCTGAAAAATTATTTTATCTGTGCAACACGAATGTTGCAATGCAGATTGGCCTGGCAGCAAACTGCAGCTATTGGGACACCCAAAACAAAAATGAAAACTTCTTTTGAAAGGACCGCAAGGAGCGAGGAGGCAAGGGAGGGGCAGGTATGGACCATGTGGGGGTTAAGCAACGGGGAGGCGGTGGGGCGAGGGAGCAATGGAGGCTGAAAAGCACTTTTTGCAATGCAGAGTGGCCCGGCAACACAGGGCAGCTAACAGGCCCTCCACAAAGAGTAAAACAGTTCTTTTAAATAACTGAGATTCATAGGGGTGCAAATGAGGAGCAGCTGTGGATGGTCAAAGAGAAATCACTCTCTGCAAGCAAATATTTGGGGGAGGAAACAGCACACAAGAGAGAGCAAGAAAACACATGCACTCTCATGGAGTGCTTAACGAAAAAGAAAAAAGTAATTCCCTAATTCCGAGCAATGGAAGGATACAAGTCAGCCAATCAAAAGCAAGGTTATGAGGCTAAGCTGCAGGGGAATGACACACACAAGAAGAGGATGGCTTAGGAAGGCAAACCATCAAATCAGAAGCAAGCAAATGAGAGTGACAATCAAACAACCAATAGTAGGCGGTTGGCTGCCAGTTTTTCAGATAGTGCACAAGAGGCCTTTCACAAACGGGCAGCTGAAAGGATTGTTGCAACTTATGTATTAGGAAAATGCATTGGCTAAGAAAGGGTTTCTGACAAAACCCAGGAGGTGAATATTTGATATGATGGTAAAGGGTTTGAAGACGACTGCACCCTTTCCTTGACTTTGTTGCTTGTGGTGGTAACATTGACCTTACGTTACACTGCAGTTACTGCCAAAGGGTCGGGTGGGTTTCAAGAGGTACAACGTTGACGCAACTAAAAGTGTTTCTTGAATGAAGATGGTGCGGTGTCTTATCTGGGCATGTGAAGTAGGAAGCCCACACTGAGGTGAGGGCAGAGTCCCGCCGTCAGTCCTCACTACTTCTGGAATGGTCCTGCCGTGAGTATTTCATCCAGTGCCGGGATTACTGTTTCTGCGCTTGTCGATGCGACTTGTTTTGCTACCAGGAAGCGTGAGTTCTCTTCCATAATTACGAGCGCATGTTTGCCTTGCTCTAGTGGTCCAAAGAAACCAACTGGGATGTTGGACCAACCACCCTCCCTGAGAGGGGAAGTTGGGTGAGGAGGCGGCTTATTCCCATTACCCTTTGGCACTGGTGACAAGGTCGTAGAGTGTCGTCCACCATCTGATCCAGCAGTCATGGAGAGCTTTTTAGTTACTTCTATCCGTTGACGCCCTTCATTGGCTGGTTCAACAGCGCGCCTTCTGAGTGATGCCAGGATGACAACCCTTGGGGCTAGCTGTGAAAGCCCAAGTGTGGTTTCAGCCAGCTCTTCACTGATTTGCCCAAAAGATGACATTTCTTTTCTGTCAACTTCCTCTGGAAGCAAACTCTTCAAGGCATCGCTGCTCCCCATCTTGCGTTCTTTTTTTACGTTCATCAATGTCGGGTTTGTTTTTGTAGCTGGAGGGTGGCGTTGCTTGACTTGTTACAAAGTTAGAAGCAAACAACAAAAGAGTGTGATGATAACAGAACAAGTGAGTCTGAATAACACAAACTATAATGACACTGCAAGTCAATCTGGAGTGATTAGTGAACCCTCACTCATCAACATAGTTGATGACATGCTTCATCATGGGGTTCTGCTGGAGGTACCTTGTGTACCGCCAGTGTGCTACGACGCTATGTTTAAGGCGGAGCAACAAAGAAAGACTAAAAAGTTCATGGGAATCAGTGAAAGTGAAAGTGAAAATAAACGGTTAAAATGTCAAGATCCATCCACCAATCAATTTAATTAGGATGGGGCTTAGACTTTAAAAACAGTGACGGATGTATAATCTTGACTATTAATGAGTCAGAAACATCCAGTGGTGGTCATCGTGGTCGACATGTTTCAGCTTTACGTGTATGATTTACCAAGCTTTCATCAGGACCTAACCGGAAATGCACCAGGGCGGTATAGGCTTACTAAAGCCCACCCTAACCTCAGGTGTTTTTGCAGTGTCATTATAGTTTGTGTTATTCAGACTCACTTGTTCTGTTATCATCACACTCTTTTGTTGTTTGCTTCTGATTGACCTAGGGGGACTAAGAGTGTGTCTTAACCCTCTCTCTCTTGTTGTTCGAAATTATTGTTACAAAGTTAATCTACTCTTCTGTTGATGGCATTTTCCTTCTGTTGATTGGCACTTATCAAGACACATAGAGGCATATTTACAAGCCCCTATCACCACCACAACGCCACTTTTCACGGCACTTTGGTGGCGATAGGGGCTGGGCCTTATTAACGAGGCAGCGTTAAACCACTCAATTGTGTGTCTTTTGTAAATAAGGCACCCTCTCCCGCTACACATAGCGTGAATGGGGCGGGCAATTGGTATTGTGGTGGGCGTTCTACCATAACACCCATTGATTTTGGGGCTGCCCCCAATTTACAAGGGCAGCATAAAGAGGAGGCATCGCCGAAATTAAGACCAGGGAAAACCTGTTCTTAAACAGGGGAAACGAGGAGAAATGCTTTATTTCTCCTTGTTTTTTCTGTTGCCATGTGTGCTGCGTTGTGCGACACACATAGAAATAGCAAAACGCCATTGATAGTTTATGTGCAGGAAGGGACACCTTCTGCAATCAAACAATCATTGAAAAAAATGACGTTTTGCAGCTTCTATGTGTGTCGCATTAAGCTGCACACACAGAAGTTACAAAGCGCCATTACTGATTGTTTCTTTTTTTTTTTATTTCTTTTTTTTTTTTATTGTTCATCATCAGAAAAATAAAGTATAAACAATTAGTTGCTTGACATATATATCTAATACACCAGAAATCCTTCGAGTAAAGTTTAGTCTCTTAAAATAAACAGCATGATACAATACATAATATAATTATTATAATTCCAGAAAAAAGGGAACATTGAGAGATCTGAAAAATCTGAAAGAGGAGGGAGAGAATTGTTTTTTTTTTAAATAAATAAATTAAAAGTAAAGTAACATAAAAGTAAAAGTCAAGCAATTTCAACACCGCCGACTTTAGTCCTGACAGAGTGAGCATATACCTATCCCTTTTTAGATTAACCATCTAATTTAAGTTTCCATTTTTCAACTGGGGCCCATACCCGTTTCCCAAGTTGGCTTGCATTCACTCCCTTTTTTTCATATAGAGATTTCTCTAGGGTGTAGATAGCTAATAATTTTGAGAGCCATTGTTGAAACGAAGGGGGGTTAGAATCTTTCCATACCGTTGCGATACAAAGCCGGCTCAGCGTCATTGCAATAAACAAAAATTCTTGATGGCGTACCTCCTGTCCCTCCTTTACCACCCCAAGAACCATAATCTCATTAGTTCACTTAATTGAAATCTCCAATTCATCTTTAAAAAAAATTTCCATTGCTAATTTAAAGGGATCTAAATTAGGGCATGCTGCAAACATATGTGTCGTATCTGCCTCCAAACTCTGACATCTTGGGCAGGAGATCCCAATCGTACCACCCCAGCGAGCTATTCTATGTGGTGTATAATATAGTTCATGAAAGGTCTTATAGTATTGTGCTTGCAGGTTTGCAACCTTCAAAATAGAATTTCCAAGCCGAAGTGATTTTTCGCCCTCATTCCCAACTAAATCTAATTTAGTTCTCCATTTATCAAATACCTTTCCTCTATCATCCTCATTATACACGCACAGTGCACTATAAAGTTGAGAAATTGAACATCCCTCATCATCTCGAATAACTTCCATCAGATCAACCGTAGTATACTTGCAATTACCTGCCTGTTTCCTCTGTAAAACTGATCTTATCTGTAAGTATTTAAAAAAATCTCTCCGATCCAAATTATATAGCTGTTGCGCCCTTTCAAATGATATTAACCCTGACTGATCCATGATGTCTCCAATTGTACCAACCCCGAGATTATCCCACCGCCTCATCACTTGATCATGGAATACTTCTGGGAGGAGTTCATTCATATATAAAGGGGTATAGAAATTCATTCTCCCTAATTGTATTTTCTTCCGGATTCTTGACCAAACTGAGATGGCCGCCCCCAACAACTTAAACTTTGTTCTTTTGTAGTAGTTTAACTCCTTGAATGTGAGGAGTCCCTTATTAGAGTCCAAGACCAGAAGATCATATATATCCGGAATGCCAGCACTACCCCTCCAAATGTCTTTCGTATTCCCGCCGAGGAGTCCTTTACAATACTGAAGGACTGACGCAAAATAATATGCTTTAAAGTCAGGTACTGCAAGGCATCCCCCGGTCTTTAGAAAGTGCCATCATTTTTATGGCTCTGCGAGTTCTGCCCTTAGCCCATATAAAGCGATTACCAATCCCCTCTATTTCCTTAAACCAATTATTGGAGAATGCTAAAGGAATTGTACGGAATAAATATAAAATTTTGGGCAAAAACAACATCTTTATAACATTGCAGCGGCCTATGATTGTTAGGCGTAAATTGTCCATCCTATCCAAGTCTAATTTTGCCTTTTTGATTACTCGGGTCAGATTTTCCTCCACTACCTTAGATAGGTCAGATGTTATAGTAACTCCCAAATAAACCGCGGACTCTACAACTTTCTCATCGTTAATCGCAGTAAATTGATTTACAACTATTTGTGTTTTTCCTTGATTTAATTTATACCCTGACAGAAATCCATATTTTTTAGCCTCATTCTCGATTTCCCCTATCGCTAATTTTGGTATTGATGATGTAATTGCTAAGTCATCTGCATATCCCAATATTTTAGTCTCATATCCATTCAGCACTATTGGACAGATGTTTTAATTTTTTTCTATGTGTCTAATAAATGAGTCTATATAACAGGCGAATAGTAGAGGGGAACAGGGGCATCCTTGCCTAGTTCCACGCTCGATTTTTATTACCTCACTCGACTCCCCCCCCACTCTCAGTCTAATAGTCGGGTTTCTATAAAGGGCTTTTAATGCTCCTATGCTTATTTTCCCAAAATTATATTTATACATTGTTGCCCAAAGAAAGTCCCACGAGACCCTATCGAAAGCTTTTTCAGCGTCCAGTAATATTAAGGACATAGGGTCTCGTGAGGCAGTAGTACCATCCAGCAGCGCGAATACCCTTCTGATATGATCGGCGGTGCCCCTCCCTGGTATAAACCCGTGCTGCCAGGGTGAAACTATCTTCCCAATAACCAAGATTTTAGAATAGGCCTTAGTATCGCTATTCATTAAACTGATTGGTCTATATGACCCAGGATCCGTAGAGCTTTTATTCTTTTTTAGAACCACCACCATTGAAGCTTCTCCCCAAGACTCCGGAGGGGCAGCACCGTTCTGTATTATACCCATGAGTCGATTAATGTCTGCTTCTAAGGTTAGAAAAAACTTCTTATAAAATTCTAACGGTATTAAATCGGGTCCCACTGCTTTCCCTGACGGGAGATCCTTAAAGGCTCTTTGTACTTCTTCTGCGGTAAAGTTAATCTCAAGGGAGTTCTTATCTTCCTCTGTAAGCTTATCTAGGGAGGCAGAATCTAGATATTCCTCAATTTCCGCTACATCTGGATCCTCATTATTCTGGCTGTATAATTTCTTATAAAAATTCTGAAATACAGCACAAATTTCCTTTGGTGTTTTTGCTTTTGCCCCTGCCTCCGTAGTCATTTCTGTTATCTGCCCCTGAGTGGCCGCCTGCCGGGTTCTAATTGCTAGGACTCGTCCTACCTGTTCGCTATATTCATGCTGCTCTTCCCTCCTAGCCAGGTATTTACCAGCTGCCTTTTCAGCATATACTTCACCCACTGCTGCTTTAGCCAGAGCTAGTTTTTGCATTACTTTTATCACATCCTCTTTCTCTCTTATACTTCTTACCAGTTCTTCCTCTAGCTTTACTACTAGATTTATTTTCTTCTCTGTAGCTTCTTTTTCCCGCTTACTCCGTCTAAGAGAATAGCTTAAGGTTTCCCCCCTAATACCTGCCTTCATAGCATCCCACACTATTTGTGGTGATGCTGTGCCCCTATTGTTTTCCAGAAATTCTTTTAACCAAATATCCATGTGCCTAATATAATTTACATCCTGTAGCAAAGCTGTCTCAAAGGTCCAGCTTTTTATACTATTCTGTGAATGTAGTATAGAGATCTCCATGGTGAGCGGGTTGTGATCTGACATCAATCTAGGCATTTTTTTAACTTTCACCATCGGTATCATCGAGGGGGAAATAAAAAAATAATCTAGCCGGGCTAGAGTTTTATGGGGGGCAGAGTAGTATGTGCAGCCTCCCCCTCCGTTTATATGTTCCCAAATATCGATCAACCCATTGTCCTGCATCAGCTGTATCAGCGCTCTATGAGTTTTCTTCTTTTTACCAATAAATCTTGCAGGATCATCTTTCCACAACCCGTTAAGACCATTTATATTCAAATCACCACATAGTATTATAGGGAGAGGCCAATTGGGTAATTGAGAATTTATATGGTTAAAAGTTTCCAGGTCATCAACTGTTGGTGCATAAATAGAGCATAAAGTAAAATTAAAATTTTGAATTTGGCACTCCGCTAAGACCCACCGACCATGTCTATCTGCCTGTTGTTTTGTTAATATAATCTTTTTTCCACGTGCTAATATTGCAACCCCACGTGTTCTAGTGCCCTGAGTCGTACAAGTCAAAACTTTATACCCCAGTTGTTCCAATAGATATTTCTGCGAAATCTCTATATGCGTCTCCTGAACACAGATTAAATCAGCTTGCAGTGTTCTGAAATATTCTTTCAAATCCCTTCTTTTTCTTGCATCATTTAAACCACATACATTAATTGTGACTATGCGCATCATTTTTCTTTTCTCCCCCCATTTCTGTTTCCTTTCTTCCTCTGATGATGATTTTTTCCCCCCCTTTTCTCCCCCGAAGATCCCCCCACCCACCCTCCGCCCCCCTTACCTCCCCTTGAGGCATCCCCCCTTGAGGCATCCTGGGTCCAACCGGATCCAGATGTGGGCGTCGGTTGGTCATGGCGCCTCAGTGCACCCCCCCCCCCAGCCCCGCGTGTATTTTTCTTTCTTTTTTTTTTTTTTTTTTTTTTTTACTGATTGTTTCTAGGCAGAAAGGCACACCTTCCTGCACAGAAACAATCATTCCCCTGCAACACAAGCACCCTTGCACTATGGTGCACGGATGCCTGCGTTGGCGCTAGGCAGCTAAATTAGCGCCAGTGCATGGGGAAACGCAGGCTTGCACCGTATTCTTGTGAATAAGGTGCAGCCCTGCTTTGCAGAAGTGGTGGGGCACGGCTTTAGGCTAAGGTGGCTAACACCACGCTGCGCCTCTTCTCTCGTTAATATGCTCCGTAGTTGCCTGGGTTCTATTGAAACATGCACATTCCCCACCAGGGAATTTATGGCAGCATTTTGGTTTTTGGATTTACTAATATTGGTAGTTGTGCCTGGCGGTTTGTGACCATGTTGAAGTGCTTTCCATAGCGAGGAAGTGGTAATGCTCACATGCTCACACTACCCCCACAATCTGCTGGGTCTATAAGCTTAGTAGACTAATGCTTCCACTGTGGGGGCCTGTGTTTGACCTCATGATCGCATGTTCAAATCCCGGTGAGTCTACTCATCCTTCTGAGGTCGATAAAATAAGTACCATTGAGTTGGGTAACAATAAACATCGGATATTCAGCGCAAGGTTGCCAACGGGTGAACGTGCACTTTACAAAGTCACGCTATGTTATGCTTTCTGCTTGCGAGTATGATTTCCCAGGATCCCAGAGACTGCGACAGGCGTTAAATACAATGTGACAATGGTCTTTGCCAGCCATGGCCTGTGCAGGCAAGAGTGATGTGGCCGGGTTGGGTGGGGGGGAATTCGACAGACGACCATGAGGGAAAATTAAATAATTAATTTTCCCATGTCGTTGTCTGACGAACCCCCTGGCCCCCTGGCCCTACCGCTGCATGGGCCACGGCAGGCCATCTCCCTTGCGATGTTGTGCCAGGATAGCTCGTAGGTCTAACTGGCTGGCATCTACTATGAGCTCAGTGCACAGGGCTGGGTCGGAGGATTCGAGGTCCTGCTCACTTTCCTCTTCATCTCGCGGAATGTTTGTCCGCATTCCTGGACCTGCCCCAACTAGGGCCATTTCTTGGTTAGCTCTTGGAGAGCATCGCTGATGTTGGCCTAGTCCTGTATGCTACTTGGCGAGAAACAGGATTGTTAGGACATGGTTGACATCTTTAGGAGAAGGAGGTTTCTTTGAGGGCCTGAATCCTGTCTGGCCCATGGCACATTTCTTTGTCCCAGAATATGTAACGTTTGTGAAATTCACACTTTGCAGCATTTATAGTCCGGTGTGTATCGAACAGTGCCCAGCCGGACTGGGTTCTCCCACTGAACACTAGGATGTCGTAAGTACAGTTTAACGCACTGGTGACAGGGTCTATACGAATACAGTATATGGGGTGCCTCCGAGTCCACTGGAAGCCCCAACAGGGCAGCCCATGGAGGTCGGAGCACACCACAGGATATGGGTCTATAGGCAGAGCCACTGGAATTATGCAGCAGGAGACGGACAAATTACGTGGCAAGAAAAGGCAAATTATGTGGCATAACGCGGCACATAATGCAACAATATTGCTTTATTATTTCGATATTTTTAAACTTGGTAACATTATCTGGGCATTGTTTGCACCTCATTAGAACCAGCTTAATACTCAAATATAGCAATAAGCACCAGAAAGTTGACCAGCTTTGCAAATGGCTTTACTCTGAGTGGCAACAGGTGTAGCTGCATTTGAACAGTTTGAGCTAGAAACAAGTCTTTTTTGTTAAAATTTACAGATTATGAGGCAGATGGTGGATTATGTGGCAAATCTATAACTATGTGAAAACCGCTGCGGTCGCACAATCGCATAATTCCAGTGGCCCAGTCCATAGGTCCAAGCACAAGTGCTGGCGTTGGCCTCTACGGGAAGAGGGGAGTACGGGACCAAAGCTGGCCCTACGTCAAGCAGTGATCCTTGAGGAAGACTGTGATTAGCTGTGGGAAGATAATAAAGAGTGGCAGGGGTCAAGGGTCAGAGAAATGACCAGGGTAGGGCGAGGGAGAACACACAGGTTCTGACCCTTGGCCCTTCGGGCTCTAACAGGAAATAAGGCACAAGACGCCAGCCTCACTTGTCGCTACACATAAACCCACAATACATGATAAGTCAAGCAAACCTCATTGACTGGCCTTCTGTTTTAGGTCTGGCCACAATGATTCGTCCCAATGGCGCAGTACTCATGAAAGTAACTGAAGGTGTCAAATATTGCTAAATGAAGCAATAATGAAAGGACTTCCTGCTGACTGGTAGGTGTCATCTGCAGACAAGGCAGAGGCAGCCTTTCATCCTTCTGAGGTCGAAATGGCGAGAACCATTGAATGGGATAATAGTAAAACCTGCTGCTTGGAAAGTGTCGCACAGCTGAATGAAGGGCTGTGTAAAAGTGAGTTAGCATCCCCCCAGCTGAACAGACTGTTCCACTGGACCACATCCACAGCGCGCCTGCGGTGCGTCATGTGGAAGCAATCATAACACAGCCTCAAGCGGAATGAAATGACACTCCTACCAAATGTAACGAGAAGCTGTGTTTTCCTGCTTCACGTGCTGCCTGTCATGAGACAGACTGGCAGACGAAGGAAGTCAAGTGGCGGCCGGAAGCCAGACCGCGTGATTAGCAGGGGCGCTGCCGCCGCCCGCCCACCCACCAGGGGCAACCAGATGTCCAAACAACAAGCCTCGGAGTCAGGGCTTTACGTGGGATGAAAAAACTGTGGGGGTCTCTGAAAGGGGCGAGGCAACCCGGCTAAAGGGGCGTGGCCAACGCAATTGCGGGGTGTGGCCTAGATCATGAGAACTAAAATAGTGTGTTTAAGCAATTTTCTCTGAGTCTGGTGGCAACCCTAACTACAGGGCCATGGATTAGTGGATGAAAATGTTAGCACCCCGCTAGTCCTTCGGATGGTTGAAAGCCTACTGGGGACTTGCCGTGAAACGCTCTGCCCCTAAAAAGGCGTGAGTCAAGTCATGGACTGGTGGTCCACGGTATTTAAGGGGGATAATCCCCACATAAATGGGTGCACCGATTGGGTTGTCTGCGGTGCAGTTTGTCTCATCAGGCGGGCAGGGCAGCTTAGGTCAGTCACCGCAGCCTAAAGTAGTAATCACTCTCAGTCCGGCCCTCAGACCTTTGGGCCCCAGTGTCACTGCACCTGATGAACCAATGGAAGCCATGTTCCTGTTTTCGACAAGTGTTGGGGGTGGGGCAGACGTGGATGAAAGGTAGGTGAACATTGCAGAGGTTAAATGGCTGCAGCATGGCAGCTTTTTAAAGTTAGATTTGCAAAGGGCCCCTCTTTTAGCTGTCTGTGTCTCTCATGGAGGACACTTTTATTTTGGCACCCTGCCTGTTTTCTGTCCCAGTTTGACCTCGCCCATCCTCTAATCGCGTCCTCCAAAAGTGAGGGACAAAGCCTTTGATGTAATTAAAGAGAGATAATTTAAGGCTTAGGCACAAACAGGGATTAAGCAAATGCTCAGTTTCTCACTCCCTGTTTACAAATATTCACTTTTAATATTTGCCTCTCAATTCCTTGATTTAATGTGAAGCAATAAGGTAAATCACTGCTCCATGTTCAAGAAATACACTTTTTTTAATTTTGAAGACAGCCTATCATATTTAAACATGATGTCTGTTGCATGGTTTACATTTACCTTCAGATCCTGACCATAGCAGACACAGAGTACACGTTGTCCCTAGAGGATGCAGACATGCACGCAGAAGGCAAGGGGGATCTCAGAGAGGCTTACCCAGAACTGAACCTTAAATTCCTATATTTAACCTAACCTCATGTGCCATTGCTATAAGTTGGACACATCCGTCAGTGTGATTTGTGGCGGCGCATTGACACACTCAAAGTTTACCTGCGTTCTTTGAGCAATTGAAGTGCTGAGTAACAAACAAACATGACACGGCGACCACGAATGTCCACAAACGTCTCTCCTCCATGCCACATACGTTGAAGCTTCCCGAATCCCGGCTCATGGCCTTCATACCTTGTTTTCTTGTGGTCAAATTTGACGAACCTGACATCACGGCTCCACATAAGCCTTAAGGCTAAACCACAACCACGTTTGGGATCTGTAACTTCAGACAATATCAGGCAGTTAGGAAGATGAATGAAAAAGCATGACAAAAAGGGGAAATTCACGGTCGTGAAACCATTTCATAAAAGAGGCCAGTCCCAGCCAAGTGCCACCCGTGAGTCACCTTATTCTGATGAGGTGTCTGTCTGTCCAGGGGATGATCCGGTCTGGTTCCGAACAACACCACATGCAGCACCAAAGGGAATTGTGCCGATATCAGCAACCCTCCCCCACAGCATACTAAGGTGGCTAGTACACACTGCAAACTAATCACGCCACACAAAGTTTGTTGGAAAACAGTTTGCTGCAGGTTTATTTCATACATGAAATATGCCAACGTGGTGGGTTATCTTATGGGCAATCCAAGGGCAGCAGCGATGAGTAACCTGAGCTGCCCACCCGCCTGATGAGCCAAACGGCACCGTGGCCATCCCAATCGGTGCTGCCATTTTATCTGGGGATTTTCTCCCTTAAATACCGTGGACCACCAGTCCATGATTTTACTCACACCATTTTAGGGGCGGAGCATTGCAAGGCAAGCCCCGGTTGCTCAGGCATACAACTGCCCGAAGTCCTAGCAGGGCGTCGACATTTCCATCCAGGGTCCTACCATAAAGACTCCTGGGGTTTGGCATAGGGCACCTGTTAGAAATGGGGGTCTCTAGTTGGCAGAGGTAGGTACCTTTGTCCAAATAGTGACTTCTGCTTCTAGTCAGGGTAAGGGGGATACGCTCTTTAGATAACCCATGCTCACCCCCTTGGTAGCTTGGCACGAGCAGACAGGCTTATCCCAAAGGCAATGTGTAAAGTATTTGTACCAACACTCTCAGTAACATAGTGAATACACCACAAAAGGACAACACACAAGTTTAGAAAAATAAAATATCTTTATCTAAACTAAGCAAGACCAAAACGACAAAAATTCAACATACACAGTTAAAAATATGACTTTCAAAAGGTTTCAAGAACTTGTACCATAGAAAACTATGGAATGCGGGACTTTTCACCAAAGTACCTGTATGTGAGAAAGTAGCTCTGTATATACTGTTCCCAAATAGGTACAGGGTGTACAGAGTCCACAGTCCCCAGAGGTTTGGCAGAGGATAAAGTTAGATATAACCTTACTCTCTAAAGTGGTAGCTTGGTCGAGCAGTAAGGCAGTATCAGAGGACAGTGTAAAGTATTTGTTGCACACACTAAGTCAGCAAATGGTCTCACACACTCAATAACTGAACTCTATGCCAATGGTTTATATATATAAAATGTATGCTTGTTTTATTTTAGAACCAACAATAGGTATTAAAATATACTTTCTCAGAATGAGATGCTTTATATAAATACTTTTGCAATATGCAATTGACTTTTGTAGAAAGTTAAAAGTGGTTGCAATAGGCAACACAATTTTAAACACAATAATGCATTGAGCTCAATGGAAGTTTCAAGTTATTTGCAACAGATTACTTTTAGGATTACTTTTGGATTTCCAGGACTGGATTCTAGATTCAGACCTGGGTCAGTACTTGGAATCAAGTGATAAAAGTCGACTTAATTACTGTGATGATTTTTAGACAATATTTTGCTATTTCAAAAGTTGACACTTAGAAAATATTTCATAGAAAACAGTCAATGATTCCCTACGGCAGAAAATTCAAGTTGCAGGTACAGTATGTTCTCGTTACTTTTGTAATCCAGTACTGGGTGCCTAGACTCAGTACTGGGACCTTTATCCAAAACAGGTAAGTAATTACGTTTTCAGAAATTATACGATTTTTAAAGAATATTTAAAGTTTGCAGAAATTGACAGAAGAAATTTCACAGAAAAAGAGTCAATGATTTCCTATGGGAGAAAATTGGGTTACTGGTAAGTACAGTTGTAAGTATTTTTCAGAGTCAGTTGCACCATGATGCAAGGGTGCCTGCATTGGAGCTAGCTACCAAATTGTGCGTCGGCGCTTCCTGAAAGAACAGGAATGCACCGTGTCTTGTGAATATTGTGCATTTCAGCCCTTTCGAATTGGCATAGGGGCGCTCCAGAAAGTCTAGCGGCGGATGCCTAACCCTAGTTCCTTGTAAAGGACTCCCCATTGCCAAACAGATTAAGGCAAAACAGTAAACTCTTGGCCGAAAGGAAAACCAGGAAGCACATGGGATACAAACACATCTATATAACAAACACAAGCAAAGTAAAATAGTCTCAGCTCCTAAAGGCTGAGCTATAGATGTTGCTAATGTAAATGTATGCCTAAAATAGTTATTCTTTTTGTCATAGTTGGTTGCATACTAATATTTTTCTGTTACACTCAAAATGCAGGCAACGAGTGTTTCGCCCCTCAATGGCACACATGGTTGGGCTTTTCTCAAGGCTTATTGTGGTGTCAGATTCCTAAGTTTCAGGACGGTAGTCAAGCAGTACGTGTGGTGTTACTTCTTGGAAGGTATGCTAGGGCTGTCAGCAAGGTTATTTTGCTGTCTGGTGACCTCTGCATCCTTGTCTGTCTTCAGTCCTTAAAAATCCTTCTTGCTTCAGTGGGTAGCAATTGTCACTGAAGTGTTATGAGCACAGGGGTGATGTGTTCAGAGCTTTTAATTCCTGAGACCAGCCAGAAGCATGCCAGGCTTCTTTAGGGGGAGCATGGTGAATGTTTGGTATTCTGGAACGTAAGAAGGCATAAGACCACATTCAAGAACAAGCACTGGCAAAGCTATTAGGTCTAGTGCTGCCCCCCAACTTTTCTGGTGTTGTAAATACTTGTTTTGTTTTCTAATGGTTTTTACAAAATTGTATTATTGAGGAAGCTGCTGGGCCCTTTTCAATTGAAAACATGTTTTTGTCTCAAGAAGCACCTGTTGCCATAGTTGTCCCAGGCACTGAAGGAAACTACTTTGTGTGTTGAAGTATTCCTTGTGAAAGGGCAGGATGCTGTCACTCACAGTGAAGTTAGCCAATGACTGATGTGGGCCGACCCACTGGCTCATGCTGTATGCTCTACTGGACGGAAGAAAAATGTGAATTACACTATACTAGACCAATGAATGAAGTGGACTGGGTGAAGGCTCTGTAAGTAAGTGTATTCAGCATATAATTGTGCTAAAATCCAAAGTTCCTTGTCAACGCCAAACATAAACACATAAAGTACCACTTAAGACCACTCATGGTCCATGACTAACATATAAATAAGTTGCAGCCAACCCCAGATCACTGCAGATTGGGCCACGCCCTTTGTTCTAACGCAAATGGCATCCCAGTTGCACAGAGTGGTCATTAGCAGCAAAGTGGCATGTGACGAAAGACATGCATAAATAAATAAATGTATCTATAATTTATCGTGGTGAAGGCCACATTCTCTCCCAGTGTCCATTGTGGGGAAGTAGATTTCTATGTGGACTCTACTGTGAATATGACAGCACAAGTGAGAGCTGTGTTCACTTCCTCTTTTCAATCTGAAACTCTCTATAATTGGCTACACGCTGCCTCTTTGGGGAATGGGTGGTGATAGTGGTCTCTGACATCATCAGGGCCAATCTGGACTTGCAATTCAAAATAGGCTATCTTGGGACCATCTCTTCTTCCTCTGCTCAGATGATTCTAAACCAGCAGCCCACCCAGTCCCTGTTCCTTCTAGAACATTGAACTCAAACCCTGTTCTCAGGCAACTACACTGGCTTCAAATGAAAGCATCTTACAGGTCATGCCACTACTTGGAAGTGTCCAACATTGCCTTCCAGAGAATAGTCTCCACCTTCAGGTCTATGAGATGCATGTCCGCTTCAACATAAGTGTTGGTTGTTCTAATATATAAATGTATCCAAGATAGTGGCAAAGGATTTGCCTACAGGAAGGGCCACTGGAATAATGCGGCAGGGGAGGGTCAAATTATGTGGCAGGGTTGATTAAATTATGTGGCAAGAAAAGACAAATAATGCGGCATTTTGCAGCACATTTTGTGATAGTATTACTTCATTATTTTGTCATTTTTAAACTTGTTAACACTGTCTGGGCATTAGTCGCACCTCATTCGTACCAGTTTAAAATTCAAATATAGCAACAAGCTACAAAAAGGTAACCTCTCCAGCTTTGCAAAGGACCTTCTACTCTGCGGCAGCACATTTCACTGCGTTTTTACTAACTTTAGAACCATTTGAGCTAGAAACAAATGTTCTTTTGGTCCAAATCTGCAGATTATGCAGTAGATGATGGATTATGTGACAAATGTGGCAAATCTACAATTATGAGGAAATTGTGGCAGCTGCACAATTGCATAATTCCAGTGGCTCTGCCTATAGGATACTTCTAGTTTGAAATAGGCTTATGGTTGTTTTCTAGGACAAAGAATCCCTTTGTCCTGTCAAGACTGTTCTGATTTCCTTCTCAAGTCTTTCCCAAAACTACTGTCTCTGCTCATTGTGTGGCTGCACCAGGTTGTCCATCAAAGGTTTTTTATGCTTTACAAACAGTAATGCGATTTAATGCAACGCAGCCCACCAAATCCAAGTCGCTCTCCTTCCCATAACTCCGCTGTGGCTGGAACACATAAAGGAGTAAGAAGAAGCAGGTGTTATGCTCTCTTACCCAGTGGCAGCAGCCATGACACATCCTCCTTCTGCTGTGGTAGCCTCAACACAGCACCCATCGTCGTCATGGCTCATCCCAAAATTGTGTCCGATTTCATGTGACATGGTAGCGGCTGCTCCGATCGGGACCTCTGAGTGGTCCTTGGGATAGAAGTAGAAAAGTTAGAAACTCTTTGGTTGAATCATACTGGTAGGCACATGGTTAAAGATGCTGCAGCAAGCACACTGCCACAAGCTTGCATGTGCTGCATGAACATGTGCATGCGGTATAACCAGCAGAGTCGACATGTTTCTGCAAGCTACACACACCATACACACACACGCCACAGGCATAGAGCCACACACACACGAATGCACATGCCACCCCACCCACAGAGATGCATCACAAACACAACAAACACATACCAAGCACAGACACACACACCAAGCACATGTTTGAAAATATATATCTATATATTTTCCAAATATGTGTGCATACGCGGTCAATTCAATGTAAAATTGGTTCCCTGATGCAGTCTGTTACACTATGCATACCAAATAACAGATACCACTCTGTGTAATTGTACCATGGTAGGGTGTTAGTTTAATACATGGTTCTCCAAAGTTTTTCTTGGAGGGCCCGATCCATGCCAGATTTTTGGTAAATCCTCATTTGGATAAAAATCTGGCATGGATCAGGCCCTCCAGGACCGACCGACCGACTTTGGAGAACCCTGGTTTAGTAGGTTGATGATGGGCTGCAGAGGGGAAACAGCGTTTAAACCGCTGCTATTACATCGCGTTACTATTACAACGCGGTTGTTACAACGATCGCGTTGTTACTTAGAACGCGATGCCTGTACATCACAAGTCATTAGATCAACTTGCTGTAGGGGGCACTCTAACCTTAGGAATAGCATAATTTACTATTCCAACACCTTCCCTACTGTTGTGCAGGCTGGAGTTGGAATAGTAAATTATACAATTCCTAAATCCAGTGCGCCCCCTACAGCAAGTCGATCTATTGGCTTGTGATGTAAAGGTAGTGCATTCTAACAACGCGGTCGTTGTAACAAACGCGTTGTGATAGAACGCAATTTTATAGCATGCGATGTAACATGCTATATTCCTGCAGAGATCAGTGGACACCCTGCAGTCCCATCAACATGTCATCTTCCAGTGAGATCTCAAAGGAGCTGCCCGAGGGTGGGTACATATATGCACTTTAGCAGTGACACAGGAGGCAGGGTCTGATCGCTGTATCAGTGATCAGTGCTACCATTATTAGGAATGCAAGAGTGGTTCTGCTCTCAGGACCAAGGACTTACCATGCTGACCCCTCCTGAGTTCTCTCCAGTGCACATTCCCTCCAGGGGGGCCATTCCAATGGTGGTGCCTTTGAAGGTTACCCCACTAAAGGAAAGAAAGAGCACGTGTCACTTCTGTTCCATCCAAGCTTCAGGACTACCAGTAGAACACAAAGAGAAGGCACTTATAGGGTTGTCCAGTGACACAGTAGGGTGATATGAAAGACATATGGGTGTATGGGTATCATGGCACAAAAGCGGGGGGTTATTCTGAATCCTGAAGTCCCTTTCAAACCGGCCCATACCTCAAACCAGGTCCACCACTCCATGCTGGACCGCTGCCTCCTTTCAGTTTCATGTTCCGTGTATTATTTCACAATAACTCACAGCCTTTCCTGAGTGTGCAACACTTACTAGTCTCTCATGCACTTCAATGAAGGGATGATCTATTGTTTAACTTGCTAATAACTAATCTCTCTGAACTAAGCACCTGACGTGTAAAGCCGTTCTGCATTCGTAAACATTTTATTCGCAAAATCGCAGCACTAGCAGAGCAAAATGGCTGTTTGTTGTGTCTGAGTCCCATTTTTGGGCTCCATACTGGAGAGGGTGGTAATCTGGGAGGAATGAACCTTTTAAGGCTCTCCATAAAGGCTTTCATTGCTGGGACCCTAAAAAGTGACAAGTGTTTTCTGTTTTGTAAGTAAGCGGCAAGTGCTGCTAGATGTAGACGTATGGATGAGTATGCTAAATTACATCTTTGCAAATGTAGTAAGTAGCAAATGATGTTCTGGATGGACGCATCCAGTGGATCGATATGATTGTTAGTGCAGTAAATGGCAAATCTCTTCCATTTTGCCGCTTAGCAAGCTCTGGTAGTAGGGCGCCTAGCTTCTTTAATGATGTTCATACAATCCGGTGAGAGGTTAAGATAACCAAATTCTAGGACTTCAGGAGCCAGATCGCCAGATTCATTTGAGTTGGATCGGGGTACCTTATCTCTCCATGGTTCTGCATTAGTAGTGATGGGGAGAGGCGTAATTTTTGGTGTGGGACTAGTGAGAGTTCCAACAGTGTTGTGAACCACGGTTGGTGTGCCCTTGTGGGAGCCACTAGGATCATTTTTAGAGACTGTTGTCGTAGCTTGCGTACTACTAGTGGAATCAGTGGGAGTGGCGGAAAAGTGTACGCAAATCTGCCTGACCAGTTCATCCATATCGCATTGCCCTTGAACAGCGGGTGTGGAAACCTGGCGGCGAAGGTTGGGCATTTTGCGTTTTCGTGTGTGGCAAACAGATCTATGTCTGGTTGGCCCCACATCTGGAAAAATGGTAGAAGAACTTGGGGATGTAGTTCCCATTTGTGAATCTGTTGTGTCTGTCGACTTAACAGATCCACAATCTGATTGTGAACTCCTGGATGATGTTCTGCAAGCAGGTATATGTTTTGCGGAATGGCCCACCTCCAAATATTCTGCGCGAGCTGTGACAGCTGCAGAGAATGTGTGCCACCTTGTTTCTGTATGTAATACATGGCTGTCATGTTGTCCGTCCGGATCAGGACAGCCTTGTTTTGTACATGAACTTGGAATGATTTTAAAGCTAGGAATATTGCTAGCAGTTCCAGATGATTGATATGGAGCACTTTCTGTTGAGTGGTCCATTTGCCCTGCGTCGTGTGAGCTAAGAGATGAGCTCCCCATCCTGTGAGTGATGTGTCTGTTGTTAGTACTATCTGTGGAACAGGTTCGAGGAACGGCCGCCCTTTGGATAAGTTTGTTGTGTTCCACCACTGCAGAGAGCGATGTGTGCGGCTGTCCACCAACACCAGATCTGTGAGCTGTCCGTGAGCCTGATTCCACTGTTGTGCCAGACATTCCTGTCAGGGACACATCTGAAGTCTTGCATAAGGTACAATAAATATGCAAGATGCCATAATGCCTATGAGTTGCATGAACACTCTGGCTGGAAGAGAGTGTTGGGTTTGAAATTTGTTGATGAGACCTTGTATACGGGCTATCTTGGCTGGACTGGGATATGCCAGAGCTGTGGAAGTATTTATTGTGGCCCCTAGGTATTGATGTACATAAGAGGGTTGCAGTTGAGACTTGGTATAGTTGATTGTGAACCCCAAGTTGTGCAGTGTTTGGACGGTTTGATAAGTGTGTTGAACACAATGGTTGAATGATTTGGCTTTTATTAGCCAGTCGTGCAGATATGGGAAGACATGGATTTGTTGTCTTCTTAGGTGTGCTGCTACAACTGCCAGGCATTTGGTAAATACTCTGGGAGCGGTGGTGACTCCGAATGGAAGGGCTTTGAACTGATAGTGTTGTCCGTCCACTACGAACTTTAGATACTTCCTGTGAGCAGGATGTATGGGAATGTGGAAGTATGCGTCCTTGAGATCTAGTGTGGCAAGGAAGTCTTGTTGTTGGAGTAGTGGAAGCACTTGTTGAAGAGTGATCATGTGAAAATGATCTGAGTGTATGTAGCGATTGAGGGGTCTGAGGTCGAGTATTAGCCTTAGGGTCCCGTCCTTTTTGGGGATTAGGAAATACAGGGAGTAAACCCCTGTTCCCTGATGTAGTAATGGGACTGGCTCTATGGCCTGCTTTTGAAGCAGCGAGAGAACTTCCTGTTTTAAAAGTGTAAGATGTTCTGTGGACATTAAACGTTGCTTGGGTGGTATGTTTGGGGGGTAGCTGTAAGTTCCAGGCAGTAACCATATTGGATAATTTGTTTTACCCACTTGTCTGTTGTGATGGATTCCCAGACAGGCAGAAACTGTGATAATCTTCCCCCGACTGGAGTGGAATGGTCTGGGGGAGTGGAGGGAAGTCACTGTTTAGCAGCAGGGGGGGTGCGAGTGTTGTTGTTACCTCGGCCTCTCCCCTTATTGTTATTCCCTCTGTATCCTCCTCTAAAATATCCTCTATTGGGGGATGTTTGGGTGGTGTTTTTAAAAGAAGATGAGGTATATGCATCCATGTTTTTGGAGGCTACTCTATAAAAGGAGCGACGAAAGGAGCCACGCGTTTGTGGAGACTGTAACGCTCCCATGGACTTAGCAGTCTTTTTTGATCTTTTCAAGAGCAGTGTCTACAGCCGATCCAAAACGTTGTTGTTGATTGAACGGCTGGTTTAGAATGGTTGTCTGGACCTCTTGTTTAAAGCCTGAAATGCGTAGCCAGGCATGTCGTCTGAGCAATACACTGGTATTAATGGACCAAGAAGCAGTGTCTGCTGCATCAAGGGCACATTTAATTGCGGCGTTTGTTATCAGTTTGCCCTCTTGGATTAGATCGTTTGCCTGAGTTTTATATTGGTCAGGCAAATGCTGTAATAGGATTTTCAGCTGGTCATAATGGGCCCTATCATATCTAGCCAGCAGTGCTTGAGTGTTTGCTATGCGCCATAGATTGGCCGCCTGCGCAGCTACTCTTTTGCCAGATGCGTCTAGTAATTTGGATTCTTTATCCGGGGGTGGTGCATCCCCGGAGGTTTGTGAATTGGCAGCTGTCCTATGATGTACGCAGGGTCGTCAGGGGCAGGTGTTTATTTTTTTATCGATCCTAGGATTAAGAATCCTGGCTCGTATGGGATCTTTGAATACGTCAGGGGCATGTTTAATGACCCCTTTAGTCATTGGTAATATTTGTACAGTTTTTTGGGACTGTTCAAATGTATGTAAAAGGAAATCCTCCTCTGCTGTGTCTGAGTGCATTGTCACACCGTGAAAAACGGCAGCCCTATTGATCAACTGTCCAAAACCAATGTTATCGTCTGGGGGAGATGGTTTTGTTGGGTATGGCTGAGGGCTTGGGAGGTCTGGTAGATCTATTGGGTAATTCCAATCGTCCTGTGGTGGGTCGTCTGGATCCGTGAACGGATCTTTCGGGTTTTCCCCCCCCCCACCCTAGGTCATCATCATCATCATCATCTGGTGGTGGTGTATGTGGTGGAGAAGTTACAGGCAGAGAGGGTGTAACAGGTTTAGGGAGAGGAAGGGGGTTAGAAGGAAGTACAGGAGAAGAAGGAGGCATAGGTGATGTAGCAGAGTCCTTCTTCTTGACAGGCACTGGAGGGGCGTGTGCTGTGTCTAACTTCCTCTTCTTGATTGGCACAGCTGTGACATGTCTTGTTTTAGGGTTAATGTAGATTTCTTCTGTCTGGGATCGACAGGATCCGAATGAAAGAGTTCCTCTTCCTCGACAACCGCTTTCGGCACCAATTTTTTCGGTTCGGAGGGGGCTGTTGTTGAGTTTTTTGCTCTTTGGCCTTCGGAGGCGTGGTAGAATCTTTAGGCTTGTTTTTCGGTTCCGTAGGTTTTGGTTTTGGAGCCGAGGTGTGATCCTTAGGCTTAGAAGTGTTCGAAGCCGGTTTATTTATGGGCCTCGAGGTGTTCTGGTTTGCCTTTCGGCGTGGAAGAAGTCAGAGTCGATTTCGGAGCCGAAGGTGCCGGTGGGACTATTACATGCGGTTTGCTCGGTCCCGAGCTACCGGAAGGCTTGTCTTTTTTCTTCTGAGCTGGGCCCGGGGGCGGGGCATCTGTTTTTGTGGTGGAGTTGTAGTAGGGGCAGTAGTACTCACTCGTTGACCAGGAGTGATGGGGTCGTCCGAGTCTTCTGTCTCTGACACGATTTCCACATCTTCGGAATCTTCTTCTGGGACATCCGGAGCCTCGTTGAAGATGTCCTCTGGTTCCAGAGCTGAACTCTGTGCCATGATGTGTCGTCAAGCCCGACGATCTTGAATAGTCTTTTTTGATCGAAAAGAGGTGCAGGCTTGGAGAGCTGGACTCGTCGTGTTCTGGCGAGAGGCACAAGTTGCAGACCTTATGATGGTCACTGTGTGGAAACTTCGCTCCACACTGGGGGAATTTTTTGAACGGCGTCCTTTCCATGAGCAGGTAGGCCTTACGGCGTCGATAGGCCCAGCGGCCCGCGTCGACGACTGAAATCGAAGCGGTGAAAGGCGCGGCAAAGATTTCGATGTTCGAAGTCAATCGGAAGAGTTTGCTGAAGTTGTGCGCGTCGAAAAAGTTTGAAAGGTAAGTTTCGAACCGGAGCGCAAAAGTTGCATCCAAACCCAATGGCGGAAAAAAACAATCTGAGGATGGAGTCGATGCCCATGCGCTCTATCGTCCAAGGGAGGAGTCACCTATTTCGTGACTACAAAGACTTCTTCTAAGACAACAACAAGGTGCAAGCATCCAAGCCCAGCACCAGATGGCGATCTAATGCTAAGTGTGATCTGCAGCTCATATACCTAGAACAAGAAGTTTCCCACTTAGGAATACAAATGCAGGGACATGGTCTGCTATTCCTGGTAGGCCACAATCACTGTGGTTGATTGCGACCTGCCTAATTAATATTTATTAGGCTGGGATATGGGACCCCCTCTGACTTGAGATTTCACAATGCAAAATCAGACACAGGTCGCAAATGATTGTTGCGCGCTTTGCGGCCACTATTTGTGACCTGTCTTTGTGTAAATCTCTTTAGCAACTTCCTGTGAGAAGTGATGAATGTAGAGAGGAATCAGAGCAGATGGTCTGGAGGTGGTTGGCTTCAGACCACATACACAGGCATATTTTATTGTGATCTGGCCTAAGATAGCATAAGATCTATAGTTGGCATTTACTGTAGAAAGTTCTACAAGTATATGTAGTGTGGTAGGGAATTTCAAAGCCAGAATATCGAACTATCACAACATTATGACCAGTAGATCGAGAGAAACAATATTGAAGAGGTAAGTGCACAGCGGGATGTATGGATTTACTATTATTAACTCCTCATCTAAGTACCTTGAAGCTATATATCTCACCCAGGGACGTATATGTGGATTAAGGTATAGAAAATCTATACAAACCTACCTTTCAATATTTTGTTGCACAATATTCTGGTCACGATATTGCGACCCGTCAATATTCTGGCTTCGATATTCCCGACCGACATCACTATATCTGATAGAGGGATAAATGAAACGCCGAAGTGACCCCTAGTGGATGTGTAGAACTAACTGCAATGGCTCTGAGATCTTTTCTCTCAGGCTCTCACAAGACCCTTATAAAGGAACCTTCCCTTGAGTTTAACTTCCATCAGGTGATGAGAATTGTAACGTGTTAGGCTTGTGGTAAGACACTTGCCACAAGCATTGCGATCAAACGCTAGAGATAGGAAAAGAATCAAGAACCTAGGGATTGAATCGATTTAACTTTGGCACTTTGGCTTCACCATGTCTTGTACTTATGGTGATAAGTGTTAATTAGTGTTTCACGAAAAGAGGAGGAAAGGAGTGCAGACTTTTAATGCCAGAGGCCTTGGTAAGGCATACATTCTGCCTTTAGGATGGCACCGCAGTTCTGTCAACTCTTGGGGCTCTTGCAAACCTGTTCCCATCACTTCTGTGCAGTCTTGAATCTGGTTCCTGTAGAGATGATGATATAGTGACGATGCTGCAAATATTGGTTTGTGGGAGTGTGACCTTCATGTCTCATGGAATAAGGCCGAGGGTTTTACAGAGTTGCATATGCATCTTCTAGTTCAGTAAACCTACCCATGGCCAGGTGGATGAATAGCTGTGATTGTATCTGTTGACAGCCGGTCAGTGCTTAATTTGAGCCAGTGGGTTCCAGTGCTCGGCACTGGCACTTAATTGTCAACACTGGGGCTTGTAACAGTCTGGCACATGGTGGCGCTGTCTGTCTAATTTAAAGATGAGCACAACAACAGTTGTTTATTAATTCAATATGCATTAAAAATTACTATTGACTGCTGCCCAAGCCATTCTTAAAGCTTTGGAGGCCTGGAATAGGCTGAATTGTCACGGTTTTAGGCGTGTGATGGTTAGTAGTTGTATTGCTACTCTCATCAGCAGTGCTGGGAGAGATAATGGATGGTGCAAGCTGCAGAGGCCTCCTGACGAGAGCCCTGGCACTTATTGTTTTACAAATTAGGCACTACAGCCGGTGCTCCTGTGGGCTTTGATAACCAGCTCCTGTGTTTGGTGTACACATGGGTTTATGTCTCATGAGCTCTGCTGCAACTGAGAGTGTGTCCTTACTGATAGAGGAAACAGTGACAACCTGAAGAGCAAGTAGTGAGATGTAAAGGAAGAGGTGTCAGTATTTATTGATGATAGATGTTAAGTAATATTAAAATATTACAAAAAGGAACTCACTTTAGATAGCGAGAAATTATTGACAGGAGAAGTACAGGAAACAGAGACAGCAGCTATAATGAAACATGACACCATACATTTATTATGGAAGAAATAATGTAATGGATGTCACATCCTGTTCAGAGGCCATATGGACGTCAGGGACCACGAGCCCCAATCATGGTGGTTGAAGTCATTTGTCACTGGTGCTCTACGGCCTGCCCTACTGTGGTTCTGCAAACAGGCCCGAGTATATCTTTTCCACACTTAACTCTCAGGGATCTTAGGGTGTTATTGTGGGGGGCAGAGACTCAGAACTGATCAATCCACCAACAAACCCAATAAATCAATGTCCAACCCTGTGCTTGCCTTTGTAGGAAAGGAAGGACTTTCAATATCACAGTGGTACGAAATACGATACAATTAGGTTAAACAAAGTTACGCTATTTCACCCTGACAACCAACCCAGTGGCTCCCTACCCCCTCCATGCTCTTGCACCATCTCCCCTGTATCCAGGTTAGTCCCCTCCAGTATGTTGTGCTTGCAAACTCAGCTTCTTCTCGTTGTCCCGTACAGAGGCAGCAGGGCTGAGGCTTTCCTTCAGGACGTCTCTCTTCCTCTAGGGCCAGATATGCTCCTTCGCTCTCTAAGAAGACAGGGAGGCAGGCTTCTAGCTGCTCCGTCCCATGACCTGTGCGAGAACGGGAGAATGGCGTTCACACAGACACCAGCCCTGGTCTCACAGCAGCTCTTTGAGTACTTGTAAAGCACTCCCTTCCTTGGTCAAGAAGAACTTGGAATTGGAACAATGTAGAGTGGTTTGGGGCTTACTTTTGTACTTATTTTCCAGAGATGCGGATGCAGATCCGTCTAAGGTCCTGGAACTATTTTTAGGTGGGTCCTTTTGAAACGCCAGTGGCAGTAGTGAGCTCAGATATGGAGGGAGCAGTGACAACACAAACAAAGGAAGTTGTGATAGCAAATAAAGAGGGTATATTGACAGCAGATATAGAGAGGGCGTGGCTTTTTACAAGCTCAGGCAATGCTCACGTGAGAAGCTGGGCGTTGTCATGTTTCTTCCGCAGCTTCAGTTTCTGCTTCCATTTCAGGAAGGCCCAGAGGGTGGCGTTGGCGTCATCCGTGACCCTGCACTGGTCTCTCTCTGTCCACACTTCCAGCCCAATCAGAGCCACCTTGATATTCAACAACCTATAAAACTACAGGAGGATAAAGAGAAGGCAGAAGAAGGGGTTAAATTAAGTTAGGGTTTCTCAGATTGCGCTAATTGTGGTGGCATGAGGCGGTAACTGGGCATGCAAATTGTAGGTAATATGATGTTCCTAAAACATTTTTTCAGTAACTGATTCATTTGTGGATCTTATTCCTAAAAAACAAGAATCATGTTATAAAAGCATAACTTGAGGACTCGGGTTGTTGGTTGAGGAGGTGTGAGCCCATCTCAAGCAACAGCCACAATCCTTGACAGGGTGAACCACAAAAAGACACTGAATTAAACTGGGCTTAACCCTCTGGTATCTTGACACAATGGCAGTCATGCTTACCTTAGAGGCACTGTGTAAAGTATTTATGTAGCACACAAACAACAATAAAGTTATAAACACAGCACAAGACACCATAACGACAGAAATCCAATCAGTAAAACTGGAGGTATTGAATTTAATTGTTTTAGATAAAAGTAGTGCAAAGTGGTAACCGTGGTTATCTGGTCGTGCCAGACCAGGATAAAGTTACAACCTCAGGCCGACTGCAATGGTGTACTGGCCGGATACAGGGACCAGGTTAGCCCCACTGAGAATTGTATCTTATGTCCTTGCTGTGGCGCATGTTGTCGCACTGCGTTGGTTCCGATAATTTGTAGGAAGGGCTGGCACGAAAGGTCCTGCTTCGGGTTGCATTGTGTTATGTCGGTTCCAATGAGGCCGCCAATCAGGGGCTGCG
Source organism: Triturus cristatus (assembly GCF_964204655.1). Taxonomy (NCBI): domain Eukaryota; kingdom Metazoa; phylum Chordata; class Amphibia; order Caudata; family Salamandridae; genus Triturus; species Triturus cristatus. The sequence goes on along the minus strand of NC_140582.1, from coordinate 1,199,601,254 downwards.
AGGTGCTGTAATGTGAGGTCCTGTACCGTGCTGCGTAGTGTTGCGTCGCACTGCGTCGGTTCAGAAGAAACCCACAATTGGACCAGGAGGTGTACATTCTGATGCCAGCCAAAGGTGTAGGACCTGGGGGGCACCTCTTGAGGATCAGGACTCTGTCTAGCAGAGGCCAGCAGGAGGGCACAAGCAGGTCCAATGGAGTTGGGGCAGCTGTACAGATACAGGGCAGGTTCCTGGAGCTTGTTATGTTCATGTATTTCAGAACAGGAGGCCAGTCAGCTAACTGTTGGAGCCACTCTTGTTGTTCTGGGTTCAACAAGCAGGTCCAGTCTTCCTCCCTCAGGTAGCAGGGCAGTCCTTCTAGCAGAAAGGCAGTCCTTCCATTAGCAAGGCTGCATAGCAGGTCTTTTTCTGAGTCTTCCACAGGTCCAGAAATTGTCTGAGTGTGCGTCTGAGGGTTCTATTTTCATACATTGTGCCTCTTTTGGAGTGAGAAAAGCTTCTGGAGTTTTCCACTTACAGAAGTGTCTGGAATTTCCTGTCTCCCAGCCTTGGCCCCTGGTTGTCTGCAGGCAAAATAGCCTAGTGTGAAGTTCTTTGTGAGTGAGCTTGGGCAGTGCCTTTGAAGTGCAAGTGTGGTAGATGAACTCTGCCCCTCCTATCTACTGAAGAGGACAGCCAACACCCAGTCCCTCCTTTGTGATACTGTCAAGGAGTAATACACAAAGACAAACTGCCAACTACACCTAGTCATGTGACCCAGGAGATAGGCTGCAGGCACCAATGGGTTAGAACAAGAAAATGTCAACTTTCGAAAAGTGCCATTTTCAGAACTGTGACTAAAAATATGACTTTACTATTAAAGAAGTTTTAAATTGTAATTCTTTAGACACCAAACATGATATTTCTTCCTGCTCCCAAGCAAAAGTGATCACTCATCAATGTCATCCTATGGGAGAGGTAGGTCTCACAGTAGTGAAAAATGAATTTGTGAGTTGTTCACTACCAGGACATGTAAAACTTAAAAATACACGCCCTACTTATTAAATACACCATGCCCTCTGGGCTGTTTAGGGCCTACCCTAGGTGTAACACATGTATTTTAAAGAGAGTTTTAAGCTTGCCAAAAGGTTTATTTTGCAAAGTCCAGTTGGCTGTTTAATACTGCATACAGGCTTCAATGGCAGGCCTGAGACATATTTGAAAAAGATACTTACATGGATGGCTTAACAAGTGCTGCAGGCCCACTAGTAGCTTTTAATTTACAACCCTGAGTAGATGTAGTGCCACTTTACTATGGACTAACAAGTAAATTAAATGGGCAAATTTGGTGTAAGCCTATTTTGCCATGTCGAAGCACTTTAGCTCTGGTTAACAGTGGTGGAGTGCACTGAGTCCTAACAGTCAACAAAACCAGGTTCAGAAAACAGGTGGGTGGACTCAAAACGTTTGGTGGAGACACTGCAGTAAAGGTCAAGACCAACAATAACCGTATTATGTTTATGATTTATAATTATACTGACTTCTCCAACAATCTCAAACTCTTCTTCAGACCATTTGCCTAACCCACCCAGTCAGCCATATCTTAGTGGAATTTCCAGACTGCCATCTACAAATGGTTTGTAGATGGGTCCAGTTTCAGCAAATTGGTGTTGTTGACAGTGAACTCATTGAAGTGGTTAAATAAAAATTCAAACTTAAGCCAACAGTCCCATTGGAAAGAATAACTAGATCCAATATTAAACGCGATATGTAAACCAGCGCACCTCCCAAGGCTTGGTTTTCATTCAGTATCTAGCTGTTGCTGCCATCCATTGTTAATCATTGACTTTTATGTATTATATATTTTACCTGGGCAGTGACAGGGCTTGTTCTCTCTCACTTTCAATGACATTTATTTAAGGTTGCATCACTTCCTGCATGAGAGGGCAAGTACACGCCAGCCCATCAGTACAATTAGCAGGGGTGCGAGGAACTCATGGAGTTTTACTCTGCGGAATTCCGCAGATTCTGCGGAGTTTCACAAGTGGGAAGAATTTGGCAAGTTGCTCTGCTCGTTCTGATTTGTAGTTACGGGAACTTGTCCCGTGCTGCAAAAATAAGCACGAACTGAATCATGCGGTGTGGACTGCCGCAACCACCTATAAGGACAAGTCTTGCCCTGAGGTGTTCTAGCGTCCGAAAACCACCCTAGGGGACACAAATGTTTAGCGTTGGCGAGCAGCACATACGAAAAAATCTGCACGCAGTGCTTGGCAGAGTTTTGACAGAGCTCAGCATTCCAAGCCCATCACGGAGTAGGCAAAACTCTGTGAACTCCACCAACTCAGTGGAATTTATCACCCGCCGTAAACAATTAATGCTGACACTAATCTCTCGAATCACAATGTGCAAGGAAAGTAACATACAGCGGACCTATGGCCTTGTGTACTGGGTTTAGTAAACAACATCTGTATATTTCAAGATGAAATGACAGAAGCAGGAGGGAGGGATGTAAAGCATGGCTGTGCCTTTCGCTTGGAAAGATGTGTAAAAACACAGGCATAGAAGTTGCCTGTAAGTCGCACCCAGACATTTTTGTGGTTTCTCCCTAATTCTATGTTTACCACTTCAAGATGGCTGAACCATGTGCTATATACCTGGGGACTATGTCAGAGTCTTGCCAGGTCTCAGCCATTGTCTGAAAAGAGGCTTGATATCTGTAGGTGAATCAATCTCAGCTAACCTCTAGAAGCCAAATTTGGAATTGCATTCTCCCAAGAACTCTTCCTGCCAAGAAGGTAAACCCACTAAGAAATGTCTGAGAAGATGACAACCTTTTGTTAAAACTCTGCCCTGATAATCTGATCTATCCATAGAGGCTTTTGCAAGTGCCCCATTCACCAATACATTATCAGGCACCAGGCTTACTAGTCAAAGTCTTTCTAGAGTGACATTTAACTTGTGGCCAGACCTAACCTGGTGTAAACAATGAAAACAATAGCCCAGAACCCAAATTGCTGGCCTCCAGGTGAGTCACCCTGCGTTACTGTCTGTTTCTGAATTACAAAGGAGCCCTTAAAGGTATGTGAGTGTGCCTAACCCTGAACAAACACCCCCTGCCTCCAGTTTGTTGTACAACGAGCCGGTTCTCTGAGCTGTTTTGAGGCATGAGATAGGGAGACAACACTTTTGTGCAGCACGTTGAAGCCACAAACTGATCGGCAGAAAGCGCTTACTAGGGAACTTCCAGCAAATTTCTAAATTTATAAGACATCTTTCTTCATCAAGTAAACTCATTGCTGCTTTGTAACAAAAGCGAGTTGTAGGCTACCCAAATCAATTCCGAACAACGTGGCTTTTCATTGCCTTTACTCTTCCCGATGGGGAGAGCTAGCACCTATGCGAGTGACTACACGGTAGCTGGTCCTGAAGGAGTATCAGTCAGACACTGATCTTTGCCTTTACTCTTTCCGATGGGGAGAGCTAGCACCTCTGCGAGTGACTACGTGAAAGCTGGCCCTGCAGGAGTATCAGTCGGGCACTGATCACTGCCCTTACCCTGCCCCGTGGGGAAAGCCAACACTTCTGCAACTGATTACCCTGTGCCTGGTCCTGCAGGTGTATCAGTATGGCACTGATCATCATTGCCCTTACCCTGCCTCGTGGGGAGAGCCGGCACCTCTGTGAGTGAGTACACTGAGCGTTGAGGTCCTGCATGAGAATCAGTCCAGCACTGATCGTTACCTTTACCCTACCTGCCTCTTACCGAAGGAACTGTGTCAAGCCAAGGTTCAGGTGTATGAATGACTGCGATGGTGCTGGGGGCTAGGGACTGATTCTACTCTTTGGAGGCAGGGCCTCTGGTGCCCTGCTGTGACGAGAGAAGGTCAAATGCATCTCCCTCCAGAGTCCCAGCTTTGTGTTTTTTACAGCATTCATTGCAACAATAAGAAAGGAAACAACTGCATCCAGGTCAAGGGGTCATGCACAGCGCGCCCTTACCTTGTCTACGTAGTTGGCGATTTCCATTATGCGCTGCTTGGTGCGTCCGAGGTCATTCTTCTGCGCTGCAAACTGACAAAAAACATGGGGTGACATGAAATTAAAATCCAACAGAGCCTTTGATGCAATAATGACAATATTGGTCTTGCATTTAGCATGGCAAACGTTTTGTGCCAGAGGAGCGGTGATGTTTTTTGCAAAGAGTCAAAGGTTGAGTGGGCATTAATGCACCAAGATTATTACACCTCAATCTTTTACGTGATCATTTTAAAAGTCGTACTTTAGTCTAACTCAGGTTCAGTTAATGAACGCCCAGAAAGCGAGCCTCTAACTACATCCAGGTCCCCCGTCCCCCCAGAGAGTCCCCTCAGTATATCCACTGCCGGTGACGTTAAGGACAAGAACAGCATTATGGATCTCAGTTTTCTAACTGATGTGGGTGGACGTTGTGACTTTGCAAGGATTGAGTGATACATCCAATATGGCTTGCATCTCATCCTTTTCGGAAACATATGTACAACGATGAATCAACAGTGATACTAACATGAATACACCCCTCATCTATTTAACCACACATAACCCTTCTGACCTCATACATAACAACTCACTCACACACTACAGACCCCAGCCACATGAGCATCCACCTCTGGGCATGGCGGAGAGAAAACTTCACACAGTATCCACCATGATGTTGTCAGAAGGGAGTTCGCAACATCCAGGTCAACGCATGTCTCAGAGGAAAAGACAATAGACATCCACCTTCCTCAGGACCACTCATATATCTGCTTATAGATGAGTGGTGGAGGTATCTGAAAAACTGGTCTAGGCAGCCGAACAGAGAATTTAGAAGGGCAGATTAATTCAATATATACAGCCCAATAGATTTCAATAAATGGCTTCCCTGTTGCAAATGGTCCTACAGGTGACAAGGATATACAGATTTGCCAGGCTATTAAAAGTCAATGATGAGCTCATGTCCGAATATACCCCAAGATATAACTGCACCGTGGTCAGCTCTGTGCTCTAGCCTTGATACACACAATCTCGGGGATGTCCAGAATTGCTGCATGGGTTTTCAATTCTACCTCAGCCCATGCTGAGGTCTCCAGGTCGTTTCCAAGCATACAGGCAGCTGAATGTTTTGGAGAGACCACTACCTGTTTCAGGTCAGTAAATCCTCCTCCCCGTCTAATGTTGCCAAGCATGGTTAGTAGTAACACTGTCAGTGTTGTTGACTGAATAAGATTTTCCAATTAGGTATTGCTCTGGGGAAACCAGTGTGTCTCTCACCATGGAGACACTGGAACCTGTATCATTCAGGGCTTCTATCCTAGTCCCTGTAGGAGGAAAGCAAGCAGAGCAAGAGGACATCCCATCTCCTTTTGAGTTTTTCAGGGAGCCCCATGATCATGCCCTTCAATGTCTTGTTGAACCTTTCAACAAGACCATTGGTTTGTGGGTGATGGCATGTAGTAAACTTGTACTGCACTCCATACTCTTTCCACATGTGTTTGAGGTAAGCAGACATGAAGTTGGAACCTCTGTCTCAAACCACCTCCTAAGGAAACCCTACCCTGGTGAAGACACCAATGAGGGCCTTGGCTACTGCAGGAGCTGTAGTAGTCCTAAAAGGAATTGCTTCGGGATACCTGGTGGCATGATCCACTACCACTAGTATAAGTTTGTATCCTAATGCTGTGGGATTTTCAAGTGGACCAACAATGTCCACACCTACCCTTTCAAAGGGAACCCCAACCACTGGTAGTGGAATTAAGGGGCCTTTGGTTGTCCACCTGCTTTGCCACTGGCTTGACAGGTGACACCTGAGCTGACAAACTCCTTTACTTTCTGGGATCTTTGGGCCAGTAAAAGTGGCTAACTAGCCTTTCCCAAGTCTTGATCTGGCCACGATGCCCAGCTAGGGGGATGTCATGAGACAAAGTGAGTCAAAACTCTCTGTATATTTGAGGCACCACCACTCTCCTAGTGACAACAGGGTTGGGGTCTCTGGCCTCAGTATACAGGAGTCACTCCTCCCAATAGGCTCTATAGGTACCACTGACATCTCTCCTTTCCTGTGCAGCAGCTTGCTGCTCCAGGCTTTCAAGAGTTGGACAGTCATGCTGTCCACGGCACAGCTCTTCCCTAGACGGTCCTCCTTGGCCTAAGAGCTCAACCTGGTAAGGGTCAAGCTCCACGGGCTCAGTTCCCTCTGGGGTGTCCCAGTCCTCTCCCTGACGAGAGGGGTCCTGATCCTTTTGCTGTACAGAAGCTGGTTCCCCAGTCTTGTCACCTTGTCTCTTGGAAGGTTGGGCCATTCTTTGAGGGCTCCCACACTAGTCTTGACACACACAATCTCATGGACGTCCAGCATTGCTGCATGGGTTTTCAATTCTACCTCAGCCCAGGCTGAGGTCTCCAGGTCGTTTCCGTGCAGACATGCAGCTGGTAGCTTTGGAGAGACCACTACCTGTTTCCGGCCACTAAACCCCCCCACGTCTAATGTCACCATAGCCATGGAATAGTTAGTAGTAACACTGTCAGCGTTGTTGACTGGATAAGATTTTCCAATCAGATATTGCTCTAGGGAAACCAGTGTGTCTCTCACCACGGTGACACTGGAACCTGTATCCCTCAGGGCTTCTATCCTAGGCCCATTTATCCACGAGCATGGTAAACACTTCTTCAAGTTGGGAGGCCACACAACTCCGTCTGGGTTACTAGACGCGGCTAAATATAGACATGAAGCAATACGAAGCTCCCCAATTATACATAGTTAGAAGCATTTTTATGAATCCACAAGTCATTTATGCTTGCAAATATACTATTACTTTACATTGTGATTAGGGCTCCTGGTTTTATGGTATTTATTGTTTTGCCATTTACGTCTGTATTTATCCATATTTATTTTTTTACTGATTTTATCTGTATTCTTACATATTTATTTTGGGTTTTGTGCAAAAATGAGGCTGAAATTAGTATATTCCCACATTTATTTAACCGATAAATATGCACTCGTGCTTGAATGTCTGCCAGGTTTCAGTGCTGTGAACACCCGCAGAAGATACATCAGTGCAGCTATATGAAAATATGCAAATTTCAGTATCAACCTTCTGCATATTTACTGCTTTTGAAAAACTTCTTTACTAAAATTCCTTTCTTTTTTAACTTCTTATCTATCAATGCACAGCTCTATTAGCCTCACAGTCATGGTAGGCAGTATTTAGAACTACTCAAAAAGCAACCCAATTTCTGTTTTTATCCACATTTAAAAATGAATACAAGCAAGAAAATTAATGTTTTCTGTCCATATTTATCTGTAAAAATCAGTAAAAACGGAAAACAGGGAGCCTTAATTTTATTCTGTAAAACAGATTTGTTCTGGACAGTCTGGGAAGCCTCTGTCTGAAGGGACTGCCCGTGCTGCAGGGAGCACAGAGAATAAAATTCAAAGATCAATGCATCCCCCTCAGAGACCTGGGAGGAATGGGAGCAACATATCTCCAGTGTCAGTCTCCGACCCACACTTCTAATGGCACCATTAGATCCAGTCATATAAATGTATATGATGTGCCCACATCTCAGGCATGACCTAGAATCCTTCTTAGACCCATTCCTTAAAATATCAGGGCTACCTCCTCCCACCTCCTGCGCGGTGCAGTTTCAACCCACCAAACATGGACGCTGGACTGTCCCGGGTACAACCCCTATAACTTCATCGCTGTTCCAGATCGGATGTGGAATCAACACGAATCTCTACTTTCCATGACATTCAGTCGCACTACTTGAGAGGCCATCATCGGCCGTGGAATCCCCCGCTCCAGCTGTTTGAGCGGGGGCTGGCACAGCTGAACTGGGTCTCAGTAAAACATTCATTCGTTATTTACTGCCCTCTTCCGTCCGCAGGCCTGCAGACAAGTGCTCAAAGGTAACACTGTTGGGGAATATCATGACAGAGGGCTGTGGCCCTTGAGCTGAGGTGTACAGGGAAGGAAGGAAAGAGAGGAAGGATGAAAGGAGGAAACACCACAGAAAAAGAGAGGCACGTGGAAAGAGTGTGAGAGAGAAAGAAAAGACAAAAGTAAAGATGGATAGCAAAAAGATGAGTAGATGCAAGGGGAAAAGATGAAGGAGGAAAAGGAGGAAGGAATGATGAGCAAGGAAGGAAGAAAACATAAGAGGAAATAAGGAAGAAAGGGTGAAAGGTAAGCTGGAAGTGTGAAAAGATGGGTGAATCAATCAAGCAATCAACTCGGATAAGTATAGCGCAGCTAATCACCAGAGAGTGTATCCAGGCGCTGAAGGTGGTGAAGAGGTGAATGATCAAATGGCAGGGATGAAAGGGTGGACAGATGGATGGGTTAAAGGAAGGAGGGGTGAAAGGAAGACTCGGTGGAGAGGTGAAAGGGTGGACTGAAAAGCGATAGGATCGATAAGTGAAAGTGAGACTATTAAGGAGACTGGACAAACGGGTGAAAAAATGGAGGGAAGAAGAATGAAAGGATGGATGGGAGGAGAGATATATGGGTATACTGACAGGTGGAGAGATGGACACATTTATAAAAGAGTGAAAGGATGGATTGGAGGAGAGATATATGGGTATACTGACAGGTGGAGAGATGGACACATTTATAAAAGGGTGAAAGGATGGATGGATGGGTGGATGGGCGGATGGATGGATGGATGATGGGTGGATGGATGGGTGGGTGCGTGGATGGATGGATGGATAGCTTAATGAGTGGAAAAAAAGTGAAGGGAAGAACATGTTGATGAATGAATAGATGAAGGGTGAAAGTATGGATGTGGAGAAGGTTGGAAGGAGGATGAAAGTGTGAACCGAACTTTAAGGAGAGTCAGGCTCCCTGCCTTTGAATGCTCGATGGCTCAAACTGGGGAGTTATTTACTTTTCCAGTTTCTCCCTTGCAACAACACATTATACTAAAAGCAAACCAATCAATAAATAAGACAGCGCCTGGCCATTGCCACACCCCTGGCGATGCTATGAAGCAGAAATATATGCATTTAAATATTACAGGAATCTACCCAACGTCCAGCCGCTCTCCGGTCTCCCCGTTGAAGCGACATGGGACCTTACCAGGGTGTGATCGGCGACGATGAAGAGCTCCATGAACTTTGGGGTCCTCCAGACATCTCTCTTCATCTAAAGGAAAGTGAACAAGAAAAGATGATTGTGAGGAGCAGCAGAGCCTGGGCAAATACCACTCGTCCAGCTAAAACCGGTGCAAGGATCTGATTCTGGGTGCAGCGCAATACTGGGATTGGGTGCAAGCCTGGCAACATCTGCAGTGGGAATTCTGGTCAGGAAAAGAGATCACCTGCAGCAACGGATCCACAAACCTCGCCGCCGCAGGTCAGAAGAAGAAAACCTGGAATGGGACGGTAACGCCGCGACAGGAAATACTGCGTTGTGAGGCATCATTATTTTACACGTTGATATTACCACCATCCAGAACAGACCGCTCAGAACGAGGCCAAAAGTAACCAGACAAAATGGGGACGAGCTCAATTCGCAACGATCACCTACTGCCAACAAGAGCGAAAGTGTGTACAACCCACTTTAGGAATCATGGTTCTAAGTGGCCTCATAAGCATCTTCAAGAAACATTGTAAATATGGTACCCTTTCACGCAGTTTTCGGGGCATGCAATGGGTGTTGCTGTGGGTGTTTCACCACAATACCCATTGCTTTTTGATGCTGCCCCAGAGTTAGAAGGATGTGTAAATCTGAGGCAGAACCAAAAACCAATACCACTAAATAGCAGGCGTTACATTGGCACAATGAGGAGGAATACTTTTATTCCACGGCACACATAGAAAGAGCAAAACGCCATTAATGACTGTTTACGTGTTTATGGGTAGGCCAACACTATGGTGCAAGGGTGTCTATGTTGGCGCTAGGCAGCTTTTAAAAGCGTCAGCACAAGGGAAAACATAGAAATGCTCCATATTCTTGTAAATGCGGCGCATCCCGGCGGTTTCAAAATGACGCAGAGCGGGGCTGCATAATTGCTCTCAGCACCACGCCTTTCTTAGCAAATATACCCCTAACAGTGGCATTCAAACTAGCTACAGAGCAGCCATGCTAATAAGTTTTCTTCATGACAATAGAAATTATGGGCCAGAGGTGTGAGAACGTTGTGCAATCCCGAACCTGGTGAATCGCTATGCTATGCATTAATGGTTTGCGACTGCAACTCTGGTCACAGAGCACTGAACACTTACCAACACCTCAAAGGGGGGGGTAACTGGTTTGTCCCCTTGAGACTCTTTTCCCTTGGGAACTGTGATGGCAGCCTCAGGGGGAGTAGGCAGTGGAATATGTTTTAGGTCGAGCTTGGGCAGCGCATGCGCTGCTCTGCAAGGCTTGCTGTATTCAGGTATGGACTTGAAGCGCCGCCATCTCTCAGCCCATATTTTTCATTGGCTTGTCTCATTGTCCACAGTAAACTGTGGCTTTCCATTGTTCAATAGACCTAGTAGCCCCGTCATAGTACCGCCCTGTCTCATTTTGTAACCTCTCATGGAGACACCCCCTGTTACGTGTGTTGTTACTCTGTAGGCTTTAATTACTGCGGCTGAGCACTATTTTCTCAAATAGCTTTGTCCTGCCTGCTTTTGCAGGCTGCATACGCTCTCTCCTACAGCTTTTTTTCTTTATCTTTCTAGCACAGGCACTGAACGCATTTGCAATGCAATAGGACTTGCATTTGCGAGAGTGTAAGATATTGGCATTGTAAATAACAATGCCTTTTATTTATCTGTTTTAAAAACAACACATAAACAAAAGGCATCGTCATTTACAATGCCAATAGCTCAAATTCTCATAAATACGAGACCTATTTCATTGCAAATGCTTGTTTTAAAGCAGCACAGGTCACTTAATTTTTGTATTTCTATTTTGGACTGCAAACGTAAGGATAGTGGCCTGCTGTCCCTTGCAGCCCACCGTTCTTCTGTTTGTAGACGATCATAGAGGGTCGACCATTCCAACCTGCCTAATTACCCGCAATGGGCAGTTCATTCTGTAACCACCTAAAAATATGTTGATTTAGCAAAGTGATCTTTTAGCACATAGGTCGCTTCGAAAAATTAGAGCCTGATCGTAAATTGTTGGGGTGCAAATTGCAACCGGTTTCTGTAAAATACTCTTAGTACAAGTGGTCTTATATTTTTGTGTGGCATGCATTAAACTAACAAGTATCTATAGGTCTTAAAAACCTCTTGCCTGCTATGAAGTGCCCATTCAATTCTATTAAAATTATACGCAATAGTTAACATTAAAAAAAATGAAAACTATTGTTGCCTAAGCAGCAACATGATTTCTTTTTTTTCTCTTTTTTGTTCTTTCGTGCATTTGCTACCAGAACAAGATTAATCATTAACCATTGCCCCAGCTTCCCAAATCCAGACCTATTGGCTTTACCATTGCTTGTTGTATGTAGCAGAAGTTTTCTACCATTCCACGCTCAAAGCTCTCGTGGTAAATATACGAACACACAGGACCTGATTCACAAAGGTCCTCTGCACTCGTCGCGGACGCCCCGCAGTCACGGGGGAGTCTCCGCACTCGTCACGGAGACCCCGCACTCGTCACGGAAACCCCGCAGTAGTGGGGGAGTCTCCGGACTCGTCACGGAGGCCCACACTTATGGCGGAGGCCACGCAGTCGTGGGAGAGTCTGTGCACTAGGGGCGGAATCTCCACGATGAGAATTCTCATGGCGGAGTTTCCACCCCCAGTGCGGAGACTCCCCACGACTGCGGGTCCTCAGCCACTAGTGCGGAGGATCTTTGTTACTCAGGCCCACACATTCTATGTTCTAGTTAAATAAACATCAGTCAGACTTGCTCAGGTTTCTTTCATCAAAACTTGGCGACCCCACTACTCGACTGCGTGGTTAGTTGCGAGTGGCCGACATAAATCTTTGCTGCCATCTCAGCAATTTCCTGCACTGCTCTAGCTTTCCGTAAAAGGGCTTCTTTCTGTGCAATCGGCTTATTTTCGATCACCGTGATGCTGTTTCGCATGCATGAGGAAGTTAGCAATCTGAGAGGGGAAGGAAGATGAGGACACCTCCATCTCTCTACTTTGAAGGTCCTTTCACAGCACACAAAGCTCTCCCATTTCTGATCAGTGTGAGTCACTTCAGGGTTGTGTTTCCTCTAACTTAAGACACAGTTAGTCTCACCAGGACAGTACACTGCAAAAGATGCATTGAGCAAGCGAGAAGATGTGAAAGGAGTGAGCGACAGTGCTCCTGAATGCTATGTTCTTTCTCGGGGTCGGCAGGTGCAGACCTATTGCTTACAGTACGCAGAGAGTGAGTCCACCCTTTTCAACCATTCACTTGTTTCCACCAGCCTCTTGCATTTCCATTGGCTTGAGACTCTGTCAATCACACCTTGGCTCAGCCCTGTGGAATACTAATATCTCACCTAATGGTATTGGATGCCTGGATGTATGCTTCTGCCTCCACTTGAGTGCTTGTATTATTCTGCATGCGGGATTACTTTAGAACTGTCCACTCCTGTTGCACCCTCCCATGTGCCTCGCTATTATGCTAATGCAGCATGCAATAGTACTTTAAATCCAGATGTGTTGTCTTTGCCAATGCTTGTTATTCATAAGACGTTCTATCTCCTCAACAGATTGTAGGGCCAAGTCATTAAGACATATTTAGGATAAGCGTAAACCTTAAAAGTAATTTTGTTGGCTGCAGGAAGTCTGGAGACCAATTGTGAGAAAGTGGGTTTCTGTTACAGTTAACCCCCCCCCCTTTTTTTTTGTTGCCAGACTACTGATGCTCTTTGACTTGATGTGCTCTGGGGCCCTGCCAATCAGGACCCCGGGGTCTGTGTTCTTTCTTCAAAACAAAACCCAATTTATAGCTCTGGCCACAGCGGTTCCCTGGTAAATGGTACCCCATGTACCCAGGGCACTGTGACCAGAGAAGGCTCCTAAGGGCTGCAGCACCAATTGTGCCACCCTTAGAGGCCCTGTACCCTGGCACACACCCACTGCCTTTGCAGGCTGAGTGTCTGGGTGCAGAACAAAACAAAGAGATGACATGGCACACATCCCCGTGTGCCATGCCCACAAACCACTGCCCTGGCATGCATCAGTCACCCCTCTAGCTGGGTGCCCTATGCCAGTGGTGAGGGTACAGGTGCATGAGCCCTGCACCCCTAAAGTGCCCAGGTCCATTCCTGGGCCCTGTAAGTGAGTGCTGCCATTAAAAGTATATGGTGCTGGGAGGTTGTCATTACGAACTCCACAGCACCATAAAGGCTGCACTGAAGACTGGGAAGTTTGGTATCACACTTCTCAGCACAATAAACCTACACTGATGCCAGTGTGGGATTTAATGTACAATGCACCACAGAGGTCATCTTAGAGATACCCCCTGAAAAACGACCAACTACCAGTGACCTGACTGTGTGGCTGCGCAGGCTGCCACCACCAGACATGTTTCTGGACCCCTGGGTTGAGAGCCTGCTGCTCTCTGGGGCCTGAAACAATGCACATCCTGGGACGAGGTGCCAAACCTCCTCCCCCAGGATGAGCAGGGTTCACGAAGGAGAAGCTTCAAAGGCATGCCGCCTTTGTAAGCCTCTCCAGACCCTTTGCTGCTTTCAGCAACTGGTCCCCACTGGTTCTAACCCCCACTCTGGGCGGGAGAACCGGTGGGAAAAACAAGTGAGGAAGAGAGGTGTGCCCAACTCTGCCAACTCCACGCCTAAGGTGGGGAGATGAGGTGAAGCACAACTCTCAGTCCATGCCATCTTGAAGATGGGGGGACTCAGCCAACCAGGGGCAGGCACATGCCCCCCTCCCACTGGAGGGTAGCATAATAGATGTGTACCCACCCCAGGGAAGGGACCCATTGGCCCCTGCCTTTTACCTACCTGTAACACCCCTAAATCTAGTATTTAGGGGCACCCTGAACCTTCCCTCCTCAGTTCCCGATTCCGAAACAAGAAGAAAGAAGACCTGCCATGCAGCTGCTAACAAGAGGACGACACCAACTGACTTGGCCCCAGCCCTACAGGCCTGTCGACCCTCGAACCTGCTCCTGCTAAAACCCGGCGTCTCCTGTGGTCAGCAACCTCGAAAACCCCCCGAGGACCTGACTGCCTTGCTCATCTAAAGACTGGAACTCCCACGAGCAGTGGTTCTGCTCAAACAGCAACAACCCCTGGTGCCAGCCAGGAACCGCGAATCCAGCACACTCTGCACCCGCCGAGTCCGGCCAGTGCCTGAGTGAACAAAGACCAAGAGGACGTCCCCCCGGCGACTGTGACCAAGAATCCAGCACCCAAGGACCCTCCTCGACGCTCCTGATGACGCCTGCAGCCTCAATACCAGGGATCCCCCCAACCGCGACCAACAGAGGGTAAGATTTCCCGACGCCAAAAGACACCCCTGCACCCGGCGCCCTGCGGCCTCCTGTGCCCAATTCCTGGGTGCCTACCTAACCTACAGCTCCCCAACTTACTTCTCGAAGTGGTGGTCACACCTGAAGAATCTCCGTCCCCGAGCTTGCAGCCTTTGTTTGTCACACAGCTTTCCCATTGAAATCCATTGAGCGCCCGACGGCTCAAAAGCACCTTGCACCTAGCCGCCCGAGTGCCCCTGGAAGTGCAGCATCTGTTCTATTCTACTTCCCCACTTGCCCTATGTAAGTGACCAGGAGCCCAGCTCCCACAGCCGCGTGGCCTGCCTGCCAGCAGCCACCAACCAAAGGCCCCCACCCGCCATAGGCTAACATTGGGCCTACTCTCTCTGCACCCGGCTGCCCCTGTGCCGCTGAGGGTGTAACAACTGTACCTACCTGACCCCGGGAGACCCCTGAGTCTATGCCCAGAACCTTAACTCTGCCAGTCAAGTACTTACCTGAAAGCCGATAACCTACATTTTCTCCATAGGGTAACATTGACTGGTTTCACTTGGAAATTCTTCTAAGTGTCGAGTTCTGAAACTTTGAAATATTCACTAAAAATCACCCGATCAACGAAAAAGAAATTACTCACCTGTTACCAAGAGAGATCCCAGTGCTGGATCTTTGTGCCCAGCACTGACCCTAAAAAGTAATTACAACTGTGATTTTCCGATAACCAAACTTTCCTCCATAGTATAACATTGCCTGGCTTTTGCCAGAAATTCTTCTAAGTGTCGATTTTTGAAAGATACCAATATTCCTTAAAAATTGCCTGTGTAACAAAAACGATTTCTTTCAACTGTTTACAGGAGATGCACTAGGGCTGAATCCAGGATCCAGCCCTGAGTAAGAAAAACCTATGCGAAGTAATTGATATTGCCTTTACTTAAAGATTCCCATTGAACTCAATGTTATAATTGTGTTTAACTTGTGTTGCCTATTGCAACAACTGTAACTATTGCATTTAAAAGTCTATTGCTATTTGAAAGTATTCAACGAGAGCAACTCATTCGGAGAAAATATTTTGATACCTACTTGTGGTTCTAAAATAAAACAATTATATATTTTTATATACAAAACAATTGGCCTAGAGTTCAGTTCTTGAGTGTGTGAGAGCATTTGCTGACTGAGTGTGTACAACAAATGCTTTACACTGTCCTCTGATACTGCCTTACTGCTCGACCAAGCTACCACTTTAGAGAGTAAGGCTCTATCTAACTTTAACCTCTGCCAAACCTCTAGGGACTGTGGACTCTGTACACACTGAACCTTACTTTGGTGAAGTATATACAGAGCCACTTTCTTACACCAATTCCATGTCTCTGTCTTCAGCCCTCAACCAAGGCAGACCCAGCCGTCGGAGCAGTCTGGATTCTGGACTTTCACAGAAGATCACTAGTTTTAATGCTGGAATAGAGTAAAGGGGATCGCAGTATTTTAGCCATTAGTTAATCAGTTCCTTTTCCATACTGATGCGAGCAAAGATCCCTCTCCTTGAAGATTTTATAATGGTTTACTGTATTTTTGGAGGTGATGGCCCTTTCCACCCAGGAAGACTTATACATGGTGGCCACAGGTGGCCACAGAAGCCACGTCCTTACATCCCATATGACGGTCTTGGTTTTGCTGTATTCAGTGAGTGTTTGCTCACTGCTACCCTGTGCTGCATTCAGGCCGGATAGTGGTTCATCAAGTCACAGGAAATATGGTCTGGAGATGTGTTCAGCACACGCTTGGTGTCATCCGCATATGACTGGACGTTCACCAGAATGTCTATCCGCAGATTAAAAAGGAGTCAAAAATGTGGAATGAGGTCCGGTGGACACCACAAGTAAGTGGCACCCAAAAGAAGGAACACATCATATCTATCTGACATTTCCACAAAATCTTTATGCAGATCTCTGGTTCCTTTGGCAGCTCACATCCCAAAGCCCACCTTCTCAAAAACTCAGCAAAGATGCAGAACTCACGCAATGGGCAATGGGACCAGGACAGCCCAGCCCCCATCATCAGTGTCACAAATCCCTCTGGCATACAGTAAACTGGTTGGGCATCCCTAGAATAGCCTGTGTGTTCTGCGCAAGCATCTTTTACAGACTTTTGGTCAACTTTATAAATTGGTTATAGGATAAAACTTGGATAGAACACAAGGGTTCAATCCAGGCTTTTTATTTGAAAAGAGCTTCTTTCTCAAGACATTCTGTGCCATCCCAGAAGGTCTGCCCTAGTGAGAACGTGCTTTTCCGGGAGTCAAGCAGGTCCTGGGAGAAGAGACCATTTAGTGAGTGTCATGGACATAAGATGAGGTTGAATTACATCTTAATTATCTACATATTTAGTAGAAAAACCAAGTGTGCACCCCAGTTATGAAGAAGAACCTCAACCCAAGCAGTTGCCAGAGACCCAGTTTAGTAGTTTCTTAGGACCCCATATGCTCCTGTCTTATTGCTTCTATTTTCAGTACATGTGAAGTGCCCCGGCAGTCAGCCAGATCTTGTCTGAAGAGACGGAGTGACTCCATCTGAGGAGAAGGGTAGCTTCGACATGCGTCTTCTGCATCCTCTGACTTAGTAACCATGGATGGCCAATAATAGGTCCAGAGGAGTAAAGTATCACACCATTTTTTTAGGATACACACATGCAATCAATCTAAATGGAACTTATTTTCAGGGATCATCTTGAAAATGTATAGCAGATCCTACCTTCTGCGTATCCATTGGAAACCACTCCAGTAGCCAATTAGTGGTTTTGGTCCTATATGTCTTCTTCTAAGGAATAAGATTGTTTGACCATGTCGCTGTCTTTGTTTTACCACTTATAGTCTACCTTCTGAGATACACCATGGAGCGCCAAGCGTTGTGTGCAGACCTCTGAAAAGCGACCAGGCAGCTCATCGTGTTGCCATGACTTGGTGATAGTAGTGACACACCTAGGAACAGAGCGAATTAACGCAAGCCCCTACAGAGATGTTTCTGAGAGGTGGAGTTGGGTTGGTCAAGATGGGCACTTTATATTGCTAGATTCAAAGTGAGGTGTCTTTACTCGACACCGCCAGAGACGTCCGAGCGATATGAAAATGTGGATCCCGGTTTCCTTTCCAGATTATTCTCTTAAGGTCAGAGAAATCACTGAAGAACTTCCTGCTTCAAGGCACTTCAATGTATTCACAAGAACACAAGGAGACAGTGACATACCAAAAGAGTAATGGAGCCCAAAAGGTGAGTCAAACATCTCTGAACTGACAATATTTACTAGTGGTTTTAATAGACACAAGAAGGTTCTTCACAGCATTTGGCGCCCATGGTCTTTGCTACAGAGGACCCTGGTCTGCACCAGCTGACAATGAAGGGGCGTAAATGTGGGCTCACTGGTTGAACCCAAACAGCATATTTAACTATTTTCACCCTACAGAAAAAGATCACAG
The DNA here is from genome assembly GCF_964204655.1 of Triturus cristatus. Classification (NCBI taxonomy): domain Eukaryota; kingdom Metazoa; phylum Chordata; class Amphibia; order Caudata; family Salamandridae; genus Triturus; species Triturus cristatus. The sequence goes on along the minus strand of NC_140582.1, from coordinate 1,199,583,389 downwards.
CCCATACTCAGACAAAGAGGTAATTATTACTCTGTGATGCACAGGGCTGGCGATGAAACTGGCGATGTTCAGGGGATGGCTCTTGGATGGCCCGCTGTGCCCACAGGTGCCACCTTTCATCGGCAGGTGCTCGGTGCGGTGGATGAGGTGGAGTTCGGGTTCTGGGGTACCAAGGGGTTCCATGTAGTAACTGTTGTTGGTGTCCAGAACAATGAGACCTCTGGTGAGCGCATAAAGGGGAGACATAAAGAAAACACAATATAATTTTAAACACCAATACATCTGTCTGAATCAGCGATTAACAGGGCCCTACTATGGGAGGGCCGAGGAAATATTATAATACTGGACCTAGCATGGCAAACATAATTGGGGCAGCATTGGGCTTTATTTTATTTGAAATGTATGTTTGTTTGAAAGATACTTGAGCTTGCTTTAACCACTACCAGACCCGAGTCCAGGTGCTTCAGAGACAGCAAGTCAACCTACCAGGGCTTAATTTGTAATAAAACATAAGTTCCAGGGCTCTCGTCAGGAGGCTCCTGCAGCTTGCACCATCCATTGCCCCTGATAGCACTGCCAATGACAGTACAAAGACAATAACTAACCATCACACTCCTACAAGCGTGACAATTGGAACTATTTCAGGCTCCCAAAGCTATAAAAATGGCTTGGGCGACAGGTAATTGTCATTTTTATTGTATATTGAATTAATAATTAGCTGTTGTTGTGGTCATCTCTAAATTAGCCAGACAGCACCACCTTGTGGTAGCCAGTCAGAAGCGCCGGTGTTGACAATTAGGTGCCGGTGCCAAGCACCGGAAACCACTGGTTGAAATTAAGCACTGCTGCACTAACCTACCTACCATAGGCTACCCAAGCAACCTCAATGAGGTAGACACAGAAAGGTTGATAGGTCTGATGTTGCCACAGCATCATATTTTTAATGTTTCTGAATTAACTTCCAGGTTTGGGTTCCATTACTCTACCATCTGGAAGACTAGGGGGCGCCACTGTGACCATTTATTTTTCTGAATATAGATGTTTGTTCATCTTGAGAAGCATCAGTGTTTTAGATTGAATGTAGATATATTCATTTGTGAGTAAATATTGAACAAATACAGTAGCTACCTGTTCTAAGGAAAGGAAAACTGAAGGTAGATTTTGCTTCATAAGTACTGTGAGATGTGAGTAATTCATTAGCAAATTATATGAGACATACCGCAGATCAGTAAGACCAGGGCCGGAGAATAGAAATGAACAGATACTATGCAGGTGATAAACTGAGAAACAGAAATCATTGGATACTATAGAGATGATAAATGGAAAAAACTGAAATCAACAGATACTATACAGATGATAAACACAAATTAATAGTTACTATACACATGATATACAGAGACAAATAGAAATTAACAGATAGTATACAGGTGATAAACAGAGAAAACAGAAATCAATGTATAACTTAGGGATGATAAACGGAAAAAACAGAAATCAACAGATACTGTACAGATGATAAGAGAAAACCAAAATCAACAGATAGTATACAGGTGATGAAAAGAGAAAAAAGAATTCAACAGATACATTACAGATGATAAACAGAGAAAACAATAATTGCTCACCCCTTCCTGGTCAAAGACACACCCCTAAAAACTAATATAGTGCTTACACACTAGAGGGCATATTTACAAGTCAAGTAGCGAAGCATGCTGTTAAGCCAAGAAGGCTAACTAAAAGCTCCATCACGTTAGAAATGCAGAGCTGCACCATATTTACAATTTACAAACAGGCACCCTTGCATCATAGTGCAAAAGTGTCAGCGTTCCAAGGGAAGATTGTTTATGTGCAGGAAGGTGCCCCTTCCTGCACATAAACAATCTGTTAATAGCATTTTGTAATTTCTATGTGTGCTGCTCAATGCAGCACACTTAGAAGTTACAAAACGTCATTTCTTTTTTAATGATTGTTTGATTGTTTATGTGCAAGAAGGGACACCTTCCTGCACATATATAATCATTGGCGTTTTGCTGTTTCCATATGTGCTGCACAATGCGGCACACATAGAAACAGCAAAAACGAGGCAAAATTAAACATTTCACCTCATTTCACCAGGGTAAGACCAGGTTTTCCCTGGTCTTAATTTTGGCACTGCCCCATATTTACGCCACCATTGTAAATATGGGGCAGCATCAAAATTAATGTATGTTGCGGTGGAATGCCCACAGCAACACCCATTGCCCTCCTCTTTCACACTAACCATAGCGTGAAAGGGTGCCTCATTTACAGGGCAGGGTTAAGCCACGTTAAGTGGCTTAACGCTGCCCTGTAAATAAGACGAAGTCCCTAGCGCCACTACAACGTCCTGAAAAGTGATGTTGTGGTGGCAATATGGGCTTGTAAATATAACCCTAGGTGCTTAAACATAGGACTCTATGGATAATGTTATTCTATGCATGATGTTTCCAAAGACCAAGTCCATGAGCTTATAGAGATCTCTATGAAAAGTGAAATTAGGCCGGCCAAGATTCTGAGTGAAAAGACTTTCCTACCGACTGTCGAGACTCTACCCAGTATGGTATCATAATATGGTTGTCAGGATACCATCTGACATAAATATTGTGACTGAAATATTGTTTACAAAAATATCACCTCAGAAGAGTTGATAGAAAATCATCACCAGATGTGACGTTATTTTGTAAATAATTTCATGATGTTATTCATCTCAGACAGTATTTCTACCTATGATATTCTGACATGCAACCCTCTACCGAAGCACAAGAAGTTGGTGCTTCCCCGGGCTGACCCAGACGTAAATCGCCAGCCATCCAGTGGTAGGCTGGGACTCACAATATCTCCAGATATCACTGCTGTCCTCTCACTATCCTCAGAAGCACTGGCTAGTTGAATGTATCAAGACATCCCTAAAACCCTCATGGAGAGGGACTGGCAGTCTGCTGACATTGAGTAAAGGTCACTCGAGTACTTACCTACTCCAGCCCTTCTAGAAACAGGTACTTTACATCCATGGGAATGAGAAGAGGGTTTCAGTAAAATATAGAGTGATTACCCTACCTGATTTGATTGAATTGTACTGTGCCTTTACTCTCCATGAGAATCAATATGTCTTGTTTGTCCTTCACTTCATGTATGTTTCTCCTTTGCTTCTTGTGTTGTAATAGGTATTTTGAGTTTGTCTTGTTTTATGCTCCTATGTAGATGACTTGCTTCTGAATCTTTCTTATCTTTCTTAAAAATTTTTGTTCTAATTATTTTTGGGAACATATGACTAACCCTACGCTTTTAAAATGTATATCTGTCAGATCTTCAGTCGGGTTGGCTGGTTAGACGGCGCCCAAGTTACAGCCCCGCCCCCCCATTTCCTTCTCCAAATCTGTAATCACAGGCAGGGGCACTGCAATTATGTGGCAGTGGAGGCCAAACTATGCATCAGGGTTGATTAAGTAATGGAGCAAGAAAAGGCAACTTTTGCAGCATAATGCAGCATGTTTTGAGAGTGTATTACTTCATTATGTCGTGGGTTTTACACATGGTAACATGGTCAGAGCAAAGATTTCACTTCATTAGTACCTGTTTAACAACAAATACAGCCATTAGCAACTAAAATATGACCGGTCAACCTTTCCGAAGGGCCTGCCATTGAGGGAAACAAATTGTCACGTTTTCAGCAGCTTTTGAGGAGTTTTGAAGAGTTTGAGCTACAAACAATTGTTGTTAACATCTACAGATTATGTAGCACATGATCAATAATTATGAGGAAAGCCCCACAGCCGCAGAATTCCATAATTCCAGTGGCCCTGACCACAGGTCAACCAAAAAGACTGGACATTTGTGTTCGGAGCACCAAGAGTTTAAATCTGAAAAGCCTCTCTTCAAGCATTTTGTCCACTCTACCCTGTCCTGCTGACAATCAGGATGTATATGATCTACAATGACACCATATATGAAATGTTAAACACTTCTACCCCTCTCAAGGAGAAAAGGACTACGAGCGAGAAAATGGCATCTCGGTACACCAAGGATCGAAAATAATAAGAAGGGAAACTTTAAAAAAAACAAATTCTCAAGAGATAATTTTGACATCTTCAAGCTGTTGTTATCCCTTTTGTGGTCTGACTGTTCCCTTTCACGCCACAGCACCTGGATACCCTCAGGGTTGACAAGCAGCGCTCTACAAATTCCCCTTACATTACATTCAATTACATTACACTTATACTGCTTGGTACTGCTAAGATGTGACTCCGCGTCGGATGGGTCTGACTGCGGTTTCCCTCTCTAGACAGGTCCTCGTATGTACATTAGTTGCCTTCTATTCAAGATGGAGGTTGCAGACTTCTGTACATGTTCCTACATGCTGGTAGGATTTACCTACATATGCTAGAAGTATTTTTCTTTATGTTGAAAATAAGAATTCATTTATAAGATTTCTATACTATTGGGTAATCTGAAAGATTGTTCTCATCATATTGTCTGCTTTGATTGTTGGGTTTGCCTGAGCTCAGGGCTGCTATAGGATGCGCCGGACCATGCCCTATAAGGTTCTAGTGCATATTAGATCTATCACCTATTTACACTTAACACAGATGATTTCTCTGTCCATATATGTGTTGATATGCTTTGCCAACTTATGGCAGAAATCCTGCTTTCTATATGTGTGTTGTATAAGAATGGATTATGTTACTTACCCAGTAAGCATCTGTTCTTGGCATGTAGAGCTGTAGATTCGCATGCTTTGCATACTCCTACCATATAGTGTTGAGTCCAGATGTTTGCATGTTGTTTTTCATCGAAGAAGTATTTCCAGTCATGAGGTAAGGTGACTCCTCCTTTCGGTGATAATGCGCATTGGCATCGACTCTATTGTTAGATTGTTTTCCCGCAAAAGGGTAAGAATGGAGTAAGTGAGTGTAGTAAAAAAGATGTCCATGCGTATGTACTGTAAATCAAGAGAACTGCAACAACTACATGTGTCTGGGGAGGTGGGAGGGCGCATGTGAATCTACAGCTCTACATGCCAAGAACAGTTGCTTAATGGGTAAGTAACAATCCGTTCGAGGCATGTGTGCTGTAGATACACATGCTTTGCATAGACTATATAACAGTGTTCTCCCAAAGCAGTGGCTAACCAGTAGATTTTTCAGATATCGGGAAAAGTGTCCTCAGCACTCTTGTCCTACATTGGCTTGTTGGTGTGCTAACACATCCACAGAATCGTTTTTAGTAAATGTGTGTGGTGTGAACCATGCTGCTGCTTTACATATATCAGCCATACGAATCTTACCTAAAAAGACCATAGATGCCCCTATTTTGCAAGTGGATTGCGCTCTAGGAGATATAGATAAAGTTATTTTAGCTTTAGCATAGCAAGTTTGAATGCATTTAAGTATCGACATGAAAATGCCTGATTTAGAAATAGGATTGCCTTTGTGAGGCAGAGCAAAAGCACCAAAAAGTTGCTTTGTTTTACGAAAATGTTTTGTCCTTTCAATATAATACAATAACGCTGTTCTGACATCAAGGGGCCGATTCCGATCCTCTATTTTTTTTTCCCGTCCGACTCATATCAGTAAATTTTTCCATACAAATCGTACACGTCCCGTCCGACCCATGAAGTCCGATTCGTACGGGGTAGAGTGGATTGCGCTCCGAGGGGAACCCGAAGAACAGTTTCGAACCGGAGAGCAGCAATACACGTCCGAACCCGATGACGGAAAAAAACAATCTAACAATGTAGTCGATGCCCATGAGCACTATCACCGAAGGGAGGAGTCACCTTACCTTGTGAATGGAAAGACTTCTTCAGAGAAAAACAACTTGCAAACATCCGGACTCAACACTGGATGGTAGGAGTATGTAAAGCATGTGTATCTACAGCACACATGCCTCGAACATAGGTGTTTGCTCCATATAACTGCAGCTCCTGACTGCAAAATGATGTTTCTTTATGTAAAGCAGTCTGACACTCACTGGGGTCTAGGCGCTGTGCAAAACTTCCAAAATAAGTTAAACCTTTGAGAACCTGCAGCCAGCTCAAATGAAAGCTGAAAACCACTGCTGTCACTAATTCACCTCAAATGTAATCCCCACTATCCGACAAAGTACTCTGAGGCAGCGAGCAGTGGGGCGTAACGCTTCATATATACAGAACACATACATGACTGCTACATGTGAAGTCGCAGGGAGTCTGGACAGGCACCGATGCAAGACATGGAGTCCAGACCCAGCTGAGAACATTTCCGGGGTCAGGCATGAATGTCCTGCACTCTTTTCGCGAAGCCAAGTAGCTAGGAAAAGAATGAGCAGCTTTGATGCAAGGATTTTTGGAGCTATAGGCAAAATTACATTTTGTTACCCAGAGTTCCTGGGGCAACAATGTCTATTTTATGCCATTTATGATATTCTAGTGGCCTATAGTGGCTTATTTGTGGTGGCATCATATGGCAGCTGCCTGCACCACTGGCCCTAAGGATGGGTATGGAAATGTATGAAGCAACAGCCGCCTGTTTCCTGTAACAGCTGCAAGCAGGAGTCGACACGTGTCAACACCGATAGTAAGGCAGCATCTCATTGTAGCTCTGTGAGGGCTTTCTACAAAGGCTTTTTGGAGTACGTAAAGTAGTAATGAGGTAGTACTCTTCTACATACTCTTGCTTGCCTTTGTTCGATGGTTCCAAAATATCTAAAATGGGAATAAAATTGAAATGTTCAGGGAACATTCACATAGAGTTCGTGCAAACAGAGAGGCCTGTGCACTCGTTGCACTTTAACGGCGAATTGGAAGTTTTAAGGCTGCTTCACACAAGGCTGCAGTATTTTTCTTATTTTATTTATTTATTTCCAGTTTTCCTATAGAGCGAACTCGTCCCGAAGGTATTGGAGCGCTTTCTATGAGCACCAATTACTTTACAAAAGGGCACGTTTATGGTTTTTTTTTTTTATTGGTAGGCGATTAAGTGATTTGCCCAGCCGACTTGGTTCCCTGGTTCCAAGGTCGACAGCTTTGCCGGTGACGCCACATCCTACCCCCCTCCCCTCCCCCAATTCCTTTGTATACTCATAAATGCTCCTGTCAGTCACCCCTGTGTTGCATTTTAACAGCAGGTGGCAATGCTTAATTTGTTCAAGTTCAAATAATCTTTATTTCGGTCATAGACCATAAAAGATGACAGATCATAAAAACATACATCATAAAAAACAGAAATAATCGGTTACAATTCATATTAAATGATTTCATTTTGAATTACATGAATTAACAAGGCAATTATTTAAAAGAAGTATAAAAGAATAAAAGTTAAAAATGATTAAAAAAGTAGTAGTGACAAGGGTTAATAGGGATATCTGTTTAGGTGGCCCTAAGGATTAGATGAGATAAGGGAACATCTCCTCCGCCACACAGCGTGCCAATAGCGTGATACTGAAAAAACTATAGGTGTTGAGGTATCAGTCTTCAAAATTCTAAAGGCCACGTGACAGTGTATAGTGTCCAAATTCTTGCAAAGTTGGGCAAGCCAACGTTTTCTGATCGTTTTGTATGTGGGACAGAAAAATAGAACGTGTAACTCAGTTTCTTTTATGGCTCCACAGGTCGGACAGTCAGAAGGATTGTTGGTCGACCAATTACCCGAAAAAGCTCTCAGAGGGAGTGTCCCATATCTAAATTGTATATAGAGCTTTCTAGAGGCACACGGCTGAATCTCATCTAGAAAAGGCTCTATTTTAAACTCCTCCTTTGTATTAAAAAATTCTAGGCTCAGTGGGCCCAGCCTATTATTGGTTAAGAGTTTGTTCTTGCTGTTTGTCCAAAATACGTTGGCCAGTTCAGCTCTAGAGAGATTTGGAGCATTTGTCTCTGGCTGGTACCAGAGAGCAGATATTCCCAATCTCATAAACTCCTTTTTGATGTGTACTAGCCACGGTATTTTGGCTGAACCAGGAAGAGCCATTAGTGACTTCAGATCATTTCGATAGTTTACCAATTCCGGGGTAGCCCACAGCCTCCGCCAATACATTAGGGGCCTCAACGCAACTTCTTCTTGTATGGGTCTAACACCCAGATCCATTCTAAGTGGATTGAGTGGTGTACTGGGTGGTAGGGCCAATAAAGACCTTAAGAACGAATTCTCAGACCTACTGATGTCTCCAGCTGGACAGTGCCCCCAAAACTCAGCTTAATTTGTAAAAAAAAAAAACATAAATGCCAGGGCTCTCAGTGGGCCTCTGCAGCTTGCACCACACATCGCTCCTGCCAGCGCTGCCAATGACTGTACCAACACAACTAATAAACATCACACTCCTGAGTGACAATTTGCACTATTTCAGGCCCCAAAGCTATAAAGAATGGCTTGGACGGCTGGTAATAGTAATTTTTAATGTATATTTAATTCATCATTACCTGTCCTCTCTAAATTAGCCAGACAGCGCCACCTTGTGGCAAGACCGTGATGTAGCGCTTAAAAGTTTGAAAATCGTAGGGGTGCGTTATATTCACTGTTAGTCGGCACCCACATATAATCAAATGTGTACTCAGGTATTTTGTGTGCAATGTATTAAGAATCGTATAACCTATATCGATTTCAAAAGAAGTGTTAGCTATGTACAAGCATATTGTGAACGTATTAGAGAAATGCATAGAGTTTAGCTTACATGAAAATAATGTGGTGTTAGAAATGTGTAACTTAGAATGCGTGTCTGTAGACTGTTTAGTTTGACCACACATGAAAGAAAGACGTAAATGTCAATACTGTGATTTAGACATGCTTGTGTAACCGAAGTAGTGGTCAGAATTCGCATATATCGTTGAGGCGAAAGGCCTGGTATTTTCTTATGTTGACTGAGGGCAATAGGCCAAAAAGGATTTAGTCCAGTAGAGGTTTTAGGCTGTAGTAAATAGCAAGTTAAAAGATGCGAAGTATGTCTGCCTTGCATGAGCTCACCCCAGGTGCAAGGACAGTTGCTCATTAGTAGAGAAGCTCTTTGTTCACAAATTGACTTATGTAGTAAAAGCCAGCCATGGGAGTGCATTGGAATGTGCCAATCGTAACTCCTAGTGCGGATGGCGTCTGGGACTCAAGGCCAAGCGATGGACGATGGAACTGGACAGCGCTCTGTGGAAAATTACTGAAAGACGACCCCCGCTAAAGAGGAGGTGCAAAAGGGCGTGTTCTGGGACTTGGGGTTCTGTATTAGGGAAAGCGCCCCGAGGGTGGAGGCAGATCAGAGCAGCCCAGAGCAGAGGAAGGCTAGGCGAAGAGCTAGAGGGGGCAACTTAGACCGAGCTCTCTAAGTGAAGACTTCTTAGGAAGTTTCACTCTGACACCTTTTACTCGATTGAGGGTCTCAAGGGATTGCTAAGTAGGGATGTCATCTAGTACAGAGTAGGGACAGAGATGGTATGGTCCAGTGTCCCTAATATCGACATTGGCTTGGTAGTTTCTACCTCATGCTTTTAGAGATTGTGCTCTTAGTTATTTTTAGCCGTATGCGGATTCTTCGTAGAGTAGCATTTGTGTTAGTGCCTATGTACTTGTTGTGCCTCGTATTGAGGACTTTGTATCTGCAAATCTTTATGCTGATAATAAAAGCCAGAGAGCCAAGAGATTAAGTCTCGAGTCCTTGATTATGATAAATTGCAGACTGCATTTTCTGATAATTGTGTTTATTCCCTCAACGCTATTGGGCAAGTAAAAAGTTCCATCCGACCAGAGTGGGTTCTAGTAGATAATTGCCTGATACTAAAATGGGCCAGAGCAGTTGGTAGCAGAGGATGGTTACTTCCGATAGCGAGGGACGATTAGATTAGATAAGGATAAGTGTTCCTTGAGGCCCAGTGACGATAAGTGATGGTGAATCATCAGATGGCGAGCAGCAGCAGATGAGCATCGACGACGAGTAGCAGTGCGGCAGAAAGCAGCAGTTCCAGGAGTGAGTATGAACAAAATGAGATGTTGTAGATTGCGGTGTTGATTTGTTGTGTGATGTCTTGCGGAGTTGATGTGTATGTCGTGTGATTGTGAGATCAGGCTGTGAGCGCGCGCAGCCCGGGAGTTGTGGTGTAGAAGACACCTGAGATAGATTTTGTTGACCACCCAAAGGAGATCGTGAGGTACCATCGATCACCTGGACCAAGATAGGGGGAGCGAATGTGTGTGTGTATGGCAACTTAACGCTGGTCGTGGGTTGTTGTGTGCGGATCGGAGTGTCAGTAACCTATCAGAGGCGATCTGTCTGGCCGGACGGGGGCAGACGGGCGCCAAGCGAGGTCAACAAGGTCAAGAGACTGTGGACGAACAGTCAGAGGCTGTGGACGGACAGCCAAAGAAGTAACTTAATCGGTTATTTCAGTGTATGAATGGGACGAGAGCAAGCGTGAAACGGGTTTGGAGAACAGGGAACTGCTGCGAACGGAGGAAGGTGACGTCAGAGAGTGTCGCGCTGTGATAGGCCGGTTGGTGTGAGTCGCGCTGTAATTGGAGGAGTTAAGAACAAGAAGTAAACAGAGCGCGAGATCGAATTCGCTCATCATGAAGTGTCTTAGGGTTTTGCGAGAATTGTGTAGAGGCGATAAGCATGTGGTTGTGCGAGAGGGAGAAGAAGCCCCTCCCGAGGACACCCCAGCACATTACATGGCAAAGAATGTGGGGTTACATACTATAGTTTGGATCGAGAATTGGCACAAGATTACACAAGGTGAAGGGAAACTAGCTTTCCCGAGGTATGGCTCATTTAGACTAGCGGTGCTGTACCAGCTGAAGTCGGTGATGGGGTCCTTAAGACCCTTGCCAAGACCGGCACAGTTCGAAGCATTACATGCGTGGATTAGAGCAGCGCATGATAAGGAAAAGGGAAGAAGTCAGGAGAGGATGAGGAAGTCAATCAGGGCATTTCAGGATGCCAAGTGGGACGCAGCAGAGAAAAGATGGAGAGTGCAGACAATCGAGGAAGAGAAACTGTATCCCTTACTGATAGACTCGACGGGGATAAGGCATGTGAAAGCACAGGAGGAAGAGAGTGACTCTGATGATGGAGTATTGCAAAGGTTGTTAGACGAGAGACCACCTCCTTATAATCCAGATGAAGCAGATGATAGGTGGGGTGAGAGAGGGGAAACTAGAAGAGTAATAATCCAACCCGAAACCCGAGTAGAAGGGTTGGTTTTGTTTGAAACAGAGAGTTCACAGAGTCAGTCTGAGGCTAGTGGGAGGATTGAAAGAGAGATGAGGTTACCGGATGCATTGAGGGTACCGGTCACCATTGGACCGATTGTGTCGATATACAGTCCGGAATCGGAGGAAAGAGAGAGGTCTGAACAAGTGGCAGAAGGAACGAGGAGAGAGAGCGAGGAAAGTGGGTTGGAAGGGGCAATGGCCCGACTTCCAAGCCCTGTACAATGGAGTACGCCATTGGCGGCGGTATCAGACACATCTAGGGGCGAGGAGGACCAGAGGTCGGTGAGGCCGAAAAATTTGATGGAGTCGAGATCAGCTTTAAGGTCATGGGTACCGTCAGAACGGCATCTGAACCCTAAGGCGGTCCAATCGGAGGGAGCTCGGGATAACTTTAGGAGTTATTCTGCTCCCATAGAAGCACCAGAAGAGAGGAGAGAGAAGGAGTCAGAATGTGAATACGATGAGGGACGTGGAGCAAGTTGTCAGGTGTTGAAAGGAGCCTTGAGAGCGGGGATGTTGGACATAGTCAGGCTCAAGGCTGAGGTAGATGAAATAGTCTATGGAAGCCTACCGCTTGAGAGGATAGTAACATACAATCCGGATGCGCTGTTCTTTATAGCGAAAGATGTGACTAGTAAAGCACGAATCGCACACGAAAAATTGAGGGGATTGGCGAAAGAGTATGATGTGGATTTATCCAAGACTAGGACGTTGCAGGGTAGTCATAGGATGCATTATACCGAGCGAGAGCTGGAGGAGAAGAGGGTTGTTGGATTAAGGTCACATACTAGGGAGCTGATTTTAGCCATGCGGCCATGGCTGATGCTTGAAAAATGGGAGGAGAAATGGTCAAAGAAAAAGACCTCTAAGGGAGCGGAAGGAGGAACTCCGGGTGAGGGGTTGTTATTAGCAAAGACCTTTCCCCTGAGGAAAGTGGCGAATGGAGGATATGTGCATGTACCATGGAGCAGGGGGGATTTGGCATCATTTACGAATGATTTTCCCAGGCTCAGGGAGAAGCCTGCAGAGTGGTACAAGCAAGTTGAGCGTTTTGTCAAGATTTCGAAGGTGTTGTGGATAGACCTGAATACCTTATTCGATATCGTGGTTCCGGGAGATCTGTGGAACGCATGTAAAATTGCTGTTGATTGGCCGGACTATGAGCCTGATAGGAACATGATTACAAATGGTCTGTCGCCCGTAGTGATGAGGCTGTATGATAAAGTAATTACCTGGTTGAAATCGAAGGTTTCACCCCAAGATATAGACTGGGTGAAAATAGACAGGACAGTGCAGGAACCAAAGGAGACAGTACATGAATTTTATGAGAGACTTTTGAAGGCTTTTAAGCAGTACAGTGGCCTAGATGAGTTGGAAACGAAAGATATGGGACAGTTTGTGTCTAAGTTCGTGCTGGGTTTGAAGCCCGAGGTTAGTCTTATGATACAGCAGCATTTGATCTGTTGGCAGAATAAGCCCGTAGATGAGATCTTGCGGTACGCCAGGTACTGCACGGATGAGATTGAATCGAAGCACAAGAAGATGAAAGATAATCTATTGCTCATTCAGATGCAAGCCGCTCAGGGACCGCCGAATGGGGGTCCGGTGGTAAGGAGACAGGGAAACTATCAGACAGGGAATCAGAATGTGCAGGGTCAGGGAAGGCCGAGGCCCGTAGACCCTAGGACAGGCATAGATGTAGCGATTCTGAAAAAGACGACTGCTTGTCACCAGTGTCACCAGGTGGGACACTGGAGGCGCGAGTGTCCCTTGAACCCCTATAATCAGCAACAGATGGAGGGAGGAATGGGTCAGGTCCCTGGGGCGGAACAGGTACAGACGGTGACTGTACCGAGAATGATGCAAGGGGGGACCGGCATCTCGCAAGTGCAGATTCCCCAGCCACCCAGGATACAGAACGTACAGCAGGGAGCTCGAACTTATTTGCAGATGCCCATGTTTGAAGTAAGCGAAGAGAAGGAGATGGATTTGCTGGCTCGGTTGAGTTTAGGCCAGGATGATGATTGCATACTAAGGGCCATTTTAGAGGTAGATCAGAGAGGACCCTTTGTGGAAGCGGAACTCGATGGACACCCTACTACCTTTTTGGTTGACACGGGGGCTGCTAGGTCAACGATAAGATCAGCGGTAGTTCCGGGGGTAGCCCTTTCTGGAGAAAGCATTCAAGTGGTTGGAGTGGCGAACAAGAGGCTAGTTAGCCCCTTGACAGAACCGATTCCGGTCAGGATAGGAAATTTTAGGGATCGACATCAGTTCGTGGTGTGCGATTCTAGTCCTGTTTGTTTGTTGGGGAGAGATTTATTGTGTAAGCTCAATTACACAATCTACTGTACCCCGAGAGGAGTAGAGGTGCAGACAAGGGATGATGACGCGACCTTTAAGGTTGCAAATCAGCGGGTGTGTGTGGAAATGTACCCAGCTTTGACAGTGGAGGAGCTTCCACAGGATTTGAGGGAGTCAGTATCGACTGACGTGTGGGACCTAAGTGGAGAGGAGATTGGCTTAGTCAGGGGAGTGGAACCGGTGAAGATACAGGTTAAGCCAAACGCGGAATTCCCGAGAACCCCTCAGTATAAACTATCACCTGAAACGATTGCAGGGATTAAACCTGTGATCGAGTCTATGATTAGGCAGGGAATACTGGTGGAGATCATGGGTAGTCCATGTAATTCGCCCATTATGGGACTGCAGAAACCAAGTGGGAAGTTCAGGATAGTGCAAGACCTGCGGAAGATAAACGACATAGTTGTTCCATGTTGTCCAGTGGTACCGAATCCATCCGTGATACTGTTCCAGATCCCATGTGAAGCTGAATGGTTCACAGTGATTGACTTGTGTCAAGCATTTTTTTCGATTCCCCTACATGAAGAGAGCAGATTTCTTTTTGCATTTAGACTAGAAAATCGGGTATTAACGTGGTGTCGTATCCCACAGGGGTATACGGAGAGCCCATCGATTTTTAATCAACTCTTGAAGAAAAACTTAGAAAGCCTTGTGTTGCCACAAAACTCTGTTTTGGTGCAATACATTGATGATCTGCTTGTTGCTTCAGAAACAGAAGACGCTTGCAGAACTGATACGATTGCGCTGCTGAACTTTTTGGGAGAAAATGGTCACAAGGTGTCCCCAAACAAGCTGCAATACTGTTTACCTGAGGTACAGTATTTGGGGCACAGAATAGAGAAGGGTAAAAGGAAGGTGTCTCCAGATCGCATTGATGCGATTCTGAGAATGCCAGTTCCCTCGACACAGAGGGAAGTTAGAATGTTTTTGGGAATGGTTGGTTATTGCCGCCAGTGGATCCCAAACTTTTCCTTTGAAGCGAAGCCTTTACAGCGGCTGACGCGAAAGGATGTAAGTGATCCGGTACCATGGGACGACGACTGTTTGAAATCATTTCTGAGGCTGAGAGAAGCCTTATGTAGCGCTCCTGCGTTGGGAATGCCGGATTACAACAAGGCATTCGCGTTGTTCTGCTGCGAAAGGGAAGGTTGCGCATTAGCAGTGTTAACTCAGAATCACGGAGGTGTCCGTAGACCAGTTGCCTATTTCTCAGCTACTTTAGATCCAGTAGCTTCTGCGTTGCCCGGATGTCTCAGGTCCGTTGCGGCAACAGGTGTCAGCATCGAGAGATGCGAGAGCATTGTGATGGGTCATCCTCTTACTGTACATGTGCCTCATTCTGTTGAATTGTTGATGACTAGGACTAAAACACAGCACCTCACGAATAATAGGCTGACTCGTTATGAGCAGGTTATCCTGGCAGCCGATAATGTGATACTGAAGAGGTGTGCTGTTTTAAATCCTGCCACATTGTTACCTATTCCAAATATAGATGATAATGAAGATTGTGAGGACCACGATTGTCTCGATGTGACTGAACTATGCACCAAACCGAGACCTGACATTGTCGATGAACCGCTCCCAGTGTCAGATGAGATTTTCTTTGTGGACGGTTCATGTTTAAGAGACTGTGTCGGTCGATTGAGAGCAGCGTTTGCTGTATGTACCATCACGGGGGTGGTTGAAGCCGCTTGTTTAGAAGGAGTACACTCCGCGCAGGTGGCTGAGCTTATTGCTTTGACTCGTGCCTGTTTGGCAGCCGACAAGATCCGTGTAACGATTTACACGGACAGCCAGTATGGGTTTGGTGTGGTTCATGACTTCGGACAACTATGGTCCCAGAGAGGGTTTATGACGTCTTCAGGTTCACCCAAAAGAAATGGTGATTATGTACGAAAATTGCTTGAAGCATTGCAAGGTCCTGATGAAATTGCTGTTGTTAAATGTGCTGCTCATACGAAGGGAAATGATTTTGTTTCATTGGGTAATAATTATGCCGACGAAGTAGCTCGGTTTTGTGCAGAACAGGGATGCAATTTTACGGAGATTCACATTGAGGAAACTGGGGAGGAGGTGGTGTACGGTCAGATGTTAGCAATGGCAGACTCATGGGAGGAACTGAAGCAGCTTCAGGAAGGAGTCTCGGATCAGGAGCGAGACAGTTGGATACGAGCGGGATGTGAGAAGGGAGATGTGGATATATGGGTTTCGAATGATGGACGAGCAGTGTTGCCGGAAAGTTTGTTGAATCCCATGGCGAGGTTGATACATGGTGCTGTACATCTAGGTAGAGACGCAATGATGAGAGTGTTTCGTCAGACTTGGTACAACCCGAAGTTTCGGGCAGTGGCTGAAACCGTGTGCCAGAGGTGTGTCACTTGTCAACAGATGAATGTAGGAAAGAGGACAGCTGTGACGTTGAGTCACATAGGGAGGTCGGGTGGACTTTTCAATAGGATGCAGCTGGATTTTGTTGAAATGCCGAAGTGTAATGGGTTGAGGTACATATTAGTGATAGTATGTGTCTTTTCCAGGTGGGTGGAGGCATACCCTACACGCAGATGTGACACACTCACAGTAGCAAAACTGTTATTGAGAGAACTCATTCCAAGGTACGGGTTCCCGACGTCCTTTGAATCTGACAGAGGAACTCATTTTCACAGCGAAGTTATGAAGTTGCTTTGTGCTGCTTTGAATATAGATCAGAAGTTACACTGTAGCTATAGACCAGAAGCTTCAGGGATAGTGGAGCAGGTGAATGGAACTCTGAAGGCTCGGATGGCGAAGGTGTGTTCGTCAACGTCCCTGAAATGGCCTGACGCATTACCTTTGGTCCTTATGAGCCTCCGAAGTGTGCCTGATAGAAGGACTGGGTTGTCACCCCATGAAATCCTCATGGGAAGAGCGATGCGTTTGCCTGCAATACCTGCTACTGCTCTGATAAATATCACTGATGATATGATCCTGGACTATTGTAAAGGCCTTGCTGACGTGGTCCGTTCTGTGTCTCAGCAGGTGCAGACAGCAACGGTTCCAGCTGCGAGTGACCTGTGCCACGACTTATGCCCAGGCGATTGGGTCCTAGTCCGCAAGCACGTGAGGAAGAGTTGCTTGGATGCTAGGTGGCGCGGCCCGTTCCAAGTGATCCTCGTTACGAACACAGCCGTCAAGTGTGGAGGTTTACCGAACTGGGTGCATGCTTCCCATACCCGCAGAGTTCCAGCACCCTTAGAAGATACAGCCCCTCTCGAGAACGAAAATCCAGCTGAGCCGACAGAACCACCTGAGAGGGCCAGTCAAGCTGTAAGGGTTGCTGAAGCGGCTGATGGTGCACTGAATCGAGCTGAGGAAGGACGTGAAAGAAGTACCGACCCAGAAACAGGCGAAGGAGCAAGAGGTGCAGTGGGCAGTACGGAATCGAGTTCTGCCGAGGAAGAGGAGGCTAGTGCACAGGGTATCGAGGGGAAGACCGGAGGTGCCACAGAAGCAGAAAGGGTTTGGCCCGCAAGACAGAAACGGGTAAACCTGAAGGTGGTACCGGACACAGATCTTGCACCAGTTTCGGAGGAGCCAGAAGAAGAATCGGGCGACGAGGAGTATCCTCAAGGTAGTGCGAGAAGGTCAAAGAGAACTAGATTGCCAAGTCGGAAGTACGCTTCACCAGAGTGGGCATATCCAGTGACTGATGCCAGGGTTACCGAGCACGGGAAGATTGAGGTCGATGACATTGGTCAACAGTGTCCCGCTCCAGAGAGTGGAAGTGTTGCTGAAAGTTCCGGGACTGGAGATCGAAGGAATTCTGACTATCCACATTCTGAGTCCACCATTCCTGAGTGTCATTCGAGGTATGATCTTGGACAATTTAGAGTTCCCGACGTTTGCAGCTGTGCCAGATCCACAAGAACTGATTATCCTTAAGCTCGAAATATTGCAGGGAGTCCTGGAACTGTTGGGACCAGCAGTTATGTTGGACTGATTTGAGAGGGTTGCAAGCAGGGAAGAAGATAACCTAGATCCGAGCGGAAGAAGAACAAAATTAGGGATTTTTCCGTTATAGAACGAAGAAAAGTTAGGGAGGGTTTGCCTAAGTTCACGAAAGAGACATTGATGAGAAAGAGACTTACCACTTCAGAGACTGTATTGGACATTGAGTATATTCCGAAGATGGCAGATCCTGCAAACACACATCGTAGGGCTAAGTTGATAATAGGCACATTGATAGGGGTTGTGATAGCCACTATATTTGCAGTGGTGATAAGTTCGTACATGGTGGCTCACAGGCAGGAGGGGAAGGTTCAGGGAGCACCCACACCTATTACCCCAGGACAGAGAGGTGTCAGTACCAGAGAACAGGGAACATCAAAGTTAAGGGACGATCGCAGACTCCACATGGATTTGTCGAGGGGTGATTTTAAGCTTAATGCATATGCAAAGTTGTTGTATGAATACGTTGATGCGATGGATGTGAAGGACTGTTATGTGTGTATGCAGTTGCCTGCTTCAGTGGATGAAGGTATCAAGTATCATCATCTCCCATTGACATATGGGATTTCTTGTAGTTTATTGCTTAGTTTATTTTACGACAGGAGGCAGTTCGAGTATTTCTTTTCAAATTTTGACACGGTACTTCCTGAAGTTCCGGCAATCAAGCATTTGAATAAGTATGACTATTATAAGAAAGAGGACAGACTCCTGAAGTATTTTAGATCGACTGTGAAGTTGGATACTGCGCATGCTCACAGGTATAACCTGACATGTGCGTTATCTGAGACGGAGAAGAAATTCATTGATCAAGTAGAGGACAGATATAGAAAGTTGACCCAGACACGAGACACTGGGGATAGTCCAGTAGATTGGACTGAGGAGGAGAAAGCTCACAAGTCCAAGGGAAGCTATGGACCAATAGCGTTAGATGAAGTGCAGAAAGGGAATTTGTGTATCGGACGGCCTCAGTCCGCTACGGAGAAGGTCGCAGTAGGACATAGCACCTGTTCTCAGACCTTCACCATGGAAGCCTCTGTTAAGGACTTTATGCAAGGTGTGGTACAAGTAATTCCGACAGTGTATTATGTATGTGGGAAGAATGCTTATGTCAGGCTACCTGCAAATTGGTATGGCATATGCTATTTGGCTATCATATTCCCGAAGATTTATCACACAGAGGACTTGGAGTTGTTAGAGACGAGACAACATTCTAGAAGACGTAGGGCTGTAAATGCAGGTGCAGTGATTGGTGATATATATGGAGCAATGATACCTAGTATGGGTGTGGTGTTGAATGATGTGAAGATCAGGAGGTTGGCGACTGTAGTTGACGAGTTGTCTATGAATACGGCGAGGTCTTTGTTGTTGGTGGCTGGAGAGATGTTGTCGATACGAAATATGGTTATGCAGAATCGCCTTGCGTTAGACGTGTTATTAGCCAAGGAAGGCGGAGTCTGCAAATTATTGAAGGTTCAAGAATGGTGCACATATATTCCAGACAACACGAAGGAGTTAGGGAAGTACATAGATAACATCACGACTATTCACAAGGAGATTATGGACTTGACGGAAGAGAATGTGTGGGAAAAGATTGGACAAGGGTTTGGAAGAGTGGGAACGTGGTTTGCGAATTTGGGAAGAGGATTTCTTGGTTCAGTGCTGAAGCCAATTATCATTGCTGCGGTTTGTGTGATTTGTTTGTGGGGATGCGTGAAAGCATGGAAGTGGTATCAAGGAGGCAAGGTTGAAAGAGCTCTTAGAGCAAACGAGAAAAGAATGGCGAAGTTCCAGGAGCAGCAATATGAGAGTCTTAAGAGAATGGAGGGAGTTCGACATGGCAGAGTCATGACCAGTGCGGTTTAAATCAGTTCTAAAGAAGAAGATTGTAATGGTGTGATGACAGATGTCATCAAAGGGGGGAACTGATGTAGCGCTTAAAAGTTTGAAAATCGTAGGGGTGCGTTATATTCACTGTTAGTCGGCACCCACATATAATCAAATGTGTACTCAGGTATTTTGTGTGCAATGTATTAAGAATCGTATAACCTATATCGATTTCAATAGAAGTGTTAGCTATGTACAAGCATATTGTGAACGTATTAGAGAAATGCATAGAGTTTAGCTTACATGAAAATAATGTGGTGTTAGAAATGTGTAACTTAGAATGCGTGTCTGTAGACTGTTTAGTTTGACCACACATGAAAGAAAGACGTAAATGTCAATACTGTGATTTAGACATGCTTGTGTAACCGAAGTAGTGGTCAGAATTCGCATATATCGTTGAGGCGAAAGGCCTGCTATTTTGTTATGTTGACTGAGGGCAATAGGCCAAAAAGGATTTAGTCCAGTAGAGGTTTTAGGCTGTAGTAAATAGCAAGTTAAAAGATGCGAAGTATGTCTGCCTTGCATGAGCTCACCCCAGGTGCAAGGACAGTTGCTCGTTAGTAGAGAAGCTCTTTGTTCACAAATTGACTTATGTAGTAAAAGCCAGACATGGGAGTGCATTGGAATGTGCCAATCGTAACTCCTAGTGCGGATGGCGTCTGGGACTCAAGGCCAAGCGATGGACGATGGAACTGGACAGCGCTCTGTGGAAAATTACTGAAAGACAACCCCCGCTAAAGAGGAGGTGCGAAAGGGCGTGTTCTGGGACTTGGGGTTCTGTATTAGGGAAAGCGCCCCGAGGGTGGAGGCAGATCAGAGCAGCCCAGAGCAGAGGAAGGCTAGGCGAAGAGCTAGAGGGGGCAACTTAGACCGAGCTCTCTAAGTGAAGACTTCTTAGGAAGTTTCACTCTGACACCTTTTACTCGATTGAGGGTCTCAAGGGATTGCTAAGTAGGGATGTCATCTAGTACAGAGTAGGGACAGAGATGGTATGGTCCAGTGTCCCTAATATCGACATTGGCTTGGTAGTTTCTACCTCATGCTTTTAGAGATTGTGCTCTTAGTTATTTTTAGCCGTATGCGGATTCTTCGTAGAGTAGCATTTGTGTTAGTGCCTATGTACTTGTTGTGCCTCGTATTGAGGACTTTGTATCTGCAAATCTTTATGCTGATAATAAAAGCCAGAGAGCCAAGAGATTAAGTCTCGAGTCCTTGATTATGATAAATTGCAGACTGCATTTTCTGATAATTGTGTTTATTCCCTCCACGCTATTGGGCAAGTAAAAAGTTCCATCCGACCAGAGTGGGTTCTAGTAGATAATTGCCTGATACTAAAATGGGCCAGAGCAACCGTCACAAGCGCCTGGGTCGATAATTAAGTGAGGATGCAGGGCCCTGGAAACCACCAGCTCAAATTAAGCAATGAGCAGGCCTCTTGTAAAGCGTGAGATTGTGTTCGGCATGTGTGTTCTGGGTGGACAGTGGTTGAGCCTGGTATATGTTATCAACATGAGTTTCTATCTTAGTTTCCCTCAACAATGCTCCAGAATCACAGACACTTTGCGCCCTGACAGGAACTCTTCTTTGTGCCACAGGTGGTGTTTAAATTGTACTAATCTTTCCACGAGGTCGCTCTCGGCCAATCAGATACCACCACCCGTTTCCACTCCAGAAACACACCAGTCCCATGGAGTCCGATTTTACGGCTGCACGTCGTGGCTTTCGTGTTGCTTTTGTAGGAGTGCATTACACAAAGCCATGTTAGTAATCCTCCCCCACCGAGCGGATCCTCGCAGGCCGGTCTCCGAGACTCTGGGGTGGAGTGAGGCTCATCGGACACGTCACGGCCCCGAGATCCAAATCGACCCTCGGGGAGTTCTGCCAGTCAGTCAGGATAGCGATAGCGCTACTTTACCACGTGAGGCACTAGGAGGAGTGAGATCACGTGCGGCCCTGGGGGTGAGGGAGCTGAGAGGGAAGCCTTAAGTAACTGAATATAAATAGCTGGGATCTGGCCAGAAGGTGACATCACCGGCGCGAGGTGGTCACGAGAGGCCGCCATTTTTAAATGCCCCCAAAATCAGAAGCACGAGGGCTGTCGAGGCGCTCCTCGTGATCACACTGGGGCTGTTGACTAAATGTTTGCAGCGCGTGAGATTAATTTACACAGAACAAAAGTGTTAAAAGTGCACATGAAATCTGGATGTTGATTCCTTATCGGCGAATTTTTACAGGGAACCGACGTCACTTACGAGCGTGTAAAATCGGAGAGAAGTGCAAAAATGACCACAGTCGTGACACCTAGAAATTGAGAGATTGTGTTCCCAGAGTGGTGTCGGGAGGTGCGTGTGTAACAGTATTTACACAATGTCTAGAGTGATGCGGAAAGTGAGGACAGACCCCTTTCATGACCTCATGACCCACATGACCCCGAGGACAGGAAAGGCCAAAGCATCCCCTGGACAGCCCCAAAACTCCTCCATTTCTGAAGAGAGCGAGTAAAAAAGAAGACTTCACAAGACGAGAGGAAAAAAAAAAGAAATGAGAAATTTCACATTTATCATAAATTTAAGGCTGTTAATTTCTGAAATACATACAGTCCCCAGACTTGGTTTAGGATACCCGGGCGCACAGCAGGGAATCTACAGCAGGCGTTAATGCTTCTCAAATATGCCTCAGGCTTTTGTGAATCAGGAAAAAGTTGGCACACTCACGTTTGCAATGGCCTGCTCATGACTTGGAACTTTCTATGAATCAGGCCCACTGGCTCCAAATGTGTCGTCTCCACTTTTCTGAAGACAGAGAAATGTACAGAACTTTTCTTTGACGAATCAGCGTGGGCAGGAAATGTATTGCGCAAACTTCCGCTGTGGGCAGGTTATTGGAAAAAAACTACTCTGGGGACTCGTGTCTATGCCCATCCAGTTTTTGGCCTCTCTACTGCGACTAGCACCAAAGGCATTAATTGTGCTCATGTTGGGGGAAATATGGTAAAAAGAGAAGATAACGGTCTTGCATCCAACCCCCGCCTCATAGTAAACCCTTCCTATATAGAGGACCGGACTGGCCATAGCGGGCACTGGGCGTTTCCCTGGTGGGCCGGAGAGGTGGGGGCGATTTTCTGGGCTTGGGGGCCGGTTTTGTAACTGGGGGCCGGTTTTGCAGCAGTGCTGCAGTATCAGCCCACAGTAGCAAAAGTGGGAACGCTGCTTTCTATTAGCACCCCCCCACCCCCTCCCAGGGCCGGTCGAGCAGCAATCTCCCAGGGCTGGTTGCTGTTCCCAGTTCGGCCCTGCTTATACATATCACACATTTTCTTTATTGCTATGTTTTTACTATATAACTCCACATATGCAAGAATTGATTCTGAAATGATGTCAGAAGTGACAGCATTGGTTGCATGCTAAACCTAATCATTAAAAGAGGCATGGACAGTGCTCCCGAAAGCATTCCAGCATTGGCACACCCTCTCCTCTTCAGAAGGACCATCATGCAGGCGCTCATCACCAGCAGGTTGGACTACGGGAAACACACTCTACATAGGAATCACTGCACGCCTCCTGAAGAGACTACAGAAAATAAAAAACTCAGTGAGCAGATTCATCCTCGACCTCCCAAGACGATCCCACATCACACCCCACCTCACTGGCTCCCGGTCCTGAAGAGACGTCAGTTCAAGATGTTGACCCACGCTTACAGGGCCTGGAACAAAGAAGGACCAACCTACATCAACAAATGCCTGACCTTCTACCAACCAACCAGGCACCTACGATCCGCCTCCCTCTTCATCGTAGACACCCCCTGGGTCCACCGTAGCAACACAGAGGACGCTCTTTCTTACACCTGGCGACCAAAGCTTGGAACAACCTTCCCCTACACCTGAGGACCACTCCATCACTCCAGCAGTTCAGGAAAGGACTCAAGACTTGGCTGTTCGAATGAACAGTTCACCACGAAGCAAGCAGCAACTCCAGCGCCTTGAGATCTCACGGGTTAATTGCCGTATTTTGCAAATCACTGATTGATTGATTGATGTCGGGCTATTGCTTAGAGCATTATTACGAGCTCTCAATTGCAAGGTGCAGTATTTCTGAAGCACATTGTAGACGGGGCGACTAGAATCATGCAATTCTGTGACCGCAGCATTTTTCACGTAAGTATAGAATTGCCTCATTTGCCACATAATCCATCATCCGCCGCATACTCTACAGAGTTCAACAAACAAAAATGTTGATTCTAGTTTAAACGGATCAAAAGTTACTAAAAACATGGTGACGTATGTTCCTGACAGCAGAAGGCCCTTCTCTAAGGTTGACTGGTCATCTTTCAGTGGCTTATTGCTGTACGTGGGTGGTAAACCGATACTAGTAACAGGAAAGCATTTCCTAGACAGTGTTACCATGTGTGAAAATGTCAAAATAATGAAGTAATACTATCACAAAATGAGCCGTGTTAGTCTGCGTAATTTGACCTCAGCTGCCGTGTAATTCCAGTGGTCCTGATTATACGTAACTACCAGAGCGAGGGGTTACCAGGGATCATGAGTGGCCCCTGCGGGGCCCCTCAAAATTGAAGAATCACGTAGAACAGGTATGCCCTGTTCAATGGCAATGCTAATTATTATTTATTTTTTGAAGGTTTTATACAGCGCTGGCTAGACCCAGAGGTATCAGAGCGCTTTACAAGATAAGGATTGTATAAGGCACATAGGGTATAAAAGCATATGACAGGTAGTGCAACAGAAATTTGAAATATACAAAGTACAGACAACATGAGCATTATACAGAACCAGATAAATAAACAGGGGCAGGAGCTATACATTTAAGTAATTAGGTAAATGGAGACATTCCCCATTTCTCTCTGGATTTCCCATACAGAATACAGCTGATTTTTGTTTTGTTAGAGACCCCGTCAGAATTACCGGGGACGTCGTAATGAGGTGCTTGGAACCAGTCGCAAGAAGCGCCCTGATTTTGTCTTTAGAAATCAAGGATATTGTGAACAAAGGCGATCCTTCGTTAGACCCGATCAGTGGCACCCAAGTGAAGTCGCCACCTCTCCAGTAATTATGAACAAAATTGTTTACATTGCTGGCCCCAGAAACCTGAGAGCCCTTACCTGATTCCAGAGCAGGTGCTGAGAACGACGTAGGAATCCCTGTGCCCGTGGACGTGCCCATGGTAGTAGCAATGATCCTGTAAGAAACATATTTCACTTTGTGTCCTGTAGCACAGCTGCTATTGGTCAACATCACAAACTATGGTGCACTTGAACAATATAGTCAGGGCTTCCAAACTCTGCCTGGATTCTGCGTTGAAACATGTTACCAGCATGTGCTGCCCTCCGTCCAGCGCCATTGTCGCGCTTCGCTTTATTGTTAACAGCCTCCCCTGGCCACACTTGCGTGGTTATGATGGTTCTTTGTACGTCCATTACATACAAGGGCTAGACTCGGAGGGACCCTGATGTGAGTGGGGGTGGGTGGGTGGTGATATAATCAGAAACTGAAGTCTCAGGTAGAGAGCTGTGGGTGGTCGAGAAGGTATTATTTGGGAGATCATAGTATTAAAATGAGGCTTGGGATGAGTGGGCTCTCCTGTTCACTGCGCATGCGCCTGCACATATCAGATGAGACGAGAGCCAATGAAAGAGCTTGCTCGGGTACTGAAGGTGTTTTGTCATGCCCAACACTCCTTGACGCCAATCACACTGCTAGGGATTGTCATTAAGTTGCGCACATCGTGCCCCTGATGATATTTTGCACTCAGGGCTTCCCAGCACCCTGAATTGTAATTGCATTTATATAGCGCTTACAGTCCCTGACAAGGCATTAAAGCGCTTTACACTGGGCAGCAAGCTGCTCCAGAACCCAAGGTTCGTGGTCAGTTCACTGTTATTGGTTACTAGGATTAGTCACGTGCTCTGAAGGTAGAATACATTAATAAATGAGGTGCCGCCATTCGTGGGGGGAGGGTTGTGAGTTCATAAAGATGTTTTGTGGGATTAACAGATGTGCTACCGGAGGGTAGGTTTCGTTATACTGCAAGGGTATGAGTTTCAGAAAAGGAGCGTTTGTGATTAGTGAAATGAGCGATGCTCGTTGTGGTGACACCATCACGCAGCTGCTTACAATGTCTCTTGACCAGCACCGACCCCTGGCGAGCTCTTATACGCTTAGGAGCAGCGTTGGGCCAGTTTTCATTTCTCCTTCATAATGCATAGGGAGAGTTTCTCCAACTTCTTCATTTGCTGAGAACTTCATCGTAATAAAAGTTCTATATCGCATTCCCTCCTCTATCACTCCTTTGACCCATTCCAAACCTCATTTTACTACTATGATCTCCCAAATAATACCTTCTCGACTCTTCCCTCCTCGATCCATCCTTTGACTCACCCCATACCTCATTTTAATACTATGATCTCCCAAATAATACCTTCTAGACTCTTCCCTCCTCTATGCATTCTTTGACTCATCCCAAACCTCATTTTAATACTATGATCTCCCAAATAATACCTTCTCGACTCTTCCCTCCTCGATCCATTCTTTGACTCATCCCAAGCCTCATTTTAATACTATGATCTCCCAAATAATACCTTCTCGACTCTTCCCTCCTCTATGCATACTTTGACTCATCCCAAGCCTCATTTTACTACTATGATCTCCCAAATAATACCTTCTCGACTCTTCCCTCCTCTATGCATACTTTGACTCATCCCAAGCCTCATTTTACTACTATGATCTCCCAAATAATACCTTCTCGACTCTTCCCTCCTCGATCCATTCTTTGACTCATCCCAAGCCTCATTTTAATACTATGATCTCCCAAATAATACCTTCTCGACTCTACCCTCCTCGATCCATCCTTTGACTCATCCCAAGCCTCATTTTAATACTATGATCTCCCAAATAACACCTTCTCGACTCTTCCCTCCTCGATCCATCCTTTGACTCATCTCAAGCCTCATTTTAATACTATGATCTCCCAAATAATACCTTCTCGACTCTTCCCTCCTCGATCCATCCTTTGACTCACCCCATACCTCATTTTAATACTTTGATCTCCCAAATAATACCTTCTAGACTCTTCCGTCCTCTATGCATTCTTTGACTCATCCCAAACCTCATTTTAATACTATGATCTCCCAAATAATACCTTCTCGACTCTTCCCTCCTCGATCCATTCTTTGACTCATCCCAAGCCTCATTTTAATACTATGATCTCCCAAATAATACCTTCTCGACTCTACCCTCCTCGATCCATCCTTTGACTCATCCCAAGCCTCATTTTAATACTATGATCTCCCAAATAACACCTTCTCGACTCTTCCCTCCTCGATCCATCCTTTGACTCATCTCAAGCCTCATTTTAATACTATGATCTCCCAAATAATACCTTCTCGACTCTTCCCTCCTCGATCCATCCTTTGACTCACCCCATACCTCATTTTAATACTTTGATCTCCCAAATAATACCTTCTAGACTCTTCCGTCCTCTATGCATTCTTTGACTCATCCCAAACCTCATTTTAATACTATGATCTCCCAAATAATACATTCTCGACTCTTCCCTCCTCTATGCATCCTTTGACTCATCCCAAGCCTCATTTTACTACTATGATCTCCCAAATAATACCTTCTCGACTCTTTCCTCCTCGATCCATCCTTTGACTCATCCCAAGCCTCATTTTAATACTATGATCTCCCAAATAATACCTTTTCGACTCTTCCCTCCTCGATCCATCCTTTGACTCATCCCAAGCCTCATTTTAATACTATGATCTCCAAATAATACCTTATAGACTCTTCTCTCCTTTATGCATCCTTTGACTCATCCCAAACCTAATTTTAATACCATGATCTCCCAAATAATACCTTCTCGACTTTTCCCTCCTCTATCCATCCTTTGACTCATCCCAAGCCTCATTTTAATACTATGATCTCCCAAATAATACCTTCTCGACTCTTCCCTCCTCTATCCATCCTTTGACTCATCCCAAGCCTCATTTTAATACTATAATCTCCCAAATAATACCTTCTCGACTCTTCCCTCCTCGATCCATCCTTTGACTCATCCCAAGCCTCATTTTAATACTATGATCTCCCAAATAATACCTTCTCGACTCTTCCCTCCTCGATCCATCCTTTGACTCATCCCAAGCCTCATTTTAATACTATGATCTCCCAAATAATACCTTCTAGACTCTTCCCCCTCTATGCATTCTTTGACTCATCCCAAACCTCATTTTAATACTACGATCTCCCAAATAATACCTTCTAGACTCTTCCCTCCTCTATCCATCGTTTGACTCATCCCAAACCTCATTTTAATACTATGATCTCCCAAATAATACCTTCTCGACTCTTCCCTCCTCTATGCATCCTTTGACTCATCCCAAACCTCATTTTACTACTATGATCTCCCAAATAATACCTTCTCGACTCTTCCCTCCTCTATGCATCCTTTGACTTATCCCAAGCCTCGTTTAAAACAATAATCTCCCAAATAATACCTTCTCGACTCTTCCCTCCTCTATGCATTCTTTGACCCATCCCAAACCTCATTTTAATACTATGATCTCCCAAATAGTACCTTCTCGACTCTTCCCTCCTCTATCCATCCTTTGACTCATCCCAAACCTCATTTTAATACTATGATCTCCCAAATAATACCTTCTCGACTCTTCCCTCCTCTATGCATTCTTTGACTCATCCCAAGCCTCATTTTAATACTATGATTTCCCAAATAATACTTTCTCAACTCTTCCCTCCTCGATCCATCCTTTGACTCATCCCAAGCCTCATTTTAATACTATGATCTCCCAAATAATACCTTCTCGACTCTTCCCTCCTCTATGCATTCTTTGACTCATCCCAAACCTCATTTTAATACTATGATCTCCCAAATAATACCTTCTCGACTCTTCCCTCCTCGATCCATCCTTTGACTCATCCCAAACCTCATTTTAATACTATGATCTCCCAAATAATACCTCTCGACTCTTCCCTCCTCTATGCATTCTTTGACTCATCCCAAACCTAATTTTAAAACTATGATCTCCGAAATAATACCTTCTAGAATCTTCCCTCCTCTATCCATCCTTTGACTCATCCCAAGCCTCATTTTAATACTATGATCTCCCAAATAATACCTTCTAGACTCTTCCCTCCTCTATCCATCCTTTGACTCATCCCAAACCTCACTTTAATACTATGATCTCCCAAATAATACCTTCTCGACTCTTCCCTCCTCTATGCATTCTTTGACACATCCCAAACCTCACTTTAATACTATGATCTCCCAAATAATACCTTCTCGACTCTTCCCTCCTCGATCCATCCTTTGACTCATCCCAAACCTCATTTTAATACTATGATCTCCCAAATAATACCTTCTCGACTCTTCCCTCCTCGATCCATCCTTTGACTCATCCCAAGCCTCATTTTAATACTATGATCTCCCAAATAATACCTTCTCAAGTCTTCCCTCCTCTATCCATCCTTTGACTCATGCCAAGCCTCATTTTAATACTACGATCTCCCAAATAATACCTTCTAGACTCTTCCCTCCTCTATCCATCGTTTGACTGATCCCAAACCTCATTTTAATACTATGATCTCCCAAATAATACCTTCTCGACTCTTCCCTCCTCTATGCATCCTTTGACTCATCCCAAGCCTCATTTTAATACTATGATCTCCCAAATAATACCTTCTAGACTCTTCCCCCCTCTATGCATTCTTTGACTCATCCCAAACCTCATTTTAATACTACGATCTCCCAAATAATACCTTCTAGACTCTTCCCTCCTCTATCCATCGTTTGACTCATCCCAAACCTCATTTTAATACTATGATCTCCCAAATAATACCTTCTCAAGTCTTCCCTCCTCTATCCATCCTTTGACTCATGCCAAGCCTCATTTTAATACTACGATCTCCCAAATAATACCTTCTAGACTCTTCCCTCCTCTATCCATCGTTTGACTGATCCCAAACCTCATTTTAATACTATGATCTCCCAAATAATACCTTCTCAAGTCTTCCCTCCTCTATCCATCCTTTGACTCATGCCAAGCCTCATTTTAATACTATGATCTCCCAAATAATACCTTCTAGACTCTTCCCCCCTCTGTGCATTCTTTGACTCATCCCAAACCTCATTTTAATACTACGATCTCCCAAATAATACCTTCTAGACTCTTCCCTCCTCTATCCATCGTTTGACTCATCCCAAACCTCATTTTAATACTATGATCTCCCAAATAATACCTTCTCGACTCTTCCCTCCTCTATGCATCCTTTGACTCATCCCAAACCTCATTTTACTACTATGATCTCCCAAATAATACCTTCTCGACTCTTCCCTCCTCTATGCATCCTTTGACTTATCCCAAGCCTCGTTTAAAACAATAATCTCCCAAATAATACCTTCTCGACTCTTCCCTCCTCTATG
The DNA here is from genome assembly GCF_964204655.1 of Triturus cristatus. Classification (NCBI taxonomy): domain Eukaryota; kingdom Metazoa; phylum Chordata; class Amphibia; order Caudata; family Salamandridae; genus Triturus; species Triturus cristatus. Next base: position 1,199,553,523 of record NC_140582.1, on the reverse strand, counting down.
CATTCTTTGACCCATCCCAAACCTCATTTTAATACTATGATCTCCCAAATAGTACCTTCTCGACTCTTCCCTCCTCTATCCATCCTTTGACTCATCCCAAACCTCATTTTAATACTATGATCTCCCAAATAATACTTTCTCGACTCTTCCCTCCTCTATGCATTCTTTGACTCATCCCAAGCCTCATTTTAATACTATGATTTCCCAAATAATACTTTCTCAACTCTTCCCTCCTCGATCCATCCTTTGACTCATCCCAAGCCTCATTTTAATACTATGATCTCCCAAATAATACCTTCTCGACTCTTCCCTCCTCTATGCATTCTTTGACTCATCCCAAACCTCATTTTAATACTATGATCTCCCAAATAATACCTTCTCGACTCTTCCCTCCTCGATCCATCCTTTGACTCATCCCAAACCTCATTTTAATACTATGATCTCCCAAATAATACCTCTCGACTCTTCCCTCCTCTATGCATTCTTTGACTCATCCCAAACCTAATTTTAAAACTATGATCTCCGAAATAATACCTTCTAGAATCTTCCCTCCTCTATCCATCCTTTGACTCATCCCAAGCCTCATTTTAATACTATGATCTCCCAAATAATACCTTCTAGACTCTTCCCTCCTCTATCCATCCTTTGACTCATCCCAAACCTCACTTTAATACTATGATCTCCCAAATAATACCTTCTCGACTCTTCCCTCCTCTATGCATTCTTTGACACATCCCAAACCTCACTTTAATACTATGATCTCCCAAATAATACCTTCTCGACTCTTCCCTCCTCGATCCATCCTTTGACTCATCCCAAACCTCATTTTAATACTATGATCTCCCAAATAATACCTTCTCGACTCTTCCCTCCTCGATCCATCCTTTGACTCATCCCAAGCCTCATTTTAATACTATGATCTCCAAATAATACCTTATAGACTCTTCTCTCCTTTATGCATCCTTTGACTCATCCCAAACCTAATTTTAATACCATGATCTCCCAAATAATACCTTCTCGACTTTTCCCTCCTCTATCCATCCTTTGACTCATCCCAAGCCTCATTTTAATACTATGATCTCCCAAATAATACCTTCTCGACTCTACCCTCCTCGATCCATCCTTTGACTCATCCCAAGCCTCATTTTAATACTATGATCTCCCAAATAATACCTTCTAGACTCTTCCCCCCTCTATGCATTCTTTGACTCATCCCAAACCTCATTTTAATACTACGAACTCCCAAATAATACCTTCTAGACTCTTCCCTCCTCTATCCATCGTTTGACTCATCCCAAACCTCATTTTAATACTATGATCTCCCAAATAATACCTTCTCGACTCTTCCCTCCTCTATGCATCCTTTGACTCATCCCAAACCTCATTTTACTACTATGATCTCCCAAATAATACCTTCTCGACTCTTCCCTCCTCTATGCATCCTTTGACTCATCCCAAGCCTCGTTTTAAAAACAATAATCTCCCAAATAATACCTTCTCGACTCTTCCCTCCTCTATGCATTCTTTGACTCATCCCAAACCTCATTTTAATACTATGATCTCCCAAATAATACCTTCTCGACTCTTCCCTCCTCTATCCATCCTTTGACTCATCCCAAACCCCATTTTAATACTATGATCTCCCAAATAATACCTTCTCGACTCTTCCCTCCTCTATGCATCCTTTGACTCATCCCAAACCTCATTTTAATACTATGATCTCCCAAATAATACCTTCTCGACTCTTCCCTCCTCTATGCATTCTTTGACTCATCCCAAGCCTCATTTTAATACTATGATTTCCCAAATAATACCTTCTCGACTCTTCCCTCCTCGACCCATCCTTTGACTCATCCCAAGCCTCATTTTAATACTATGATCTCCCAAATAACACCTTCTCGACTCTTCCCTCCTCGATCCATCCTTTGACTCATCTCAAGCCTCATTTTAATACTATGATCTCCCAAATAATACCTTCTCGACTCTCCTCCTCTATCCATCCTTTGACTCATCCCAGGCCTCATTTTAATACTATGATCTCCTAAATAATACCTTCTCGACTCTTCCCTCCTCTATCCATCCTTTGACTCATCCCAAACCTCATTTTAATACTATGATCACCCAAATAATACCCTCGACTCTTCCCTCCTCTATCCATCCTTTGACTCATCCCAAGCCTCATTTTAATACTATGATCTCTCAAATAATACCTTCTCGACTCTTCCCTCCTCTATGCATACTTTGACTCATCCCAAGCCTCATTTTACTACTATGATCTCCCAAATAATACCTTCTCGACTCTTCCCTCCTCTATGCATACTTTGACTCATCCCAAGCCTCATTTTACTACTATGATCTCCCAAATAATACCTTCTCGACTCTTCCCTCCTCGATCCATTCTTTGACTCATCCCAAGCCTCATTTTAATACTATGATCTCCCAAATAATACCTTCTCGACTCTACCCTCCTCGATCCATCCTTTGACTCATCCCAAGCCTCATTTTAATACTATGATCTCCCAAATAACACCTTCTCGACTCTTCCCTCCTCGATCCATCCTTTGACTCATCTCAAGCCTCATTTTAATACTATGATCTCCCAAATAATACCTTCTCGACTCTTCCCTCCTCGATCCATCCTTTGACTCACCCCATACCTCATTTTAATACTTTGATCTCCCAAATAATACCTTCTAGACTCTTCCGTCCTCTATGCATTCTTTGACTCATCCCAAACCTCATTTTAATACTATGATCTCCCAAATAATACCTTCTCGACTCTTCCCTCCTCGATCCATTCTTTGACTCATCCCAAGCCTCATTTTAATACTATGATCTCCCAAATAATACCTTCTCGACTCTACCCTCCTCGATCCATCCTTTGACTCATCCCAAGCCTCATTTTAATACTATGATCTCCCAAATAACACCTTCTCGACTCTTCCCTCCTCGATCCATCCTTTGACTCATCTCAAGCCTCATTTTAATACTATGATCTCCCAAATAATACCTTCTCGACTCTTCCCTCCTCGATCCATCCTTTGACTCACCCCATACCTCATTTTAATACTTTGATCTCCCAAATAATACCTTCTAGACTCTTCCGTCCTCTATGCATTCTTTGACTCATCCCAAACCTCATTTTAATACTATGATCTCCCAAATAATACATTCTCGACTCTTCCCTCCTCTATGCATCCTTTGACTCATCCCAAGCCTCATTTTACTACTATGATCTCCCAAATAATACCTTCTCGACTCTTTCCTCCTCGATCCATCCTTTGACTCATCCCAAGCCTCATTTTAATACTATGATCTCCCAAATAATACCTTTTCGACTCTTCCCTCCTCGATCCATCCTTTGACTCATCCCAAGCCTCATTTTAATACTATGATCTCCAAATAATACCTTATAGACTCTTCTCTCCTTTATGCATCCTTTGACTCATCCCAAACCTAATTTTAATACCATGATCTCCCAAATAATACCTTCTCGACTTTTCCCTCCTCTATCCATCCTTTGACTCATCCCAAGCCTCATTTTAATACTATGATCTCCCAAATAATACCTTCTCGACTCTTCCCTCCTCTATCCATCCTTTGACTCATCCCAAGCCTCATTTTAATACTATGATCTCCCAAATAATACCTTCTCGACTCTTCCCTCCTCGATCCATCCTTTGACTCATCCCAAGCCTCATTTTAATACTATGATCTCCCAAATAATACCTTCTCGACTCTTCCCTCCTCGATCCATCCTTTGACTCATCCCAAGCCTCATTTTAATACTATGATCTCCCAAATAATACCTTCTAGACTCTTCCCCCCTCTATGCATTCTTTGACTCATCCCAAACCTCATTTTAATACTACGATCTCCCAAATAATACCTTCTAGACTCTTCCCTCCTCTATCCATCGTTTGACTCATCCCAAACCTCATTTTAATACTATGATCTCCCAAATAATACCTTCTCGACTCTTCCCTCCTTTATGCATCCTTTGACTCATCCCAAACCTCATTTTACTACTATGATCTCCCAAATAATACCTTCTCGACTCTTCCCTCCTCTATGCATCCTTTGACTTATCCCAAGCCTCGTTTAAAACAATAATCTCCCAAATAATACCTTCTCGACTCTTCCCTCCTCTATGCATTCTTTGACCCATCCCAAACCTCATTTTAATACTATGATCTCCCAAATAGTACCTTCTCGACTCTTCCCTCCTCTATCCATCCTTTGACTCATCCCAAACCTCATTTTAATACTATGATCTCCCAAATAATACCTTCTCGACTCTTCCCTCCTCTATGCATTCTTTGACTCATCCCAAGCCTCATTTTAATACTATGATTTCCCAAATAATACTTTCTCAACTCTTCCCTCCTCGATCCATCCTTTGACTCATCCCAAGCCTCATTTTAATACTATGATCTCCCAAATAATACCTTCTCGACTCTTCCCTCCTCTATGCATTCTTTGACTCATCCCAAACCTCATTTTAATACTATGATCTCCCAAATAATACCTTCTCGACTCTTCCCTCCTCGATCCATCCTTTGACTCATCCCAAACCTCATTTTAATACTATGATCTCCCAAATAATACCTCTCGACTCTTCCCTCCTCTATGCATTCTTTGACTCATCCCAAACCTAATTTTAAAACTATGATCTCCGAAATAATACCTTCTAGAATCTTCCCTCCTCTATCCATCCTTTGACTCATCCCAAGCCTCATTTTAATACTATGATCTCCCAAATAATACCTTCTAGACTCTTCCCTCCTCTATCCATCCTTTGACTCATCCCAAACCTCACTTTAATACTATGATCTCCCAAATAATACCTTCTCGACTCTTCCCTCCTCTATGCATTCTTTGACACATCCCAAACCTCACTTTAATACTATGATCTCCCAAATAATACCTTCTCGACTCTTCCCTCCTCGATCCATCCTTTGACTCATCCCAAACCTCATTTTAATACTATGATCTCCCAAATAATACCTTCTCGACTCTTCCCTCCTCGATCCATCCTTTGACTCATCCCAAGCCTCATTTTAATACTATGATCTCCCAAATAATACCTTCTCAAGTCTTCCCTCCTCTATCCATCCTTTGACTCATGCCAAGCCTCATTTTAATACTACGATCTCCCAAATAATACCTTCTAGACTCTTCCCTCCTCTATCCATCGTTTGACTGATCCCAAACCTCATTTTAATACTATGATCTCCCAAATAATACCTTCTCGACTCTTCCCTCCTCTATGCATCCTTTGACTCATCCCAAGCCTCATTTTAATACTATGATCTCCCAAATAATACCTTCTAGACTCTTCCCCCCTCTATGCATTCTTTGACTCATCCCAAACCTCATTTTAATACTACGATCTCCCAAATAATACCTTCTAGACTCTTCCCTCCTCTATCCATCGTTTGACTCATCCCAAACCTCATTTTAATACTATGATCTCCCAAATAATACCTTCTCAAGTCTTCCCTCCTCTATCCATCCTTTGACTCATGCCAAGCCTCATTTTAATACTACGATCTCCCAAATAATACCTTCTAGACTCTTCCCTCCTCTATCCATCGTTTGACTGATCCCAAACCTCATTTTAATACTATGATCTCCCAAATAATACCTTCTCAAGTCTTCCCTCCTCTATCCATCCTTTGACTCATGCCAAGCCTCATTTTAATACTATGATCTCCCAAATAATACCTTCTAGACTCTTCCCCCCTCTATGCATTCTTTGACTCATCCCAAACCTCATTTTAATACTACGATCTCCCAAATAATACCTTCTAGACTCTTCCCTCCTCTATCCATCGTTTGACTCATCCCAAACCTCATTTTAATACTATGATCTCCCAAATAATACCTTCTCGACTCTTCCCTCCTCTATGCATCCTTTGACTCATCCCAAACCTCATTTTACTACTATGATCTCCCAAATAATACCTTCTCGACTCTTCCCTCCTCTATGCATCCTTTGACTTATCCCAAGCCTCGTTTAAAACAATAATCTCCCAAATAATACCTTCTCGACTCTTCCCTCCTCTATGCATTCTTTGACCCATCCCAAACCTCATTTTAATACTATGATCTCCCAAATAGTACCTTCTCGACTCTTCCCTCCTCTATCCATCCTTTGACTCATCCCAAACCTCATTTTAATACTATGATCTCCCAAATAATACTTTCTCGACTCTTCCCTCCTCTATGCATTCTTTGACTCATCCCAAGCCTCATTTTAATACTATGATTTCCCAAATAATACTTTCTCAACTCTTCCCTCCTCGATCCATCCTTTGACTCATCCCAAGCCTCATTTTAATACTATGATCTCCCAAATAATACCTTCTCGACTCTTCCCTCCTCTATGCATTCTTTGACTCATCCCAAACCTCATTTTAATACTATGATCTCCCAAATAATACCTTCTCGACTCTTCCCTCCTCGATCCATCCTTTGACTCATCCCAAACCTCATTTTAATACTATGATCTCCCAAATAATACCTCTCGACTCTTCCCTGCTCTATGCATTCTTTGACTCATCCCAAACCTAATTTTAAAACTATGATCTCCGAAATAATACCTTCTAGAATCTTCCCTCCTCTATCCATCCTTTGACTCATCCCAAGCCTCATTTTAATACTATGATCTCCCAAATAATACCTTCTAGACTCTTCCCTCCTCTATCCATCCTTTGACTCATCCCAAACCTCACTTTAATACTATGATCTCCCAAATAATACCTTCTCGACTCTTCCCTCCTCTATGCATTCTTTGACACATCCCAAACCTCACTTTAATACTATGATCTCCCAAATAATACCTTCTCGACTCTTCCCTCCTCGATCCATCCTTTGACTCATCCCAAACCTCATTTTAATACTATGATCTCCCAAATAATACCTTCTCGACTCTTCCCTCCTCGATCCATCCTTTGACTCATCCCAAGCCTCATTTTAATACTATGATCTCCCAAATAATACCTTCTCAAGTCTTCCCTCCTCTATCCATCCTTTGACTCATGCCAAGCCTCATTTTAATACTACGATCTCCCAAATAATATCTTCTAGACTCTTCCCTCCTCTATCCATCGTTTGACTGATCCCAAACCTCATTTTAATACTATGATCTCCCAAATAATACCTTCTCGACTCTTCCCTCCTCTATGCATCCTTTGACTCATCCCAAGCCTCATTTTAATACTATGATCTCCCAAATAATACCTTCTAGACTCTTCCCCCCTCTATGCATTCTTTGACTCATCCCAAACCTCATTTTAATACTACGAACTCCCAAATAATACCTTCTAGACTCTTCCCTCCTCTATCCATCGTTTGACTCATCCCAAACCTCATTTGAATACTATGATCTCCCAAATAATACCTTCTCGACTCTTCCCTCCTCTATGCATCCTTTGACTCATCCCAAACCTCATTTTACTACTATGATCTCCCAAATAATACCTTCTCGACTCTTCCCTCCTCTATGCATCCTTTGACTCATCCCAAGCCTCGTTTTAAAAACAATAATCTCCCAAATAATACCTTCTCGACTCTTCCCTCCTCTATGCATTCTTTGACTCATCCCAAACCTCATTTTAATACTATGATCTCCCAAATAATACCTTCTCGACTCTTCCCTCCTCTATCCATCCTTTGACTCATCCCAAACCCCATTTTAATACTATGATCTCCCAAATAATACCTTCTCGACTCTTCCCTCCTCTATGCATCCTTTGACTCATCCCAAACCTCATTTTAATACTATGATCTCCCAAATAATACCTTCTCGACTCTTCCCTCCTCTATGCATTCTTTGACTCATCCCAAGCCTCATTTTAATACTATGATTTCCCAAATAATACCTTCTCGACTCTTCCCTCCTCGACCCATCCTTTGACTCATCCCAAGCCTCATTTTAATACTATGATCTCCCAAATAACACCTTCTCGACTCTTCCCTCCTCGATCCATCCTTTGACTCATCTCAAGCCTCATTTTAATACTATGATCTCCCAAATAATACCTTCTCGACTCTCCTCCTCTATCCATCCTTTGACTCATCCCAGGCCTCATTTTAATACTATGATCTCCTAAATAATACCTTCTCGACTCTTCCCTCCTCTATCCATCCTTTGACTCATCCCAAACCTCATTTTAATACTATGATCACCCAAATAATACCCTCGACTCTTCCCTCCTCTATCCATCCTTTGACTCATCCCAAGCCTCATTTTAATACTATGATCTCTCAAATAATACCTTCTCGACTCTTCCCTCCTCTATGCATACTTTGACTCATCCCAAGCCTCATTTTACTACTATGATCTCCCAAATAATACCTTCTCGACTCTTCCCTCCTCTATGCATACTTTGACTCATCCCAAGCCTCATTTTACTACTATGATCTCCCAAATAATACCTTCTCGACTCTTCCCTCCTCGATCCATTCTTTGACTCATCCCAAGCCTCATTTTAATACTATGATCTCCCAAATAATACCTTCTCGACTCTACCCTCCTCGATCCATCCTTTGACTCATCCCAAGCCTCATTTTAATACTATGATCTCCCAAATAACACCTTCTCGACTCTTCCCTCCTCGATCCATCCTTTGACTCATCTCAAGCCTCATTTTAATACTATGATCTCCCAAATAATACCTTCTCGACTCTTCCCTCCTCGATCCATCCTTTGACTCACCCCATACCTCATTTTAATACTTTGATCTCCCAAATAATACCTTCTAGACTCTTCCGTCCTCTATGCATTCTTTGACTCATCCCAAACCTCATTTTAATACTATGATCTCCCAAATAATACCTTCTCGACTCTTCCCTCCTCGATCCATTCTTTGACTCATCCCAAGCCTCATTTTAATACTATGATCTCCCAAATAATACCTTCTCGACTCTACCCTCCTCGATCCATCCTTTGACTCATCCCAAGCCTCATTTTAATACTATGATCTCCCAAATAACACCTTCTCGACTCTTCCCTCCTCGATCCATCCTTTGACTCATCTCAAGCCTCATTTTAATACTATGATCTCCCAAATAATACCTTCTCGACTCTTCCCTCCTCGATCCATCCTTTGACTCACCCCATACCTCATTTTAATACTTTGATCTCCCAAATAATACCTTCTAGACTCTTCCGTCCTCTATGCATTCTTTGACTCATCCCAAACCTCATTTTAATACTATGATCTCCCAAATAATACATTCTCGACTCTTCCCTCCTCTATGCATCCTTTGACTCATCCCAAGCCTCATTTTACTACTATGATCTCCCAAATAATACCTTCTCGACTCTTTCCTCCTCGATCCATCCTTTGACTCATCCCAAGCCTCATTTTAATACTATGATCTCCCAAATAATACCTTTTCGACTCTTCCCTCCTCGATCCATCCTTTGACTCATCCCAAGCCTCATTTTAATACTATGATCTCCAAATAATACCTTATAGACTCTTCTCTCCTTTATGCATCCTTTGACTCATCCCAAACCTAATTTTAATACCATGATCTCCCAAATAATACCTTCTCGACTTTTCCCTCCTCTATCCATCCTTTGACTCATCCCAAGCCTCATTTTAATACTATGATCTCCCAAATAATACCTTCTCGACTCTTCCCTCCTCTATCCATCCTTTGACTCATCCCAAGCCTCATTTTAATACTATGATCTCCCAAATAATACCTTCTCGACTCTTCCCTCCTCGATCCATCCTTTGACTCATCCCAAGCCTCATTTTAATACTATGATCTCCCAAATAATACCTTCTCGACTCTTCCCTCCTCGATCCATCCTTTGACTCATCCCAAGCCTCATTTTAATACTATGATCTCCCAAATAATACCTTCTAGACTCTTCCCCCCTCTATGCATTCTTTGACTCATCCCAAACCTCATTTTAATACTACGATCTCCCAAATAATACCTTCTAGACTCTTCCCTCCTCTATCCATCGTTTGACTCATCCCAAACCTCATTTTAATACTATGATCTCCCAAATAATACCTTCTCGACTCTTCCCTCCTTTATGCATCCTTTGACTCATCCCAAACCTCATTTTACTACTATGATCTCCCAAATAATACCTTCTCGACTCTTCCCTCCTCTATGCATCCTTTGACTTATCCCAAGCCTCGTTTAAAACAATAATCTCCCAAATAATACCTTCTCGACTCTTCCCTCCTCTATGCATTCTTTGACCCATCCCAAACCTCATTTTAATACTATGATCTCCCAAATAGTACCTTCTCGACTCTTCCCTCCTCTATCCATCCTTTGACTCATCCCAAACCTCATTTTAATACTATGATCTCCCAAATAATACCTTCTCGACTCTTCCCTCCTCTATGCATTCTTTGACTCATCCCAAGCCTCATTTTAATACTATGATTTCCCAAATAATACTTTCTCAACTCTTCCCTCCTCGATCCATCCTTTGACTCATCCCAAGCCTCATTTTAATACTATGATCTCCCAAATAATACCTTCTCGACTCTTCCCTCCTCTATGCATTCTTTGACTCATCCCAAACCTCATTTTAATACTATGATCTCCCAAATAATACCTTCTCGACTCTTCCCTCCTCGATCCATCCTTTGACTCATCCCAAACCTCATTTTAATACTATGATCTCCCAAATAATACCTCTCGACTCTTCCCTCCTCTATGCATTCTTTGACTCATCCCAAACCTAATTTTAAAACTATGATCTCCGAAATAATACCTTCTAGAATCTTCCCTCCTCTATCCATCCTTTGACTCATCCCAAGCCTCATTTTAATACTATGATCTCCCAAATAATACCTTCTAGACTCTTCCCTCCTCTATCCATCCTTTGACTCATCCCAAACCTCACTTTAATACTATGATCTCCCAAATAATACCTTCTCGACTCTTCCCTCCTCTATGCATTCTTTGACACATCCCAAACCTCACTTTAATACTATGATCTCCCAAATAATACCTTCTCGACTCTTCCCTCCTCGATCCATCCTTTGACTCATCCCAAACCTCATTTTAATACTATGATCTCCCAAATAATACCTTCTCGACTCTTCCCTCCTCGATCCATCCTTTGACTCATCCCAAGCCTCATTTTAATACTATGATCTCCCAAATAATACCTTCTCAAGTCTTCCCTCCTCTATCCATCCTTTGACTCATGCCAAGCCTCATTTTAATACTACGATCTCCCAAATAATACCTTCTAGACTCTTCCCTCCTCTATCCATCGTTTGACTGATCCCAAACCTCATTTTAATACTATGATCTCCCAAATAATACCTTCTCGACTCTTCCCTCCTCTATGCATCCTTTGACTCATCCCAAGCCTCATTTTAATACTATGATCTCCCAAATAATACCTTCTAGACTCTTCCCCCCTCTATGCATTCTTTGACTCATCCCAAACCTCATTTTAATACTACGATCTCCCAAATAATACCTTCTAGACTCTTCCCTCCTCTATCCATCGTTTGACTCATCCCAAACCTCATTTTAATACTATGATCTCCCAAATAATACCTTCTCAAGTCTTCCCTCCTCTATCCATCCTTTGACTCATGCCAAGCCTCATTTTAATACTACGATCTCCCAAATAATACCTTCTAGACTCTTCCCTCCTCTATCCATCGTTTGACTGATCCCAAACCTCATTTTAATACTATGATCTCCCAAATAATACCTTCTCAAGTCTTCCCTCCTCTATCCATCCTTTGACTCATGCCAAGCCTCATTTTAATACTATGATCTCCCAAATAATACCTTCTAGACTCTTCCCCCCTCTATGCATTCTTTGACTCATCCCAAACCTCATTTTAATACTACGATCTCCCAAATAATACCTTCTAGACTCTTCCCTCCTCTATCCATCGTTTGACTCATCCCAAACCTCATTTTAATACTATGATCTCCCAAATAATACCTTCTCGACTCTTCCCTCCTCTATGCATCCTTTGACTCATCCCAAACCTCATTTTACTACTATGATCTCCCAAATAATACCTTCTCGACTCTTCCCTCCTCTATGCATCCTTTGACTTATCCCAAGCCTCGTTTAAAACAATAATCTCCCAAATAATACCTTCTCGACTCTTCCCTCCTCTATGCATTCTTTGACCCATCCCAAACCTCATTTTAATACTATGATCTCCCAAATAGTACCTTCTCGACTCTTCCCTCCTCTATCCATCCTTTGACTCATCCCAAACCTCATTTTAATACTATGATCTCCCAAATAATACTTTCTCGACTCTTCCCTCCTCTATGCATTCTTTGACTCATCCCAAGCCTCATTTTAATACTATGATTTCCCAAATAATACTTTCTCAACTCTTCCCTCCTCGATCCATCCTTTGACTCATCCCAAGCCTCATTTTAATACTATGATCTCCCAAATAATACCTTCTCGACTCTTCCCTCCTCTATGCATTCTTTGACTCATCCCAAACCTCATTTTAATACTATGATCTCCCAAATAATACCTTCTCGACTCTTCCCTCCTCGATCCATCCTTTGACTCATCCCAAACCTCATTTTAATACTATGATCTCCCAAATAATACCTCTCGACTCTTCCCTCCTCTATGCATTCTTTGACTCATCCCAAACCTAATTTTAAAACTATGATCTCCGAAATAATACCTTCTAGAATCTTCCCTCCTCTATCCATCCTTTGACTCATCCCAAGCCTCATTTTAATACTATGATCTCCCAAATAATACCTTCTAGACTCTTCCCTCCTCTATCCATCCTTTGACTCATCCCAAACCTCACTTTAATACTATGATCTCCCAAATAATACCTTCTCGACTCTTCCCTCCTCTATGCATTCTTTGACACATCCCAAACCTCACTTTAATACTATGATCTCCCAAATAATACCTTCTCGACTCTTCCCTCCTCGATCCATCCTTTGACTCATCCCAAACCTCATTTTAATACTATGATCTCCCAAATAATACCTTCTCGACTCTTCCCTCCTCGATCCATCCTTTGACTCATCCCAAGCCTCATTTTAATACTATGATCTCCCAAATAATACCTTCTCAAGTCTTCCCTCCTCTATCCATCCTTTGACTCATGCCAAGCCTCATTTTAATACTACGATCTCCCAAATAATATCTTCTAGACTCTTCCCTCCTCTATCCATCGTTTGACTGATCCCAAACCTCATTTTAATACTATGATCTCCCAAATAATACCTTCTCGACTCTTCCCTCCTCTATGCATCCTTTGACTCATCCCAAGCCTCATTTTAATACTATGATCTCCCAAATAATACCTTCTAGACTCTTCCCCCCTCTATGCATTCTTTGACTCATCCCAAACCTCATTTTAATACTACGAACTCCCAAATAATACCTTCTAGACTCTTCCCTCCTCTATCCATCGTTTGACTCATCCCAAACCTCATTTGAATACTATGATCTCCCAAATAATACCTTCTCGACTCTTCCCTCCTCTATGCATCCTTTGACTCATCCCAAACCTCATTTTACTACTATGATCTCCCAAATAATACCTTCTCGACTCTTCCCTCCTCTATGCATCCTTTGACTCATCCCAAGCCTCGTTTTAAAAACAATAATCTCCCAAATAATACCTTCTCGACTCTTCCCTCCTCTATGCATTCTTTGACTCATCCCAAACCTCATTTTAATACTATGATCTCCCAAATAATACCTTCTCGACTCTTCCCTCCTCTATCCATCCTTTGACTCATCCCAAACCCCATTTTAATACTATGATCTCCCAAATAATACCTTCTCGACTCTTCCCTCCTCTATGCATCCTTTGACTCATCCCAAACCTCATTTTAATACTATGATCTCCCAAATAATACCTTCTCGACTCTTCCCTCCTCTATGCATTCTTTGACTCATCCCAAGCCTCATTTTAATACTATGATTTCCCAAATAATACCTTCTCGACTCTTCCCTCCTCGACCCATCCTTTGACTCATCCCAAGCCTCATTTTAATACTATGATCTCCCAAATAACACCTTCTCGACTCTTCCCTCCTCGATCCATCCTTTGACTCATCTCAAGCCTCATTTTAATACTATGATCTCCCAAATAATACCTTCTCGACTCTCCTCCTCTATCCATCCTTTGACTCATCCCAGGCCTCATTTTAATACTATGATCTCCTAAATAATACCTTCTCGACTCTTCCCTCCTCTATCCATCCTTTGACTCATCCCAAACCTCATTTTAATACTATGATCACCCAAATAATACCCTCGACTCTTCCCTCCTCTATCCATCCTTTGACTCATCCCAAGCCTCATTTTAATACTATGATCTCTCAAATAATACCTTCTCGACTCTTCCCTCCTCGATCCATCCTTTGACTCATCCCAAGCCTCATTTTAATACTATGATCTCCCAAATAATACCTTCTCGACTCTTCCCTCCTCTATCCGTCCTTTGACTCATCCCAAGCCTCATTTTAATACTATGATCGCCCGAATAATACCTTCTCGACTCTTCCCTCCTCTATCCATCCTTTGACTCATCCCAGGCCTCATTTTAATACTATGATCTCCCAAATAATACCTTCTCGACTCTCCTCCTCTATCCATCCTTTGACTCATCCCAGGCCTCATTTTAATACTATGATCTCCCAAATAATACCTTCTTGACTCTTCCCTCCTCTATCCATCCTTTGACTCATCCCAAACCTCATTTTAATACTATGATCTCCCAAATAATACCTTCTCGACTCTTCCCTCCTCTATCCATCCTTTGACTCATCCCAAGCCTCATTTTAATACTATGATCTCTCAAATAATACCTTCTCGACTCTTCCCTCCTCGATCCATCCTTTGACTCATCCCAAGCCTCATTTTAATACTATGATCTCCCAAATAATACCTTCTCGACTCTTCCCTCCTCTATGCATCCTTTGACTCACCCCATACCTCATTTTAATACTATGATCTCCCAAATAATACCTTCTCGACTCTTCCCTCCTCTATGCATCCTTTGACTCATCCCAAACCTCATTTTACTACTAAGATCTCCCAAATAATACCTTCTCGACTCTTCCCTCCTCTATCCATCCTTTGACTCATCCCAAACCTCATTTTAATACTATGATCTCCCAAATAATACCTTCTCGACTCTTCCCTCCTCTATCCATCCTTTGACCTATTCAATCCAACTAACAGAGTCACACGTCCAACGCTCCAATTAACAATGTTTACTTCCCTCTACTAATCCACCACTAACCCTTCGGGTTCTGGAGTAGCGCGCTACTCGCCGAAAAGCTCTTCAACACCTTGTCAGGGGTAGTAAGCTATATATAAATACAATTACAATTACAAATTGAGCTTTTGTTATTTTATAACAATATCTCTGCAAACTGCGCGGGCTGCGTAGTAGTCTCTACCTGCAGTCCCCTGTGTATGCCTCATACTCACTGTGTGATTTGGAGCCACCGTCACGCTTCCACCTTCTTGGGTGTAATGTGTTTCGGTAAAATTTGGCGAGAGGAGCTGGCTGCAGTAAAAAGGAAAACAAACGGTTATCAAAGTGTAATATCGACTTGGTCAGCAGTTATCAAAGTGTAATATCGACCTGTTCAACAGTTATCAAAGTGTAATATCGACCTGTTCAGCAGTTATCAAAGTGTAATATCGACCTGGTCAGCAGTTATCAAAGTGTAATATCGACCTGTTCAGCAGTTATCAAAGTGCAATATCGACCTGTTCAGCAGTTATCAAAGTGCAATATCGACCTGTTCAGCAGTTATCAAAGTGAATTATTGACCTGTTCAGCAGTTATCAAAGTGTAATATCGACCTGTTCAGCAGTTATCAAAGTGTAATATCGACCTGTTCAGCAGTTATCAAAGTGCAATATCGACCTGTTCAGCAGTTATCAAAGTGAATTATTGACCTGTTCAGCAGTTATCAAAGTGTAATATCGACCTGTTCAGCAGTTATCAAAGTGCAATATCGACCTGGTCAGCAGTTATCAAAGTGTAATATCGACCTGGTCAGCAGTTATCAAAGTGTAATATCGACCTGGTCAGCAGTTATCAAAGTGTAATATCGACCTGTTCAGCAGTTATCAAAGTGCAATATCGACCTGTTCAGCAGTTATCAAAGTGCAATATCGACCTGTTCAGCAGTTATCAAAGTGAATTATTGACCTGTTCAGCAGTTATCAAAGTGTAATATCGACCTGTTCAGCAGTTATCAAAGTGTAATATCGACCTGTTCAGCAGTTATCAAAGTGCAATATCGACCTGTTCAGCAGTTATCAACGTGAATTATTGACCTGTTCAGCAGTTATCAAAGTGTAATATCGACCTGTTCAGCAGTTATCAAAGTGCAATATCGACCTGTTCAGCAGTTATCAAAGTGAATTATCGACCTGGTCAGCAGTTATCAAAGTGTAATATCGACCTGGTCAGCAGTTATGAAAGTGTAATATCGACCTGTTCAGCAGTTATCAAAGTGTAATATCGACCTGGTCAGCAGTGGCTCTTCTGCATACAGGAGGGTATGTATAGCTCATTTCTAAAGCCACCGGCAGCCAAAACAGAGTTCATCACTGGAGACCCAACCCCCACCCCAATACAGAAACTGCACAAAACCTCAGAGAACTGAGAGTGCCTGGTACCAGCTCTTACTGCTGCAGAAAGGTAAAGTCTACCTTCCTAAGCAGAACTCAGAACAACAGTCCAAGCCATGGTTCTCTCACCTGGATGGGATAAAGCCGGTCTGTCTCACAGCCACCCCCGTCTCCTATCTAGCTTCCTTCAGTGGCTTCCTAGGTGCCACCGGCAGGCTCAGGAAAGATTATGGCAGCATCACCTGAACCGTCAATGCACACTTCACCATCACATTCAAAACCTGATGCAGCACCTGTAAATCAGATGCCAACCGAAACACCAACAACCTCAGGCAGCCAGTGTCATGCAAGGAGGTACAAAAGGGGGTGGTGATGGACGGCTGAAATGCCAGAAACCGGTCCTAGGAAGCCTGTTTCCGGTCCAGGGAAGGCATGGTTTGGCAGTTCGGGCTGGACTGTTCCAATGAGGCACAGGGTCAAGACTGATTTGCATATGGCCATGTCTGAACTGGGGTGGCAGAGTGGGCTAAAGAACTGTGATGGATTAAACCCAGATCTGTTGACTGGGTGTGAGTGTTTGATTGGTTCTGATGCTCCGTCCATCACCACCCCCTTTTGTACCGCTTTGTTTGCCATAAGTTGGCAGGGTATGCTCAGACGCGAGTCCCTTGCTCACTTTGCCACTGGATTCAAGCAAGCCTGGCTGAAGACGGCTGAAATGCCAGAAACCGGTCCTAGGATGCTTGTTTCCGGTCCAGGGAAGGCATGGCTTGGCAGTTCGGGCTGGACTGTTCCCATGAGGCACAGGGTCAGACTGATTTGCATATGGCCATGTCTGAACTGGGGTGGCAGAGTGGGCTAAAGAACGGTGATGGATCAAACCCAGATCTGTTGACTGGGTGTGAGTGTTTGATTGGTTCTGATGCTCCGTCCATCACCACCCCCTTTTGTACCGCAGTGTCATGCAAGGAGCCAAGATATTGCCGAGCTTCAAACCAAAAAGAGGAAAGAGTGGAAACCAGGAGTTTAGCCATCTTCTTTTACACACCAGGGATCTGGATTAACAAACATCCATGCCTCAGGCGTGCACCTTCACTCGTGCAGTTCAGAAAGTAGTACCTCATCGTTTATTTGTATGGAACTGCACACACCTCTAGCCCAGGTCCAGCGGTTCACTCCCTGCCTATCGTACGTGACGTTGTAGCACCCTCATCCTACAAAATGTCTCCATGTACAGTTCTCCTCTGCTTGTGATCTGAGCTTGCACCTTGAAAACGCAGATTATCAATGCAACCCCCCTCACGCTGTGTCTTAAAAAGTCGCCCGTTTGTGACACAGCCTCGGAGTGGCGCTGAGTCTTCGACGGTAAGTCACTCCTGGTGCGGATGCGAACTTACCAGAATATCTGGTCCCTTGGTAGGTGGATCTTCATTTACATGTGAACTAGCCCCTGCTCCCGGGCAGTGCACCGTGTGATCCTCTACACAACTCTCAATGCTCTGACCCCCATTCAAGGTGAGGGCGATGGTTTTCTAGGGTAAAACCAGTGCTTTAATTGGAATAGAGAAGACCTGGTATCTCTATCCAGAGTAGCTGTCTGCTCATGAAAAGTGCTGGTACTGTCTCTGCAGAGACAACCCTCATCTGGCCAGCCTCTTGCTTTCAGCTCGTTGTACCGCATCCCAGTGCTTAATTTGTAAATACATAAGTGCCAGGGCCCTCGTCAGGAGGCCACTGCAGCTGGCACCACACATTGCCCCTGCCATGGTGCCAATGGTAGTAACCTCACAACTGCTAGCTATCGCACTCCCACGAGTGTGACTACTCGGACTATTCCAGGCCTCCCGTGTTACACGGAAGGAACCAGAACCCCCTGTGCATGAACCGAGCCACACCTGACATCCCAGCCCTAGGAGCAGAAGAGGCGGCGTGTTACCTTCCACTGGTCACTTTAGCTAGCCGCGCCTCACTCCACCGTGAAAGAGAAGACTTTGGGGGTCAGACTTGACTGGAGCGCTCTTAGGTTCCCAGGTCACGGCAGTGCCAAGGACATCGAGGGGCAGCTTTCTCCACTCCCCCCATCTTCCCAATCTGACCCAGGGCTTGAGTGGACAGGAGTCCTGGTCTCAGCGTGCTTTGAATGTCTCTATTTCTATTTATTTCAATATTGTGAGCAGCGCACACCTGAAAAAGAAGTCTAGCTTCAAGGTGTAGGGGAGAAGCTTGTGGAAGGAAAGTGGCATGGAGGTGAGACAGGACTTAAAGAAGTACACACTCATTTCCATGATAAATACCATCTCTAGAGGTTCAGGTGCCCATTGGACACCTCACAGAGATTGTTGACAAGGAGTTTTTCCACAGTGGTGTTGAATCTCTCCAGTGTTGGGGCAGTTTTGCATTTATTGGAGATGGCGAGAGGCCACTTCATGGCCCAGTCCCTGCAGTGGTGTTTCTCACCAAGAGGCATATGTATCCAAAACGCTTTTTGCGATTCTCAAATTGCGATTTTTAGCAAATCGCAATTAGAGAATCGCAAAATGCAATGCATGTAGGATTTGCTAAACATTTTGCGAATCCAACATATTCCTTATTTGTGAATCGCAAATTGAGATTCGCAAATGAGGAATTCCTTCCCATTCATTCCTACGGGACTAGAGGCACATAGGAATGAATGGGAAGACATTCACAATTTGCGATTTACAATTAGAGAATCGCAAATTGAGAATGTAATTTCAAGTGTGCCAGGGTGTCAAAAGGACAGCCTGTTGCACCCCTGAAATATGTATGTGTGCACATGTGGCACACATACATGCCCTAAGGGCATGTATGTGCGCCACATGGCACTTTGAAAAATGCATTTTACAAAGAAATCGCAAATTATCACCAACCTGAAGTTGGTGGTAATTTGCGATTCCTTAAGCCAAAATCGCACAACTTGGGTGCTTCCTAGATTGCATTTAAGGAATCGCAATTTGGGATTCCTTAAATGCATTCGAAAATAGGGAATCGCAAATTTTGTGATCCCTTATTTTGCGAGGGCGTTTTGGGATGATATATCCCAAAAGGCTTTTTCCCGTTCGTAAACGGGCCAATTCTGAAAATCGGCCTGTTTGCGAACGGGAATGGGCTTTATATATATACCCCTAAGTTCTTTTCTTTGGTGTTTGGTGGTGACCAGCTTAGAGTATTCCTTGGGGCGGGGGTTTCTTTCGGTCTTGGCCGGGACGCTTAGACCTGTGAGATACTTGGGCTGTTTTTGATGTGCTGACTTCCAGGTGGCACAGAGCGTGTTTAGTATGATTTGTTGGCTAGTAAGGCGTCCGCCCCAGCCCAGTAGCATGTAAATGAATGATGCCACACACGGAGCTCTGTATTACGCGTCTTTATTTCTCAGAGTGTAACCGCTAACTGGCAGGTACTGGGCCATGAGTTTTAGTTACCACACCCAATCACTTACGTCACCAGACTACGGAGTCCATGAGGGACCGTAGCCATCCTGCGCTCTTGATACACAAGACACTACAGCTGGTAGGAAGCCAGTTTACTTATTGTAAACATCACCAACCCCGTACTCCGAAAGTAACTCATTGATGGGCGTGGAAGGCTCTAAAAGCAGCCGACACTCTGGTCCTGAAGCTGCGGACGAGAAGCGACATCAACCACACTCCGAAGGCTCTCTCGGTGCACAACACCAACTCAAGGAAAGGTGGCGAGTATCTGCCCATTGGCACCTCACTAGCAGCCAGACTGGGCCTAGGTTCAACGACTGGACACCCACACTGGTGAAACGGGACAGGACCCTTGGTGCTTGGGGGCCTTGGGATGGAATGCCTCAAACCCAAACCTGAGGCACGATCCCATTTCTCGGGATTCAGGAAAAGTCTGGCATTTGAACGATCCAGGCTGGTCTATAAGGGACCTCCGTCCCTGCAGGGGCTGCATTGAAGAATGCCTGACCGCAGCACTCTGTAGTGACCAAAAGATGACACCCATGCAGTGTCAAACACTTTAATGAGTACATAAACCAACAGCTATACACTTTGGACACGATCTTCAAACTCGTTTAGAAAAATATATGCTGTAAAGGTTTATAAAAAATACTGGTGTTTTGGGAGAATCGAAACTGCATTCACGGTCACAGCGAAAGGATTGGAAGGGGCTGCGGTGAGGTGAGCTCTTTTGCAACCACTGACTTCCTGCGATAGTCAGTCGTCAAGTGAGCACCCCCTGAGGCTAGTACTCCCGGGAGTGAGGGCTCACGAGCTTCCTAGCACCACCCCTTCCGCCTACAGAAGCAAGGACGCGATCACTGGACATGTATGTGCCTTAAGCGCTGGGGGGCCCCTGGGTAGCTATGTGCTATATAAAAACAAATTAATTTAATTAAATGAAGTTGTGCGGTGTACACCACACATTGTGCACACGCTCCTGCAAGACGTCCACAGTCCGTGGCACCGGCAGACACGTGGACCACCGTAAATTGTAAATGTGTCCTCTATAGTCATGACGTGCTACTCATGTATGCATATGTTATTTCTAGAACACAAACCTATCCCAAAGGCCGCAGAGCTCGGTACAGGGTCAAAGGCGAGCATAAAGTCAACGAGGGAGAGCCTTGGATTCTGGTCTGTGGACGGTTAGTGCATTGCGATGCGCTGTTCTTTAAAGGGGTGAGTCTGCAACTCTTTCCTGTCACTCAATGCATCGACCTAAGAAGCATGAAATGCGGAGCCTGCCTGGCTGATCAGGATTCATACTGCTCACTCCAGGTGATATTTGTAGACAGTGGTTAGACCACCATTCGAACTGCCTCTAAGCACTGGAAATAGCAGACTTTACTATCCCTGTTTCAATGGCACTCCATATACCATCCTCAGAAGGATGGGAGGCTGAGCTGGTTCTGCTAGAATTCCAAAGTATGGCTTGTGGGCCACAGCGAATGTCAGCAGCGAGCGCGCCATTCACTCAGCCAGCGTCCAGGCTCCGAGCTCTTCATTTGAACCAAGGCAGTGGCTCTTCACCTTTTGACCTCTGTGGACCCCCCACTTAATCATTGCTGTAGTCTGGGGACCCCCAATGACTGCGGCATACGCAATTTTGTTGACTTGAAAGCCAAATCAATACACAACAATAATCCGTCATCCGCACTGGATTCTGTTCAATCCACCTGCATTGCGCCCACAAATCACCTGGGAAAACCACATTTATTTTTAGCCCCCAACTTCAAGTTGCTTCACACTTATAGAACATTTAAAAAATTTCAATTTTCCATTTTACTTCTCTCTTTATTAATCGGTTTGGCAGTCTGTTGATATTATTTCATTTTCTAAGCAGCTGCGGACCCCCTGAGTAGGCATTGCAGACCCCCAGATACCCCTTGACCACAGGTCGGGGACCCACTGAACTAAGGCGCTGGAACAATAGTAGGTTTGTGGGGTTTTTCTAGAACTCCTTATTGCTTCCATGTGAATTTTTAGGGTTTAAAGGGTGTGTGAGAATACTTCCTGTGAAGTCATCAGTGGGTCAAAGGGCATCGTGCGTCATTTCCGGTAACCCTATGATTTCGTTTAAATACCGTCAGTGACTGTGGCCTTTTCCCACAAAAGATGTGCTTGGGCGGGACGCTTCCTTCTGCAACAATTCAAACTAATGCAGTGTCAGATAATTAATACACATCATTCTCATCCGTCAAATATATGCGGATAAGTCCCGGAAAGAGCGTTCATGCACAGGAAGCCTGACTCGAATGTACCCGCAGATCTGTATCGAATCACTGAGAGCCGCAGCAGCCGTCAGGATAAAAGGCAAACACGAGGGAGGCGTCCCGGGCGGCTGACACAGCGCGTGCCTGAGGAGAGCAGGAACACACCACGTCCAAAGCCGATTGGACTCGAGAGGTCACCCCGCTTTGGGGCATATCATCAAGGCCCCCCGATAAAATTATCGCTGCTTCAGCGTCCGCTTGCGGGCGCAAAGCGATGATAATTTTATCGCACTATCATCATGGACACGCTAACGCGTGTTCTCATGCCTCAGCGCCGGTTTCCCTAACTCCCATCTTTGTATCGCCAATGAGATGCAAAGTGGGCGTACCCTGCCGAACTAACGTGGAGAATGTCGCTAACCGACTTTTCTCCAATTAACAAGGTCATCGCTAACCTGCTTAGCGATTATAAAAGTAGCGCTAACCGTGCTTAACGCAGGTTCCTTTACGCCTGCTTACAATCTGACTTAGCCAGTATATCCAATGGAAGGTGGATATAATGGCTAACTCTGCCCTGCCCTATCGGCAACGTATCGCCTTTTCCAGCGATAATCGCATGATTTGCAGCTAACTCTGGAATTTTTATCGCTTTTGAGATAGGCGTCGCTGATAGTGCGCTATCTCAGTGATAAAATTCAGCGATAGCCGGTGATAATTATCCTCGCGCTAAGAGCGCTTTGCGATAATTATCGCCGGCTCTTGCTGATATGCCCCTTTGTTCTTTGTTTCGTAAACGATATTGGCACAAATCCGGACCAAAAACCGGTGACATTAATTAACAAGTGTCAGCGAGACAACGTGTACCCAAATTCAGTGCAGTCCAAGAGTGGGTCAATGACGCGAAGCAATAGAGATATATGTATGTTTGTGGAAATGGCGCACATGCCTCCTAGAAGTAGTAAGTTAGAAAGACTGATGGGAAACGACATATGTAAGGCTGTATGCAAATGTTAGAGGCAGGCAGGATGCCACGCCCCCTTCCCCAGGAATATGTAAGTTGAAGGCTCAACAACCCTTTTAAGTTTGTAAAATACTACCTATGAGCATCGGTGCAGACAGATGTTCATAGCTTTACGTTTCGGGGGTGGCGCCTGCAACACGAGTGCTGCCAGGGTCAAAGGGCACAGAGTGGGCACTGGCTGGTAGTGAGCACCCACAACGTCATAGGTTTCTTTGTGTTGCCAAACTTCACAGGGTGTGCCACCCAATGTGTGCCTGCTTAGGTCTGATTACAAGGTGTGCACAATGGGGCGGTAAATATTATAGCCTTAGAGCCCTCCGTAGCGGGCTCTACCGGCCATTAAAGGAATCATGGGAATTTAAGATAACGCTAATGCCTCTTTGTAAATCGTCAAAATGTCAAAAATCTGCTAATGACGTAGGAGGAACTCCAGGAAGAACAGATTTCCAGCATTTTTAAATATATTTGTGGCTCAGTTCGATAAAAACCGATGTATGTATTTTTGATACGACTGAATTAAGTGCTTGTATGACCAAACGTTTCTTGGTGCTAGACGAGGCAAAGACAGGAACAGCCAACTGGATATAAACTGCTGTGGGAGAGAGGGGTCTCGAGGGTGGTTCTGGGGAAAGGAGACAGTAGGGTTAGAGCTGGGGAAAGGAGACAGTAGGATTAGAGATGGGTGAAAGGAGACATAAGGGTTAGAGCTGGGGAAAGGAGACAGTAGGGTTAGAGCTAGGGAAGGAAGACAGTAGGGTTAGAGATGGGGAAAGGAGACAGTAGGGTTAGAGATGGGGAAAGGAGACAGTAGGGTTAGAGCTAGGGAAAGGAGACATTAGGGTTAGAGCTGGGGAAAGGAGACAGTAGGGTTAGAGATGGGGAAAGGAGACAGTAGGGTTAGAGCTGGGGAAAGGAGACTGTAGGGTTAGAGTTGGGGAAAGGAGACAGTAGGGTTAGAGCTAGGGGAAGGAGACAGTAGGGTTAGAACTGGGGAAAGGAGACAGTAGGGTTAGAGTTGGGGAAAGGAGACAGTAGGGTTAGAGCTGGGGAAAGGAGACTGTAGGGTTAAAGTTGGGGAAAGGAGACAGTAGGGTTAGAGCTGGGGAAAGGAGACTGTAGGGTTAGAGTTGGGGAAAGGAGACAGTAGGGTTAGAGATGGGGAAAGGAGACAGTAGGGTTAGAGTTGGGGAAAGGAGACAGTAGGGTTAGAGCTGGGGAAAGGAGACTGTAGGGTTAGAGCTGGGGAAAGGAGACAGTAGGGTTAGAGCTGGGGAAAGGAGACTGTAGGGTTAGAGTTGGGGAAAGGAGACAGTAGGGTTAGAGCTGGGGAAAGGAGACAGTAGGGTTAGAGATGGGGAAAGGAGACAGTAGGATTAGAGCTGGGGAAGAAGGATGGTTCCAGAAGGGTGGGGCGAGGATGGAGGCGCTGAGGCCTCCAGGGTCGTTTAGAATCAGGGAACCAAAGCAAGATAAGCAGAGGCTGACATTGTGTGGGGAGACAATCTTTTCTTAATGAAGGACAAAACATGGCCACGTAGGAGCTGGGAGGATGCAAAGTATTCTGAGAGAAAGATAATCTTTAATAGGAACCCAGTGGGCAGCTGAAAGCAGGGTCCTAGCGTGGCAAAGGCGTGTAGCACCCCTGAATATGGCGGCTGGAGACACCGAAGAGATAACTTAGGGAGCTGGGTTAGTCCTTGGTGACGACAACGCAGGATGAAACAGTGGAGGCCTCATTTATGAAGCCCCGTGCGCCGTCAGAGCGTCACTATGTGTGACGTTCCGTGGCGCAGGAGCCTGCTCCATATTTAGCAGGCAGCACTGAGCCAGTTTTTTTGTCCCTTTTAACGCAGTTTTCTGCGTAAAAGAGACATTCCATGGGTGTTGCTGGGGGTGTTCCCAGCAACATCTGTGGCTTTTTGACAGTGCCCAAGATTTACAAAACGTAAACCTGAGGCAGCGCCAAAAACATACCCCTCCCAGGAGAAATATCTTTATTTCTCCTTGTTTTTCCTTTTTCTATGTGTGCGCATTTTGCATAGCTACGGCTCATTCCTGCCCTTTTCTTTTACCGTAGGGCAGCGCAGCAGGAAGACCGACGCCGCTGTCCTACGATAGAACCAAATAATTGAGGCCCTGGATGTTTTACCATGCACATTTAGGAAAGGTAGCGTGCTATCAGCAACGCTCATCTCCAAAGCGATAAAATTCAGAGCGCAAGCTGCCAATTGTGCGATTATCGCTTGAAATACAGCGATAATTGCACAAGGTTTGACGAAAGCTTGGTGATAGGGCCTCACATACTTAGCCATGATATCCACCTTCCATAGGATATCATGGCTAAGTCAGTTTTGAAGCAGGCGTAAGGAAAGTAGCGATAACAGAGGTTATCGCTACTTTGCTTGTCGCTCTGCTGGTTAGCTTGTCCATTGATAATTGGAGAAATGTCGCTTAGCGACATTTCTCCAGTTATGTCAGGGCAGGAACGCCCACTTTGCATCTCATTAGAGATGCAAAGATGGGTGTTGGGGGAAAGGGCGATAATGCAAGGATTCACGCGATAGCGTGACCTGGCTGATTAGGCGATAAAATTATTGCCGCTTTCCGTCCGAAAACGGACGCTAAAGCGGCTATAATTTTATCTCCGGGCTTGATGATATGCCCCTGTGTTCCTTCAAAGTATCCTGCCCGAACCCAGCGGTGAATTTCCTTTTCTTAGTTCTTATGTAAGTAGCAGTGGAGCAGCTCAGTTCTTTTTCTTTTTCTTTTACCCAGCGTCAAGCAGAACGAGACGGTTATTTAGTTACCTCTCCAGTCTTGTCCCGCTGGCAGCATTTGTTTATTGATTGAACAGAACTGCATATAACGCAGAAAACCCGCTGAACTCTGGGACTCTCCCTTCAGCTGTTAGTGCTACATTGTTCCTCCCTCCTTGGCAAACGTATGCCAATCGTTAAATACTATACTGATTTAACAGAGACCAAAATGAGGCCTGTTAGGGGAGAGGCGTGGCGCCGCGGCAAGGGCGACTGACTCCGTAATCTGGGGATCACGGTTCGATCCCCGGCGCCGGCGGCAGATTAGCCCAGCACCATGTGACTCTGGGCAAAAGCTTGCTTAATCTTCCCGACGGCCCCCAGCGCCTAGAGACCCTTATGGGTGATTGTTCGCGCTTTACAAATATGGATATTATTATTATATTATTTTGATCGCTTTATCCTGAACTTAAGAGACCTCTCTTCGTTTGGATCACTTCGTCAAATAGGGTGAGTTTGGGAGTGTACACAACCTATCTTTGCTAACCATTGCTATTGCTCATAGCCTAGTACACTGTTGTAGTGGACCTTTTAATTAACCCTAGTCTTTCTTTTTATTTTGTTTTCTTGTTATACTGCAGTGCTGGGAATAAGTATTCCAGGTTCTCGTTCTTTCATTCCGCTGGCACCGCTGCACCTTCTCCCTGGTGGTCCTGAGTGGTCTCTTCTCTCCTTGGGGGTATTAGTCTGTATCCTGTTGACCATTGATTGGCTGGACCTGGCTATACCTTATGGGAGAGTGGGGACTCGGCCTTCGCTCCTGAGGATATCTGCCGTTGGATCGGAATCCCGACAGTTACAGATGTATACAGAGAGACAACAATATTTATCCTGTCTGTATTTATTTTTAAAAATGGAAAAATACAGAAAATTGTGCTTCTTCTGAGTGACTTGCTTTGGCGTCCTTCAAGAATTCCAGAGCAACTGCTAAGCAGATAGACACCGTGGGGATTTAAAAACAGGATGAGATTCCCTTAAAAACAGGCAAATGTTAACGTAAATTTGTATAGAATGCTAATATTTACTTGTGAGTGTAGTGTTTTGTTAGATTTGTCTGCTTAATTTGCTAAAACTTGACAAGCATCGAAGTATGAGTGGATGTTCATCAGTTAAATAAATGTGGAAATTTAACATTTTACGACTCCATTTATTCTTAAAACATAAAACAAAAATGGATTAATACCGATATAATATATGGATAAATACCATAAAACCGGGAGCCCTAATTATGATTAAGGCTTCTGGTTTTCCGATTTTACTGATTTTTGCAGATAAATACAGACAGAAAACAATGTGTTTCATGTCTGTATTTATTTTTAAAAGCTGAAAAATACTGAAAATGTTGCTTCGTGTGAGAAACTCTCCATGCTGTCTTTCATGAATTCCAGGCAACAGCTGAGCATGCAGACAGCATGGAGGGTCAAAATACAGGGTGGGATTTCCTTACATACAGGCATCTGTTGACATAATTTTGTAGTAAAATGCTAGTATGTAGCTGTGAGCAGCCGCGGTCCGTGCAGGTCACAGCAGTGGGGCGGTGGGGCCGGGTCAGGGGGGATTTCGAGGGACGATGCAGAGAATTCATTCTCCCTGTGCATCGTCCCTCGAAATCCCCCCTCACCCGGCTCCACTGCTGTTACCTGCAAGGACCGCGGCTGGCTGTGAGTGTAGACTTTTGTTAAAAGTGGCTGCTTAGTTTGCTAAAACGTGACAGGCATCCATGTTTGAGTGCACGTGAAAGAGTTATTTAAACGCAGACATATACCATTTTACAGCTATATTTATTCTTGAAACACAAAATAGATACGGATAAATACCAATAAGATGGCCCAAAAATTAAATTTGGATAAATACAGATGGAAATACTCAAAAAAAAAAAAAATACCATAAAACCGGGCGCCCTAATTATGACATGTCATTCGCCGTGGGCTTCTGGGCACCACGCTCACACAGAAGCCAGAAGCGAGTCGGAATGGGACATCAGGCCAGGAGAGGTTGTGGGTGACAAATTACAGGAAGAAATCTTCTTAATGACAGGAAAGCAGGATGTGGGGCTCGTGGGTGACTCCACTTATCCAGATCTGTTCTGGGAACCAGCTAAATATGTTTAATCTTTCCAGGGCGCAGAGAGTGCAAGGAGGTGCCCCCAAGCCTTTACCATG
Source organism: Triturus cristatus (assembly GCF_964204655.1). NCBI lineage: Eukaryota > Metazoa > Chordata > Amphibia > Caudata > Salamandridae > Triturus > Triturus cristatus. The sequence goes on along the minus strand of NC_140582.1, from coordinate 1,199,525,202 downwards.
ACAAGAAGAAAGAGAAGCCACCAACATAGAAATGATGGGACATGCAGTGGCTGGCAGCCAGGACACTCACGACAGCTATTTATATTTTAAGAAGCACTAAAGATACTTCATGGAGCAATAAACTAAAAATAAACGAAAACCCACGTCTGCTGCCTGCTCTAGTCTGTAGGGTGGCAGCGAGAACATCTGTGCAGCAAAAACTAAAAACTGACTAGCTCTGACAGCAACATTTGAATGCAAAGAGACAAAGCCAATAGGCATACACACAAAGGCACACATGCAGGCAGAGGTGACACACAAATCGACATTCCAGTAATTCCAACAGACATACAGCCAGCAGCCAAGGAACTTTGATGAGGTCCAACAAGCACATAACTTGTGTGGCAGCAGACATGGTGCAATGTGCAAAGCAGGGCACATGGGTGATGTGCAGTCGGGAGGTCTAGAGATGCACCTCAGGGTGGAGCTCTTTGCTTCACTGACTGCTGGTGGCCGTGGGACTGCGGGGCATCTATGCATGAGTCAGGTGGGCACAGGTTTAATCCCGGCATGTGCACTCAGCCTTTCATCCTCCTGTAGTCGATATCGCAAGAACTGTTGCCTGAGCTGCCCTACAGCGCCAAGACGCACTTCATGAGAAATGTGCACTTTACAAATCCAAGGCTCCAAGGGATGGAGTTTACAAGCCGCAAACGATGAAATACAAAGGCGTTGATATCCAGAGGTCGGACGGGAGAGGCCTGCAGCCCAAGGGCATGCGAGGTCGCCCCGTGAGCAGCGCTTCCAGTGTTGTTCCTGGCTTCCCAGCGCGTTTTTCAAGCTCAGCACTTCTGAAGGGTGGAAGCCGCGCTGGCCGGCTGCAGGCTCCCGCGGTTCCCCCAGAAGGAGAGACTGCAGCCAGCAGACAACCGCAGACCGGTTATGGCGCCCAGGAGAGCGGGCTGAAGGGGACACAGGGGGGGGGGGGGGGGGGGGGGGCTGCGGCAGCAGTTCTGTATCAGTGAAAGTCTCACCCCCCCCTGCGAGTCGGCAGCAGCGCGATCCCTGCATGGCCCCACTCCCCCAGACAACCAATGTCCTGGTGTTTTCACATCCAGTTTACAGATTGTGTGAAAATAGGACCCAATTTGTGTTGGCGAGAAAAACTTGTGCCCTGGCGTCACCCAACCTCCCTTTCTGGTCAGGGGGGCAGGGAACGCTCCCCCCACCCTGCTCACAGCTGGCAGTAGATGGGAGCGCTAAACCGCACGGAATTAGGAATACAGCCCTGCCAAGAACCACGCATCAGGCGTTAGACTAACGAATACGAGCTTCACAGTTATTCTCCATTCCATAGGGTTTAACTCAGGGCTTTAAGTGGGATGAAAAAACTGGAGGGGTCTCTCAAAGGGGCGTGGTCAATGTATTAAGGGCGTGGCTTAAAACACGTAAACTGAAAATCTGTGTTTAACACAGTGTGCCGCCCAACTTGTATTTTGCTGTTCCTGTCATTGCGTCCAGATGTATGATACACCAAGTCACATCATACCTACAAGTCAGGGCTATCGGCTTTGTCAATGGTTGCTAGTTGCATAAGATAAATAAGCAGCAACTATGGCTTGTATATAATATTGAACAAACTTCCATTTAAAACCCCGGTGACACCACGACAATGTTGCTGCTCCTGAGTTTCAAAAAGAGAAGGGACCCAGAGAGAAAATGACTCTCTTTAAAGGATTTCCCTTCTTCTTCAACGCCTCCCACGCGCACATCGATGTGCCGCTGTCACTGCAGTCAGGGAAAAAAACGGACCGCCTGTGCCAGGGCACAAAACCGAGCCCGATAGAGACCCGCTTTGAGGCCCCCTTAAAAATACTGCCGGTTCTCAGACCCGGTGAGCCCCGGCCCACTTAAAGCCCTGGTTTAACTCATAATTAACCTGTGCTAGTGGGCTGTTAACGTATGCTACTGGTAATTACGGGCGTGTAGTTTGTACCCCGCTAGTAGCATGAAACTCATAATGAGAGCTTAAGTGTCTTATTTTATAAATATTTCTCCACACCATACAACTTTCAGGACTCATCAAATGTCGTAACAATCCTGGAGAAGGGCGGGGCATGTCTTTGCGGTCACCACAGTGAAATAAATCCATCTGAGTATCGCATTTATTCTTCGCTGCTTTGTGAATCAGTTACAGTGACTATGCCATATATACAAAAAACATTTGTTTTTAAACTGCATATTATGTGGTGCGCCTTAACTTGTGTAGGTGGAAGAAAAAATCCAGTCCAAGTGTCGGCTCTTCCTAAATGGCAGAGGAGCGTCGCCCTGCCCGCTGCGAGCGCAGCAAGCAAACACTACTAAATGAAATGGCATAATAATGCCATTTTATGTTGCCACCAGCTCGCGCTGTGTACAGTGTGAGGCGGGGGGGGGGGGGATAGAATCCTGGATTACTGCTGCCCCTTTTTTCCGTGCACGTCGGGTTGGTCGGCTGGCTACCTATGGCCAGTCCGACATGCACAGTGTGAAACAGCCTGCCTCCAGCCTCAAAATGAGCACCGGGTTATCCTGCTCCCACCAAACCCGGAGCTGCTGTCATGCTGAGAGCAGCTCCAGGATTGGTCAGGAGTCGTGTTCCACCGGGCAGTAAGGGAAGTCCTTCCCTTTGCTGCTCGTGGACGTCAGAGTCCCATCGCTGGGAGTGCTGCACCGGGTGGGAGCATTATTGTGGTGACTTGGGTGCATGGCACTCGCCATATTTTTGTATTGCCAGCCGCCACTTTCTAGTACTTAAGAGCTGCCTAGCATGGGCCTGAAAAGAGCGGCAGCAAAATCTCAAGTCAGCAATCCATGCTCCACTCTTGTGCTTCAAGAGGAAAAAGTGCTCTATGGCAATGCTTGAATCAGTCTGAGCCACTGGATTTTATTCTGAATACATTGCATTGGGAATTCCACTGGGGCCACCATGCGCAAGTCGGCCATGGCCCGTCCTAAAAGTGTCACTCAAACCATTTCCTCCTGTCTGTACAGGAACACAAGTGACCTGAGAGGGAGCTCAGTCCAGCTCATTGGTGTGATGCCTTTTCAGTCAGTGACCAAGCAAGCTTGTGACCCATAACCGTGCCACTGAGGGTAACTCACTTAATCAGAACAATAGTGATGATGGAAATGCTTGAGCTTGTTTAACAACTCCAGGACATTTTATTCCATCATTTTTAGCTTGTCGGTCTCATTACAGTCCTAGAAGATCATATGTAAATTTGTCCTCGCTTTCCGCGAATGGACTTGGTTGAACTGTGAAGTCATGTCCTGTCTTTACAGGTACACGAGCATCCCTGAATATATTTCAGCCTTGTGCAGCCTCATTGGTGAGCTGTAGTTGGAAAGGCTATGAGACTGCTCTCTGGACCCAGAAGACTTGGTTATCTACAGCTCTATCACCTACCTACAGTTCACAGACAAAATGAATTGAGAAAGCAGTCTTTATCAAACTCCAAGCTCATATCACCAAGAACAATCGCCTATGAGATTACCAATCTGGTGTCAAACTATGCCACAGCACAGAGGAAGCTGCAAGTAGTCAACGACATCCACCCCACCAACAACAAAGACAAACCCCACCACCTGGTCCTGCTAGACCTCTGCACAGCCGTTCAACCACCAAACATTGATTCACGCCCTGGAAACATGCCTGAGCTCCTCCAGAACAGTCATGAGCTTCAGGGTTCATCTCCTACCTGGTCGACCACCAGCACTTCATACAAATAGGAACTATATAAGCCCAGAAACACTCTGTCTTCAGAGAAGTACCCCAGAGGTCCATTCCCTCACACAAAACCATCAATCTCGAAGATTCTTCAGATCTTCTCTGATCCCTATTTACCAATAAGTACTTCAAGATCAACAAATGTGTTGATGGCAGTCAACTCTACCTTAAAGTTTCCTTGACCAATAACACTCAGCAACTTGAAACTTGCTTGAGCTACTCCAGATTTGGACGTCAAGTGTCTACCTTAAATTCACCCTAACAAAGGCAGAGGTCCCCCTCTTCACCAACAGCTCCGAACAACCATAGATGCAAGCTTGTCTATCTGAGATTAACTTAGATGGCTTCACTCCGCAGTCGACAAACTATATGAAGTCACTTGGATCCGCCCTTGACACAGACCTCACCTTGAAAGAATTCATTGCCAGCAAAATCACAAGAGCCCGGTATCAGCCCCCACCTGAAAAAACACAACCTTCTTCTTTCTAGAAGCCTTTTTCAGAACAAGAGTGCAAGCCCAGGTCCTCTCTCACCTCAAGGAGGCGATGCGCTGCTCAATGGCCTACCCAACTCCAAACCACAGCACGACTGATCAAGGGTTTGAAGAAATTCATGCACATCACCCCCCTCAAGGCCCACATGATCTTCAAGACCAGCTGCATGGCCTACACATCAATCAGAAAAGACAACTCAAACTACCTGACCAGGAAAGTAACCCCCTCCGGCAGACAGAGCCAAAGCAGGCAGGTTGGTCATCAAAATATGCAAGAAGGAAATAAACAGAAGACACGGGTTCTCTGTGCCACGCGATATACACCAGCATCCACACTTACATCGGAACTGCTCCAACCCTCCTGCAATACAGGACAAGGACTCATCTCATCCAGAAGGTTTATCCCGAATCACTTTATGGAACCCATGTAGTCTGCTCCTATGTGAAAACCTTAGTTCTTACCCCCACGCACCCATCCTTGTTCAACCCTCGCTTGCTTCACAGTCGGGTTTGTGTCACACAAGAAAAAAATATAAAGAAACAGCAAACTTGTGACCCATACTTTCCATACTCAAACAACTTACAGAGACTAACTCACCTAAACAGCACCAAAGACCTGATGGAAATTCTTTAAGTATTCTGAATTATTGGCAATACTCTAGCAACATTCCACTCCACCATTTTAGCTCTTTTTTGACTTTACACACAGGGACTTTAATTTGCAAATTAGTTTTGGCTCTGCCCTAAAACTGAAAATTAATCCAGATGGCAAGACTCACCCCTCCTGAATAGGAACACAAAGATGTGTGTTGCACACTTGTTGGGACTCAGCACTGAGGTGTAGTTCACAGCCAGCTCTGGGCCATGTCTGAGAATATCAACACCACTTACTACATACATACAACTCACTCAAAGAGCACATAGCGGGAGCTGGGAATGCAGGAGCCAGTCTAAATGACTGGAAACATGAGGGGCCCATTCCACAACCTTCACCCACACACCAACCATCCCACCACCAGCATATCCCAGGTTGGTTCTGATCCAAATGTTCACAGCTACGCATCACTGTTGCCAGCTTCAAAACTCTGTAGTTGGCTCACTGAGCTTTATGCTAATTAAAAAGTAATGTGAATATTAATGAGATGTTTATGGTTGGTCCCCCTGCACAACATAGAAGCCTACAGAATTTCAGGAAACAGTCGCCACGTGAATTACACAGAGGTAAGCTTCCTCGCGGATACACACAACATGCTGTCTCAGACCAACACACACACACACACACACACATACACACACACACACACACACACACACACACACACACACCCTTACACACCCACCCTCACACACACACACACACACACACACACACACACACTCACACACCCTCACACCCGCACACACACACACACACACCCTCACACCCTCACACACACACACACACATGCATACACACACACCCACCCTTACACACACACCCTCACACACACACACACACACACACACACACACACACACACACACACACACCCTCTCACACACACACACACACACACACACACACACACACACAGTGATATTTCTGACAAATGGATGTAGAAATGAATTTTAAACTGGAAGAACAACACAATGAACACTTTTATATCTCAAGATCGACAGCAGACCGTGAAGGCCCCTCTGGTGTGAAGGCGCGCTTACGGTATGCATGTGGCTTGTACAGTGCAGCCCTACCTGTGTATGTGGTGTTTATAGCACACACCTAGCCGAGAGGCAGCGCAGCGCCAAAGTACAGCAGAGTTAGTTCAAGTGTTCCGCGTAGTCAGTGATCACTGATTTGGCCAACAGGTGGCGCTGTCTGGGCCCTCACTGCGGCTCTAGAAACAATGGGCTTCCATCCTAGAAAGAGAGCCTCCACATGCCGGGCTGTCTGACCCACCCAGCTAATAAGGAAGTTCCCAGCACAAACATCTCTGTCAGCACTCCCTAGCTCTCCAGGTGGTGGTGCATTCATGGTGTCCTGCAGCCGCCTCCTCATCTCCCACCCTCTGGGTGTATGCTCATATCTGCCCCTCCCCTCTGTGTGTATGCTTTTATCTGCCACCCTCTGGGTGTATGCTCATATCTGCCCCTCCCCTCTGTGTGTATACTTTAATCTACCACCCTCTGGGTGTATGCTCATATCTGCCCCTCCCCTCTGTGTGTATGCTTTTATCTACCACCCTCTGGGTGTATGCTCATATCTGCCCCTCCCCTCTGTGTGTATACTTTAATCTACCACCCTCTGGGTGTATGCTCATATCTGCCCCTCCCCTCTATGTGTATGCTTTAATCTACCACCCTCTGGGTGTATGCTCATATCTGCCCCTCCCCTCTGTGTGTATGCTTTTATCTGCCACCCTCTGGGTGTATGCTCATATCTGCCACCCTCTGGGTGTATGCTCATATCTGCCCCTCCCCTCTACGTGCATGCTTTAATCTGCCACCCTCTGGGTGTATGCTCATATCTGCCCCTCCCCTCTATGTGTATGCTTTAATCTGCCACCCTCTGGGTGTATGTTCATATCTGCCCCTCCCCTCTGTGTGTATGCTTTTATCTGCCACCCTCTGGGTGTATGCTCATATCTGCCCCCCTCTGGGTGTATGCTTACATCTTCCACCCTCTGGGTGTATGCTTATATCTGCCCCCTCAGGGTGTATGCTTATATCTGCCCCCCTCTGGTTGCATATTTATGACTGCCCCCTCTGGGTTTATGCTCATATCTGCCACCCTCTGGGTGTATGCTTATATCCGCCAACCTCTGGGTGTATGCTTATATTTGCCCCCCTTTGGTTGTATGCTTATATCCGCTACCCTCTGGGTGCATGCTTATATTTGCCCCTTCAGGGTGCATGCTTATATCTGCCACCCTCTGGGTGTATGTTCATATCTGCCACCCTCTGGGTGTATGCTCATATCTGCCACCTTCTGTGGGTGTATGCTTATATCTGCCCCCCTCTGGGTGTATGCTTACATCTGCCACCATCGGGGTGTATGCTTATATCTGTCCCCTCATGGTGTATGCTTATATCTGCCACCCTCTGGGTGCATGCTTATATCTGCCACCCTCTGGTTGTATGCTTATATCTGCCACCCTCTGGGTGTATGCTCATATCTGCCACCCTCTGTGGGTGTATGCTTATATCAGCCACCCTCTGGGTGAGTGCTCATATCTGCAACCCTCTGTGGGTGTATACTTATATCTCCCCCCCTCTGGGTGCATGCTTATACTCGCCACCCTCTGAGTGTATGCCTATATCTGCCACCCTCTGGGTGCATGCTTATATCTGCCACCCTCTGGGTGTATGCTTATATCTGCCCCCTCTGGGTGCATGCTTATATCTGCCACCCTCTAGGTGTATGCTCATATCTGCCCCCTTCTGTGTGTATGCTTTTATCCGCCACCCTCTGGTTGTATGCTTATATCTGCCACCCTCTGGGTGTATGCTTATATCTGTTACCTTCTGGGTGCATGCTTATATCTGCCACCCTCTTGGTGTATGCTCATATCTTCCCACCCTCTGGGTGTATGCTCATTTCTGCAACCCTCTAGGGGTATGCATATATCTGCCACCCTCTGGGTGTATGCTTACATTTGCCACCCTCTAGGTGTATGCTTATATCTGTCCCCTCATGGTGTATGCTTATATCTGCCACCCTCTGGGTGTATGCTTATGAATGTCACCCTCTGGGTGCATGCTTATATCTGCCACCCTCTGGTTGTATGCTAATATCTGCCACCCTCTGGGTGTATGCTCATATCTGCCACCCTCTGTGGGTGTATGCTTATATCAGCCACCCTCTGGGTGAGTGCTCATATCTGCAACCCTCTGTGGGTGTATACTTATATCTCCCCCCTCTGGGTGCATGCTTATACTCGCCACCCTCTGAGTGTATGCCTATATCTGCCACCCTCTGGGTGCATGCCTATATCTGCCACCCTCTGGGTGTATGCTTATATCTGCCCCCTCTGGGTGCATGCTTATATCTGCCACCCTCTAGGTGTATGCTCATATCTGCCCCCTTCTGTGTGTATGCTTTTATCCGCCACCCTCTGGTTGTATGCTTATATCTGCCACCCTCTGGGTGTATGCTTATATCTGTTACCTTCTGGGTGCATGCTTATATCTGCCACCCTCTTGGTGTATGCTCATATCTTCCCACCCTCTGGGTGTATGCTCATTTCTGCAACCCTCTAGGGGTATGCATATATCTGCCACCCTCTGGGTGTATGCTTACATTTGCCACCCTCTAGGTGTATGCTTATATCTGTCCCCTCATGGTGTATGCTTATATCTGCCACCCTCTGGGTGTATGCTTATGAATGTCACCCTCTGGGTGCATGCTTATATCTGCCACCCTCTGGTTGTATGCTAATATCTGCCACCCTCTGGGTGTATGCTCATATCTGCCACCCTCTGTGGGTGTATGCTTATATCAGCCACCCTCTGGGTGAGTGCTCATATCTGCAACCCTCTGTGGGTGTATACTTATATCTCCCCCCTCTGGGTGCATGCTTATACTCGCCACCCTCTGAGTGTATGCCTATATCTGCCACCCTCTGGGTGCATGCTTATATCTGCCACCCTCTGGGTGTATGCTTATATCTGCCCCCTCTGGGTGCATGCTTATATCTGCCACCCTCTAGGTGTATGCTCATATCTGCCCCCTTCTGTGTGTATGCTTTTATCCGCCACCCTCTGGTTGTATGCTTATATCTGCCACCCTCTGGGTGTATGCTTATATCTGTTACCTTCTGGGTGCATGCTTATATCTGCCACCCTCTTGGTGTATGCTCATATCTTCCCACCCTCTGGGTGTATGCTCATTTCTGCAACCCTCTAGGGGTATGCATATATCTGCCACCCTCTGGGTGTATGCTTACATTTGCCACCCTCTAGGTGTATGCTTATATCTGTCCCCTCATGGTGTATGCTTATATCTGCCACCCTCTGGGTGTATGCTTACATCTGCCACTCTCTGGGTGTATGCTTATATCTGCCACCCTCTGGTAGTATGCTTACATCTGCCACCCTCTGGGTGTATGCTTACATCTGCCACTCTCTGGGTGTATGCTTATATCTGCCACCCTCTGGTAGTATGCTTACATCTGCCACCCTCTGGTTGTATGCTTACATCTGCCACCCTCTGGGTGTATGCTTACATCTGCCACCCTCTGGGTGTAAGCTTACATCTGCCGCCCTCTGGGTGTATGCTTATATCTGCCACCCTCTGGGTGTAAGCTTACATTTGCCACCCTCAGAGTGCATGATTATGTCTGTCACCCTCTGGGTGCATGATTATATCTGTCACCCTCTGGGTGTATGCTTACATCTGACACCCTCTGGGTGCATACTCACATCTGCCACCCTCTGGGTGTATGCTTATATGTTCCACCCTCTGTGGGTGGATGCGTATATCTGCCACCCTCTGGGTGTAAGCTTATACCTGCCACCCTCTGTGGGTGTATGCTTATATCTGCCTCCCTCTGTGGGTGTATGCTTATATCTGCCACCCTCTGTGGGTGCATGCTTATATCTGCCACCCTCTGGGTAGATCCTTTTACCTGCCACCCTCTGCGTGGATGCTTATATCTGCCCCCTCTGGGTGCATGCTTATATCTGTCACCCTCTGGTTGTATGCTTACATCTGCCACCCTTTAGGTGTATTATTATAACTGCCACCCTCTGTGGGTGTATGCTTTTATCTGCCACCCTCTGGGTGTACGATCATATTTGCCACCCTCTGGGTGTATGTTTACATCTGCCACCCTCTGGGTGTATTCTTATAGCTGCCACCCTCTTGGTGCATGCTTATATCTGCCACCCTCTGGTTGTATGCTTATATTTGCCACCCTCTGTTGATGTATGCCATTATCTGCCACCCTCTGGGTGTATGCTTTTATATGCCACCCTCTGGGTGTATTATTATAACTGCCACCCTCTGGGTGTATACTTACATCTGCCACCCTCTGGGTGTATGCTTTTATTTGCCACCCTCTGGTTGTGTGCTCATATTTGCCCCCCTCTGGTGTATGCGTATATCTGCCACCCTCTGGGTGCATGCTCATATCCGCCACCCTCTGTGAGTGTACGCTTACATCTGCCACCCTCTGGGTTTATGCTTATATCTGCCACCCTGTGGGTGCATGCTCATATCCGCCACCCTCTCTGGGTGTATGCTTATATCTGCCACCCTCTCTGGGTGTATGCTTATATCTGCCACCCTCTGGGTGCATCCTCATATCTGCCACCCTCTGGGTGTAAGCTTACATCTGCCACCCTCTGGGTGCATGCGCATTTTACGCCACCCTCTGTGAGTGTATGCTTATATCTGCCACCCTCCGGGTTTATGCTTATATCTGCCACCCTGTGGGTGCATGCTCATATCCGCCACCCTCTCTGGGTGTATGCTTATATCTGCCACCCTCTGGGTGCATGCTCATATCTGCCACCCTCTGGATGTAAGCTTACATCTGCCACCCTCTGGGTGCGTGCGCATTTCCGCCACCCTCTGTGAGTGTATGCTTATATCTGCCACCCTCTGGGTTTATGCTTATATCTGCCACCCTGTGGGTGCATGCTCATATCCGCCACCCTCTCTGGGTGTATGCTTATATCTGCCACCATCTGGGTGCATGCTCATATCCGCCACCCTCTCTGGGTGTATGCTTATATCTGCCACCCTCTGGGTGTATGCTTATATCTGCCACCCTCTGGGTGTATGCTTATATCTGCAACCCTCTGTGGGTGTATGCTTTTATCTGCCACCCTCTGGGTGTACGATCATATTTGCCACCCTCTGGGTGTATGTTTACCTCTGCCACCCTCTGGGTGTATGCTTATAGCTGCCACCCTCTTGGTGCATGCTTATATCTGCCACCCTCTGGTTGTATGCTTTTATATGCCACCCTCTGGGTGTATTATTATAACTGCCACCCTCTGGGTGTATACTTACATCTGCCACCCTCTGGGTGTATGCTTTTATTTGCCACCCTCTGGTTGTGTGCTCATATTTGCCACCCTCTGGTGTATGCGTATATCTGCCACCCTCTGGGTGCATGCTCATATCCGCTACCCTCTGTGAGTGTATCCTTATATCTGCCACCCTCTGGGTGCATGCTCAATTCTGCCCCCCTCTCAGGGTGTATGCTTATATCTGCCACCCTCTGGGTGTATGCTTATATCTGCCACCCTCTGGGTGCATGCTCATATCTGCCACCCTCTGGCTGTAAGCTTACATCTGCCACCCTCTGGGTGCATGCTTATATCTTCGACCCTCTGGGTGCATGCTTATATCTGCCACCCTCTGTGGGTGTATCCTTATATCTGCCACCCTCTGGGTGTAAGCTTACATCTGCCACCCTCTGGGTGCATGCTTATATCTGCCACCCTCTGGGTGCATGCTTATATCTGCCACCCTCTGTGGGTGCATGCTTATATCTGCCACCCTCTGGGTGCATGCTTATATCTGCCACCCTCTGTGGGTGCATGCTTATATCTACCACCCTCTGGGTGCATGCTTTTAACATCACTATCTCAGCCCTGACTCCATCACAATCCTGCAGCTCTGTTACCCCGGGCTGTCCATCACTGTTTCTGTCATTCCTTGTAGCTAGAGTTTGTAAAGTTCATTGTAAACGTTCAGTCAAACATTACTAAACATACGTACTGACACTATTACGTACTCTCCTTTTCTGATTGTTTTGTTGCTGTGCCTGTTGGGCATGCCCTGTGCCTTCCTGCTTGCTCTGCTAATCGGTCCGTGCTCCTTACCTGTTTCTGGTTTTCTCGTGCGCCAGCTGGACACTGTCCAATTGTATGAGTTTCCACGCCAGCTTAGCAGCGCCTGTTTTTGCCTGTTTATGTGTCAGCAAAGCACTGTCTGCCTTTCTCTACTGTCAGTCAGTTCTCTTGAACTGCTAGACCCGCTCTAATAAGTGAGTGCATGTACTTCGTGCCTGTCTTCTTTGCTTTTTAGGTCTCTCTTGAGACAGCACATGTGCTGTTGCTTGCGATGCTCCACAAAAAAAACTCTAAAAATAGTGTTTAAGCCCGCCTATTTCTTACCACTGGCTCTAAAAAGGGGGTTTAAGCCCACCTATTTCTTACCACTGGTTCTAAAAAGGGGTTAAGCCCACCTATTTCTTACCACTGGTTCTAAAAAGGGGATTTAAGCCCACCTATTTCTTACCACTGGTTCTAAAAAGGGGGTTTAAGCCCACCTATTTCTTACAACTGGTTTTAAAAAGGGGGTTTAAGCCCACCTATTTCTTACAACTGGTTCTAAAAAGGGGAATTAAGCCCACCTATTTCTTACCACTGGTTCTAAAAAGGGGGTTTAAGCCAGCCTATTTCTTACCACTGGTTCTAAAAAGGGGGTTTAAGCCCACCTATTTCTTACCACTGGTTCTAAAAAGGGGATTTAAGCCCGCCTATTTCTTACCACTGGTTCTAAAAAGGGGATTTAAGCTCGCCTATTTCTTACCACTGGTTCTAAAAAGGGGGTTTAAGCCCGCCTATTTCTTACCACTGGTTCTAAAAAGGGGATTTAAGCCCGCCTATTTCTTACCACTGGTTCTAAAAAGGGGGTTTAAGCCCGCCTATTTCTTACCACTGGTTCTAAAAAGGGGATTTAAGCCCGCCTATTTCTTACCACTGGTTCTAAAAAGGGGATTTAAGCCCACCTATTTCTTACCACTGGTTCTAAAAAGGGGATTTAAGCCCGCCTATTTCTTACCACTGGTTCTAAAAAGGGGATTTAAGCCCGCCTATTTCTTACCACTGGTTCTAAAAAGGGGTTTAAACCCGCCTATTTCTTACCACTGGTTTTAAAAAGGGGGTTTAAGCCCGCCTATTTCTTACCACTGGTTTTAAAAAGGGGGTTTAAGCCCGCCTATTTCTTACCACTGGTTGTCTTCAGTCTTGTTTTCTTCCTTTTCATTGCAGAGGGTGAGTCGGTGCCTGCTGGCTCCACTTTGTCTCCATGTGTCTGTTTTCTTCCCCAAGGCAGGGACCAGGTATTGACTGATTTCTTGGGTACTGTTCTTCTGCGCTGCTTGCACTTGGACCGTGGCTTTCGTTTTTAAGACACCTAGGGGCATATTAGCAAGACCGACAGGAAACTGCCGCTAAAACGGCGATAATGGGGTTCATAATATGTGTTATAGAATTCCAATAGAAGCCCAGGTTAGATGTCCTGCACATCTAACCTGGGCTTCTATTCGAATTCTATAACGCATATTAGCAAGCCCATTATCGCCGTAACTGCCGCCAAAACGGCGATAATTTTATCGCCGGTCTTGCTAATATGCCCCCTGGAAACCATCAAAGCTGAAGCTCACAATGTACAATATTTCCAAGCGCTAAAAGCAAACAACTAACAACAGCAAAACTTTGTAGCACATGGCTAATTTTCGAACCACATATTTGGGCCGCTTGTCACTTTTATTGATGATGAAACTGTAAACATACTCCCTTTGTTTAAGACTGGTGCACATTGTTGTTTTTGTGAATTAACGTTTGCCGCTGTCATCCAGTGATTTCAAACGGTTTGTTTCACCTTCACCTCTACACACTTCTAACCCCTAAAATCACCATTACCTGCCCATCCCTAAACCATACAATCACCCATACCTCCCTTTTTCTCTATCCACCCTAAACCCTAAAATCACCTTTACCTCTACCCACCACCAAACCCTAAAATTACCCATACCTCCTTTTACCTCTACCCACTACCAAACTCAAAAATCTCCCTTACTTCTCTTAACATCTACCCACCCCGAACCCAAACTCAGCCTTACCTCCATTTACTTTTACCCACGTGAATCCTAAAACCCTACAAATCACCCTTACCTGCCTTTACCTCTACACATCCCTAAACCCTAAAATCACCCTTACCTCTCTTAACCTCTACCCACCCTTGAACCCTATTCTCACCCTTACTACCCTTTACTTCTACCCATCCTACATTTAAACTTAACATCCTTTACCCGTCTTCAAACCCCAAAAACAACGCTTAATCTCCCTGTACTTCTACCCAGCCATGAACCCCAAAATCCCCCTCACCTCTCTATACCTCTGCAAACCCCCGAACCCTAAAATCACCATTACTTCCCTGTACCTCTACCAATCCCTGAACCCCAAATCAACCGCATCTACCTTTACCTCTACCCAGCGTTGAACCCCCAAATCACCCTCACCTAGTTTTACCTCTACCCACCCCTGAATACTAAAGTAAGCCTCACCTCTCTGTACCTCTACCCACCTATGAACCCTCAATTCACCATTACCTCCCTTTACCTCTACCAACCATCGAACCCTAAAATCACCCTTACCTCCCTTTGACTCTACCCACCACCTGAACCTGATAGTCACTTTATCAAAAGAACATAACAAGAATGTTATTAAAAAACACAAAATGCCTGTGTGGTAAAGTACTGCGTGGTACAGGCTGTTTCCCCTCAGGCAGGACACATCCCCACATCTTACTCGAACACTCTCCTGGCTTCAACCAAGCGCCCCTATTGGTACTGTTGGTTGTTTTATGCTCTTTAGTATGTTTGGTGGACACCTTCACCTTGTTGACCGTTTGCTCCACCCATATCCAATAATTTAGGTGTCGCCGGAGACAGTGCATGCATTGTCTCTTGCTAGATATTTTGTTTGCTTACAGAGGGGCTTAGAGTCTGCTCATTTCTTGTCATCTCGACACACAACTTTCAAGAAGGAATGAAAGCAGTCGCCAGGTGGACGAAGAACAGTTGCCTACAACTAAACACAGACAAAATCAAAGTACTCATCATAGGCCCACATCCCAACGCCTGGAACGAACCCTGGTGGCCCCCCGCCCCCGGGAACCCACCCCCACCCACGGACCATGCACGTAACCTCGGAATCATCCTGGACTCCGAACTCAGAATGGACCGCCAGATCAACGCCGTCACCTCTTCCTGCTTTCACACCCTCCGTCTCCTACGTAAAACTTTCAACTGGATCCCCCTCGACACAGGAAAACCATCACCCACACCCTCATCAGCAGCAGACTGGACAATGGCAACACACTCTACCCTGGGATCAACAAGAACCTCACCCACAAACTCCAGAACATCCAAAACGCCGCCGCCAGACTAGTCCTTAACCCTTCCGGGTTAGTAGCTGTACTCCGCAAACCCTGATTGATTGATTGTCACTCTCATTTGCTTGCTTCTCTTTGGTCAGCGAGTGCCAGCATTACTTCCTATTAACGTGTTTGTCCTTATCCTGGAGCATGGCCCAAGTACTGTGTTCCTTGCCTATGGTCCTTACACTGCTCACTGCTTTCAGAGGTACTTTTTTTCTTATACGTTCACCCTCTTCCTCCCTCCCCCATTGTTGTTTGTCATGCTCCCCTCACCCTACTGCTGCATTATTGCTTGTCTGGTCCACCCTACACCCTTCCTTTGCTGTTGCTTGTCCGGTCCACCCCTCTCTCGTTGATGCTTGTCCGGTCCACCCCTCCCTCGTTGATGCTTGTCCGGTCTACCCCTGCCCCTCCTCCTTTTTTGCTTGCCATCTCTCTTCGGTAAAAAAGCACCCAAAAGTCTCTGCATCTCGTTTCAATATGCAACAAAGAAACAGACCACGCTGCCCTCCCTGATCAGCATGGCCTTTTTGGTGATGTCTTCATGCTGGGCCAACACGGCGATTTTCAACCTGGACATAAGATAATTAATGTGTAGGCAGAGAATAATCCCATACAAAGAAAACGGATCACTGCATCTCATGGTAAGCCCTGGCCATGAAATAGCGCTTCCCTTTCCTTATTTAAGCCATGCTGTATAGTACACGCACTACTGTACAACATGGCTCAAAGAAATTGTCAAAGCCAATAGCCTTAACATGGGGGAGAACTATTGGCCTTGCAAATGCTTGTGAAACATTACGTCTGATATTTGGTTATTCTGTTTGAGTAATTAGAAAGGGTCACACCCTGCTGATGTCATCAGCCACACTAGTATTAAAAAGCAGTTTTACCCTGACGCTACGTGTTGAGCTACAGACCTAAGGAGAGACTGTGGTGTCAAGTGTGAGCTTTGTAATAGTGGTCCATGGCCACTACCAGTTTCAATGCAGCGACAACTGCCCTAAGGGATCCTGTGCTAAGTGTGTAGTTTTGTGGGAATTACATGCTGTGCTAAGGAATTGCACACAGTATTCAGCCTGGCCCTGCATTGATCTGGTTTCGTTTGCTGCTAGGATTTCATGTACATCTCGACTACACTATTTTTGTAAATCTGGCTTCTTATGCAGTGTGGTGGGTGTTTGCACAGTTGCGTCCCCTTTGCGGAGCCTGCTGGTGCTCCGAGCTGCTTTAGCGCTGCACTCACACCTGCTTTCGGTGCCACACAGCTGTTACTAAAATATGGGCCTTATGTCTGATGACTCCATAGACAGCATAAGTTACACAGAAAAATAATAGGTTCATTCGCCCACTACCCAATATAATCCATTACTAAACATTAGTTCATCTATTCTTCCCTTGCTGGCTACTACCCAGCATATTTCAACCAGAGGCATCTGACAAAAGTGGTTGGGCAGCGCGGGGTGTGACAATAACAAGAAATAAAGCACATACCTGCCTCGGTGCTCTTCTGCTACTAGTGCTCAGGCCCCCAGACTCCTCTGCAGCCAATCCAGACACTGCTCTCATGCTGGTAATACAATCACCCAGCATGAGAGAGGCATCGGGATTGGTCTGAGAAGGCTTGTTTTGCGCTTCCACAATGCAGCTCGGGTTGGAGAGACCTCAGTGTGCATGTCGGTTTGCCCATCCTAGACAGCGAGCCAAAGCAAAATTGACACTTGCAGAGGTGCCCATCATTCGTCCTCCACTGCTGTCTTCGGAATTGCCCCACCCCTAAGATTGGGCTCCTGAAGAAAAATAAAATACTTTTATTATCATTGTATTTTTCATGTTTGCAGCTGCTGATGGGGGGGGGGGGGTGATGCTCTTCTGGGGGTGAATATGTTGCCAATGTGCAACATTCCGTCCATCATCTTGTGTGTTTTGCTGTTCGTCCTGTGTGGGATGGGTATGCCCAGACGTGGGTCCCGTGCTCACTACGCCACTGGAGTCAAGGTATCCTGGCTGAAGAGGGGTAAAACCCCGAAACTGGTCCTAGGATGCTTGTTTCTAGTCCAGGTAAGACATGGTTAGGCAGTTCGGGCTGGACTGTTCCCATGAGGCACAGGGTCAAGACTGATTTGCATATGGCCATGTCTGAACTGGGGTGGCGTGGTGAGCAAAATAACGATGGATTAAACCCAGATCTGTGACTGGGGGTGAATGTTTTGCCAATGTGCAACTTTCCGTCCATCATCTTGTGTGTTTTGGTTGACGCTCCTCTGCCATAAAAGAGGTTTCAATCCGTATACTATCCGCAGATCATGTTGTACAGTACCAGATTACCTTGGTTTGAATTTCGTGCTACAAGAATACAATTGCAAAAATAACAAGTAATTGCAGGGTTACTATACTTGACTCCAGTTATATATGTACCTTAAAATGTATATATCATCAACATACTCAGATACGAAGTTAAGAATAGCAAATCTGTTGTGACCAATATATTTGTCTTCACAGACAAATGCAAGATGGCGACCAAAAAAGGACAGGTTTATGGAAGCTGCAAGCAAATTGGAGATCAACTATGCTAGCGGAACTGTTTCTAGGAAAGGACTCATTTAAAATAAATAAAGAGATGAAAATCATTTTAAACATGAAAACCCCAGCTACAGTTCAAAAACTAAAAAATCTAATTTTAAACCTTTTTCAGTGCAGACACAACCGGAAAACTGATGTGCAGCGGCCTGAGCCTGCACCCGCCTGGTACAGCACTTAGAGGACAGGAAGGGGAGGGGCCAGGGTTTGCAGACAGTCGACAAGTGGAAAAGCAGGTCCCATGTCCAAGGCCCATCTCCGGCTGCAGCTTCGGTTTCCATAAGAACTATTTTTCTTTGTTTTGACGCCGCTTTTAACCATGAGTGAAGGACTTACGTGCCCCGAAGATTTCTCTGTGTTGAGAGAAGGCACCCACCCAGCCCAACACACTGCTGTCAAGCAGCAGAGGGCCCCGGCACACTGCAACCACAGGGACGTAACCTGGGGCTTGTCAGGGGTCGCTGCAATGTGGCCCTTATTGCTTCTCTGTAGACCTCTGTACCTCTGAGGCATTCAGCTCCAAGACTCTTTATCAAACCAGACAGACCCTGAATAGCCATGCCAGAGGGGTACCTCAAGGAGTTTAACACTCACTGCTGAGACATGCAGTGGTTCGCAAACAGGAGCCCCTGCAGCCCATCTCAGACTTCTAGTCTTCTGCAGTCTGTAAATTGACTACCATTAAATTGGCTAATACCCCTTGGGGAAAATGTATGAGAGGCTTGCGTCACGTTTGCACCAAGCAAAGTGGTACATGTGGGACGCTAGCCTCTAAGTCAGATTTATGAAGCCATGCTTACAAAATCTGGAGTACGGCAACGCAGCACAAATCGCTGCGTTGCCTTACTGTGCGCAAGGGAGGCTCTCCATGGGCGTTGCGGTGGATGTTTCAATGCAACTCTCAAGGTTTTTGACGCATTTCCAGACTTACCTACCTGCAGCACACATGGAAAGAGGAAAATGCCTCTGTGGATTGTGTTTGTGCAGGAAGGTGCACCTTCCTAAACAAATACAATCCAACCTACAACACAAGCACCCTTGCACTGCGCCCTTTCACCGTGGTGCAAGGGTTTCTGGCGTTGGTGCTAGGCTGCCAAAATGGCGCCCGACCAGGGGGGAAGGAAAGATATGCACCTTATTGGATAAATACAGCACGTTCCTGTCCTTTCTGTGTGATGCAGGGCAGCGCTGCCCTGCGCCACTTTTCTCGTAAATATGCCCCATTGTTTACAGAGCTCAGAAATGGAAGATGCGCAGCGCAGAACGCTCTTTTTCCTTTGATTATTACTCTTATTATTTGTTGGACAGGCCACACGAAGGGCTTGCTCCCTCCCCGCATGACAGGGCCCAAGCCCCGGCCCGCCAGGCGTGACCCACGAGAATCACCCGCACCCCGTCTCCCGACGGAACTCCTGCCCTCGGACCTCCATGCATCATGGGCCCAAGCCACCACCGGCTCCCTCGGCCGGGTCAAGCCGCCATCTTGGGCCCTGCGCCACGAGGCCGCGTGGCCTCCCCCCGACCCTAACCCTGGGCCTGGCCGGCCCCGACATCCCGGCACCACCATCCACCCAGGAGGTGAGCGGACCACTTGGCAGGTCAATGGGAGAACGAAGCGCCAAGGACTCTCCCCCGCCAGGTGACGATCGCCTCCAGCTCCCCCAGGCACCGGCTCCACCCCCCGCTGAGTGTCTGGACACCTTCATCCCGGACCCTCCGACCTCCAAGTGCGAGGGTCCGGACATCAAAGGGCGCGTGCCCTATAACTGGAGCAGCTCCGGAGCAGGAAGGCAGTTGTATCCTGGAGTCGAGAGACACCGAGAGAACTCAGCCTTGACGGACTACTGGCGCTGCCGTAGCCCTACCTTGTGAACTATCGTCCTGCCTGCTGGCGCTGCCGCGGCCTTCTGCAACATCCATCCTCGTCGGGACCTGCTGGCGCCGCCGCGGTCCGTTGTAACGACCATCTTCACCGGGACCTGCTGGCGCTGCCGCGGACCGTGTATCGACCATCTTCCCGGGACCTGCTGGCGCTGCCGCGGACCGTGTACCGACCATCTTCACCGGGACCTGCTGGCGCTGCCGCGGCCCGTCCCAGCTAGAACACCAAGCTCGAGGATTGGGAGCTATCCACCATACCACCTCAACTACCAGACTGGTAACCAGACTGACCCGCTACCCCCTTTTCCCCCATCTTGAGAGACTTGAATCGAGGGGACCCCTGAGTCCAGACCTCCTTGTACCATTTCATCGTACCTTAAGAAATTGCCTATAAAGAACGCTGAATCTTCTCCTTGTGTGGTGTCTGTCTGTGGGGGGGGGGAAGTTATTTATCTGTACGATCGCTGGAGACGGCTCTCCCCGGAGACCTCTCCCCTTGTCCTCGGCCGACCCTCCCGGTCCGTCTAACATTGGTGGCCAGCGGCGCGATCCGAATCAACGCGTAATCGTACAGAGAGTAGCTCACCCCACGACAAAACCACGATGTCAGCCAAAGATAGCGGTTCCACTGAAAAGTTCCAAATGGATAAGTTGGAAGAATATAGCCACCGCGAACTTAAACAATTCTGCATGGAACTAGGCATTGCTACCACCGGCCTGAGTACCAAAGACGATTTGAAGCACGCCCTTGAGTCGTGGGCAGAAACTGGGGTCACCGGATCCCCCGACCAAAACAGTGTCGCACCAGAGGGGAACGCCACGGCTCCCGAGGAGCGGAGAACGGGCCTCTCGCAGGAGGAGATCCAAGAAAGAGAAAGAACCAGATTACATGAGTTAGAAATGGAACGACTCAAGATGGACGGTGAACTAAAGTTAGCCGAGCAGAAACTAAATCTAGAACATCTGCGGCTCCGAGAAGAGCGAGAAGAAAAACAGAGACAAAGAGAGCTCGAGGAAAAAAGAATAACACTTGAACACGAGCGCAAACTGGCGGAAATAGAACTTCGGAAACAGAATAAAGAACCGGGGGTGCCTGAGCGACCGCACACCCCGGGAGCAACCGAGAAAAAAGTCCACATCCCCAAGGATGTTGTCCGAGAGTATGTCCGAGAAGACGACATACAACAGTGGTTCAAAGCCTACGAGATCGCCATGACCTCCCACCGGATCGACCGGAGTGATTGGGGAGCCGGACTATGGGGGAGGTTCGTCAACGAAGGCCGCGATGCCCTATTGCAGCTCCCAGATCACCAGATGTCGTCCTACGACCACATGAAGGCTGCCCTCCTCACCCGCTACGGCCTCACACCCGAGATGTACCGCCAGAGGTTCAGAGACTGCACCCGGATCCCGGGTACAACTTGGGTGGAGTACGTCAACTATTTCAGCCGAGCCTTCGAGGGTTGGATCAAGGGGAGCCATGTAACGACCTACGAGCAACTCTTTAACCTTATGGTATGGGAGCACCTGTCGAACAACTGTTTCGTCGAGCTCAGGCAGCACCTCCTCGACAGTAAATTGACTGACCCCCGGCAACTCGCCGCCGAAGCTGACCGATGGGAAAGCACCCGAGTGGGCCGGAGAGGACCACACGAGCAAAACCGAAACAACCAAGGCCAGCACCGTCCCCGGGGAGGAGGAGGAGGCCAGGGGCGGGGGAGAGACACCATCCCGGCAACCCCCGTGGCCAGCACCCCGCCCCCGGCCGGCCGGGGCAACCCCCCGATGCGCCCGGGGTTCCGAGCCAACGTCACGTGCCACCGATGCCAGCGAGTCGGCCACTACGCCAATGACCCGAGCTGCCCGCAGAACCAAACACCAAAGCCCCGCCAGGTAGCTGCCGCCGCCCTGGGGGAAGAACGACTATCAGAGGAACAGGAAGAATATGAGCCGGCCCAGCAAGAGTGGGAACCGGCCGCCATGGTTCTAGCGTGCCTAGGGGGAAAAGACATGGTCCCGCGGGCTCCCCTACCCGCCAACACCCGGAAATACGGCCAGTGGGTGACCATTAATGGGCGTCGGGCCGAGGCCTTACGTGACACAGGCGCCAGTGTGACGGCCGTCCGCTGTCACCTGGTGAAGCCCGAGCAGATCCTACCGAACATTCTCTGCCCCGTCCGCTCAGCCGACAATTCCGAAAGTCTGTGTCAAATGGCCTGCGTCCCCTTCGAATGGGGAGGGGTCTCCGGCCTGTTGAAAGTGACGGTCCGGGATGATGCCCCCGTGGACTGCCTCCTGGGGAATGACCTTGAGAGTTCCCCGTGGGCCACCGTCGAAAGAAGAGAGCACCTGGGGATGCTGGGCCTCCCGGACTGGGCCTGCGTAACCACCCGGTCCATGGCCGCCCGTGCCGTCCCCCGATCAGAAGAACCAGAATGGCCAGCACCTCCACCCCCGGTCGCCCCAGTAGAGGACAACGACGAGGCCAACCCCCCAGAACCGACGGCCGAAGGGGTCGCGCAACCCCAGGACCTTCCTGGCCTGGCTCAGTGGCGTCAAGAAGGGGGGCCCACCCAAGAACAGTTCCGCCAGGAGCAAAAGACCTGCCCCTCCCTCGAGGGACTCCGCCAGCAAGCCAGCGCCCAGAGCGCAGGGGACTCCACCGGAACTCATTGGGTCTATTGGGATAACGACCTGCTATACAGCGAACAAAGAATCGCAGAGCTAGGGGCCAGTCGAGTGCTGGTGGTACCCCGCCGCTTCAGAGACTTCCTACTAACTCTGGCCCATGATGTCCCCCTGGCTGGACACCTGGGCCAGGACAAAACCTACAGTCGCCTAGTGACTCATTTTTTTTGGCCGAAGATGCGGAACGACGTCCTTAACCACTGCCGGTCCTGCCCCACGTGCCAGGCCAGTGGGAAGAGCGGCCGTAAGCTGAAAGCGCCTCTGCAACCCTTCCCAGTGGTCACCACCCCGTTCGAGAGGGTAGGAATAGACATTGTGGGGCCCCTGGACCCCCGCACGGCACAAGGGCATAGGTTCATCCTGGTACTGGTGGATCACGCCACCCGCTACCCCGAGGCGGTGCCTCTACGAACTGTAACAGCTCCGGTGGTTGGCCGGGCCCTAATGGGGATCTTCTCCCGGGTGGGCTTCCCCCGAGAAGTCGTCAGCGACCGAGGCACGAACTTCATCTCAAAATACATGAAGTCCCTCTGGCAACAGTGCGGGGTCACCTACCGATTCACGACCCCCTATCACCCCCAAGGGAACGGACTAGTGGAGCGATTCAACCGCACTCTCAAGGGGATGATTGGGGGATTGGAAGAGCCCCTCCGTCGCCAGTGGGATGTACTACTCCCGTGCCTCCTCTTCGCCTACCGAGAAGTTCCCCAGAAGTCCCTCGGTTTTAGCCCTTTCGAACTCCTGTACGGGCACCCTGTGCGAGGGCCCCTCAGCCTAGTCAAAGAAGGTTGGGAGATGGCCCCCCTAAAGACCCCTCCAGACGTCTTCAAGTACCTCCTGGCCCTACGCAATCAGACCCAGCGCTTCAGGGAGATGGCCAAGGCGAACCTCGAGGCCAGCCAGGAAGACATGAAGAGATGGTATGATCACAATGCCTCCTCCGTCGAGTTCGAACCTGGTCAACAAGTGTGGGTGATGTCCCCCACCGAACCATGTGCCTTGCAAGATAAATGGACGGGGCCCTTCAAGGTGGTCGAGCGCAAAAGCCCCGTCACTTACCTCATCGACATGGGGACCCCCCGGAACCCCCTTCGGGTCCTCCACACCAACAGACTCAAACCACACTTTGTGCGCTCAGAACTCAGCCTCCTGATGGCTACGGACAGTGGGGCAGAGGAGGACTCCGAACCCCTCCCGGATCTCCTGACGACTCAGGAGAACGACGGTTCCGTGGACGGGGTCCGGCTCTCCGATGCCCTCACCCCAGAGCAACGCCAGGGCTGCCGGGACCTCCTGCTGCGGTTCGCTTCACTGTTCTCCCTCACTCCCGGGGTCACCCCTTGGTGCTTGCACGACGTGGACACCGGGGACAGTCCCCCTATCCGACACCGGGCCTACCGCGTACCAGATCGGGTACGGGCCTGCATACAAGAGGAAGTGGCCAAAATGCTCACGATCGGGGTCATCGAGCCCTCGGACAGTCCCTGGGCCAGCCCGGTTGTATTGGTCCCCAAAGCCGCTGCCCCCGGCACCACACCTGAACTGAGATTCTGCGTCGACTACCGGGGCTTGAACGCTGTCACCCGAACCGACGCTCATCCTATCCCCCGGGCGGATGAATTGATCGACCGGCTGGGGGCCGCCCGCTACCTCAGTATCTTCGACCTAACAGCGGGCTACTGGCAGATCGGTCTCACACCCCGGGCTCAAGAACGGTCCGCCTTCTCTACCCCCGATGGCTACTACCACTTCAAGGTCATGCCCTTCGGCATGAAGAACGCCCCCGCTACATTTCAACGTCTTGTGAACCAGGTATTGGCGGGGCTCGAAGAGTTCTGCGCTGCCTACCTGGACGATATCGCTGTATACAGCCGCCACTGGTCCGACCACCTCCTCCACCTCCAGGAGGTCCTACAGGCCCTCCAGCTGGCCTGCCTCACGATTAAGGCCGGCAAATGCCAAATTGGTCAAGGGTCCGTGACCTACCTGGGGCACCAGGTGGGAAGCGGGCTGGTGGCCCCCCTGCAACTTAAAATTGCTGCCATCCAGTCCTGGCAGCCCCCCGTCACCCAGACCGAAGTCCGAGCCTTCTTGGGGCTCACCGGCTACTACCGGCGGTTCGTGAGGGACTACGGCAGCATTGTGGGGCCCCTCACGGGTCTCACGTCCAAGAACCAACCGAAGCGGATTAACTGGACCCCCGATTGTCAAGCGGCCTTCGAAAAGCTGAAGGCCGCCCTGTGCACCGCCCCTGTGCTCCAGGCCCCCGATTACAGTCGGGAATTCGTGGTACAGACAGACGCCTCCGACCACGGCATCGGAGCGGTTCTTTCCCAAGTGAACCCCGAGGGTCATGACCAGCCGGTGGCCTTCATCAGCCGACGCCTCCTGGCCCGAGAACAGCGCTGGAGCACAATCGAGAGGGAGGCCTTCGCAGTGGTGTGGGCCTTCAAAAAGCTCCGGCCCTATCTCTTCGGTACCCACTTCCGGGTACAAACCGACCATAGACCCCTGCAGTGGCTGATGCAGATGCGGGGGGAGAACCCAAAACTATTGCGCTGGTCCATCTCCCTGCAGGGAATGGACTTCACCGTGGAGCACCGACCGGGCCAAGACCACGCCAACGCAGATGGCCTGTCACGCTTCTTCCGCCTCGACGAGGAGAGTCCCCAAGAAGATGGGTGACTCTCCCCGCCTTCAGCTGGGGGGGACGCATGTTGGACAGGCCACACGAAGGGCTTGCTCCCTCCCCGCATGACAGGGCCCAAGCCCCGGCCCGCCAGGCGTGACCCACGAGAATCACCCGCACCCCGTCTCCCGACGGAACTCCTGCCCTCGGACCTCCATGCATCACGGGCCCAAGCCACCACCGGCTCCGTCGGCCGGGTCAAGCCGCCATCTTGGGCCCTGCGCCACGAGGCCGCGTGGCCTCCCCCGACCCTAACCCTGGGCCTGGCCGGCCCCGACATCCCGGCACCACCATCCACCCAGGAGGTGAGCGGACCACTTGGCAGGTCAATGGGAGAACGAAGCGCCAAGGACTCTCCCCCGCCAGGTGACGATCGCCTCCAGCTCCCCCAGGCACCGGCTCCACCCCCCGCTGAGTGTCTGGACACCTTCATCCCGGACCCTCCGACCTCCAAGTGCGAGGGTCCGGACATCAAAGGGCGCGTGCCCTATAACTGGAGCAGCTCCGGAGCAGGAAGGCAGTTGTATCCTGGAGTCGAGAGACACCGAGAGAACTCAGCCTTGACGGACTACTGGCGCTGCCGTAGCCCTACCTTGTGAACTATCGTCCTGCCTGCTGGCGCTGCCGCGGCCTTCTGCAACATCCATCCTCATCGGGACCTGCTGGCGCCGCCGCGGTCCGTTGTAACGACCATCTTCACCGGGACCTGCTGGCGCTGCCGCGGACCGTGTATCGACCATCTTCCCGGGACCTGCTGGCGCTGCCGCGGACCGTGTACCGACCATCTTCACCGGGACCTGCTGGCGCTGCCGCGGCCCGTCCCAGCTAGAACACCAAGCTCGAGGATTGGGAGCTATCCACCATACCAACACAACTACCAGACTGGTAACCAGACTGACCCGCTACCCCCTTTTCCCCCATCTTGAGAGACTTGAATCGAGGGGACCCCTGAGTCCAGACCTCCTTGTACCATTTCATCGTACCTTAAGAAATTGCCTATAAAGAACGCTGAATCTTCTCCTTGTGTGGTGTCTGTCTGTGGGAGGGGGGAGTTATTTATCTGTACGATCGCTGGAGACGGCTCTCCCCGGAGACCTCTCCCCTTGTCCTCGGCCGACCCTCCCGGTCCGTCTAACATTATTCAACACCGTAACTCGTGGTTGAGGCCTCACCTGTGCTCACCAGGGCTTGCGTCTGCATCCTCATGCACTTACCTACAGCTCAGTTTCCTTTTTCAACTTCTGTGATTCCATCACAACCAAACGCAGTTTGACGCGACATCTCGTGATGCTACTCGGGACAAGGTTTATGTGCTGTCGTTTTTGGTACCCTGTGACCTTTGGTGAAATACCACCAGCGGTGCGACGGCAAAGCACATCCCTGTGCCTGTGCATGAAGCATTGTGTTCCTTGCTTCCATGCCTGTTTGGATACGTGATGGAGGTACACCGCCGCAGATTTACAGAAAAATAGCGCAAAGCAGCGCGGACACCAAAGTATTAAACTGATTTGCACTCGGGGTAGAGACAAGCGCAGAGCCGTATTTACTAAATATGGCCTCCTGCTGCTGTGTAAGGATGCACAGCAAAGGTTTTGCACTGGAAGGATACTTTTGGAACACAAATTCCTATGCCTGCGCAATTTTTATACATTTCACACATTGTGTGCCGTACAGTGTAGCATGCAGGTAACATATTATATTTAATGGGAAATAAGAACATTTCGCCAACTTTCCAGCCATGGAACAGCCCTTGACGTAAAGTAGCACAAAGCAGAACAAAGCACTATTTGTACTACTTTAATTGCACTTTTCCAGAGCAAAAAAAAGTTTTGCACAAGAAAATAAATATGATATCAAGGCTTTGTGACGCTTTGTGTTACTATGTGACAGCAAAAATTCTTGATGAATCTGCTGTGCTGTCTTTTAATGGATGGGTGAATGAATGAACAAAAACAATGAAGATATTTACCTAGCACAGTCTGGTAGAATGAAGCTCCTCGGGTGGTCTCCAGAAGAAGATATGCACACAGTAGTAAGAAAAGACTGGACTTTAGAGGTTTTCTGGTGTTTCCTTTTGGTTTGAAGCTACACTTGGTGCCCCCCTGTACCCTATAGCCAGGGCACAGGTGAGTAAGCACGTGCTCCTTAAAGAATATCGGGCATATTTACAAGGCGGCGATAGAAAATTATCACCGCTTTTGCGGCCGTTTTCGGCCGAAAAGCGTCGATAATTTTATCGCCTAATTAGCAAGGTCACGCTAACGCGTGAAACTTTGCATTAGCGCACTAATTCTTAACGCCCAGCTTTGCATATCTAATGAGATGCAAAGTGGGCGTTCCAGACTTGACATGACAGGAGAAATGTCGCTAAGCGACATTTCTCCTATCATCAAGCCCCACGCTATGAAGCATAGCGACAAGAAAAGTAGCGATAACCCCTGTTATCGCTACTTTTCTTACACCTGCTTCAGGACTGACTTAGCCATGATATCCTATGGAAGGTGGATATCATGGCTAAGTTTGTGAGTCCCTATCAACAAGCTAACGTCTCATTGCGTGAGATTATCGCTGGGTTTCCAGCGGTAATCTCACGTTAAGCAGTTAGCGCTAGGATTTTTATCGCTTTTGAGATAAGCGTTGCTAATAGCACGCTATCTCAGCGATAAAAATCCACGTTAGCCGGCGATAATTATCCTAGCGCTAAGTGCGCTTAGCGATAATTATCGCCGGTTGTTGCTGATATGCCCCATCCTTTGTAACCCTCGTGGGTGAGATAAGCAGCTCGTGATCGCAGATGATTCAAGACGGACACTGGGGTCGAGCTATCCATCCCCTGCGTCTGCGGACTCCCGTGCTGAGCGAATGTAGCTTTAGTTAAACGTTGTTTCTAATGTTCAGACAACGGCCTAAGGGCTTCCTGTCTGGGAAGGAAGCCAAATGAAAACGAGGCTACCATGCAGCCGGGTGGTCTGCAGATGCAGTCATAGATGCCTTCTGGCTGGTCGTGCCAGTGCTTTACCCAAACAGCTGAAGGGTTTGCTGCAGGGTCTTTCCTGAGGTCACTGCGCCCACGCCTCAGTCATCAAACTATCAGAGGTGGCGGAAGTGACAGCGCACGTGCCGCGCTCCTTGATGTCCCACCCTCAGCAGTCTTCTGTTTCCTGTTGACCCAGAAAACAAACATGCTTCTTAAAGCTCTGTTTACTTCCTCTTCCTGCTGCAGACCGTTTGGCCCCAGAGACCAGGGGTAGCAAGGGCACTGCCAGGGGTACCAAGCGGCATTATTTCTCATGTGCCAAGTGCCCATCTTCCTGTTCCAAGTGATACAGGCGCATGGTTGGCTGACATAACTAGGGCATGTCAAAGGCAAGCCCATCTGTCCGTACAGACGCTAGCACATGGAGAAAAATCAGTGGATCTAATGTTTTTCTTATTGAGCAAAGTTTTGGTAATTCTGGTATCCTCTAAACTCTACTCCCGTACACAGGTGAAACTGCATTAGGAGGGGAGGGCACACTTACTGGGGTGATGCTGTCATGTGCGAGCAAAGCATGCAAAAAGATAACGGCTAAAAAGATGGCAAGTTTAATTGTGTATTACAAAATGGAGGCTCTTGTTCACGGGCCCTGTTGAACCCCCACAACAGGCTTTGAGCAGAGCCACACTCCTGTGGCGGAGAGGGAAGCGAATGGCACAGCCGTCTGGTCGGTCTGCTGCTCTCCCTGTGTGGAGTATGGCAAAACCTTAGAGTAGTCATGGGCACAGGTATCTAACTAAAGGTAGCAGGGACAGATTCCGTCACTCAAAAAGAGTATACGTGCCACATGAGAATCAACTGTTCAAGGATCTCTTGCGCTCACAGACCATGTACTGTACCTTCAATTTCACCCCAAACTTGCACACACAAAGTGAGTGTGAGTGAGACAGGAGTGACGGCACTAATGTGCAATGAAGTAAATTCCACACAGTAAGTGATTTTCCCAAAATGTGGTTATTCATTGAGAGCCCCTCACCCTCACACAGGCACATCCAACTCCGGACCCAGCGGCAACCGACCAAGATGCACCAGGAGACAGAAAAGCATTGGAGCCATGACACCCAAAGGGCTCTCCTTTTCATAAGTAACACATACACATGGAGGAACGCACACACCCACGCACGCACACACACACACAAATACACACACACACCCTTCCCCGAATACAGTTGAATGACCACACAACGCACTGTCAGATGGTCAGGCAGTTCTCTGGGTGAGGACATTTCTCACCTGGAGTACCAGGTGAAGCTCATTGCAATCCAGCAGAACTTACATTCCCATCACATTGATTGGGCAGCACAGAAGCTCAGCCAATGAGTGCAGGAGGCAGAGACCAGAGAGGGGTGCAATGCTCAGGGCACTTATAGCTGTCTGTCCATGTTCCTGCCATTCTTGCTGCCCGCCTCATGTCTCCTGGGCACATTGTGCACTGCCCTCGGCCCAGTCCCCTGTCTGCGGCTGTGGTACGGCACCTCAGCTCTCGGCTGCGCATGCCAGCCCTCCTCAGGACCCAGTAAAAAATGACAGAAAGAACCTGCTCATGCCCACAGAGCCAGA
Source organism: Triturus cristatus (assembly GCF_964204655.1). Taxonomy (NCBI): domain Eukaryota; kingdom Metazoa; phylum Chordata; class Amphibia; order Caudata; family Salamandridae; genus Triturus; species Triturus cristatus. The sequence goes on along the minus strand of NC_140582.1, from coordinate 1,199,495,368 downwards.
AACCATTGACCGCCAGGAGCCCCATGACCATGCAACCTTTAGGTGAGTGAGACGAGAATGTCAGTGGTCGAGAGCTATTGAGTGCACGAGCATGTGTGAGTGAGCGCTTGCTTGTGTATGCAATGCATGCATGTGTAATTGATCATGTAGGAATATCTGGACAAGATGATAGACCGGCGGGATGGTGACTTTGGGATGTTGCGGCCCACCTTTACAATACGGCAGTCATCATCAGGCTTAATGGGGACTCTGGCCAATAGTGGACATCTTTGTCATTTGTTTCAGCTGACACAATAAACACCCCATCATACCGTGTGTGTCCTTGGCATAATGGGGTTCCACCCTTGGCATCAGGATGAACCTCTCCTATCCTTGGCATAATGACATAATGATGGCTTTGTGACATGAGGCTCATCCTTGCCTTAGACGGGCACCAATAGTGTCAAAAGTACATGTGGCACAACGTGGCCATCCCTGACATCTGGGGGCAACCCTTTGATTATGTTGGCACAGCACACATGTGATGGTGGGGGCTGGCCAAGAGGCAGCAGTGTGGGGCATGGGCACACCCGAGTCCTGGAAGACAGACAGGCTAATATCTGGGGACCCAGCCCAGAAATTAACAAAAACGAAAACTGACAAGAAAAAGATACTGATTGAAGGAATTCAGTTTATTTACCCAAAATGAAAAAATGGCGCATGAAAGCACAACGTGTGCGTTTTCAGAATGGAGCAAGCTTGTGTTTGAAGAAAAACATGCGTGTTTAGCAAAAACAAAAAAATAATGTTTGAACCCAAAAACGCATGTCTTTTAACAAATTGACAATCTGACATTTCGGGGTAAATCGTGATTACATTTAGAGTATAATATAATGCTGGTATGTGAGTGCTGGTGCAGGCTCAGCTAGGTACGTGCATAGCTAATGTCATGCCTCTGCTGTTGTTGCCATGTAGTGATGCGGCTGGTACCTGCGACGCGTGGGAGTTTTTCATTCTCTCCTCTCACTTCTGATTCTCAGTGATAACATAGGGTTGCGAATCTACCTGAACAGGGTGAGATAGATGGAAAAGCAGAGGTAGGTGTAAAGTGTAAGTGAAGTGCATGGCTACACAAGTACTGAAAGGCCATAGGAGGCCTTGTCCAGTCACATACTCAGATGGTTGCACGCGCTTGTAAGATGAAGGCTTTTTAGCTAAGTTATGGGACAAACTGTATTGAAAAAGACACCATTTTACCACCACATTTCTAAAACAATTGATGGAGCAAGGATTCGAGAAAAAGAAACTTGCTTGTATCAACCTCTTGTTAAGAGACACTAACAAATAGAAACCATAGATAAATGAAAACTAACATACACACAACATTCATACACGGGGAAAAAGGCATTTTTGCTTGCTTAATAAAAAAGCGTAATTCGCTACGTGATTAAAACCCGCTTAAAAACGGAATATGCTTTGCACATGCGCGAACCTGTTTTGTGTAGGTAACCATGTGAGAGGAAAACTCACACGCATGCGCAAAGAGTTGCTAACTGTAGGTCTCGAAGTACCGCATGTCTGGCATATGTTTGCCCAGATCTTAATAGAACTTTTTTTTCTACTAACGCTTTGCATAACAAAGAAGGAAATAAAATGGGATAGAGTAGCAGGGGGAGGTAAACAGTGATAATGACGTATTTGAGAAACTAACATTTGTTTATGACTCTTTCGTCAATATTGAACGTTTTGGGCCTGATATGCTAAGTCGGAAGAAAGATGGCGGGTGAAACTAAATGAAAGTTGAGTCTGCGCAGTGAAGACCGAGAGTGACCAGCTGACCGGATCATTGGTCGTCGGCCAAAACCCAAGTACAAGAGCTTGAGAAATATCCTCAACTGAAGAAACTATATACAATTTGTATCTATCTATCGTATGAGATGTATGGGAACAGGAAGAGTCATGAAGAGTGAATAAATTAGGTGGGAAGGGTTTTAAACAAAGAATTAGTTAAGTATTATGGGATGACCGCATGAGGTGATGACAACTCCCCTGCTCTGGCCCAAACACAGTTCAGGATTCACAGACATTTGCAACCTTTGAGGGAGGGACATGCAAAATTAAAGGGTATAATTGGAGCGACTTAAAGTTAGGTTTGTGGACTGTAGACTGAGATGCGGAGAGAAGAGCTGCTGCTGCTAAGAAGAATCATTGAGGAATCGGCGAGAGAAGAATAGACTGGGAAGATTCAATACAGAGAGACAGCCTGATTAGATATAAGATTTGCGTAAGAATATCGAGGAGGGAGAGAGTGTATGAGAGGGATGCGCTCCGGTGTGTCGGGTTTTAGAGAAGAATGGTACGTATAATCCTTTCCTGCACCTGTCCTAAAGTCTTTGTCTCGTGACTTCTAATCAGGTGGCCTCCATCAATCCTTCTGGCCAGGGGTTGTATTTCCTGTTATTTCTGTTAACTATCACTCTTCCTTAAATTTTGGCTGGAAAGTATAGATTATTGTGTCTTTTGTCTCTTCATCGATCACTCCTAATGCTTTTGAGTTTGTTGAAAGAGTCTGTAATTTGAATGTAATTTGATAAATGAATTTTTCTCACCCATGAAAGTTGATGGAGTTTGCACTGTGAATCTGTACAAATCAGCGTTCATTTTTTTGATTGAATTATTAGATAAAATATATTGCATCTTACCTGGAGTCTGTGATTATTTTACTAAAAAAAGTTACAAGATAATTAATGAATTTGTTAATATCACCATCAACTACTCGACTAATGGTCCATTGACCAAAGGAAGAGTGTTGATCTGTGAAGATTAGTTAGGCATAGACTAATTCAGATCAAAGAGAAATAAAACTTGACCCCCAGCGAAATAGTCAGGAAATCTAAATGTGCATTGTAAGTGATATGTTCATGTGTGAACAAGTTTATCCTGGCCTTTCGCTGGATCGCCCTCAGCAGCCTGTTTGTGGTCGTTCTTGATCGCCACGTCAAGAAGTTATTGAAATATTTCATGAAGATCCCTTTCGGACTGTCTGTCAAAAAAAGGATTGTTTAGTCAATTTACTGGAGCATTTTAGAGCAAAATGAAAACATTTACGCTATTTTGTAAGCTGTTCCAGGAGTGAGACCCCTAGCTCAACACCTCAGCGGAACTTTATGTTTGCTCGATTTTTTCACTCTGTGCATTTCTGGGCATTTAGGGGCATATGTATCAAGCCCATTCCCATTCGCCAACGGGCCGATTCTCAGAATCGGCCCGTTTGTGAACAGGAAAAAACCTTTTGGGATATATCATCTCAAAAGGCCCTCGCAAAATAAGGAATCGCAAAATTTGCGATTCCCTATTTTGCAAATCCATTTAAGGAATCGCAAATTGCGATTCCTTAAATGCAATGTAGGAAGCACCCAAGTTGTGCGATTTTGGTTTAAGGAATCACAAATTACCACCAACTTCAGGTTGGTGGTAATTTGCAATTTCTTTGAAAAATGCATTTTTTTGAATTTTTTTTTAATGTGGCGCACATACATGCCGCGCCACATGTGCACACATACATATTTCAGGGGTGCAACCGGGTGTCCTTTTGACACCCTGGCACACTTGAAATTGCATTCTCAATTTGCGATTCTCTAATTGTGAATCACAAATTGAGAATGTCTTCCCATTCATTCCTACGGGCCTCTAGGCGATTCGCAAATAAGGAATATGTAGGATTCGCTTAATTTTTAGCAAATCCTACATACATTGCATTTTACGATTCTCTAATTGCGATTTGCTAAAAATCGCAATTTGAGAATCGCAAAAAGTGTTTTTGATAGATATGTCCCTTAGTTACTACCCCCACCCCCACTTTGAAGGTCTTCCAGCTGCCACTGGGTTTCAATCAGAAGAAGGTCTAATGATGCCTTGGACAGGACCGGCTTTAGGGCGGTGGGACCGGTGCCGCCGCACCTGGCTCTGACATTGGTGGGGGTGCTGTGTTTAAAAATGACTATTAGTTTAAAAGCACAAGGTTTTCCTTAACTCTGTCGATTAATGTTGCTACTGGTGAGAGAATTGAATTTGGTCTTGTGGCAGTTTTGGCTCATCAGAAGGCAGCACGGAGGGTTAATGTGCCTGCTGCAAACAACGTGTACCTTGCAGATCACAGAAATGAGTGTTAGTGAACTATGAGTAGCGCTATAAAAAATGAAGTGTATGGCAGAGAGAAGCCATAGAGAGATGAGGGACACTGCTGGAGAGTGGTAGTGAGGGAATCCATGGAGCAGGAGGTCATGGGGGGGGCGTAAAAAAAAAAGATTGTTGCACCGAACCCCACTAGAGCTAACTCCGGCCCTAGCCTTGCTCTGAGGACCACTCCTCTCTTCTGGTTCTGGAGCCTTTGGGAAGGTTGATGTCCATCCATCTGATGGACTCAACAGTAACGAAATAGACCACTGAGGTAGTAAAGTCTGCTCGGGACCGCCTCGGTGTTCAATAGTACGGCCGCCTTCACATGAGCTCTTCCTTTTCGTCTGGCGTCTTGGGTGATTCTACTTCGGAGAGGCACTTGTTGAAGTGGCCCTTTTAGAAAACACTCCGAGTAGCGAGTCAGCTCCTACACTATTTCCAATCTCAAACTCCTAAAAGTTATCGTTACATCAGTGTGGAGGGCATCCACGTGGTGGCAGGTCGCTAGGTGAGCAAGACCGAGACTCTGGAGGACCTTTGACCCCACCCCAACAAGTGAACTCAACCATCTACAGCTCAGGACACTCCTGAAAACAGAAGTATGCAGACCTACTCCGGCAAACGAAGACAGAGTGTGGTTGTTGGCAGCAATAGAATTGATTGTAAACCATAATCATGCAACAGGCTTCTTACTCCCGTCTGTGGCCCCGCAGAGCGTCCCCGCCAAACGTCCCATCGATCTTCAAGAAGGGGAAGGAAGGTTCCACGAGAACCCGGTGGGGGGAGGGGGGAGCCAAGGAAGTGGAAATGAAAGGGTTGACACGAGAGAAGAAGTCAGAGAGCAGGTCCCAGGCCCAGCTCTCCCCGTGCTGCCGCACTGCTCCCGCTCCTGACTTCTCCTTGCTTTTCCCTCATTTTCATTGCTTTCTCCTTACTTCCCCCCCCTCATTTTCTGAGTGTCCTCTCCTTGCTTTTTTCTCTTTCTGAAGATCCCTCAAGACCTGGCTCTTCATATGAGCCCCCGGGAACAACAAGTACCTGGATACGCTGTTGGGTGATTAACGGCACTTTACAACTCCTGATTGATTGATTGAAAGGGGTGAGATAGAGGCACCAGGAGGAAGGACAATGCAAGCCCGGCCTGCAGTGAAGAGTGTCTGGGAACAAGGGCCATTGGGAAAAATGGTGCACATTGATACTCACTCACTGAACACTAACTCCCCCTTCACACTATCAAACTCTACTTTCTAACAGCCAACGCTAGGAAGACAACAAAAGGCAACACACAACACTGTACAAAACTGCTTGATCAATCAGTCAATATTGAATATACAGCTGATTATTGTGCTTTCTGAATCTTAGCTGCATGTGCTGCAATGAATCGGAGCGCAACAGACGACAAGTAGGCTCACGATGATGTCTCTAGCGCGAGCTTTCCCTTTAGGCATGGTGTTAGCCAAGACCGTTTGATTTAACTAAAATTATATATAGTATGCATAATTATAAGTGCTTTCAACCAGCCATCTTCATCTATTGGTCTGTTGTTGTGTCATTCACATTTCCATCCGTCCACTACAGCATACGACATGGGGGAAGGGTCCGCCCACTTCAGCCATTGCCTAACTTCACTGTGAGCTAAGGCATTCTGCTCTTCACAAGAAACACATCCACACACAAGGTAGTCCCCTTCAGTGCTAGGGACGAATAAGGTAACGTGGCTTTTGGAGACCAAGAACTAAATATACAAATTGTACTTACAGGATCAACTGCGAGACACCGTGGATGAGTACAAATACCTCCAGATACTATTTGATGCAAAAGGCTCATTTCAGCCTCAAAAACAACAACTATTATGGAAATGAACAGCTGTTATATTGGCCTTCCACACCCTATACAGAACCTTGAGAGGACTCAGTCTGACACCTATGCTAAAGATTGCCACAGCCAAACTCTTCCCAACTTTGACATATGGTAGTGAAGCCGTACGGGCCATGATGCATGAACAATGCTAGACACGATTATTTCAAAAACATCCAGGCCTCTTTTTAATCTGCCACAAAATACCTCTCCAGTACAGATCCATTTAGAATTTGGGATTATTAAACAAATGATGCAAGACAAGGAACCTACCTCAAATGCTGCTACGGACTGACAACATCACCTACTAATCCCCTCAGAAAAGTATTATTGATGCAATGGCAAATTTTCCTGACACCCCGGTAAGGATCTATTTTGACTTGGCTATACAAGCTCTTCAGATACAACCACGCTGGGACCATACACTCACCTATGCTGCCTTCAACAAAATCACTCAATATCCTAATGAAGAAACTTTCAGCAGCTGTGGACAAAGCAGCATTATCAAAGAGGTTTCACGCCTGGATGCTTTTAAGTAATTACAATATTTTAAAACACCAGATTTATTTCAAAATTGGATATCCAGCTTTTTAAGAACACAAATATGGGCAACTCCAACCAACACCATTGCAGATCGGGAACTGACCGACCAACCTATTTGGATGCGACCACACATGGTACGGTCGGAAGAATTCATTTTTCAATGGGAACTTGTGTGGCAGACAGAAAACATCCCTGCGCCGTGTGGCAGGCACTCCAAGGTGCCTGCCACATGGTGCAGGGATGTTGGCCCGGCCCAAATGCAGAGGCCGAGGAGGGATGGGGGCCCAGCTAGGGGCCCGTAATATTGCTTTCCCACAGCCTTTTCATGTCAGAAAGGCCAACATGGAATGACTATCAGAAACGGACTTCGTAATCCTAACGGTGGGAACGCCATCCGTAAGGGATTATGAGGCCGTTCCAGCTGACCGACGGGCTCCTTGTGCCTGTCAGAACCGTGTCAGATTTGCCGTCTGGTTTAAACTGCGATGGCCATCATCATAATTCGTCGATCGGACTTTAAACCTACCTTGATTGTCAGAATGCCTCCGACCGCCGGTTGGAGGTTTTCCAACCGACATCGCAATGAGGCCCTTTATGACTTAATCAATCAATCAAGGCCAATCAATCAAGGCTAATCACCCATGAGGGTATCCAGGCGCTTGAGCATCATGAGAGTTCAGGTGACTACTGAGATTACTACTTGGGACACGCCATCGCGTATGCATAACCCACTGTGGCTATGGATCAACGAACAAATTTACTGCTGTTGCTGTCAGACAAGTAAAGAGGACATAGTTGATCTGGTTTGTATCTGCCCCACACTTTTAGGGATAGGAGAGATCTCCTGAGAGCAGCTTTTAATCAACGAGGTATCTGACCTTGCAGTTACATGCTTTAATCCTACTGTCGAGATCCTTCACTGTCGCTTCATAATATTTCTAATAAGCGTCGAGCATAAAATAAAGAGGCTAGATGATTTGATTCTCTCTCCCGACAGAATAATTATTCTGTAAAATGAATAATTCTTTTTACTTTTTATAGGATTCGATATGAACATAAACTGAAGAGACTGAAATTACCTTCTGTAGCAATGACTAGAAGTAGCAAGCACTTTCTGTAATGCACTTTCTCAACATAATAATTATGTTGCAAAATTGTTATTTTTTTTAACTTTAGATAAGATTTGGTACTTGCAGGCAAAGACAATTAATGGTGCATAATAAATTTTGAATTTAATTTGAAAAAAATCTTTTTTTTTGCTTATAAACTGTTTTTTGTATGGGCGAGATCCTGGAAGACCCACCAACAAGAAAGATCTACTAAAAACAAGTTAAAATAAAAAAAGCAAAACGCTGGTATTTCTCTTCGTTACGTCCTCTTTCCATGTGTGCTGTAGAAATATGCTTCTAAAGATTGTTTTGGTGCAGGAAGGTGTCCCTTCGTGCACAAACACAATCCTGCCTGGCACCTTTGCACTATGGTGACAGAGTACCTACAGTACTCCAGCGCACGCAGAGAGCTAAAATGCTCCATTTCTTTGTAAATATGGAGCATTTCTGCTCTCTCCATATCACGAAACTCGGCACAGCAAGTTATTTTGCTGTGCTGTGTTGCGTGAAAAATAGTAAACGTGCCCAGTATTACTTTAGTGAACTCACTGTGAGTAGCCGAATAGCCGTCAGGTGGGACGCCATCCGAATCCAAACGAATCACCAGGCCCATTGTAGGTGAGTATCAGATCTGTATGGTTCACAACTTTTCTCCTGAGTCTGGTGGTGACAGAGTAACACAGCAAGTGGGATTGGTGACACAGGAGTCTGGATTATGTAGTAGCCCAGCAGGAGCGCAGTCTGATCCTATATTGTAAATGTTAAGGGCCTCATTTATGATGGTTGCGTCATATTTACTGTATGACGCATCATGTCGTAAGGAGTTACAGATACGTCAGTCTTTCTGATGTATCTGTAGGCGCAAAAGTGACGCATTGCTGGAGTGTGCAACTCCAGCAATGTGTCCTTTCACATGGGGCAAGACCCATATTTTATTGGGCCTGCGTCAGTCTTACAGCTGCTGTGAGGCAGGCTTAAGATATTGACGCATTTGCGTCCTAGGAGTGGTGCAGGGAAATCTCAGAGATTTCACTGCGTCACTTCTACGAGGTTTACTTGCGTGGGAACGCCCCCCCCTGCATTCATTATACCTGACGCAGGTATAAAGTAGCGCAGGGGTTTACAAAGTGACGCATCTGCTTAGATGCGTCACTTTATAAATAAGGCGCAACAAGGGGCATGTTTTACGCCGCTGATGCGTCACAAAAAGTGACGCAACGGCAGCGCAAAACTGTTGCAAGGCCTCATAAATAAGGCCCAGTGAGGGCTACTCCAAACTGAGATGTGATAGTAAATCTGTACATTTTTCTGAAAAAAGAGGTGTTTCATAATAGGCACCTGTAGTCTAGCAAACTATGCTGTGATCTGACATTGGAACAGCCGTACTTCAGTTTCTTCCATAGTTCTTAATGCAGGTGGTTTATACATAATGATATATGTAAGCAAGACCACAAGTCCTCCTCCCCCTTCTGTTTATCTCCTAATTCATCAAACATCCTCATCCTGCCGAGTAACCTCAAATCAGTGCACCCTGGCACGCGATCCAGGACTCAGTTACAAAGAGAAGTTAGTTTGGATTGGGTGTCAAACATAGGTTTTCTGTGGACTATGCATTTAGATTCATAAAAAGGAATCTTATGTGTATATTCTTGAAAACCTGACCTGGATCTCGCGTCCCTGGACCTATGTTTGCCACCCCCATCTAAAAGATCACAATGGATTTCTAAGATGGGGAGACGCACTGCGCTTCTCTGTCGCGGTTCTGATGTGCGGCCAATAAACTGGACACTGTATTTGAATGATTCTTAATCAAGCAGTTGTCTTCAGACCAGGCTGTCTCTCTCGGGTGCTGCACTGGGCCTTCTGATGTCACCAATTCTGTTGAATATTCATACGTAGCGGATTTTGTAACATGAAACTATTGGAGATTCATATGTTGTGGTTGCGTGTCGGAACAAGGCATGCCTTTACCACGCATGTCATTACTCCGCAGTCTTTACAATAAATACGTCTTTATCACGCATTCCTTCACCACGCATATCGTTCCGTCGCCATGCCTTCGGGAATGTGCTGGACTTCGGAGGGGTTACATTTACTATTCCAACTCCAGTCTGCGCATCAGGGAAAGGGATGGACTTTAAAGTTCAACGCTGCTTTCCTTAAGGCGTGTCATTGTTATAATATGCATGGTAAAGGAATGCTTGGTAATGACTCATTCTTTGTAAGACCTGCCTTGTAACAGCATCATGTGGTTCACGCTGCATGGTAAATGCTGTTTCCCTCCTCCACATAGTAGTTGGGCTCAGAATGACATCTCATTTACTAAAAGGCAGACATTTGCGTGGTGTGGGGAAAGGGTTTTAATCCATTTTCCCCTCTCACTGTTTTACTTTCTGTCACATCGTGTTTGGATCACAGCTGTGAGTGAGCTATGAGTGAGTCTCACTAACTGAGCCTCACTCATTGTAATCTCTGGTAAAATGGATTTGCGTGCTCACCCCCAGTGTCCAACTTGTAGAATAGGGTCCGCTGCTGCGCACCTGGGGTCAGAGGTTCGGAGCTCGTTGTATGTGATCACGTGCACACGTACGTGCGCACACGGTTGTGTTATGTTATGTTAATTTATTTTTATAATGCGCACAGCTACCCAAAAAGGGTTTCCCAGCGCAAGCCTGGAAGAGCCTCTGAAAAAGATAAAGATCATTGACTAAACAACCAAGTTTTTAGTTGTTTGCGAAAATTCTTACAAGTTTGATCCAAGGAATCTCAAATTTTTCTTGAATAGAAGAGCGTAGCAAACGAGAAGGTTGATAGGGGCGGACCAAATTGTGCAGGTCTTTAGGTGCAGTGCCGGTCTTGATCTTAAACATATGGCTCAGGGCTTTACATTTTGTTCGATTTTCCACCCTGAGCCAATGCAAGTCTCTCAAGGCATTAGAGGTAGGGGACATTCTTGGGATTCTGCAGAGCAGTCTCGCTGCAGAATTCTGTACCACCTGAAGCTTACGCAGCACATCCCTATTAGCGCCCAAAAAGAGGATGTTCCCATAATCCAGTCGGGATGTTACAAGTGCCTGGTCCACAGTCTTTTGGGTAGCAACAGGGAGCATCCATATGATTTTCTTTAAACATTTTAAGATGGTAAAACAGGTGGCTGCACTTTTTACTGCATGTTGTTTCATAGACAATTTATTGTCAATAATGAATCCCAGATTGCGGACCTGAGCAGAGGGCATTGGTAAAGGCCCCATTACATCGGGCCAATGTTGAGGACCCCAGAGATCTGTATTTTTTCCAAGAATAAGGACTTCGTTTTTTCCCCATTGAGCTTGTGTAGTTTTAATTGCATCCAAGATGCGATATTACTGAAGCTCAATTGCAGGGTAGAAGGTCCAGATATTTCTTCCGCCGATAGGGAAAAATAAATCTGGGTGTCGTCTGCATAAAAAAAAAGCGACAGCCCCGCATCTTCTGCAATTGCTGCCAGAGGTTGTACATATATGTTAAACAGAAGAGGACTTAGAATTGATCCTTGTGGTACCCCATACGGAGAAGAGTAGACCTTTGAGGAAGCCCTAGATGAAAACACTTGGAATGTCCGCTTAGATAAAAAAGAGGATAACCAACCAAGTGCAGATCCTGAAATGCCCAGAGATTGTAAGGACCTGATTAATACGGTATGAGAAACCGTATCAAATGCGGCACTTAGGTCTAGCAATATAAGGGCCACTGTATTCCCTGCATCCAAACGTTGTCGGAACATTTCGGTAACGCCAAGAAGGGTTGTCTCAGTTGAGAAACCTGCTCTGAAGCCAGACTGAGAAGAATGTAAAAAGTTAGAGGATTCAACAAGCGTGGTCAGTTGTAAGTTTACGTGCTTTTCCAAAACTTTGGAAAACACAGGAAGTAAGGAGATGGGCCTAAAGTTAGCTGGCTGGGTAGGATCAGCATTTGCCTTTTTCAGCAGAGGAAGGACTATGGCATGTTTCCAATCAGGCGGCACCAAGGCCTCTTGAAGCGAGGCATCAAGTAATTCCATAACAATTCTCTAGGGGGCATATTATCAAGCCAGGCGATAAAATTATCGCCGCCTTAGCGCCAGAAAACTGCCGCTAAAACGGCGATAATGGGCTTGATAATATGCTCCATGGAGGGCAGGCTCCCAGGACATTTCTAAAAAATTCCCTTCTCGGCTACAACAGGGCCGGTAGAGATCAGGAGCACTTCCGGGTCAGAATAGGCAGAGTCCGAATCAGACTCCTATCGCCTGAAAGCGGGTGTCTGCAAACAGCGGCTGTTATGAATCTCTCGCTTTCTTATCATTTTGAACGTGACCGCTCCCACACATATGTTGGTTTTACTCTCCTCAGTTCTCCTTGTTACACTGTTTTTTATTAACTCTGAACCAGTATTACCTCTCTTGTTTTCTCCAGTACTCCCTTACATGTCGTCTTCCCTCCTGTGGGCCTGTTTTGATGTCCAGCACAACTCAGGCTCCCTGGTTCTGTGGAGTTCGCTTTTTCCACTATGGCCAGTCCGGCCCTGAGCACTAGTAAGAAACGAAAACACGGAGAAAAGATCATGCTGGGCAAATGCACGCCCCATGAGGCATTGGGGCCATGCTGGCTGTGTTTGACCTCATGGGCACAGGTTCAAACCCCGGCAGGTACACTCAGCCTTTCATCCTTCTGAGGTCGATAAAATGAGTTGGGTAGCAATAAACATCTTTTATTCAGCACCAAGACACCTTCCTGGGTGAACGTGCGCTTTACAACTACACATGTCATGTGTAAGTGCAATGTGCCGATGGACTCAGAATGACCAACTGGATGCAAGCTGGGGGGTGTAGTGTGTTTGCCTCTCACTGGTACTGCATTACTAAACCTATGAAATGATGTCCAAATAACTGATGGCTATGGAGCACCCTGAACGACGCCTGCCACTGGTGGCCAGCAGGCAGACACCCGGTAAGGGTTAATGCTTTTATGAATTGCGCAAAATATTCAGGGGCGTAGCTTAGTGAGAGAGATTTGGGGGGTGAGGATGAATTACAAATTTACCAACTAAAAAAGCAGTGGGGTCGAGGGGTGAGATGCCCACGGTTCCGGATGAACTGTTTCCATGAGAGACAGGGTCAGCTCTGATTCGCATTAGGTGGGCCTCTGTCTAGAGTGGCACAGTGGCTGAAAAACGATGGATTGGAATGCTACCCTGAGCAAATAACCCTGGTTAGACTATTTGCCAGCATTTATCCCATCACCTTTGGGTGTTTGTTTGCCAATAGTATTCCTGAAAACCTGAGACTGGTGCAGCTTACCAAGATTACAAACTGCCAATGTCTGTGAATTCCATTCCAGAAAGTTGTACATTTCCACCCACTCAAGGAGTGCGCCTGTGGATGAAGATTTACTATTGTTTTGGAAAAGCGGTCACAATATATACTTCAAATCCCCCAAAAATAGAAAGTTAAAACCTCTTCGTGAAATGAGAATGATGAGAAAACTGACACAAACACAGCAGACCTGACGCAGGCCCCCCGACCCAACTACCAAACCCAGAAATCATTTTGAGGGGTGTCAACCCCAAACACCCCTGCTGAAGCTACACCCACATGGACCGGGTAGTTCTCCCTGAGAACGCATCACTACATTCACGTACAGCACAACCGCCTGGAGCCCCTGCCGTGGTACCACTGCTTGAAGATGGAGTTTCACTGCTCGCACTCTTCTACATGTCTACCAGGCGCGTAACACAGGCCCCTGCAGCCTCCGCGGTGCGGGGGGCCTCCGAGCTGCAGAGGCACCCCTCTGCAAGGTACTCAGGGCTGAGAGCTCCGGTTTAAATCCGAAGTGGGGCCCCTCCAGGTGCCTTGCAGGGGCCCCCGCTGCACGGTACTCAGGGCTGAGAGCTCCGGGTTAAATCCGAAGTGGGACCCCTCCAGGTGCCTTGCAGGGGCCCCCCTCTGCAAGGTACTCGGGGCTGAGAGCTCGGGTTTAAATCCGGAGTGCGACCCCTCCAGGTGCCTTGCAGGGGCCCCCCTCTGCAAGGTACTCGGGGCTGAGAGCTCCGGTTTAAATCCGGAGTGCGACCCCTCCAGGTGCCTTGCAGGGGCCCCCCTCTGCAAGGTACTCAGGGCTGAGAGCTCCGGTTTAAATCCGAAGTGGGACCCCTCCAGGTGCCTTGCAGGGCCCCGCTCTGCAAGGTACTCAGGGCTGAGAGCTCCGGGTTAAATCCGGAGTGGGACCCCTCCAGGTGCCTTGCAGGGGCCCCCCTCTGCAAGGTACTCAGGGCTGAGAGCTCCGGGCTAAATCCGGAGTGTGGCCCCTCCAGGTGCCTTGCAGGGGCCCCCGCTGCAAGGTACTCAGGGCTGAGAGCTCCGGGTTAAATCCGAAGTGGGACCCCTCCAGGTGCCTTGCAGGGGCCCCCCTCTGCAAGGTACTCGGGGCTGAGAGCTCGGGTTTAAATCCGGAGTGCGACCCCTCCAGGTGCCTTGCAGGGGCCCCCCTCTGCAAGGTACTCGGGGCTGAGAGCTCCGGTTTAAATCCGGAGTGCGACCCCTCCAGGTGCCTTGCAGGGTCCCCCCTCTGCAAGGTACTCAGGGCTGAGAGCTCTGGTTTAAATCCGAAGTGGGACCCCTCCAGGTGCCTTGCAGGGCCCCGCTCTGCAAGGTACTCAGGGCTGAGAGCTCCGGGTTAAATCCGGAGTGGGACCCCTCCAGGTGCCTTGCAGGGGCCCCCCTCTGCAAGGTACTCAGGGCTGAGAGCTCCGGGTTAAATCCGGAGTGGGGCCCTTCCAGGTGCCTTGCAGGGGCCCCCCTCTGCAAGGTACTCAGGGCTGAGAGCTCCGGTTTAAATCCGGAGTGCGACCCCTCCAGGTGCCTTGCAGGGGCCCCCCTCTGCAAGGTACTCAGGGCTGAGAGCTCCGGGTTAAATCCGGAGTGGGACCCCTCCAGGTGCCTTGCAGGGGCCCCCCTCTGCAAGGTACTCAGGGCTGAGAGCTCCGGGTTAAATCCGGAGTGGGGCCCCTCCAGGTGCCTTGCAGGGGCCCCCCTCTGCAAGGTACTCAGGGCTGAGAGCTCCGGTTTAAATCTGGAGTGGGACCCCTCCAGGTGCCTTGCAGGGGCCCCCCTCTGCAAGGTACTCAGGGCTGAGAGCTCCGGTTTAAATCCGGAGTGGGACCCCTCCAGGTACCTTGCAGGGCCGCCCCGCTGCAAGGTACTCAGGGCTGAGAGCTCTGGTTTAAATTCGGAGTGGGGCCCCTCCAGGTGCCTTGCAGGGGGGCCCCCTCAACTCTTGTTACGCCACTGATGTCTACCGCAAGAAGCCCCGACGCTAGAGTGGTCACTCTGGCCTGCGTGGGCACGGCTCCTTGGTTGTAGTCCACATCTATTACAAATCATTTTATCAAGTGCCTGACGGCCGTGTGCCAAGCATGAGTGCCAAATGGAGCGAGGGGGCACATTAATCGGGCAAGCTGAGCCATGGTTCAGGCTTGGCTCTAAGAGTTCGTGCAGAAGCCGAGCTATGAAGACGTGTGGCATTTGTTTCATGCAACAAACTGCGTAAAAATATGATAAAATCTCTTTGAAATTTAAAACAAAGTGTATTTCATTATCACCCGGTGCATCAGATTGTATCACTGCATAGGCAGACATTTATTCAGTGTGAAAGTTTTTAGAAACATTCATGGTTTGCCCCCCCTCAACGACAATGTCATAAGTGAAATAAGAGGCAAGTCAGTAGTCATGTAAACCCTGAAAGTGGCCCAGACTCTCATTAGAGACAAGCAGCCCTATAGATTGTTAAATCAAACGTAAGAGGGGCTCGTACCGCGCACATCCTGAATGTAAATATTTAAAATGCGCTCCTTTGGGTGAAAAAGAAAACGGAGGCTGTGCGAAATAAACTATGTGCCTAGGATCACACTGTTTGGGCAAGCAGGGAAGCTGGTATTGACTACAGATAATCTGGTTTCGCATTATGAAATTCAGCCACCAGATGGGTATCTCTGCCTCGCTCGCTTCCGTGCTTCATGACGAGAATAACAAACATGCACATAACAGACGCGACTCAAGGCCCCTCAAACGAACTACAAAGAAAATAATACATTTATTTGGGGGGTCAAACCCTAAACGGCCAACCTGAAGCTACGTCCCTGGAAGCATTACATTGGTGGGTGGTGGGTGCCATGGGTACACATTTGGAACAGTGCAGTGAGAGGCACAGAATGGCACAGTACTACACCCATTCAGGGTGCATCACCTCACATATTTGGGTATCTTTCTGTGTGCAGGGTGTCACAAAGGAAGTAAGGTATTATCAGTCTGTGAAATACATTTACGTTCTAAGAAGAAACACGTCCATATGCTACAAACCCGACAATGCACACTGGCGGGGCATTACTGGCTGGTGCCCAGAACCAGGGCCAGGGCCACACAGTAAACGAAGGATGACCAACAGCTGCCGGTGGGAAAACATATTAAGATGACCAAACAAAATGGACAAGTTTTATGACTCAGAGCAAACTTTTTTCGCTATCATTATTGAAAAAACGTGAAAGGAGAGAGAAGCACAACTGCTGTGAATGAAACCCCTCACCTACCTACCTAGTAGGTGGCATGCTTCATCATCGGGGCCCAACTGGATTGTCTAGCACAATCCAGTTGTGCTACAACGCCTGAGATACAGCGGAGCAGGGTTTTGAGCAGTAAGTGGCGTGCTATGTGTGAGGTGTTTAAGAGTTAAAAAAGTCTCTGGGAGATGCCCTATGGAAAAACTTTAATTATAAGGGTCCCAGGACTAATGTAAAAAAGGTTTTGCGGGATAAGTAATTAGGAATGTTATTTTCCTTATATCCCTTATAACTAAGGTCAACTAGTTTCAGCCTTCTCGATGGTTCTAGAGGCTTTCGTCTGGACCAGCAAAAAATTGTTGTGAATGGCCGTAAAAACAAAGTATAGGCCACGTGTGAATATCAGCACACACCCTAAAGTGTGCTGTGAGTGTAGTGATAAGGTACTCACAGTAACTCCGTTTGAGATTACTTGAGTAGAGAGGTTGTTATGCCTCTAGGATTAGAACACCGTATGATTCTCCGCTTGACAGTTTGTAAGGGAGGACAGGTCCGAAGTACCTAGGGCGGCGATCGGACCAGATCGCCGCCCTAGGTACTTCGGACCTGTCCTCCCTTACAAACTGTCAAGCGGAGAATCATACGGCGTTCTAATCCTAGAGGCATAACAACCTCTCTACTCAAGTAATCTCAAACGGAGTTACTGTGAGTACCTTATCACTACACTCACAGCACACTTTAGGGTGTTTGCTGATATTCACACGTGGCCTATACTTTGTTTTTACGGCCATTCACAACAATTTTTTGCTGGTCCTGACGAAAGCCTCTAGAAACATCGAGAAGGCTGAAACTAGTTGACCTTAGTTATAAGGGATATAAGGAAAATAACATTCCTAATTACTTATCCCGCAAAACCTTTTTTACATTAGTCCTGGGACCCTTATAATTAAAGTTTTTCCATAGGGCATCTCCCAGAGACTTTTTTAACTCTTAAACACCTCACACATAGCACTCCACTTACTGCTCAAAACCCTGCTCCGCTGTATCTCAGGCGTTGTAGCACAACTGGATTGTGCTAGACAATCCAGTTGGGCCCCGATGATGAAGCATGCCACCTACTAGGTAGGTGGGTGAGGGGTTTCATTCACAGCAGTTGTGCTTCTCTCTCCTTTCACGTTTTTTCAATAATGATAGCGAAAAAAGTTTGCTCTGAGTCATAAAACTTGTCCATTTTGTTTGGTCATATTGTTTGGGGAAGAGGACAAGTTTTTCTTTTCCTCGCTCTCTTGTTGTTCCCATTTGGGAAAACATATTATGCAGCACAAGTCCTCTGCGGTGCACTTCATTCCCCCCCTGTGCATACGGCACAGGGCAGCTGCCATCACCACTTGTTTTTCTAGCTATTATTAAAAACAACTTTCGGGTGGCGTGTGTGAGGAAGGGGTCAGTCGGCGCACAGTGGATACCACATGGACCAGCAATGCTGCAACACATTACAAGGAGCGGTTCAAGTGACACTCCTCTCTTGGAACACCAATGTGGAAACACCTCTTGTTGCGTACACGTGTAAGAGTTCGTGTTGTGTGTGCCCCGTGTCCTCTTGATGTCCCATAGCTCAGTGGTGCCCATAAGAGAACCAGAAAATGTTATGTGGCGTAATCTTTCAGCTGTCGAACCAGGAGACCCAAGTTCTACTGTAAGCTGTCACACTGCACCAAACTGTGTGATCTTGGGAAACTTGAGGGATCTGCCTGTGGCTAACATCCTCTGTCTACTCAAACTTAGAGCCCAGAAGGGCATATTTACAAGCCCCTAACGCCACCGAAGCGTCACTTTCTCACACGCTCTGGCGGTTTGTGCCATACCCCGTATTTCCAAGATGGCGCTAAACCATTTAACGTGGCTTAACTCCACCTTGTAAATATACCCCTTGTCACCGCAGTCCTCTGTGGCAAAGGAGCGGGCGTTCCACCGCAGCACCCATTGCTTTTTGACACTGTCCCAGATTGCAACAGCACCAAAAATGAAGGCCAGGGAATACCTGGTTTTAGGACAGCGATACAAGGGGAAATTATTAATTTCTCCTCGTTCTTTCCCCTCTCAATGAGTGCTGCATTCTGCAGCACATATAGACAGAGCAGATCGCCATTATTGATTGTTTATGTGCAGGAAGTTGTCCCTTCTTGCACAGAAACAATTGCCCCTGCAGTGCAGGCACCCTTGCAACATGGCGCAAGCGCTGGCAGCTTCTTTAGCGCCACCGCAAGGGGAAACGCAGGGGTATGCCGCATTTTTGTTAATACAGTGCATATCTGCTTTTTAAAAATGTTGGGAGTGCGGCATTGCAAATTTGGCCTAACACCGCGCTCCGGCATTTTCTTGAGAATATCCCCCACAGTGTCCAAGTTGTGCACTAGAGTGATCATGGCAAACAGAAGCACGGCTGCTTGCTGTGGCTCTCACTGGCCTCTCGACTGCTCCCCATGGAGACCACATTTGCTGCACAAGATCACAACAACAGCCTCAAACAACCCTGGTGGTGAGACTCGTGACTCCAACTTCTTTTTATGCAGAGCTTGCACCTGGCACGACCCAAGCTTCTGTGGTTAGTGGTGAGGCTGTTGATGTATTCATCTCCTCGTCACGCCCCGGCGTTCTTTCCCATGCTCGGGACCCTTTGCTAATGTGAACCATGTTCTCCTTGTATACAGAGAGACTTGTACTGGCAGGGCCTTCCAATACAAAAGGAGCAGGGCCTGTACTGGCACCGCCTTCCAGCACCCAAGGAACAGGGCCTGTACTGGCACCGCCTTCCAGTACACAAGGAGTAGGGCCAGTACTGACACCGCCTTCCAGTACTCAAGGAGCAGGGCCTGTACTGGCACCGCCTTCCAGTACTCAAGGAGCAGGGCCTGTACTGGCACCGCCTTCTAGTACACAAGGAGTAGGGCCTGTACTGGCACTGCCTTCCAATACTCAAGGAGCAGGACCTGTACTGGCACCGCCTTCCAGTACTCAAGGAGCAGGGCCTGTACTGGCACCGCCTTCCAGTACTCAAGGAGCAGGGCCTGTACTGGCACCGCCTTCTAGTACACAAGGAGTAGGGCCTGTACTGGCACTGCCTTCCAATACTCAAGGAGCAGGACCTGTACTGGCACCGCCTTCCAGTACTCAAGGAGCAGGGCCTGTACTGGCACCGCCTTCCAATACTCAAGGAGCAGGGCCAGTACTGACACCGCCTTCCAATACTCAAGGAGCAGGGCCAGTACTGACACCGCCTTCCAGTACTCAAGGAGCAGGGCCTGTACTGGCACCACCTTCCAGTACTCAAGGAGCAGGGCCAGTACTGACACCGCCTTCCAATACTCAAGGAGCAGGGCCAGTACTGACACCGCCTTCCAATACTCAAGGAGCAGGGCCAGTACTGACACCGCCTTCCAGTACTCAAGGAGCAGGGCCTGTACTGGCACCACCTTCCAGTACTCAAGGTGCAGGGCCTGTACTGGCACTGCCTTCTAGTACTCAAGGAGCAGGACCTGTACTGGCACCGCCTTCCAATACTCAAGGAGCAGGACCAGTACTGGCACCGCCTTCCAGTACCCAAGGAG
The DNA here is from genome assembly GCF_964204655.1 of Triturus cristatus. NCBI lineage: Eukaryota > Metazoa > Chordata > Amphibia > Caudata > Salamandridae > Triturus > Triturus cristatus. Next base: position 1,199,475,522 of record NC_140582.1, on the reverse strand, counting down.
CAGGACCTGTACTGGCACAGCCTTCCAATACCTAAAGAGCTGGGCCTGTACTGGCACCCCCTTCCAGTACTCAATGAGCAGGGCTTCTATTGGGTCCACCTTGTAGTACCAGGCGTGTACTGGCATCGCCTTGCAGTACCCATGGAGCAGGGCCTGTACTGGCACTGCCTCCCAGTACCCATGGAGCAGGGCCTGTACTGGCACTGCCTTCCAGTACCCATGGAGCAGGGCCTGCACTGGCACCTCCTTCTAGTACTCAAGGAGCAGGGCCTGTACTGGCACCACCGCCTTCCAGTACGCAAGGAGCATGGCCTGTACTGGCACCGCCTTCCAATACTCAAGGAGCAGGGCCTGTATTGGCACTGCCTTCCAGTACAAAAGGAGCAGGACCTGTACTGGCACCGCCTTCCAGTACCCAAGGAGCAGGGCCTGTATTGGCACCGCCTTCCAGTACAAAAGGAGCAGGACCTGAACTGGCACCGCCTTCCAGTACCCAAGGAACAGGGCCTGTACTGCCACCGCCTTCCAGTACACAAGGAGCAGGGCCTGTACTGGCACTGCCTTCCAGTACCCAAGGAGCAGGGCCTGTACTGGCACCGCCTTCCAGTACCCAAGGAGCAGGGCCTGTACTGGCACCACCTTCCAGTACACAAGGAGCAGGGCCTGTACTGGCACTGCCTTTCAATACTCAAGGAGCAGGGCCAGTACTGACACCACCTTCCAGTACTCAAGGAGCAGGGCGTGTACCGGCACCGCCTTCCAGTACTCAAGGGGCAGGGCCTGGACTGGCACCGCCTTCTAGTACTCAAGGAGCATGGCCTGTACTGGCACCGCCTTCCAATACTCAAGGAGCAGGACCTGTACTGGCACCGCCTTCCAATACCCAAGGAGCAGGACCTGTACTGGCACCGCCTTCCAGTACCCAAGGAGCAGGACCTGTACTGGCACAGCCTTCCAATACCTAAAGAGCTAGGCCTGTACTGGCACCGCCTTCCAGTACCCAAGGAGCAGGGCCTGTACTGGCACCGCCTTCCAATACCTAAAGAGCTAGGCCTGTACTGGCACTGCCTTCCAGTACCCAAGGAGCAGGACCTGTGCTGGCACCACCTTTCAGTACTCAAGGAGCAGGACATGTACTGGCACAGCCTTCCAATACCTAAAGAGCTAGGCCTGTACTGGCACCGCCTTCCAGTACTCAATGAGCAGGGCTTCTATTGGGTCCACCTTGTAGTACCAGGCGTATACTGGCACCGCCTTGCAGTACCCAAGGAGCAGGGCCTGTACTGGCACTGCCTTCCAGTACCCATGGAGCAGGGCCTGTACTGGCACTGCCTTCCAGTACCCATGGAGCAGGGCCTGTACTGGCACTGCCTTCCAGTACCCATGGAGCAGGGCCTGCACTGGCACCTCCTTCTAGTACTCAAGGAGCAGGGCCTGTACTGGCACCACCGCCTTCCAGTACGCAAGGAGCATGTCCTGTACTGGCACCGCCTTCCAATACTCAAGGAGCAGGGCCTGTATTGGCACTGCCTTCCAGTACAAAAGGAGCAGGACCTGTACTGGCACCGCCTTCCAGTACCCAAGGAGCAGGGCCTGTATTGGCACCGCCTTCCAGTACAAAAGGAGCAGGACCTGTACTGGCACCGCCTTCCAGTACCCAAGGAACAGGGCCTGTACTGCCACCGCCTTCCAGTACACAAGGAGCAGGGCCTGTACTGGCACTGCCTTCCAGTACCCAAGGAGCAGGGCCTGTACTGGCACCGCCTTCCAGTACCCAAGGAGCAGGGCCTGTACTGGCACCACCTTCCAGTACACAAGGAGCAGGGCCTGTACTGGCACTGCCTTTCAATACTCAAGGAGCAGGGCCAGTACTGACACCACCTTCCAGTACTCAAGGAGCAGGGCGTGTACCGGCACCGCCTTCCAGTACTCAAGGAGCAGGGCCTGTACTGGCACCGCCTTCTAGTACTCAAGGAGCATGGCCTGTACTGGCACCGCCTTCCAATACTCAAGGAGTAGGACCTGTACTGGCACCGCCTTCCAATACCCAAGGAGCAGGACCTGTACTGGCACCACCTTCCAGTACCCAAGGAGCAGGACCTGTACTGGCACAGCCTTCCAATACCTAAAGAGCTAGGCCTGTACTGGCACCGCCTTCCAGTACCCAAGGAGCAGGGCCTGTACTGGCACCGCCTTCCAATACCTAAAGAGCTAGGCCTGTACTGGCACTGCCTTCCAGTACCCAAGGAGCAGGACCTGTACTGGCACCACCTTTCAGTACTCAAGGAGCAGGACATGTACTGGCACAGCCTTCCAATACCTAAAGAGCTAGGCCTGTACTGGCACCGCCTTCCAGTACTCAATGAGCAGGGCTTCTATTGGGTCCACCTTGTAGTACCAGGCGTATACTGGCACCGCCTTGCAGTACCCAAGGAGCAGGGCCTGTACTGGCACTGCCTTCCAGTACCCATGGAGCAGAGCCTGTACTGGCACTGCCTTCCAGTACCCATGGAGCAGGGCCTGCACTGGCACCTCCTTCTAGTACTCAAGGAGCAGGGCCTGTACTGGCACTACCGCCTTCCAGTACGCAAGGAGCATGGCCTGTATTGGCACCGCCTTCCAGTACAAAAGGAGCAGGACCTGTACTGGCACCGCCTTCCAGTACCCAAGGAGCAGGACCTGTACCGGCACCACCTTTCAGTACTCGAGGAGCAGGACCTGTACTGGCACCGCCTTCCAGTACAAAAGGAGCAGGACCTGTACTGGCACCGCCTTCCAGTACCCAAGGAACAGGGCCTGTACTGGCACTGCCTTCCAGTACCCATGGAGCAGGCATGCACTGACACCGCCTTCCAGTACCCATGGAGCAGGGCTTGTATTGGGCCCACCTTTAAGTACCGGGCTTGTACTGACACCGCCTTCCAGTACCCATGGAGCAGGGCTTTTATTGGGCCCACCTTTAAGTACCGGGCTTGTACTGACACCACCTTCCAGTACCCATGGAGCAGGCATGTACTGGCACCGCCTTCCAGTACCCATGGAGCAGGCATGCACTGACACCTCCTTCCAGTACCCATGGAGCAGGCTTGTACTGGCACCGCCTTTCAGTACTCATATGGCAGGCATGTACTGGCACCGCCTTCCAGTACTCAAGGAGCATGGCCTGTACTGGCACCGCCTTCCAATACTCAAGGAGCAGGGCCTGTACTGGCACCGCCTTCCAATACCTAAGGAGCAGGGCTGGTAATGGCACCGCCTTCCAGTACTCAATGAGCATGGCCTGTACTAGCAATGCTGTCCAGTACCCAAGAAGCAGGGCCCATACTGACACCGCCTTCTAGTACTCAAGGAGCAGGGCCTGTACTGGCACCGCCTTCCAGTACTCAAGGAGCATGGCCTGTACTGGTACCACCTTCCAGTACCCACGGAGCAGGCATGTACTTGCACCGCCTTCCACTACTCAAGGAGCAGGGCCTGTACTGGCACCGCCTTCCGATACTCAAGGAACAAGGCCTGTACTGGCACCGCCTTTCAACATCTAAAGAGCTGGGCCTGTACTGGCACTGCCTTCCAGTACTCAATGAGCAGGGCTTCTGTTGGGCCCACTTTGTAGCACCAGGCTTGTACTGGCACCGTCTTACAGTACCCATGGAGCAGGTATGTACAGGCACTGCCTTCCAGTACCCATGGAGCAGGCATGCACTGACACCGCCTTCCAGTACCCATGGAGCAGGGCTTGTATTGGGTCCACCTTTAAGTACCGGGCTTGTACTGACACCGCCTTCCAGTACCCATGGAGCAGGCTTGTACAGGCACCGCCTTCCAGTACCCATGGAGCAGGCATGCACTGACACCGCCTTCCAGTACCCATGGAGCAGGCTTGTACTGGCACCGCCTTTCAGTACTCATATGGCAGGCATGTACTGGCACCGCCTTCCAGTATTTAAGGAGCATGGCCTGTACTGGCACCGCCTTCCAATACTCAAGGAGCAGGGCCTGTACTGGCACCGCCTTCCAATACATAAGGAGCAGGGCTGGTAATGGCACCGCCTTCCAGTACTCAATGAGCATGGCCTGTACTAGCAATGCTGTCCAGTACCCAAGAAGCAGGGCCCATACTGACACCGCCTTCTAGTACTCAAGGAGCAGGGCCTGTACTGGCACCGCCTTCTAGTACTCAAGGAGCAGGGCCTGTACTGTCACCGCCTTCCAGTACTCAAGGAGCATGGCCTGTACTGGCACCACCTTCCAGTACCCATGGAGCAGGCATGTACTTGCACCGCCTTCCACTACTCAAGGAGCAGGGCCTGTACTGGCACCACCTTCCAATACTCAAGGAGCAGGGCCTGTACTGGCACCGCCTTCCAATACCCAAGGAGCAGGGCCTGTACTCGCACCGCCTTCCAGTACTCAAGGAGGAGGGCCTGTACTGGCACCGCCTTCCAGTACCCATGGAGCAGGGCCTGTACTGGCACCGCCTTCCAATACTCATGAGCAGGGCCTGTACAGGCATCACCTTTCAATACTCAAGGAGCTGGGCCTGTACTGGCACCGCCTTCCAGTACTCATGGAGGATGACCTGTACTGGCACCGCCTTCCAGTACCCATGGAGCAGGGCCTGTACTGGCACTGCCTTCCAATACTCAAGGAGCAGGGCCTGTACTGGCACCACTTTCCAGTACTCATGGAGGATGACCTGTACTGGCACCACTTTCCAGTACTCAAGCAGCAGGGCCTGTACTGGCACCGCCTTCCAATACTCAAGGAGCAGGGCCTGTACTGGCACCGCCTTCCAGTACTCAAGGAGCTGGGCCTGTACTGGCACCGTCTTCCAATACTCAAGGAGCTGGGCCTGTACTGGCACCGCCTTCCAATACCCAAGGGGCAGGGCCTGTACTGGCACTGCCTTCCAGTACCCATGGAGCAGAGCCTGTACTGGCACTGCCTTCCAGTACCCATGGAGCAGGGCCTGCACTGGCACCTCCTTCTAGTACTCAAGGAGCAGGGCCTGTACTGGCACTACCGCCTTCCAGTACGCAAGGAGCATGGCCTGTATTGGCACCGCCTTCCAGTACAAAAGGAGCAGGACCTGTACTGGCACCGCCTTCCAGTACCCAAGGAGCAGGACCTGTACCGGCACCACCTTTCAGTACTCGAGGAGCAGGACCTGTACTGGCACCGCCTTCCAGTACAAAAGGAGCAGGACCTGTACTGGCACCGCCTTCCAGTACCCAAGGAACAGGGCCTGTACTGGCACTGCCTTCCAGTACCCATGGAGCAGGCATGCACTGACACCGCCTTCCAGTACCCATGGAGCAGGGCTTGTATTGGGCCCACCTTTAAGTACCGGGCTTGTACTGACACCGCCTTCCAGTACCCATGGAGCAGGGCTTTTATTGGGCCCACCTTTAAGTACCGGGCTTGTACTGACACCACCTTCCAGTACCCATGGAGCAGGCATGTACTGGCACCGCCTTCCAGTACCCATGGAGCAGGTATGCACTGACACCTCCTTCCAGTACCCATGGAGCAGGCTTGTACTGGCACCGCCTTTCAGTACTCATATGGCAGGCATGTACTGGCACCGCCTTCCAGTACTCAAGGAGCATGGCCTGTACTGGCACCGCCTTCCAATACTCAAGGAGCAGGGCCTGTACTGGCACCGCCTTCCAATACCTAAGGAGCAGGGCTGGTAATGGCACCGCCTTCCAGTACTCAATGAGCATGGCCTGTACTAGCAATGCTGTCCAGTACCCAAGAAGCAGGGCCCATACTGACACCGCCTTCTAGTACTCAAGGAGCAGGGCCTGTACTGGCACCGCCTTCTAGTACTCAAGGAGCAGGGCCTGTACTGTCACCGCCTTCCAGTACTCAAGGAGCATGGCCTGTACTGGTACCACCTTCCAGTACCCACGGAGCAGGCATGTACTTGCACCGCCTTCCACTACTCAAGGAGCAGGGCCTGTACTGGCACCGCCTTCCAATACTCAAGGAACAAGGCCTGTACTGGCACCGCCTTTCAACATCTAAAGAGCTGGGCCTGTACTGGCACTGCCTTCCAGTACTCAATGAGCAGGGCTTCTGTTGGGCCCACTTTGTAGCACCAGGCTTGTACTGGCACCGTCTTACAGTACCCATGGAGCAGGTATGTACAGGCACTGCCTTCCAGTACCCATGGAGCAGGCATGCACTGACACCGCCTTCCAGTACCCATGGAGCAGGGCTTGTATTGGGCCCACCTTTAGGTACCGGGCTTGTACTGACACCGCCTTCCAGTACCCATGGAGCAGGGCTTGTATTGGGCCCACCTTTAAGTACCGGGCTTGTACTGACACCGCCTTCCAGTACCCATGGAGCAGGCTTGTACAGGCACCGCCTTCCAGTACCCATGGAGCAGGCATGCACTGACACCGCCTTCCAGTACCCATGGAGCAGGCTTGTACTGGCACCGCCTTTCAGTACTCATATGGCAGGCATGTACTGGCACCGCCTTCCAGTATTTAAGGAGCATGGCCTGTACTGGCACCGCCTTCCAATACTCAAGGAGCAGGGCCTGTACTGGCACCGCCTTCCAATACCTAAGGAGCAGGGCTGGTAATGGCACCGCCTTCCAGTACTCAATGAGCATGGCCTGTACTAGCAATGCTGTCCAGTACCCAAGAAGCAGGGCCCATACTGACACCGCCTTCTAGTACTCAAGGAGCAGGGCCTGTACTGGCACCGCCTTCTAGTACTCAAGGAGCAGGGCCTGTACTGTCACCGCCTTCCAGTACTCAAGGAGCATGGCCTGTACTGGCACCACCTTCCAGTACCCATGGAGCAGGCATGTACTTGCACCGCCTTCCACTACTCAAGGAGCAGGGCCTGTACTGGCACCACCTTCCAATACTCAAGGAGCAGGGCCTGTACTGGCACCGCCTTCCAATAACCAAGGAGCAGGGCCTGTACTCGCACCGCCTTCCAGTACTCAAGGAGGAGGGCCTGTACTGGCACCGCCTTCCAGTACCCATGGAGCAGGGCCTGTACTGGCACCGCCTTCCAATACTCAAGGAGCAGGGCCTGTACAGGCATCACCTTTCAATACTCAAGGAGCTGGGCCTGTACTGGCACCGCCTTCCAGTACTCATGGAGGATGACCTGTACTGGCACCGCCTTCCAGTACCCATGGAGCAGGGCCTGTACTGGCACTGCCTTCCAATACTCAAGGAGCAGGGCCTGTACTGGCACCACTTTCCAGTACTCATGGAGGATGACCTGTACTGGCACCACTTTCCAGTACTCAAGCAGCAGGGCCTGTACTGGCACCGCCTTCCAATACTCAAGGAGCAGGGCCTGTACTGGCACCGCCTTCCAGTACTCAAGGAGCTGGGCCTGTACTGGCACCGTCTTCCAATACTCAAGGAGCTGGGCCTGTACTGGCACCGCCTTCCAATACCCAAGGGGCAGGGCCTGTACTGGCACCGCCTTCCAGTACTCAAGGAGCAGAGCCTGTACTGGCACCGCCTTCCAGTACTCAAGGAGCAGGGCCTGTACTGGCACCACTTTCCAGTACTCAAGGAGCAGAGACTGTACTGGGTCCACCTTCCAATACTCAAGGAGCAGAGCCTGTACGGGCACCGCCTTCCAGTACTCATGGAGGATGACCTGTACTGGCACCGCATTCCAGTACCCATGGAGCAAGGCCTGTACTGGCACCGCCTTCCAATACTCAAGGAGCTGGGTCTGTACTGGCACCGCCTTCCCGTACTCATGGAGGATGACCTGTACTGGCACCACTTTCCAGTACTCAAGGAGCAGGGCCTGTACTGGCACCACCGCCTTCCAGTACCCAAGGAGCAGGGCTGGTACTGGCATCGCCTTCCAATACTCAAGGAGCAGGGCCTGTACTGGCACCGCCTTCCAGTACTCAAGGAGCAGGGCCTGTACTGGCACAGCCTTCCATTACCTAAAGAGCTAGGCCTGTACTGGCACCGCCTTCCAGTACCCAAGGAGCAGGGCTGGTACTGGCACCGCCTTCCAATACTCAAGGAGCAGGGCCTGTACTGGCACCACTTTCCAGTACTCAAGGAGCAGGGCCTGTACTGGCGCCGCCTTCCAGTACCCATGGAGCAGGGCCTGTACTGGCACCGCCTTCCAGTACTCAAGGAGCAGGGCCTGTACTGGCACCGCCTTCCAATACTCAAGGAGCAGGACCTGTGCTGGCACCGCCTTCCAGTACTCAAGGAGCAGGGCCTGTACTGGCGCCGCCTTCTAGTACTCAAGGAGCAGGGCCTGTACTCGCACCACCTTCCAGTACTCAAGGAGCAGGGCCTGTACTGGCAGAGCCTTCCAGTACTCAAGGAGCAGGGCCTGTACTGGGCTCACCTTCCAGTACCCATGGAGCAGGGCCTGTACTGGCGCCGCCTTCCAGTACCGGGCTTGTTCTGACACCGCATTGCTCGAGCTTCGATAGTTGTGTATAGTAGTGATGCATGTGTGCTTCTAGACTGCCTGACCCCTGACCTCTGGCACGTAAACACCGCACACAGCTAGTCACGTTAGGTTTTACATGAAAACAGAAGCTCTTCTGTGAAGCAACTATGCACAGCTTGTGAAACTATGGATTTATGGCATAAAGTCCCGGCACCTAAAGTGTCTCCCTACAAACACCCTTCGAACAACGTTGTCACAGTGTCGCCTTTATCCGATGTGTCTAACATAGTGCCAATATTGGCAACAGTTATCACAAAACACATAATTACATAAATAAAACACACAACACTGTATTGTAAGTGGAGAAATATTGCTGCAGGTTTATTAGCATAACCAATATGCAAACATGGTGGGTTATCTTACGGGCGATCCCAGGGCAGGCCAGCCCCTATGCCGCCTGCCCGTCTGATAAGCCTAGAGTCACCATGGCAACGCCAAATGGTGTATACCAAATATTGGGAGGGGCCACCACTCCCAACCGTGGACCCCCAGTCCACTTGCTTCACACGCCCCCCCCCCAGTGAGGGGTGGGCGGAGCATACATGGCAGCCCCCGGTTGCTCAGACCCACAACCGCCTGTCGGCTAACGGGGCGCCGTCGTTCTTCCAGGGGACAACGCTAAAACCTCCCTGGGTATCCTGGCTTAGCACCCCGCGGTGCTGCTGCATGATGTACCCCTTGGTATGTGCAGACCCTGGATCGCCCTGTAACTCCTCCTGCAACACAAAGTAAAATTGTTAGAAGACCTGGCCCCCCTTTGTCCCTCCGGACGCCGGGTAAGCGGAGGGGCGGGCAAGGCGAACGAGCGGACAAGAGGACGAGGAGGGGGCGGAGACAGTATATGTACCCCTGTCTCCTCCCCGCCCCCGCCGGAAGCAGCTATCTGCTGGGGTCTCCCCTGGAATAGCCCAGGGACTCGACCTCCCACCCCTGTGCCTTCCTGTGGCACTAAGGCGACCGCCCTCTAAGGGGCGGGCCGCTACGCAACCCCCCCCCCCCCCGGCAGCCTTACATAGTGCCAATATCGGCAACAGTTATCACAAAACACATAATTACATAAATAAAACACACAACACTGTATTGTAAGTGGAGAAATATTGCTGCAGGTTTATTAGCATAACCAATATGCAAACATGGTGGGTTATCTTACGGGCGATCCCAGGGCACGCCAGCCCCTATGCCGCCTGCCCGTCTGATAAGCCTAGAGTCACCATGGCAACGCCAAATGGTGTATACCAAATATTTGGAGGGGCCACCCCTCCCAACCGTGGACCCCCAGTCAACTTGCTTCACATGCCCCCCCCAGTGAGGGGTGGGCGGAGCATACATGGCAGCCCCCGGGTGCTCAGACCCACAACCGCCTGTCGGCTAACGGGGCGCCGTCGTTCTTCCAGGGGACAACGCTAAAACATCCCTGGGTCTCCTGGCTTAGCACCCCGCGGTGCTGCTGCATGATGTACCCCTTGGTATGTGCAGACCCTGGATCGCCCTGCAACTCCTCCACAGCCTTGGGAGTGGCCACCGTCACTACCAGGGCCCCCCACCAAGGTAGACCTATTTCCATACAACCTGCTGCAGCCAAAGCTTCCCCTAGGTCCAGTAGGAAAAGATCCATGCCTAAACTAGAGAGGTGCACCCCATCTCCCTCCAGGCACCCTGTGGACTTGGCGTGCATAAGACCATGCCTGATGAGGCCAAGACCTCTTTGCTCTGCGCAACCGCGCATGGCTCCAGGTAGTCCTTTTTACCTACCGCATGCTGATACCGGGCTTCTCCCCGGTCCAGCCAAAACAAGTCTACGCCCAACCGGGCCGGCGGCCAGCATACACCATCAGGACAGGTTCCCCCATCCTTTCTAAACTCTCCCGTGGATTTGACTGAAATGACCTTAAACCTAAAATAGGCGATGGTCCAAAGTTGCCTTTGCATGGCTAAAGAACAATCTCTTTGACAAGACACTCCTGCCTGGCAGTGCCAATGCGGGAGGAGGTAAGCGTTGCAAGCCCCCTTACTTCCTCTTTCACTCAGTTGGAGTACGCCCATCGTATTCCATCAGTCACCACCAAATGTAAAGCCTTGCCCTCCCAAAATTCTGCTAGTATACCAGGGAGGGACAGGACAGAGTGACCACAGAGGAGAACCAACGTGTAAATTTCTTCTCTATTTTGATTACTGGGAAAGCCAATTAGTCTCCTGCTAATTTGTAGCTATAAAAGTGTTACCCCGGGGTTTCCGTTAATCATATGGACCATATCGCCCCCGTTGGAAGGCCACTTCCACAACCTGCATAGCTGCCAGCCAGTGCTGGAGGGCGGAAGAAGTTACCCGGTACCGATACTCGCATCAAAGGTACCTGTTTCGTCGAACTCAAGGGCGGGCTACTAAGTGAGCAACCAGGCTCCGCCCTAGTATCCAGAGGTCAAACCCAAGCCCCTCCAAGTTCTGCTGCTTCACCTGCCTGTTAACACGAATCCCAGGGCAGACCACCGGCCTATAACCCATGCTTGGCCATGCCTGAGCTAAAATACCTCTGAACAGCATGACAACAGGCTAACCACCAGCATTGCATTCTGAATGTTTCTGACACTGCCAAGAAACATGCGCATAACTAAAGCAACTGGCACCATGCCATAAAAGCATCAATTCAGCCTTCTATGAATGCAAAATGTGCCCTTGTGGCGATCCGAGAAGTGCTCCCTCCAAGCCAGCAGCCTTACCCAGGCAACCCGCACCCTCTTGGCACTGGCACACCCCCGCCCCAGCTGCCCTAGAGTGCCTGGTCGTGTGTAGCCACAACCTACGTTTCACCACTGACGTTATATCGGGGTATGATGACACATCTAACTCTACTGCTGAGTGCCCGTTGCACCATCGCAAGTATGCCTTTGCCTGCTCAGAGTCCGGCTGCAAAGTTGGATGACATTGACACCCCAGCCCAGGGCGAAAATGGCAGCTTTACAGTTTCTGGTGCTATAGACGGTCCCCGTACCCTGATGGAACAGAATGCAATTCCCTTGCTCCTGATGAGCACAAACCCAAAACCAATTGCTCACCATGGTTCAATACCTTCCTGCTGCTAATCATTTCCTAGCCGAATGTTGAAAAATCTATGTTCTGCAATGGCACTACTTAGCAGCCTGCACCATTCTGCCAGTGCCGAAAAGACCTTTGTCATGCTGCCTGGCCTAATCAATCTTGCCCTGCTCTAGAAGCGCCCACTTCAGCCCTAGAGCAAACAATTCGCCAGTAACCCCAAACTGGTCCTGATGCAAGACAAACCCTGCCAAGGCACACAGGTGAGTGTAATTACTAATAGCAGGTCTAACAGCGTCAACAGGCATCCTCAGCCTACAATAGGATTGATGGAGTAAGGGTATCCAGTGTCAACATATTTGAAGGAATCCCATCTGCGGACAGTATCGAGCCCTATTAAGGGACGTACTGGATCTCAGTGTCTGTGGGATCCTCTATCTTCACCACGCTGAAAGGGTGCTAGAGAACGAACTTTAAGATATCTCATTGGATAGAGACCGAAGATTTTTTATAATTAGAATACCCACAGCCAAGGAAGCGTGTATATATTACCTGGCTGTACCAAAGATATGAATGGTAACAGACTTTCATGTGATTATTGTCCATGAGTTCACCGATGGATCACTAGCCTTGTGGTGCCTTGACTTATGCAAGCCATAGGAAGTATTAAGATTTTTGATTATTAAATTGGGATCAGCAAACAATCCTGAGGAAGGTGTTGGCCGTTACCTGTGGCCTACCGAAACGCGTCGATGCTCTATTAAAGGGAAATCGGACAAAATCTGTGACAATAAGGGTTGTGCGATATGTATAACGTAATCAAATGTCATCGGGGTCACAACCAATTAGTCCTTGATTAAGCGATTTTCCTTTTGGAGTAGGAATAACTTTCCTGTTCATTTCTTTTCTTTTTTCCCAATTTTCTCGTTTTTATTAATTCTTTATTGTATACTGACACTGATTATTATTGTTGGGGTGTTGTTACATTATATGCTATTGAATCATATGTACAATTCTTATTGATCTTTTATCTTTTCATGTATTTTTGATAAATTGTTTAACAATTGTTTTTTAACGGATGTGTACAACTGCTCGCTCTTTGTGAGATCTATGTGACTAATTTTAATAAACCAATGATCAAGTAGCTTGTTTGTTTGCTTCGTTGATTCCGGTTCTTACCCTGCTATCTTAAAGATTTGTGTGTTTGTATGATTGTCGGCATATACAGATCCACGGGAGGTCTTTTTTTTTACTACGGTCTTGCTTGGCACCCCTCTCCCTTGGTGTAGGGGTCCCTCTCTCTTTGTTAGGGACTGAGACTTGTACCTCCCCGTTGAACAATCCTTCATTTCCTGTAATGAAACCTGACAACTCATATTGTCTAGTTTTAGATTACAGACTTTTAAACACATGCACACAAACATTTGCAGTTCAAAATGCACACAGTGCTGCATTAATGAATAACATTGTGTGAAAAAAATACAAAACCATATTAGATATCTCGAATGGATTCTTCTGCCAAAATATAGCCCCGGATAGCAGATATTTGACAGCGTTTTGTGCCCTGGGCACTCAGCGTCACCTCGTTCATTTGCCCCAAGGGTATAAGAATTGCGCGGGGCTATTCTCGGCAAGAGTGTCAGAAATATAACAAACATGCGATGAGGTGGCAGTGTCCTATGTAAATGACATCTATCTGACAGACGATGAATTACTTGAACACTTGAGCAAGGTGAGCAACATAGTTGTGGGTTTCGCCAACATAGGGCTACAAATTTAATTTGAAAAATCTAAAATTGCCCCATCTCATTGTCCTATTTTTGCGATAGGAGCTATCAAGTGAAGGCAAGAGCCTGGCAGCCAGCTTTTACGAAAAGTGTGTGCTGCTCCAACCTCCAAAGACTCTGAAATGTTTACAATCCATTTTAGGATTTCTAAATTTTGGTAGAACATACATTTTGGATTACGCAGAAAGGGTAAAAACTTTCTATGACTTAATCAGACCTGATTTCAAACCACACCAGTGGACACAACAACACACAGATACTCTTTGTTCAGTTCAGGCAGACATGATAGCATCTAAACATTTGCACACGTGTGAATTCTACCAACTTGGTGATCCGGATGGTCCCCGGTTTATCAGGATACACTTACATCACTTTCAATAAAGGTGAGACAGTCCCAAATGCATACAAATCACATTAATACACAAATGCTGAAATGCAATTTGCTGCCACAGAAAAAATGCTGATGGCAGTACAGACTGCTGAATTGAGAGAAATAGCACTAACACAGGGAAAACACATTTTTGTGGTAACCCTGGTACCAACTTTAGAAACTGTTACCAAAGCAAGCGTTCCAAATGCAAAAGCACTGCATCCACGATGGATACAATGGGCTAATTCTTTCACTGCAAGCGATATAAATTACAATTACGGTTCTACATTAAAAACACAAGCGTTCCTGCAGTACAAACAAGAATAGCCTCTCCCAAATGAAATCTTGACTCTAGAAAAATATGACTACAGCATTTACACTAATGGTTCTGCTCAGCCTGCCATTGGAAGTTAACAGCAGTATAGCGCAGAATGTGCTATAGTGAAGGGTCGGATGCGGGATGGTAAATTCCAATATGGCTACGCAATCACTAGGAGATTGTAGCACGCAGCTGTCAGAACTAAAAGCCCTGATACTGGCATTACAGTATACAGATCAGGAATTTCCCAACACTGATAGTGTGCGAATCGTTTTACTGTGTGCAGTCCTATAATGAATATTTTCATTACTGGGGCCAGAATGGGTTTAGAGATTCTAAGGGCTGCACAATTAAACATAAATTGTTATGGAAACAAGTGGCAAAATGAAAGAATGCCTGCCACGGGCTAAAGTTATTCACACCTTGAGTCATCAGCGTGTTGGCGTTCAAGTTGAAGGGAATTAACTGGCTGATAAAGCTGCCAGTGCGAACTGCTGCCATTGTTGCACTCACTTGTTCTAGCACAAGGATAGACAAAAACATACTGATAGCTGTCAACGCCTCAAAAAATGGCTCTGCTCTTCCAATGGGCTTTCTACTCAAATATTCCTATAAATTAGATGCCCAAAACACACTGTCTGCTCAAATTTTAGGAGTGGAGGATAGAGTTATACCAAACATGAATCGCAGAATAGGTTTAATACTAGCTGCACACGAAGGTCTGGGCTCTGCACATGCAGAAGTCACTGCTACAATTTCATAATTGAAGCGGCGATTCTGGTGGCCAAGTTTCTCTAAACAAACAAAGGTTTATGTCTTAAAGAACGACATCTGTCAGCAGATGAAAGGTTTCACCGTAGCACGGCCCCCACAAACACCATTACTCATTTCAAACAGACCTCTTGCATGTGTCTATTTGGATCACTGAGGCCCCTTAAATTCAGACGGGTCTTACAAGTACATCGTGGTGGCAGTGGAATTCTATGAGTTTGGCCTCAGTGCTCGACTGACGCTTGAACTGTTATAAAGGATTGGCAACAACGACTAATAAGCAGAGGGACCCCTCAAGTAAATGTAGGTAGAGCAGCAGGGGTGAAAACAATTACTATAGAACAATGAAATATGCTCTACCTATATAGTTTGAAGAGCGCAATATATTGTTTGATTTGTGGACCACTCGGGCTAGACCACGAGCTCAAGAACTTGCATACTCCAAGTTAATGAAACATTATTTTATTTTTTGTTTTTCTTCTTTTAAAGATAAGTGGATAGATACATTCATCATGTGTTTATATGATAAGATATGTACAATGACAAACACCAATGGATCCCATGGAAAACCTCTAATTCATCTCATACATACATGTTCGTACTCAAACATTCTCATTCACTACACAAATAAACACATAAAATTCATAACGCCACAAAGTGCATTTGAAGTCCCCTATAAAGGTGAAGCATCAAGGAGTGTTAAGTTTCTTCAAAAGACTAATCAAATTAATTGTATCAGTCCAGATATACAGTTTATGTTTCTAGAAAAATTTTTCACATTGTATATCAAAAGAGTATAAGGCTTTAACACATAATTGTTCAACTTTGTCTCAATAGATCAATAAATCATTAATACAGGGGACATGTTCTCAGCGCCGACGCACGTTTCGGTGTCACACCCCTTTTCGGGGTATCACCTTCTTCAGGGCATATGTGATAAATCAAACCAAAAAAGCCATGGGACCTGCCAAGTTGAGAGCAGATAGACTCGTATTGAAGAGCGTATTGACTGGAAGAGCAGGATAAATCTGCTCATATGCTCTATTTTATAGGGCAGCCTCTATGGAAGAGGTGTATCGTCCAATGTATAAACACGCAAGTCAAAGTTGATGGAGTTCTATGAGTATAGTTACTGGACGGGGGTCCATCCACCGCCGATTTCAAAAGATAAACATTGCTGAATGCGATTTCCAGAGCAAGTGTTAATGTATCGACGGCAAGATTGATCCTGATTTCCAAGATAACACAAGTTCACGGCGGCATCTGGGCAGCGCATTTTTGCATATTGCTCGCGAGGCGATTCAGAAATTCTGAATCGCCTCGCGAGCAATACCAGAACGCTCTGCCCAGATGCAGCTGTGAACTTGTGTTATCTTGGAAATCAGGATCTATCGTCCGGCATCAGACGAAACGTGCTACTCGGATACCGCTATTAGTAATTTTTATTTACTGAAATCATTTCTGCTTTTTCATTACCTGAATTGTCTTGCCGTCTTCATCGATACATATGCCATTGGCACGTTATATTCTGATCATAGCCCTGCATTTAGCGCTCGGGCTTACAACGAAGCCATGAAAAGTATGGCCGTGGCCTTGCGGTACTCCTCCCCCTACTATCCCAAGGGAAATTCGGTGGTGGAGAGGAAAAACTGTGACATAAAGAAGTCTTAAACAGCAAGGGTATTAGGTGTGGGCAGTAGTTGGGTCAATCACCTATATGGGGTCCAGAGGGCACTAAACAATATGCAAAGAAGTTCCTTGTGAGGACGTACCCCCAATGAGATCCTGTTTGGGACGAGGATGTGGGTACCTGACCCCGATTGTGCCAGCACAGTGGCGGATATAAAACCATTTGAATTGAATGATTGTTTAGCTGTTTTACAGGAACTCAATGAATTCCAGGCATTACAAAGCAATGTCCAAGTAAAACGCACCGCCACTGGGGAAGTCAAACCGATTCCAGCAAGACCTGCCCAAAGGTTGGGGACCTGGTCAGAGAAAAGATCATGAGCCATCCTACAGAACACCTGCACTGGTCCTGGTGGTTCAAGGAACAAGAACAGTACTTCTTCCACCTCTTGCCGGCAAAGAGGTAAAAATATTTGTCTCCATTGATCTGATCAAACCACACTATGTTGCCGATTCTCAACAGCAGGCTATGCAGTACAAAATCTCTGTCAATCATTCATATGAGAGAATTAATTCTCTCTACGAATTCCCAAGCAGTGTATTTAATAGATTGAATCCCTCCACACAGGCCTAAATCCACTGACTTGTTCTCTGTTCCAAGAGGACACAAACCAAAGGTTGTAGCTCATTTTTTAGGTCTCAACTGCCACAGCGCATACACTGTATACACATTTGTTTGCGAGAGATATTGTATACAAGAGGCTTAGAGCCCACCCATTTCTTGACATTAGTTGGCTTCATTGTAGCTCTTATTTGCTGCCTTTACATTGGCCCGTGTATGCTGGCTGCACTTCCTCTTCTTTCGGCTGGAACATGGACAAAGTACTGATTGCTTCAGCTTGATTGCTGTCCTTCCGATGATCATGTTGTGATTAAAGTACTACTTGTATTTCTCTTCCCTCTTGTCCTTGTTGAACCTCGTGCCATGTGTAGCTATGTTTTACTATGTAACAGACACTTCAATGATGCAATTTTCTCCTTTTAAATGAATGTTTGTTGTGACAACAGATGTTATCTGCTTGCATTGTGACAATAGATGTCATCTGCTTTCAAATGTATCTTCTCTAAGACATGCACATGGGTACAATTGCTTTCTTTATGTGATAGGCTTTTTTGCCAAATGTGATTTTTTTCTTTTCCATGCATAGGGAGATTAACTGATTTGCTCAGAATCACTTGGCATTGCCATTGCCTTTTGTTCACGCGTACAGCATGGGCATGGCCAAGTTTGCCAATTATTTGTAACCATGCAGTAACCAGTGTAGCTGCTGTGGAGAATGGCTACAAATAATAATAAATAAAGGACCAAGATGCATCCAGCGCTAATGCACTAGCTGTGTGAAAGTGCTTTTAAAAATGTGCTTTAGCCACAATGCAAAGCATCAGCGCTGCTGTACAGCATGGCTACAAAACATTGCCAAAGCTGATAGCTTTCATAGATGAGACCTATTGGGTTTGCCAAAGCTTGTTACCCCAGGCCTGACCAAGGAAGTGACAAAACAGACAAAGAGGTCTCTTATTATTAAAAAGGGGTCTCCCGGTAACCCCGGGGTACTCACTGGTTTCTCTCCACCACCAACACGAGCGGCCTGCCTTCGGCGGTGATGGCGATCTCTCCCTGGGCCGGGCTCTCCTCCTGCTGGAAATGTCCAGAAAAAAACAATTAATAATCAGCATAAGACATGTCACTGGACAGAAAACACGTGCCTTCATTTATCAAATGCATAAACACAGCACAAATGCCCTTGGGGTCCATTAACGCACTTCATGCGCACGTCACAGGGAGGACGCGCTTATATGAAGACGGCCATTGGGCTTTATCGATACTGAGATCACGGGTATAGATATTAGTAGTGCAACAGGTGCAGGGGCACCATGGCCCAGGTGTTTAAAGAGCCCCTTCACTCCAATTAAAGATGTTTTTTACTATCAACCCAGGAGATGGCAGGCAGTTTTTTGTGCTAGTGTTTGGCCCACTAGCATCATTGCTACGTTTAGAGTCAGATATTTTCTACAAGAGCGGTGCCTCTGAAAGCAGGGATGGGGAAGAGTCGGCCCTGTTAAGAGTCGGCCCTGTTTAATCCTCACACATGTCTCCCTCTGCCCCATGGTGCTCGGACTTTCAGCTTGTTGGCATCGCAATCACTGACCCTTTAGATGACACCATCTGCGTCCCTTATATTTATCATGCAATAAAGCAGAAGAGATAGTGCCAAAAAAAGACGGACCATCCCTCAAGCATCAAAACAGATTTCTTCCTGTTCAAAGTCAGAAAAATGTGTGATCCTAGTCAAGCTTCATTAATATTGGTGTGGGTGATGTTGGCAGCTGGTGCTACAGAGCGCATCTGAACGTATACAGTATTACACAGTAGCAATTCCAATACTTTTTTTTAACTTGATTTTTGTTGATTTTATGATTTTATGGTACCCAAGGGTGTAGTCAGAAAATTGAATTACCTCCAACTTTGAAATAAAAGCTGTGATGACTCAAAGCAGACCCCACCCTATAAGAACTCCCCTTGTCTTTTCCATCCAAGCATCTTTCATTTCATCCTTGCACCCTTTCACCTGTCTATCTACCCATTCTTTTAACCGTTCATCCTGACTTGCGGAGAAAGGTTGCATAAAGTAAGGCAAAATAGCTCTCTGGTGCGTGACCCATGGGATTTGGCGCAAATCCTTATCTAGTGACATTGAGAGACAGGGATTTGAACCCACAACCTACGCCCCCTCAAGGCAGGTGCATTGGGGAGCGAGGTTTAAAAGTCTCCAGATTGTTCCTACCTGGTGAATGAGCTGCACTGTACTGCGACACCCATGCTATCTGGTGTGGGTGAATGGGATCAGCTCCACCCACGTTATCTGGTGTGGGTTGGTAGAATCAGCTACTCCCACGTTATCTGGTGTGGGTTGGTAGAATCAGCTACTCCCACGTTATCTGGTGTGGGTGGGTGGGATCAGCGACACTCGCGTTATCTGGTGTTATCAGCGACACCCACGTTATCTGGTGTGGGTGGGTGGGTGGGATCAGCGACACCCGCGTTATCTGGTGTGGGCGGGTGGGATCAGCTACTCCCACGTTATCTGGTGTGGGTGTGATCAGCTACTCCCACGTTATCTGGGGTGGGTGGGTGGGATCAGCTACTCCCACGTTATCTGGTGTTATCAGCTCCACCCACATTATCTGGTGTGGGTGGGTGGGATCAGCTACTCCCACGTTATCTGGTGTGGTGGGATCAGCTCCACCCACGTTATCTGGTGTGGGTGGGTGGGATCAGCTACTCCCACGTTTTCTGGTGTGGGTGGGATCAGCTACTCCCACGTTATCTGGTGTGGGTGGGATCAGCTACACCCACGTTATCTGGTGTGGGTGGGTGGGTGGTTTCAGCTTATCAAGGGGGACACAAAAAACTTTTGTAATATCGACAGCTTCCCTCGGTCGTCTTTGCGGCCACATTTGTGGCCATGTCCCATCTCTCTGATTGGGGGTTTCAAATAAAAACTTGTTTGGGGGCACTTCCTTGCCCTGTGCTCCTCCTTTTTCGTGCCCTTTGGGAGCCGCCCACGCGGGGTGGGGTTACCCGCCATCCCTGGGTCTGCAGCCCCTCCCGGTCCGACTGGACAAAAAGCAGTTGGTGAAGCTCTTGGGACAGGTACACAAGGTGCCCCAGAACAGGTCCAGCCTTGATGGCGTCATCACCAGGGAGCAGCTCGAAGCCTGTGGCTGCGGCGCATGTGCCTGGAATAGGGTGACCAGAATTTTAAAGCCAAAAACCGGGACATTTCCCAAAAATAGAAGAAGGACTACAATTTTACTTCAACCCAGTGCACTGAGTGACAGCGCTCCTTAGCAGAGAATTACAGAAGAGGCAGTTAGAACATACATAAAATTCCATTTTTAAAGTCAGTAGCATGCCTGTTAATTGATTTGCTTTCTTATAAAAGATGCTAACTATCCCTGCTTTGCAAAACATAAAAAGATACTGTTATACCCTACAGTTTACAGTTTGAGGATGGGTCTTCTATTTTACAGTGTGTTTTTTTCCCTGTGGGTGGTCATCACATTGTTCCCATACACGAGGGAAGGTTGTGGGTAACAGCCCTATGTTTAGTTGCGTTTGTTACTCCCATATGGGGTACGTAACCTCCACTAGGGGGTCGAGAGCTCTTTTCGTATTAATGTTTGGTTACTCCTACATGGGGGTATGTAACCTCTACAAGGGGTTTGGAGTACCTAGGTTAACCCTCACACAGGGTTGGGTTTATGGCTTAGTCCATAGATAGTTCGTTTTCGTTGAAGAAAAAGGGATAATGTTATATTCTACTTAATTGTATAACATGTACTCAGCCCTGCTGCCTCCAGCTGCTCAGCCAGAGCGTGAGATGGTCATGGAATGTTGGTGCGCCTGTGATGCGTGGAATGCCTGGGTGTCTGAGTGGATGAGTGTTGGCAGTTGAAGATGGGCTGAGCAGCTAGGGAGGCTGCTCCTGGTGGGGCTGGTACCACACTAGGCTGGCTGGAGTAGAGACAGTTGTGACCTGCACTGGAGACTGAATAAAGATGGCTTAAGAATACCTCCTGGCTCCAGGTGTCTTTCTACAGAGATTATAACATTCATTTTGGCGACGAGCGGACTTGAACCCTAGAGACTCTTGGTGAACCACTGAAACAAAGGAACTACAAAGGAAAAAAAGAGAAACCAGGAGACTGCTACAAGTTAACACATCTACAAAGAAAGCATTCCCAGGCAAGCCAGCGCCAGCCCCACCAGTGTCTTCACCAACGGACAGCCCCACAGAGCAGTGTCCACCAAAGCAGTGTCCACCAAAGGACACTACAGCCTGGGAATACTACAGCCATCTAAAGGAGTACAGTGAGTTGGAGGAGTAGGTAAGCTACAGCCGCATCTGGTGTTCCAGCCACAACGTTTTCCACATAAAGGATTATAGTGAGTTGGAGGAGTAGCTAAGCTACAGCCGCATCTGGTGTTCCAGCCACAACGTTTGTCACTAAAGGATTACAGTGAGTTGGTGGAGTAGTTGCACTACAGCCACATCTGGTGTCCAGCCACGTTGTTATCTACAAATGGGTTTGGTGAGTTGGATGGGTAGCTTCTCTACGACCAGTTGTTGGTGTTCCAGCCACAGCGCTCTACAGAGTCTACAGTGTATTTAAGTTAAAGGTACATTTTGTGAGTCCTCGCCAATATGAGGTCTGAAGATACAGCGTCAGTACACAGATGGAGAATTTTTGATGTATTGCTACATTTGCAGCATTTTGGGATCTAAAGCAACGTTTGGACCTGCATGCACCACACAGTTACGGTGTGGTATCACAAGTTCTGGGTATAATGGTCTTTTATTATGCTCAATCTTGGTCTCACAAGCAATTGGAGTATTATAATGATGTGCGTGCAGTTGTAGCACGTATGGACGTTGTGTGATCTCTGTCCTGGATTTTATACCAAATGCTACGATGTGACAGTCATCTAAAAGGAACTATGGTATTACCCCGTTTTCGCCAACCTTTGGGATGTCTACGCTTGCGACTCTCCGGGTCGTGTTGACTTTATTTTATGTCTGCTGTGGGGCGGAGATCCACACGGATCGGGACTTGCACAGGAGTTTGCATGTGCAGTATGGGCAGGTGTTTTGGAGCTGCCGCTCTGTTGGTGGAGTACATTGGAACGTGCACACTGTTCAGCGGGGGACACACAATGCTTTTCTGCATCTGGCATCGTGAGTGCCGAGTTGGCGTACCGCATATTTCTATAGTTATGTTTGTTGGCCTTTGTCAAATCGTTATGCGGCAAGATACAGAGGGAATAGCCTGAGAGCACTTTACGGTTAAGTTAACTGCAGTTTTTAAATTAAAAAAAAAACTGGGCGCGAGTCTCTAACAGCGCGCGCTGATTTACCTCAGGTCTCCTTGTGGAATCCAGCATGCCGCGCCTTTCTTCGTGGGATCCTCTGTGACACTCAAGCTTTGGACAGTACGTATTTGGAGCATCTACGCGCCGGGAGCCATACGGCTCGACGTAGAAAAACGTGCCGCCATCTTAGGGTTGGTTGTGGCACATTGTATTGAGTTGGTGTGTTTTTCTTCTGCCATCCACGTTGCTGTCTGTCTGTTTCTCAACAAAGGTATTTCTCTTTGAATCCATGGTCAACGCTGAGTTAGTGTTACCACAGCATGATGACGAATATTTGTGTTTGCAATCTTTTTGGTGAACCTCCGTTTCAAGTATGTCGGAGGTAAAATGTAGTTGGTATCTGGTCTGTTTTCTATTTCATATGCACATCTGTTACACAGTCTATGTGTGTTTGTTGTTCTGTGTATTTATTTCTCTTGTGCCCATTGTTTGGTTATTTGTGGTAGAGATTCAGTGTGAGATTTAGATCACAGGTGTTTAACCTACTATTACTCGGGTGAGACATTGTTCACCGGCGGGGGCACAGTTCATTACTGACTAACAGATACGGGAATTTTAGACGTTCATATTAAAATACAGTTTTGTGTTATCGTGAGGCCAGTGGTTTACATCTTCTTTAGAATGGATCGTTTGTTAGTTCTGGTGGTGGTCATCACAGTTGGTCCCGTACCCGCAGTGTGGGTTTGGGTGACAGTTTTTTTCTCTTTTGTTTTGTTACTCCGTCATGGAGTATGTAGCCTCCACATGGGGTTCAGGAGCTCCTATCAGTTTCGCTTGGTTACTCCTACAAGGGGGTACGTAATCTCCACAAGGAGATTGGGACGTGGGTTCAGTTCCCCATTCTTTTACAGTACCTAGGTTAACCCTTACACTGGGTTGGGTTATGGCTTAGTCCATTAATAGTTGCGCGCAGTACTAATGTACATGCCTTCACGGGTGCTTTTGGGTGACGATCCATATTCATGTTTGTTTCCCTTTCTCTTGGGGATTGTAGTTGCAGAGTATGCTATCTTAGCGCTACTCTAGGTTATGTTTTTGGGCATTAGTTTTGTGGGGTCTTTTACCCTTTGCGTTGTAGTGCATTACGTCAGTGTTTGATAAAAAGAAAATGCTTCAAATGTATGTCTGGTAATGCTAAGCTTGCTTCAAAATTCTTTATAATCTCTTTTTAGGGAGGGATGGGAGATATTACTGTTCAAATGTATGTATCTTGTCCGTCTTTTCTTGCTTTAATGGTTCTTTCTCCTGCGATGTCTTATCTTATGTCTGCATCCGTGAGATTTGTTCCATTATTCATTTTTCTTGTTGATAGTTCTTGCTTGATGTTATATCACTTGCACGTTTCGTTTTCTTTGGAGAAAAAGGGATAATGTTATATCCTACTTAATTGTATAACATGTACTCCAGCCCTGCTGCCTCTAGCTGCTCAGCCAGAGCGTGAGATGGTCATGGAATGTTGGTGTGCCTGTGATGCGTGGAATGCCTGGGTGTCTGAGTGGATGAGTGTTGGCAGTTAGAGATGGGCTGAGCAGCTAGGGGAGGCTGCTCCTGGTGGGGCTGGTACCACACTAGGCTGGCTGGAGTAGAGACAGTTGTAACATGAACTGGAAGATGAATAAAGAAGACTGATAATACATACTGGCTCCAGGTGTCTTTCTACAGAGATTATAACAGATACCTCCCACCGTTTTCAGTCGACCCTCTCTAAAAATCGGGACATGAGCTTAATTTCTTGAAATCTGCCGGGACAGTTGGCGAAAAACTGGGACTGACTGGGCAAATACGGGACGCCTGGTCACCCTAGCCTGGAATGGCACGCCGGTAACTACCAGTTGCTGAGATGAGTTTATGCCTTCCACCCATCCCTTTTTTATATTTTCCTGTCATTTAATATAAGAGGCCCTGCTGAACAGAACCGTAAAATCTCTATTATTTATAGAAGCAAGTGCTTTGTGTAAAAAGAGCGATGCAATAAAGCAAAGACATCAGGTAAAACCTGCCTCCTGATTGGACAGTTGCTTGTTTTCGAACTTACAACTTGGGGGGAGGATGTGACATAATGACCAGAGCTGCCAACTTTGAAGCTGGAGAACAGAGTTCGAGTATCAGCATTGGCTCAGCATCCATTAATTTTGGGCAAATCACTTAATCTCCCTGTGCCTACCAAAATGAAATCTGTTTTACTTCATATCCCTACAACCCCCTCCCCCCCTTAGTCATGTGTTATGTCCATTGGACCAATGACAGAAAAACACCTGAAATCACAGATCTGGAGGTGAAAAATACAAGACAAGAGAAAGTGTCCATAATGACCTGGACTGAGGTGGCCACCTAATCTACCCTGGCGCCACCCATCGAACATGGTTATTCCACCGCTATATTATATGCCAAACATAGGAAACAGTGTCCAAAATGACCAGGAGTGAGGTGGCCCCCTTAACCACCCTGGCACCACCCATCGTACACAGGTATACTAGTGCTATAATATATGCCACACATAGGACGCACTGTCCATAATGACCTGGAGTGAGGTGGCCCCCTTAACCACCCTGGCACCAGCCGTCGTACACGGGTATACTACTGCTATAGTACATGCCACACTTTTTTTTTTTACAGAGTTTTATATAGCGCAAACTTGACCTGTATTGGGTATCAGAGCGCTTTACATAGCACCAGTTTTGTTACAGGTGGACACATTAATTTTTGTTAGGCATGGGGAGATTAAGTGATTTGCCCAGAATCACAAGATGTTCAGCGGCATTGCCGAAACTCGAAACCAGTTCCCCAGATTCCAGGTCGACCGCCCTAGCCGTTAGGCCAACTCCTCTCCCCAGTGTCTATAATGACCAGGAGTGAGGTGGCCCCCTTAACCACCCTGGCACCACCCGTCATACACGGGTATACTACTGCTATAAAACATGCCACACATAGGACGCAGTGTCCATAATGACCTGGGGTGAGGTGGCCACCATAACTACCCTGGGGCCACCGAGTGCACATGGGTATACCAGCAATATATTGCAGGCCACATATAGTATGACAATAAGATCGCATCCACTGCATGGAACAAAGACCTCTACGGAGCCCAAGTCTAGGGAAATAGATATGACGTTAAGGCCCTGATTACGAGCTGGTTGGTATATTCTGACCCGTGTGTAAACACCTGTTTACGCCCAGGTCAGAGTTCCAAGTCATTAAAATATCCGTTAATTATCGGAAACGTTAAATACCTGAACGTTGGTTAACTTTCGGTTGATCAAACCTGCCGAAAATGAACAGGGGGAAAGCATACAGTATTTACCTCCATATCATGCAGATCTTGGTGCGTTAAACACCAACATCTGCATGTTATTCCCCAGCAACTAAAAATGGGTGCTATTTATCACACGCCATCAAATAATAAACCGTGGTATACTTATTTATCAGATGCGATGAATTGCACCTAGACTCGTATTCGGGCCCTTAGAATGGCTAGGCCCAGGCCCAGCGCCGTCACTAGGGGGGAGCGGACCGCACCGGGTGACACCATCACATGGGGTGACACCGTGACAAATGCAAAATATTACTGTCTGTCGATCCTTACCCGGCCGCCGACCAAGATTATAGTCCAATTATGCTACGACGTCGGCGTCCGGACGTCGACGATGTTTGAAACGTCACTCACGTGACGTGGCTCCCGGACCCGCCGTTTTCATCACTGCCCACGTCCACCACTACACGACGTGCCTAAAATTTAAGCACTGCCACTGCTGTCTCTTCATCCATCATTACCAGGTAAGGTCCGGGAAGCGCCGCGGGGTGGGGTGGGGGCAGGGCGGAGCGCGACTCCTCTGTGTCTGTAAGTAGCAGAAGAGCAGCCAGCCGTGTGAAATGTAAAAGGTGGCTTCCTCTTCTGTAGGATGGCTTCTTCCACTAGGACGAAGGGATTGGTGGCACCCCCCGGCCCCAGCAAGCATGTCATTTGGGATACGCCACTGTATCGATAGGAAAGGGGAGCCAATGCCTAAGAAAAGAACTTACCTTCCATAGGTACACGGCTGACCCAAATGTCAGTTCAGAATCCCCGCCCATTATTTACGGTTATTTTCTATTTTTACCTATTTATGCAGCTTTAGATATCGCCCACAAAGCCTAAGAACATCAGAGCGCCGCACATAGAAAGCAGCATTTTACAAGTCATGTAAATTGGAAGGATGCCAAGTATATATGGGACTAAGTTAAAACCAATAACAGATATTGTAGGAGGTACACATGGACCATATATAGACAATGCCCACATATGGACCTGTTGTCTGCTGTTCTTGGCATCAGAAAGAGGAGAATCGAGAAAAAATTGCTTGCCAGACTACAAGATCCCAGTGCAAATGGAGAGTCATGTGCGGGGCCTATTTTAATAACTTGTGTTTTAAATAGCGCTAAATTGCCGCACGTCTGCCATTTTACAGTATTTTGAACAATAGATGTCACTAGTGCCCAGTTAGGTATTCAATGTACCCACCTCGGAAGAATGGGCCTATGAAAGATGGCGGTTAGAGGGAGGAGGGTGAAAGTGTGGAGTGAGGAGTCGTCGTCGATGGTGTAAGGGTGGCACACAAAATGTCTTCCTTCCTCTGAGAATGACTTCTGGTTACTGTACAGAATATCACAAGTGCATGCATTGTTTGGGATAAAAGGGGCCTTCGGTCTGAAAGTGTTTTGCAGTGGCTGAAGTCTGCTGTAGGCACGCAGGTGCATTAGCATACCTTGAGTAGGGCCTGAATGTTGACTTTTCATGTTCTGTGTGTGTGCCAGTCAGCTCTGAAAAGAGCCGCTTGCTGTGCTAATGCAACGGCCCGCTCTTTTGAAAATGTAGCATAATTGGCAGCAATTAACAGCGGCCTAGATTATTTTATTCCTTCATTCACACTGCTTAAACCATTAATTTTCTTCAAAACATGTATATTTGGAGCCTACGTCTGAGGCGGACTGTCACTGAGCACATCGTTTTAGGGTAAACAACGTTTACTGCCAATCTTTGTCCCCGCAGGGAATCACAACGCGGTCGTTACAACGACCGCGTTGTGATTCTGCATACTATTACTCCGCAAGTCGGAACAATGACTTGCGGAGGGGGGGGGGGGGGGGGGGGGGTAAGGTGTTGGATTTAAAATCCAACACCTTCCCTGGTGTCTGCACAGACTGGAGTTGGAATACTAAATTATACTCTTCCAACATCCAGCGCCGCCCTCCGCAAGTCGTTGTTCCGACTTGCGGAGTAATGGTATGCGGAATCACAACGCGGTCGTTGTAACGACCGCGTTGTGTTTCCCTGCGGGGTAAAACACTGCGGGATGAGGAGATAGATTCCATCTCAACACATTTCATCAAACATATAAAATACGACTTTTTGTGGCCCTATCTCTGTAACCTTGTCCAAACTAAGATGATACATACATCAAAGCAGGCATTCATGCTCCAAAAATACTGAACGCTCACAGGCATCACATGATGTTGTTTTATTCATTTTTCAAGCTATGTTTTAAGTACAGGAAATTGAGGTTGGCGTGCGCGTTTCAATTCATAATAATATTTCATGGGGCGGTTTGCTCAGATTGCCGGCTGCCAGTCACGTCAGGAGCCTCTTGGGTTAACTGCGCTCTACTAGAAAGGGCAGATTGTGGATTTCGTGAGCAGGGAGGTAAATGTTTATGATGTAGAAGACCGAAAGCAAGCAGGGAAATACTCTGAGTAGAACGCATGGCCTCCAAGGAGCAAGGAGTTATGAACGGATGGGTAACACCTCTGCGGTGCTTTAGACTCCGGCGTAGAGGGGTGGGCTTGGAAAGGCCCCAGAAGAAGAAGGACCCCCTCCGTGGGTGCCGCACAGATGGATACATCTCCTCGAGGAGGTCCATCATGGCTTCATGGGGTAAGTCGTGAGGGGGTGACACCATGAGTTACCCGCACTGGGTGACACCAACCCTAGTGACGCCACTGCCCAGGCCTTAGCAGTAATGGAAGCTGAGTGCACCGATGCCGCAGGCGGGAGCGAGGCCTCCTCTAAGGTCAGCTGACTCTTCCAACATGGCGCCGGGCCTCGTGCGTCTCCAGCATGCACGCTCAGCTGACAGCTGTGTTGTGACAGTCTCTGGAGCTCAGCGCTGGCCACAGGGACAGAAAGAGGCCTGCAACCTGCCTAACACCACACCTGACCTCCAGGAGACCTTGGATGCCGGACGTCAGCAGGACGTGGGTCCCTTTCCAGAGAAAGCACAGCTGATTGAGTGCTGGCCTGGGGATAGAGGCGGACACCCCACCCCCTGCAGCGCCCCCTCACTCCGGAGACACGGTTAAGGGGCCTTCTCTGGAGTTCAGATGGCTTTTCCACCTGACAGCGCTTGAATGCACATGTGACGCCTGGGAACACCTATTTAAGGCTCCTCCCCTAGCGCAGCGGGATCGCGCAGCGGGCGCGTCCTCGCGTGGCCGGAGTCGTGCCTGAGTCCTGCCCGTCTGCGCCCGTCCGCGCTCGGTTGCGCTGGCTTCGCGGTGATATTTACATCAGGTGCATCTCTAACCATGCTTATGTATACCAGGGATAGTCTCCTGGCATTTAATACCTGTCTGCCTCCCTGCGCCGAAGTCCGCGTTGACCCTTTGTGTGGCCCCCATCGCTGTGCTTGTGGCGGCTGGCTACTCGAAGCCCCTTCCTGTTTGGGGTCTTGTATAGTGCAGCCTGCCATAAGCAGTAAGGTCTCTTCGCGACATCTCACCATCTGGAATTTAAACGTCAGATCGGCGGTCAAGCATTATCAGGATATTGCTGATCTTGTGGACAATGACCCCCCTGACATCTTTTGTCTGACAGAGACATGGCTGCAAGACACCGATTCTACGGTATTGAATCTGGCGTTCCCCTTTGAGTATTCCATCTACACGCTCAACCGCTCTTCGAGAGGGGGTGGCGTCGCTCTTGCTGTTAAATCGTGCTACTCTTGCGCCTGGAGTGTGCAGAACATCACGGGCTGCGAAAGCGCCCTGTTCAAGGTTGCGGTTACTCCGCATTTTACCTTGTCAGGATTGCTGATTTACCGTCCACCTGGTAGCTCAGTGGCATTTCGAGAGGCTCTCCCTGAGGCGGTTAGTTCACTAGCAGTAGGGTCTGCCAATTTCTCTATCATTGGTGATTTGAATCTCCATTTTGACACTTTGTGTCTTTCTTCTGTGGGAGGGATGGTGGCGGACCTTGAGGCCCTTCAATTGTTCCAGCTGGTCTCGGACCCCACTCATAGTGGTGGCCACACTCTGGACCCCTTTTTTTCTAACTTAGAAGGGGTTACAGTGGCCCCCCCCCTCCCCCTGACCTGGTCAGACCACTCACTCGTGACCATTCACTGTAGTCTTGATGAAGCCCCACTTAAGGTGCCACTGCGAGCCATGCCCAGACGGCGCTGGAGCAAATTAAAGGCGGAAGATCTCCACCGCCTTCTCACTGACGACCCACTGGGTGCAGTGGAGAACGTGGAGTCTGGTTATGACCATTTCTGCGGATGGGTAACCAGGGCCCTCGACTCCCTTATCCCGATGGTTTTCAGTAAGTGTGGCTCCCGCGCCCCCAGTCCCTGGTATGATGGCAATCTGAGGGCTCTGAAAAGTGTCTGCAGACGTGCAGAGAGAGACTGGAGGAAGAGGTATGACAGCAGCAAAAAAACCCTGTATATGGCTGCGGTCAAGTCTTATCACCGCGCGGTTTGTAGAACCCGGGCTGAATACTACGCTCTGGAGTTTCGCAATAGTGGGAATCCTGTTAAAACCATCTTTAAGGCCCTTAAAGACCTAGTGGCAAGGAAGCCGGCCGGTAACTCCATCAGCTCCAATACTCATTGTGAAGCGCTGGCGGCTTTCTTTCTGGAGAAGGTCCAGACCATATATAGGGCCTTCCCCTCCTCCACTGCACAAACCAGTATGGGGCCTCCCATCCGGTTGGATCAGGTGGTGCTAGACTCTCTCCCCTCTCTCTCTTTGGAGTCTTACACGGCCTTGGCTCTCCGAGTTAAGTCGGGGTCACCGGACGACCCGCTCAAGCCACCTATGTTCAGAGACCAGGTTTTTGCTCGCCCGGTTTGCGACTTAATCAACACGTCGCTATCATCAGGCCAAGTGCCTTTGAAATGGAAGCATGCGGTAGTAATGCCCATTTTGAAAAAACCATCTCTCGACCCTACAAAATCGGAGAACTACCGCCCGATCTCACTTCTCCCGTGGCCAGCCAAACTCGCGGAGGCGCATGTCAACACCGCCCTCTCTGGTCATCTGTTGCGTGCCAACATTCTGGACGACACCCAGAATGGTTTTCGGGCTGGCCACAGTACGGAGACAGCACTGTTATCTATGGTCGAGCACCTTCGGGTAGTTCTGGATGCAGGTCAAACGGCGGCGCTTGTTTTGTTAGACCTAAGCGCCGCCTTTGACACGGTCTCCCATGACATTCTCCTGCAACGTCTTGAGGAGATAGGGGTTATCGGCACTGCACACCAGTGGTTCCGTTCGTTTCTCAGGGATCGTTCCTTCTGTGTGGCGTCCCCGCCCTACCAGTCCAAATGCCATCCTCTGTCTCTTGGGGTCCCACAGGGTTCCTCACTGAGCCCCACGTTGTTTAACATCTACGTGAGGCCGCTGGCTGAGGTTGTGAAGCTCTGTGGTATGACCATGGTGTCGTACGCAGATGACACCCAGCTAGCGGTCACGATCAGCGGGGACTCTGGGGTGGATGCCCCAAGATTCAGAGATGGACTCAGGGCGGTGGCTGGTTGGATGACGTCCAACTGTCTCCAACTAAACGCCAAAAAAACGGAGGTGATGATCTTTGGGAAGCGGACGGACCTATGGGGAGATACCTGGTGGCCCTCTGAGCTGGGGCCGACCCCCACTCCGGTTGCGGAGATCAAAAATCTTGGTGTTTGGCTGGACCCTTCCCTCAACTTTGTTGGCCACACCAAAAGGACGGCGGCTTGCTGCTTCGGCATCCTGCGCAATCTGCGCCCTGCCCTTAAATACTTCGATGCCGCAACTCGTCAATTGGTGGTGCAAGCAACGGTTTTGGCACGGTTGGACTATGCCAGCTCCCTTTTTATAGGATTAAACCAGGCTGAGTTAACCCGACTTCAAAGAGTGCAGAACGCTGCGGCCAGAGCGATCATAGGTCTTCCTAGGTTTTGCTCGGCCGGTCAATCTTTGCGAGCCTTGCATTGGTTACCCGTTAGGCAGCGGATCCACTTTAAAGTTTTGTGCCTTTCCTTCAAAATTCTGAAGGGCCTATCACCTCCCTTACTGCACCAACTCTTGCGCCCTTACATCCCGGGCCGCACTCTGCGCTCGCTAGACCAAGAATTAGCGGTAGCCCCTCGGTTCAAACTCAGTCGGGTGGGGGGTCGCTCTTTTAAGGTGCGGGCAGCCGCACTCTGGAACGCTCTCCCTTTGAAACTCCGGACCTTTGGTGACCTGCTCTCCTTCCGCAAGGCCGCTAAAACTCATTTATTTTCTGAGCTTTGTTAAATCCTTCACTCCCCAATTTCTTAATAATTATTTCTGTTCCCCAGTTGTGTTGTGTTCGCCACCTTGTCGGTGCGCCGGGACGCTCCTTCGCTGGAGCAGCCGTGCGCAATACAAATAGCACTAACATAACATAACATAACATAACATTTGATTACTCCACGCATCCGGCCGCTGGACATGGACGAGAAAGACGTGCAAACTGGACAAGGATTGGATTTGGGAATATGGGAAGCGCTCCAGCAACAAGCGCCAAGACTGCTGTCTGTCAGCCAATGAGAAGCAGATGCAAGGGTTGGACGTCAGCCATTGGCTGAGCTGTCGACAACCCTGGCTGGTTTATGAATGTCCCCTACGGGTACTCTGGGTCCAGTTAAAGGCAGGGGTCCGCCTGCTGCCTTCATTTGTGCCCCATCCCCACCCCATTAATGAAAATAACGAGAATAAAAAGAACTTGTTTTCTACATAGCGCGACATGCTACACCTATTCCGCCTCTAAGCACTGGAAACAACAAGTGGTACTATTACCGAATGTTATGGAACTAACAGAGGCAGCCGAGGGATCACGGCAGGCTGAATGGATCTTTCTCGGCTACTCAAAGAACATGTGTGACGTGTCAGCAAAAAACACGGACTGTTACGTGGGTGGCTCAGCGAGTTGAACACAACACTCATCACCGAGGTAGTGGTGATGAAGGTCACGGGTCAGTATTTCAGCAAGTCAACAGGCTTAGCCTTTCATCCTTTGTGAGATCCAGCCTGGGATAGAAACCACGTGCTCGAAACACACATGTTTGCAATCGCACACGTGATGAGTCTGATTGGCGGAGAAGCTGGCGCAGGCGCACACCAGGACGCTCGCCCGAACCGTAGCACATGACACACTGGTGACTGGTATCAAGTAAGGCCTCCTTTCGACTGGTCAAGAAACGCTCGACCGAAACAAGCCTTTGCAAAGTCAATAAGCCTAGCTAATTTGGAATTTTTCTTCTGGAATTAAAAGAATGCTTTCTGCATAAAATACATCTCTGAGACAAAGAATGTAATGTGAGATGGTTCCGCGCTTTTTTAAAATGCAAAACGGCCCCTCGTGCAAACCTGCCAACCGATGAATATTTTTCGCCCTGTCCTTGTACGGCTTCGGCGAGGGGCGGGGCTATGGTGAGTGGGGCTTTGCACCCCAGGCTCTGCCCTAACAGCCACAGCTACTCTACCCCACAGCAAGCAGGGACTCCCCCAGCGCCACCTCCCATGTCTGGGAAGGTTTCAATTACACCCCAGCTGTGCGGATCATTAGGGCGGCCACCTTTCTTAATAAAAAAAGACCAACTGTTCCTTTTTATTGCTATTGTGGACACCCAAGCGCCAGTGTTGAAAAATAATTTGTATAACATTTTCATGATACTTTTAACCAATTTATGTGTTTGTTGTTTTAGGTTAATGTTTCAGAATGGAAACTACTTTCACTTCACTGCTTTTCCCAATATTTTTCACTAACCTGCCCTCGAAAATACAGGCCTGGCTGCTAAAAAACCAGCTCACAGAGTGTTCCCACCTGACCTGGAAGCCCCTTCTGTGCACAGGTTTCCAGATCACAGTGTGATTGTGCCTCTTCCACATGAGACCGTGTGACGAGGCTTGAAATCGTGTGTCACACGGCGCCTCGTGTGAGCGGCCAGGCCCGCTCATGAAGTCCGAATCAAGCGCTCCATTGGAGGTGGAATCATACATCAAACAGCCAATCACAGGAGGTGAGAAAGTGGGCGGAGCCACAGCCATCTCTGTAAAGCATTGGTAACAATAAGTCATACAGACAACTGCGCAGTCAAGCAAGACCCAACAAGCACTGGCAAAGCCAATAGGTCTGGCTCGTATGCGCGAACAGATGTAAAGTTAGTCATTGCCGTTTACATGCATTGTACGTACAAATGTTGTTTATGACATTAAAGCCTCTGCTACGGGCTAATCACAGAATATCGAGGACAAAGATATGGAGAAGGTAAGTGCAAATAGGTAAGTATAGATTTACTCCTCATGACTCCGCATCTGCTTACCTTGTAGATATATATATCAAGGTAGATGGATGTGGCGTTAAGGACAGTAAGCCTTTGCCCACCCATAGAATCTTACCTTGACAATATTCTTGTCCTCGATGGTCTTGACACAATATTTTATTCAAACACCCCTACTGGCTTTGCCAGAGCTGACAAAAAGTAGCAAAAAATATCGCTTTGTGTGATTGGATATAGGAGAATATCTTATCGAGGCCACATATGTGCATTCTGGGACTTGTAGTTATACTAGGTTACATAGGACTAGACATTTCAACATGCGCTGAAAGAAAATCTGGAATGGATAATCTATTGAGGCATGGACTTGGGAATCTTGAGCTCTCTGAATGCCAAATACTGACCTTGATGGAAGGATCCAATAACCGTGGTGGGTAGGGGTGGAGGGTGGTGGTCGAGAGTGGGGAAGAGGTTGCCATACTTCCTGTGTCTCCACCTCCTGGCCCAGGTGTACCGGGAGTTTGTAATTTGATAATTTGGTCAGACATCTGTTCAGGTTTGGCTCTGCTTTCCACACACACACTGCCACAACGTGGCACCCCTCTGCTCTCCTATGCCCACATTGCAGCAGTGGACGGGATGTGGACATCTGCCTCGTGGTTCTGTTGTATTTCCACGGCCTGGCATTACAGATCTCAACAGATATTGGAATCATTCCCTTGTTACTTGAACTTATAGTTTTCAGTAAAATTACCCTGACTTTTCTGCTGTGATCGTAGAAAATGCCCTTACTATCCGATGCATGTCAATGTCACATATCATTCGCTTTAAAGCTGGGCCCAGTGACCAGTGCTTAATTTGAGCCAATGGCTTCCGGAGCTCGGCGCCGGCACTTAATTGTCAACACCGGCTCTTATGATAGTCTGCCACATGGTGGCACTGTTTATCTAATGTAGGTATGAGCACAGTCTCAGTTGTTCATTGAGTCAATATACATTGAAAATAACTAATATCTGCTGTCCGAGCCACTCTTATAGCTTTGGGGGCCTGGATTAGCCGGAATGTTCCATCTTGTAGGGTTTGAGGGTTAGTAGTGGTGTTGGTTCTGTCAGTGGTAGTGGTGGCCGGGGCAATAGTTGGTGCAAGGTACAGCAGCCTCCTGGCGAGGGTCCTGGCACCTGAGTATTTTACAGATAAAGCGCTGGCGGTGACTGCGGTTCATGTTGGAATGTGGACATTTAGAAGAGGCGGGCGCCATGCCACCGCCGCCATCTTGCCCTCTGCCCCTTAGCCCTGGCTGAGGGGTCACAGGAGGTCAGCTGCAAGCCAGGACACAGGACGTTAAGAATCCGAATGGAAACAGGACACCCCCGGCCAGGATTTACAATCCGATGTTCCTATAGAATTAATTCCTGCCCGCCTTACCATAATGTCGCCAAAATGTCCCAAACTCCAAACTCCACGGAGACAGCCGCGCGCTCATCACAAGAGTCAACATCGCAGAGACGAAAGCAGCTCTAAGAGCAGATTCCAGCCCAAAGCTGCTGTCCATTATTGCAAGGGTCAGGGGTCAGAGTTCAAGTGGACGAGGTCGGGCATCGCTTTGCACATTCTTTCCTAGTTCATGCCTCAGGCTGCAGCCTTGTCTGATGGTTTCTTACCGGCCGGTGTTTGCTTCATAATCTCTCATCCCCTGGGCGCGGAAGGGGTTAACATTCGGCGCGTGTCTTTGCCTGACCCCGCGAGAGTGAATCTTGTATTCCTTTGGACAGGGCGCTGATGAGGGGCAGGGCCCGCATTAGCGCGGGTGGAACAATCAGTTATGACCCCCTCGCCCCCCCATAGCTCCCTGCCAGGATTCGTTCATGACCACCCGGCAAAAGAGCCCCTCGTCTCTCCGTAGCCCCTCTCTTGCATATATTCAATGTGTTTTAAAGCACTGGTAAACGCTGGCTTTCCTAAGAAGAATGTATATCTACCCAGACAGACCCTTTTCAGCAACATTAGGAAGAGATAATGAAATACGGGGGAGAAAACAAATCGTCCCATGTAATGCAGTTTGTATGGAGCCCTTTGAGGACAGTTCTAACAGTCCCTGTTCTATGTTAGGGTTGTTTCTTATGAAGTGCGTTAACAAGAGGATCTCTGTGACAAAAGCAGTAATCCACTGAGCTATCCGAATAAAAAACAGATCTGTAATCTGACCGGTACGCATTCTTTGCAGCAGGCATATTAACCCACTGTGCTACTTTATCCTTCAGGACAAAACTCCCGATCCCTCTCTCTAACAGGAACATTAATCACAAGAGTTATCATGACATTTTTATTGTTGCCTGAAAGCTGTATGCACAAGGAACTGGCAGTAGGTGTTTTCAAATTGTAAGTTATTGCTAAGCACAGCGCCCCCTGAGGTCAGCACCCCCTCCCATTGACAGCGCCCAGTGCCGCTGCACCAGTTGCACTGACCTGAAGCCAGCCCTGATCAAGGGCCTTGTACATTCCCACTTCGCTCGGAGGCCCCGACTCTGTACGCCCACATGTTCCACTCTGGAGCCATGAGGCTGTATGTGCACATATCACACTCTGAAGCCCTGAGGCTGTATGTGCACTAATCACGCTCTGGAGCACTGAGCCTGTATGTGCACAAATCACACTCTGGAGCCCTGAGCCTGTATGTGCACATATTACACTCTGGAGCCCTGAGCCTCTATGTGCACATATCACACTCCGGAGCCCTGAGCCTGTCTGTGCACAAAATAAACTCTGGAGCCTGTATGTGCACATATCACACTCTGGAGCCATAAACTTGTATGTGCACATATCACACTCTGGAGTTATGAGCCTGTATGCACACACATTGCACACTAGAGAGATATTATATGTGTAAATCACGCACTATGGAGCCATAAATCTGTACGTACACATATCACACTCTGCAGCTCCGAACTTGTATGTTCACATCTCGAACCTTGGAGCCATGAGCCTCAATGGGCATATCTCGTGCCCTGGAGCCATGAGCCTGTATGGGCATATCTCACACTCTGGAGCCATAAGTGGGTATGCACACCCGTTGCACACTGAGGACATAAGGATATGTGCACATATCGCACCCTGGAGCCATTAGCCTGTATGGGCACAACTCACACTCTGTAGCCACAAGCTTGTAAGGACAGTGAGGACATAAGGATATGTGCACATATCACTCCCTTGAGTAATGAGCCTGTACGGGCATATCTCGCACCCAGGAGCCACAAACCTTTATGGGCATATCTCACACCCTGGAGTCACTAGCCTGTATAGGCACATCTCGCACCCTGGAGCCAGGAACATTTATGGGCATATCTTGCACTTTGGATCTATGAGCCTGTATGGTCATATCTCCCACACTGGAGCCACTAGCCTGTATGGGCATATCTCGCACCCTGGAGCCATGAGCCTGTATGGTCAAATCTCCCACCCTGGAGCCCCAACCCTGTATGAGCATATCTTGCACCCATGCACCTGTATGGTCATATCTCGCACCCTAGAGCCTAGAGCCATGAGCCTGTATGGGCATATTTCGCACCCTAGAATCACAAGTCTTTATGGGCATATCTCGCACCCTGGAGCCACAAACCTGCATGGGCATATCTGGCACCCTGGAGCCATGACCCTGAATGGGCATATTTCGCACCCTGGAGCCATGAGCAAGTATGTGCATATCTCGCACCCTGGAGCCATGAGCCTGTATGGGCGTATCTCGCACCCTGGAGCCACTAGCCTGTATGGGCATATCTCGCACCCTGAAGCCAGGAGCCGATATGCATACCCGTTGCACGCTGAGGACATAAGGATATGTGCTCATATCACCCCCTGGAGCCATGAGCCTGTATTGGTATATCTTGCACCATGGAGCAATGAGCCTGTATGGGCTTATCTTGAACCCTGGAGCCACAAACCTGCATGGGCATATCTTGCACTCTGGAGCCACTAGCCTGTATCTGCATATCTTGCACCATGGAGTCACAATCCTGTATGGGCATATATCGCACCCTGGAGCCACCAGCCTGTATGGTCATATCTCGCACCCTGGATCCACCAGCCTGTATGGGCATATACCGCACCCTGGTGCCACAAGCCTGTATGTGCACATCTTGCACCCTGGAGCCTTGAGCAAGTATGTGCATATCTCGCACCCTGGAGCCATGAGCCTTTATGGGCATATCTCCCACCCTGGAGCCACTAGCCTGTATGGGCATATCTCGCACCCTGGAGCCATGAGCCGGTATGCATACCCGTTGCACGCTGAGTACATAAGGATATGTACTCATATCGGCCCCTGGAGCCATGAGCCTGTATTGGCATATCTTGCAACCTTGCAACCTGGAGCAATGAGCCTGTATGGGCTTATCTTGAACCCTGGAGCCACAAGCCTGCATGGGCATATCTTGCACTATGAAGCCACAAGCCTGTATGGGCATATATCGCACCTTGGAGCCACCATCCTGTATGGTCATATCTCGCACCCTGGATCCACCAGCCTGTTTGGTCATATCTCGCACCCTGGATCCACCAGCCTGTATGGGCATATTCCGCACCCTGGTGCCACGAGCCTGTATGTGCATATCTTGCACCCTGGAGCCATGAGCCTGTATAGGCACATCGCACGCTGGAGCCACGTGCCTGTATGGGCATATCTCGCACCCTGCAGTCACAAGCCCATATGGGCATACTAGAGAGATATTATATGTGTAAATCACACACTATGGAGCCATAAATATGTACATACACTGGAACCACCAGCCTGTATGGTCATATCTCACAACCTGGAGCCACCAGCCTCTATGGGCATATCTCGCACCCTGGAGCAACCATTCTGTATGGGAATATGTCACACCCTGGAGCCACAAGCCTGTATGTGCATATCTCGCACCCTGGAGCCATGAGCCTGTATGGGCATATCTCACACCCTGGAGACACAAGCCTCTATGGGCATATGCCGCACTCTCGAGACATGAGCCGGTATGTATACCTGTTGCACCCAGAGGACTTAAGGATATATGTGCATATGGCACCCTGGAGCCATGAGCCTGTATGGGCATATCTCGCACACTGAAGCCACGAGCCTGTATGGGCACATTTCACACTCTGGAGCCTTGAGCCTGTATGGGCATATCTAGCACTCTGGAGCCTTGAGCCTGTATGCACAATGAAGACATAAGGATATGTGCACATATCGCACAATGGAGTCATGGGCTTGTATAAACACATTCCTGGAGTAGGTCCTGTGACCACCCTCTTTCACACGTGGCCTCTTTCACACGTGGGCTCCTGTGCCCACCAACCTATGTTGCTCTCATTTATCCGTGCATGCTTCTGTACGCATGCCCCATTTCACCTCCATGTTGTTCTTCGCACTACACGTTGCTTTTGGACCCCATTTACTGTGTCATTTTGTAGGTGTGCATGAATTTACATGCCTTCAAAATTGCTGCATCATTGTGTCTATTTTGTATTCCTTTTTAAAAAGAAAACTTTTGTTTATGTTTTACAGCACCTGCTTTTTTGCTGTACAGCATAAAGAAAAGTAATTCGATTGGGATGTGCTTTAATTTCTATGCATCATATAGCGGCTGTGCTGGGTTTGCCAGAAACCCAAGTTTCTGGGAACTATATACAAATCCTTACAGTTCACCACACATAGGGACAGATTTACCAATATTATGCACAAATGAGCAATGCACAGTGAAGCAATGCACAGTGAAGCAATGCACAGTGAAGCAATGCACAGTGAAGCAAGGCGGCGCAGAGCCGCAGGAGGATAATTACCTTCCAGCACGGAAGGTATTTTGGGCTGGAAAGGGACCCTTTTCTCGGCACAAACACACTTTGCCCTGCTTGGTGCCAGTTTGTGTCAAGGGGCGTTACATGGGTGGTACATCGACAGGTCAGTGCAAGCATCCATACTTCTCTACGCAAAGCCCGATCTACGATAGTCAGACAGGCCCTAAACAGGCACACATTTGGAGAATTCCATTTAATTTCTCAAAGCGTTCCACACATTGCATGTGTGCTGCAT
This sequence comes from Triturus cristatus, assembly GCF_964204655.1. NCBI lineage: Eukaryota > Metazoa > Chordata > Amphibia > Caudata > Salamandridae > Triturus > Triturus cristatus. The sequence continues at coordinate 1,199,435,548 of NC_140582.1, read as the reverse complement.
GGTACAGCCCACATGAAACACATGGATACCCTTGCGGGTGAGTAGTCTCGCTTTACAAATCCGAGTTTATTTATTGATTGGAATGTTATAGAACGTGCCTAGTCATAGAATGTTGTAGCGCCAGGGTACACTTCCAGTACAAATCCTATGCTAGACATCACACACACACCAAGGCGGACAATACATTCACTGATTCCGAGTGTGAAGAGGATACGCCCAGATCCTTGACTGTGGTGCAGAGATGTGGAGTACCAGATCTACTCTCGGCGACGAAGGGCTTTGTTAAACCATGTTTTGCTCGATGGCTGATGGTCATGGTGAATGCCCAGTGAATGGTAGCGATACTAGCCCCCCGCACGCACAGGTGCCCGTTTTTGTTTGGCCTGGGTTTCAGCTTTTGTCATACCATTGGCCGACGCACCTGATAACTCAATGACAGTCATGGAGATCCCTCGATTGTCGGTCATTGCATCTTCTTGCTTCTTCTTTGGGCTACTAGAGAGATGAATGTATGTCTCCTTCGTTGTATTCTGGGCTTCCTTTTCCAGAGGCGGACAAGGTCATTCTTGCCCAGGGCTCCAAGCATCGGGTGATTGTTCTCATTCGTTTGGTGGATGGATGCCTTCTTACTGGGTCCCTCTCTGCACACACGTGTACAATGGTTAGGTTTGTATCCGCTCAAGCAGCAGTGTCTGGTGCTGGGCACACTGGTATCGGGTGCGGGTCTCCACAGCGAGACTTGTTTTTGCTGAGCGGCTGGGTGCCTGTTCAGGTTGGCTGTCTGCTGCTGATGTCTTCCACAGACGCTGGAGCATATTTACTAAAGTTTCACGCAACACAGCGCAGCAGGGAAACTCCCAGCGCTGCGTGAAATGGAGAGAGCAGAAATGCACCAAGGTATAGCGCACCTCTGCTCGCTCGTTGCGCTGAAGCCCTGTGTGAAGGGACAGCTTCCTGCACAAAAACAATCCTTAAGGCATTATCCTTGCGGAATGCGTCACACATACAATTTAAAAAGGGAGTAACGAGGAGAAATAAAGACATTTCTCCTCGTTACACTTGGGTGTGGGAGTCGCACCAATTGTGGTGCAATCCCAAGTTTACTGACCTTAATAAATCTGGGATTGCGTCAAAATCCAAGAGTGGAAGCAAGGGAACGTCCATGCTCCACCCATGGAACGCCTTCCCAATGCAAGGTGCCACAAGATGCCGCCATGCGCTTCCTTGTGTTACTTTGTATTTACAAAACCACACAAAGCCTCGCCAGGGGGCATTGCATAGCCTAGTAAATGCCAGATACGGACTTGCACTGCGATGCGACGACTTGTGTCACGCAAGGATAACATAAGTCCTCAGTAAATCTGGCCTCTTCTTTAAAGGCTGGTGCCGCTCAGGCTCGGGTTTTAAGTCAGCCGTACACACAGCCATTTCCATGTGTGCTGCGCGGCTATTGGACAGTTTGTGGGATCTCGCCAACACCTTCATAGCACATACCGTCATTTGTATGCCTTCCCCTGCCAGGGGGCTGTCTTTTGTGGCAGGTGCTTTCAGGAGATCCCTATTACATCATCATGTTGGGGAATCTCATTTGCGGCTTCTTTTCGATTGTCACGCTCACTGCCGGCGTTCAACGCGTCCTGCACTGAAGACGCGTGCACGTGGTGTGTCCTTGCATTTGTACTTTGCTGTTGTGCACTTATTGTTTTCTCCTGCGACAGCGCTGTCGCCTGGGGGTGCTGTCTTGTTATTCATTTTCTGAACTGTGTGAGCAGCGAGAGGCCATGTTAGGCAGTTGTCCGCTCCTGCCCACAGCGCAGGCGCCATGACAGGTGCGCAGCCTCACTACATCCACCCGCTCGGCCATCTCTGAAGGGCTGACTGGCACAGAGAGAGATAGCACCAGCTGTTGGGTGCAGACGGATGCGTCTCAGTGGTCTGTGGTGGGTGCCAGGGGCACTGACGTACACCACGGACAGGTGGGTCAGAGAACATGTGCAGGCCTGCCAACTCACACTGTGCCATCGTGTGACACGGGACATGAGCTCCCTTCACACGGTCACCGTTAGGGAGCTGATATCAAACCATGGCACGGAAAACGAGCTGAAAACCACTGTAAATAGTGAGTTTCCAACTCCTGTTCGATGGCTTCGAACTGCTGATGTCCATTAAGCAGGACCACTGGAATTGTGTGGCAGGGGAGCACCAACTTATGCGGCAGCGCTGACTAAATTATGCATCAAGAAGAGGCAAAATATGCGGCATAATGCGGCACATTTTTTGATACCAATACTTCAATATTATATAATTTTTGCACATTGTAATACTGTCAGGGTAAAGATTGCACCTCCATAGTACCAGTTTAATAACCAAATAAAGAAGATAAGTAACCAAAAAAATGACCAGTATAACTTTTGCATAGGGCCTTCCATTGCCCGCAAACCAACATCGCCACAGTTTTAGTAACTTTTGATCTGTTTGAGCTCGAAACCAATTTTCTTTGCTAAAATCTGCAGGATATGCAGTAGATGATGGATTATGTGGCAAATATATAATTATGCGAAAAAACCTGCTGCAGCGGAATCTCTTAATTCCAGTGGCCCTGCCGTTAAGGAGTGTGAGCGAGGATTTTTTCTTTTTTTCAAGGAGGGTCTTTGGGGGCAGAGCTGTGGCAAAAGTGCATCCTAGGTACTTCTCGGCACGAGGTCCTGACCCGTCCACACTTAGTGAAACTTTTGTTTTAGTTAACAGGTCTGCATGTGGAAGTCCCTCGTCGCCAATGTTGTGGAGCCAACTACTCTTGGTTGCACAGAGATGCCGGATTTGTCATGGTATCCTTGGTTGTAGGACATATGTTCCTCACTAGGCTGACATCTAAGTCTGTCAGCTGCCCTGACACTCCTCAACCTCCTACGAAAGAGTTTACATTGGACATATCAAACCTCATTCTCATTCAAAACGCTACTGTATTTCTACTCCCTGCACTGCATCTCTGCAAATCAAAACCATAACCCTAAAAAGCATTACCAAAGCCAATAGGTTTGTCTCTTGTAAAGTGAATACAAAGAAAGACATGACATGCAGGGATCCCACACTCACACTGCTGCCCTCACGTAGGCACATCCCACACGCGGCACTCACACAGGCATATGTGGTCATTCACAGTCACAATTTGATCAGCACTGCTGACTATGTGGCTGCGCTGGTTGTGGACTTTTGCAGGGAAAGGAAACTATCATGGCATCAGAAATAAAGTCCCACTTGCCTTCTAAAACAAGGTGTTGTTTTTCTTTGTAGTGCAAGCATATGCCAAAATAAAGAAAAACAAAAGAAAACATAAAAGGGAAGGAAGGGCATGTGCTTGAAAAAAAGAATTAAAAAGTAAAGCTCTGCATTGGTCTGTCATCGCGGAACAGTACAAAATGATCTAGTATGCAGAATACCGTTTCAAGATGGCGGCATGGTTTTGAAGTTTGCAGCAGTGATGTCTGGCGCTCTGCATAAGAAAGTTGTGGTCCATTATCAAAGGTGGCAGAGCTGCGGGTACTTCATTACTCAATTAGCGCCAGTCTGCAGTTCCAGGTGAGCTGCTGGGGGATGAACTAAAGGGACTATCTCCTGAGGTCCACTTCTCTTGAAGAAGAGTAACACTGAGTAATGAGGCAAAATACTGTTACTCAGACTACCTCACAGTCTAAAGACCAGCAGATGGCTGCTAGGTGGAGCCAAACATTGGCAACAATGCTGCCAATAGCTGACGAGAGATGATCTACTGCCTAATTGTGTGTATGATGTTCTGAAGTAGGGGTGGGCAGAACTCACGGAATTCTGCTGAGTTACAAAAAAAATCTGCGAGATTCCACAGAGTTCCTCCAATGTGCAGAAATAGGGCTGTCACACTGCTCGCACTGAGATGTCGTGCCGGGAGCACCTTGCCCAATTGAAAATCAGCGCAAACTATACCATGCGGCGTGCCAGAGGGCACAGCTACTCAAGTAGATTTTCTCGAGTAGATTTTCTACTCGAGCAGCAGCCCACTCACTTCTGGCTGTGAATGGTCTTGACCACCCACGTTGGAAAAATCTCACCAGGTATCTTCCTAGCGACCGAAAATCATGCTAGGGTATGCTAAATCGTGTTTGCATTCGCCTGCTTACCATATGGTGCGCGCAAAAGAAGAAATTCCCCCACACGACGATTGGCGGGATTCGGCCTGGAGTCACCAAAATTCTGCTAATTCCGCAAGTGGAACAGAATATTGCCCCCATCCTCATTCTGAGGGGCTGAACTAATAGGTGAATGACACTGTCTGATGAATAACTGAAGCTGGCTTACCTTAAGCCCCTTTTCTCTAAGCAAGATTCTGTATTATTTTTGAGAAAACATGAGTCTGGTGAGACAGCTAAAGCAGTCTTTTGATCAGACCTAAAACACACAGAAATAGAGCACAGGGAACAGGAGCGCAGGGAGTCCTGAATACACATGCATAAGGCACACAGCACTAATCATAACCATGCGAGTCTTTCCCGAAAGATATGGAACAAGGGTTGAACTACAGGACCAGTGCATGTTTCCTATAAAGACAAGAAACAAGTGTGGTACTGCAGTGCCAGCAAGTGCAAGCTTCCTTCTAAAACATGGAACAAATGTACCACTGCAGGGCCAGGAC